>NW_026889806.1:1597500-2867500 GCF_033153115.1 Saccostrea echinata | reverse complement strand
AGGTAATGTACATGTGAAATATGAAAGCCCTATCTCTTATTATTCAGAAGTTATGACCAAGGTTAAATTTATTGTGACAGACGGACAGACTGACAAATGGACAGACTGACAAACAAATGAGATTTAATGTCCCCTAGGTCCCTTTTGCGAAAACGGATGACAATAATGCCCTTGCTGTTCATGAGAAGAAGATTTATGATGGAAAAAATCCCCTGCATTTTTCTATGTAAATCATTGGATCCCCATATGTGGCCCCACCCTACCCCAGTGGGTCATAATTTGAACAAATTTGAAGCTACACTAAGTCTATGTAAAGAAAGTTTCAACTTTTTGGGCCCAGTCAGTGGTTCTTTATAAGACTTTTTTAAAATGATACCACCAAATTTTCACTAATTCTTGATTATCCCCCCTTGAAAGAGGGTGTGACCCTTCACTTGAACAAACTTGCATCCCCTTTACCCGAAGATGCTTTGTGGCAGGGTTGGTTGAAATTGGCCCAGCGGTTCTAGTGAAGAAGACAAAAATGTGAAAAGTTTACAGGCGGAGAGATGGATGACAAACAAAAT
Organism: Saccostrea echinata; assembly: GCF_033153115.1. Lineage (NCBI taxonomy): Eukaryota > Metazoa > Mollusca > Bivalvia > Ostreida > Ostreidae > Saccostrea > Saccostrea echinata. Next base: position 2,866,934 of record NW_026889806.1, on the reverse strand, counting down.
GTGATCAGAAAACCAGAAAAACTCAAGTGAGCTAAAAACTGATGATCACAAGTACTTGGAAAGAGTTACAGTATTTGAAAAGCAGTTTTTTTCATGCATTGTTTTCAGAAGCTGAAAAGGTATGACTTGTATCCATGTTGAAAAAACTTCACATTTCAGAAAACAGTATGATTAAAAATAGTTAATCAAGGTGCTTTGAGTAGCAAAATAAGCTAAACTGGTATAGCTAATTCAACCACAGAGGTTAGTCAATTTTCAAATGCACAACCTTAATTTTCAACTCTTAATCATTCTTAAAATATTTATATCATCATTTCTGATTCAAGGGAGAACTAGAGATATGATCAGAAGTATATCCGTTAACTAATAAACATGTACATGTATATTGTGTTTTTTAAGTCATTAATGTTTGTTTGTTGTTAAATGTCCCTCTTGGGAATTTTTCACTCATACGGAGACAACACCACTTAAAAATAAAGATGTACAAGTCGGATTTGAGGTTAACATTCATTTTAGGAGTTTTCAACAATTAAGACGTAAAGAGATAACTCCTTCCCCTCGCCCTTCCCCTTCCCAGACCCCTGTTTGTTCATGTATGCAAACTAGTCTAATACTTTGGTTTGCCATAAAAAAAATGTGAATATATACAAATAGTTTAATGGTTCATCTCTTTGAATGATTTTCATTCCTAATTCTAGGAGGGTACATGGTTTGACCCAAATTCATGAATGAAATGTCAAGTAATCTTATCCATGTTATCATTGATGCACTTTTATTTAATTTGATGTAGCCATATTATGAACATTTCCAGTTCATTAAGAGAGTGGGGATGACCTCCAGGGGTTCATAACCTTAAACCATTAAATGTACATAACATAATAACACAAGAAACAAAATTATGTATAGTCAAATGGAAAAGTTTTCTACTATTTAGGAGTCACATGGTCATTTGTCATTTCAGGGACAGGGAGTGGCTAGGGAGATTGGACCCCCCCCCCCCCCTGGAATTTGCAGAGTTATTTAAATAGGACTATATACTGATTTACAGAAGCAAATAAAAAATGACAGATGCCCTCCCCCTTTAAAAACATGGACCCCACCATCATTGTTTTTATTTTGTTTGTTTGTTTTTCTTTTTTTGCTCCTCAGGAAATTCTGGGCTGGAATTTTTTTTTACTGGGGTGTGGACCCCCCCTCCCTTCCCCCGGAAAAAAATTCCTGGATCTGTGCCTGTAACTGAATGTAATGTCGACAACGGGAGATAACTCTTCAGAATGTGAAATTCGTCTATTGTGGCATCCGATGATCCACTCTTACATTCAGTGTCTGAGAGAGAAACGAACGACAACTCTGCATAGGAGATTGCCGATGATCTTTGATCCTTTTTAAACTTTAACCTAACCATTTGCATTTCAGTTTATTTTACCCCAATCTATACTTAAACTTGTACTTACCGACTGTCATAGGTCCTGTCAACTTCATGAAATATAATCCAATTAAAACACAAAATGAATTAATTTCCACTGATATACATGTAACAATGCACCATGTGCAATCTAAAGATGATAATGGTAAAACTAGTACTAGTACTGGTAGGGTGACGCAAGCCCAATGTGATGTAGAAATTTTCAAAAAGGTGTTCACATACAGGTACAGTACAAGAACAAATTTTAAATTATCATAACAAACGATGTTTTAACATAACTTTGCCATCTAGGCCTATTTCCAAAAACAGGCAAATTGTGTGTTTGTGTGTTGGGGGGGGGTGACAAAATTGATTGGGTATGGCTTTTCAAGGAGGTTTTTGCCTAATCAAATACTAAAAAAAGTTTGCACACTTTGATAAATTCATCAAAAACGCTTTGTACTAAAATAATATTATTTGTTGTTGAGAAAATAAATTTAAAAAGTTCCACTATGGGCCAAAAATTTATTATCCCCCCCCCCTTTTTTATCAAAACCTAATTTACATCATTAATTAAATTCTGTTATTTCAGACTGGTAATGAATTAAGTATATGAAATGCGTATAAGAGGTTCATGGGTCACATGGTCACCTGAGCATTTTATGCTCGATTTGACGAATACATGTACTGTGTAAATTATAGAATTATTTGGACTTTTTCCTTGGTAAGCCCAATATGAAGGAGTGTGCATTTAGAGGCAAACACCTTAGTGCGGGTATTACTGTCTCATGACAGCATCTAGTTAAAATTGCACTGAATTTTCTGTGCAGGTGAGAGCAGGAGAATCTCTGATGAAGTCTGTGTCTGATCTTAAACAGTTTATGATTCTGAATGACTTTCCTTCTGTGAATGAGTCGATCATCAGGAACGCCAAGAACTGCAAATCTCTACAGCAGGACCTTGATAACAAACTCACCTCACTCAGGGACGAAATGGCCATCGACTTGTTCGAGCTGGAAGATGAATATTACTCATCTGCCTTCAAATGAACCTGTATAACTTATGAAATATGTATACAATGTATTTTTTTGAAAGGACCATCTGTAGTGACCCTTAATATGTTTGTGTATCATGTGGGACTATTTGTGAGTAGAACAAAGATTCCAATTGCTAATAAGATTGATGAAAGATGGAAAAAGTTAGAATAAACCTGTTCACAAACTTTCTCTTTTTGTTTAATCCATGTCTCTGGACAGGCCCTCATCATATCTAGTCCTTTTCAATAATTTATTTAATACATGTATTAGTAATAGTAGCTGAAGAAAACTAGGGACGAATGGATAAACAAGAGGCCTATGGGCTTGAAATTAGTTCAGTATTAAAAAGTATGAATGCATAAGTGGCCCTAAACTACCCCTAAAAAAAGAAGGGTTTGATTTGAACAAACTTGAATCTACACTAAGGATGCTTACACATTTCTCTGATGAACTGTGGCATTTTTTCCTATAAGTTTTAATGTGTCCCCACCATACCCCCAGGGGTAATGATTTAAATCTGAATCTACCCTATCCCCGGGGGGTCATGATTTGATCAAATCTGAATCTATACTACCTGAGGATGCCTTCATATAAATAAGACCAATCATAACTTTGCTGTTCTTGAGAAAAAGATTTTTAAAGATTTTTTTCCTTTATATTCCTATGTAATACATGTACTTTGATCATCCAATGTGGCCCCACCCTACCCCTGGGGGTCATGATATGAACAAACTTGAATCTTCACCACCTGAGGATAATTCCACGTATTATAAGTTTCATCTTTCCTGGCCTAGTGGTTCTCGAGAAGATTTTTAAAAGATGCAATTCATTGTTCACTTATTTGTAATTATCTCCCCTTGAAAGAGCTCGTGGTTCTTCATTTGAACAAACTTGAATCCCCTTCACCCAGTTTGGTTGAAATTGGTCCAGTGGTTCCTGCGAAGAAGTTGAAATTGTGAAAAGATTACAACGACAGACAAAGACAAATTTCGATCAGAAAAGCTCAGTTGAGCCTTCGGCTCGGAGTTAAAAAAGATTTTAAGTGTAATTTAAAGAGAGAGAGAGAGAAAAAATGTTGGGGCTAATCTTTACCAAAAGTTGTTAAGAAACAGCAAACATGATACAGCAATTTCTTTAAGGATATTATTTTTGATTTACATGTTTAAATTGTGAAATTTCCTAAATTATGGGATAAGTAATTGGCAAGAAGAAGAGAAGGCAATCAATCTAATTAAAATCCGACTTCTTAGATCCGCACCGTATACACTCTTCTTACGCAGAGTGTATACAGCGCGGATCTAAGAAGTCTGATTTTAATTAAATTATGAGGGTAATGAAAGCCCAAGTGCCCCTGCTCTTTAAATTACAGGCCCGTAGGAAGCAATTTCACTTTGAGGGGGGCACAACCATACATTTTCAGTTGGGGGGGGGGGGGCACTATCAACTACCAAAATTCTTTGACAAGCAAAAAAAAAAGGTCATCAAACGTTATTATTGAGGGGGCACACGCATATAGTAGCTATATTTTCTATAGTATTCTATATATCGGCAAAATTATTGGGGGGGGGGGGCACCCCCCCCCCGTGCCCCCGGTTCCTACGGCCATGAATTACGCCCTCTGAGTTTTTATTGATTAGATTTTAACAATCCTTATGTTGAGCAGGGTAAAACTGATTCCTTGGTTTTGTATTTTGATCAAATAGGGGATGCCCCATTAATCGCTATCTTTTTAATCATTGTACATCAAATACAAATAAAATACCAGAAAAGAAGGGGACTTTTTTTCTGTAAATACGTATGTTTTTTTACTAGGGTATCACATTAACTTGCTTATATACTTTTTGGTATATATACATGTAGACCTAGATAATTACGGTTCAATGCATGCATTAACGGTATTTTAAAAAAAGTTCATCCCAATAGGTTTGGTAAATAGACAAAATTATTTAAATGAATCCCAAGAAAGGAAGTCATAAAATTTAACCTTATATAGCATCAACTAAATATATCACTGCGTCTCGAAGTGCTGATAATATTTATAATCTACATAAGTTTGAGTCCAAAAGTTTATTTGCAATTAAACCTTCAAAAAATAATTAAGAATTCTAGGATGGAATTTAATTTTATATAGATTTCGATGTTTACTTTTCACTCTTTGAAACTCAACTTACATAGTTGTAGTAGTATTCAAAGAAGAAAATATGCAATTTAACCGTTTCATTGAAATACATGTATTACAATTTTCTTGAAAACATTTTATCTCTGATAGAAGAATCATAATGTTTGCAAAACGAATGAAATTGTTTGTTATACAACAACAACTAAAATAATACAAGTAAAAAAGACTCCAAAACACTAGCCTCTCTCTCTCTCTCTCTCTCTCTCTCTCTCTCTCTCAGTTGCTGATATTAAATTTTTTTGGTCAAAACTAATGAGCAATTTTTCTCTGTATTTATTTATTTTTTTTTTTTACATGCGATGTACAATAACGTAACATCGTTTGTATTGCACGGGGATCTAAAATATGTGTGAGGGTGTGTCTGCGTGAGCGCGCGCGCGCGCGCGCTATATATATACAACCTGACACCCAAGCAGTCCCAGAAAGCTGTTCCCGGGACTGCTCTGGGACTGATTTCTGTCAGCTTGATGGTACTGTGCAATGACATGGATTCGCGGGAAAATCTGCAATTTTGTAATATTTAATGAATTTGATGTTCACATTAATAACAAGTTCACAAATTTATACCGATCCATGCATTCATATTTTTTCTTTGTAACCAGGCCCGTAGAATGAGGGGAGGGTGCCCCCTTTTTTTCTGAGTACAGTATTTTGCTTTAGATGCTGGTCGAGCTCTGGCAAAATCCAGGATTTGGACATTATTTTATTTTTTGCTTGTCAGATAATTTTGGGGAATTGCCCCCCCCCTTTTGAAACCTTTGCTCCGGGCATAGTAACAAAATATTAATGTTCCCGCACACTAAAGAATTCTAATCTCATGACACTTTTGTGCATTTAAAGTGATTTCCCTTTTATCTAAAATTGAATAAACTGAAATCTATAGTTCAATGAACTGTTTAATCAATTCAAGTACATTTTTAACATTATATATATATCCAAGATAAAGTAAGTGGATACTTAATTTGCATGCGTTTTCGCCATTAATCAACTTTGCTCATTAATATTTTGTTGTCTTTGAACTGATAATTTAATTTTCCTGTGACAGAACGAAATGTACCCTATGTTGAAAATGAAATAGATCATCTCAATATTTACACCTTTGAATAATATAAATTTATTTAAAAACATTTTCAATGTTATACTTTCAGGTAAATCAATTATATTTGATTCATCGAGAAACATTTGTTAAAAAAAACACTATTACCCTCTGAATGATGAAACCAAGCCCTCAAGCGTGGCACATTCAACACTGCTAAACGAAACTGCTATTCCAAAAAATATGGACCGCGCAGAATATATGCGCGCACTGTTCGGTGTTATATGTATTTGTATAAACATTCATAATAATATGATATATTTTGCATGTAGATGAAGGTAACATTAAGAGTGCGCCTTGGTTTCTTATAGTGAAAATTTTCCTCAACTACAGTGGACATGCAGTATTTATATACTATTGTATACAGGGTCATTAAATAATAAATATGAACATTTATTTAACCATGCATATGAAGGTATCGAAGGAAACTAGCAAATAAAATACACAAGCTTATTAAAAACTATCATGCATTTTCAATTATCTCTTTTGCTAACATGGATAAACATGTACAAAGTTTGAACTAAGAACCATTAGTAAATGAAACAAATAACAGAAAATATCCAAATAACAATTAAATAACAGAAAATATCCAAATAACAAAAAAAAAAAACAAACAGAAAATATCCAAATAACAGAAAATATCCAGTTCTTCCCCAACACCAAATAAACGTTAAATTCAGAAAACTTTTTCCTAGAGTGCCCGAAGTCTCATCAGAAATGACATGGTTTGCATCGGCTGAAAAAAGTTTGTTTGAAGCCAAGCTCGCCTGCAGATCATAATTTTATTCACCCGTTTTCGCTGGCCATTGACAACAATACTTCTGGACACCACCAGCTGATTTTGAACGGCAGAAATTTCGAAAAATTGGTTATTAAGATTACCTCGAATATTATCGTCCAAGAACATGCATTTGTTCAACAAATTGTCCGGGGATAGAACCAGACATAGGATCACCAGTTCTTGTTTTTGGGCTGAGGTAAGGGCCCAGTACAGGTTGTACTGCTTCAATCGATGTAAGTTGGGTGTGTCCGAAGTGTCCATTTCTAGTAGTGTACACACACATTCAAAATAATACATCAATTTGGCGACAGGTGAATTTGGTACAGAAACAGTTTTTGTGATGTTTCGAACATTAAAGTTCGTCCTGTTGAAGCTTAGAGCCATGTTATATGTAATTTATCCCTTTTTTTAAAACACCCCTTCGTAGTAACTTCTGCAGAATTTAAAGAGAAATAAATGATTCAAATAGGTATATATAAACATATTCATTCTGAAATTGGATCCTTTTTTCAGGGAAACAGGAAGAAAATTTCCGAAGATCGATGTCAATAATTGATAAACGTCGAAGTTGTCATAAAATGCCTCATTAATTTTACAGATTTACGCAATCTATGCGAAACTGAAAATGGTTCATTTTACTTTCTTGGAAACAGGAAGAAGATTTACAAAGAAAGGAACTAATGCTGCTACCTACTCCAGCATGCTAGAGGGTTCACGGCGAGATATTTTTGGCTTGGTGCCGAGGTATATAAGGAGCGTAGGGAGGTTAACCGAGGCCTTTGTAAGAGTATTCTGCTACCCACATGCACTGTAAACGTATTTTTTCCCCACGAAATCGCAATTCTGTTAGAACTGCAGGTGAAAATAACGCAAATTTCTTTACATTTACAAAATACTCTATACATTCATACGAGAAGACTAAAAAAGACGTTAACATTTAGAAATATTCTGTTATCTTGCTCAGCAAAGTACATGTTTATATTTTTTATGCCCCCGTATCGAAGATTTCGGGGGTATATAGTTTTGCCCTGTCCGTCCGTCTGTTTGTCTGTTTGTCCGCAAAAACTTTAACATTGCCCATAACTTTTGATTGGTTGGAGCTATGGCTTTCATATTTCACATGTGTATTCCTTGTGACAAGACCTTTCTTTGGGTACCACCATATTTGACCTTTTGACCTTGACCTTAGAGTTTGACCTAGTTTACAAAATTTTACCCAACTTTAACCTTGGCCATAACTTTTGAACAGTTGGAGCTAGGGCTTTCATACTTCACAAGTTTAATCCTTGTGACAAGACCTTCCTTTGGATATCAACAACTTTGACCCTTTGACGTTGACCTACTTTTGAAAAACTTTAACATTGGCAATAACTTTTGAACAGTTGGTGCTAAGGCTTTCATACTTCACATATGTAATCCTTGTGACAAGACCTTCCTTTGGATACCAACAACTTTGACCCTTTTACCTTGACCTTGGAGATTGACCTACTTTTGAAAAACTTTAACCTTGGCCATAACTTTTAAACAATTGGTGCTAGGGCTTTCATACTTCACATATGTAATCCTTGTGACAAGTCCTTCCTTTGGATACCAGCAACTTTGACCCTTTGACTTGACCTTGGAGTTTGACCTACTTTTGAAAAACTTTAACCTTGGTCATAACTTTTGAACAATTGGTGCTAGGGCTTTCATACTTCACATATGTAATCCCTGTGACAAGTCCTTCCTTTGAATACCAACAACTTTGACCTTGAAGTTTGACCTACTTTTGAAAAACTTTAACCTTGGCCATAACTTGTGAACTGTTGGAGCTAGGGCTTCCATACTTCACATATGTAATCCTTGTGACAAGACCTTCCTTTGGATACCAACAACTTTGACCCTTTGACCTTGACCTTAGAGTTTGACCTGCTTTTGGAAAACTTTAACCTTGGCCATAACTTGTGAACCGTTGGTGCTAGGGATTTCACACTTCACATATGTAATCCTTGTGACAAGACCTTCCTTTGGATACCAACAATTGTAATCCATTGACCTTGACCTTGGAGTTTGACTTATTTTTGGAAAACTTTAACCTTGGTCATAACTTTTGAACGATTGGTGCTTCAGCTTTCATATTTCACCAGTATATTTCTTGTGAGAAGGCCTTTCCTTAGGCACCATTATTTTTTACCATTTGACCTTGACCTTGATGTTTGACTTACTTTTGAAAAACTTTAACCCTTTTCATATCTATTCAATGGTTGCTGCTAGGGCTCTCATATTTCACAGGTATATTCCTCGAGACAAGACCTTACTTTGGTACCAACATATTTGATTTGCATTTGAGAAAGTTTAACCTTTGCTATAAGTTGCCATACGGGGGCATCAGTGTTTCACAAACACATCTTGTTTTTTCAATTTCAATAAACAAGAAAAATTTAGAAAACTATGAAATATGCCTGAGAAACTTTTAACAACTTAAACTATTATTACCCCGCAATCTCAATACGGAGTGCCATATATGTGAAAAAAATTATCAATGTTTTGCAAGGGTTTCTTTTTTAAAAATAAATTTTAAGAAAATTGCGTTGAAATTTACATACATATTTTTACGACTAACCGATTAAGATCGCTTCGACCGAGTAATCGGTAAACCGGTTGCAAATTACCATCCCTAATATATATACAGCAATCAACAACAAGAAGAGATGGAAAATATTCGGTGTACTGAAAGTGATACAAGGAAGAGGAAAGTAAAATATGGCCAAACAGTAACAACAAAAGTGACTGGGAACAGTTTGACCGAGATGTTGATACAATTTTGAATACAACCCTTGCAGGCAGTATTGATAGGAAAATAGAGGCTATGACATCAATTTTATACAACGTAGGCCTCTACAGGTTTGGTGCAGAACAAAGGAAAAGTCAGAAAAAGAGGGAAGGAAGAACAGGAGAGAGAGAGAGAGAGATAAGGAAATAGCTAAGATGAGAAAAGACATGCGGCAGCTTGGTAAGCAGTATATAAGGCTACAGAAGAGGAGAAACCAGCACTATCACAGTTCGAGATAACATCAGGGAACATCTTAAGATAGCAAGAAGAGCAGAGAGAAGCAGGCGTAGAAGGAAACAGCGAGATAGAGCAAGAGCAATGTTCACGTCGTACCCATTCCAGTTTACATCAAGAATGCAAGGGATTAAGGGTCTGGATCACTGAGATCTTCGAAGGAGGACGTGGAGAAGTATTTGAGGGAGATGCACACTGATCCACATAGGGAGGAAGAGCTAGGGGAGTGGGAACAGTCGATACATCCTGAAAAGCCAAATCAACTCATTGATGAATCACAACAAAGCTTAAAGAAGCGGTAGAGTAATCAAGAAAGCCAGAGAGAGCAGCATCAGCACCAGCACCAATGGATTCCATATAAAGATTACAAGAACTGTCAACGGTTGACAACAGTTGGAAACTGATAAGAATTGTTTGGAGGAGAGGCCGATTGGCAGAGAGCTGGTACAGAGCAGAAGGCTGTTTTATTCCCAAAGAAGAGAAATCAGAAGTACTGAAACAATTTAGGACAATATCGCTCCTGAACGTAGAAGGAAAGATATATCTTGCAATTTTAGCTAAGAGAATGTCTAGATACTTGCTTAAAAATCGGTAGATTGATATAGCTTTGCAGAAGGGAGGAGTACCTGGAGTATCAGGATGTATTGAGCACAGATAATCCAGGAAACCAAGGAGTCCAGAGGGGAGTTGGCTGTCATCTGGCTAGATCTAGCAAATGCTTATGGGACAGTACCCCACAAACTTGTCGAATTGACACTCGAAAGGTACCATGTACCAGAGAAGACAAGGGCAGTTTTAAAAGAGTATTTTGATCATCTCCAGCTTAGATTCACAGTACAGGATTACACAACATCATGGCAACGCTTAGAAGTTGGTATAGTCACAGGATGCATCATATAATCTTGTAACATGGGGAGTAACATATAATCAAAAATGTGTCCTTTTGGTAAACCAACAAACTTGGAGAACATATTATCAGCATGCTCAGAGGCTTTGAAAGATGAGAGATACATTCGGAGACATGGGATCTGGGTAGTCTTAGTCAGTATAGCTGACACCTTGGAGAAAAGTATCAAAAGCCAAAGAAAAACAGAGAGGCCTGAGATTTGTCAACTTTGTGAAAGAAGGTTGACAGGACATAAAGTTAGTGTTGAAGAGAGTGGTTAAAATATCAACACAATGAACATGGTCCTGCTGTTATGTCGGAGATTTTTTGTATCTGTACACATGCATTGTGTAAAATTTGAATCTCTGATTTCAGCTCAACTCCAGGGTTCATAATTTAAAAAAAAATAATCTACATGATATCTTAGTTTTGCTTTGCTTATTTATAAGATTTAGTGTGATCTTGCAACACCTTTAAAAGATTTCGTCCTATGTACTCCCTTATAACACTATGATTCCCTTTTGTAGTCTCAACCTATTCTCGAGGGCCCTGATCTGAAAACTTAAATATAAACTACTTGAGGATGCTTGCATATCAGTCTGCCTTATCATGGCTTTGCTATTCATTTGAGGATTTTTTTTTCTTTTTTAGTTCACCTAAGCCGAAGGCTCAAGTGAGCTTTTCTAATCAAAAAGTGTCCGGCGTCCGTCTGTCATCTGTAGTCCATAAACTTTTCACATTTTCGACTTCTTCTCAAGAACCACCGAGCCAATTTCAACCAAACTTGCCACAAAGCATCCTTGGGAGGCGAGGATTTAAGTTTGTTCACGGGAAGTGCCGCACCCTATTTCAGAATTCAGAATTCGTGAAAACTTGGTGGCATCTATTGTTCTGAACTATGGAGAACCACCGAGAAAGACGACGAGAAGCTGGACACATTCCATCGGAAATGCCTTAGGAGGATCTTAAAAATACACTGGCCTGAAAAGATATCTATAATCAACAACTGTATGACAGAACAAGATCCATACCTCTATCAAGGACGATCAAAGGAAGGAGATGGAGATGGATAGGCCACATCCTCCGAATGGAAGCCAGCTCACACATAAGAACAGCTCTCACATGGGCCCCTGAGGGAAAGAGAAGAAGAGGACGGCCAAAGAACACCTGGCGACGCTCCGTTGAGAGAGAAAGGGAAGAACTAGGTTGGAGCAGCTGGAGGGAGGGGCAGGTTGTTGCCAGTGACCGTTGTAAATGGCGTTCTCTCATGCGTCCTCCGGGGCACGGAGAGGATAAGTAAGTAAGTGGTGGCATCTATTAAAAATCTTCTTCATAAGAACCACTGGGCAAGAAAAGTTGAAACTTTTATGAAAGCTTCACTTCATACTCTAGATTCAAGTTTGTTCGTATCATAACCCCCGGATGTAGAGAGGGGCCACAAGAGGGGGTCGAAGTTTTACACAGGAATATACAGGAAGTGTCTTTAAAAATCGTCTTCCCAAGAACAGCAAAGCCATCATGATCAGTCATATTATAATAGAAGTACTGGTGTCCTCAGGTAGTGTAGATTCAAGTTTGTTTCAATTCAAAGCTTTGGGAGAGTCAGGCGTTCAGAATTAAGCTACCTGGAGAAGTTGGATGCTGAATCAGCAATAAAGAAGGTAAGGTGTTTCATCAGATTCAATGAAACTGAATACATAACAGATGTGTAGGGATTGAATACTCAATATATTTAGACATAATTCTCATTTATTACTATAATCATGTAAGGATGGAATGTGTCCTTTTTTGTGACCTTAAATTTTGGTAAGAGTTATCTCCCTGTGTTTTTAATTAAAAAAAAATCAATAAAAAAAAACTTGTCAGGTAAAAAAAAGCGTTTTCAATTGCCATTCTATTTCTAATGTTTAAAGCATCTTTCCACAACAGTACTTATTGCATATTCTTATTATTTGAATTTTTTATTTTTAAAAACTCGCTTGTTCCCAAAAACTTCAGTGCAATATTTGTTAATTAATTACTGCTTAGTTAATTACATTTTTGGAACTTTCTCTCGGTAAATCCTTTTGCTACTGTAAAATGCATTAAATTAGTTTCAGAGTATTATGTACATGATTTTTGATATGTGATATGGACATTTAAGAACAGAGGATTTGGTTCTATTAGGGACGGAAAACCTTAAGGGTAAGAGCAAAAAAGTATTAAAAACACCAGTGGCAAGTATCCAAAGGAATTGATGTTACGTTCTGGGTGTAGGAAATCTGAAGAAGACTGAGAAACCCGGTTCTTATCTATCAGTTGGAACATATGGGAGAATCATGGTGCAAATAGCACATTACCCAGTCCCCATCTCTAGATAGAGAAAATTTAAGTACTGTGTGATATACCCTCAGACAGAGGTGTCTTAATAATCATCCCAGTCATTGACTTAGAGTAAAAGGAAAACCTATATATTCCTTGTAAGAACCTGATCATACACGTTACATAGGAAATATCTTTAAAATCTTCTCAAGAAAACTAAGCCATTATTAGTTTTACAGAAGCAACCTTAGGTATTGTAGAATCAAGTTTGTACAAATTATGACCTCCAGGGATTGGAGGCACAACAGAGGGTCAAAGTTTTGCATTAGGAATATATAGGTGAAATATATGAAGATAACGAACAGTATTCAGGCTCAAAAGTCCATCAAACAATACAAAATAGGAGCAGAGCAAACACGGACCTCCAAACATCAGAGGTGGGATCAGGTGCCATGGAGGAGTGAGCATCCCCTGCCGACCGGTCACACCCGCCGTGTGCTCCTTGTCATGATCGGGAAATAACGGGAAAATCCGTCGACAATTCAGTGTGTAAATAATGGCCTAACAATTTGTATGAAAAACGTCAGTCAGCATTTGACTCAATGATAAATTGTATTTGCTGACAAGGTCATTGTATCGACCATAGAACTTACGAAATGATGACTTTAAACGAAACAGCTGATATTCTTGTTTCATCAACTTGTTTGTCAATAACTTACCTCGTTTTAGAAATTGTACATACGTAGAGCATGCTCTTGCGTATCGAATCAACTGAGAGATATATACCCCGTATGCAGGTGATGAAGGTATATTGCTGCATAAGTAAGGGAAGTTGACGATTGAAAAGTTAAAGTCATCACGTTTATCATAAAGCTTGGTTGTTAGATTACCATTCACGTCTTTTTCAAGTAAAATATCCGAATATGAAACAGATGTGTCAGACTCTGTGGTATCTTTTATCTCAAGCTCACAAGGATATATCGTATCGACATAAGAATGGAAAGAGCCATTGTTAATTGGCAATACGTCGTCAATATATCTAAATGTCGAGTTAAAGGCCACAGCAAGTGTTTTCTTCTTTTCACGTACAAGATTTTGGACAAAGAGCTAGGTTCACTTTATGCATAAAATGGCCCTGTCCTTATATCAATTAATTGACTATCACCCTCTGTCCCATTTAACATATCAGAATAAAGTAGAGACTTAGTGCTTTCATTTCCTATAACAAATCTTTTTTTGAGAATCCAGGTATTGGAAAAAAGGCTTTGAGAAAATGCAATGTTCCTGAATTTTGCAGAAAACATGCGTATTTGACTACCATCAGCAAAGAATATAAAATATGAGCACAGCCCACGATCCAAAAATTAAAACATGTTTTGTGATCTTCAGAAACAGATCTTTCATTATTCAATTGCATATTTTGGATCAGAGGTTGTGCTCTATATGAAATATTGAAAAAATACCTATCTTTTGGCCATTTTTAAGGGAATTTAGAGGAAATGGGGAAAATGACACATTTTATGATGTCATAATGCATTGACTAGAGAGAAAATTACGTCATGTTCAATAGATACACGGTCACCAAGGGTCCAAGTTATAGATACTGCATTTTCAACCAAAAATGAGCAGTTTCGATTTTTCAGAAATTCTCAGGGCCAAAAAAGGCCCTAAGCGGCTCTTGCTCTTTTGCTTCATATGAATACAAAAAAGGTCTGCTAATAACGGGGCGCAATTGGTACCCATGGGAATTCCAATAGATTGTTGGAAGACCTGGGGCCCGTTTTACAAAAGAACTTATGACTAAGACCAAAAACTTGAGTTGATTGTAAAATTTTACAAAATTAATTATTCTCTTTAAAATTGCTAGCGTAAAAGTATCTTTCTACATACTTTTTAAAAAATATTAAAACTATTTAATGTAAATTAGAAAGTTATTAGCAGAATTAAATTTTGGTCTTAGTCGTAAGTTCTTTTGTAAAACGGACCTCTGGTCTCCAAAAACCACATAGATATTGTCAATTAGAAACTCAAGCATCTTTTTAATGTCAACTTCAGAGTACTTGTGTGTACAATCAGAATGTTTTTTAACAAAATAATTTTGCAAATGACCAATGACAAGGTAATTAAATTTACGAGTTCCATTTTTATTGAAAAAGCAGCTGTCAATGATATCAAAAAGCCTGGACTTTAATTTATCGTGGGGAATGGTTGTGTATAAAGTTCAAAAGTCGTACGTTTTTAAGCTGTTGATTTTAGTAAAATCTTGTGATTTCAAATTTTCCAAAAGTTCCTTGGAATTTTTAAGTATCCACATCTAATTTACACCACTTCTTGAATATATTGTTGCACAGTACTCTTGAAGTTTCTCCTTCACTACTGTCAATACCCCAGTGAGGAGTAAAGAAAGGCTTGGTTGAACATTTACTGGAACCCACTATGTATCTTTGTTTGTAAGGATTTCTATGAAGTTTCGGAATCCAATATAAATATGGTAATTGAAATTCATTTTGGTTGTTTGGAATATTAAAAATATTCAAAACTGACATATGATTTTGAAGAATTTCTTCCTTAGAAAGGGAACTATGGGTATAAGTTGAATTACCACTTGTAGAATTAAATCCAAGTTCCTCTAAAATACATTTAATATAATGAGCCTTACAAACAAAGACAGTGTTGTTACCTGCTTTGTCAGCAGGGACCAGTACGTACTGATCATGTAATCTATCTAATTCTTTTTTCACTTCTGGATTATTGAATACAGAAGGATAGCTGGTTCTCATGTTGCCCCTCAATCTTTTTATGCGCGATTTTAACATACATCTGATACATTTAATCCATTCTGACAAAGTGTCAAGGTCTTCTTTTTCATGTCTGGCCCATCGCCTGGCTTAGTCCTCTACAGAATCCATAATATTTATGAAATTCCGACGCCAGTTGAAGGATCAGGGTTCCCTATGTTAAAGACCTTTTAAAATTAGTGATCTAAGGTCCTCATTATTAACTATATTTACGTCACCAGTAATAACGTGTCCATGCAGCAGGACTATAGTTATAGGTATCATCTTGTAAAAATCTTCTGCATAAGAAAATTAAAGCCATGATTAGTCATATTAATATAGAAGCATCCTCAGGTAACTTGTAGATTCAAATTTGTTCAAATTTAGTGTGGGGCCACAATGAGAGATCAGAGTTTCCCACGTAAAACTTTGATCTCTTACTGTAGCCCAACCCTACCCTTGGGAGTATTTATTTGAACAAACTTGGTCATGATTTGAACAAATTTGATTCTGCATTACCTGGGAATGTTTCCATTTAAGTATGAATAGGCCTAATCATGGTTTTGCTGTTCTGAAGAATTTTTTTTCTGTATGTTCCTATGAAAACTTTGAACATTCCATACTGTGGCACTGTTCTAGCCCCATGGATCATGAATTGAACAAACTTTAATCTACACTACCTGAGGATTATGGCTTTGCTGTTCTTGAGAAAGTTTTTCCTATATAATCTTATTTAAAACTTTGTTTATCTATTGTGGCCATGCTCAACTCCTTTGTGTCATGATTTGAAATAATTTGAATGTACACTATGTAATATAGTTTTTAGTTCACCTGAGCCGAAGGCTCAAGTGAGCTTTTCTGATCAAAATTTGTCTGTTGTCTCAGTTGTCGTTGTCATTAACTTTTCACAATTTCATCTTCTTCTCCAGAACCACTGGGCCAATTTCAACCAAACTTGGCACAGAGTATCCTTGGGTAAAGGGGATTCAAGATGGTTCAAGTGAAGGGCCATGCCCTCTTCCAAGGGGAGATAATTACAAAATAGTGAAAAATTAATGGCATCTTTTAAAAATCTTCTTCTCAAGAACCAATGGGCCAGGAAAGAGACTCATGTGGAATCATCGTCAGGTAGTGTAGATTCAAGTTTGTTCAAATCATGACCCCTGGGGATAGGGTGGGGCCACAATGGACGATCAAAGTTTTACATAGGAATATATAGGAAAAAGCTTTAAAAACTTCTTCTCAAGAACAGCAAAGGTATGATTGGTCATATTTATATGGAAGCATCCTCAGGTGGTGTAGATTCAAGTTTGTTCAAATCATGACCCCCGGGGGTAGGGTGGGGCCACAATGGACGATCAAAGTTTTACATAGGAATATATAGAAAAAATCTTTAAAAATCTCTCTCAGAACAACAAAGCCATGATTGATCATATTTATGTGAAAGCATTCTAAGGTGGTGTAGATTCAAATTTGTTCAAATCATGACCCCCCGGAGGTAGGGTGGGGCCACAATGGGTGATCAAAGTTAAACATAGGAGTATATAGGAAAAATCTTCTTCTCAAGAACAGCAAAGCTATGATTGAGCATATTTATATGGAAAAGCATCCTCAGGTGGTGTAGATTCAAGTTTATTCAAATCATGACCCCGGGGGTAGGGTGGGGCCACAATGGACGATCAAAGTTTTACATAGGAATATATAGGAAAAATCTTTAAAAATCTTCTTCTCAAGAACAGCAAAGCTATGATTGGTCATATTTATATGAAAGCATCCTCAGGTAGTGTAGATTCAAGTTTGAACAAATCATGACCCCCCGGAGGTAGGGTGGGGCCACGATAGGCGATCAAAGTTTTACATAGGAGTATATAGAAAAAATCTTTTAAAATCTTCTTCTCAAGAACAGCAAAGCCATGATTAGTCATATATATAAGGAAGCATCCTTGGGTTGTGTAGATTCAAATTTCTTCAAATCATGACCCCCGGGGGTAGGTTGGGGCCACAATGAAAGTTTAAACTTGTAGGAAAAGAAGCCACAGTTAGTCAAAGAAATATGTATCCTTAATTAGTTAGTGTTGATTCAATTTTGTTCAAATCATACTCCCCCCCCCCCCCCCCCTTTAGGTCGGGGCTACTTATGCATTTAAACTTTTCAATACTGAACCGATTTTTGCTTTTTTCCTAGCCACAATGCTCAGGTGAGTGATGTGGCCCATGGGCCTCTTGTCACATTAGTTGCATCTTTTCTGACCCATTGGTTCTGAAGAAGATTTTTAAAATATGCCATTAAATTCTCACTAATTCTTTATCTTCCCTTGACAGAAAGTGTGTTCCTTCATTTTTTTAGCTTAATTTGGCTCAGGTGAGCTAAAAGGTGGGTGTTGAACAAATTATCCATCAGATCCACCTAAATATGAGAAATGATTTTTCTAGCCATAAACTATACTATTTAGTAAGGAAAAAAAACTATATTCCAGCTATAACACACATATTTATCTTTAATAATTATCTTTAATTCAATTTCAAAATTTTTAAACAAAGCTCTTCTTTTCCAAGAGGTTGAAACAGACTAAAATGGCAATGACCACCCAGCTTTCTTAATCTAATAAGAGAATATATAAGCAATACTGAATAACTATTTTTCTTCATCATAATAAGCATAACCAAGTGCTTTAGATATACTATAGATTCATAAATACATGCAAGGAATTTATTATCGCATAATTTTGTGAGAAGCACCTCTTGCAAAATAAAATTACTCGCTTTTATTTTTATGGAACTGAACTCAATGTAAAAACATCTAGGACATCTGTACACTCACGAATTATTATTCTCACGATTTGACGTCTAAGGTCCATTTCACGATATTAAGTTAACTCGCGTAAAATAAGGAATCTACAGTATGTGCAGCACCTGCTAGTAGTTCAGTTACATTTTGTGACAACAAAACTTTTTAGTAAAATTCCCCTAAATGATAAAGTGACTAAAAACTGTACAATTAAGATTTTATTTTTGTAAACATTTAACAGTCAATCTGTATTAGATACATTTTTTTTTGTAAAATTTGTAGAATCATTAAGGCATATCACAGTACAGCATAAATATTACAATAATAAAGACATAACAAATGAGACAAAACATTTAACATAACTAAGTAACAATATCTTTAAGTTGTCTCAAGTCAACTTGTCTTTAAGTTGTATCAAGTCTTTTTTTTTGTTTATAAAAATCTGGAAATGAACCAATCTCATCCCACTGACAATACTGGCATTCTTTATTGTGAATCATTGTAATTCTCTCTGCTCATGATTAACTGTCACAATCAGATATGACATACAGTGGTATTATGCTGAAATTTTCTGTGATGAAGACGACTGTTGCAGCTTTGACAGGGCCTTCTCACAAGGACCCATAATGTCCTAAAATAACAAAAAGGCAAAAGGTTTCATAAAGGCCATGTAGTTAAATACATATTTTGCAGTTTGAAAACAGAAATATATAATAAGAGATAAAAGATAATACTCATAGATATGTAATCTTTTTTGAAAACTTTTTTATTGTTCCATTTTATAACTTTTGTAAATATAGTTTTGATTTATATTGTATAATATGATTGAAAATATCCATTTACAGTATATTATAAATTATTTATTAACCATTTAACTGTATGATCACTAAAAATCAAGTATTTACATGTATCTAGAAAGACACTTTAACATTACTGATTAAAAAAATATTCTCAATTTAAACATTGAATTAATATTAATATCCTAAAAATTAAAACTCAACTTCATAAATTAATTAATTATTGATCACATAAAAAAAATACATTACCCTGTTATCTCTGAAACGTTTAAAAATTTCAGAAAGTAAATCTGGTCCCACATTCAAATGCCTCATTTCTGCCCTTACATCATCTAAGCAACATAGAAACATATAAGCCCTTCACATAGGCAGCAGATATTGAAGTACAACATGCAAAGCTCTGTTAATTCTTGTGTGTAATAAAGCAAAGCTGTTATTCACTTTACAGTGCCAAGTTTTTTTTAGCGCAATATTCTATTGTTACAGTATTCAGTCCACAAATCTGCTGGGGTTATGGACATATTTCTTTTTAACTGTTGTCATACATTCCCTCCCCCCTTTCCATTTTTAAAGAATGACAATTATAAACTTATAATACTATAATAATATGCATTTTTATCAAAAAAAGGGGTTTCTTATATAGGAATGTATGTAAGTCATGTATATTTAAAAAGTTTGGTATTTCTGGTTCTTTTATCAAAAATAATCTGTAACTGTCAGAGAGAAAACAAAAAAATGGCTGTTAGAATCTGTTATACACACAAAAATGATTTAATAATCAAAACTTTTCTCTTGACCACGGACAACACAGATTTAAATTCCTTAACCTTTATCCACAAAAATCATTATCAACATATATATTAAACAAATTTTAAAGTTCATCTGTAATTTTGACAAAACATTTGGTGCATATAATACATGTAAATCCATGGATGTTTGAAATCAATTAATATACAGTAAAACTCAGTTGTAACAAAGTCCTGGGGTCCTGTGAATTTACTTTGCTTTATCCATAGTTCGACATTATATCCATATTATGAATTCATAAAAATATATACATGCATTGCAAATTCGCAATATGCAGGCTTTCCTCTTTATGACTGCTGAATATGTTCAGAGGAGTATAAAATACAAAATCTATCTTGGAGAACAAAAGTTTCTGTTAAATAAAATTTCAAATATAAATACTGAAGACAAAATAATGTCAGTTCAATGTCTTAAATTTTAAGACCTAAAAAAATTTGCTTCAAATTATGTAAATTTCATTATTTTTAACTTCTATGGGATATAAAATCAACTCACTACATCCATAAATTCATTATATCAGAGTTCATTATAACCAAAAAATTTTACAAAATCATTAAGAATTCAACCCATGACCCCCAAAAAACTTCGCTATATTCCCTTAATGGGCCATATCAGCTGTTTGTGCTAAGTGAGTTTTACTGTAGTCTCAAAGCTGTAATCTTGTAAAAATTACTGAACTTAAGATTTTCAAAGCATCGCCATTACACCTCCAACACCAACATAGGCTTACAAGCACCTAGTACATCACAATGGCCAACATCTCACCTCATTCTTAACAAATTTTTGTTGGACTTCCCTCATTATACTTTTAACTTTGAAACTTTGTAAGTCAATACATATTTCATCTATAAGAATAATATCAAATAATTTAAATTATGAATTCTTCATTGGTTTGACATATCCCAAGTAGTATTATAGTATTACAATTTACAGTATAATTTTTTGTTTCATTCACAAGTTATGTCCCCTTTATACAATCCACACCTGACTTACCATATTCAGCTAGTTCCATTACCAAAGTAACAATGCTTGCTACAACTTCAGCATTATCCTTGTGAAGCTCATAAGCTTTAATTATCTTTGGAATCCCTGCAATGTGTCCCCCATCTGGTGCCTCATCTGTCAGAACTCTATAAGCACTCTCCTCTGTAGGGAGATAAAATATGTATGATAAAGTAACAACTTAACAGTTATGCAAAGAATACATAATTATTCTAATGTTCATTTGTGTTTACATAAATATGTCTGTAGCACGTCATACTCCAAATATTAATAAAATTTTAAAAGAAATACATTTACTGTAAAATAATTGTTAATAACAGCAGTATTGCTAGATTATAACAGACAGTGTACTAACCATCAGGTTCTACAAGACTGGCCAAAGCCAGACAGGCATTTTTGACCACCTTGGCATTCTTACAATGTGTATCTATGGCATTGATAAGTAGAGCTACACATTCCAGGTCTCCAATAAAATCAAAATTCTTGTCTGTTGAGATAAAAAAAAAAAAAGAAGTTATTTCAAAACATGATTTTCAAGGCTCTTTGGAAGATAATTTTATGTCTAATTTTAAAATCTAACTTGATGGCAATAGATTTATAAGAAATAAAAATTGAAAATGGTGTTGATTTAGTCATCTACACCCACCATTGAGAGTGAGTGACAGGAGCGCTGCTGATGCTGCCTCTGCGACCTCTGCTGAATTCATGTGAAGTCTGAGGGCTTTACACACTTTGGTCATAGCATCATCATCTGATGCTATCTTTACATTGTTTTCTATGATAAAAAGCAATAAACAATTTTTTTAAAAACTCTAAACATATTTATAGCTATCAAATCATATTAAAAACCTATTCAATATTTTCAAGATTATATTTGTGAAGAAACTTAACACAGGCATGATAAATAATAGTTACTGTAGATTCCTAAATATACGCGAGGAATTAATTATCGCGTAATTACGCGAGAAGCACCACTCGCGAAATAAAATTACTCGCTCTTATTTTTATGGTGCTGAAATCAATGTAAAATCCCTTGATCAACCGTCCACTCGTGAATTATTGTTCTCGCGATTTGACGTTAAAGAGCCATTTCGCGATAATAAGTACTCACGAAAAATAAGGAATCTACAGTATATGATCTACCATGAGTCACATGTACACAATGAGTTACTAGTACATGTATAGGCTTCTATAAAAATAACTGAGAAAACATTATATCCAATTTAAAATGATATAATTGTTGATTGCACTGGAACTGTAGAAAGTATTTACCATTAACAGCGAGGCTCCAGAGGGCATGACAAGCAGTGGAACAGAGTTCTGGGTTAGTGATGTGTTTGTCCAGAGCTGACAACACCCTCTCTATAGCACCATACAAACCAGCTATACTGGCAGCATTATCTGATGTAATACATGTATAAGCCCAACTTTACTGTTTTATGAAGCAAGAGTACATTCTGATCTCGTGAATTTATCTTGGCAACAAAGACGGACAATGGTATTTGAATTTAATGTATGGCTTAAGATTTACCTACCTTGGGCAGCAATTGCCATGAGTAATGTACAAGCCACCTGCTGTAATTCAACACAGTCTTCATGTTCCTATAAAAGAAAAATAAAATAAAAATTGTGGGGTTTTGTGCAATTAAAAAATTAGCAAGAGGTCTGAATGCCTTACGGTCATCTGGGTATAATACAACCATACAAAGGACCCATAGAACAGTAGATAATTATTATAAAATGACACAAAATAGACAGAAACTCAAAAAACAGAGGAGAAGGATCAGGATATTCCAGGATCAGGGAATAAGTTTTCTTAAAGTTGAATAAAAATTCCCATACATGATCAAAATACAGCCTGCCTGATTTCAGAACCCTTTTTTCAGGGGCCATGAATATCACAGTTTTGGAAGAAGCACTCTTGTTCATAATAACCATGTGCATAGTGTCTCTGCAAAATATTCAGGAGCAGAGGGAAGATTTTCAAAATTATAAATTTTCACTATATGATCAATAGAACTCCACCCCAATTCCAGAGCCCATGTCCCAGTAGCCATAAATTTCAGAAGTTTGGAAGTTTCACCCTTGCTCATCATACATGTAACCATGCACTTATTTTGTCTGCTTAAAATCTAAAATCAGAGAAGAAATTTTTTATGTAATTGATGCATTTTCACTATATGATCCTAATAGAGCCCCGCCTTAAGTAACTCAAGAACATCTGGCCCTGGGTCAGTGAATTCATAATTTTGCAAGAGGTATCCTTGCTCATCACTTAGTTTGTCTGTCTAATACCTAAGAGAAGAGAAGAAAATTTTCAAACAATATATGCATTTTCACTATATGATTAATAGAGCCAACCCTAACACCAAAACCTCTGAACCTGGGGCAAAGAATTTCACAATTTTGGAGGAGACTGCTTTTGTTAATCCTTTCTATGCACTTAGTGTGTCTGCTTAATATACAGGTGAGAGAAGATTTTTGAAGAATTTATGCATTTTCCCTATATGATCTATTGAGAATTTGACAATTTGGTAGAGGGCTCAATGCTTATTACAATCATGCCAAAAGTTTGACTGCTTGATGTCCAGGAATAAAGAAGATTTTTAAAGATAGCACTAATTTTTATTGTTTCAGACCCCAGGGGGGCAAGGACCATGAAATATAGTTTTTGTTCCCCTTTACCCATAGATGCCTTATGCCAAAATTGGTTAAAATTGGTACAACAGTTTCAGAGAAGAAGCTGAAAATGTTCAAATGCTGATGCACACCCAACAACAATGATGAAAACAGATAGCAATAAGTCACCTGAGTGACTCAGGTGACCTAAAAATTTATCTTTGCTCCTTACTTTGATATGCAATATGTACTAATATTAAATGTGTAATATTTTTTATGAATATAACATCTAAGTTAAAATAATCTAAGAATGAATTCTACCAGATATCAGCCAGTAGTTCTGATGAAAAAAATTAATAAGACACCAACCTCCATGGCCAAGGGAATAACAGATATTATTTCCGATGTAAATAAGACATCAT
This sequence comes from Saccostrea echinata, assembly GCF_033153115.1. Classification (NCBI taxonomy): domain Eukaryota; kingdom Metazoa; phylum Mollusca; class Bivalvia; order Ostreida; family Ostreidae; genus Saccostrea; species Saccostrea echinata. The sequence continues at coordinate 2,842,991 of NW_026889806.1, read as the reverse complement.
CTTTGTCAGCTGAAAAATGAAAAAATAAAGGAAAGAAATGAGGTTTGGCTTGACTCCTATAGGAGAAAACAATACAAGTTTTAGTTGTACATTGCATTATTTAAAATCTTATATTTACCTGATATAACAAGAGAGTTGAACAAATTGCATCCAGCTATCTGGATTTCTTTGACTGGAAGATTGTTCCTCATGGCTGCTTTGATCATCCTCTTCCCATTGACATCCATCTGGAAGTTTTCATCTTGTTTAGAAAGCTCCACTATGTATTCTAAAGCCTCTGCAACACAGTCTTCAAAATCCACCATTGTAGCAATGTATTCCAATACTTTTAATATATTTCCTTCTTTTGGTACTGGACCTTCAATACGACATTCAAAAAAATTCATAAACACTTTTTAAACACAGCCATATAAAGCAAAGGAATTTTGCATTTATTCGTCTTGACAATATTATACAGGACAATTTTTGTCTCAGAAGTAATTTGAGGTTTACCTTTCACTCTTTTCCCTGATTTTTGTCTTTTCCTTTTCTCTAACTGAGAAGCATCACTTTTCTCAATACAGCTCTTGACATATACATTTTTCTCCATAAGGTCTCTGATAATTAAAACCCCTTTGGTATTACAATAAATTTACAAGAACGTATCATATTCATGTGAAGAAGATTTTTTTTTTCTGTTAGCTATGAGAATTTGAAACACAAGTAATTGGTATTGCAAAGCTCAACAAACTTAATATATAAGTGAGGCATTGTCTCAAATTTAACGAATGTTCAATAATGTATAGTCTGACTTTTTTACAAATATGGAGTTTTGTTCAATATGCATGTTATGGCATATAAAACAAGACTGCAGTAATATGCATCAGAGATCCATAGAAGAATCATCTATGCAAGTTATTCCCTGGTAGAACTTTTTGTTACTTATCAATGGACTTGCTCCAACAACCTAATAAGCAGGTAATGCTAGATGCACCATCCAAACAAGTTTAATTGGTCCAAGTAAGGCTTATATTTACTTGGGATATGGCATGCTTTATCGGAGTGAGCTTAATATTGAAAAGATTCACCCTCAGACTATGTATGGGTATGTATTCTTAGTACAATATCCTTACTTTGCAGTGGGTCTGTTATTTCTCTTCAGCAAAACTCGAATTAGATTGATTAAATCTCCAGAAAAAGTCTGAAATTGAAAATTTTCCAATTACATTTATTCATAATACTGGCATAATACTGATGTAAAAATATTTAAGTATGCAGTCAAAAATTGTTATCTTGAACTCGATTGGATCAATTTGATAAAACTTTGAGATATCCAGGGGTTTGGGATAATGAGGTTAAAATATGTAAAGAAAATGTGTTTCAGTTGGGACTTCCAACTCACATTGTCAAATCCATGGTATCTGAGATACTGACATTCAAAATAAGAAGTTCAACTGTATTAGTAAACACAAAAAATGCAGCTGAACCTGTCAAGTGATGTATCAAAGAATTGGCTTCATACATAACTTTGTTTTTTTATATTTCTATGCATATTAAGCTAGTATTTGTTTTAGAATAAAGGCACTATGCTACTGGTATATTTTATATAAATTTAGGCTTTTTAAATTTAAGCTTAAGCCTTTTTACTTATTATTATTTTTTGTAATATGTAAAAGAAAACTACCTCAACCCCACCATCTTTTGTGTATCTGAATTTTTTTAAAAAGTACATTTGTCCCTCTTTTTCAAATATTCTAAATGCTAGAGATATTTACTGGTTAAAAGAAATAAACAAAAACCATGGTACCTTAGCAACATCTTCAAATATTTCCTCCAGTTTATATGGGTCCTCCCTGACTTCCCCCAGTCTGGTTACCGCCTCTGCTTCACTCAGAAAGGAAGCTGTCGTTAATTCAAATAAGATACAACCCAGAGACCACACGTCTGTGGATTCACTGAAGTCTGCCCCTTTTTCTGTCAGCTCAGGGGCCAGATAATTTGTCAGCTCTACAAAAGAGAGTCATCTCTATTATGTCATCAGGCTGTTAGAGTGTCACTTCCCTATAATCTTTCAATATTGGAAAGACAAGATAAAAGCTATCAATATTAACTTTGCTAAATAAGTAAATCATGTTCAGCAAACACTCGTATGCATGGGTAAATTGATGCCCATTATGAGATCACTTTTTTTTACCCACACAAAATAATGAAATATTAATAGGCCATACAAAATTATGCACATAGAGATGCAACTTTGATTTTAGTTGTCCATGGTGATTCACTGAAACAATGTTATTCTGCAATATTTTTACATGAAATCAACTTGATGCATTGGGAATCAAAACTTCAAAACAAAGCTTTACTGTACTAGCAAGTATTGTGTCAAATTGGATAACTAGGATTTCTCATGCAAAAATAAAAGATCTCTGCAATCTTGTATCATTCTTTTCTATCATCCTTTAATAGTTCTTTAATTTTTTTCTAAACCTGACAGGACATTAATTGATTATTAGTAATACAGATAGGTATCATACTGCTGGTTCTTCTTGTGCAGGTCCTGGTGTCACACATGACGGACGCCACAGCAAAATCTGCCAGTATTAAAATGTCTTCCTGGAGTAATGGCTCCTCCACTAGGAACACGTTAGTCACTCTCAAATCCCTGAAAGAAAAGATATGAAATGATCCATGATGAATTAAAAAACTCAACTAACAGTCTAGTTTCTTTTCCTAATTGGAATTATTTTTAAACAATTACTTTTAACTTTTCAAAAAAGTGTCTTTATTTTTCATGGGTACCCACATGAAATATATGGCCTTAAATAAAAAAAAGAGTACTAGCAAAGTCATGAAGAGCCCCAAAGTAGATTTATATCAATAAATTTGACCTTTTCACCACATATGAGCAAGTGGCTTTAAAATTTAGACGTATTTTTTTTTTATTTTGTACTGAATATGAAGATTGTACTTTAAAACAATTATTCAAGTCAATGGATCACAAATCTTGAAGTTTGACCTTGATCTCTGACAAAGAGCCTTCATAATCTATATGCATCTTTCTGATAGAAACAGTCTCAAATGTGGTAAACAAGATGTATGAAGTAATTGCATCACAAATGCCAGTCATCAATAATCTTATCCTTAACCTTTTACCAGGTGACCCCAAAAAAGCTTATTTGTCTCTCCACCTATGTAAGAAATAATAAGTTTGAAGGTTAAAATTAATGGTGCCTTCCTCCATCCGTCCTCTTGTAAATACTTAGTACCAAGTCACAGGCAACTGACATTACTTATTTTCTTTTAACAAAAAAAATACCTACTTCCTAATAATTAGTTTCAATATGGACAGACAAACATGATGATAATTAACATATAGGGTATCCACATTTGTGTCCCTTATAAATTATTTGTAAAAGAATCTTTTTCCCCTTCTCCTAGCTGTATACATTTGAAGAAAGCATTGAAATCAACTTATTTTGAGTATGTCAGTAAAAAAAAAAGACAATTACCTGTGTAGTATGTTTTTACTATGAACATATACCAGGGCTTCCATTAGTTGTCCAATGTATTTTTTCACAGTCTGAAATATGTTTTTTATTATAATACTAACAGATATGTATAAATCTTTACTTTCATCTAAATTTCACAAGCTCTCATTTAAAAACATGAAAATAAACTCTACTGAAAATACAAAGATACTTGAGATTAAAATAAAGTTTATTTCATGTAATTTGCAATATATAACAACTATATATGTAACCTCTTCTGGAATGGCCTCCTTATTTTCTCTTGCTCTCTGAACCACATTTCCAAGATGTCCTTTTGGGAAATAATCCATGACAATGATCATATACATAGAAGAATCCTAAAAGTAGAAATATCTGTTACAGGAGACTGTAAATCAACAAAGGAGAATAACAGCACCATCCCAAATGTACGTAATTGACTCTCAATTAAATTCACTGAATAAAGGATAATGTTGGAATGTTAAAGTTTGGGGTTTTTTTATTTTGCAGACAAAAAAAAAAAGATGGCAAAACTTTTCATTATACCTCTTTTTCCCATGTTACAAAGAATTCTTTGTAACCAGATATATAAGGGTGATCCAAAGCTTGCAATGCTACAGCCTGTAATATAATTAATTTCATAAATGAAATATCTATATGGAATATATTGTGTGATATAATAAATGAAAAAATTATTTCATTCAAATAATGAATTCAATTAAGAATATATGTGTACAATGTATCTAAAACAATTATAAGCTAACATGATAAAATTAATATGTCCTTTTTTTTAATCAAAAAGGCAAATGATATTAAAGTTAACTGTGTTGCCTTTAAGAAAAATTGTTCTTATTTACATCATTCATTAAAATATATAACCGATGGTGCACTCAGTAATTAACTTAGTTTTACCTCCCGAAAGGCTAAATTTGCTTGACTTTCATCATGGCATTCAACCTGTCAAAGAATTATTTATAAAATCTAAAACAATTAACATCATTTATTTAAGATTTCTTTTTACAAATCAAGCTACAGTGCATTTAGGTAAGTAGCAATGGTATACACATATTTCATGACATCAAGTGATATTAATCAAAACTAAATATCATTTATACAAAGATGGGTTGGTGTATTAGTAAGCAGTAGAATAGAATAGCAATATTGTGCAAATCCACGTCATTGAAACTGATAGAAACATTTTTTTTCTCAAAAGAATCATTAGAGCATAACTTAATTTCCCCACATTTTATGTTATTACATTAACATAGCCACGTGCACTATACATGATGTATACCAGTGTAAAAAATGCACGGTATGCACCATGTTTATTTTTAGAGCATAAAAGTACAGCACTCCTTTTTTTAAAACTAAAAAATCAAGTGTTCTGACTAAAATGACTGAGCAATGTTGCCACTCCACAGAGGCTTTCATACCTTTATAAACGGATGGAACTTGAAAATATTTAATCTACAACCACAGAACCAGTGATACCTTTTTGATGACATAGGTTTTTCCATCTATTTTACTCTCCACCTTAAGAATAGTGAACTGGACACCTTTGCCAAGCTGTTCCAAAATCTAGATAAAACAAAAATTATTGAGCCATGTTCATAAAACAACACCATATATTCATTTCTAATATGTAAACATAATGCGAGTACCTTGAAGTTCTCCATACTTGACAACATGAAGCTAAGTAAATGCGCATGCGTATGTTATTAAAAACATTTCCCGCGATTTTGTATAAAACTTGAAACTAGTAACATTATAATTCCGGATTTTTTACGCTGTGTAATCATTTAATGCAGTATAGGTTAATTAACTACAATTCTCATTTTATAATATCAAATCATCAGAATAGAATAATTTTCAGGATATTTTTCTATGGGATGTCCCAGATAGACCGATAGAATGAGAATGCGGAACCCCTTCATTCGATCCGTCTCCAGATTATATGTTAGCGTTCGTTATGTATTTCCGATGTAAACAAAATGTGTCTTGTCACATGACAAGTAAGAGCTTTTCAAAAAGCTAGTCTGACCAATAAATCAAAATCTATGCAACGTATAAGCAAGAGAGGTGCTAGAGGTCCGTCAGCAGGGAGCGACATAGTTGCGATACTTCATTACACAAGATGTACAATTGACTTTCTCTTGAAAATCTCATAACCAAATACTACAGATTAACGAATATCTAAGACATGCCACTATGTAATCATTTATCAGTTAGCCCACGGGCTGACAAGTTACGTAGGGATGAAACTCTATGTGCGCTAGAGTAGATTATAATTTTGGGGAAAATAGTTAGATGATTCGTTTTAAAGAAATTCATATTACATGTACTCTCTTTATTCTCTATTGAGAAGTTGACGGCTCGTTTTAATACTCCCCCTCAAGAGGGGGAGTATTAAAACGAGCCATCAACTTCTCAATAGAGAATAGTACTCTCTTACTAGAGGGCGCGCTTCTTCATGCACACTCTCTGGTCAGTGATAGATTGATGAGACGGTCTCTCTTTATAGACTGGTCTGTTTTCCGTCGTTCTCGACGACGAAGTAAATTATGAACAGTTTTAACTGCCTTGTCTTGAAGTGTTTGAGACAAAAATGCTTCAATGCTGCTCTAGAATTCAAAGTAAATGGGCTGTACACATTATAGCTAGAGCAAAACAAGATACAAATAACACCCCACCCCCACCCCCACCGGATGAAACTCACGCGCTGATGGTCATACCATATACATATATACATGTATTATAAATGAGTTTAAAATACATCTTTATGTACAGTTTTAAAATTGTTTAGTTTTTCTTTTTAATCGATTTCAGGACCTTTCTCAGAATTATAATAATGTGCTTTTATATGAAATGAAAAGTTGAAGAGATCATGATGTCTTCTTCATTTTGCCGATTCTTTGCTTAGAACCTTACGGGAGTTTAGCCCATTCCTCTATGGGTACTGACCTACACTCTTGTCACTCACTATCCTTGTTCATCACAAAGCATGAAATGATATGCTACTGGTAGTACTTTCTAAGCTTTTTAAAAAACCTAACCTTGTGACGTACATTATTAATAAATGTAATATTGAAAGAAAAGGTGGAATATAGACTGAATCAAGAAGGGATGCCCCATTTGATTGGAGTAGTTCACTTATCAGCTGCTTATGGGATAAATAGTAAGAATAATCAGCAAATTACTTTAGTGTTGCCTGCCCATATGCAATGTGTTCTTTTAAAAATGAGATAAAATTTACTGTTAATAAAAAATCTGAAGCTTAAGAATCAGGTTAAAAGAATAAACGTTATTTCCATAGAAGTTATCACACCCACTCAATAGAACAATCCAAGAAAAAGGCGCGAAGATCATTTACAGGTGACATTTGGCGCGAAATGATTGTGTCACCCCTTTCGTAGAAAGGCAAATGGACTAATCCAGTAGTTTAGAAACGCAGAAAAAATGTTACACGGACATGCCCGTACAAAGAAACGCAAATAATAAACATGTGCATCCAAAAAACTGAAGGAATAAAACACATTATTATTTTGCATCAGTAATATGATTCTTTCTTCTGCAAACTGTATTTGTTTAAATGCAGGTAACAAAATACAGTGTAAATCAGCTTCCAGAAAATCTAGTTTAGTTTCGGATCTAGGAAAAATTAATCCTTATTCTGCCTGACGCACGTGGCGTCAGGCAATAAGATGAAAACTCACTGATAAGTTCGTCTTATCTGGTTTTAAGATAAACACATGGAGAGAAATGTCTGATATAAATGAAATAGACTGTGTGGATTCCCATTTCCGTAAGTAAGATTTTCAGAGTAGATAAGATATTTGATGCAAACTAAATATCAACACTCAAATCACAATTAATTTGGACTATTTCGAATTTGACGAGTGGACTTCCAATGCTGCGCCTGAATGTATCAGCATTTGTCACTATTTATAAACAGTGTCATTTATTTAATATCCATGTACTCTTTATATGAATTTTTGTCCTATTGTAAGCCAATGAAACCAAATGTTTGCAAAGAGTTTATTAACTGAAAGTTGTGAGTCGTAAAGCTGAATGCGGGACGGTTCGCCCCAAAAGACCATTCGCGCTGAGACGTTTCGCCCCAAGACGGTTCGCGCCGAAGATCAATTAAATTAATTATGTGGCAATTATCACTTGTCAACAGCAATTATTAAATTCTGAATAATTTTTGCACTGTGTTATTTTAATCCAATCCATTGGTTCAATCAATAAAACCAATTCATATGGGATATACTAAAGACTTGACATACTAAAGACTTGACATACTGAAGACCTGATTGAGATAATTTTGCCTGTATGGGGGAAATATTGATAATAGATGATGCTTACCAAAATACAGTTGTAGAGAATAAAAAATGAGAAAAAATTGTCAGACCTGATTTTTTTTCTAGGAATTCCTGTTACTTAAAAAAAGTTATTTCTAAATGACCTGATATTTTTATATGACGTGAGACAACAGCAACTCGTGATTATTTTAATGACATGATGAATTTAAAAAAATGATCTATTTTGGTATAACAGACATAGAAACAAATTAAGGTATGTCACTTGTGAAATTAGTTATATTAAAGATTTTTTGGAGAAGTATATTTTTGATAACTACTTATACAGCAATACTCAAAACCACAAAGAAAATTGGAGTTAGTGTGCATCCCGTTGAGCAAAGGTAAAATGAACTTGACCTTTTTGCACTTTAATTGTAACTTTTGGGTTACTCACTCTAACCTTTATCATATTTTACCAGATGTAATCATGGCATTAATTATAATCTTATTTTAATAAAGTCAGTATTAACCATATATAAAAATATTTATCTTAAAACATCGTAATATATCGTTATAGACAATGTAGATTAAATTTGGCGCGAAACGTCTAAGCGCGAAAGGTCTTTTGGGGCGAATGGTCTCGGCGCGAAACATCAATAGGGGCGAAACGTCCCGTTACCGTAAAGCTGACCGTATAGTGGCTCTCCCGAAGAGCGCCGTAGATCGTATTTTATAATGTACAATACATAATACTCATTTACGTATGAAATAGACAAATCATATTCAAGTAAACAAGTTATTCAATAAATTTGTACAAAATCCTGGAATTTTGTAAAATAAATTGTAATTGAAACATAAACTTTAATAAGCTTCAGTCCAACGTCCTAGTATTGTGCAAAAGTTAATATAATGTTAAGATAATTTTTAGCAATGTTCCGTTACTGTTCCTGCATCGTCGTCCCAAGATAGATAAACATCCTGGTAGCTTACATTGTCCTTAATCCGATTACCAGGTTTGTTTATTTTTACGGAAAAGTCTTACACTTTCATATCCCGATTGGATTATAGGTCAATGCACTCTATCCTAAGTACATTGTAAATGGTTTAGTATGTTTATTTTCTGATTAAAATAATTGTCTCAAACCCTATAGGTTTACACTATCTCAGTGTCTGTACTTAACTGCTTAAGTAGTTAGAATAATCCACAGGAGTTGGCAATTTTATCAATAAAGTCAATAGAAATCACTCGATTGACCAAGCCATGAGCTATGCGTTAGCATAGCGAACAGCAAACAGTTTAAAACAGCAGACAGTTTACTATGCTAATGCATAGCTCTTGATTTGGTCAATCAAGTGATTTCTATTGACTTTATGGATAAAATTGCCAACTCCTGTGAATAATCTGTGTCTCAGGACAAGCCCTTACCAGGTCCGTAGGACAATATCATTTTCATGATAGAACATTCTATCTAGTACTTAAACACCCAATTTTATGTTAACGCCCCCAAAATCCACCTAATTCAAGATCAATAATATACCGCCTGTCAATCATTAAAAAAACAATAGCTTCAGATTTGATTGACGGGCCAGCTACATGGGCTACCTGATCATCTGAGTTTGCATGTTTTGAAAACAATTACCTGGTCACAAGTCACACGCTTTCATGTACCGCGTGAATGGTCGCTTTGTATATACACTATTGTTACAAAAATATCATGTCGCTGTTATTATAATATTGGTTGATAATTTTATTTTTAAAAAATAATTGTGAGTAGATAATTAAACAGTGACTTCGTGATTTTTTTTTCCAATATCCACTGCTGTTTTGTATTTGTTAGCGATATGGCGTCCAAGATAATTGTTGAACTTTTCGAAAAAAAAAATTAGTGGATATTCAAGCCCTCTCTTCCTTCAATAACTGAGATCCAGAGAGAAAAGTTTCTGTAGCAGCACAGACCGATAATTCTTCCGAGCCCCTTATTCAACATGTGCCTTGATTTTAAGAATGTACGTAATGCCCTTGTCGACCTTGCACTTGGGTACACAGAAATTCAATTCGCCGTAATTGGAAACAATCGACCCCCTCCCCCACCATTGAAAATTATAACAAAATACAATGGATGAAAAAAGAAAAGATATTTATACTAATATAAATAAAGTATCTTGTATCTAAAGCCATGAATTACGAAAGATTCTTTTTATATCCAAATCTGTAAACAGGGCATGAGAACACGGACCCTTGGAAATGGCGAATATTTGGACACCATCGTTCGCCAGAAAAGTAAATAATATTCCGATCGTTGTAAATGTCCACACAATAAGTGAAATCTTTTTATTTCAATATTCACACATAATATTTTTTAATAATTTCTTTTATTGTCGATTAAAATATTGATATGATTGCTTTGTAGTTTTCACCCGTTTTTTTTTTTATTTTACGATTTTTAAAAAAAGATGTCTTTTTAATTTTTTTTCTTCAAAAGATATCGACGAAAACGCTAAGTCTACAAATTTTATATTTCAGTGCATAATTTATTTTAAATATTTTCACTCAAAATTGTGCACAAAACGCGTAATGTTGACCCTGGTTACCAAAAGCCGGTCTTCCTGTGTAATGCAGCGTGTATAGGGATTTTTGACATCTTGAGTATTGGGGCTCTCCAGGTAAATAACACCAGTACTACCAAGACCACTCCCCTCCTCAGGTAACCGTACGGTAAAAAAATTGGGTCTTTAAGTAGCTGCAGAACTGTAGAGTTATGGTTTTGTCTGGTCAAAGACTAATATATAAAACCACAACGCTACAGTTCTGCAGCTAGTACTTAAGAGACCCAAGTTCAAGTCAAGCCTTTCTGTTACATTTGGTGATTTATTACATTTTCAACAGTGAAATACTGTAATTTATTTATTGAATAAAAGTGATATTCTGACACAGTGTGAAAGGATATCAAAATGGTATTCTCACAGTGTGAGAGAATATCAGAAGTGCAGCAAAACTCGAGATTTTCCTTCCCTTCATGCAGAGTGTTTTTAAAAAAATCTCCCTGGCCTGTTTTAAGATGGAATGAGTAAATGGACCATTCTGACAGAGACTAAAACTGCCAAAGTTTCTCTAAATATGTTATTAAAAGTCCATGTTTACAATGATTTTCAATCTCTCAATTGCTTAGCTATGAAGTCTCAACCGCTCAACTATGATGTCACAGCCTGATCTCAATATGAATATGGAATTTATTTCAGTACACTCATGAGACAGAATTTTTTTATATTTATTTATTTATATAAGTGCGATTTGGAAATACTTCAGATAAATTTGTAGTCATATTTTTGTGTTTTGATATGTGGGATATCCCCAATTTTCTTTTCATCTTTTAAATGAGGGATGACTAATCTATAGAATATGTGAAAAGCAAAACTTTTTTGGGGCAGTCTTTTTTTTTCAAATGTGCATTCCTGTGTATATTAGGTGGTTTGGTATATAAATATATATTGTATTAAAATCCATGAAAAAGGTCCATATTTTGAAATGGCCCCCATTTCACTACAATAAAGGCATTAGGTAGTTAATTTTGATTTTAATTTTTCTAAGCATGGTATATTCTAATATATATATAAAATTCAAAAAAAAAAATCTTGGGCCCATATTCTACATTTCCAGCTAGCTTGGGCCTCATTAAGGAGAGAGAATGGGGCAGTAAGATAGGTTCATTCACCAGTGGGCAGATTTATGGTGCAGATGGTAGAGCACCCATCTAGAATGCTTAGTATCGTACTAACCTCAGTTATCTTACGTATAGCCTATTGTTTGTGGACAAGTTAAGGAAGTTCTGAATCTTGCAAGGTTTCAGGGACATAACATTTTTTATGCTAGTGTGACAATCAACTTTCAAAAGTAACAATTATCACAAAAAAAGGAATGAATTAGATATGAAGAGTTAGCTTAGGAGAAAGTATCAACAAAAATGCAACACAAGAGGACTAGCTCCTCATAAGTTTTATAAACCTGGTGGTTCACTGAATGTTCAGCAATTTCACCAGGACTGCTTCCTTCATGTGTCCTTAAAAAACAAGAGGCCCATGGGCCACACCGCTCACCTGAGTCAATATGACCCTGCTGTTTTTCATCAGCAGATTTCTTCTCCTATATTTCTCCTATATATTCATATATAAAGCTTTGATCGCCTGTTCTAGGCATACTCTACACCGAGGTGCCATGTTTTGAATGAAATTGAATATAAACCTTCTGAGGATGCTTCTATCTTCATATAACTAATCATGATTTTACTGTTCTTTAAAACATTTTAAATATGTCTAACACCCTACCTGGGGGGGGGGGGGGGGTCATGATTTGAACAAACTTGAATGTACACTACCTGAGGAGGCTTCCATATCAATATGACTGATCATGGCTTTGTTGTTCTTGAGAATGAAGAAGATTTTTAAAGATATTTCCTGTATATGTTCTTTTGTAAAACTTTGATCCCCCATTATGGCCCCACCCTACTACTGGAGGATGCCTTGAACAAGCTTGAATCTACAATATTTGGGGATGATTCCATATCAATATGACTAATTGTGGCTTTGTTGTTCTTGAAAAAGAAGATTTTTAAAGAATTTTCCTATATATTCCTATGTAAAAATTTGATCCCCCATTGTAGCCCAACCCTACCCCCGGGGGTCATGATCTGAATAAATTTGAATCTGCACTACTTGAAGATGATTCCATATCAATATGACTAATTGTGGCTTTGTTGTTCTTGAGAAGAAGATTTTTAAAGATTTTCCCTATATATTCCTATGTAAAAGTTTGATCCCCCATTGTGGCCCCATCCTACCCCTGAGGTAATAATTTGAACAAACTTGAATCTACACTACCTGAGGATGATTCCATATCAATATGACTAATTGTGGCTTTGTTGTTCTTGAGAAGAAGATTTTTAAAGATTTTCCCTATATATTCCTATGTAAAAATTTGATCCCCCATTGTGGCCCCACCCTACCCCCGGGGGTCATGATTTGAACAAACTTGAATCTACACTATGTAATGAAGGTTTCACGTAAGTTTCAACTTTTCTGGCTCAATGGTTCTTGAGAAGAAGATTTTTAAAAGATGACACAAAATTTTCATTAATTCTTAATTATCTCCCCTTAGAAGAGGGCATGGCCCTTCATTTGAACAAACTTGAACCCCCTTCACCCAAGGATGCTTTGTGGCAAGTTTGGTTGAAATTGGCCCAGTGGTTCTGGAGAAGAAGTCGAAAATGTGAAAAGTTTACAGACGGACGGACAGACAGACAGACGGACTACAGACAAAATGTGATCAGAAAAGCTCACTTGAGCTTTCAGCTCAGGTGAGCTAAAAATCTACAGGATCAAATCTTTCAGTGTATTTAACAGCACATTGTCTCCAGCTAAGGCCATAATAAATAAATTCCTAGATTCTCATTCAACATTTTTTAATATTAATAGAGGCAGGCAGGCAGATTTTATTTTATATTTTTTTTATTTCTTCCATTGTACAGATTTTTTGTTGACCTGGTCAATTGGTGCAGATTTATATATTATGCCAAAATATAAGTTAACTAGAGGTCCATCTAAATAATTATATCTGTTTCTACACATCCTCACCAGTCTTTCACAGTCAATGATCCTTATCAATACATATTGTAGCAATTACCATCTTGTCAGCTGTCAAACTCATGCTGACATTCGTGTGATTTAAAATTTAAAACAAAAGTTGAATGGTAAGATGAATACCAATCCCATCAGAGACAAGATGAAGAAAAAAAAGAAATTAAAAAAAAAAAGAAGCATTAATATATTGGTAAACAAAATTGGGATGGACGGGGATGAAAATCTAGGATTTATTTTATTATGGCCCAACAAAAAACTCCTACCTCCACTGTAAAAGAGTTCCATTAAGTTAAGTAATTTAAGTATTATGGGGGCATGGTCTGGTCCAGTGATTTTTTTTTTGCCTTCCTAGCTGTTATATTTGAATAATGTGTATTAAAAAATACATGTATAATTATTTGTATACTATAAATGCACTTAATTTATGTAGTTGTAATATTTTAGCACCTTTCACAGATGGTCTTGTCAAAGAATTCAAGTATAAATAATGAATGATTTTAGCAAATATATATACAAGATAGACTCCAAAATGTGGTAGAAATTTTAATTATTTATACTAAACAGTTGATAAGGAAGTTGATAAGGACGCTAAATTTTGAGTGTGTTAATTTCTGTACTTTTACTGTAACTCATCCCATACTAGCAGTAAAAAAAGGACAAAGAAAGGAAGACTTCACAAATACAAGTCATACATGTATCATTTCTTTCACAGCCATTTTCTTCATATTTTGACCATGCCTTTCTTTTTATACATAACAAGTGCATGTGATTTCTTTCCTGTTCAGGATTAGATAGGAATTATTGCCTGATTTAAGTCACCATATATAATTATCTATATTTTTTCAATATTCTTAATATTATTTACTCTCATAAACTTTCATTTCAGACATATGGGATTTGAAGAAATTCCAGTATCCTTGGCCAACTTCAGCAGAAGAAGCAATATTCCAAAATTTTTCACCCCATGACTTGGAAACAAACCTGACAAAGACTCCGGTCAGACATGCTGTGTTTGTCCAGTGTTTGAATGGGACTCCAGACGAAGCAAGTAATACATTTAATGTAACATAGTCACAGTAAAGGATATATACCACTGATCCTGATAGAAACTGAAGAAGAAAAATTATTGCTTGTGTTTTCTTCAGAATATTCCTTTGAACATATGAAAATATACTGTTGACATACATTCTAACATGTGGGATTAATTTACCCTATGTATGGAATTATAAATTTTCCTCAAAAATTTAATTGTCAAAAAGTATACTTAATTAATGACAATCCAAGAAATCAGCATAATTTTTACCTGTGGATCAAACTGAAATTGTGATTCCCCAAAATTATAATCTGTGGGGGAAAAAAAATGTTTACAGCTTCCCACTTGTAATTTTATGTAATTTCTTTTGCAATAGCTATAATAGTACCTTTTAAATTAAAAGATTTAGTTTATAATTTTGGATAAGATCTAATGAGGATATATCACTTTCAGTCTTCCCATATTCTATATATTTGACTTATACACAGCAAAATGTGCCACGTACGTATCACATACGTTAAACGTATGTGATACATATGTGACTTCACGTACGTATCACATGAAAAAAGCACCACGTACGTTAAACATACGTAACACATACATGTATTCCAACCGCATGTTTCACGTACGTTATGTGAAACGTATGTTGTCACACGCATGTTATCCATACGTTGTACCACGTACGTGAAACGTGCGGTTGGAATACACGTGTTACGTATGTTTCACATATGTGTAACATATGGTATGTGCTACCATACCTTACACTTACGTGGCACAATTAGCTGTGATATGTAACTTTGAATAAAACCAAAGATAGAAACAATGTTAAGCAAATTGAAGGGACCATCTGCTGAGGACAGGATTTTCAAATATAGCCACTGGATTTCGAATAACCGATAATCTTTTACACTTCTGTTTATCCAAATTGTGGATAGAATTGATTTTTTTTAACATTTCAGAATGGGTTATAAGCCAAGCGGCGAAGTATCCATTCATTAAAGGAGTTGTAGCTGGAATAAACCTCACCAGTCATAAGGCAAGTGACTGGAAATAAGCATTTTCTATCTCAAAAAAAGGGGACATGAAACAAAACTTAAAATGAAATTTAATATATCCAAAACAGGGAATCAAAAAAAAAGTTTTATTTGAGTAAGATTGAATTTCAAAAAGGTTGAAAGAATGAGGACTTGGTAACTTGGGTTCTTATGAGCTTTCTTTTTGATTTTTTGAATGCAAGTTGGCTCTTAAAATATCTTTTTATCCCTCGCAACAAAGTTGTGGGGGACGTAGTAACATGTTTGTTACTGTGTGTGTGGGTGAGTGAGTGCGTGCGTAACAAGTAATATTTATAACGGAATCAAAATGTTCTTTTGTGATGGGATGCTCCGCTTTGCAGCACCCTTGTTAAAAATTGTCAGGAAGGGCTTTTGCTGTTTTTAGCTTCCAGAAGTCCTTGATGATATGCAAAAGTATGCCTTGTTTAAGGGAGTTCGCCATATTCTAGATATGGAAAAACCTGACTGGATCATAAGAGAAGATGTTCACACTGGACTGAAGGTGCTAGAAGAGAGGGGAATTCCCTATGACTTACTCCTAAGGTATTATGTTTATTCAACATTCATAATTACTTGCTTGAAAGGGAGGACATTCAATTTGTAGAATTTTATTTATTTTTTATTAAGCTTATTATACCTCACTTAACAAAAGTTTATTGGGTATAAAGATGGACAATAAACTTTTATAAACTAAATGGTCAAGGTTATGCAGGTGAGCTTTGTGACCCATAAGCCTATTTTTTAATATCTCTATCTAACAGTAAAAAACAGTTAAAGACCACAGCTTTTGAACTATTTGGAAGTCAATATTTTGTAAATATCAAGGTTTATTGCTTAAGGTAAGGGCAAAGAGGTAAAGAAAAAATCAGATACAATTTCTAATGTTTCACAAATATGTCTTGTTTTTTAAACAGAAAACATTAATACGAGGGTTGTTCGGAAAGTTCGTGGACTACCGTCATAACTTTTTTACGTAACGTCATATTTTATCCAAATTTGGAAGAAATATTTCAACAGTAAATTCAAATGATGTGTATTAAAATTTTTTAAAATATCTTGATTTATTTCAAACTGATTTAGACTTAAAAAATGCAAAAATCGGATCACGGAGCAGGTCAAAATTTTGTAATTTACAATCAAGAAACTAAATAATATCTGAGATCAAATCTTCTGTAAAATGACACAAAAACGGAAAAATTCTACACGTTCAAATTAAGAATTGCTTCATCGTTTCTGATTCCAAATTATGACTTAATATTTTGCTTCGTTAAAAAGAAATCAGTTTCAGAAGATAGGTAGTCCTCATTGAAAATGGCAAAAAAGATGATGTTGTAGAACGTCACGGAGCAGCAGTTAACCATACAATTTTGTGTTGTACTCTAGAAAACTCCAGAAAAAAACTCTGAAAATGCCGGAGGAAGTAGGAAATATGTCAAAAGCGAGCAATGCATGTGTGTGTACATGGTATAAGGGGTATTTGAATGATAGACTACTCTGCTTAGACGATGGTAATTGCTAAGAAAACAGATTATCTATAAAAATCTTATCAAAAACATTGAAAGTTAGTAATGTCATGCTAAGAGTTTGGCGTTTTACAGATGCTGATCTTGTGAAAGCACACTTAAGCAGTGAAAAAAGTATAATATTGACAAACAAAATAATGCTACTGGAACAATTGTTAGCAAATTAGATTTCAGGTGGTAGAGAAACATTTTGAATGAGTGCACTGGTATTGGGCAATACTGTGAAATGTATAGGGATAGTATTTTTGAGAACCTCATGTCGGTATGTTTTTGACGTTACATTGTTGTTGAGTTTGCTCCGTGGGTACAAAACATGTTGATTTTAAAACTATATAACATGAATTCTATCAAATCACATGGAGTGAAACTTCACACTTAAAAAAATAAATATTTTTACATATGATAATGTGCTCATTTTAAATTTCTTGAAGTAGTATATCAAAGATTGGCATAGTTTACAAACTTTCCGAACAACCCTCATATTGTTATTCAATTAGAAATAGAATTATTTTTAAAATGTTAAAATATACATGTAGTGTATACTGATTTTATTCATTCTTTCATTTAAAGAATATAATTCATAATTTTTGATTGGTTTCAAAATCATTTTCTGTTACAGGCCTCCTCTTCTGAAATATATACCCAGTGTTGTATCAAAGTTTCCAAGGTAATATACCCGTGGTTTTTCTGAGAGAAAAAAATACCATAAAAAATTGAATACCATTTTTCAAAACAATCTACTTTCTGGTGGAATTATGTTTTTCATTTTAAATCATAGATTTATTCAATGGTTTATAGTCATCATCACAATGACTATGTACATATAAAGAATATTTTACTATGTCAGAAAAAATAGATTGGCATGACTTATAAAAGTCAGTTTTGTTCATTCACTTTCTCAGGTTAAAATTTGTTGTTGATCACATTGCAAAGCCTTACGTAAAGGACAAAAAGATTGATGGATGGAGAGAGGAGATTGCTGATATAGCAAAATATCCAAATGTCTACTGCAAATTGTAAGTTGTTGATTTATCATAGTCAAGCTGGGATAGCAAAATATCCAAAATGTCTACTGCAAATTGTAAGTCATTGATTACCGTATATACTCGCCTATAAGTCGGTCCGCCTATAAGTCGGTTGTATTTTTTAAGCTTAAATTAGAGGGATTGACCCACTAAAATACCATTCTTTTAATAACTCGCGTATAAGTCGGATAAAGAGTTTTAGACCAAGTTTAACTCCCAAAAAGCCGACTTATAAGCGAGTATATACGGTAATCATAATCAAACCAAGATGGCAAAATATCCAAATGTCTACTGCAAATTGTAAGTCATTAATTAATCATAATCAAGGTGAGTTAGCAAAATATCCAAAATGTCTACTGCAAATTGTAAGTCATTGATTAATCATAATCAAGTTGAGATAGCAAAATATCCAAATATCTACTGCAAAATGTAACTTTTCAATTAATCAAAACCAAGATGACATAGCAAAATATCCAAATGTGTATGGCAAATTGTAAGTCATTGATTAATCATAACCAAGTTGAGATAGCAAAGTATCCAAATATCTACTGCAAATTGTAAGTCATTGATTAATCATAATCAAGCTGAGTTAGCAAAATATCCAAAAGTATAATGCAAATTGTAAGTCACTGATTAATTATACTCAGGCTAAGATAGCAAAATATCCAAATGATAACTGCCAATTGTAAGTCATGATAAATCATAATCAAGCTAAGATCACTGATCTTAAAAAAAAAAATGTCAACTTCAAGCTGTAAGTTATGATTAATATCATAGCCAAGCTCTAAAATATCCACATTTATTTAATTTTCAACAGTAATAAAAATGATATTTTTCACTGTTAGGAATATCAAAAGTGTGGCAAAACTCGAGATTTACCTTCTCTTCACCAACTGGCAAAAGTGTTATTAAAAAAGTTTTCCCTTTTACAAGATAGTGGTAGCAAATAAACCATTCTGACACTGACTAAAAATGGCAAAGTTTCTCCACATTGTTGTAGAGCCTATGTTTACAATTTTTCAATCTCGCAATCGCTTAGCTATAATGTCTTACAACTCTTCAGATACAGTGTATGACATCACAGCCTTTTATACTGCATTATGAAAAGAGAGGCAAAAGGGAAAAAAGGAATAAAAAGAAAATTTAATGTCTTGTAGAAGGATATGGAATTTATTTCACTTGTGGTACAGGGTTTTGATATTTTCACCAGTGCAAAGCACAACTGAAAATATAAAAAAAAAAAATTCTGTCCGATTTGTGAAAAAAATTCCATATCCAAGTACAAAACATTGAATATTTTCTATGTCTACTGCAAACTGTAAGTTCATGGTAAATCTTGAGGCTAATATTATCAGTAATGATATACCTGTATATTGGTATGGGAAGGTTATTAGAATTCTTTGTAGCTTTATATTTGGATAGTCATAAGCACCTGTGCAAGAGAGAAACATTTGTTTTTGCCTATCTGGGAAAATTGTAATAAATCAAAATAAAAGTCTTGATGTACTGATTTTTAATAAGTTAATACTTTAAGTCAAGTACATGTACCACTCAGTTGCATGTTAATTTGCTAATTTTGTTTTAACTACAATAATATCTGTATTTAAAGAGAGGTTGCAATCAGCAATTTTTTTAAATTATCTTTTCACGTACCCAATTCTGTTATTCGAGTTAAAACATGAATTTGTGTCTCTTGTTTATGAAAAATTTGATAAAAGGGAATATATTTAATATAGATATCATCATTTCATGGTGAGTAATTCTGTTATTGAATACTTTTTAGATCTGGTCTTGTAACAGAAGCAGACTGGAACTGCTGGAAAGCTGGGGATTTCCAACCATATATTGATGTAATTATACTTTTGTTTTTAAAAAGTTGTTAAAAGATTCAAATTATTTCATTGAGAACTAAATGTTACATAAAGCATTACGTAATATACTGGTAAAGTATTAGTGAAATTTGTATTTTCAGCATGTCCTGGCTTGCTTTGGAGTTGATAGATGTATGTTTGGATCTGACTGGCCAGTGTGCAATCTTGCCAAAGCTGACTATAAAACAGTGTTTGATTTGCTGCAAAGTCTTCTTTCTTCCATGACTTTTGAAGACAAGAAAAAGATTTTCAAATTGAATGCAGCCGCGTTTTACAAGCTGGACTTGAATTAGTGTATTAAAATGAAGCATTATTTAAACATTATCAGCAAGTTTTCACATAATTACACAATACATGTGTAAATAACTATGCAATTATTAAATGATTTTATATGTATACAGATTGTTTATCTTTAACAAAAATAAATCACTTTGATAGTTTCATTTCGAATTCATGAAGAAAAAAATGCAATTGAAGCATTTTGTCTTGAATTACTAATATACATGATCAACTTTGCCCCCAGACAAAGCTTACTGTAATCATGCATACAGTTTACTTCTTTTTAACTTAATGGACACCAAAGGTAAACTAGTCTCGTTCTGCTTTTGTGACTTTACCTGGCACTGTCCATGAAGTTAGGCCAAAGAAAACAAGTTTTTGAATTTACCACCGTAGTCCAAACAGCCCTATATAGCCTTTGAATATCAGTTTAAAAAATTCGCATTCCGACGTCCATTATTGAGATCGTGGTAAAATACGTCTATTGTGTAGGGTAATATCAGCTAGATATAGTCAGCATTTCGTAAATTCTATGATCATTATAATGGCCCTGTTAGATACAACCTATCATTTGGTCGTATTTTGACTGACATATTTCATACCAATTGTTATACCTTTGGGTTTTTTTTTTACTAATTCCGTCTATCTTATCAATACATGGGGCCCAGGACGGATGTGACTGGTCGATAGGGGATGCTTACTCCTCCTAGACACCTGATCCCACCTCTGGAATTTTCAGGCGTCCGTGTTGCATGCCCTGTTCACAAATTTATATTGTTTGTAGGTTTTTGAGATCGATTACTGTTCATTATTTTCACCAATGAAATATGGAGAGAACGAAGGGTAACCAAGCTCAAAAGTCAATTGAAACGATACAAATCTGGAGCAGAGCAAACACTGACCTCTAAAAGCATCAGACGTGGAATCAGGTGCCATGGAGGAGTAAGCATCCCCTGTCTGCCGGTCACACTCCTCGTCATAATCGAGCAAACGGAAAAAATCCTTAGAAAATTCAGTGTGTAAATAATGGCCTAACAATTAGCATTAGAAATGTCAGTCAGCATATGACTTAATGATAGATTGTATTTTCTGACAAGGTAATTGTATTGACCATAACACTTGCGAAATGTTGACTTCAAACGAGACTGTTGATATCCTTGTTTCACCAACTTGTTTGTAATTAGCTTGCCTCGTTTTAGAAAGTTTCTTAAGTAGAGCATGCTCTCGGGTATCGAATCAATTGGGAGACATAAACTCCATATACAGGTGGTAAGGGTATATTGCAACATAAATAAGGGAAGTTGACGATAGAAAAGTTTAAGCCGTTACGTTTTTCACACAGTTTTGTTGTTAGGTTACCATTAACATCTTTTTTTTGCAAAATATCCAAAAAAAGAAACAGATGTGTCAGACTCTATGGTATCTTTTATTTCAAGTTCTCTCGGATATATCGAGTCAACATACATGTATGAATGAAACTTTTTCATTTTCAACAATTCCCTCCTTGTTGGCATATTCAGCAGAAGTCTGTCCCCTTTTTGTGTCCTAATAATACATTGAAGTTATTTAAACGTTTAAAGACATGATAACAATATTTACAAGACAAATATTTCACTTTGGAGAAGTCGGTTCTTCTCTACTGAAAGATTTTTTCAACAGCCAGTTTAGTTAATTCACTCTTCTTCAGGTTTAAATTAGTTGTTGATCACATTGCAAAGTCATACGTAAATAAATAAAAAAGATTGAGGGATGGAGAGAGGAGACAGCCAAGACGGCAAAATATCCAAATGTCTACTGCAAATATTAAGTCAATGATTAATTATAATCAAACTGACACAGCAAAACATCCAAATATCTACTGGAGATGGTAAATTATTGATTAATCATAATCAAACTGAAATTATATATATATATATATATATATATATATATATATATATATATATATATATATATATATATATATATATATATATATATTTATAATAAAAGTAAATGAATTATGGGTGATTTTTTTTTTTTAATAAAAATGACACCAAATTGAAAATTTCTGAAAAAATTCAACTACCCATAACATATTTTTCACTTATATCATCATATTGTACATGCATATTTTAGTTAAAATTCCTTAAGTTGCAACAGAATAGACAATTGGATAAAAAAAAGTTTCAGAATTTTCATTAAATAGTAAACCTTTTTTTGAAAAAAGAAAATATCACTATATCCTAAAAGACTTTCTAAAATACATAATCAAAAGAAATTATATTATTTTATGCTTCAAAATGGTATCAGGGAGGATATAAATAATTAGATCTTAACCTTGATTGAGTTTCTTCTCTTCTATTGGAAAATTTTTTTGATTGTTATTTTACATTATTTTTTCAATTCTGGTTTGAAAAGTTTTAATATGAAAGAAATATACGAAACAATAAAATTCCCCCAAATTCTTTTTTTTTTTTTTTTTTTTTTTTTTTTTTTTTTTTTGTTGTTGTTGTCCATTTAAGTAAGTTCTTTAAATTTAAGCCAAAAGAGAATTTGGACATACAAGTTTTCTTACAAAAAATACTAGATTTTGAAGTGACCCATGTTACATTATTGTGTTGCACGCCTGATAACTGATATCCGACTTTATTTAACATTCTCTTAAAAATTATAACAAACTATAAGCTAGTCTATGAATCAGTTCGTCATTTTGATATTTTTTATCATTTACGGCAAGGTTTTCATTTTTTCAAGACTTCAAAACATGATTATTTGCAATGTGTAATATATATACATTGTATTTAAAAATATGTGTTAAGTGATGAAAACTATTCTCTAAATTGACTGTAAAATGTCTGTAATTAGTTGATAGACATAATGTTTTGAACATCAAATAGTATCATACATTTTTTTTTTCAAATTATTTTTTTTGGTAAAGAAAGATGAAGATCATTGTTAATTATAAAACAGTTTTTATGTCAAAAAACTAGCTAAACATACATTTAGAAGATAAAATATATTTTATAGTATATCTTCCTTCACAGGACAAACACTGTAAGCAACTGATGTCAACCAGAAACATTCTACTCATCAATTTTTTCTTTATATTTATTCATATTTGATCAGTAATAATTCTTACATATTTGTTGCACTCCTGATCAAGAGCACGGGAGTCTTTAAAGTAGAATTGTGAAACGAAAATTACATCAGAACTTGTTCTGTTGTTTAAGTGAAGTTGAAGTGGAATTATTTGAACTTTATACCGATTTTTCAGTGTGTTTATTTTTCACATTCTTAAAAGAAATCAAAGAAAAGATAAAAACACATCTGAATTGATAAAATTGAAAAAGAGAAGGATTTTAATAATAAAACTGTCAATAATTTAGTACTAAATTATTCAAATAGATCATTATTAATTAAAGAATATTTCTTAGCATGAGTAGAAGTCTTTTCTTAATATAACTTGAATCTTTGAAAAAAATGTGTTGCACTCCTGACCATATAAATATAGATCTGAAACACAGACAGACCCTGTAATTGATAAATCAATTTGGTAAAAATGTTCTTTGTGTCTTTATTTTCCAAAATAAAAAATCAGAGAATCATATACTGATAAAAGTTTTTCCATGCTGGGGAACAAAACATCAAATGTTGCACTCCTGACATTATTGGGTATGCACAGATACTTGACGCTCATTAATGCTGCTTGTGATTTATATAGCATTTTTAATTTTTTAAATTGTATATCAGTTATATTGCTTTACACTTTGAAAATATTTGTTTTAACTGATTGTCTTTCAGATTTTTAAAATCAATGTATTTTTGGCAGCACTACATTTTTTCTGTTGCACTCCTGACATGGTATAACATTTTTTCAACATCAACCATGACTACAATTTGGTCAAACAAAAGTTGCTACAGTCTACATTTAAAGCTCAATTATTTGAATATTATCAGGAAAGTTTTTGTTTTTACCTTAAACCATTATTATTTAATTCACAGATCTTCAAAAAATATTGAATTTTCAAAATGTCACAAAAAAGGTGTTGCACTCCTGACATTTTTGGGCATAACTTTTTTGTGAATTGAGATATCAATGAGATATTTGGTAGTATTTAGAACTATCTAAAGACATATGCTGAGACATAGAAATTTATTACCATTGCCTGTACTTTTAGTGCAGGTTGAAAAATATGGGTTTGGTCATATTTTTTTTTTAATTCACCCTTATAGGAAAATACATCTTTAAAAATAAATGGATTTGCATGTATTAATTTTCACTGATTTTTAATGTTCCATTTTATTTATGTGTTTAAGTGCTTCATGTCAAATTCATGAAGGACGAAAATTCAAACAAAGCATTCTGTCTCGCAGATGGAATTTCCATCCTGCACAGTTAAAACATTGGTATTTAAGACTTTAGAAACGCTTTAAATCACTCACTTCCAGGTGAAAAGATAACAAAGAGAATAAATAATATGGACTATTGCTAACAGTTATGTATTTACAAGGACAGTTAGTACTCTTTTTGTTATTAATATTATTAAGATGCATATCCTTCCTTGCTTTGTAAATTTGGATTACAGTTAGTCAAAATTGACTTCATATTTTGGTGACAATGTTCTGTGATTCCAATAATATTTTCTGAAACAAATAAGACCAGAAACAAGTAAGGACTCCATGTAACTGGAAATAAATCACCCAAAATCAAAAACAGAAGCGACAACAAACAAATTTAAAATTATAGCACTATTGATAAATAGATATTTAATAGTTACGGAATTTATGCAATTGTGTTAGGCGTGTGTTGTAAAAAAAAAAATACCTTCAAGTTTATTATAACAATTAAACAGATTTCATATCATTAACAGAGGACAAAATCTGCCCTCATATCCATTCATTTATTGTTCACTACTCGGGAGAAAATGCAAGTTGTCATTTCTTCCTCATGCAGATTTGTTGTTTGGAGGACTTAAATTCTGTTTCTGCTATGGCAATATTGACGAACTAATTAAGTACAGTGTGTGTCACAAAGACACACAACACATCTTCATACCTGTTTTCCAAAGATAAAATTATCGTTTCATTAAATCTATTTATTTATTTATTTATTTATTTTATTTTATTTTATTTTTTTTTTTTTTTTGGCCTCTATTTTAGTATGTTACTTTTTACAAGGTTAAAAGATTTAGTCACAGTAACATTTAATTCTCCATTTCTATCTCATTCTGTGTCTATTTATTATTGCGACATTTAATAGAACAATAGAAATAGTTCGTGCATGGATTTCTACCGTTTCCTCCAGATCAGTGGTTTCCTATGGAAATTCTACACTTTTGCATGTTTAAAGTGTATTAAGAACTTTAAAACTTAGATACGACATTTTCAGATATGTTTGGCAGAGATTTTAAGTCATAAATTAAAATTGTATATTGTGGACAGCATGTCGGTTATCCACGAACCTTTAACTTGAAAAAGGATGATTTTGTATTATATAATACTATATTTACTTCCACCAGCAGGTATGCTTTTTAAAAATAGAATGTTTTGTTCTCACATGATCATTTTGAAAACATTTTGAAAACAACAATAGCATAATTACAAAACAACAATCATGACAATGTGGCACCGCTAATATAGTATAATAGTGCGTAATAAAATAAGGAGAACTAGTTCTATTTGACGTACGATCTGTCTAATTAAATGATTAAATGAATTAGTATTTTTAGGTCACCTGAGTCACTCAGGTGACCTATTGCTATCCGTTTTTGACCGGTGTCGCATAATATTTGGTCCGCCTCGTTTAAAGGTCCGGGGGGACCTAATACGATAACATATAAGGTCCGCCTTTTATAAGAAAAGGTCCGGCCCGTATAAGAAAAGGTCCGCCGAAGTTTAAAGGTCCGGGTGGTGCAAAAATGTTTTAATCTTGACTTAAACACATAAAATTAAAGAGAGTTTGTTTACATCATATGGAGAAAGATTAAGGATTTACCCTTGCTGTTGTGTTTATTTTTTTGTACAATATATCTCTTAGGGCAGGAATTGCTACTCCATGTTTAGTGTGCTTTTAGCAATACCGTTTAGGGCAATGATTTAAAAAAATGTCGCATTTATTGGATTTGTGTTTGTTTTCCCCCAGCATTTGCTTTGTGTAAATTAGGACGATTAAAGGTGTGAAATCTGCCGGTGTGTATAGGCAATAAAACAATGGGGGTGTGAAGTATACCTGACAGGTACTCGCAGGTAGAGCCCGCGGCAGATAGCAATGACAATGTAATGGTCATGTGTTTGCTTTAAAACAATAGATATGAATTCTCTATTTTAATAAATTATGCTGAAGAACAAATTATAATACTGTTATGATATTCATGCGTACACATCAAAATTGTGATATAATTATATATAGTCTATTTTTATTACAATATTTAAAGAAATTTCTTATTCCAAGTGTAGAGTTTAATACTAAGACCAATAAAAAATAAAATTATGTATATGCTTCCCTTTAGTTTTAACAATTAACTTGTTTTCAGTTTATAATATTTTGCCCTTTATTTGTGGATAGGGTAATATATAGCCTAATGTTGTATTCGATCTATATTTACTGCAGAAACAAAATACATGTAATGTTAAAGCTTAAAACAGGTAACTCAATGTTGAAGACATATACATCAGATTTAAAGTATAATCATGGTTTGGATTTAATTCTTTCTTATAAAAACATCACTCTTCCTCGTCATAATGAACTACATATGAAATAATGTTTCATTTTTGTATTTTTTATTTGCCAAAAGAAAAAGAAAGAAAAAGAAATTACACATTTTACTGTGACTATAATAGACAGACTGTGGGATAATCTAGCAGGCTGTATTGCATGACCGATTAAAATTTGAAATCATTATTGTAAAATATTTTCTTTTATTACTGACATGAAGCATTTTGGGCAAAGTTGAATGTCCAGTTCTATATACAAGTCATTTATGTATCTCACGTCTGTATGAACGGGGGAAGGGGGAGGGAACATCAGTTGATCCTCTTCCTTTTTTGCGTATCAAAGAATTTCTATTTTCTACATTAATTTGTGCAATAACACCCCCCCCCCCCAAATGCACCCAGAAATATACTGACTGACTGTTTCTGGGGACGTTGTCAAGCGTGCGTCACATTTCCCATTTCAAGCTACATGATATGTACATACTCCAGAGTCATACTCCATACTCTCCGGGAACTACTTTCCCTACGAATAATGATATGGAGTAATACTGAGCTGTCTGGAGCTTGATTGAGAGTGATCTCCCGTGTAGAATTTTCTACGCGGTGAAAACCAATAAAGTGTATTGTTTAGTACCACTACACCTGCTCAAGAGTTTTTGAAAAATTCTTTACGAAAGCTAGGAACCTTGCCAATGTCCTTAAATTATCTTTTTCGAAGTCCTCAATCATTCTCCGTGGTAACCATGGAGGAAATAATACAATCGGTCTCATGCAGTCATGACAGAATTTTTGAAGTTCGATTTTCATAAATGCTATACATTGCACGTATGTTGTTTCGGATATTACCTAACAATTTACAGGCGCGGATCAAGAATTTTTCCAGAGGGGGGGGGGGGGGGGGGTCCATGCCAGTCAAAAAAATTTCTAACCCAAAAATTTCTTGACAGGGAAGGAAAAAAAAACGTAAAATCCAATTCCATTTCCAAAACGTGAAAAACACGTATATCGTGGTGGTGATGGTAGGGTCCACGTTTTCTAAGGGGGTCCAAAGTCATTTTTTATTTACTTCAGTATATACTTTTAATAACTCTGCAAATTCCAGATGGGGGGTCCTCCCGACTCCCCCCCCCCCCCCCCAGATCCGCGCATGTTATATGAATAATTTCGGGTATTGGCTGGAGAAATTTCCGGTAATACATTGCATCTCAGGTGAGGAAGAGGGGGAGGGGTGGCAATAATTTCCATCTGCTCCTTGCGTATCAAGTACGTAGAAAATAAACACCATCTGGTGTATTACAGATTTCTTTTTACTTGCCACACAGGGCATTTACCACATACATTATGTACGTAGTGTTGATGAACCCCTTTCGTATCTTTAAGGTGATTATTTTCCCAATTTATTGTATGAATACAGAAACAAATACTCCCTCTTTTTCATGCTATATGAATCAAAGTCTATAGATACGGATACAGTACAACTAATTATCATTCTAACATAACATTTTTGTGATATACATGGATAATAAATCTGAACATATCTTTTGATCGTATGTGGTGGATATATTCTAGATAAATATACATTGTACTATACCATTATATATTCAGATTCGTCACTGCCTTTTATAAAAGAATCGTCCTACGATTTTCCAAGACCTTGACATAAAATAAGAGGCCCATGGGCCACAATGCTCACCTGAGTCAATAAGGCCCTGCTGTTTTTCATCAGCAAATTTATTCTAACATATCTTCCAATGTAAAACATTAATCCCTATTGTGACTCCACCCTACCCCAGGTGTCATGATTTTTATAGATATAGCGATAGCCGCACCCTACCCCTCGGGGTCATGATTTAAACAAACTTGAATTTACACTACCTAAAGATACTTCTATATCAATGTGACTAAACTTTGTTGTTCCTGAAAAAAAGGTTTTAGATTTTTTCCCCTATACATTCACATGCTAAACCCTGATAGTGCATTGTGGCCCATCCTACCCCTAGGGGGTCATGGTTTGATTGATTGATTGATTAGGGTTTAACGCCGAGTCGGCTATATTTCAGGTATATTCCGGCGGAAAATTAATTTTATATTACCGGTTATCATGGTTTAAACAAATTTGAATCTACAATACCTGAGGATGTTTCCATATCAATCTGACTAAAGATGGCTTTGCTGTTCTTGTAGAGAAGATTTTTCGATATATATATCCTATGTAAAACTTTGATCCCCCATTGTGACCCCACCCTTCCCCCGGGGTCATGATTTGAACAAACGTACATCTACACTAACTGATGATGCTTCCATATTAATATGACTAATCATGACATTGTTGTTCTTAAGAAGAAGATTTTTGAAGACTTTTTCCTAGATATTCCTATGTAAAACCTTAATCCCCCGTTTTGATCTATCTATTACAAAGAGAAAATTATAGACAGGGTTCTTTTCTGTAGCATGAAAAATAGAGAAAGGGCAGGGCGGACCTTAAAACGCAGTATAATAAAAGGTCCGCCCTCTGTTTTTCAGATATCGTACTATTACAAGGCGAATATTTTGAACAGGATTTATTTTCGTAGCATACAAACTAGAGAAAGAGGCAGGGCGGACCTTAAAACGCAGTAAAATAAAAGGTCCGCCCTCTGTTTTTCAGATATTTTACCATTAGAAAGCAAACATTTTGGACAGGGTTTATTTCCGTAAAATAAAAACTAGTCAAAATGACAGGGCGGACCTTAAAACGCAGTATAATAAAAGGTCCGCCCTCTGTTTTTCAGATATCGTACTATTACAAGGCGAAAATTTTGAACAGGGTTTATTTTCGTAGCATAAAAATTAGAGAAAGAAGCAGAGCGGACCTTAAAACGCAGTATAATAGAAGGTCCGCCCTCTGTTTTTCAGATATTGTACTATTACAAGGCGAAAATTTTGAACAGGGTTTATTTTCGTAGCATAAAAATTAGAGAAAGAAGCAGAGCGAACCTTTAAACGCATTATAATAAAAGGTCCGCCCTCTATATCTCAGATATCTTACTATTACAAGGCGAAAATTTTGAACAGGGTTTATTTTCGTAGCATACAAACTAGAGAAAGAGACAGGGCAAACCTTAAAACGCAGTATATTTAAAGGTCCGCCCTCTATAATTCTGATGTCTTTCTGTTAGAAAGCAAACATTTTGGACAGGGTTTATTTCCGTAAAATAAAAACTAGTCAAAATGACAGGGCGGACCTTAAAACGCAGTATAATAAAAGGTCCGCCCTCTATATTTTAGATATGTTATTATAACAAGGCGAAAATTTTGAACAGGGTTTATTTTCGTAGCATAAACACTAGAGAAAGAGGCAGGGCGAACCTTAAAACGCAGTATAATAAAAGGTTCGCCCTCTGTTTTTCAGATATTGTACTGTTACAAGGCGAAAATTTTGAACAGGGTTTATTTTCGTAGCATACAAACTAGAGAAAGAGACAGGGCGGACCTTAAAACGCAGTATATTTAAAAGTCCGCCCTCTATAATTCAGATGTCTTACTGTTAGAAAGAAAACATTTTGGACAGAGTTTATTTCCGTAAAATAAAAACTAGTCAAAATGGCAGGGCGGACCTTAAAACGCAGTATAATAAAAGGTCCGCCCTCTGTTTTTCAGATATTGTACTGTTACAAGGCGAAAATTTTGAACAGGGTTTATTTTCGTAGCATACAAACTAGAGAAAGGGAGAGGGCGGACCTTAAAACGCAGTATAATAAAAGGTCCGCCCTCTATATTTTAGATATCTTACTATTACAAGGCGAATATTTTGAACAGAGTTTATTAAAAGTTATCGTAGCGAAAAAAAAAAAAAACTCGTTGAAATGGCAGGGCGGACCTTAAAACGCAGTATAATAAAAGGTCCGCCCTCTGTTTTTCTTTTTTCCCACATACATGTATCTCGCTTACAAAGCAAAAATTATGGAAATGCTGTAAGTTCCTATTGTTTTTTTTTTTTTCTTTGTTGGTTCGTGTGTTTTTCCAGGGTAAAGAGATAATTAGGTTTTTAATTTTAGGATGGACGCTAAATTAACTTAGAAAACTCTTGGAATGGCCTAATTGTGCATAAGAATTGCATATATACTACATGTTGTAGTGTACTTTTTTTCATTTAATATGCAGACAAAAAGACAAAACTTTAATGACAATTAATTATCCACTCTATGTACGTTTGCAGGAGATGTGTCTACTGTATTGTATATCTATATGCAACCATAAACATCTGTCTGAAGGGACCAAGGATATATATTATTATTTAATTAGTAATGTTGATGACGTGCAACAAGAGAACTATAACCCCCATCACACACACATAAATAAAAAAGAAATAGCCGCTAAAAGTAAATCTAATTTAAACCAAAATCAAAATAAATATAAAAAATATTAACAAAAGAACACGACTTGGTGGTGTTTTATGAATTTTTATATCAGTCACGATCTCAACAGACACTTTCCTTTTTATTTTAGGGGGAAATACATGTCAAGTTGCTCTGTAAAACCCCTCTGTAAATAGTATGGGTGGATAAGATTCTCCCTAGTAAGAAGTTGGAAAAGGAGAAAATTCTGTACTGAAGCGTACTGAGTATTTCCTATGGTGGATAATAAAGCCGGGGTTGTTTCTTTCAAGCTCGCTGCATGTCATTTCCGAAATTTTGCATTGCATTTCCGACATTTTTTGTTTTCATTTTACAATACAATCAACACTAAGTCTAGTAAAAATACAAAGTTTAGTAATAAAATGCAATAATTTCAATAATAAAACAATCAATTTTTGATCACCAAATTTTAATGCCCACTGAATTATATGTGTTTGAAAGCACCGAAAAACAGAATCCCCTCAACTTTGATTACCTTATTCCCTCAAACATAGTTTCTGTGTGTCATAAATTCTGTCTTAACCTTTCTGATCTCAAATTCAGTCTGCTTATCTTGATTTGAAAAGATGAACAAAAATTCACAACTTACACTTACATGTGTCCGAGGATAAAATCATCATAAGATTCTTTTAAATATAAGCAGATTGAACTTATTATTTGGAAATCAATGAATTATTCTTGATTTATTCTTTAATTTTTTTATAAGGGAAATTTCAATTTTGTTTTCATTTCCGGAAAAGTACTTTATGATGATAAATGTCAGAGATGAAAATTTTAAAACGTCAGAAATGAAAACTACAAAAATGTAGGGAATGAAATAAACAATATTTAAAAAAAAAATTCCGGAAATAAAATCCTATGCTAGGCTCATTTTCCAAAAGGGGGAGGGGTCTTTAAACTCAAGCTCGTTTTTCCGGGAAAAAATATTAATGCGGGAGGAAAATCTACAACATCAGTATTTTTTAAACTATTTGACATGCATTAGCATAATTTTGCTATACCCCACCCACCAAATGTACAACAACACCATTTAAAATCTTTTCCATTTGTGGGGGGGGGGGGTGTTTTATTGCTTAAAATGTTCAACTCGATTGACTTTGGTTTGATTTTGCCAATTAATGCACATCTTCCTTAACCAGTGTTAACCCCGGGGTAATATCAAGTAGAATGAAATAATCGTTAGTCTTTAACTGGATAAGAAACGATGGTTATAAAAACACGGAGGATATGCGACTTCAAGTTTCGTCAGGTGAGACAATAGGCCTACCCCCAAAAGCACAGACATGTTGTTTTAACAACAACGGGATAGGCTAGTACACCGTAACACAAGTCCCTGTCACAGTGACCCTCCAATTATTTTATAGTTAGGTACAATATGAATCGTAAGAATTACGCATAATTATTATTAATAATATAATGAAATATCTTTCGAAAGATCTGAAAATTCTTTTTGGGAAGTGGAAGTCGAACGTTGTTAGGAAAGAGACTGTAATGAAATGATCATTTTTGGACTTACGAACACCATATACTGAACAATGTGCCAGTGAAGGTATGCGTATTATATATATGTATTTTTTTTTAATTTTGCAATGATAATATTGATATCACTTAAACTATAAAAGACACAGTCATGTCGTACATGATTTTTTGCATCTTTATATTTTTTGTTTTGTGCACTACCTGGGAGGTATGTACTACGATAAGGAGCTAACAGTTAATCAGTGCTAACATCAAATTTTGAATAATTTTTTGATAGATAATTTGAGGTTTTGTACTGAGATATATCATAGTATTAGAAATATAATTAATTAAAATTGGCTAACGAAATCCAGCAACTAGCGAGATATCGCAAGACTTAATCCTTTTAGTATATATACAATGTACATATATGTACGTCCCTGGAACTCCATTTTGCTGGGAGGGACACTTTTATAACAACTATACCTTAAATAATTTAAAAAGATTAATAAATCAAATTAATTTCGAATCAATAAAGGAGAAAAATCTGCATATTAAACCGAAGGCGGACCTTTTATTATAGAGGCAGGCCGGACCTTATATGTTATCGTATTAGGTCCCCTCGGACCTTTAAACGAGGCGGACCAAATATTATGCGACACCGGCGTCGTCCGTCGTGCGTTAACATTTAAACATTTTCAGCTTCTTCTCTGAAACCGCTCAACTAATTTCAACTAATTTTGGCATATAGCATCTATGGGTGAAGGGGGACAAAAATGTGAATTTCATGGTCTCTGCCCCCCTGGGGCCTGAGGGGTGGGGCTAAAACCACCAAAATTAATGCAATCTTTAAAAATCTTCTTCTTTACTCCTGGACATCAAGCAGTCAAACTGTTGACATGATTGTAATAAGCATTGAGCCCTCTACCAAAATTGTGAAATTCATGGCCCTAGGGTCAGGGGTTCTGGTGCTAGGGCGGGGCTATATAGATCATATAGTGAAAGTGCATTATTTCTTTGAAATCTTCTCTATTCCTGGGTATTATTGAAACAAAATGAAAACATAGTTATGATAAGCAAGAGTGACTCTACCAAAATTGTGAAATTCATGGCCCCAGGGTCAGGGGTTCTGGTGCTAGGGTGGGGTTTATATAGATCATATAGTGAAAGTGCATTGTTTCTTTGAAAATCTTCTTCTCTACTCCTGGGTATTATTGAAACAAATTGAATACATACATGTAGTTATGATAAGCAAGTGTGACGCTACCAAAATTGTGAAATTCATAGCCCCAGGGTCAGGGGTTCTGGTGCTAGGGCGGGGCTATATAGATCATATAGTGAAAGTGCATTATTCTTTGAAAATCTTCTTCTCTACTCCTGGGTATTATTGAAACAAATTGAATACATACATGTAGTTATGATAAGCAAGTGTGACTCTACCAAAATGGTGAAATTCATGGCCCCAGGGTCAGGGGTTCTGGTGCTAGGGCGGGGCTATATAGATCATATAGTGAAAATGCATTGTTTCTTTGAAAATCTTCTTCTCTACTCCTGGGTATATTTAAACAAATTAAATACATAGTTATGATAAGCAAGAGTAACTCTACCAAAATTGTGAAATTCATGGCCCCAGGGTCAGGGGTTCTGGTGCTAGGGCGGGGCTATATAGATAATATAGTGAAAGTGCATTGTTTCTTTGAAAATCTTCTTCTCTACTCCTGGGTATTATTGAAACAAATTGAATACATAGTTATGATAAGCAAGAGTGACTCTACCAAAATTGTGAAATTCATAGCCCCAGGGTCAGGGGTTCTGGTGCTAGGGCGGGGCTATATAGATCATATAGTGAAAGTGCATTATTTCTTTGAAAATCTTTTTCTCTACTCCTGGGTATTATTTAAACAAATTAAATACATAGTTATGATAAGCAAGGATGCCTCTTCCAAAATTGTGAAATTCATGGCCCCAGGGTCAGGGGTTCTGGTGCTAGGGTGGGGCTCTATTTATTATATAGTGAAAATGCATTAATGCTTTAAAAATCTTCTTCTCTGCTCCTGGGTATTGTTATGATAAGCAAGGATGCCTCTTCCAAAATTTTGATATTCATGGCCCCAGGGACAGGGGTTCTGGTGCTAGGGTGGGGTCATTTATTATACATATAATTATTTCTTTAAAAACCTTCTTCTCTGCCCCTGGGTATTATTTACACAAACTATAATTAGTACATTGTTATGATACACAAGGATGCCTCTTCCAAAATTGAGAATTGCATGGCCCCAGGGTCAGGGGTTCTGGTGAAAAGGGGGGTGGGGGGCTCTAATGATTATACAGTGAAAAAGCAAAATTTCTCTGAAAATATCCTTTTCTGCCTCTGGTTAGAAAGCACAGAAACTAAGTGTATAGTTATGATGAGCAAGAGTGCTTCTTCCAGAGTAGTGAATTGCATGACCCCTGGGTCAGATGTGCTGGTGTGAGGATAGGGCTCTTGATAATATAGTGAAAATGCATTAATTCTATTAAATAATCTTATCTGCTCCTTAGTTTTAAGCAGATAAACAAAGTGATCACTTATGATGAGCAAACTTCTGGTCCCAGGGTGAGAGGCTCTGGTGTTGATGGGGAGGGGGGGGGGGGCTCTATTGATAATAGAATGAATCTGTAGAAAAAATGCATTTTTTCTTTAAAAATCTTCTCTGCACCTGGGCATATCAGAGGCAAAAAGAGTAAAAGTTTTAATAGGGAAGGGTATTTTTACCAGATTTTTGAACATCTGGACCATTTGGTCAAGTGTTCTGGTCCCGGCTAGGGCTCTATTAATTTGTAATCTACTGAGAGGAGTTATTCCCCTTTGCCATTTACTTTTGATAATTAATCACTGTAAATAATGTACTTGAAAGGTAAATAGAATAAGAGAATTATGCAAGAATTTTTATTGTATAATACAAAAAGTACTTTCATAGTTTTAATGATCAAGTAGACTTGTAAGTAATAGATAAATAAAAATGAGACAAAAATAACTTGTCTTATTAAATGTTCATCAAAGACCAAGAGAGGCCAATGTAAAAGATTTCAACAAGGAATTAAGATAGTACAGAAGCACTGATAGTTTGTTAATTTACTGTATGGTGATAGTGTTAAATGGGGAACATATTAGAACCTAATTTATGAACTGTAAATGAATGGTAGACTCATTACTTTTTTGATCCTGATCACTCTATTTTTCTTGCTTTTGGGCAAAAAAGCTTCACCATTCAGCTCATTTTATACTCTATGGATTCTCTAAATTGTTGTGTTGTACTCAGGTGACCCTTAAGGCCCTTGGGCCTCTTGTTTATAATTCTGCCTTAATTGATCTTCCATGTTTAAAAATATGCACACATGCATTTAATTATCTAACATCACGTGTCGGAATATAAAGTGTAGGATATGAAAAGTATATCCAGTGAATGATATCAGCTGGATACAGGGATTAGGCATATGTGATAAATAAATTAAATTTTGTACATTTATGATTTATTTATATGATTTCCCATTAACTATTTATTTTACTATTTTTTGTATTCTTATACGGAGTGCATGTATAAAGGTTGCAATCAAAGCAAAAAATTACATTGCCCAGTTATATGCGGAGTTTGTATTTTTTCTACAATGTAATAATAGAAAATTTTACATAGCACAAAAAACATTTTATAATTTAAGGAAAATGTTTACTCAGATGAATAAAAATATCCACTGATAAGAATGAAAACCGCATCTTTTACATTGTAGACCTATAAACCTATATGATTATAGTATTATTATTTACTTTCAAGTTTCAAGTTTTTATTTAAGACAAAGACCCCAACTGGGGTATATGAATACAAATGATACAACAAAATAACATACAAGCATGAATGCATGAATGAGTGGCACTAATATACATGTATAGTTCAAAACATCAAAGTATAGTTCTAAGGCCTCGCTAGTATTAAATAAATCTATATGTATTACAACATAATTTAAACAGCAGTTTTGTTATTATTAATTTATTACTTTGAAATAACTACGTCAATGACCTACTTTTCATGCTAGTGCCCCCTGAGTATTTCTCGGAAATACGTCATTTTTTTTAACACTATGACCAATATTTTCTTTATTAACAAAATATAACCAGAAACAAAACTCCTTGGATAATGAAATATAACGAAAATGGAGTAGTTTTTCTCAATACAAAAAACAATAAGAGTTTGAGCAATTAAATTTTACCAGGCCGAATTTCCTCCTGAATTTTACCAATTTTAATCTAACTGTATATTGCCCTTACTCTGCTGGTATTAAATTTATATCAGGTCAGTGATAGAATCCTTGACATATATTGTCTGGAATAGCTTTGGTTAATAATTTTCATATTCTTCATTGCATGTTATACAATAATTTAAAATAATACTTGGGCTATAACACACATAATGTTTGCAAAATGATATTATAAAAACAAAGAATCTTAATTTTCAGAATAATATTTCAAGAGAAAAAATTAGTTTAAAAAATGATTTTTTTTCTTTAAATTAAGTCTGAATTTCCTCTGCATCAATATAAATTTTCCAGTGTTCTTGCATATTTTCTTCAAATACAGTTGAACTTCGGTATCTCGAACACGAATATCTCGAATACCATGGATATGTCGAAGTTATTGGGAAGTCCTTACCACGTATTTCATAAGTATTTTACCTCGATATCTCGAAGTTTTTTCTTCGTCCCATCGAGTTCGAGATAACGAGGTTTGATTGTAGTAAAACATTAAAATTTAATATTAATAATGGTTTATGAAACTGTCATTTTGTTCATATACAATAATTTGTAATTTAAGGCTTTGTACACCATATCAATCTGTTTCTGTCAACTAAAACCCTGAGTCAACGTCATCTTTAGATAGCAATTCATTTCCGGCTCATTTAGTGATTTCCATTCACAATACGTGTGCCTATACACTTCACTTGCTGGAATATGCAGTTATTTAACACTTGCTGGTATATGCAGTTATTTAACAATTATTTTTTTAAATCATAATGAATATACTGAGTGGAGGTAAATGCAAAAGCCAAAATGATACTTTGCATTATTCAAGATGTGATGGTTGCAACATTGCAATAAAAATACACTATGAAAGACGGACGTGTTATTGTAAACAATCTGAAATATATAATTACATATTTAAAGAGAAGAAAGTACGCAAACGATCGTACTACGATCCGTTGCGTATGTTAAAAAGATAAATGAGCCATACAACACTTGACTTTAACATGTCTTCCATATTTGGAGTTGGGTGGCTTCAAAAATCGCACGATGTAAACTGTTGTTACTGCTGCTGATGACAGCAACAAAATGGTTTTAATAGAATATGTACATGTGGCTATTTCATTAAACTTGATTATCATGAAATCCTTATTTATAATTTTTTTTACAGCTGTACATCTTTCATACTTCCATTTATTTACATTATCACTATATCCTTATTTTTTCTTACACACCTGACTGACTGACTGACTGTACATGTATATTTGTTTCTGAAACATGTTGTTTCCCAAAAGTAGTATACACCTGTACATTTCCGCTCTCCACTGGAAGCTGGACAGACAGCAAATATGGAACAATACAGTTTTCCGGGAGTATTATGTTTATGTCACAGAAGGGGTACGGTACGGGGGCCACGAGCTCCAACTGGACATGTGCC
Organism: Saccostrea echinata; assembly: GCF_033153115.1. Classification (NCBI taxonomy): domain Eukaryota; kingdom Metazoa; phylum Mollusca; class Bivalvia; order Ostreida; family Ostreidae; genus Saccostrea; species Saccostrea echinata. Next base: position 2,804,524 of record NW_026889806.1, on the reverse strand, counting down.
GCTGTTAGTGGATCGAAATATCTGGCAAGGTAACTGATTCTTTTCTTGATACAAATGTCCTAAGGCCTGGTCAAAACCTTTCTTTTTAATGCAAATAGCTTTTTAAACCTGATAAAAATAAAGGAAGGGAAAAGAATTAGTAGCTTCCTTGAAAAATTCAGACAAAAAGTTCTTTACTATCAGCATTGTTAGTGAGAACAACGTCTTTCACTTCTAAGTCAGGTGACTCATAACAACTGATTACATTTGGATCTTGGGTATATTATGTGATTCTTGATAAAGGACTTCAAAAACATGCATTTAAACGAATAATATGATTTTTTTCGTCACAAATTTGTAGTTTTAGTGCATTTAATGCTGTAGTGTTTTTGTTATCCATTAAAACTGTATTTTGAGTAATATTCATTTCTGCTGTAAACAATGCTAGTATTTATAGTAAGGAATGTACACAATAGAAGGAAAATGAAATTTGAAGATAAGGAACAGAGGTCATTCTTAAAAGTCCATTTAAACAATACAAATTCTGAGTCGAGCAGACACTGATCTCCTAAAACGGAGGTGGGATCAGGTACCATGCAGTAGTAAGCATCCCCTGTCGACTGGTCACGCTCGCCGTGTGTTTCTTGTCATGATAGGGTAAACAGAAAATCCGTGGACAATTCAGTGTGAAAATAATGGCTTCAAGACCCTCAATACACCAATGAAAAATGTTTTGGTGGCTCTGAGAAAATTATATCATATAAAGATATGAATATGGAGTTTATCTATTTAATTTTCAAATTTGTCATTTACCCCCAGGAAAAATATTCAAAGACAATGGAGTGTCGGTGAACTGAAATAACTGTTGCTTACTTAAATGGGTAATATGCATGAAAATTAGGGCTGTGCAGTAATATCGATATTCCGGTATATTGTGATTCATTAACAAAAAATATCGTATTGCGATACATTTTTCCAGTACCGATATACCGGCAAACTGCTTGGGCTTTAGATTTCTTAAGTAAAATATGAAATTTAGTATGTCGGAAACGTTTTCAATCGTGCCAAACAGTACCAAACGGTAAGGTTGCTGTTGTATGGTTGCATTTCGTTCCAAAACTGTAGTAAAATCAACAAAAAAATTTTGCAACAATTTATTTATACTAGTTTTACACACGTTGCTTATAGATGGAGGTTAATGAAATAAGAAAAAGAACATTTTTACTGTCTTTGAAAATATTGCAATACACATCGAAATACAATTCAAAATATTGCAATATATCGCAATACGAAATTTTCAGCCGATACCCAGCCCTAAATTGCAAATAAAGTGTTCAATTAATTCAACTAGTCCAAATGAAATGTTAAGAATGCTTGAATTGATTACAAATTGAATAATAAACTTTAAATTTTAATTCATTTCATGTTAAATCTAAGAGCAGATCAATCTAACTGCATAAAAATACCATGACTTAGAACTCTTTAGTGTGTAGTGTATAGAGGGTACTTAACATTTTGTATGAAAGACGTCAGAATATATTTGCAATCAATGTCATTGTATCGACAATAGAATTCGCAAAATGTTGAACGTTAAACGAGATTGTTGATATCCTGGTATCATCAACTTATTTTGTCAATAGCTTGCCTTGTTTTAAAAATTACTCGTAGAACATGCTCTGGCCAATCGAATCAACTGGGAGACATAAACTCCAAATGCAGGTGATAACGGTATATTGCTACATAAATAAGAGAAGTTGTCGATAGAAAAGTTTAAGTCATCGTGTTCTTCATAAAGTTTGATTCTTAGTTTGACGTCAGACTTTTGAGCTTGAGTTCTGTTCCTTATCTCCATACATTTCATCATTGTCTTTCTCTAGTAAAACATCCAAATATGAAACAGACCTAAAACTTCTTTTGATAGAACGACGACCACAGTATCTCTAACGTATGGATCCATAGGAACTCTTCATCTGTACCTGTATCTATGTATGGATATCACTATGGTTACGCAACATTCTTATTATTACTATCAGCAAACAGGTAAAAACAATTTATATAATTTATAAATTTATTTAAGAAGTATTTTTAAATATTCAAATTACATAAAGAATATTCTTTGAAAATTTTTCACAAGGAATATTTTCTTATTGTTTTTAGTTGTTTTCCGTCATTTTCTTTCTCTGCTAATTATTATTCAACATATCCAATGAAAAATTCTTAAATCTTAGAGGACAGCGTCGATCTGGGGCGAATGAAAGGAAGTGTGTCTGATTCTTATACGATTTCTGACGTGTGCACAACAACTGCTCCGGTAGAACTATTCCAAGTTCTAGTTAAACAAGGTACCCAGTTTAACACTATCGCCATAAATTTTCCAATGCTGGCAAAGCATGAAATGAAAAGGGTGAAGATAACGAACAGTTATCAAATTCATAAATCCAGTACAAAATTCGAAGAGGGCAAAACACGGACCTCTTGAAAAAAAACCCAGTTGGGATCAGGTGACAAGGAGGAGAAAATCCCCTATCGGCCTGTCACACCATCCGTGAACCCTCTGTATTGATCAGGGAAACTAAGTATTGTCAAAATGATATGAAACAATTACCTTACAATTGGCGGGAAACAGGTCAGTCAAAATACGACCCAACGATAGGTTGTATTTGCAAAGAAGATTATTATAATGATCCAGAATTTGGGAAAAGCTGACTTTAAACGAGATAGTTTTGAAGACAAAAATCCCTGTAACATCAAGTTGTTTGTCAGTAGCCTCCATCGGTGTAAAAATTGATTGTACTCAGAAAATGCTCTTTAGTATCAAATCAGTTTGAAGACATAAAAACCATATGCAGGTGTTTGTGGAACAGTACAACATAAATATAGAAAGTTGACGATGGAAAAACTCAAGTAATTCCATTTGTCATAAAGTTTATTGTTAGGTTACCATTAACGTCTTTTTCTAGTAAAATATCCAAATATGAAACAGATTTGTCAGTCTCTGTGGTATCTTTATTTGGAGTTCACTGGGATATAGAGTCGATTCGACATATGAATGTAAGTAACTATTGTTAATTGATACCAGGTAATACGTCGTCGATAAATCTAAATGTCGAGTTGAAGGCCACAGCAAGTCATTTCGTTTCTCATACGGTTAAGTTGTTAGTTGGTCATTAACATCTGTAGTCAGTAAAACATCAAAGTAAGAAGCACATGTGACAGACTCTTGTGTATCTTTAATTTCCAGTTCAATGGGATATATCGAGTGAATGAAAATAACTATCATTAATTGCATGATAAAACGTCGTTGATTTATCGAAATGTTGAATTGAAAGCATTAGAAAGAGTGTTCTACTGTACAAAAAAAAAAAAAACATATTCGAGAAGGTGTATATTTAAAATGTGGATACTTAAAAACCTTAAGAAAATTTGAAATCACAAGATTTTACCAAAACCAATAGCATCAAAAGGAATGACTTTTCAACACTTTATACAACCAGGGTTTTTCACATCATAAACAAAGTTCTGCTTCTTCAATAAAAATGGAACACGTAAATTTGCATATCTTGTCATTGGTCATATGCAAATGTATTTTGTTTTTTTAAAAAAACATTCTGATTCTATACAGAATTACTCTGCGGTTTTTCATCAAAAAGATGCTCGAATTTTTCATTGACAATATCTATGTAATCTTTGGAGAACAGGTCTTTTAACAATCAGTTAGAATTCCCATAGGTCCTAATTGTATCCCATTATTAGCAGACCTGTTTTTGTACTTCTATGGAGCAGATTTTATTCAAGAACATTTTACATGAAAAGAAGTCTCTTACTGTGGCATTCAATTCGACATTTAGATAAAGCAACGACGTTCATCTTCATGCCAATTTTGATTCGATATATCCCATTGAACTCGAAATAAAAGACACCACAGAGTATGGTACATCTGTTTCATATTTTGATGTTAACGTTTTAGAAAAAGACATTGATGGCAAACTAACAACTATACCTTTCTATTAACGTGATAACTTTAACATTTCTATCGTTAACTTGGTCTCCATGACTACATAGATACTGTCAATGAGGTACTCCAGCATCTTTAAGATCACATGCCAAATGTTTTGGCGATCGGCAACGATTCTGTGTGCGATCATACAACTAAAAAATATGATAAACATGCGATCGTGCAGTTTGAAATTCATTTAACACCTTTAATGAAATATAGTAAGAGATGGGCTGAAAGTCTGTCCAAACAGAACATGACACCGAACATTCAATTTCAGAGTACTTGTGTTTGGATTCAGAATTTTTTACAAAGTAATCCAGTAGATGACCAATCACAAGATATGAACATTTGCAAGTTCCATTTTTATTGCAGAAGCATCTCAAATTTCTGATTTTGTTTGTTTGTTTGTTTGTTTTTTTTTTTTTTTTTTTTTTTTTTTTTTTTTTTTTGCGTTAGAGTACAGCTTGTCAACATAAGGTATACATGTGATATGAAATTCTGTTTCCGGTGAGAAATTTGTTGACTAATTCATTTTTTTTTTTTTTTGGCCAGGGTCCGAAGAGAACGCTATGACGACATGCCCCACACCATTACTTGGCTCATTTACATACACTTATTACGACAGTTCTACATCTTGTGGGACGACCTCGGAGTGGGACGGATGTACAGACACTTCGCGTATTAAACTCAACTACACGCTTTGTAGCAAGGTCGTAGCTTACTCAGGTATGTGTTGAAGAAATTCATTGATGACCTTCTCTCTTTTTTCATGCATGTAGCATTTTTTTTAGGGTGGGGGTGTTTTTGTTTGTTTAAATGTCCACGTCTCAACGAGGATTTTTCATTTATATTAGTACGCCACCATTTGCCCGTGGATGGCTCCGAGGCCATAAAACTTAGATGAGCTCACTTTTGATCTCAGTCTCACTTTTCCACTAATAATTCCTTTTGTGAAAGTGAAACTGAGATCAATAGTGAGCTCATCTAAGTTTTATGGCCCCGGAGCCTGTTCTCGGCACTTATTGTCATTAAGCAGTGAGAAAAACTTTTTTATGCAAGCACCTACTGTGATGTATGTACGGGACCTTGGCCAGCCAATCTAGGAATAAAAATTCTATAGAATATTAATGACAAAAGATTCCTCTCAGAAAAGAATTTTAAAAATCTAGTTTGATATTGACCATCTAAAACTCGTAATAATATGTGTTCTTTGTTCTTCTTCCTTTGTACACATCATTCATTGAGATGTACAAGTAAATATATAATTGAATATGACGACCTAAAAGTGCTTATTTTAAGAGGTCCAAACTTCAGGGAGCCCCATCTTTCAAATGGCAACAGAACTTCAGGGAACCCAGATATTTCAAATGGCGCCAGAATTTCATTTATATCATGAATTCTGAAGAGGTTATCCCAGACTTTGTAATTAATACAAAGGGGAAGACCTCGACACTTTGAAAGGATGATTGATTGATTATTGCTTAACGCCGAGTCGGCAATATTTCAGCCATTTTTCGGCGGAATTGAAAGGATGAAGAGTAATAGGTACATATTGAAGTCTCTAAGTAGACAATTAAAAAAAGAAATATATACCACATATACATCTGTCTTAAAAGACTGTGATTTTTAAAAAAAAAAAAATAAGAAAGCTTACATAAAAAGTTTAGATGTAATGTTCCAAGCTGACAAAGCTGCAGCAACGTACGTAATCTTTGTTTGTAAGGCTCTTTATTACAACTGCACATTAGAAGAACTTGGCTTTTACTCCACATCTGGTAATCCAACTCACACTAATGATTCCCTTTCAAATGCTGAAATTCTTCAAAATCATGTTTCAGTTTAAAATACTTTAAACATCCCATTCCATGGGAATTGATTTGAGTAGCCGTACTTGTACTGGATTTCAAAACTTCATACAAATCCTAACAAACCAAGGTACACTGCAGGGTCCTGTTCATGTTCTACCAAGCCTCTTTCTGTAATCCTCACAAGAATATTAACTGCTTTGAAGGAGAGACTTCAGACCTACTGTGATTCAACATATTCAACAAGTGCTGTAAATCAAATGTATTCCCAACAAGAGGCCCAAGGGCCTTAACGGTCACCTGAGTACAACAATTTAGAGAATCTATAAACTGAAAAATGAAGCTTTTTTTCCAAAAGCAAGAAAAATAGTACGATTAAGATCAACAAAATAATTGGTCTAGTATCTATCTATCTGTCCCCCATTTATCACTATAACCATGCAGACTTTTCACAAAATATCTATTTTTAACCCCATATTATTACCTCTCACATTGGCCTCACTTGGCCTTTTAAGAACATTTAAAAAGATAAGTTTTTTTTTGTTTCATTTTTATTCATCTATTATTTCCAAGTGTACTTGATCATTAAATCTAGGAAAGTACTTTTTGTATTATACAATTAATGTTCTTGCATAATTCTCTTATTCTATTAACCTTTCAACATTATCCACAGTGATTAATTATCAAAGGTGAATGGCAAAGGGGAATAACTTCACTCAGTAGAATACAAATTAATAGAGCCCTGGCCAGGACCAGAACACTTGACCAAATGGTCCAGATGTTTAAAATTCTGGTAAAAATACCCTTGCTTATTAAAACTTTTACTCTGTTTGCCTCCAATATGCCCAGGAGCAGAGAAAATTTTCAAAGAAATAATGCATTTTTACTATTTAACACAGCCCTACCCTAACACCATTACCCATGACCCAGGGTCATGAAATTTAAAAATTTAGAAGAGGTACCCTCATCATCATAACTATGCAATTAGTTGAAGATTTTCACTATATTATCAATAGAGCCCCCCCCCCCCCCTCCCAGAGAAACAACAGAATCCCTGGGACCACAAGTTTTAAAAATTTTGTAAAAGCATCCTTGCTCATCATAACTATACACTTGTTTCTTTGCTTTATAACCAGGAGTAGAAAAAATATTTTGAAAGAAATTATGAATTTTCACTATATAATCAGTAGAGCCCCCCCCCCTTTCACAAGAACCCCTTACCCTGGGGCCGTGAATTTCACAATTTTGGAAGAGGCATTCTTGCTTATCATAACCATGCACTTCCTTTGTTTAAATAATAACCAGGAGCAGAGAAGATTTTCAAAGAATTGATGCATTTTCACTATATAATCAATAGAGCCCCGCTCTAACAGCAGAACCCCTGATCCTGGGGCCATGAAATTCACAATTTCTGAAGAAGCACTCTTGCTCATCATAAATATGGTTTTAGTTTTTTTAACACCCATGAGCAGAGAAGAAGATATTCATTAGAAGATATGTCAGTTTTGAATATTTTTAAAATTCCAAACAATCAAAATGAATTTGAATTACCATATTTATATTGGATTCCGAAACTTCCAAAAAATCCTTACAAACAAAGATACATAGCTGGTTCCAGTAAATGTTCAACCAAGCCTCTTTCTTTACTCCTCACTAAGATATTAACAGTGGTGAAGGAGAAACTTCAAGAGTACTGTGCAACAATATATTCGAGAAGTGGTGTAAATCAGATGTGGATACTTAAAAATTCCAAGGAACTTTTGGAAAATTTGAAATCACAAGATTTTACCAAAATCAACAGCTTAAAAACTTACGACTTTTCTACTTTATACACAACCATTCCCCCACGATAAATTAAAGTCCAGGTTTTTTGATATCATTGACAGCTGCTTTTTCAATAAAAATGGAACTCGTAAATATACTTACCTTGTCATTGGTCATTTGCAAAATTATTTTGTTAAAAAACATTCTGATTGTACACACAAGTACTCTGAAGTTGACATTAAAAAGATGCTTGAGTTTCTGATTAACAATATGATTGACAATATCTATGTGGTTTTTGGAGACCAGGTCTTCCAACAATCTATTGGAATTCCCATGGGTACCAATTGCGCCCCGTTATTAGCAGACCTTTTTTTGCATTCATATGAAGCAGAATTTGTCCAAAATCTTGTACGTGAAAAGAAGAAAACACTTGCTGTGGCCTTCAACTCGACATTTAGATATATCGACGATGTATTGTCAATTAACAATGGCTATTTCCATTCTTATGTCGATACGATATATCCTGGTGAGCTTGAGATAAAAGATACCACAGAGTCTGACACATCTGTTTCATATTTGGATATTTTACTTGAAAAAGACGTGAATGGTAATCTAACAACCAAGCTTTATGATAAACGTGATGACTTTAACTTTTCAATCGTCAACTTCCCTTACTTATGCAGCAATATACCTTCATCACCTGCATACGGGGTATATATCTCTCAGTTGATTCGATACGCAAGAGCATGCTCTACATATGTACAATTTCTAAAACGAGGTAAATTATTGACAAATAAGTTGATGAAACAAGAATATCAGCTGTCTCGTTTAAAGTCATCATTTCGTAAGTTCTATGGTCGATACAATGACCTTGTCAGCAAAAACAATTTATCATTGAGTCAAATGCTGACTGACGTTTTTCATACTAGTTGTTAGGCCATTGTTTACACACTGAATTGTCGACGGATTTTTCCGTTATTTTCCAATCATGACAAGGAGCACACGGCGGGTGTGACCGGTCGGCAGGGGATGCTCACTCCTCCATGGCACCTGATCCCACCTCTGATGTTTAGAGGTCCGTGTTTGCTCTGCTCCTATTTTGTATTGTTTAATGGACTTTTGAGCTTGAATACTGTTCGTTATCTCCATATATTTCATTCACGCACGCCGACGGACGAAAACGGATAGCAATAGGTCACCTGAGTAAACTCAGGTGACCTAAAAATTCAAAAGAATTCTTTAAAAAAAAAATAAGATAACATTTTTTCAAACTCAACAGCATCATAACGTTCGATTTTTCAACTTTAGACGATCGTTCCTCAAGATAACTTAAAAACCAGTCTCGTTTAGTCAGTATTTCGCAGATTCTTTGGTCATTGTAATTACATGTGCCTCTTTTGTAAACACAAACTATCGTTGGGTGGAATTTTGATTGACATGGTTTATACCAATTGCTGACTCGGCGTTTAATTTTAAACAATTTACCAATCATACTTGTTCTGACTTAGGGATTACTCTGTTTACATCACAGCCGCTGTGACCTGTCTACAGGGGATGCCATTTCCTCCCAGGCACCTGATTCCAACTCCATTTCATTCTACTCCTTGTGTTTCCGGGAATCCGCGTTTTTTGTCCGTTTCTCGATTTTTATTGCTTACAGGAAATACGAGATTGATCACTTTCCATTATTTTCATCTTTTATTCACTGTTACAGCTGGAGGTGAGCTTGGCTGTGTAGTAAACATTCAGTCCGGTAGTACTTACTATGTAGGGTTGTATAACTTTGATTCAACGGTAGATGGTGCAGCAACAAGAAGATATACTTGTCTGGTAATTCTAAATATTGTAATTCGAGTAAAATGTATTTGTAGATATGTTCAATGTAACATTGATCCCTTTCATTTTTTACTAGTTACATAAAATCATATTTTGTGCTTTCCATCATCCAATGTAGGCCATGTCTTCTGGAACTTACGTCAATATCTCTCAGTCACCTGACCACTGCCAAACGTCACAGTCTGCTCACGTGTTACCAACATCGGGAGCTTTACTGAGTTTGTTGCAAACAGGTACAGAATACAAGACAACTTAATTCAATGTACAGTCTAAAGAACTCAAGAATTTTTGGATAAAACTTGTTCAATTGGGGGCATGCGGGTGCATACACAAAATCCCAAAACAAGGAGTATCTTTGACATCGTTGAAGCATTAATAAACACAGAAATTTTTAACCTACTGCACTAGTAAAATAGGGGTCAACAAAATAAAATTAAAATTCTACAAAATTTTTTGTGGGACTGTATACATGTTGCAATGTTATGGCATACTGCCTTCAAGGATTAAGAGAGAGCTCATATTCTTGAGAAAAATATTGCAGATGACCACTTCCAAGTTTTAAAATGTTCTATCAACAAATAAAACAACTGAATTCATATTTCCTTTTTTCTTTTACTAGCATTTTTTATTTTTTCAGTTTCCTGTGGTAAGTAAATAAAATTCATATACTATTTTCTAGTATAAATCAAAAAGCAAAACGCCAAGAAAAAAAGTATCAAAAAGGAAATTAATAAAGAACTAAATGTATGTTTGAACCCTGTTTTGAAGAACCCCTTTTCATTGAGAATTTTTTATCATGACATTAAGGCGGTATGTGCAAATTCTTTATTTTTCTATTTTATGCTATCGTCCACAGCTCCAACTTCTTTAGCTGAGGCTAACAATACCTTAGCGATTGTTTTGTCTGTCCTGGCCGTTTTGTTTGTTATCTATGTGGTCATCGTCGTATCCCTGTATTGCTATAGACGAATCTACTGGAAGAGAAGGATGGACAGGAAACCTATTTTAAGTAAGTGGATGTGACGTCTGCATTGCTCTATCGTAATTTCGTGTGGCCTTTAGTAGTACACTTAAAAACAACCACAAGAAAAAGTGAGGTTATTTCATGAGGACATCTGAATTGTCAGAAATATTAGTTTTTTCCAAACGAAAAATATGCAGAAATGGAGAACAAATCTTAAATATGGTAACAATTAAGTTAATGTTATAAAAAATACCTTAGAAAAGCACTTGCATAAAGAGGAGTGAAGGTCTTGTGATGAATATCTCTTTCCAGTTCCAAAGGAACTGCCGACTGGTGGACATGAACTTTTGGCAGAGTCCGAGACAACAACTGATGTTAACGCTGCCATCAGGCGGGAAGGAACACACGTCTCCGTTCTAGATGGTGGAGGGCAACCTCAGACACGACTGATGGAAGACAGAATGAAACAAATGGTACCTATACCTAATGCCAATGTCCGTCCTCTATCAAGATTTTATCTCAGTAAGAAGGTTCCGAGAATCGATAAACTTCAAAGCTACCGACACAAAGAGATGCACAAAGTTTCTCAAGTCTTCAGTCGCAACAGTAGTCAGCAAACTATTTATCGTCCGACGGTAGCTAGCAGACAATCCTCAATGTCACGAGCCAAGACGTTACATCGAGGTTCCACACAAACATTGACAAATGGTAGTCTTTATTCGGGGACGCTTCCCTCATTGAGGAGCTCCTCTAGTGTGAGACTTTCCATTTACAGTTTATCCAGCAAACAAGATGCCAAGTCATCGGTGTCGTCTGGTTTTGGAAGTGATGATGGTAGAACTATATCTCCGGATCCAGAAATTCAGAACCAGAACAGAAATAAGACATTGTCTAGAGCCAGCAAATCAACGTACAATAAGGTGCGTCCTGTATCACATGATCAAAATACTGAACCCCAAGTACCTAGTTTGTACAATTTTGTGATGGCTGAAGGATAGTTTCCAATAGGATTATTTTTTTAATTTAATTTTCTCGTTTTAGAAATAATATTATTATGTAATATTCGTTATTATTTGTGTACACAATTAAAGAAGGAAAACTTTGTTATGACATGTGACCTCTAGAACATGTGCATTGTAATAGGAACAAAATTAAATAAATAACAATTCCTCAATCGGCTTCCACTATCCAACGAACAGAATAAATCCTATTTTTTCGGGGTTTGTTAAAGACATTAAATTATGCCATGATATTTCAGAAAATACTGCTAACATTTAATAAAACTTGGTTGATATTGGCAATATACAGATTTGTAAATTATTGAGTAAATATTTTAAATTTTAGCATATAGTCATATACATGTATATGAAATATATGGAGATAACGAACAGTATTCAAGCTCAAAAGTCCATTAATCAATACAAAAAGGAGCAGAGCAAACACGGACCTCCAAACATCAGAGGTGGGATCAGGTGCCATGGAGGAGTGAGCATCCCCTGCCGACCGGTCACACCCGCCGTGTGCTCCTTGTCATGATCGGGAAATAACGGAAAAATCCGTCGACAATTCAGTGTGTAAATAATGGCCTAACAATTAGTATGAAAAACGTCAGTCAGCATTTGACTCAATGATAAATTGTATTTGCTGACAAGGTCATTGTATCGACCATAGAACTTACGAAATGATGACTTTAAACGAGACAGCTGATATTCTTGTTTCATCAACTTATTTGTCAATAATTTACCTCGTTTTAGAAATTGTACATACGTAGAGCATGCTCTTGCGTATCGAATCAACTGAGAGATATATACCCCGTATGCAGGTGATGAAGGTATATTGCTGCATAAGTAAGGGAAGTTGACGATTGAAAAGTTAAAGTCATCACGTTTATCATAAAGCTTGGTTGTTAGATTACCATTCACGTCTTTTTCAAGTAAATATCCAAATATGAAACAGATGTGTCAGACTCTGTGGTATCTTTTATCTCAAGCTCACCAGGATATATCGTATCGACATAAGAATGGAAATAGCCATTGTTAATTGACAATACATCCTCGATATATCTAAAAGTCGAGTTGAAGGCCACAGCAAGTGTTTTCTTCTTTTCACGTACAAGATTTTGGACAAATTCTGCTTCATATGAATGCAAAAAAGGTCTACTAATAACGGGGCGCAATTGGTACCCATGGGAATTCCAATAGATTGTTGGAAGACCTGGTCTCCAAAAACCACATAGATATTGTCAATCAGAAACTCAAGCATCTTTTTAATGTCAACTTCAGAGTGAACAATCAGAATGTTTTTTAACAAAATAATTTTGCAAATGACCAATGACAAGGTAAGTATATTTACGAGTTCCATTTTTATTGAAAAAGCAGCTGTCAATGATATCAAAAAGCCTAGACTTTAATTTATCGTGGGGAATGGTTGTGTACAAAGTAGAAAAGTCGTAAGTTTTTAAGCTGTTGATTTTGGTAAAATCTTGTGATTTCAAATTTTCCAAAAGTTCCTTGGAATTTTTAAGTATCCACATCTGATTTACACCACTTCTCGAATATATTGTTGCACAGTACTCTTGAAGTTTCTCCTTCACCACTGTTAATATCTTAGTGAGGAGTAAAGATAGAGGCTTGGTTGAACATTTACTGGAACCCGCTATGTATCTTTGTTTGTAAGGATTTTTCTGAAGTTTCGGAATCCAATATAAATATGGTAATTTAAATTCATTTTGGTTGTTTGGAGTATTAAAAATATTCAAAACTGAAGATATGCATGAAGCTTTATGGTATTAGAGAATTGTTCTTTTATTTTTCTGACGAGTTTTCATAATCATTGCTATAATGAGATTTAGAAAAGGATCCTGAATCGACAAAACTATAAATACCGATAAATAAATGCATAAAATTATCACGTGAGTTAACTGTTTGATCATCATCATAAATCCAAAACAAAACCAAAAAACAAACAACAAACAGACGTTTCTCGTATTTACATTTTACCTGATCATATTGCTTCAATAAAAAAAACGCTGTTTTAATTTAGTAGTTAGAAACTGTACTTTGGAAGCCCAACCTATCATATTACTAATTAAGCCACAAATAGTGTGAAGGCAGTTCAGTCACGTGATGAGCAAATGGTTTTATGGAGATATAAAATCTCTTTCCTTATTTGTAGGTTTATCTCAAAGACATATTTGAAAATATTTTAGTCTAAACAGATGTATGTAATTAAAACAATTATGGATATTGTATACTATGTAGTATTTATGACATCAGAGAACTTATCTCGATAACACTTATATTAATCAAATATGTCATCTTTATGTGATGTATACATAACAATAATTTGTAATTTATCAACATAAACGTACAGAATAATTGGTAAACAATAACTGCTAAAGTTTAAAGTCGTAGATGAAACCAGTTTTATGTCTCACAATCGGCGCCTCGTTGATTTTGAGCGCAACCTTTTTAATGAGAGATATAGCCCTTACATCTATGTATTCAAACATTTTGATCAGGAACTTGTAGTCCCCCACAGAAAGCAGACCATTCTTTTCCAGGTAAACAAAGTCCCTTCTGATGGTGGTGTACTCGTGACGGGTAAATCGACAATATCTCGTGAGATAGTTCTTCCACCGCCGGAAGTTCTGCCCACCATTCATACTTCCGGCTAAATAGGCTGTTGTTAGCGTCTCCTTCAAGTTGTTATGGAGATCGAGTTTGGTATTTTTACAGAGGTGAGACCTGTAATGCATGTATAAGATTATTTTAGTGTAGAAATTTTCAAAACAATAAAAGCGTTGGAGTAAAGCCCGTTTAGTTTGCGAATGAATGATCATTGATAGCAATACGCTGTAACTAATGTGACTAAATTAATTGCAGCTGTATAGAGTTCCGGTGTCAATTGAGACAAAAAACTGCTTTATCGATTAAGTGACCGCTTTCTGATATCATATCTATAATACAGGTTGTTGTTCCTTCTAGAGGATAAACAGATAAATGTACCTTAATCTGCAAACTCTCATATTTAATGAGAAAGGGAGAAAAATTTGCATCGATTTATTTTAAGATAGGGTTTCTTAAATACAGCACGCCAAACAGGCATTTGTCAACCAATCGATTACTGTTATCGGAAGACTGTTCAAAACAGCCAAATTTAAATCTTTTTAATTAGATGGTATGCTACAATGTTAGAGTGGCAAAAGGTTCTCCATCTCGGAAATGTTCAGGTGAATAAAGTGTACCATACCAACTATGAATTTCATAGCTCTTTTGTTATGAAAGTCCATTGGCCCCATGCACGGTCAGAGGTTCTAGTATTTGAGTGGAGCTCATTTCCCTTACAAAACTGTTATGTTTGCTGCAGACCTGCAGCAAGTCTGCTGCAAGTTTGCAGCAAACAAAATTGTTCGCAGGAAGAAAAATTTCTCGTTCGCAGATGATTGCCGCTAGCTGCGATCTTGCGGCAAACATTGCAGCAATTGCTGTAAGCTTGCAGCAAATTCGCAGGAACTCAACATTGCAAGAAACATACACGCCAATCTGTTGTTCGCAGCAAGTTTGCAGAAAACATTCAACAAATTGAATGTTTGCAGCAAGTTCGCAAGAACAGTAAACAACTCAAATCAGCCAATGAAATGTAGATTGTACTGGGGTCAACACAGAATTCGCCATTTTGAACATGTTGAAATGTTTGAATTGAAGTTGTATATGTATCAGCATTTAGTAAGGAATATGTACCATTTTGAATGGTTACAAAAGCATAATTCTGGATGTAGGTGTACATGGCATACACAACATTGATAAGATCTGATTTTGTTTTATTTTGATATGAAACAATTATCTCTTTAAAGAATCTTTAAGTAACTGATGTACTTGCTAGGTCAAATCTTAATTTATTTATAAATTTTAATCTTTATTTTAATATCACATTTGTATGTTTCGTTAAATGTATTAAAGGTTCCAAATCAATTATTATAAAGGTTTATTTGTTTTCAAATAAATTGGTATTAACCGGAAAATTTTATTGTTAAGAAATGTGGAAAGGTACACGTATGAAATCTCAACCTCTCTAATGTCTCCAGCAAGTTTGCAGCAATGTTTGCTGCAGACTTGCAGCAAATGTTTGCGGGAAGGCAATATTTTTTGCAAGGGTGATCATATAAATGCTTTTAAAATCTTATCTCTACCCAAGTATATATAGCAGTCAAACTAAGCGCATGGTTATGACAAACAAGGGTACCTCTTCCAGTGTGAGAAATTCATGGCCCTTGGGTAAGGGTTTTTCTTAGAGCGGGGCTCTTTTGAGCATATAGTGACATTTCATTAATTCTTTGCATGAAAATCTTTTTCTCTGCTCCGGGGAATTTACCACATAAACAGATGCATGTTTATGTTGAGCAGGGGTGCCTCTACCTTAATTGTGAAGTTAATGGCCCTGGCTCAAGGGTTCTAGTGATAAGGTGGGGTTCTATTGATCATGCAGTGAAAACGTCAGTTCCTCTAAAAATCTTCCCTTCTCCTGGGTACCAAATTCAAAGTTGTAATGAGCAAAAATGTTTTACCAGATTTGTGAAAATCGTGACCACTGGGTCAAGGGTTCTGGTGCTAGGCAGGGCTATAGTGATCCTGTAGAGATATTTCACTCTACTTTGAGAGAAATTATTTCCGTTTGATTGTTTACCTATGATAATTAATAACTGTATATAATATAAGTGATAAAAATATTTAATAAAATAATTATACAAGGTTTTTAGGGTAATAATGTTTAGGTAGACTTGTGAATAATAAATAACTATCATTAGACTAAAATACCTTACTTTTTGTTTTGTAAATGTCATTTAAAGATCAAAGGGGACCAAGGAAAGAGGTCTGTACCGGGTTTTAACACTGAATTTTCATTCTGAAGCACTCTGGGGTTGTAAATATGGTTGATAATTGCGAATGGGAAAATCGTCAGCAATGGCATTTACAATCAAGTAAATAGATCTACTTTCAGAGTTGTTGAAGATTTCCAAATTTACTACATGTACTTTGCTTTTGCCCTCTCTCTCTCATGTTAAAGCAACATATCTTCCTTTATCGGTTTATTTTTCTTTGTTATAAAATTGTTAAATTGTCATTTTATTGATTCTTTATAGGGTTGTATTATACTCAGATGACCATTAAGACCCTCATTTGGTTTTTTTTAATGTGTACTTATTGTGAGAACTTGAGAAATTTGATAATACAAGAAAGATGACCTACATCTGACAAGCCTTCGTCTTTAAGTCATTAAATAACTAACTCATTAGATATCAGATATAAACAATGCTGTATATGGATATATGATATCGATCAGTATATATTGCTGTGTTTAGAATAATCACAATTTTAAAGGGGTCTCTAATTCTACGTATCCTTTGCTTCTTTGAGCTATCATCACTGAAACATGAGATTTGTTTGTAACTTTGTGTCTAGGTTAACGAGTAGTATTGTACATGTACTTTGGATAAGAAATTCATATAATAAGAACAGTGTCGAATACTGGCACAGAGAAATTCACATTATTCAAACTATTTAATAACTGGTGTATATTTAATTGTCCTGTAGTTTTTTTTTAAATATACTTATCTATATTCTTAGTGAACTTTTTTAAATATTGGTTAATGGAAAAATCAGGTTCACTCTTAGCTACCGTAAAAGTATGATTACTAGTAAATCAAAGGGACACAGAATTCCTGGTCGATTATTTCGTAGTTTGATGTATTTTTACTAAAGAATACAATTAAACGCACAAAAAAGGTTTGTGTAATGTATCAGGTACACAGGCTTTATATACTATAATCCCTATACCGGATATTAAGGACTGAAACCTATAAATGCCTTTCTGATGTCCACAAAATAACAGAGACAAGTTAATCTCACTTACATGGCTTTTCTTTACTGCTACCCTGGCCTGGTCGACAAACGTCGCTCTGTTTCCCGGCAAACCGCAGCTTTCTGGTGAAGCCGAAATGAAGAGAATAACCGCTGTAAAATGATTGTCAGCTTTAGAAAAGCCGCTGTAAAATGATTGTCAGTTTTATATCCTAATTTTTTTTCTTTTCGTGCTTTATGATTAATAAACATGAAGAATCTGATTATACTGTACCTTTATTGGCTGTTAAAATAAAGGACCACAAACTCGCTCTTTAATGGGAGAAAATCAAAAAATAGTGACCACAACAAAACACATACATCTACAACGGAATGCATGTTGGGTCTCCTACCGGTAAGTGAAGTATTTCCGACAAAAATCATTAAAAAGGGTTCACTCCTCATTCACTTCTTGAAATCATAAAGACTATTTTATTTAAGTACTATGCGCAACATCTGATAAAGAAAACTCTCCAGATTTAAGAAGTATGAAATGAAATGACTATTGAAATCTGGCCAAAACCGTAGGAAAAGATTTGAAGCAATGAGAAAAAAAAACATAAAGAAGTGATTCACAACGTAATGGAATTTATTAACATATATTAACCTATTCTTCAAATAAGTGACTTGAAGATGTATCAAAACTTAGCTTCTAATTGCCCTTTGACCTTGACCTTTGAAATCTGACCTTAGATTAAGTATAAGTGAAACACATTTGGTCAATAAAAACATATTTTTAAGCTTGAATTCATTCCAGTTCAGATTTCCAAAATTAACGGCCAGACCCCATTCCAGTATCTGTTTGTTTAATGATCTTGCCTGACTAGAAATATGACCACGAGTCGAGATGGGATGACATGCAAATCCTTGGTCATAGGCAACAACAGATTGTGTTGGAATTTACTTTTGTAACCGTTTTTTCCTTTTTCACATTTAAAGAATTAGATGACATTAGAATTCTATTGAAAATATTAGATTCTTTTATCTGGTTCTATAAAACTTCCATGGAGTATTACGCATTGCTGAATCAGAGACATGGCGATCTAAACACTGACGCTTAAAGGGGGAACAGACAGTGAATAATTTGCCAAAAAAGTCGATCAACATTATCCCCTCTTCATGTAGTTAATATTTCATGAGATGTACTTCAGCTGACATATGTAATTCATGACAGACGTTTTGTAATAAAAGAAATGATAGGCTCGTTCTAGGTATCTTTAAATGATCAAGCCCATTGATTAAAATCTATGCACCAAATCAGTTAAATATCTAAGTTTATAATTGTTAATTCAAATATTTTGAAGCTGTGAGCGTTTGTATAAATATATGATTGATATTTTTTTCACCTGCTGTATTAAGTAGGATTTATTTCACCCAGTTCAAGCTGGGAGGGACAATAAAAAATCGAGTGTCAACATATCGATGGAATTTCAATTTCCCATAAACAAGAATATTATTCAAATGAAGACAAAATGCTTTTTCGTGATCATATAAATTGACTTTGAACACAAATAAAACTTTATTTTTAAAAAAAATGCGTTTGAATATCATTTGTATACATGATTCATAAACCTATGTCATTAAGGTGTCATAATAAAACACGTGAAAAACTAACCAACGAGAACATGTATCTACAGTCTTAACATGCTTTTTGTAATTAGTTTATGGTATCGTTTTTATCATTAGAAAATATTGATCAAATTTATTTTATTGATAAACATTTTCTTTCGATTTAATCAGTGGTCGTACTTACCTAATGGTGCATGATCCAATACACAAAAGATTACTTGAGAGATTGCGCCCGATCCGCGCGGGAAGAGCAACCTGAGCCACTCTGATTATCCAATGTGACTTTATTATTCCAGATAAGATTTTCGGGCCGATCGCCGACTTCAGGAGGGACTTTTAAAAAAAAGTACACAAGAGGTTATCAAAAGGGATTTTATAGATCGTTTAAAGAAGTTATTATCGAACTTTAAGGCAGGTCTAAGTGGCGATTTTGACATATACTAGCTTTTTATCTTGGTGATGTAAAAAGATTAAATCTATAAATCAAAATCTGCTATCCGCCTAGCTTCAAGACATTTCACAGCTTTCAAAGAGTATGAATGTATTTCAATATGATATCGCCAAACTATAACTACAGTGCCGGATTTGATAAAAATTGAATTGACAAGGTGTTGCCAGTATTGCACAGTTGAGAGTTCTGCTGTAAGGTGAGGAATCCCACTGCAGCACGTGGGGACTGCCATTAGGCCGAGACCGTATAAACTGAGGCCCTATGTCGCAGTAGAAATCCTAAGGTGAAAAAATAAGTGTTGTTCTTGGGGGGGGGGGGGGGAGGAGGAGGAGGGTTCAGTTTGCTCTGACATCAAAGGTCAAGGTCATATATGGGTCTGTAATGGTACATGATAGACCCTCTGCCAAACATATAAAACCAAGACATAATGATTGAACATTGTATGAGTGTTTTTCTATAAAAGCGATTGATTGATTGTAGTTTTATGTTCTTTGCAAGATTATTTCACTCATATAGAGATGTGAAGGACTTTAAATATAGACCTTTAATCGTTAGGACAAAACAGCACTTTTACTTTGAAAATTCTTTCGACAAAAATTATTCTATGGTTTAAAAAATATATATAAGTCTATGATGAGTCTGTAGCTCTACTGGTGTGTACTTGATGTATCTTATTATAGTCCTCTTATGTATCAAGTCTTATTGAAATCTGACTAAAACTGTAGAAACTGTAATAGAAATTTCTATTTCTAGTAACCTTGGCAACACTGACAACATCGTTTGACAAAATCAAAAACTAATTAACAAAATTATGCATCTTAATCTATTCACTTGTGTACCAAGTAACATTGAAATCAGATCAAAACTGTAGGAGTATTGTTTTGAAAGAATTTCACAGAATTTTTTATTTATAGTAACCATGGCACCATCGTTTGTCGAAATCAAAATCCGATATTCAGAATAATGTATCTATGTAAAGTGTACTTTTGAATCTAGTCTTATTGAAATTTGACCAAAATGTAAGAGTAGTGTTTTGAAAGAATTTCACGGAAATTCCTATTTTTAGTAACCATGGCTACACCGTTTGACGAAATCAAAAAATTATGAACTTAATTATTATCTTAGTACAGTATACTTGTGTAAAAAATCTTACCGAAATCGGACCAAAATTGTAGGAGGAGTATAACGCTTTGAAAGAATTTCACAGAAATTCCTAGTTTTAGAAACCATGGCAACACCGTTTGACGAAATCAAAACCCCAAAACAGAATTATGTTTCTTAGTATAGTGTACTTTTGTACCAAGTCATACTGAAATTGGACCAAATCTTTAGGAGGAGTAACTTTTGAAAAATTGTTTACAGGCAGATGTGGACAGCTAGACGGACGGAAGATCTGGTCTCTGATCAAAAGAGTTAACAAGATTTTTTTTTTTTGAGAATTTAACCCAAACCATAAAAAAAACATGTTTGTTTTTTTTGGTTAGAGATCAACCTTAAGAACGCTCTATACACTGCACACTAAAAGAGTTCTAATGGTATTTTTATACAGTTAGGGCGATCTGTCCATAGTTCTAAAGTGAAATAGATCAATTGACATCTTAAGTTTTAATACTCAATTTATAATCAATTCGGAACAAGGAAACTTGAGAGAACTGTATATGGTCACAAAGAAGCTCTCCAACAAGTTCCAGCAGACAGACAAGCAAGTGAAGGACAAGAACGGGAAACCTTTCATAACAACAGAAGAACAATGAAGAAGTGAGTAGAACACTTTGGAGAGCTATTAAATAGACCAACACCAGAAACACCTCCGGACATACAACCAGCCGATACAGACCTCCAGATCAACTGCGACAAGCCAACAAAGACAGATCAAGAGAGCAATTACCAAACTTAAGAATGGAAAATCGGCAAGTCCTGACGAGATACTAGCAGAATCCATTAAAGCTGATACAGAGACAGCTGTTGACATCCTATACAACCTCTTCAAGAAGATCTGGGAGGAAGAGAACATTCCGAAGGAATGGAAGGAAGGCATCCTTATTAAGCTGTCAAAGATGGGAGATCTGAGGGACTGCAGTAATTACCGGGGAATAATGCTCCTCTCAGTGCCTGACAAGGTCCTCAACAGGATACTTCTCGAGAGGATGAAGGAGGCAGTGGACCCAAAAATCCGTGACCAGCAGGCTAGTTTTAGATACAACATGTGCTGACCAGATAGCCAGTCTGCGCATAATCATTGAACATTCACTTGAATGGGAGTCCCCCTCCCCCCTCTGTATCAACTTCATCGACTATGAGAAAGCATTCGACAGCGTGGACAGAGACAATGTGGAAGATACTGAGGCACCATGGAGTACCCGAGAAGCTCGTCTCCCTGATTCGAAACACCTACCAAGGCATGATATGCAGAGTTGCCCATGCTGGCCAGATGTCCGAGAGTTTCGAGGTCAAGACAGGAGTTCGACAAGAATGTTTGCTGGCACCATTTCTCTTTCTCTTGGCCATTGACTGGATCATGAGGACTACCACATCAAGCAGGAACAATGGTACACAGTGGACACTCCTGACGCAACTTGAAAATCTAGACTTTGCCGATGACCTGGTTCTCTTTTCGCTCAACCACAGTCAGGTGCAGGATAAAACAACTCGCCTTGCATCAACATCAGCATGAACGGGACTCGAGATCAACTTGAAGAAAACAGAATTGATGAAGATAAACACCACTGCCCAAACACCAGTCACAGTTGGTGGTGAGCCCATCAGAGAAGTTGAGTCCTTCTTCTACCTGGGAAGTGTGGTGGACAGACAAGGTGGCACAGACCTTAACATCAAGTCAAGAATTGGCAAGGCAAGAACTGCATTTACCATGCAAAAGAACATCTGGGCCTCAAAGAACATCCGCATTACTACCAAACTGCGGATCCTCAACTCTAATGTAAAGTCCGTCCTATTGTATGGTGCAGAGACGTGGAGGTTGACCAAAGCAACCCTGTAGAAGATCCAGACATTTTACAACATCTGTCTCAGGCGCATCTTCAACATCCTATGGCCTGAAAGGATCACAAATGAAGAACTATGGAAGAGAGCAGGGCAGGAACCAATGGACGTACAAATCAGACAGAGGAAGTGGGGCTGGATTGGACACACGCTAAGGAAAGGAAATCATCATTCAGCATCAAACGCCAGACCCTGACATGGAATCAACAAGGCTAAATAAAGAAGGGACGTCCAAGAAACACCTGGAGGCCTGACTCGGAGTCAGAGCTAAAGACACAGGACATGACCTGGCAGGATGCAGTAAAAGCAGCCCAGAATCGAGTTCGTTGGAGCACTGTCGTCGATGGCCTATGTTCCTCATGGAACGACAGTAGGTTGTAATCAATTCAAGTTTTCTAAACATTTTATTTGGCCTATATGAAATTGAACACTTTATTTATGTATACTTTTTTCATTTAAATAAGCAACAGTGATTTCAGTTCATCAACACTTCGTCGTCTTTGAATAGTTTTCCTTTGGGTAAATGGCAGGTACCGTATGTTCAAAATTAAATAGATAAACTCCCTATGCACATCTTTATATTTTCCTCAGCATACAAAAAAATCATATGTGTATAGAGCGTCCATAACCATTACAACATTACTCCTCATTTTAAATTTTGTTTGTGATATTATGACCCTTGAATAACTGGACTTCAAGTATTTCTCGGAAAGATACGAATGTTGCGTCAAAAAGTATATTTTTAAGGTAGAGTTTGTTCTTGCACCATGTTTTTTAAGCAAGAAATGTATATTTTTGCATACTTTGAGGATATAATTTCAAATATATGGAGCAAAAACCGTCTTATATGGTAAAATCATAGTATAAAGAAATGATCTTTTTGCCCTCTGTGGTGTACGCATGTTATTTCAAGGACAAATGTTTAATACTTGTATAAGATTGTTGCAAATAGTGGCTATTTTTCATAGAGTATACATAAAAGTTAATTGAAATATCAATAAAAAAAATGCTATTATTGAGATTTATTTTTTGTTGAACCATAGGTATTTCGCACGCTTTGTTCGTCCATCTTTATCAACACGGTAAATACTCGTGTTTATAGTATAATCTTCGATAAAGAGTCTCTAATCATAAACTGAAAGCATAAAAATCATCATTGACTTTTAATCAATTTCAACTTTCTTTTTCCCGTACTTTACAGCTCTAATAGAATCATGTAGAAAATAAAGTATTTTCATGGAATTCAGTTTGAAAACGTGAAAAGTAATCCCGATGCCTATATTTAATTTAATATTATTTTAAAGAAGAGGCCAAGAACATACAAATTACCGTTTTCTGAGAGACTCTACGCAATCTGGATACATTTCCTTTGTCTGATATGGAAAAAACTCCCGTATGCATGACTGGTTTTCTTCATTTTTCATTGAAAATGACAGTTTAAAATATGATTTTTTGTCTTGTTTACCTACAAATTATGCCCCGAAACACCTTATTTGACCAAGCTAAAGTTATAAAGCATCATTTAAGGAATTTATTTCTCAAATTTGAGAAATCTGTAGGTACCTTTCATTTACTAGATCTTGAACTTAATGTGGAAAATCTCTCCAATCTTGTAATACTTCCAAAGCGCCTCGGTTGAGAAGCTAGATATTCTCTAGTGATGTGGTCTACCAAAATCAACCAACTTTCCTGTGCAAGCATTATGAAACAGGATACGTATAATTAACTATTTATAACAGTACATAATACTCTTTATATGGAATAATGATTTAAAACCTTTGTATTAAACAAATTCTGAGTGGATAACAGCGTTGGAACATATCTTGCACTGGAAATGTTTCTACATGACGTGTCATCATCCAGGAAGTTGAGGTTCCGTGACATTAACATGCAGTATAATGATAAATCAACATGTTTTTGATAAATTTCAGTGATGGACGCGTCATTTATTTACGTACCAAATATAGTCGACAGAATCCATGTACTCGGTATATGCACATACTCGACAGGATAGTGACCCCATTCCAGAAGGACATTGACTCGTCGTCGATGTTTGCAACAGTTAGCACTGTCACCGCAATCTAATAGACACTACTATTTCCAATATTTTTAAACCGCGTCCCATCAAGACGTAATTATCAGTTTGCTCATTGAAGCCCCCAGTGGGTCCAGGGCAAAGCCCTGGTGGGGGTTCGGAGGCGAAGCCCCCCCCCCCCCCCCCGAAGCTGACTAATTCTTATATATTAAAGGGTTTTTCCCCTTCATTTTAGGATAATGGACATATAAGGTCTACATACAAACAAGAGGCCCAGGGGCCACATCGCTCACCAGAGCACTGTGGCTAGGAAACAAACAAAAATCAGTTTAGTATTGAAAAGCTTAAATGCATAGTGGTCCCGACCTACCCCTAAAAAGGGGGGGGTATGATTTGAACAAATTGAATCTACACTAAGGATGCTTACATATTATTTGACGGTGACCTTTTTTTACCTACAAGTTTGAACTTTCACTGTGGCCCCACCCTACCCCCGGATTCAACAAACTTGAATCTACATCACCTGAAGATGCTTTCACATTAATATGACCAATCATTGCTTTGCTGTTCTTGAGAAGAAGATTTTTAAAGATTTTTACTACATATTCCTATGTAAAACTTTGATCGTCCACTGTGGCCCCACCCTACTCCCGAGGGTCATGATTTTCACAAACTTGAATCTACAGTACCTGACAATGATTCCACATTAGTTCCATCTTTTCTGGCCCAGATGTTCTTGAGAAGAAGATTTTTAAAGGATGTTATTAATTTTTCATTAATTTTCAATTATCTCCCCTTGGAGGAGGGCGTGACCCTTCATTTGAACAAACTTGAATCCCCTTCACCCAAGGATACTCTTTGTCAAGTTTGGTTGAAATTGGCCCAGAAGTTCTGGAGAAGAAGATGAAAATGTGAAAAGTCAATAACGTTAACGACGACGACAGACAACGGACAAATTTTGATCAGAAAAGCTCACTTGAGCCTTCGGCTCAGGTGAGCTAAAAATTCAAATGGGAGGGGAGTTCCATCTTTGATTATACCTACTACCCGGAGTATTCTTCAGACCATTCTTTTTAAGTTTGAGAATTCCGTGTTAGCATCTAAGTTTAATTTACTTTGTTAGTCAACATTCGCAAATATTAGTGTTGCTACAAGGAAAATGCATCTTTTAATAGAATAAGGAACCATTTTGAGGGAAGTTTGTTTTCCATCTGTGCTTTATAGCAAGTCGAAATTTGTTTATCTTCAAACTGCATACTCTATAACACTGACTCATTTTACACAGGTTGACCTCAAGTCATTTTCTCCGTCTCCCCATCATGGCATTGACTATAAAAAACATTCTGAGAGTATTTCGTAAGCAATACTTAGTCCTCTACTTGTTCGTCAAAAATTATCGAGAGAAACGATATGCATTTGATATGCAACTCATCAAAATGGACTCCCATCAAAAATCAGTTCAATATATATACAAGCATCTAGAAAAAAAAAGTCTGGAAAACCTGGTGGAACAGAATGACTGACCTACAGTCCCCTCCGGTTACACGAATAAAGTACTGATAATGACAATTGGATTATTAGTGGCCAAACCGGAGGAACTATAGGCTTCCTGTCCATCTGTCTGTCAACTGGCTGCAGTAGAAATGAAAAGTTTTGAACAAGATTTCATTTAGACATATTGTATTTTTATGTAAAATAACGATTTCATCTACATAAATGAATAATGTACAATATATACATATGATCTGATAAAAAGTTAGCACTTAACAGTAAAACTATCAACAAACCTTAGGACATCATATGTCCCCATTACGATCCTACAAAACCTGATCTCCCAAAAATAATTCTATAAAAGAAAACCAAAGTTTCTATAATAAAATACCGTAAATCCTCAAAAGCATGCGGAGTATAAAAATTTGTAACAATTCTAGGTACAATTTCGAACTTTCCCCCTAATGTTTTACCTAAAAATAAACTTCAATAAGTATATTCTAAACAAACTTATCAAATCAGCTTTTTATTATATATTTGATACTACTTTCCAAAATCAAGTAATACGATACCATATGTCTTGAGATTTGAGTAAAGGTGCGCAAAATTCAAATTATTATACATGAATTAACAATTTAACACTCATATGCAAATAAGCTGGACAAAAATCACACACATTGATAGTGACAGTCAGTAAATTCAGTCTCTCAAACATAGCACTATATTCCACTAAATAATAAAGTCTCTTGATAATCATCTCATTAGAAATTATCCTCGTAATGTGTATCAACAGGGAGAATTATACCAATGTATGTACCATAACAGTAAAATCTATAGCAAACCCACTTTATGCAAATATCTGTTTATTACCTCCAAATAACAAATTAATGATATAAACACTGGACATAAATCATTTTGACAGCTGCATGTGGTTTACCATAACTGTTTTACTGAAATGTTACAATGGTAAGATTCCAACATTGTCAAGCATTACTCATGAATATACACAATGTGTCAGGGACAAAGGGACAACTGGAAACTGATATAAAGTCCTTCACAAATCACATCTCCTTTGATATCTGGGCAAGTCTGACTTAATCATCAGAATAAAACAGTAAGTGAGAAATCATACAATTAATCTCCATTTTGTCATACAGAGTACATAAAATCATTTAAACCATGTGCTTTTATGTTGATACATACGGTACATAGAATTGTGGAAATGAACACCAGCTATAACCTTTCTCAGTGTTACAAAACCTCTATTTAAAACACGATGAATTCCTTTTGAAAGAAATTGGAGGAATAAGATGTAGAAAATGCCCCTAGTATATAAAATCATTATTTTAATGCAATGTTTTCAACATTCACAGAATAAAAATGGCGCAATATTTTTTGTCTATGGTAATTCTATGTGGTGTTTAAATCTCAATTATGCTATGCCTTTTTAACTATCAAGTTTTATATTTTTTCATACAACTATGTTTTATAATATTGTATTTACAATATGAAGTGATTCCTCATTCCATGTTTAATTTTCTTTCATAGTTAACTCAAAATTCTATATTTTAACTTGAACCAGCTTGTGAAAGATACTTTTAACATAATGGAGCAAATATCCTCTCACTAAAAAAAAAAATAAAAGCAACAATACCTTGACCAATAGTGGGCATTTTCTCTTCTTATTCCTCCATGTTCTAAACACCAATCATTTAATGCAGATATCTTACATAAGAGAATATTTTGAACCACACATAAATCATACAATTTCTTGCCAAACCTTGCATTCCAAATGACAAATGAAAAAAAGATTTCAACAATTATCATATTTCTATGGAATAAAGTCACAATTCGTAATTTTCAAATTATAACTGCATTTTTAACAAGATTATATATGACATCTACAATAAATACCATCTTGTCTGTGTATTCTTAATGAATCTGGTTGATTTATTTCAGAAGATGCATTTTATTCATTCATTCATTCATTTAGGAGGCAGTCCTATGCTCCATATGGAGTCAACAGATATATATGTCAATTTATTTAGGAGAATACATGAAAACAAGCTTCAATAAAATGCTACATAAACCAATCTTACAAAAAAATCCCAGCTGCAAATATGTTTGACAATTTTCCTAAATTAGGAATACTTGTCAAAAGGACACGAATCATATGTATATGTGTATCGATACGACTTTAATGATGTTTCATCTTGAATTACCTCTGAATATCATAAATAATCACAGCTATATCATGTTTAATACATTTTGATTTTAAGATATAAAAAAAATACACTTGTTTTCATGATACTTAATTGTATAATTTTGAAGTTGGTAAATATTATAGTTTTAGCACTATATATAGCCTGACACCGGGGGAGAGTCTAACTGAAAGCATCAGACATAAACTGATCCTGTACATAAACTGAGTCTGCCAGAGTTGAATTTATAAACAGGCCCATCAGAAGTAATTCATGGTTTAAACACTAGAGTTGCCGTGACAATATTTACGAGAAAATGTCTCCTCATCCTTAACTTGCTCCATAGGGACATGGCACTCCCTAATCAGGTGCTGCTTGGGGATGGACTCTCCAACATCTCTAGGAGGAAAGTGTCTATTGGAGTATCACCTATTAATTTGAAAAAGAATAAGTGTTCCAAACACTTGAGCCCTATGCTTCTAAGTGCAGGCAACCGAAGCAGTAGTTTGGCAAATCGCCCAGGTTCATCAGGGTAGTGCGTTTTACAGTATTCTTCAAGTGAAGCATACACTTTTTCTCTCAGCTGTTCTACCTCAGAAACAGCAGAAAGGCCTTTAGCATCTATACAAAGAAAGTGCAAAATTAGACAAATTTCTCAAGTGATTTGACAAACTTTCATGAAATATACATGTAAGTTTTAAAATTGATATTACAATTATTGTTCTTAAATCTTAACCAGTGAAACCAAGATTCTGACCTGGGTTAAACAGAACAATAGCTCGCAAGCATCCCAGCTCTGTTTTATCCATTTTCATTTCTCGCATTTTAGCAACCAGCTCTGTGAGGACACGATCAAAAATGGTTCCAACACCAGCTTGGTGAGCACTACTTCTGTGTACATGAAGGCCAGTGGCTAGCAGTATACCATCCTTAACAACAATCGATCGATGTGAAAAACCAGCTATCAGTAGCTCATTCCAACCTGTAAATAGTGTACTGCCATTTATAAACAAGATTTGTTTCCCTTTAATAATATATCATGAGAAATCAAGATCTTTAATTTGCATTCCACCTTCTGGTGTATTGTCGTTAATTATTAAGTTTTCTTATAATTCCACCTTAACCAAAGTTGTTTTGAGAAAAACAATCACACACACATAATTTTGAAGATTCAGATAAAAGAATCTGGGGAAATAAGACGAGCCATGTGCCCGCACCCATTTTTCAGCTATGCAAGAACATTTATTGGAAAAAATCTCTCAATTGTTTGAATTTACTTAAGCATTTTAATGTTTACAGTAGTTCTCAAAATGATATTTATATTCTAAACAAGCTAAACAGTTGACTTTCATTTACTGTCACAAGTGTCCAACATGGGTAGGGACTTCTATTAATTAATCTGCATAAGTGTTAACACTTATTGTGGAGATATTATAAAAATGTTAACATTGTATATAATAATAGTGGTGATCTAGAAGCGCTTGTAGTAAAAATAAATAAAAACAGGAATAAAAGTATTCAAATATCTATTATAATTTTTATCCGGCATTTTAAATAATTTACTGTAAATGAGTTCATCACTACATATATATATATATAATTTCCAGTGAAAAAAATGTTATTCCTATAGACATTTTTTATAAAGTAAAACAAAATTAACACCCTCCCCAAAAAATAAAAAAATCATGACTCGAACACTTTCCTCAATAAACGTCCCTTTAAAGAGCTCCTCGCTAACCACTATACCACAGAGTCACACATACATACCCATTTAAATAGCATACAGTTCTCTATATTTAGCAAGCGTATTTGGACTTAGAATTTTTTAAGACCATGGTGAAAATAAGTAAGTAAGTAACTAAGTTAACTTAATTTTTTTATGTAGAGTGGGTCTTCATACCAAATTTTTGCAAGTGTAAAAAGCAACATCTTTCCATTGCCTTTCATTAATCATTCTCAAAAAAATGGTACGATGACCCACTCTATTTAAAAAATGTAGTTATATCATCCAATTTATGTCAGTTTTTGTGAAAATTAAGCGTGATGCCATTTTTTTGTGTTAATCAGAATCATTTTCGCTGTTACAATATTCAGGTTTTGTCAAATTTGTATGCAAATGGTAATAAGCATTACATTAATTCAACAAAAAGTGAATTTTTTAAAAAATGAATTTACTGATTTTTTATCGATAGTTATGTAGGCATACGGCTCGGCTTATCCCCCCAGTTTCTTTATATGAAATTTTACAATCAAGTAAATCTACGCAAAATAAAAAAAAATACATAATCATTTGTAAGCAGCTTTGTACAAACTCTGCAAAATGAGTACAACATAATGTGTAAATTCTGCAACCATTTGATTTTTGTAAAATTTGCAGTTCAAATCAAATTATTTTTATCAGTAAAGGGAATGAAAAGGCAAAAAATTTTATATAATTCACAACAACACGAAGCAATTTTTCCTCTGTCATCTGGGAATGGTAAGTATACATGTATTTCTTGCACTGGGAAAAATGCCACAAAATAAACAGTTTAGGATTTCCCCTTTCCAGCATTATAATTGCTTATTGTGCATGTGTTCATCGACCAACATATTATTTAGGCTAGCTTTCTGTATTAATCTTCAAGTAATAATATATTTCTGGTAATAGGGTTAATTTAAATGTATAAACTCTATATAAAGAGGCTTTTTTTTTCTTTTCTGGCACAGTGGATAAGACATCTCTTTCATCATTAAATAATTATCTCTATTTGGAAAGGAAAAAAGAAGATAAAAATGCAAATGTCATGAATATATCCACTGGACTAACTTTTGGAAAGCTAACTTGTGCTTTTGGATCAGGTGAGCTAAATATTCAAAAGTGTATCTGACAAATTACTATGTTAATTTCAGAACCGCTTTCAATTGACACAGACTCGTATTGAGAGTCCCTGACCTACCTGCCCTCAGTAGAATAACCTGGTCGTCTAGAGGCAGTTCGGTGAAATGAGGTATTCTTTTGGCCCACTCCACCAGTGTGAACAGTTGCTTGTCTGCTGCCTGACATATATTCGTTACTGCATCTTTCTGCAACAGAAAAATTTCTCTTTGAATTATGTGCTCCAAACTTTATTCTTTGCAATGCTTTAACAATAAAACAAGATTTACTGAAATAAAACAAGAGACTGCATATAAACACTTTAACCATCATTTGGTACTGTGTTTTCAATAAGGCAGACATGTGATATATTAGGCCTAAAAAAATTAATAACTTGGTTCTCAGGCCCGCCCGCATCTCATTCAACGATGCGCATTACCCATTTTTATCCTTAAATGAATAAAATAAAATTTCTCTCATGCGCTTGTGTGGTGCCAAAAAAAAATCCGGAATTCCCGACCACATTTTGACTGCATTTTAGAAATCAGTAAAACGTTTGAGAAACATCAAGATGATCCAAACTACTGACCTAGTTAAAAATCGCAAACATGGCCGTCGAGTTAACAGGATAAGGCATCAAGATTAAGTTTAGTCATGATGGCATGGATTTCAGTGCAAATTCATAAGGGAATGACTGTAATACTTTCACGGTACAAAGTGGGTTTCTGAAGGATTTACCATGGTAGAACTCGATCAAAGATGGCTACCTTAACCTCTGAACTTGGACGTCAGCAAGATTCGCAGATTTCAATTAGTGTGGGTAAAACACTGACTGATAAATTTGACAATGTTTAATAAAATCATAAGTGCTATTCATAGTGCTGAAACACTTAGATTAGTTGTGTTACATAAGCAATTGACCAGATGCATCACTAAAAGTGTTGGGTTCTGTAAGTTTAACACGTCTGGGTTTTTTAACACATCGTTTCATTACACAAATCATCAGAATGTAGAAGATGTAAGAGAAAAGAGAAAGAAGCAGGAAATAAATTGTCTTGATTTCTACACTCGATGTTGAAGCACTGTTGATTAAAAGTTGCTAGTTTTGAAATTATTAAAAAAAAAAATCAAAATTCCCGCGTCTGTTTTTTATGAGATAAAAAGGAAAAAAAATGCCTCCCTCCCGCATTTATTTTTGTTGAGAAAACTGGCCTGAGAACCAAGTTATTTTTTTTTTTTGGCCTTAAATGTATATTTTCTAAAACTTTTAAAATAAAACAAATTAAAAAATAATGTCTCATATTGTGTTTTGACCAAGTTTTCTGAATTCTGTTTCCCTTTCTTCAACTTGATTACATTGATGGATAAAAGAAATGGATGGGATATACTGGAACTTGGAGAAATGCTGAAATTGTTTTGAAACAATCTATTTACTTTAGAGATAGGAAACAAAGTTCCTCCCCTTATCTTGTGATAACTGCTTTGAAGACACACTAAATGATGCAACTGCTTCTATCAGTAACCAAAGCATGTATCTTGTTTATTCAGAAATCATCAGAGTTCAGTCGGCTACATGCCACTGTCTCTAACCTGTCAACTACTCTCATTTATACTATCTGTCAATGTCTTAGTTTGGATAAAATTCCTCAAGTTTTGTGATAATTTTACAAAGTCAATGTGTGAAAAATCTAAAACATTAAAATACACTCAATGACATCTAGCAGATGATTTTATTGAGAGAAAAAAAAACCCACTTGGTTCATAGGTCAAAATGAATAAACTAGTTGTCACCTGAGCATCTATATATGTGTCTGTCTTTGGTTCCACTGCTAATTCAGCTTCCAAGACTTTCTCTACAGGCATGTCTGAGTTAGCACTGCTTGTGCTCTCGACTTCTCCTTCGCCCTTCTCCTTAACTCTCTGTCTCTCCTCCTGGACAGCTGTCAACAAAACAAAGATTCTGTATTCAAGAGGCTGACTTTGTTAAGAAAAGGTAGTATTGCTCACCTAAACCAATCTAGCTGTTAAACTACACATGTATTAAAGCTGTCAGAAGACTCAGATTTTGAGAATTCAAAAGATGTCTGTGTTGGAATATGAACACTGGACTTCTTTTCAGTTTGAAGCTTACTTTGAGACAGATTTGGTGACGTGCAGTGCTGTTTGGAATCAAAGATGAAAAATTGTGAACTTTTGTTAGACTATGATTTTTTTATACCACTCAGAAGCTTTTTGGGTAAGTGAGCAATGTCTACTATAAATCCATGCATGGTGTTTGACACAAATATTGATACAGCCAAAGTATGGTGTGTGTACTTGTTTGAACTACAGATCTAAGCCCAGTAATACATTGCATGCTGTTACCACTACAATGGATCTGTTCACTGTCCAGATTTCACAGGATCTGAATATCATTGCCTGAGAAATGACAGTCTCTGCAAGATTTCTTCAAAGTCCAAATAACATTCTCTAATATTTCAAGAGGGTAACTAGCTTTTTAGTAATTTTTGAATTATGCAGAAGATAAAAAGAAATCATGCACTTGCAAGCAACACTGCATCTGGTGTACAGTAAAAACAGCCTTTAGCTAAATGTAATGACAATCAATCCAAAGGATCATTTCAATGAAATCTTAAATAAATTATTCGTTCAATGATTGATTTCATCCATTAAAGCATAATAACAACCTAACAGAAGTCAGTAAGTCCTAACAATAATTCTTGAGATTTGTAAGACATTTTTTTTTTTATCAATCAGGCATGCAGAAGTGGTAAATAGGTGAAATTAGACCAATCACAGCCCTGGAAAAGTTTTGAATGGACCAATCAGGGAACACCAATTCTAAGGTCACTGGAAAGAAAAGTTAACAGATAATAGTGTATTAAGTAACCCTTCCACACAGAGTCGTCACTACAGTAGTTTAGTACTAGACATGTAAATATATGCTTGGCAATACATGCCCTAAAAACTTTCCAAGTCTCAAAACATTTTCAAGGAAATTTCATTTTTGCACAAGTTTCTATTCCTGTCTTTTCCTGTAAAACTTAATTAAATCTAATGAACAGGCAGAAGATAGGGGAAAAGTGAATTTAATTTTGAATGTTCTAAAAGCAAAGCTTTAAGCTGGCATTCTTAAAGTGCCTGGAAAGCTCTATTTGTGAAGACTTTATGAAACACAGTTTGACTTCAGTGGAAAAACATTTCAAAAGAGGATTTTAAATTCATTGCAGAGAGATGGAGATATTTAAATGCCAATGCCAAACACATGTACCGTTGGTAATTTCTCCCCTCCCTTCTACCCTATTTACCACTCCTACGTACATGATCCTTGGCGCCCTGCATCGGTGCTGCATTTAACATCTGTAATATCAACATGAAGCAAATGTGAAATAACACAAAACCCTACACAGACCACAAACATAATCTGGGGAACAGATGTCATATGAATGACACAAAATAAGTGTGCCATATCTGTCTCCTGTCCTTAAGGCAAACAGATTCAAACAATTTTACTTTATTTACCTGACTTTGATGATTAAAGTCTTATATTCCCCAAAATAAATATGTGTTACAAAGTTACAATATTTCACCAACACACATGCAAATGACAAGACGAACACTAATGAAGTATGACACAGTTCTACAGACAATGTTTTCCTCTGTACTTAGACAACCTTCCAAACCTAATGATACAAATGTGCTGTGTACCAGTCTGTTAGTGATTGTCAAGGTGAATACTGATGCATACTGTACAGGGTTAAAAAATAGAACACTCTATAGCATGTAGTTTAGTTTAATGTGGACAAATTTTCATGTCTTTTCATCATTCAAAAAACTTAGCACTTTGCCATACCATTTTTTTTTTTTTTTTGCAAATTGCAATAATTTTTGTTCAGTATGGTATGTTTACAAATATTGTTGTGTTTGACATTTAAGAAAATTTTTCTACTCCCTAGACCCCTAAATTGTAACTGAAATATATATATATATTTTAAATAGAACTTTACTTCTTTCCTCTAGAACAAATTAGCTTGCATAAAGTGTAAAAAGAAAAAAAAAAGAAAAAGTAATTCAAATATTAATTGTCAACATATTTGTGTGTGCAAAAATACATAAACATAATCAAAGTATACATGATCACACTGTAAGATAATCTATCTCTGTAAGTATATATATTTTTTTCAAATTCATTCTTTAAGTTTGCACACTTTCAAAATTCATTAGTAACTAACTCTTAAGCTGTGCATCACCCAACCTCATTTATTTTGAGCTGACAAATTAACTGAACTTAAACATTTTAATACAGCCACAAGTTTTGCATGCAGTTTGTATCAGTGGATTTTAAGGAATTAATATATATACAAGCTATCTGTGAATACTACGCTTCCAAAGACTATCTGTCCCAGTTGACAATGAGCTGCATACCTTCTCTTTTCATTCCCATGTTTAGACACTTCATGTAGCGGCAGTACTGGCATCGGTTTCTCTGCCTCTTGTCTATAATACAGTTGCGATCATCCCGACAAGCATATGTCAAGTCTTTTCGCACTGTTCTTTTGAAAAATCCTTTGCAACCTTCACAACTAAAAGTAAACATAAATTGATCTAAAAATCATCACCAGAAGAAAATCCATATGTTAAATTATATCTGTTTTTTTTTACCAATTGCAACTTCTCCTACTTTGCTTCAGTCTTTACCAAAACCCACAAGTCTAAGAAGATGAGGCCAGTAAAATATGCTGGGGGGCAGTAAAACTGAAAATAATTTTGATGGGCTTTCGGGGATTTTTAAAAAGCCGGTATTTTTGCCAAATTTTTGCTTTAAAATCCCCGACCAATGAAAAAAAATCAAACTTTTCATTAACCTCCTTCTTCTAATCTATTTAGCAGTACTACATGAGTTATTTATTCCTTAAAAAAAAAATCCTCTTTTTATCTTAATTTCCTCCATTCCTCTGTTTATGCCAAATTCATGTGGGTACTTTCATTGACTCAATCATCTGAAGAGTAAGTGTTATGTGATTTATTACAGGAACACAAAAAATATATTTACAATTCATTTGAAATATTTAATCAATGCAAATAAAAACTTAATTTTGGAGGAGCTAGTCTCATTTCTTTCCTAAAAACAGCACTTTTAAACTTTAGATATACATGTACTTTCAATCACAACAGTGTTGACTCATATGTTTACATTCTCATTAGAAAAGAAGTTGTGACTGATACACAAAAAGACAACATTTAAAGAAAGTTAAAAATTAGATAATTGTCATTGATAATAAAGATTAAAGAACACTTTATCTGATAATGAAAATGTGTGTGTTTGTTGGGTGGGTGGGGGGTGGGGTTGGGGAGGAGCTCCTAATATCCCAAGGGAGCTGTAGTTTTCATAGACTGGCAGGTCCTCCAGGCCAGTGGTGGAAATTAGTTTTGGTAAAGACTGCTGCCTGTTTTGTGCTCTTGGTTCAAACTATTATAAAAGTTGATCAAAACTTGTGTAATATTATCAAATATGTTGTTTGGGTTGTAGAAACTGAAAATATTGAAAATATACCTGTAGACTCCATAATGTTTCCCTGAAGCTCTGTCTCCACATATAGCACAGATATGTTTACTGTTGAGATTACTGTGTGGCATGTGTGGGTTTGTTCCCGGGGGTGAGGCTGCAGACCCAGGAGAACCAATGGACATCATGGAGGGGGATGTTACTGAAGAAGAAGGCGAGTGCAAACCCGGTGACATCATGGGCTGGGACCCAGGGGAGGCCTGTGACTGGGACATAGGGTGTTGAATTCCATAGGGATAAAATGAGGGTGAAACTAGTGAGTTTATATCTGGCTTAATGTCTGGTGGGGAACCCATCTGTGCCATGGAGCTGATTCCCATTGAGGGAGACATCCCCATGTTGATACTGGCAGCTGTTGACATGCTTGAATTGCTGCTTACCCCATCTAGAGAATCTGGAAAAAACAATTACACACTAACTTTACAATATGCTCATTTTATATTTTGCATTTTTAATTCATATACATATGCATTCATAAAAGGTGTGATATAAATAATTATTCTAACTAGGGCACAACAAATCACAGCATTCCCTTGCAAAAGAGAACATTTCTAAGAGATCTGTTTCTTACAACACACCCACCATTCCATATTGGAATGTGAGCTGAGATACCAAGATTAATCCTGAAAACATAAATGCCTATGCATGGTTGCTATTGTCAAAACATATATCATGATTACATGGTTTATTTCTTTCTTTATATTTAATGAAACATGTCATATAATCTCTTACACTTTAAAAATTTATGACATATTTACCTTGGATACTTCCATTAACTGATTAAAGTAAGCAGTTAAGGTGAAATATCCCTCTGCTCTAAATTTCACCATTTTTTTTTTTAAATTCACAACATTGATTTTCATCAGCTACAATAGCATTAGATTCAAATGGAAAATAGTTTATAGTATAAACCGTTGCTTACTTTTTCAAAAATGAATATTGTGAATATTGTGTCTACCTAATCATGGTATGATGAAAACACAAGACAGTAAATAGAAAGATCAATTATATTATCTCAACATAAAATTAAAAATATGAGGTATATATGAAAATGATATTTACTGTCATACATGTTTATTAGAAAATATAATGAAGCGTTGCTTTTTAAATAAGAATATCACATTGTTTTCTGTGCTTGTAAAAAAAAATGTATCCAAATACAAGTGTTATCTTTCCATCAGCAAGATTTATCTTTCTTAAAAATATCTTTTAAGGGAAAAAAAATTATTAATTATGAAAATTCTGCATTTAATATATGATAAATTACTGAAGCATTTAAAAAATTTATTGAGAGATAGAAATATCTCAAATTAAGTTTAACGGTTTAAAAGACCTGAGTGCAAATGTTTTAGGTCAACTATTATAAATAACCATCAAAAATATTGGCAAAAGAAAATATAAACCAATATTTGTAACATAATTTTTATTCGATGGAATTGACTTTAATATGGTCCTTATTATTAAACTCTGATAAGACAATTCATAGGACAGCTTGGAAGAATTTCTTTGAAAAGTTATCTCTCTTATCAGAGGAACATTTCACCTAAGTTTCGTGTTGAGGAAAGACCACTTCCAATCCGATTGCACAACTCAATATTCACATTTACAAAAAGGACAATAATATTGTTAAAATACTGAAGCTTTTGTTTACTTTGTTTAACTTTTTAGTTTTTCTGTATATTTCTGTGATTGCAATACAAAAATTATGAAAAACAATTTAGAATAACAATAAATATTCAATTCAGCAAGGCAGCAAATGCTATTGATCCCGATTGAAATTATGTCACTTCCGTAATGCACACACTCACCCACATGCACATTACTATATCCCCTCCACCTTCATAGCTAGGGGATAATAAAACAATATAGCATTCACCTAGCAATTTTACACACCGTAGCAAGAAATTTTCAATTTGCCACTTGTTTTGGTTGGACAATAGACATAAATGTTTACACGTCATATCATGATGTTATGCAATTCTTTGAAAGCATGCAACTATATCCCTTTGAGCTAAATGTATAATGAAATATTTGTCTACAACTTCTTCATATGTGTGAGTTACGTATAATATGTGTAAACAACGGAAATTATTTCCTTAAAAAGTCATATTCTTTCTGTATGACTGATAATCAATTTGTCAAACTGTCACATTACTACAGGTAAATAAATGTCTTTAACACTTCGTATTTACATAAAACATGAATAACATTGAAATATTTGTATATTTGATTTAACGCATTGAATAAGCTTTCGGAAAAAATGACGTAAGCTATAAATGAGGGTAAAAATCGATTATTATTTTCTAATTTATCAAACATGGCACCTATGCTTGTTCCCCGGAATGTTTAAACGGAGTTCATTCAGAGGGCATGAGACGCGAGGCATCATGACCTAGCCAGATTTAAAACCGAGCAATATTTCTCCCATCTTGTCCCGTGTTTACACAAAAAATGATGATAAAAAATTATACTCAAAACACTAGACCTTTTTAGTTCTTATATAAACAATTTGAGCTAAGGCAAAAAATGTTCCTGATGAACCCTTCTACAGGTACGCTCAACCCCAAATATTTCAAAATGGCGGCTAGTTTAGCTAATGTTTATTTCTTGTACTGGGTGCGATTATCGAATGTTTTGCACATGACAAACACTGTAAATGCTCAAACGTCAACATGTATACATACCCATTTCTGATGGATCCATGCTTATATGTATCGCTTCAAATAATAATAATAACAGCACTAAATCAATCGTTTTGCAACATAGCCACAGACCTCATTACACTGAAATTTATCTGACCCACTTTACCACATATTGCGATATACGGAGTTTCCCATAATGCAATGGGGTTTGAAATTCGTTCTGGCATTATCCAAGCATAATGTACTCTTTTACTAAGGATTTATATGGAAAATCTATTGAAACTTAAAATTCTAACTCACTGGTGAAAGACACATCACAGTTTATTAATTTTAACGAAGTCATCTCTGTTTATTTGGAATGTGGTATCAACTGGGATCAGAGGTCAAGGTTTACATGAGGTGACGTAAACACTTGGAGAGCCATCGCTCGAAGAAGTCAGTCACCTGTTATACATGTTACAACCCATGTTATACGTTTAGCACTTGGCATGTTTGTAGAAAGTAAACAATAAAACATTACAATTGATTGACTCAGCAGTAAAAAAAATCTGAACAAACCTATTTAAAAAAAAAATCAAGCGAGGCTTTATTTAAAAACATTGAACTAGATCTATCTGACATGTATGCATGTCAACATACATGTACAATGTACATTAACTTACTGTACATAACTCTTAGTCATCCAATAAGATCTCTCACAAACACATCTAAACCTAGAACGTGTACAAGAGGCCCATGGGTCACAACGCTCGCATGAGTCAATATTTCTCATCATGACCATTGAATACATTGATAAAAAACGAAACCCCTTATTAGATTACCAAATTAAACTCCAAATCTTCTAATTTTAAATAATGATTTTAAAAAGAACTTTGAATCGAGTTCCCCAATCGAACGTTTGCTCAAGTACCCATGATCAGGACAAATTATATATATATATATATATATATATATATATATATATATATATATATATATATATATATATATATATATATATATATATATATATATATATAGACAACCTATGTCTAAATGTGAAACTCAAAACACCACCAATGTACTAAATGGGAAGAATTGCTCTTCATTATATG
The DNA here is from genome assembly GCF_033153115.1 of Saccostrea echinata. NCBI lineage: Eukaryota > Metazoa > Mollusca > Bivalvia > Ostreida > Ostreidae > Saccostrea > Saccostrea echinata. The sequence goes on along the minus strand of NW_026889806.1, from coordinate 2,764,374 downwards.
TTGTATTCTGTCTGTTATCTTATCTGTAATTATACGTTATATGTTTATGCCCATTGGGCCCTGATTTGGTAATAAATCCTATTCTATTCTATTCTATTCTATATACATCTTCACGACATGGAATGCTTAACTATTATTTCATATCCTTCCTTTATAAGAAGAAACCTTCTTTTTTTTTTTATAGATTTAACTCTATCATCAGTCCCATGTTATATTGACCCTTATTAATTGTAACCCCCCCCCCCCTCAGCCCAGAGAGATTAGCTTCAAAAAATTGATTCTACACTGCATGGACATTCGTGTATCTTTGTATGCCTAAAAATGTTGTCCCCGAGAAACTTTTCTTTTTCCTTCATACATTTATGACCAAATATAACGTTAATTAAATTGACCCTCTAATGTGGCCTCGCCCTATTGTTCTCCAGAAGAGGATTTTTATGCTCTTAAAGCTTTGAGTTACAAATGTGGCCCCATCCTGCCCAAGAATCATGAATGGAACAAATTGGAATCCACATGTTACGTCAAGTGTCTGTGAATTCAAATACACGCAAATACTTGCATATTAAAATATGCATAATTAAGACCCTGCTGTTCTTGAGAAGAAGATTATTAAAAATTGTTTCTCGAATATTTCTTCATAAAATAATAACCGTGACCCCATCCTTGCTTGCAGATGAATACAATTATTTTTGTTCAGCTAAGTTTTGAGAAGATTTTAAAGGACTTTCGCCATACCTTTGCTCCCAGATAACATGACTATGTTGGGCCAACATTGGCTGTGGGTTGTAAGGTTGGCATCGGTTTAACAACGTTGGGCCAATGTTGGCCCGATGTTATGACTGACTGAAACAATGGGCTAATACTTAGGTTGGCCTCGGTACGCTGTGCCAACGTTGGGCCAACGTTGGCTTAATGTCATGTTGTACGTTTTATAAAATAATTAATAAGGCAGCGTTGGACCGACATCGGCCCAATGCGGAAACAAACTCTAATTCTGTTTAATTAAATTACATTTTTAGTAGTGTATTATATCATTATATTATGTTTTCTTCTTGTTGCTGCATCAAACCCTTGAATGTTTATGTCGGATCCGAATTTCAGAAGTAATATAAGGGTATATACAAATTATACGAAGGGAATGATCGAGTCAAGCCACGACAAAACCAACATTGGGCCAACATTGGTCGAATAATCAAAATGTTTATGATACGTGCAGATTAATTATAATGTATTGAATATAATGGGTTTTGTTTAATGCAAAACCAATATCTTCAATTTTATCACGTTTACATTTCGTATCAAATATTATTTATATATAATCATTTCTGATTACGTGATATGATATAAATATATATATATATATACATTTTGAAATATGATTTAAATCAACACAATAATCAATTTCTGAATTTGAACTTAATTATATATAATTATATTCCCAGGCTAAATTTTTCTTAGAAAGACAATCCTCACAAAAAATGGATTCCTTGCTGCGGTTATTTTTGTTCTAATTTTAGAAACGTTTAGAAACGTGTCTTCAAGATACATTTAGGTCACTTCAAAACTTTCCTTGGCTCTCCTTCTCAGCAGGACACTGGCCAGGCCTGGCCAGTTGCTTTGGCAACAGAGCTCTATTACACAATTTCCCTGCTACTTGATACTGTGTCAGCAAGTTCCCACCACTGCCGCGTGTTCAGTAGACAAAGACGTATGTGCTTTCACTGTTTGGATTTTGATATTTTGTTCACAATTGTTACTTCTACCTGGGTACCCAGGTACCGCTTCTAGCTGAATATCACCACAATGTAAGTATGCATTTTTACACATGCTTTCATGTAAACTTATAAAATGAAATGGTTAATATATCAGTGTCATGCGGCCTCTTTTGATGAACAAGCTTAAAAGTTATAGGAATTTAGACTTTCAAATTACTTTTAATTAATATATATATACAGCCTGCAAATATTAATTAAACAGTTTAATAAAACCTACCATACATACATGTACCTTTACTGAAAGTAAAGATTACAAGGTTTCAATCCACGATATTTTTAACAATTCTTTTTGGGACCCCTTATTTTCTATTTTCAAATGTTCTACAAAATATTTAACAGTTTAACATTTTTATTGTATGTTTTCTTCTGCTTTTAAATAGTTTAAAATAGTAGGAAGAGTATTAATAAAAATGCATCGGGTTTAAGTAATATTTTTGGCTCGGGTTCAAGATGCAGGAGTGATGGTAACATTTTTTTCTTGCAGATTCGAGAGTACTAGATTCTATAAACATTTGCAAAACATAGACCTGTCTATTAACTGGAAAATATATTTGTTTTTTTTTTTTTTTTTGTTTGGTTGGTTTTTAAAGACCCTGTTTTTAACCAATTAAAATGGCTGATAAAATTGAGTCTTACTGGACAGTAAGGAGGGGGGTGTTATCACGGATATCCGATCATCTGTCTGATTTACAAAATGAATCAGTACTTCATGAGGAATCACAGGCTTCAGATCAAAATATGAGTTTAGAAAGGCTAAGTAACAGACATAATTCAGGGGTACCACACACTCATTTTCGAGATAGTAATGTGGTACAGAGTAGTAATGAACTGGTTGACATGGCTGGTACATGTAATACAACATGTAGTGATTTTGAACCAACTGATGAAACTCAAGAGCAAACGAATGAAAATTTTGATGTTAATGAATCAGAAAGAGAAAATCTTGAGCATATGTTTCATTCACAAAACATAATTAGTGAATCCTCTGATGATAGTGAATCTGATATTGAACCGGAGGAAAAACCTTTTTCCCAAAAACTAGGAGAGTGGGCCACAACTTTCCAAATACCAAACATTGCATTGTTGTATTTGCTGACTCTTTTGAGACAGTATTTTCCCACATTACCAAAGGATCCCAGAACTCTGTTGCATACACAAGTAACATATGATGTGTCAGATTTAGCAGGAGGACAGTACTATCACTTTGGTATTTTGTCTAGTTTATCACAGAAAGCTGAACCACACTTGTATTTATTGGATGATGGATTCTGCTTTTCACTTCAAATAAATATTGATGGTTTGCCACTTTTCAAGAGTACAAGTGATCAATTTTGGCCAATATTGGGGAAAATACAAAACTTATGTGACAATACACCCTTTATTATTGGTCTGTTTTCTGGACAAAGCAAACCAAGTAATTTGAATGATTACTTGCAAAAATTTGTGGATGAATTCAAAGAACTAAATGATAATGGTTTTGACATTAATGGCAAACATTTCAATGTGATATTGGACTCGGTCATTTGTGATGCACCTGCAAGAGCCTTTGTTAAATGTATCAAGGGTCATTCTGGATACTCGGGATGTGATAAGTGTACTCAGTGTGGTGTATATTTGGGAAAAATGACTTTTCCTGAAACTAATGCACCTTTGAGAACTGATGCTTCATTTAATGCATTCGAAGATGAGGACCATCACAAAGGCATATCACCTCTAGTAGAATTGAATATGGATATGGTTTCTCAATTTCCCCAAGATTACATGCATTTAGTTTGTCTTGGAGTTGTTAAGCGTATGCTGCTTTTGTGGAAAAAGGGTCCTCTAAGATATAGGTTAGGCTCTCAAGATCTAAATCAAATATCTGATTCAATGCTTTCTTTGAAAAATTATGTTCCCTGTGAATTTTCTCGCAAACCCCGTTCCTTAGATGTTCTTGACCGCTGGAAGGCAACAGAGTTTAGACAATTTTTATTATATACTGGCCCATTAGTCCTCCTGAACGTTGTTCATCAAAACATATACAAAAATTTTTTGCTCCTCTTTGTTGCAATGCATATATTGTTGAATGAGAGTTTATGCAATATATACAATGTATATGCTCATGACCTTCTTGTTGCCTTTGTTTCCCACTTTGGTCAGATGTACGGTAATGACATGTTGGTTTATAATGTTCATGGACTGGTTCATTTATCAAATGACGCTGCAAAGTATGGTAGTCTTGATAATGTGTCATCATTCCCATTTGAAAATTTCTTAGGAAAGTTAAAACGCATGGTTCGTAAACCATCATTTGCTCTGCAGCAAATAATTCGTAGACTTTCTGAACAGAAAAATATGAATACATCTAACAAAAGAGAAAAGGAATACCCAATTCTCAGAAAAGAGCATGTATTAGGACCAGTGCCAGATGTTCTTGCAAATGGCATTCAGTACAGAACACTGGAAACTAGCAATTACAGCATAAAACTTAATGCTAAAGATTGTTGTGTTCGTGTAAATGGAAAAATAGTTCTTGTCAAGAATATAGTATTAAAAGATGCTGATGTTTTTATAGTGTATTGTGCATTTAGGAAAACAGAGGACTTTTTTGACACCCCTGTGTCATCAAATTTACTTGGAATTCAGATAGTGTATGATTTGGAAGTTCACACCTGTGTTGCAAAGCTGACAGAAATTCAATCAAAGTGTGTGTTGTTTCCACATAACAGAAAATTTTTAGCAATCCCTTATACCAGCAATATTTGGTAAATAGGTTATGATGGCAGATTCGCAATGTTTAAAAACAGGGTCACAAAATGGAAATTTAAAAAACTCAAAATAATTTTGAAAATATGCATAAACAAATGTTTATGTATCATCATTATAAAGTAAATAAATTTTATGATAGGTCTATGTATGCTGTTGTGGAGTTCACAGATGGCCTTGAAGTAGATGTCATCCCATGTTCATGGCTGACAGAGAACAAAAAAAAAGCTTATTGGCCAATGTGGAGGAATTCGGATAAAATCCATGCTGCAGTGAAGCGCTGCACAATACCAGGGGCAGACTACATGTGCCTTGATGTTAGAGTGCTTTATGAATCTGGTAAGTTATATGGTTTCTTTTAATATATGCTTCAACTTTTTAATGATTATGAAATTTATGTAATTTTTTTTATTAAGTGCACATTTAATTTAATTTGTAATTAATTAGTTAAGTTTTAAAATGTTTATTTGATGTAGTGATATAGTGTTACATATCCTTTTGTTTTATTTTCAAGACAACTTTGACAAAGCCAGGGGAAAACTATCAAATGCAGTATTGACATCAAGTTTAGAAACAACTGACATAGATGATGCAATCAGAGAAGAAAAGGTCCAGAAAAGAAAAAAAAGGTAAACTGTTCATATTTCAGCAGAGGCCATCTTGATCAATATATAAAGGAATAGGAAAAAATATTTATTCTTTTAATAATTATACTGATGATCTGGATTTTAGGCCTAATCCAAAGTATAATGATTTATCATCAACGGAGAGTGAGGGGGAAGATATTCCAGCTCCATTAAGAAGATCCCCACGAAAAAAGGCAAACTCTTTCCCAGAATTACCACCTCTCCCTGTATTACCCCCATTACCATCACCATTACCACAACGTAAGGAACCAACGTTGACAGAACCATCAAAGCAGCCCTCTGGAGTAAGATCCCCTCACCTGTCTTCACCTGCCTCCCCCACACTTATTCAGAAAGCACAGCCAAGAGTAACAGGTAAATCTTTGAAAAAATTATTTAGAACTCTTTGCAATATAAAGCAGGTGTTCATTATTATCAAAATATGATAACATGTATTATATATGTCTTTCTAGCAACTGAAATCAAGATCATATCCATCTTAGAAGAAATAAAAGGACAGGTTCGATTTAACACAAAACTTTTGCAAAACATCCAAACAAAAGTTGATGTCCCTTTCCCAGTGGGAGGAAATGAGCCAGAATTAGACCTTGGCATAGATTTTCCTCTGAAAAACCTCGAGGACCTGGACAGCTTAGAGGAGAAGTTGGAAAATGTGGATATTGTCAAAGCATTGGTAAGTGGCCAATTTATGAATTTATACTTTAAAAACAAGAAACTCATTGTCATTGTTTTGTACCTACATGTAATACATTTACCTGTATGTGTTATTATGTTTTCTCTTAGTTTTAAAAAAAAATATATATGAATAGATAATTCTACTGAAATCAATTTTTATTTTCAGCTGTCAAATCTTTGCTCCATCGGAGGTGACTCACTCCAGTCCAATGTAAGGAGACTCCTATCCTTTCTTCTAAAGAATGAACTGGCTCTGCAACTTAATTGGAAAGGGAAAGGGAAAAAAAGAGGATTTTCGACTCTGAAGTTGAAGAATGTTGTGCTGAGTAAGTTTTTCCCTCATTTGAATATGGTCAAGGCTAAGTATTGAATCAAACCAAATGGTTTTTATTCTATTAATAATTTTTTGGTGACATTTCCTGAAAAGACCAGATTATAAATAACATGTACATGAGCAAATTATAGTTTTATAAGGTGTTCCATATAAAGTACATTTTTGTGTAAATTTATTGTAACAATAGACATGGTCTGGTAAAATAAAACATCTGTGTTCGTGAGATGCATTTTAATACAATGAAATAAGAAAACATATTCATTATTAACAGAGGCTGTCAGGAAGAACAGATTTTGTGCTCAGGCAACAGATGATGACATCGAAAAGCTTATCAAAGACTGGCTGAGATATGCTGCAGATCGTGATGGGGGAAGAAAGAAGAGAGAAGAAAAAAAGAGGAACAATGCCAGGGAGGCCGAGGGAGAAACAGAATAAAACAAATGTTTCATTAATGATAAATAAATAAGATTTATACATCTATTTACATCTTATTTATTCATTTCATAATTTCATGTCATAGCATTAGGCTAGAAAGTATTTATTCAGTTTTTGCAGTTAACTTAATTGTTCTTTTATAGATATGGTTAGCAATACACAAAAATGACTTTAGTTTTTATTTGATTTTATAACCAAGTTTTTTTAAATGTGTTGCAGAAATATCTATACCTTGCAGTATAATTCAGAATGTAGTCTGTATATCAAAATTATGAAGTTTAATATATAAGCTATGGTAAGCAACAACATGTAATAAGTTAAAAAAAAATATATGCATGGGCCAACATTGGGCCAACATAAGAAAAAATGAGATGGGCCAATGTTGGGCCAACATTAATCCAACATTAATTAAAAGATTTGAGAAAAATTCAATGTTGGTCCATCATTGGTTTTTGGTTGGCATGAAAGTCAAAAATGTTGGGCCATCGTTGCACCAACATATTGGCCCATCGTTGGGCCGATTAGCAAAATTACATTGGGCCAACGCAAGTTTGCCAACGTTGGCCCAACAAAAAAGGTTTTGTTGGGCCAACGTTGGCCCAATACAGGCATGTTATCTGGGCTCCCTATTGTGACGCCATCTTAGCCCCAGGGTTCATAAATTGAACAAACTTGACTCTGCACTATCTAAGGAAGAATTCGCACAAAGTTTTGTCTTCATTTGAACTAACTTTGAGTCCCCTTCCAAGGATACTTTGTGTCAAGTTCGGTTTAAAATATAACCCAGGAATTTTCTGAAAAACTTACAGACAACACACGACATACAGACACCGGATACTCTTTAATCTAAAAAAAAAAAAAAAAGCCATCAAGTTGGGTAAACTTAATAATATTTCTATGAAAGGTGTTGTTGGTTGTCATTACAAGGTCGTATTTGTATCGATTTATCCAAATATCTGACACTTTTTTTCCCATTCACGTTTTTTTATTCATTTATTATTGTTTACAGGCAGACAAAAGTTATCTTTTCTTTTTTTTCCCAATAATTGTTAAATCAATAAAAAAAAAAATAACAAAGAAATACTAAAGTAATTCAATATTTATGCTGACCCACTATTGTTTTTTTCTCCTTGAAAAGTTGCGTTTTCTCAATCAAACATTTCAAATTAAAATTGATCAATCTTTCCGTTAAATGTTTATAAAATCTAAATCGAGTTTTACATATAATTTACTGAAACCTTAATAAAATAATTTTAGCCATAACCTTTCCTGTGAACAATTTACAGCTGATTTAAAGTATAACCGTTTAATTAAATCATTTCTTTCAAATTGCACCGGAAAACATCAATCGAAACTGCAAAGAAAAAGAAATCCCGGAACTTGTAAGCGTGTTAAAAAAAAAGCGGTCATTAAAATATGTACATTCATGACAAATATCGCCAGAAAAGCTTTTTAATTTATTTATATTTTTATTTTATTTATTTATTTTTATTTCTTTACAATTTGTCCGAGTGGAATTACTTCAAATTTATATTTGTAATGTATTAATAGATTTCCTGAAAGATTTTATCTTAATTCCGTTTCGTGCAAAAAAAGTTTTTCCAAAACATCTTGTTTAATATTGCTGTAAAGCGCAGTCAAGATAATTTTTATGCAAACTATCCTATTTATAATGACGATCCTCTTTCACAGATGTTCACTTGCAAAATTGAAAGAAATCGATAAAGAGATTCCACAAAAATAAATGAATGTCATGTCGCCCTAACAATTTTCTCTCGCTCCCATTCATTTTCCGGTATATACTTACGATGATGTTGCCGAAAAATATTTTTCAAACGATCCGAATAGCGGGGATCCAATCTATACATGGGGAGGATCAAGGGGTGCTAGCACACTTGTTGCTTCATGTTCTTTGTATACTGGAAGCGGCGGGCACCTGTCTGGAGACGATGCCTTCTAAATTTGTTGAATGCAGCTGACAATAACAAACACCTTGCATTGAAGCAGGAAAAAAAAATCGATAGCAACTAGACGGCTTTAAGATCTACTTAATTGTTTTTGTATCAACTAAGAGGAGGGTTTCATATAATTTAAAACATCTATTTAAAAAAAATCCTTTAGTGATTGAAAAATAAAACAGCAAATTTACTGTGCCAATAAGGAAGTTAAAAGGTCGACTGAGGTTTGAGAAACCTAGATTTCATGTATATATCGCGAAAAATAATTTATATAAAACTCTAAGTCTTTATATATACAAGTCAGTTGCATCTTTTCTACTTTCTGTGGTTTTCAATCTGAAGGATTGGGGTTTTCAATTAAAAAAAACTTTATCATTTGAATTTTATTTAAATATTAAAATACAAAATTAAAATGAATTTAACAAAGGGACAAAAAAACAGTAAAAATCCCTCCACAGTTAAATAATCCGAATTGGGAGGGAAGAGTCCCTGTTGCACAACCATCAAATATACAGACAATGAGGGATGATGGCGCAATTAAAAGGGTTTGATTATTACTCCCAGAAAGTGACGGAAAAGTGCCGCACACCGATCTACAAAGGAAGATGTCACCATCACGTTGACTATGGCATCGAAAATCCATACTTCCCGCCTACATCATTGAAATACATAGAACTTAAAAAGAGCATTAGAGGCAACCCAGTGGTAATAAATTCACTCGACATAGAAATGGTCTACATTAAGTGATAATGCAAGGAAGATTTAGCTCAACATTTTATGATACTAAAGATGGATATAAAGACGTGATACCTTCTACAATAGATTTCCAAAAGCACCTGTTTTCTACGCGTGACACGTGAATGAGGGATTGTTTTCACATGTTATAGAAATTTTTCGTTTATTCGTATCATCTATGCCTTAAAATTTCAATACATGTACTATACAAAGCAATGAAGCCACGCTGCAAAAACTCCATGTACAGGATAAATCATTCGACATTCACTGATTCCACATTCACCCCTTTTTTTCGAGGGGGGAATTGTTGTTTGATCGTGTGTGTGTGAGAGTATGTGTATATGTGTGTGGTTATTCCCAGAGGCACCTGAAGCGTGGATTACCCCCCCCCCCCTTCCCCCAACAAATAAAATATAAGGAGTATTTATTTTCTCGAAAATATGTGATTCTCCGTCAATTTTATCTGTGTGGTGTTATTCTGTGCAATTGGTTTCTACTTTTGTTTAGGTTTAAAAATTGGCCATATACGATATATACCGTATATAGCCATACAGATAGAATTGACGGAGAAATCACAAATTTTCGAGAAAATAAAGACTCTTATATTTTATTAGTTAGTTGGGGGGGGGGGGGTGATCCACGCTTCAGGTGCCTGTGGATATTCTGCGGACATTTTATTCTCCTCTCACTGAGTATATCCAGCTTTGCAATAGGGAATTCAGACTGCATTCATGAAGACTTCTGAATTAGTACCTCTGGCAGTTTGGAGTGATATTCGTTACTACAAATAGGCAGTTACTATAAATGAAATATTGTCATTTTTCTGTCTAAAGAAACACAAATGACGTCAGTAGCCGGTTAGTACATTCTCAAGTTATTAATTTTTATCGATTGTTTGGATTTTCACACTGGCACTTGACGTCTTGAACATTTCTCTTCATGAATAAAAAAAAATCCTTACCATTGCGATTATTATTATTAATTTTTTCATTTATGAAGAAAAATATTTTCAGTAGTGGTGACATGCTTATTATTTCGACACAACCCACCTATTAGCACTGGCAAAGTCGTTAAATTTAAAAAGTCTTGACGAACGGAAAAACTTCCGGGGCTCTAAGTAATCATCTTTACACTTCAGTGACTCTGAACAATCTATCTAAGTGTAATATCTTTACACTTCCGGGGCTCTGAATAATCTGTCTCAGTGTAATATCTCTACACTTCCGGGGCTCTGAATAATCTGTCTAAGTGTAATATCTCTACACTTCCGGGGCTCTGAATAATCTGTCTCAATGTAAAATCTTTACACTTCTCAATGTAATATCTTTACACTTCCAGGGTTCTGAATAATCTGTCTCAGTGTGATATCTTTACACTTCTCAATGTAATATCTTAACACTTCCAGGGTTCTGAATAATCTCTCTCAGTGTGATATCTTTACACTTCCAGGATTCTGAATAATCTGTGTAAGTGTAATATCTTTACACTTCCAGGACTCTGAATAATCTGTCTCAGTGTAATATCTTTACACTTCCAGGACTCTGAATAATCTGTCTCAGTGTAATATCTTTACACTTCCAGGACTCTGAATAATCTGTCTCAGTGTAATATCTTTACACTCCAGGATCCTGAATGATCTCTCAGTGTAATATCTTTAAACTTCCAGGGCTCTTAATAATTTGTCTGAGTGTAATATCTTTACACTTCTCAGTGTAATATTTTTACACTTCCAGGGCTCTGAATAATCTGTCTCAGTGTAATATCTTTACACTTCCAGGACCCTGAATAATCTGTCTCAGTTTAATATTTTTACACTTCCAGGGCTCTGAATAATCTGTCTCAGTGTAATATCTTTACACTTCCAGGACTCAAGTGTTAATCAGGCAGATATTCCGTAGTCAAATTAAGTATAAAAACAAAGGCCTAACAATACTATTGGTATGAAATATGTAAGTCAAAATACGACCCAATGACAGGTTACATTTGCTAATAAGATCATATTACATGTATAACGACCATAGAATCCACGAAAGACGAGGCCGCCGAAATCCCGGTCTTTACACCCAAGGCTCCAAACGGCCTGTCCCAGAGGACACGGGGTTCTCAATGATATGTTTCAGATCTTACAGAGGATTCTAAAAGATCTATCTCAGAGAATCATTTTTTAAAACTTTTAGGTCTCTCAATGATCTATATCAAAAGACCATCTTAACACATTCAGTCCTATTTACACTTCCAGAGGTTTTAAATGATCCACTTTTCATTTCCATGGTTCGGAACCATTTTACTGGTGACGCTAGAACAACGTTGCAACGATACATTCATAATCAGATTTGATAGTCTTAGGACCACTTTCTGACTTCAAGGCACACAATGCAATTTTTGATGAGAGATGACAAAATGACCGTCTTAGTTTTAGTTGTATATGTAGGTACAACCAATTATTTACTCAGTGTTATATGATCATTAGACAAAGTAGAGGCCTCATGTATACATTTCTTGTTTCTGGCTCATATATCAATTTTACAAGATCGATTCCAGAGTCTTAAGATTTTTTTTCTATTTTTTCGTCGACTGGAAAAGACCAACAGAGAAGACTACCTTACACAATAAATTAGAATGCCTTCACGAAACACGAGAAACCTATATAGCTATCTAATTTACAATACATTGTACCTAATGCCTCCGTCCTACTTTCTGTCAACTTCATTTATCTTCAGGAATAGAAAAGAACAACTGAAACCAATTTATGCCTATCCACGTATACTTTTCTGTATATAATCTCTCGTCAGTGATCAGATTCCAGACTTTCATCCTGAAGCCCCGAATTATCTCCTGGTAATGGTTAGATTGAAAGTAAAAATATCTTCGGAAATAAATCATTAAGAATATATCTCAACGGATGTTAACGTAAAAGCATATACCGCCTCCTACGCTTTGATCAGAATTATTTGGCTTGTCACAAATGTATTAATCAATATCAATTTATAGGATAACCATTCCTTGGCAACATATAACCAAATATTTTATAAACTGTTATTGTCGTGATAAAAATTCAACTTTCGTTTAATGATGCCATTCCGAATAATCATTCGTAAAAACTACACCATTAGGACCTTTAGCCAAGGGTGACAAACGAAGTCAATAGGCCAAATCCAATAGATAAGGTGTCAAATGAAATATTCATGTAGATAGCCAGAAAGAATGTGCCTTTATACCAATTGTTCGCAAAACAATCCATTGTACCAGCACGAGATAGAGAATGAGATGGAGGAGGGGGGAGTTATGACTTTTGACTTAAAAAAAGACAAATTTCAGGAATGTTTAATGTCGATGACAAGGGTGTATGTTGCAGCACTCTCAAATGAAGCATTTTAAACTTAATTGTAATAAGTTACAGTACTGTGTTACCCACTGTAAATCATTCAAAAAAGGTTTTAAAGGTTGGAGAGTGCATTCCAAATTTACATATTATGCAAAAATTTTACCTCCACAACAGCATGCTACATATCATATCGGTAAATGATGTAGATGCTCAAAGTTCTAGTTTTACTGGGGACCCATAAAATTGATCTCTTATAAATCCACATCTGGTTCCAGTTTCCGGGTCCGAGTGTTAATTATGAAAACTTCGTTAGACTGGATTAACTGATTGATCCGTCTGGATGAAGTAACATGGCGGACTACACTTAAAGGCGATAAAACGGACTGGGGCATGTAAAAACAAGACAAATTACATAACCTGATATAAAAGGCTGTCATACACATGGTAGTATCGGCATATTTTCCTTTAATTAAATACCCTATATAACCAATACATTCATGGAGAAATTCCAACACCGAAGTCCATTTATATATAAGTGGAAAGCGACGTCCTGAGAATTAATTAATAAATCATTGTCAGTTTATCAATAAGCTGGTCTGGTAATTAAATTTTTATTTTAAAATGTCAATCTTTCTTCCTCTAGCGTCCAATTCTCCTGGACGTCCATTTCCTCAATGTAACAATAGAAGATTGCTTTAATCGTTTAGTTATTCAAATTGTATGAGCGACTACGGGACGGAGTTCACAAACCTTGCATGCCCCCTGAACATGGCATTGATCGCTGTCCAGTTCGTATAAACAACTCGCCACATTATATACATGCGGCCCGTCTGCCGCATACTTTTGGCTAAGTTTAGTCTTACTGATTGAAATATTTAAGGTATTTGCAAATTTTATTTTATTCTTTTTTCAAAGTTTCAAGTGCAAAAAAAAGTCAAAATGTACCTAAATAAGAAAAATCATATTTAAATACAAATTAAATTGCACTAGTCAGTAATTATACAAGTATTGGTATACACATGGATTTTGACCACTACAACCCCATATTGACTTTAAAGTGATATATCTGTGAATCCTTAAGTAATCCTTGGACCGAAAAATGGAAATAAGGGTTTATCTCTATTGAGCTTAAATTTGAAATGACAGACGACAGAATTTACTTAGCAAGGTTATAACAAGCAAATTAATTAAAAAGTATTTTTAAATAATATTTTTTTTACCTGTTATTGGGGGAATCCACAGTCCATGCAGACTACTTTCCGTTTCTATAGGTTTGAAATTAGCAACCATATTAGATTTACATGGAGCATCTGAAGTAATGAACAAGACGAACTTAATAGCCCTAGTAAGTAATGTAAACATGTAAGCCTCATTTTGATTGGCTAACCCTTGCCTTGGGTTCGAGAAGTACGAATTTTCCCGAAAACTTCTGTAATCGGACTCAGAAAACTTGTGTTTTTATCTTGCATATGTGAAAGATTATCAGTTTCACCTAGTGTCTAAATATATCTTAATTTGCTGCTGTGAAAAGGCATTGCGTAGATTTTGCAGATAATACAGAAAAAATATGTATTTTATTTTTCAAAGGACGAAATTTAGATATTTCCCATGTGTCTTTTTTAACATACGGATGTTGGGGATCTTTCCTTGATAAGATATTCAATTTTTCAAGCTAAAATACTGATTCACAAAAAGCATGGGAGTAAGTTGACTGTCCCAATCTTAACACTGTACATACATATTTATAACAAAGTAAGTTTTAAAACACTTTTATTTATATCAAATAAATCTTAACTCCGCTGTATTTGTATATTTATATCAAATTAAATATTAGCACATATTCATCTAAAATGAAACACTGTACATGTATATTTACATTAAATTGAATCCCAACACGGTACACGTATATGTTTATTTCAAATTAAATCTTTACGCTGGACATATATATTTATATCATCTTACATAACTTCATTCATTGAATAGCGAAACTAATTCAAATACGACTTCTATACAGCTGGATTTTGTAACTGTTTCAAACGCAACAGACACGTCCTCCACCTCTCTCTCTCTCTCTCTCTCTCTCTCTCTCTCTCTCTCTCAGTAAATTAACTTTAATTGAATTCAAATAGAATGATAATTTCATACTTTTCAAAATTATGAAAAAAAAAAGAAAAGAAATTCAACTGCAAACCATAGTGTTTTTAAACAAATTTATTGATTCATCACATTTTTATTTACTTTTTTAAATTAATTTTAAAGGTTTATGTAAAGTATATTTTTTGGAGGTCATTTGAAGCATGCTAGATGAATAGATTATTAATGACTACATGCGCATGTTTCACTGTCCTCAAACAACCCTTGAATATAAACATACATATGACAATTATCTTTTTTTACCTTTAAGGCTCAATTTAAGAAGAAAAATACAGGTGTCACACTCATATTTCTTATTCTTTAATTTTGTTGATATCAAATTAAAGGATTGGCCAACGTTTTACTGAAGTCTGAAAAGCGGCAGTTGAAACATAAGAAATGACATTACTGTCCTGGATTCAATGATTTCTGCAATTTACCCGATTTAGGAGGCTCAGCACGTCACTGGAAATAAAAACTACATTTGTAACACATACAAAGTATATATAAATTAGAGAAAGTAAAGGTATAGAAAATGCTTCCAAATGTACATGTGTAGTAAAACTATTTAAACCCCCATCATGATTTAATTTACCATTTCTGTAGTCAGTACATTTTTATTCGTATTTTGAACTTTTGGATGAAGCTGAAAAACAAAAAGATGATGGAAGTCGAGCGTGGAAAACGCTACATGTGAACCGATGAAACTGCAAAGTTCGCAATACAGTGTGACACAAGTATATTTTAAGCTCGACATCGTAGACAATATACACGTATAAACTACCGACGAAATTGTAATAGTAGATCTCTAGCTAGATAATATTCAACAAAAAATATACCATGTATTTCATTTAATTTTACAATCAATGGTTCGATAATGAGAAAAGACCGTCGAAGGTAAACGTCAATTGACGTTGCAACTTCAATTGAGGTATGAAGACGGTATGCCACGTGTTTTACAATAACAATGAAACTTATCTATGGTTAAGAGTATGTGTATGTGCTCAAATCCTCAAACTGTCATTTTTCTTCAATTTTGCCAAATTTTTATCAACCTTATGGATCTACGATTTGAAATCATTCAAGATTACAACTCATTTGAGTACGTTTAAGAATTTGAGTATACCGTCCTAGACGCACGTACACAAGCAAAAATATTAGTTTGCCGCCACATCGCAACAGCAGATTGACAACGCTCTGTAGATTTTTGGGGAATAAAACGCGATAGAATTATTGAAAATTTCATTATGCATTTGATAGTGTGTTAGAAAAACAGCATCAGGTAACATTTATCGTTTAAATTACCATGTGCATATCACAACTGAATTGGTCATGGCGCTTGGCATATCAAGCCTATTTTTTTCTGGGTGCATTTTGTCAATTTATTTCGCACTCCGTGTCCCATTTCTTTTTATAGAAGAAACGATGATCACTTTTATTCATTCATTTTGCATATGTCTTTTTGGCGTCTTCATTTTTTAAAAAAAGTATTATACTATATACTGATAAGATTGAGTATACTTATTCATCATTGCCACAAAATGTAATCATTTACAACATTCGGATACATGTAGATGGTCAAGAAATCAGTCTTCAGTCTATTCCCACTTTTTAAAAGTCACAATTTCTTCGTGTTTCCACACACCACAAGTTTAAGATTAATTGTTTTTATAGCGTTTGATTTATAGCAATTTAAGGCTAATTATATGTCACCCTGGGATTGCCTTTATTTTATACTTTTTGGAAATACATGTATATTTCGCAGTTTTGCATTAACGAAAATCCATATGACAGGCACATTACCGAAACAAATTCTTATCAGTACCAAAATTATTCTATATCATTACCAAAACTTGCATTGGTTAATTTTCGAATCACTGTAGAGCATTTCCGAATATCTCACTTTTAAAATGCATCTAAAGAAACATATTTACAGCTGATTTTAGACTGGATTAAAACGATTATAGTCCTCAATATGAAAGCTCACATACATTTCTGTAGACAGTCATAAGCAAACCTAATACCGGTAAGTGATTGATTTTCTCCAGAATCATAATCTGAGATACATAAACACAAGACAGGCCAGTAGCAACGTTAATTAAAAAACAGAAGTCTATATAGACTGTAGCTATACTGGTTTATACTTGTAACAACGGAATAGAAAAGTAGCATTTGCACTTGAAACTATGCAACAGCAATAAATAGAATAATGATCCTTGGTTTAGTCTCTTAATTTCTTGTGGCAAGATTTATTGCAATCAGATAAAAACTGTAGGAGGATTAGCCTTATGAAAGAATTTCAACAATTTCTATTTTTAGTAACCATGACAATACCGCTCACCAAAATCAAAAACCGATATATAGAGAATTATGTACCTCAGTGTCGTCTACACGTGTGTGCAGTTATATTGAAAACAAACCAAACTGTAGGAGAAGTAGCATTTTGAATGTATTTTACAAAAATTTCTACTTTTAATAGCCATGACAACACATTATTCGTAATCAAAAACTGATATACAGAAGTATTTATCTGAGTTTGAAATCTCCTTGTGTGCCAAGATATTTCAAAATCATGCTAAAACTGTAGGATAAGTAGCGTTTTGAAAGTATTTCAGAGAAAATTCTATTTTTAGTAAACATGGCAACACCGTTCATCAGAATCAAAAACCAATGCAGAGAATTGTGTATCTTTGTGTAGTCTACTTGTGTACCAAGTTATATTGAAATCAGACTAAAAACTATAGGAGGAGTAGCGTTTTGGCACACTTTCCACTCTACTGCAATAAACAGTGTGTGTGAAGGGGGGGGGGGGCGTTTGAAGCAAAAACCCTTTTTTTAATAACAGTGGAAAAATAATTTTTTGGTAAAATAACCGCGTTTTCAAAATTTTTGGTAATGCAATGCAGCCATATATTTCGTATACTATTTCTGTGGAATATTCTTTTAGAGGGAATACATAAGAATGAAAGAAAGAGATCAATAAATGTAGAAAAAGAAAATATACCTAAAATGTTAGATTTTAAAATTTTATCTGACATAATTCTTTATTTGATTCGAAAATAACTTTACAGGTTAGTAAATGCATTTAAATCTATATTTAATAGACAAATTTTACGTTACGTTTGTTTATTAAACAGGATGTGTTTGTGAAAACTGATGCCCCCGTATGGCAACTTATAGCGAAGATTAAACTTTCTCAAATGCAAATCAAATATGTTGGTACCCAAAGTAAGGTCTTGTCTACCTGTGAACTATGAAAGCCCTAGCAACAATCATTGAAAAGATATGGAAAAAGTTAAAGTTTTTCAAAAGTAAGTCAAACATCAAAGTCAAGGTCAAATAGACAAAATTAATGGTACCCAAAGAAATGCATTCTCACAAGAAATATACAAGTGAAATATGAAAGCCTTAGCATCAACCGTTCAAAAGTTATGGCCAAGGTTAAAGTTTTTCAAAAGTAGGTCAAACTCCATGGTCAAAGGGTCAAAGTTGTTGGTATCCAAAGTAAAATCTTGTCACAAGGATTACATATGTGAAGTATGAAAGCCCTAGCACACCTGTTCAAACATTTATGGCCAAGGTTAAAGTTTTCCAAAAGGAGGTCAAACTCCAAGGTCAAAGGGTCAATGTTGTTGTATCCAAAGGAAGGTCTTGTCACAAGGATTACATATGTGAAGTATGAAAGCCCTAGCACAAATCATTCGAAAGTTATGGACAAGGTTAAAGTTTTTCAAAAGTAGGTCAAACTCCTTAGTCAAGGCCAAAGGGTCAAAGTTGTTAGTATCCAAAGGAAGGGTTTTATCTCAAGGATTACACAAGAGAAATATGAAAGCCCTGGCACGAACTGTTCAAAAGTTAGGGCCAAGGTTAAAGTTGGGTAAAAGTTTGCAAAACTAGGTCAATTCCAAGGTCAAGATCAAAAGGTCAAATAAGATATTACCCAAAGAAAGGGTAATATTTCATAAGAAATATACATGTGAAATATGAAACCCATAGCTCTAACCAATCAAAAGTTATGGACAAGGTTAAAGTTTTTGTCAAACAGACAGACGGACGGACAGAGCAAAAAGTATATGCCTCCGAATATTCGATTACGGGGGCATAAAAAGAATTTACCTATGACAATGGTCCAAAATATCCTCAGTCAACACATTGATTAAAAGTAAATTTAAAAATATTTATATTACACAATCCTTTGTTTGAATAAGTTTGTCACCTATTTCCTACATAAAATTTTACCCGATTTAAAAAAAAGCCGGAATAAGAGGAATAAACCCGTTAACAATAACTAATGGGCTACTCGTGTTAGCATTGGCCCCCTTATTTCACGCAGTTGTCTACATTTTGGCCTTTAGACTGTACATTCACAAATAGTACTTTATGTACTGTTATAATGATTTTAATTACATTAAAGTCATCAACCATAAGAGTGAATAAACAAATTGCCCCCAAAAATGTTCTAGGATAGGAAAGCCCAGTTTTTTCATAGGTGAGCAATGCCTTACAGTAGCGGATAAAAAACGAAGGCTCTTTATGGGAAATGGAGGGGCTTTCTTTGTATAATTAATAGAAGTCGCAACCTTGGAAAATATTGAATAAAAAGATTCTCAAAAGAGTACAACAAGAGGAAACAGAGGAGAAATCTTACTTCTATTTACAAACTATCTTGTTCGCCACTCTGACATCCGTACTTCTTTCTTTCTTTCTTTTTTTAAACGCTCTCTTGACATTTTTTTTTTTTATAGATATTTTGTGCTTTTGTTTGCCGCGATAGAATCTGACTATAAGCTCAGCCGACTTGACTTCGTTTCATGTAACCTTGTAATGCACATGTTTGTTAGAAAACTTGACATATTTCTTTCGGAAGCGCAGCTAAGTATTACCTGAATATGATATATATAAGGCGCATTTGTCATAGAAACTGTATACGAAGGGTTTTGAAAATCAACACTCTAGGCTTCATATTAAAGTAAATCTTTGTGGAAGATTTTTAGCATGTTACTCTATGTATCTGACCGATATATTCCAACAAACACAAATGTGTTTCGATAAACATTCCTAAGTGTAAATTTCTCTTTTAGAAAATACACAAATATCACATTTTTAAAGAATTATTAAAGAATGGAAATGATCGATGGAAGAACGACCTTTTTAAAAAAAAAAATTGAATACTTCTTACAATGCCAAGAGACATGATAAGCACTATACCACTACATCACCGTGATTTACGTGATCCCTATGTACCTATACACATGTATTAAGGATCAAGTAAAATCAGGCATGGTTTGTTACCGGCTCCTTTGTGCCACACTGGTGCACGATTAAAACCGGGTTATGGGGAACGGAATGTTAGGTTTATATTATGTCTCCATGTAACTTTTTTAAAGTACTATGTAACATTTCTTAGTATTAAAGAGAGGCCCATTCGCTTTGTTCCGAAGGCACCGCATCTTGTTATCAGAAAAATAAACTTTATGTGAATGTGATTATGTACAAACTACGAAAAGATCATTTAGAGAGACAAATTTATGCATATTTTAAAAATCTCAGATGGTAAGAAATTAAAGTAGACTGCAAGGAGACACAAAACACCGAGTAATGTCTCTCAGTTTTCGTAATCTCAGATTTTGATTTATATCATGAAAATTCCCACTTTTTCTGTGATGGAAAAAAAAAACGTGGAGCACGGACATTATATAAAAAAATTAACTTAGAGACCCCCCCCAAAAAAAAAATCAGTTTTATATGTTAATAAGTAAGTAAGTAATTTATAGTTAATAGTGACATATACATGTTTGGTCATGATGCACGGTTACAATGACCCATCTTAAGGTTAATCTTAGTGTTTCATTTCCTAGCTCATCTCAAAAGGTATCAATACCAACCTAGCTCATCTCAAAAGGTATCAATACCAACCTAGCTCATCTTAAAAGGTATCCATACCAAGTTAGCTCATCTCAAAAGGTATCCATACCAACTTATCTCATCCCAAAAGGTATCAATACCAACCTAGCTCATCTCAAAAGGTATCCATACCAACTTAGCTCATCTCAAAAGGTATCCAAACCAACCTAGCTCATCCTATAAGGTATCCATACCAACCTAGAAGGTATCATGAATCCGTGGTTACTCAGTAAAATGCACGCTTTAAATCCAATCCCACATACATGCTTTGTCGACGCCCTTTACGCGGATACAGTCGAGCCTCGTGATTCCGGACGATTGTGAAGATAAACTTCCGGATTTATGGAGTGTCCGGATTACTGAGACGTACTTTTATAATTGGTTAATATAAATTTTAATTCTGTTTCCCACAAAGTGAATTGTTCGATTATTGACGTCCGTATTACCGAGGCTCCATTGTATTTGTCCATGCAATATTTAAAATACGTACATGTGAACATGTTTTGTCTTTTATTTCTAGTACTGACACACGTTTTCAGTTAGTTCGCAACAGTGATTAAAATATTCGATATAAATATTTAAAATAATCTTTATGTATTCAAATAAAAATATTTTTTAAAAAACTTTCAATTTATTTTGTATATAAGATTTACTTATCCGGAAATAAAATTTAGTTATTGACGTAAATACAATGACAGATAAGTAAAGGATTTAATTTCTTTTGAAATCATGTTTTTTCTATTCACACCCATATTCCACTTTACAAAGAAATTCATACTCATGAAAATGAAAGTTATGAAAACATGATACTTATATCATATACTCATACTTACGTATTTATACATTGTATTCAAATTTAAGGGAGAAAGTAAAAGGACGAGTGGACAGAGAAAAAAGGGGTTAAGCTGTCTTTAATCCAAAAGTTTACCATTTTTCCTTCGAGAACACATACGTATGTATTCATACTTTGAAAGTAAATTCACGTTTTTCAATTACAGTGACACCTGGGTATAAAATAAATACTCATATTCTGTAACAGTAATGGAGTTATACAAATATTTGATTTTTACGTCCCGAGGAGGATACAATTAAAATCTTGTGCTGACAAAATCAAACGTTCGTTAATAAAGCAATCACAATGGATTTGTTTGTTTGGTGCTTGAGACCTGTAGCTTTTAACCGTCCCAAGCAACTTGAAAAGGGGGGCTTTAAGGAGCTGAATGAAGATTGTATCGCTCCGTCTATGAGGGTGTTTAGTTTGTCAACTTAAATGGTTATATACGGTGATAAGAACTGAACCTTAAACATAGTATAGATAAGCGATGTTCAAAAGCACAATACAACAATTGCCACAATAGCTATTTTCTGGACAGATGCTAAGGCGACCATACCGTGATAAGAATGTTTATAGTCTCATTTTAATGGATCCGTAAAAATTAATTGTTCAGGACAAATTATATTTCAAAGTAGGAAAAATGACCTCACAGCAAAGAAAGAAGAGAGACAAGAATGTTAAACCAATCAAAGAAGATGCTTTTCTCCAGAAGTACAACATGGAATTGCTCAAGTGCATTGACGACATGAAAATGAAGAGGGATGAAGTTAACAGGAGTATTTTAACTCTCTCTGATGAACAACAGAAACTGGAGAGCGATGTTCTTCATCTTACCGCTCAACTTGCCCGAGTGAATGAGAGTCTGTGTAAGAAAATGAAGCAGCAGGGGGAATGTGACGAACTGATATCGGAGTACAACGAAGCCTTTCACAGACTTCTTTACGGACAGCAGACGTTACTAGCTAACGTCAGAAGATCGGTGAACACAGTCGCTCCAAGCGTGATTCTGGAGGAGAGTGAGGCGGCATCCCTGTCCTCGCGCCAAGCCGCACGCTCCTCAAAGATGAGTTTTAGCACGCGCGGAGACACAAGAGCAGACGGACGTAAGGACTCGCGGCGAGATTCTCGGACCGATGTAAGCCATCAAGAATCTAGAGCAGAGTCCACGATACAGTGAAGGGTGAACAAATTTCAAAGTACATTACACGAATGAAGTGATTTTAATTAGATTGATTTCAGAAAAGTAATTGTGTACGACGAGAGGAAACGAGAATGTTCCGACATTACTATGTAGGTCATTTCGAGTTCTCATTTTCAGAGCTATTGGATCGTTGATGGATTATACATGTATCGTATATAAATATATGTCAAATGATAAATCTAAATATGTCAAGAGAAAGGTGGCTCCACCTTTTTAAATGCATTCTTGTTGTTGACTTTTGTCAATATTTAAACGTATTGTCTGGAATTACTAGTGAAGACAAACGAAACAAATGGATATTATTTATTATTTGGTCAATTGGTCAAAATAAAATATTCACGCGGTAACAAAATCGTTCCACGTGTAATTGGGAAATATCCATCCATTTTGTTAACGACTTCTTATTCTTTTTTGTTTTAATTTCATTCACATAAATGTATATACTACAGACACGAGAAAATATAAATATATTCATTTAGGAGACGGGGGTGGGGTGGGGGTTATATACAACCATAAAAAGTCCATACATGTCCTGTTCATCTTAGAACTATTGACTAAAATGGTGAAACTTCTGAGCCGAATAAGGACGAAGAACTTTCAGTTTGTATGTTGATTTTTATACCCCTTCTGTTATATGTGAGGTAATACAATGTTTCGTTCATCAGTGCTTTATTGTGTCGTGATTTGGCATGTTTGGGAGTTAGTTCAGTCTTATTAACTGTTGCCCAACTGTTTTTCAGATTTTAACAGAATTTTTTTTACATATCCTATTACTTTGATTCCGTAATTGTGGTCCTACCCTAATCCTTTGTTTTCTATATACTGCCATGTTAAAAACGTGAGTCCCTATTCAAGCTATTGCCTTCTGCGATTTTTTGCTGCCGCCATCTTGTTCGTCCAATCCGGCACATGTTCACAACAGTGCTATTGTGATCCACTCTTTCCCCGCGACCGCGAGTTGAACAAACGTGAATATTCACTGCCTGGTGATGGTTGTTACTAATATGACTAATTGTAGCTTTACTATTATTGAGGAGATTTTTAAAAGAATTTCCCCATATGTTCCATTGTAAAACT
Source organism: Saccostrea echinata (assembly GCF_033153115.1). Lineage (NCBI taxonomy): Eukaryota > Metazoa > Mollusca > Bivalvia > Ostreida > Ostreidae > Saccostrea > Saccostrea echinata. The sequence goes on along the minus strand of NW_026889806.1, from coordinate 2,740,595 downwards.
TGAACCCCTTTTGTGTTCAGGTCGTAGCCCAGGGGTTCATGAATTGAACAAACTTGAATTTGTACTACACTACATACATGTAAAGTTCACATAATGTTTCTTCTGTACCAGTGGTTTTTGAGAAGAAGATTTTCCCTTAAATACTGTCATTTAATCTCTGGCCTCCTGTTTAGGTCCACCCCTGTCTGTGGCCCATGTTTTGAAGAAACTTGAATTTTCACTACCTGGGGATGTTTTTTTTAAACGATGTATCTTTTAAGAAGATTTTTTAGAGTTTTTTCCTTATATCTTCCAATTCAAAACTTTGACCCATCATGTGACTCCACCCTAGCCCTGGGAACTATGAATTCAACAAACTTGAATCTACACTATATAAGGAAGCTTTCATGTACCGGTATCTTTTTCTGGATCAGTGAAATTTTAAAATTTCCAGATAAAAATTTGTCCCCCATCTGTGGCACAATCCTAGCCCATGGGCTATATTTAAAAAAAAACTACACCGGGGGGGGGGGGTTATCATGAAATTCACAACTTTTGTTCCCCTTCATCCGTACAATGTAGATGTTATATGCAAAATTTGATTGAAATTGGTTTAGCGGTTTTCAGGGAAGAAGCTGAAAAAGTTTACAACCGACACACAACAACGGATAGCAATAGGTCACCCAAGTGACCAAAAAAAAGTAGTATTCAATTATCAGAATAGCGTAAACTAAGATATTTTATCAGAAACGATGGACGTTGGTGCAAGTTTACGTTTAGAAAGTGAAAGATAAAGACAAAGATCTGCGCATATACATGTATTGCGACGTTCTAATGTAAAACATTAAGGTCATTATGTTTCGCATTGCACAGGTGTTATGTACAAAAGTTATAAATCAGACACGAAATATAGCCTTAATTTGAAATCATTAAATCTCCATTAGACCTAATAAATATTCAGAGTCATGTTCACCTGTCGTGGGCCCACAGCTGTAGGATATCATCGAACACTGTGATTTATCAGACTATATATGTATGAGGATAAGTATAGTAGGGGGCAGAGGGTACTTAAGGAGAAGAAAACATTGGGTTTAAAGCAAAAGGTTAAGAGAGAATCCAACAGTGAACTATCGGAAGAAATACAACCCGTTTTCTCAGTCCATCTCAATACTCATATCAGGAGATAAATATATCCCCCTTTCTCAACTTACATTGCAAAGTCTATAAGTTAAAATAACTTTTCATTTGTTGAACATGCTTTTAAAAGAATTGATGTATTTCAATAACAGAGGTTTTAGTAAATGTGTACATGCACATGTACTGCATGCAAACAGTCTCTTTGTTCTATACCCTCTGAAGCGTTGATCAGCCAAGGAGAGGCCGGACATATTTAACTAAATTTTCACTATGCATTCAGACTGTACACTTAATTCTCAAACTCTCTTTGTATTTCAAATTTTGTTTCCAGCAGACATATATATTTCATGAATAAACACACATAAACAGGCAAAAAGTACTAGGTTGTTATTTAATTACTATGAATTTCATTGATTTAGTTAAAACAAGAGGTCCACGGGCCTTATAGGTCACATGAGTATCATGTAACACCTTTCCAAAAATTGAACTTGGTTCGTGTTTTAAACCAGAGGCTATGAAATTCACAATTTTGAAAGAGACACCATTGTTCATCATACCTATACAGTTAGCATGCTTACTTTGATTACTTAATACCCAGAGGCAGAGCAGAGGAACAGAAAAATGGATTTCCACTATATAATCAGTAGTGCCCCACCCCACAGGAACCCCTCAACCTGGGGCCACACATTTCACAATTTCAGAAAAGGCACCCTTGCTCATCATAAATGTTTGATTAAAGGGGATGGGACACAGATTTGAAGAGCATATTTTCTAAAATTTAAATAATAATATCATGATTTATATGTTGCTAGAGCATTTCACACCGAAATATATTAAAATCATGTTTAGAAACTCTTTTTATTGGGAAAGTATTAAAACTACAAATTTCAGTATGTATTTGATTGACACATATCCTTGAACTTTCACAAAGGAAACTTTATCCACAATACTTAAGAAAAGAAGAAATTCTGTTGTGTATTAATGAAAAATATAAAAACTATAATCCAGGAAGTTCAGAGTAGATATGTGAGAAAGCAAATCCAACTCACCAGTGTTGTCAGTCCGTGCTCCGTGATGTGTGCAGACTAAACAAACTGAACACATCCAGTAAAACGTAAACACTAACAATAACAGAGCTTGTGCCCTGTTTACAAACACAGGTGTTTGATGTGATGTTATGAAGAATGTCACCGTCATTCAATTCTAAGAATATTCACGTAAGATCAATTCATTAAAAATATATTTTTGAATAAACATAGAAATTTAAAATATAAACTATGCAGCTGTGTCCAAGCCCTTTTAATACCAAAGAGCAGATTTCAAAGCATTTATTCATTTTCAGTATATAATCATTAAAGCTCAACCCCCAAACCCCCAACCACGTGGTACCCCTGACCCAGGGGCCATGAAATTTACAATTTTGGAAGAGGCACCCTTCCTCATCATAACTATGTACATGTACATAATTCATTTATTTAATACCCAGGAGAAGAGGAGAAGAATTTTAAGAATTAATGCATTTTCACTATATAATCAATAGAGCCCTGCCCTAACACCAAAACACCTGACCCAAAGGCCATGAAATTCAAAATTTTGGAAGAGGCACTCTAACTTTCTACATAGTTCATCAGCTTAATACCCAGGAGCAGAGGAGAATATTTTCAAAGAATGCATTATCACTATATAATCAATAGAGGCCCCCCCCCCCCCAACACCAGAACTCCTGACCCAAGGGTCTTGAAATTCACAATTCTGGAAGAAGCACTCTTCCTCACCATAACTATGTACTTAGATCATCGGCATAATACCCAGGAGCAGAGGAAAAGATTTTCAAAGAATTATGCATTTTCACTATATAATCAATAGTGCCCCGCCCTAACACCAGAACCCATGACCCGAAGACCATGAAATTCACAATATTGAAAAAGACATCCTTTCTGATTATAACTATGTAATAGTTCATTGGTTTGATACCTAGGAGCATAGAAGAAGATTTTCAAAGAATTAATGCATTTTCACTATATAATCAATAGAGCTCCGCCCTAACACCAGAATCCCTGACCCAGGGGCCATGAAATTTACAATTTTGGAAGAGGCACCCTTCCTCATCATCACTGTGTACATAGACCATCGGCTTAATACTCTGGAGCAGAGGAGAAGATTTTTTAAGAAATAATGCATTTTCACTATATAATCAATAGAGCTCCGTCCTAACACCAGAACCCCTGACCCAGGGGCCATGAAATTCACAATTTTGGAAGAGGCACCCTTCCTCATCATAACTGTGTACATAGATCATCGGCTTAATACTCAGGAGCAGAGGAGAAGATTTTTTAAGAAATAATGCATTTTCACTATATATTCAACAGAGCCCCACCCTAGCACCAGAACCCCTGACCCTGGGGCCATGAGTATCACAATTTTGGTAGAGGGTTCAATGCTTATTACAATCATGCCAACAGTTTGACTGCTTGATGTCCAGGAGTAAAGAAGAAGATTTTTAAAGATTGCATTTATTTTAGTGGTTTTTGCCCCACCCCTCAGGCCCCTGGGGGGCAGGGGCTATGAATTTCACAATTTTTGTTCCACTTTACCCATAGATGCTATATGCAAAAATTGGTTGAAATTGGTTGAGCGGTTTCAGAGAAGAAGCTGAAAATGTTCAAATGTTGACGGACGACGGACGACGCACGCCGACGGACTAAAACAGATAGCAATAGGTCACCTGAGTAAACTCAGGTGACCTAAAAACATATTTAGATCATATGGGTATCTTAATTTAATTAGAACAGATTTTTAATTATTTTCTGGTAATTTTCATAAACAAATGGCCTAAAATTCATTCTTTTTGAATATAGGCGAAATGCTATGTTTCGGGGTCAATTATTATGGTACATGTAGGTCCTATTTTTTTGCCAAGCTTGTTATTTTAGTATTTTTCTTAACCTATGTTGGGAGTTTCAAGATATAATAGGGATATAAAAACAATGATATATCTTGGGAGATATTTTACTCTGAATTTACATTAGGCAGCCTTTATTTTCAATGTAAAGTTTTGATTCAGCGTTAACTTTAATTTTTAGAAATTCTCAGGACGAAATATTATATCAAATGAACCTTGTCCTTTGCCAAATATGCCGTTCATGGGAAGTCCATATTTCAGGTGGCCTATATGGGGCAAAAAGGTTTTTTAAAAAATCACATTTTTTAATTATACAAGCTCAAATTTTCCAGTCATCTTCTGATATTGTGGAAATTTTTCATGAAAAAAGGCCTAAAATTGATTTTTTTTTTTTACAAGTTCTTAAGTACTTGAAGAAGAAGACCTGGTCTTCAAATACTAGATAATTATTGTCAATGATAAACTCAAGAGTCCTTTTAATATCAACCTAAGTACTTAGGTACTTTGATATTAAAAGGACGCTTGAGTTTATCATTGACAATATCTAGTATTTGAAGACCAACAATCTTTTGGAATTTCTATGGGTACTTATTGTGCCTCGTTATAAGCAGACTTTTTTAGATTCTTATGAAGCAGATTTAATATTAAAAACTTCGACATGAAAAGAATTCTCTTGCTATGGCCTTCCGGTCGACATTAAGATTTTAGCAATAATTAACTATATTCATTTTCATTCACGTTGACTCGATATATTTTCCAGTGAATTCAAAGTAAAAGATACCACAGAATCTGACACATCTTTTTCATATTAAGGTGTTTTACTAGAGTAAGACATTGATGGCAAACTAACTAAACTTTACGATATGCAATGATATGATATGACATGCTGAAAGACAAAGTGATACATAAAGTTTTTTTCATAAACACAGGGAAATTAGAATGCTGTACGACGCGTAATTCAGTGGCGGATCCAGGAATCTTGAAAAGGGGGGCCCGACTAGTTTTGGGTCGGGGTAGGCGCCCACAGCCACACCAAAAAAATTGATTTATTAAATCTTGTATATTTTGGACACAAAAGGGGAAGGGCGCGGGTCCCCCCCCCTCTAAATCCGCCAGTGACATTGAAACCAATGCGGAACCAACATAAAAGTAACAACCGGAACCGAAATTATGATTTTAAGGAAGGCGAAATACCCGGAATAATACCGGTTACATCCGCCGTGTGCTCTTTGTCTAGATTCGTAGACAATTCAGTGTGAAAATACGAGTAATGGCCTAACATAGTGAAAAAGATGAAGATAACAAACAATGATTGATCTCCAGAAAATCTACAAACAATACGAGGGTCGTTCAGTGTTTCATAGTAAATGGTGATCTATTTAATTTTATTTTTTCACAGTTGAAATGTTCATTTAAAGAGCTCCTAATCACAGAAAACCCCATGATTTTTCCTATTGTCCTCGCAAAGAAATTCACTTTTAAAGTAACATGGTCACTACACTGAGCTGAAAACTGTTTAAAATGATCTCTGCCAAGAAGATGAAAATGAGAGCGTATGTGAAAACTGTGCTTCTTTACATAAATCGTCGAAAAAACTCATATCAAAGATATGATTTTTATAGATGGAAAGAATAGTCTTTAACGCTGTAAAGTTTTCAGATTGATTCAGAGATTCAAAAGTAACAAGCATTCTGAGAGTATTGCATTAGCAATACTAGTCCTACCGGCAAGTGTAATCTGGTTCCCGTTAAAAATTGAAAATGCCATAATTCCGTCAAAAATCAATGAAGCGGAATAAAATTCACACTTGATCTATAACTCATCAAGGTAAAGTCACATACCAATAATCAGCTCAATATCTGCAAGCGTTTAGAAAAAAAATGCAGAAAACCCTGAAAAATTGAAAAGGTCGTAATTCCGTCAAAAATCATTGAAGCGGAACGAAATGCAAACTTGATCTGTGATTCATCAAGATACACTTATATACCAAAAATCAGCTCAATATCTACAAGCGGTTAGAAAAAAAGTGCGGAAAACGAAGTAGGACAGACTGACAGACAGACAGAGGGACAGCTAGACAGACGGACAGACAAACAGACAGACGGACAGACTCAGAGGAAACCTATAGTCCCCTCCGGTTTCACCTGTAGGGGACTAAAAAAAGGAGAGTTAAAATATTAAAGTCAAACTGGTCGTTTGAAATTTGTAGGGATACCCAAAATTATCGATGCAATGTGCAACAAGATATCTGAAAATGTCAGATTTACATCCAAAAACATTGCTAGAACACTTAGCATTTCATCGTCATTACATTTTAAAGAACTCTGAAAACGGAAATGAATATAATAATATTTCTATCAGGTATGTGCCTTATTTTCTTAAAATTGCCTAAGAGAAAAATACTTATTTAATGTTCCAACGGTCTACCTAAAAACAAATATTTTAACAAAATAGAAGGTTTGTTAATTTTGCGTGATAGATGACGAAACATGGGTGCACTTTTTATAGTCAATAATAACATGTGGAATCAAAGAAAAAGCTATCGTTCTAATTATTGGAAAGAGAAACAAGGGCTACAAGCATGTTTTATTAGTTTTCATTTTTTTCAAAAGGTCCAGTAAAACATGTAGATACACCCAAAGGAAGGACCATCAAATTCAACTTTTATGTTCAAATTGCACTGAGAAAAGATAAACAGATTTCCTGCAAAAGAAGTCCAAATACCGCCCCAAGGTAATTTTCTTGCACCTGGCAACGCTGCTGCAAATAAGCACAGAGAAATAAATGAAATTCTGAAGAAAAGAAAGTTTACAGAGCTTTGCCATCCCCCATATTCGCTAGATCTCAGCCATTGTGAGAACTTTTTATTCTAAAAATGCATGAAAACAATCAAAAGAAGATTGTACAATATTAGATATGTCATGGAAAATGATATTCATCAGTAGCTTTGGAGCATCCCTAAAGATGGGTATGCTGAGGTTTTCTGGTCATGGATACTAAGACTTAAGACATGTGTAAAAAAAAAATACCAGGGAATGCTTTGAGGGATTGAAAATGTTTAGAATATATATTACGCACTTTTATTACTTTTAGATGACCTATTGCTTTATTTATTGAATGACCCTCGTATAAATCTGTGAACAGATTATAAAACACGGTCCCCGGAAATTCCAGAGGTGGGATTAGGTGCCTTAAAGGGGAAGTAATCATCCCCTGTTGACCGGTCACACCCGTCGCGAGCCCTATGTATTGATTAAATGAACGGAACATTCCGTAGTCTATTTAAGTGTCAAACAAAGGCCTAACAATTAGTATGAAACACGTCAGCCAAAATACGACGCAATGATATGTTATATTTGCTAACAAGTTATTGTATCGATAATAGAATTTGCAAAATGTTGACTTTAAACGAGATTGTTGATATCCTTTTATCATCAACTTATTTATCAATAGCCTTCCTCGCTTTTATAAATTGTTCGTACATGAACATGCTCCAGTGGCGGATCCAGGAATCTTGAAAAGGGGGGGGGGGGAGTTTGGGGTCGGGGTAGGGGCCCAGGGTCACACAAAAAAAAATGATTAAGGGACACAAAAGGGGGGCCCTGGCCCCCTGGGCCCTCCTCTAAATCCGCCGGTGTGCTCTTGCGAATATCGAATCAATTTAGGTAAAAGTTCCCTCGCTAATCATATCCTTGCCATAGTTTGTCTGCTGCTTGGATTTATAGAAAAAGAGAAGAAGATTTTCAAAGAATTAATGCGTTTTCACCTACGATCAATAGAGCCCCTCCCTTCCCCCTCCTGTCTTGATTATTGTGAAACCTGAAAAAAGAAAGGAAAAATATAACAAACGTTTGCAAATATTTTATTATTAATGTTTTAAACGATAAGTGAATGCCCGGTGTTATAGCATAGACTTGTCCCCGCATAGTTTTTTCTCCCCCGGAAAACGGACCCAGGTTAGATTTAACCCTGGGGAGGGAAACAACGCACCAGCATATCATTACCCCCCAGCTCGAAGTCAGCACAGAGTTCCCAATTGTTTCCAGATTGCATCAACCGGAATCTTCAATCATACCGTTTCTGGATAATCCTTTATCTAATACATTCGAAAATTGCTGTTTTTAATAGCTCGTCTGAGTCAAATGCTTCAAGCTTATCTGCAGCTGGGCTGTGTTTAAGATCTTAGCGGCTACGTAGCTCCACATAGCCGCTTTGATCTTGAACGATATGATAACCTAGCCATAATGGACATTTCCGGAAAATCTAGGCAAGCTGCTACGATCAAATTTTTCAAGCTTATCTGCAGCTGGGATGCGTTCAAGATCGTAGTAGCTTGCCTAGCTCTTCCGCAAATGTCCATTATGGTTAGGCTATCATATCGTTCAAGATCGTAGCGGCTATGTGGAGCTATGTAGCCGCTATGGTCTGGAACGCAGCCCATTTGACCAGAGTATATTTTCTGTTCGGCGTCGTCATTTTTAGCGTTGTTGTTGATGTCGTCGTTGTAAACTTTAATTTCACATTCCTTTCTTTTTCTCCAGAACTTCAATCCAAATTTGTTGAAGTAACCATGGATGAAAGGAGTTCAAAATTGATAATCCCGGCCCTTTCAAAGTAAATGTTATCAAGAAAAGGTAAAAAATAAGTTTATTATACGAAAACCGAAAGATAGAATAGGGAAACAGCGTACTGTCCTTTAGGGGGAAATTCTATAATATTGTGGCCTTTCCTATTGGAGAAAACTGGGCACGGTTGTTTTTTCCTATGGGAAAGTCTAACCCAGGCCCATTTTTTTCGAGAGTAAAAACAACGCGAGGAAATCTGTGCTAAAAAACGAAACTAGTATTATAGCCGGAATCAAACTTACTTACGCGAGCCAGAACCTTTATTGCAGCCCGGAACTATTTGTATTTAGCGTTTCTGACAGAAATTACTCGAAACCCAAATTATGAGACACCGGTCGGCAGAGGATGCTTAATGCTCCATGGCACCCGATCCCATATGCCGCCTCAGATATTTTCAGATGTCCATTTTTGCTCTGCTCACAATTTGTTTTGTTTAATTGGACTTCTGAGCACGATCAGTGTTTGTAATTTTCACATTTCATTATATCCGTAATTCAGTACATTCACCTTTAGACAGCCAAACCCCTTGATATCCAGCTCACAATTACTAGTGACAAAATAAGTAGGTATTCTTTTTAAGCGGTTTGCTGAAAAAAAGTATTATTAAATAAAAATTAAGTAGGTGAATGAAATTATTATTACTAAAGTTTACCCGAATTTAAAATCTTGAATCGTCAGAGGGAAAAAAAGTTGTTTCAACACAATTTTAAAAACACCTGCCCCCTTTTTTCAATCATAACATTTTACAAATAAAAATGTTCATTGAAAGCCCCCCCCCCCCCAACTTTTTTGTTGCAGTATAGTCAAATAAGGGTAATGTAGTAGTGTGTGACTAAGATTTTGTAAAAGAAGTTGGAACCTACCCCCCCCCCCCCTCCCACAACCACCACCACCACCACTAAATAGGATTTTCGAGTTTGGACAGTTTTTCAATTTTCTTTTGCTTCTCAAGTTTTTTTTTTTCAGGTAAGTTGAATTTTTTTCTCTGGCTCCCCCCCCCCCCCAACTTTCAAAAAACGATGCTACGTCCCTGAAAACATAAAAACTTAATTTCAGTTCATGATAACTTATATACACTCCATTGAAGAAAAATCCCTTTCTGACACACTATTGCTGTTAAATGTCAGATCATTCAACCTAATCAAATACTACACTTTTCGGATGAATCATTAGCACGTCACAGTACTCATTTTCTTCATATCGTATAAAAATGCGATCATTGCTCTTACAAAATCTTATAGACCATTGCTCTCTCTCAAACTGAAAACAATAATACCTACAGAGAAAGGTGGGTATTTTGACATACAAACAGCTAAGCGGATATTCTAAACACCCTGTTTATTTTGTATTTGCACGGTCTAACTGTATGTACAGGTGCTTGTTTGTGAAGATTAATAACTAAGATTTATTTTCATTTGAAAATAGGACGTGGGGGTCGATAATCTGGTCTAATTTTGTCATTCCTTGACACATTTTGTTTTGTTGGGCTGCTTCCGTAAAAGGGACATACGCATTACATTCAGTTTAAAAATAATAAGACTTCTAAAAATATTTTATTTATTCACCACTACGACATTTATTTCCTAATTTGATTTACTAGGCTTTCGTATTTTGAGTATACCAAAAAGTTTAATTGAAATTAAAGTTAAATGTAGCGATAAAGAGATTATAAATCTAGTTTTATTATATTAAATGACATTTTCTACCTGTAATTTAATATTGTGGGTATTTCCACCTGTTTAATACCACTCAAGTACTTGCATATATAAGTAGCACGACTTTGTTGGTATCAAGTTACCCATGAAAACCGAATAACAATTCATACCCATGATATATCGTGTTTCATGCTTGGGTTTCTATAAATGAATTCTAACAGAAACCAAAGTCCACAACATATCATGTGTGTGTGTGTGTGTGTGTGAGAGAGAGAGGGTGTGCGTGTGTGTGTTTAACATGCATCATTTTATTGAGACCCTGTTTTTTAGAAAAGAATTTTAAAAAGATTCTGCCCTCAATAATCTTTGTAAACCAAAACCTACTGTGGCCCTTTCCTTGCACTGGAGACCAGGAATTCTGCACTTTACAGGGATTTGGAATAATAAGATTAGTAGCCCTGCAGTCTTCTTGAGAGAAAAAAATTAACGATTTTTCCTAAGTACTAGTACATTTATTCCCATATAAAACTCACCACATACTTCAGTGAGGGGTGGTGGTGGTGGTGGTGGTGGGGGGGGGGGGGGGTTGAAGAAATTTGAATATATATTCCATAAAAATAGGAATATCTGAATATTAGTTTGTCAATTGTATATAGCCTGCTGTTCTTCAAAAGATGATTTTAATGATTTTATTTGATCCCTCAGTTTTTTTCTACATGTATTCATTTGAGATATTCCCTTGGTAGGGATTCATTTGAGATATTCCCTTGGTAAGGATTCATTTGAGATATTCCCTTGGTATAGGGATACATTTGAGATATTCCCTTGGTAGGGATTCATTTGAGATATTCCCTTGGTAGGGATTCATTTGAGATATTCCCTTGGTGTTGATACATTTGAGATATTCCCTTGGTAGGGATTCATTTGAGATATTCCCTTGGTAGGGATTCATTTGAGATATTCCCTTGGTAGGGATTCATATGAGATATTCCCTTGGTAGGGATTCATTTGAGATATTCCCTTGGTAGGGATTCATATGAGATATTCCCTTGGTAAGGATTCATTTGAGATATTCCCTTGGTGTTGATACATTTGAGATATTCCCTTGGTAGGGATTCATTTGAGATATTCCCTTGGTAGGGATTCATTTGAGATATTCCCTTGGTGTTGATACATTTGATATATTCCCTTGATATAGGGATACATTTGAGATATTCCCTTGGTAGGGATTCAATTGAGATATTCCCTTGGTGTTGATTCATTTGAGATGTTTCCTTGGTAGGGATTCATTTGAGATATTTCCTTGGTAGGGAACTCTGGAGCATACTAGGGAATTTCTTTTAATCCAGTTTACATCAAAGGGCAGATCACTCTAACTGCATAAAATTACAATGGAATTAAAACTCTTCAGTGAGCAGTGCTCAGAGCTTCCTTAAATCAACACTACATAGGGATTATGAATATCAATGAGTGTGGCGTCCTGTTCTTGGGATTTTTAGGTCACCTGAGTCACTCAGGTGACCTATTGCTATCCGTTTTTGTCCGTCGGCGTGCGTCGTTCGTCGTGCGTTAACATTTGAACATTTTTAGCTTCTTCTCTGAAACCACTCAACCAATTTCAACCAATTTTATCATATAGCACCTATGGGTAAAGGGGAACAAAAATTGTGAATTTCATGGTCCTTGCCCCCCTGGGGCCTGAGGGGTGGGGCTAAAACCACCAAAATTAATGCAATCTTTAAAAATCTTCTTCTTTACTCCTGGACATCAAGCAGTCAAACTGTTGGCATGGTTGTAATAAGGATTAAGCCCTCTACCAAAATTGTGAATTTCATGGCCCGAGGGTCAGGGGTTCTGGTGTTAGGGCGGGGCTCTATTGATTATATAGTGAAAATGCATTAAATCTTTGAAAATCTTCTTCTCTGATCCTGGGTATTAAATAAACTAACTAAGTACAAAGTTATGTTGAGCAAGACTGCCTCTTCCAAAATTGTGAATTTCATGGCCCCTGGGTCAGGGGTTCTGGTGTTAGGGCGGGGCTTTATTGATTATATATTGAAAATGCATTAAATCTTTGAAAATCTTCTTCTCTGCTCCTGGGTATGAAATAAACTAACCAAGTACATAGTTATGATGAGCAAGAGTGCCTCTACCAAAATTGTGAATTTCATGGCCCCAGGGTCAGGGGTTCTGGTGTAAGGGGGGGAGGGGGCTCTATTGATTTTATAGTGAAAATGCATTAAATCTTTGAAAATCTTCTTCTCTGCGCCTGGGCATGAAATAAACTAACTAAGTACATAGTTATCATGAGCAAGAGTGTCTCTAAAGAAATTGTGAATTTCATGACCCCTAGGTAAGGGTTTCTGGTGTTAGGGCGGGGCTTTATTGATTATATAGTGAAAATGCATTCAATCTTTGAAAATCTTCTTCTCTGATCCTGGGTATTAAATAAACTAACTAAGTACATAGATATAATAAAAGCATGGCTGCCTCTTCCAAAATTGTGAATTTCATGGCCCCTGGGTCAGGGGTTCTGGTGTTAGGGCGGGGCTTTATTGATTATGTATTGAAAATGCATTATTTCTTTGAAAATCTTCTTCTCTGCTCCTGGGAATGAAATGAACTAAGTATATAGTTATGATGAGTAAGAGTGCCTCTTCCAAAATTGTGAATTTCATGGCCCCAGGGTCAGGGGTTCTGGTGTTAGGGTGGGGCTCTATTGATTATATAGTGAAAATGCATTAAATCTTTGAAAATCTTCTTCTCTGCGCCTGGGTAGGAAATAAACTAACTAAGTACATATTTATGATGAGCATGGCTGCCTCTTCCAAAATTATGAATTTCAGGGCCCCTGGGTCAGGGGTTCTGGTGAAAGGGAGGGGGCTCTATTGATTATATAGTGAAAATTCATAATTTCTTTCAAAATATTTTTTTCTACTCCTCGTTATAAAGCAAAGAAACAAGTGTATAGTTATGATGAGCAAGGATGCTTTTACAAAATTTTTAAAACTTGTGGTCCCAGGGGTTCTGTTGTTTCTCTGAGGGGGGGGGGGCTCTATTTGATTATATAGTGAAAATGTGTGAATTCTTTGAAAATTTTCAACTAATTGCGTATTTATGATGATGAGGGTACCTCTTCCAACTTTGTAAATTTTCATGACCCTAGATCATGGGTTCTGGTGTTAGGGTAGGGCTGTGTTAAATAGTGAAAATGCATTATTTCTTTGAAAATCTCCTCTGCTCCTGGGCATATTAGAAGCAAACAGAGTAAAAGTTTTAATAAGCAAGGGTATTTTTACCAGAATTTTGAGGGAGTTCACTGTTCTGGTCCTGGCCAGGGCTCTATTAATTTGTATTCTACTGATTGAAGTTATTCCCCTTTGCCATTCACCTTTGATAATTAATCACTGTAGATAATGTATTTGAAAGGTTAATAGAATAAGAGAATTATGCAAGAACATTTATTGTATAATACAAAAAGTACTTTCATAGTTTTAATAATCAGGTAGACTTGGAAATAATAGATGAATAAAAATGAAACAAAAATAACTTCTCTTTTTAAATGTTCTTCAAATACCAAGTGAGGCCAATGTGAAAGGTAATAATATAGACATTTTGTTAAAAGTTGGCATGGTAAAAGTGATAAATGGGGGACAACAGATAGAAAGATACTAGACTAATTATTTTGTTCGTCTTAATCGTACTATTTTTTATGCTATTGGGCAACAAAGCTTCATTTATCAGTTTATGGATCCTCTAAATTATTGTACTCAGGTGACCGTTAAGGCCCTTGGGCCTCTTGCTTTTTTTAGTTCAAGATTTTTCTATTTCTATTTTCCTATACATATGTTACATGTCATCTTTTAGCCTCACCCAACTCTAATGTCCAGAATTTGAACAAACATAAATCAACAAAACAAGGGGATGTTTACTTATAATGATGATTTTGTATTGCCCTGCTTTTCTCATTTTTTTTAAAAATAATTCTTATGCAATTTTTAAGACTTAACCTAGCCCCAGAGGCCAAAATTTGGGGGGGAAATGGATCTGCAGTAGACTTTCATATTAATCTGTGTTGAGAAGTTTTTTTTTTAATTTTCTCATATATTCCAAAGTAAAACATTGTTCCAGCCCTACACTTCCTGCACCATATTTTGAAGAAATTTAATTCTGCCCTTCCTTAAGATAGTTACATTTAAAAAAAAAAATTAATATTTCAAACATTCAAGCAAAAAGTTTTGGGTCAACTATAAAATACTGATGACAACAAATATCATTATGAATTTATTGATTCAGAAACTTCAACAATCACAATATATGTATGTACTTTTCAACATTGCACACATCATTAAAATCATCATATAAATTGTACACATGAATACTTATACATCTACATATGTATAATATTATGTGCACACCTGAAATCACTTATGAATATATATAAAATAATAATGAACATGAATATCAACAAAATATTAAATAAGTTAAACTTTACATAAACTTAGGAAAAAAACAACAATAAAAGTTTAAATTGAATTTTAAATATAAACAATAAATTATCAATTGGCATTATTGTCATTAAAAATTCAGCACTTTTCAAAATTTTCACAGGCAAATAACTACAACTTCAACAAGTATATTACATGTATTAGTATAAGACTATGAAATTTGCCAAAATCAGTTCATATATGACTGAGATCCTAAATTTCTGCACATATTTCCCAATTTTATTAAGCAGTAGCAATGTAGGTATATCAAGGTATGTTTCAGTGATGGAAGAGCCTACTGCTCAGGAAAGCTTTCATACTGATGACTTTAAAAAAAACGTTTCTAAGGGGTCATTATTATAATAATGTCATAATTAGATGGTCATCTTGGAAATAAAATAAAGTTATTTGTTAAAAAAATCCGACTTTAAATAAAAATTTCTGATTCTGATTCTGTCCCGTTAGGGCAGGAGGTATGAAATAAATAATCTGACTCATCAAAATTTGCCCCCCCCCCCCCCCCATCAAATGGTCATCTCTAACTAGACTAGTTCAGAGTTAATGGATTAATTAAGGGAAATGGATTTCATATAAAGGAGAAAATATTCAGTGAATGTATCAATTTCTTCATACAGTGTTCGGACTATCATACAGTAATGTTAGATTCTTTGTTTTATGCAAGTACTTAATATCACAAAATGACGGTAGACGTCAAATTGTGAGAACACGAATTGGCGAGTGGAACACTGATTGAGCGTTTAGATATATTTCAGCAATATAACGATAAAGAGTATTTATATTTTTTATTTGTGAGCACAGGTGCTTGGCCTTTGGTTTTAATCTATATGAATTCATATGATACCTAATATACATATAAATGTACATACAAATTCATATACATGTAGATTTAAATCTAAGCACCTATGTTTGTGAGCGGTGCTTCTTACAAAATTATGCGATAATAAATTCCTTATGTATATTTAAAAATCTAAAGTGTCAAAAAACCTGATATTAACAAATACACCAGGCATTTCTATGGATAAATTAATATTGCATAGCAATAATTCATTGATAACACATGTACATTTTAATTGGATACTGACCTTCATTGAACAAATGTTTTACAAATAGTAATAATTAATTGACACTATTAAGCATTCAAATATTAGGTACTGACCTTCATATAAGAAAATGAATTCACTTTGTACATCAATATCTCAAGCTTCAAACAACCTTTAAGTCTTAATATCTGCTATCTGGTGCAGCAAATACAAAATATTATTACAACATGAGAGTATTTATTCAATTTGAAATACATAAATACACATTATAAAAAAAATCAGAAAAACTGTTAGCACCTCAAAATTGTACCAGTCATTATTTCAAGGAAGTTTTTATTTCAAAGTGACATGATCTATGATTTTGCAGATTTTTTTTCTCTTATGAAATAAATGCAAAAATTATTAACCATTTCATTTGAAATGGTCAACAACAGAAAGTTTGTGACAACTTATACACTGCAACCAGTGTCCAATGGGTTAATTAACTAAAGGTTAATCAACAATTGATTTATTAGCTATAGATCAGTTTATGTGTCTGTAAGGACATCAACCCCACATTGTATAACAAAAGCACTTATTCTGTCGCTGTTGTTTTTCTATTGTAAATACAGCTACTGGCAAATGATATAGTACAGTGGTCTATTAAATTTCAATGAATTCACATCTGAGTTCTTTGTTAAGTTAAAGACTATCCTCAACTATGAACTGAACACAATCAATTAATAACAACTTTTTTTCCTTTAGTACATGTGCTATGTACAACCATACAGACGTGTTTATCGATCTCTTATTACAAGTAAACACCCCTCATAATGAGCCTTACATCTAAAAAATTAACACTTGTACCATATGAAACCTCCAACCTTATGGCTGTTTGTGAAATATTCTTCATTTTGATCAAATATATTAAGGAATATCAGTAACACGTTATGCTTTATGCTTGGAATTCTATAATTCATGAAAAATACAATAAGTGGAATTTTCCAAGTGTAAAAGTTTAATTTTTGTACCAAAAATTAAAAAAATTATAATAATTAAACTTCACCATATAACTACTCTGCAGCATTGTACTCTTACCATTTAAAAATGTGACAGGACAAATTAAAATCCCTTGTAATAAAAACTACTGAAAGAATCACTTCCACTGTTTAATCTTTTTTCTGCCTTTTCAAAGCTTCAAATCTTCCTTGAATTTTCTCGAAGTTAACTGTGGAAGCCATCTGTGTGCTAGGTGTTGACCTGAGGCAGAAGTCCGAGACTGATGATGGCGCAATCCCTCTTGGTTCCATCCTTTGTCTGTAAAGATCAATTAAAACATGTCTATTATTCATCATACAGATTAATTCAGAAAGACACTTGTAGACATCTTTAAAGGACTTATCGCATGATCTTTCAAAAATCGTAATTTTATGAAAAATATTATCTATAACCTTATTTATTAAAATACTGAATACAATAAACGTTGTTGAAAGCATATTTTAAGAGATATGGAGAGCTGAAATTCAAATACGGCAATATGCATATTTCAGTTGGATTTCGGCGAAATACTGCTCTGACGTCATAGGCGACAATTCGGTGATAGAGAGATGAGAACATGCACACTATTTACGGAGTTATCAACGACAAATGCAGCTTAATTACGAAAAATGCTGAAAAAATGAATTCCTTATATGCTTTTCAATTACTATAGAACATTAATTAGTTCTAAGGTATAAGGCTTTTAAGATATTTTCGTTTTTTATTCAAAATATTTAGAACCTGTAGCTCTAATTACGGCAATGTTTCGTGATCGGGAATTTACTTTTCAAGATCGCCATCCTTTAAAAAACATATGAAGACTTGCATAAATTAATGTTATATACAAAACGAAGAATAACAAAGTTATATAATGTTTAATTTGTGAACCATGTGATAAGATGACAAATCAAACTGCATTGTTATGGCGAGTTTCTTCGTCTTCGCTGCATCTCCCTCGCTATCGTCGCTGCTATTTTTACAATGTTAACAGATTTTTCAGATTTTTTCTTGCTGACAATTCTAGCATATAAGGTTGAATATTCAATTTATATCGATAAAATAAGTGATTTGGTCGTCCACAACGCAGAAAATTCAGGTTGTATCGCGTATATTTCAGTAAGATTAATGAAGAGCTGATCAGCCATTGTCGCCTTTGACGTCACAGGGTCACGTGATCGCTATCTAATTAACTTAGATTTTTAATTCAGGGGTTTTCATTTGAGTCAATAATTGGTTAATTACCGCGATTTATCCACAGTAAAAACACAGAATTTATAAATAGTGGTCATAAGGAACGTAATACGCTTTTAATTTCAAATAATTTAGAAACATGCGATAAGTCCTTTAAGTAAATTTCACAGCTCTTCAAGATATATGGAATAAATAGTCAATCTCGAACAAAAAAAGGATGGAATTGAACAAAATTATGCTGTTTATATTATATTCCAAAATGAGCTGACATTATGATGACCAAAACATGTTTCCTACACTTGGATGACACAAGCACATTCTATAAAATTGTTTGATAGCCTACACACATGTACATGTACATAGGGATGTCTGCTCTGCTCTGCTAAGAAGACTATAAAAACTTTTTTGAGTCTGAGTCTGTTCATCTAGCAAAACAGCATTATTTTATGAGTGCTAGACCTGACAGACTGTCCCTTCCTGTGACGGTGGATCTGTTTGATGATAGATTGACCTGACAGACTGTCCCTTCCTGTGATGGTGGATCAGTTTGATGATAGATTTATCTGACAGACTGTCCCTTCCTGTGATGGTGGATCAGTTTGATGATAGATTTACCAGACAGACTGTCCCTTCCTGTGATGGTGGATCAGTTTGATGATAGACTTACCTGACAGGCTGTCCCTTCCTGTGATGATGGATCAGTTTGATGATAGATTTATCTGAGAGACTGTCCCTTCCTGTGATGGTGGATCAGTTTGATGATAGATTTATCTGACAGACTGTCCCTTCCTGTGATGGTGGATCAGTTTGATGATAGATTGACCTGACAGGCTGTCCCTTCCTGTGATGGTGGATCAGTTTGATGATAGACTTACCTGACAGGCTGTCCCTTCCTGTGATGATGGATCAGTTTAATGATAGATTTATCTGTAGTCATGTCCTCTGCCAGACCTCCATTCAATGAAAGTAGATTGACGTCTATCTCATCGACACTCTGAAAATTTTTTCTAATAGCATAATCATGGAGATTTAACAGATTTTGTTAATTACAGTGGAATCATTTTAATTCCTATGATTTTATTTTGGTGGGCAATCTACATTTTTATGAATTGTGGGGGCAGATTTTTGAGAATAACTTGTACTTAAGAAAATTCAATGAACAAATATTTACATAAAGTTATGTTCATGGAGATGTAACTTTGTGGGCAAGATTGACACACAAATTTCACAAGCATTAATTGCCCATGATTCCACAGTAAGCAGATCAAAAGCAGAATCTTTAACATGAGAGTTATTACTGGGAAACAAGCATAAAAATTATCAATGCTAAAAATACATTATGGGGCATTTGTATGCAATGGGGCATATAAATTCAGAAAACTTCTTTTCATGTATTTAGTGTACCGGTAAGTTAACTCCACAAGTTCATTTCCTTGATTATAATTTGCAATCAAATATAAACAACAAAGTTCAAAAACACGGTTAACCTTTTTAAAGCAACACAGCCTTTCATCTGCTGACAAACATTTCAAAATTTAATTTCAGCCCTACTGACTGTCTTTACAATCTTTTCAAAGTATTTTATTTAAATGATTACTATATACTGGAAATTTTTGTCCACATTTATTTTTGCCCCTTTCTCTTGTCACAAGTGGGCAAATTTAAAATGGGGAGAATTCAACAAAGACAGAGTTATTACTTTGAACACAACCATCTCTGGGTGAATTTGAATCAGGGAAAAATTGTTTTAGTGTGACAGTGCCAAAAAAAAATTATGTGTAAACATAATCTTTTATACAATACTTATTCTAAAATATATTCCTAGATGGCAAAACACACAAGAACTAAACTGAAATGAACTTTCTTATCCCTCAAATTAAAGACAATTATAATGGTTTGTTTTCCACTTACCAAAAGAACTTCCACACATTTCTTCCTTTTAAGTTTACAGGCGTAATGGAGAGGACTCAAACCCTTGTTGTCTTGGATGTTTACACAGCAGGAATCAGCTTCCAACAAAAGGGAGACAATCTTTGAGTTATCTCCCTTCTCAAGTGTCAGATGAAGAGCAGTACAACCATTATTGGGATTCACTGCACACACATGACTTACGAGTCCATCTATAATGAAACCAATCCATGCAAAGAGAAAAATGTAACAACAAAGATTATGATCTAATTATCTTAAATCAGAATCCATGTAGATCAATTTTTTTTTAAACTTTGAGCATTATTTTAAAATATAATGTTACAGTATGAAACAATATTTTATATTCCTGTACATGAACTAGTATTTCAATGTTATTTTCAATTTCTTAACAATTCCTTTTCTAATAAAAATATAAGCACTAACCATGAATGATAGAAAGTCCTTTAGGTTTTTCTACATCATTTAGTAGTGTTTCTAGGCGACTTGATGACAAGTCATGGTCTAGTCTGAAACATATTCAGTCATATACAGGGTGCTTAACTAAATGCTGTAAACCAACTTTTACAAGGGCTGTTCAAAAATTACACAGACTTGCTACACAGAAAAAATACTGTATGTGTACTTAAAAAAGCAGGCTTCATATTTAAGCCTTTTTGGCTCGAACAACAACGCGCTAATTCATGAATACCGTTAATAATTCATTTATAAATACAATACACGACACAGACACGTGTAGCGCTAGTTAATGATTAAGCCAACCACTCAGTTCCCAGTGATTGCGCTAAATTTTGAATACGTCAATTTATGTACATGTACAGTATTTGGTGACAAAAACATACAAAAGACACACAAATTATAAAAGAATCTTTGATACTGTGGACAACAGAATTTTATTTTATTAAAAATGTTGTAAATTGATATCAATTTTGAAAGTTTACTTAAGACCTATCGTGAAGTCAGTAAAAGTAAATTGTGCTCATTTTCTCAGAGTATTTATCATTTTGTTTGATGTTTCTATTGGGCATTTTCCTGAAACACAACACATACTTTGATAAAAGTGCTCCACTCTGTCAAATCATATTTTCACATCATATTTTCAGTATCAGAGAAAAATTAAAATATTTTTGTAAGTACATGTACTTCAAATTTTAGGTCAGAAATCTAAATGGACAATAATATAACAAAGAAAAGAGCCTTTCGGAAAAATTGTTGAATTATCTCGTGAATTATACAAAGTAAATGAATAAAAATTCAGATTCTGTGTAATTTCATTTTTCAAACTTTTTGTCATCCTCCATACATCACCATCGGCAATATAAAAACAGAAATATTTTTTATGAGAAATTAATTATATAAAAAAAATTCCAAAAATTTCACTGAAATCTTAAAGAAATATATTTCTGTAAAATTTCATCACTATTCGACGTCAGTAAAAATAAATAAAAGCAGAGTCTGCATATTCTTTTAACAGCCCTCATAATTGCATGCAAGAAGTATCTGTGAGTTTTGGAACCTTCTTTTACTTGAAATCCTTTTGTGTATCTATATACATACATAATGTTTCATTAGTCACAAATTTTAATAGTCAAGAATGAATTTCAAACTGACGAATTGCAAAAAAGAAATTTCATGAATATGTTTTACAGTATACATGTATATGTTCAACTCATCCCATATTCATCACTTTTATGCTTACTGTCTCTAAATACAGTCAAAACTCACTATCTCAAAATTGACAAGACAAAGATTAAACTTAAATTTCATTAATGCATAACAGATATCATTCATACTGATTTACATACCTGTGGGCAAAAGTTTCATTGCCATAGTCACGAGAGAATTCAAAACTTCTCAGTAAATCATCTGCAATGAAAACATATTTAAGGCATATGGAAAGCAGGTGCATTTATATACCATCTTATCAATGAATTATCAAATATTACACATTTTTTATATTTCCAATCATTTACAATTCTTTAAACATATAATCAATGAAAAAAACAACATATTACAGGTCCTAGTTAGATCGATATCATACCGTCTGTGTAAGAAGCGTAAGGTTTCTTATTGGCTGTTGGTGAGACTGTGTCCTGGACACCAGAGTCATTGTCATCATAAGTAGATCTGTCATCAAACAACCAATCAAATTATAGATCTGTCATCAAACAACCAATCAAATTATAGATCTGTCATCAAACAACCAATCAAATTATCATATATATTCTTATCTGGAAATTATCCAAGGGTCATAAAGGATAAATGTTTGTATTTTTATTTATAAACATTTTTGATATTCAAAATGAATATTAATAAAAAACATTTCTGCCCTACTCTTCTTTAATGAATGGAATGTTTTGATCAGGTAAAGGAGAGCCTTCTTTGTCCCAGTATAGTGTGACACTCAGAATAATGATTGTTCACAGTCAAACTAGAATTGATTTCAAGAGATAGTATACACTGTATCAGGGACTGGGTACGTTGGTCAGGTAACTCAGTGGTTAGAGCACCCGCACGGTTAGCGGGAGGTCCCGGGTTCGAGTCCCAGTCTGGCCGACATTTTTCCCCGCCTGTTACATTTGGCGCCCAACAATAAAACCCATGGGTGGTTTAAAAGAGTCTCGATGAGGTTTTCAGGATGGAAAACCTCAAAAAAAAGGGGGGAAGAGTGTAACGGGGACTGGGTATGTCGGCCCGGTAGCTCAGTGGTTAGAGCACCCGCATAGTTAGCGGGAGGTCCCTGGTTCAAGTCCCAGTCTGGCCGACATTTTTCCCTTCCTGTTACAACACAAAGGTCAGAAACTTCTTAAATACAATTGTATGCGAACTTTCTATTTTAAATCTTTTTTTTTTCAATTTTGAAGAATATATTGCTTTTGAAACACACAGAGTCACTGATATATTTCACCTTATTTAGATTTTCAGATGTACATCTTCTTAGAATCTTAAAATCAATACTGGTTTTGTTGTAAGCTTTATTTTAGGTTCTTAATTACAATGTATCACAGTCTACTATGTTTTTAAGTTAATGTTTCTGTGGAATCATACTTTCACAGAGGGTTTAGTTTTCAAGGATTTCCAACAAAAGTACTGCCTCAGAAAAATATTAAAATATATGTACTTCAATTATCTTTTATAAATAAATGTTTGTCTTCATAAATATATTTCCATAAATCACCAAGAATCTGGCAATCCCCCATGAAAAAAAAATGATTTCACTGTATATAAGGGACCAAATTTGGGTCTTACAAACTTTGTATTTTTTCTATACTCTGTGTATTAAAGGAAATTGAAATGCTTACACTCAGTCTGATTGTTATTACAAGGCATATAACTTACATGGCATCATCATCTTCAAACATTAAGGATTGTGGGTAAACGGCAGATTGAAGAAGGAAGGCAATGATTTCCTGTATTCCTACTTGACAAGCCACCATCAATGGGGTATTCCCCGCCTTGTCTCGCAGATTGTGATCAAATCCAGGCTTTTGAGAAAAACAGGATTAATTTACGGCAGATCATGGGATTCATTTTATGTCTTGGCATATGAAAGAATTATTTGCCTCAAAATAAACTTTGACACACCTAAATAGTAATTTTAGATACTGTAAAATCATATATTTTCATGGGGTCAAATTTTCGTGGTTTGAGGAAAAAAACCGAGTTTGTGGGGATTTGATTTTCGTGGATGAAGAATTGTTGAGTAGTTATAAACATGAAATTTTACATTTTGTGGTGGACATGAATTAATGGGTCTCTTTATACTTCGAAAACAACGAAAATTAAACCCCCACGAAAATGAGTGATTTCACAGTAAAAGGAAATTGTAAATTGCTTTATTTGCAATAGGTTTTAAAAAATACAGAGGTTTTTATGGGAAAACTTACCAGCCATATTTTCATGAGAGCCGCAAAGTTTTTCTTGGTGTCCTGAGTGATGAAATTAAAGATATGATTAGAATGTCTTTGTCTATGGTCACTGATTTCTTGCCAAACTCCTCCAAACTCAGAAAGACAGAAAAGGGTGCCACTGGCATCCAAAAGGGAGGTAGTGGCTCCATGTAAGAGAAGGGATTTAACAATCTTTAAATATCCTGAAATAAAAAACCAAAGAATTAGTCTTCTATCTAAATCTAGATTCTTATTTAAATAATACTTTGTATCTTTGCTATTGTTTTAAATCTTTGCTATCACTCCCAAATGAAACAACTTTCACTTACAATACATCGATAAAGTCTTTATATCAAGTTGACACAGTATTGCTTTATTATAAGAATCTTTACATTTTTTTTGTAAAATTTGTACCTTTTTCAGCAGCCACCTGGAGGGCAGTTTTATTTTCCTTATTAACTGCATTGATATCCAGTCCCCGATGGAAGTAACCAAACTTGTACTCCTCGCTGCTCTTCTTCAGGGGGCGACACAACTCCAGAAGGTAGTCTATCACCTCTACACGACCCATTAAGGCTGCTGTGTGTAGAAGGGTGGATCCATTCGGGGTGTATCGCTTGCGAATGTCAGCTCCTTTCTATTATTGGATTAAATTCATCATCTTAATTCTACATTTTTGGGGCTAACAATTACTGTTCATTTTATACCCCTTGAGATCAAAGATTGAAAGGTGTATTGCTTTCTATAGTCTGTGTGTCTCTCTCTTGATTTGTTTTGGTCTTCTCTTTCAATAATTTCAATCTTGCAAGTAACTTTTAAATTAATGAGTAGAAATCATATCTAGTCAAAAAGTAGCTAATCTGTGGAGGGTGTATGTGTAGAGTAAGAGATTAATGATTGTTCAGTTTTTTGTGTAATTTTCAAACATGCACTGTTCTGAAGTAGCCTGAAGGGAGGTTAATGGGTCTTGCTCATGAATGGATATTTGTGTTTCAAAACATCCAATAAATTTAACCATATCCTTGACCATTAAAATATATTAATTTTCACCAGGGATCTCATTCTGAACTTTTATTGAGGATTGATGACATACAAACAGATTCTATCTTCTTTACCTGACACAGCAGTCTAACAATTTCTAAATGTCCATTTTCAACAGCTAAAAACAATGGCCAATTTCCCACACCACTCTAAATGGAAACAAAAATTAAGATCAGTGGAGGAAGTATAAACCTATAACCAAACTAGGGTAGAAAGAACTATTGGTGCCTCTATTTAAATTTGCTATATTAGTTACTTTATTACATATGCTAGAATTAGAAATATACCTTTGGGTCTACGTTATCCCCTTCTTCTAACAAACAGTATAATTGCTCTGCCTTTCCTGACATACAGGATTCAAACAGACCTGGACTCACAATCTCTTCTTGTCTCCTACAAACACAAACTCAAAACACTACATAGGGAACTCAAACAGACTTAGACTCACAATCTCTTCTTGTTTCCTACAACAGAAACTCAAAACAGTACACAGAGGACTCAAACAGACCACACTCACAATCTCTCCTTGTATTCTACAAACAGAAACTCAAAACAAACACTACATAGAGGACCCAAACAGACCTGGACTCACAGACTCTTCTTGTCTCCTACAACAGAAACTCAACACACTACATGGACAACTCAAACAGACCACAGACTCACAATCTCTTCTTGTCTCCTACAACAGAAACTCAATACACTACACAGACAACTCAAACAGACCAATCTCACAATCTCTTCTTGTCTCCTACAAACAGAAACTCAAAACACTACATAGAAGACTCATGCAGACCACAACTCACAATCTCTTCTCGTCTTCTACAAACACAAAGTCAAAACACTACATAGAGGACTCAAACAGACCACAACTCGCAATCTCTTCTCGTCTCCTACAAACAGAAACTCAATACACTACATAGAGGACTCAAACAGACCACAACTCACAATCTCTTCTCATCTTCTACAAACACAAACTCAAAACACTACATAGAGGACTCAAACAGATTACAACTCACAATCTCTTCTTGTCTCCTACAACAGAAACTCAAAACACTACATAGAGGACTCACGCAGACCACAACTCACAATCTCTTCTCGTCTTCTACAAACACAAACTCAAAACACTACATAGAGGACTCAAACAGACCACAACTCACAATCTCTTCTTGTCTCCTACAACAGAAACTCAATACACTACATAGACAACTCAAACAGACCACAACTCACAATCTCTTCTTGTCTCCTACAAACAGAAACTCAAAACACTACATGGAGGACTCATGCAGACCACAACTCACAATCTCTTCTCGTCTTCTACAAACACAAAGTCAAAACACTACATAGAGGACTCACACAGACCACAACTCACAATCTCTTCTTGTCTCCTACAAACAGAAAAACACTACATAGAGGACTCAAACAGACCACAGACTCACAATCTCTTCTTGTCTCTACAAACAGAAACTCAAAACACTACATACAGGACTCAAACAGACCTGAACTCACAATCTCTTCTTGTCTCCTACAACAGAAACTCAAAACACTACATAGAGGACTCACGCAGACCACAACTCACAATCTCTTCTCGTCTTCTACAAACAGAAACTCAAAACACTACACAGAGGACTCACACAGACCACAACTCACAATCTCTTGTCTCCTACAAACAGAAACTCAAAACACTACATAGAGGACTCAAACAGACCACAACTCACAATCTCTTCTTGTCTCCTACAAACAGAAACTCAAAACACTACATAGAGGACTCAAGCAGACCACAACTCACAATCTCTTCTTGTTTCCTACAACAGAAACTCAAAACACTACATAGAGGACTCAAACAGACCACAGACTCACAATCTCTTCTTGTCTTCTACAACAGAAACTCAAAACACTACATTGAGGTCTCAAACAGACCACAACTCACAATCTCTTCTTGTCTCCTACAAACAGAAACTCAAAACACTACATGGAAGACTCAGACTGACCTGAACTCACAACCTCTTCTTGTCTCCTACAAACAGAAACTCAAAACACTACATAGAGGACTCAAAACAGACCTGGACTCACAATCTCTTCTTGTCTCCTACAAACAGAAACTCAAAACACTACATAGAAAACCCAAACAGACCACAGACTCACAATCTCTTCTTGTCTCCTACAAACAGAAACTCAAAACACTACACAGAGGACTCACACAGACCACAACTCACAATCTCTTCTTGTTTCCTATAACAGAAACTCAAAACACTACATAGAGGACTCAGACAGACCACAGACTCACAATCTCTTCTTGTCTCCTACAAACAGAAACTCAAAACACTACATGGAGGACTCATGCAGACCACAACTCACAATCTCTTCTCGTCTTCTACAAACACAAAGTCAAAACACTACATAGAGGACTCACACAGACCACAACTCACAATCTCTTCTTGTCTCCTACAAACAGAAAAACACTACAAAGAGGACTCAAACAGACCACAGACTCACAATCTCTTCTTGTCTCTACAAACAGAAACTCAAAACACTACATAGAGGACTCACGCAGACCACAACTCACAATCTCTTCTCATCTTCTACAAACAGAAACTCAAAACACTACACAGAGGACTCACACAGACCACAACTCACAATCTCTTGTCTCCTACAAACAGAAACTCAAAACACTACATAGAGGACTCAAACAGACCACAACTCACAATCTCTTCTTGTCTCCTACAAACAGAAACTCAAAACACTACATAGAGGACTCAAGCAGACCACAACTCACAATCTCTTCTTGTTTCCTACAACAGAAACTCAAAACACTACATAGAGGACTCAAACAGACCACAGACTCACAATCTCTTCTTGTCTTCTACAACAGAAACTCAAAACACTACATTGAGGTCTCAAACAGACCACAACTCACAATCTCTTCTTGTCTCCTACAAACAGAAACTCAAAACACTACATGGAAGACTCAGACTGACCTGAACTCACAACCTCTTCTTGTCTCCTACAAACAGAAACTCAAAACACTACATAGAGGACTCAAAACAGACCTGGACTCACAATCTCTTCTTGTCTCCTACAAACAGAAACTCAAAACACTACATAGAAAACCCAAACAGACCACAGACTCACAATCTCTTCTTGTCTCCTACAAACAGAAACTCAAAACACTACACAGAGGACTCACACAGACCACAACTCACAATCTCTTGTCTCCTACAAACAGAAACTCAAAACACTACATAGAGGACTCAAACAGACCACAACTCACAATCTCTTCTTGTCTCCTACAAACAGAAACTCAAAACACTACATAGAGGACTCAAACAGACCTGGATTCACAATCTCTTCTTGTCTCCTACAACAGAAACTCAAAACACTACATAGAGGACTCAAGCAGACTACAACTCACAATCTCTTCTCGTCTTCTACAAACACAAACTCAAAACACTACATTGAGGACTCAAGCAGACCACAACTCACGATCTCCTCTTGTCTTCTAAAACAGAAACTCAAAACACTACAAAGAGGACTCAAATAGACCACAACTCACAATCTCTTCTCATCTTCTACAAACAGAAACTCAAAACACTATATAATGGACTCACACAGACCACAACTCACAATCTCTTCTCGTCTTCTACATACTGACCAGCAGGTCTCAAACTGACCATTATACATGTATCTCTAATCATATACTTAAAGTTATATATCAGATAGTCAGGAAAATTACAGTAGAACAGGTTTATAGTGAAGTGCCAGGGATGGACAATTTTCTTAGCTATAAATGTAATTCGTTATAGCCATTTAATTCATAATGCTATTCAAAACTGAAATGAAACTGAAACTGGAATGAAAATCACTTCGCTTTAAGCATAAATTCATTATAAGCATGTTCACTATAATCATGTTTTACTGTACACTGAAGACTGCAAATATAAGACAAATAGTCCTGCATTTAAAAAAAAATCATTGGTTTATATCATTATGAAGCAAGAAAAATGAATGTGAAAAATGAAATGTGCTGAATTCCCTCACCTCTGCCAAGCCTGTTTTATAATACTGTGGATGTGTGTCTTCTTGCTCATTTTCATGGCTTCAAATAAATCCTATCAAAATATGCCAGAAATCATTTGGTCTATCATAAAAACCAACAATTATTTATCTTTGGTCCATACTTAGTAACACAAGGATATCTTTTTTAAAGATTTTGCCACAATGAAATGAAAAAAAAACACTGTTAAATGTTATCAAAAATTATCTTCCCTACAGTTCCTTTTCACAAAATATTTTGATAAGATTAATTAATTTTCATTGTAAAAGAAAATTAAAGATTTTCTTCCTTTTCATGAAAATACGAGGGTTGTTCGGAAAGTTCGTGGACTTCATTCTGTCATATCTTTTTTATTTAACGTCATATTATATCCAAATTTGGTAGAAATATTTTAACAGTAAATTCAAATGATTTGTATTGAAAAATTTTAAAGCATCTCGATTTATTTCAAACTTATTAGGAGTTAAAATCTGCAAAAATTGGTTCGCGGAGCAAGTCAAAATTTAGCAATTTACAAACATTACACTAATTAATTTCTGTAGTCATATCCTCTGTAAAATGGCTGAAAATCAAAATAAATCTAGATCATCAAATTAAGAATTGTTACATCGCTTCATATTCCAAATTATGAATTAATAGTTTGCTTCATGGAAAAGAAATCAATTTCTGAAGATAGATAGTTCTCATTGAAAAAGGCGAAAAAGGTGACGTCGTAGAACGTCACGGAGCAGCAGTTTACGATACGATTTTCTGTTGTACTCTGGAAAACGTCAGAATAAAATCTGAAAATGTTGTAAGAAACATGAAATATCTCAAAAGCGGGTCATGCATATGAGTGTGTAAATGGCCCTGGCGGTATTTGAATGATAGAGACTCTCTATCAGACGAGGACGATCTGTGAGAAAATGGATTGTCTGTAAAGAATCAAACCAAAAACGTTCAGTTAGTAACGTCTTGGAAACAGAAAGGCGTTTCACGGTTGCTGGTCTTGTGAAAGCATAGTTAAGCGGTAAAAAAAGAAAACATTGACAATCAAAATTATGCTACTGGAACAATTATTAACAAAATGAATTTCAATTGATAGAGACACGTTTTAAATGAGCAGATATTGGACCAGTCTGTGTGAAATGTATAGGGGGAATATTTTGAGAACCTCATGACGCTATATTTTTGACGTTATAATGTTGTTTAGTTTGCTCCGGGGTTACCAAACATGCTGATTTTAAAATAAAGTAAATTGATTTCTATTAAATCGAATGAAATGAAACTTCACACATCAACAAAATAAATATCTTTACATATGATAATGTGCTTATATAAAATTTCTTGAAAGTAGTATAACGAGGATTGACATCGTCCACGAACTTTTCGAACAACCCTCGTACTTAAGAGATTCTTAAGCATAAAGTTTATCGTAACTTTATGAGAGCTCTAACCATCTTGAAAGTATTTTAAAGCTGGTTATAATGTAAAATATATCAAATAAGAACATTGATGCATGTTTAGTCAACTTTTATATGCATCCTACAAATAGTATTTTATAATATTTCACAGTATTTGTCAAAAAATTAGGAAAATATTTAGCAAAAATACTTAAAATGACAGTTACTCATAAACTTTTCTTATGACCTACTTTTACACTTGTCATTATGATGTCAAATATCCAACATTCTCGCTTCACATTGATTGCAATCAATACCTGAGGTTCATGATTTTTGTTTTCCTTACTAGTTTTGACAACTTAAGTTTATTTTCATTTTTATTCACTTTTTAAAGGATTATAAAGCATTGTGGGTAAGTTAAGGTTTCCCATAAAATATCACAGTACATCCTAAGCAGTCACTTTTCTGAACTACAAAGACATGACGTCAAACTGGAATATGGCAGTATCATGAAGTTCACATCAAACTACAACTAAAGTTTTAGAACATTATTGTAAAATTCACATGTCTTGACTGTAGTTTTAAGTCTGAAGGAGTGTAAATATTATTGAATATTAAAACGGTACCTTGTTTAATTTCTTTGGATTGAAATTAAGTGCATTTAATAATATGATATTGCAAAAACAAGACTTTGAAATACTCCCATTTACTGGACCCTGGTTAGAGGTAGAATTTATATGTGTGTATAATAACAGGCTGATGCAAGTGATTAATAAGGATTAACTTTAAATATTTGTGAAAATTCATCAGAAGAAAAAGTTCTCTAATTGAATCTTGCTTGGGATGGGAGTGTAATCGCTTTGGTTTCATAAATTACCATTAAGAGTAGAAAATACCCTCAGATGTGTAGGTAAGTTGATATTCTCATGTAATATATATTACACTAATAATATTATGGCTTGTCCCAAGCACTTTTCAGGTACATTAAGACACAATAAGTTTATTTCTGTAACAAAATGTAAACTAGAACTGTCCAAAAGGGACAAATACCCCCCGCTGGGTTTTTCAGAGAAGGTACTAGTACCAAATCACTAATGTTTTCTAGATGTGAGAGGTGTTCACAATTTGCTTAAACATTTAGAGTGAAAATTTAATTACTCATTATATTTTTTTAATGAATGAAACTAAGGTGCAGCCTAATAAAACATCAATACTAATAATTAATGTTTTTTATTACATTGAAAAAATAGTTTGCAACTATCTGTCATCTTTGTGAGACATGACACTCTGCAAATTAATTGTTGAAAAAAAAAATATCATAAATATCATAATTAATTATACAAAATCAAATTGATCTTAATACCTTTTATATCAAACTCATTTTAAAAATAAATGGCTGGTTCCAGTAACTATGTATTTTGACAGACATAAATTACAATTAAGAGACTTAGACAACAGAGATCTTTATTTCTTTCTGCCCAATTCCCAGGAGATACAGATAAGACCTGCTTGATCAGAGATGCCCTAACAGCTTCCCACAATGAACTCATTAATTAATCTTTAACTGGATGCATGTCCACTCATTACTCCCAAGGGACAAATGGATTTACACTATCTGCTGTGTAATGTAAAAACTGTTTTTAATACTTCGTGATTTTTTTTTTTAGTTCTAATGAGTAGTTTCAAGCTTTCACATTTTTGTACAGATGTTCTAGATTCTATGTCTCAAACCTTAGACAAGAACCCAAAATGACTAAGTCAATAAAAATGAAAAAAAAAACACCTGTAAAATGCAGAAAAATCAGCAAATAATGTTGAAAATACCAGGTGCACATCTTCATATGGTAAATAATAAGTGTACAAATTTTCATACAAATCTATGCAATAGTCTCTGGGAACAGATCCGGACAAAACCACATAATAAAATTGAAAAAAACACCTATAAAATGCAAAAGAATTATCCAATCATGATGAAAATACCAGGTGCACACCTTCATATGGCGAATAATAAGTGTACAAATTTTCAGACAAACCCTTGCAACAGTTTCCAAAAAATGATCTGGACAAAATCTCGTCTACAGACAGACGGACAGACAGACGGACAAGCTGATTCCAATATACCCCCCCCCCTAAACTTCGTTTGCGGTGGGGTATAATAAAATTGTGTTAAACACTTGTGCTGAAGCAATTTATATGCCACACTTAAAAAATTATAATTGACCATCCAGTACAACTCCAGTAAAGATCTATAAAGTTTTATGATTTACCCAGTAAGATATGTTTTATGATTTACCCAGTAAGATGTTTTATGATTTACCCAGTAAGATGTTTTATAATTTACCCAGTAAGATGTTTTATGATTTACCCAGTAAGAGCTTTTATGATTTACCCAGTAAGATGTTGGGAAGAACTCCAGTATTGTTTTTACAGCCTCTTCCTGATTGTTTAACACTGCATGATGAAGGGGAAACAACTGCTTTATGTCTGCGATTACAGGGTTAGCTCCCTTCCTACAATGGACAATAAAGAATACAAAAACCTGGAGTTCTGAATACCATATTGGATAATCATAAATAAGACTGAACATAACATACCAATTCTGATAATTATCAACACAAATCCTTGATCTGGACACAGACTCTACACAAGAGTGAAGGTATGTGTACAATTAACTTACGATAGAAGGACTCTATACAAGAGTGAAGGTATGTGTACAATTAACTTACGATAGAAGGACTCTGTCCAAGAGTGAAGGTATGTGTACAATTAACTTACAATAGAAGGACTCTGTCCAAGAGTGAAGGTATGTGTACAATTAACTTACGATAGAAGGACTCTGTACAAGAGTGAAGGTATGTGTACAATTAACTTACGATAGAAGGACTCTATACAAGAGTGAAGGTATGTGTACAATTAACTTACGATAGAAGGACCCTATACAAGAGTGAAGGTATGTGTACAATTAACTTACGATAGAAGGACTCTATACAAGAGTGAAGTTATGTGTACAATTAACTTACGATAGAAGGACTCTATCCAAGAGTGAAGGTATGTGTACAATTAACTTACAATAGAAGGACTCTATCCAAGAGTGAAGGTATGTGTACAATTAACTTACGATAGAAGGACTCTATCCAAGAGTGAAGGTATGTGTACAATTAACTTACGATAGAAGGACTCTATACAAAAGTGAAGGTATGTGTACAATTAACTTACAATAGAAGGACTCTATACAAAAGTGAAGGTATGTGTACAATTAACTTATGATAGAAGGACTCTATACAAGAGTGAAGGTATGTGTACAATTAACTTACGATAGAAGGAGCTGAATAACATCAGCATTTCCTCTCATGGCTGCCATACTTAGAGCTGTCATACCTGTGATGTATACACTGTCAGGATCCTCACTCAGCTAAATAATGAAACAGTGAAGGTGATAGCACACTGTTAGCCAAATCAAAAACACTCAAAATGTATAAAGTTTTCTATCTCTTTATCATCTGAATCTATATCCGTCATTAAGTAATTTGCGAAGGGCAAGACATGGGAATATACAAGTATACAGGATAATAGCAATTTTCTCTTTAGTAAATCAAATGAAACACTGCTTTTATTTGTAATCAATAATTTTACTGTATAATCACTTCAATGAAACATAGAAATCAAATATTACAAAACTCACCTCAAAAATGTTATGTATTAATATATAATGCAAAGTCTCACACCAAATAAATGTTCTGATAGTGTGCATTCCTTGATACATCATCTTTTCAAGTATTGGTCTAAATCTATAGTTACTTAAAAATGGACCTGTTCCAAAAACTTAAACTGTTCATTTCACTCCGTAAATGTTGGTCAGATCCAGCTTCCAAAGCATATATCTGATAGTGTGCATAACTAGTAATGCAAATTCAGTCATCATCCATGCAACTTTGGTCCAGGTAAGGCTTGCAGTTATTTGGGAATGAACCTGCTCCAAAACTTTTAACCTGTACACTCATCCAGAAAATGTGGGTCAGATCAAGCATTCAAAGCCAGTCTGGTAGAGAGCATCCTAGACACATCATCTGTGCAAGTTTGTTGCAAGTTTAGTCAACATAAGGCTTATAGTTACTCATAATTACTTGAGGATGAACCTGCTCCAAAAACTTAAACCTGTCAGTCATTCAGAAAATGAAGGTCAAGTCCAACCTCCCCAGTCAGTTTGGGAGTGTGCATTCATAGATGCAAATTTGGTCAAGGTAATGTTTACAATTACTTGGGAATGAACCTGCTCCAAAATCTTTAACCTGGTCACTCCTCTGAAAATTGTGGGTCAGATCCAGCATCCAATGCATCATCCATGCAAGTTTTGTCATCATAAGGCTTATAATTACTTTGAAATGAAACCTGCTCATAAAACTTTAATGTCCTCTAAAAACTTTCATCTGGTCTCTCATTCTGGAAATGTAGGTCAGATCCTTCTTCTGAAACAATTCAGATGTACATTCCATGATGCATGATTCATGCAAATTTGGTCCAGGTAGGGCTTATAGTTACTTGGGAATGAGATCTGCTCCTAAAACTTTAACTTGGATGCCAACATCAACATCGGGCTATGACATAAGTTCAGCTTAACTTCCTCGAGGTGAGCTTAATATTTTCTGTAGAATCACCTCAATAAAAATATCAAAAACATCACTATTAAATTTAATTGCATGGCAGTTTATTTCTAAAGAATTAATGAAACTGTCTTACATCCTGTATCAATACATAATGATTTTAACCTGCTAGTGCCAACATTAATGATTTACACCAAGTAATTCAGAGCACGATAAGTTTTTACCTACATTGTAGAAATACTGAGCATTAATGATTTTAGCTGGTAATATTGAGCAATAATACCAATCATTAATAATATTTACCTGATAATACTGAGCATTAATGGAGTTTGTACTAACTTCCAGAATGGTTTTAACATTCTCAAGTCTACAACAAAAATAGATCATCTTTTATTCAAATATCATACACTGACTTAAGGCATATTAGAGGTTGTAAAATACAAGTTATGTACCTGTTAAAAATGGCTGCCACCATCAAAAGAGTGAAATTGTTTTCATCAGTTACATTGGTGTCTGACTCCCACAGATCTGTCTTCTTCAGCATCCCCTGTAACGAAAACAAGGACATTGAATCATCAAATCTAAAAACTAAATCAATGCACGCATATACTGCATTCATCATATTTAGTATAATTGCTTTAAGACTTTGTTTTCAACTGACATAGATATTTACAGCTTCATTGTTTGATTTAAACATGTTTAACTAAATACACATTTTAAACGATTGAAAATTTTGTTCTCTGCCTATACTGTTACTTAATTAAAACAGATAAATATGACTTTTTATGTAGGACCGATGGCACTATAAAATTATAATTTTGACATTTTCTTGTGCAAGATCCAAATTTTTACTTCATTAAACCCACATCTTCTCATTAAAAAATGTAATAAACTTACACTCTGAATAACATCTGAGAGGTGTTTGATTCTCTGTGCTTTGAGTGAAATGTAATAAACTTACACTCTGAATAACATCTGAGAGGTGTTTGATTCTCTGTGCTCTGTGTGAAATGTAATAAACTTACACTGAATAGCCTCTGTGTGAAAGGTAATAAACTTACACTCTGAATAACATCTGAGAGGTGTTTGATTCTCTGTGCTTTGAGTGAAATGTAATAAACTTACACTCTGAATAACATCTGAGAGGTGTTTGATTCTCTGTGCTCTGTGTGAAATGTAATAAATTTACACTGAATAGCCTCTGTGTGAAAGGTAATAAACTTACACTCTGAATAACATCTGAGAGGTGTTTGATTCTCTGTGTTCTGTGTGAAAGGTAATAAACTTACACTCTTAATAACATCTGAGAGGTGTTTGGTTCTCTGTGCTCTGTGTGAAATGTAATAAACTTACACTCTGAATAACATCTGAGAGGTGTTTGATTCTCTGTGCTCTGGGTAAAATGTAATAAACTTACACTCTGAATAACATCTGAGAGATGTTTGATTCTTTGTGCTCTGTGTGATGTAATGATGTCCAGACAATCGTCATGGTGATACACGCTGATATTGAGGTCATCAGGTCGCAGACCTTGATAATCGTCCTTGTTGAAATCAGCTCCCCTCTTGATCAAAGTTCTAAAAGCAAACATTTCTATTAAAAATTTACTTAAGCAAATTTTTCAAACACATAAGAGTAAGTGGCAGCTGTTAGCTGAAGATTCTATTTAAAGGTGTTAAAGGTAAACAACAGTACATACTGAACATTAATTAAAAACTGTCTCAAAATATACATTATAAATTTGACTGTGGTTTCCTATTACTGGGTATTTAAAGCTTGATTACAATATTTTCTGACACTGTACTTACCCTACAACACTGACATGATTGTACTGGGTATATAACCCTTGATTACAATATTTTCTGACACTGTACTTACCCTACAACACTGACATGATTGTACTGGGTATATAATGCTTGATTACAATATTGTCTGACACTGTACTTACCCTACAACACTGACATGACTGTACTGGGTATATAATGCTTGATTACAATATTGTCTGACACTATACTTACCCTACAACACTGACATGATTGTACTGGGTATATAACCCTTGATTACAATATTTTCTGACACTGTACTTACCCTACAACACTGACATGATTGTACTGGGTATATAATGCTTGATTACAATATTGTCTGACACTATACTTACCCTACAACATTGACATGATTGTACTGGGTATATAACGCTTGATTACAATATTGTCTGGCACTATACTTACCCTACAACACTGACATGATTGTACTAAGTATATAACGCTTGATTACAATATTGTCTGACATTGTACTTACCCTACAACACTGACATGATTGTACTGGGTATATAACGCTTGATTACAATATTGTCTGACACTGTACTCACCCTACAACACTGACATGATTGTACTGGGTGGCGTAATGTAACGCTGTGCGGCCATTGTGAACATTACTCTTATTGGGATCTGCTCCAAATACACATATAAGGACCTACAAAAAATAAAAGATAAAATTCTATTATAACATGATTACTATAATAAATTCAAAATCCCTTTGTCCTGTGACCTTGAACTTGGAAACATGACCTTGATTCAAGATTAAAAACATGCTGTAGCTCATGGGGAATTACATGCCTGAGTTTTAACACATTCAAATCAAAGAGTTCAAATTTATAAATATAATTTTTACTTTTGGAGGGAAAACTAAAAATAAATGTTGCTAATATAGTATATTGAGTATGAAATATCAGATATGGGAGTTCTTACATCACAGAGTATATTGGCTCCCTCCACAGCTGCTATCATTAAGGGGGTCAGACCCTCTGAGTTACAGAGTTCTATGTCGGCATACTGTATATGTCGGAGGCTGTATATAAGAGGTAGCTGACAAAGTCCTGGAATAATTAACATAAATACATTTTACAGAGTTACCGAGTTCTATGCCGGCATGCTGTATCTGCCAGAGACTGTAGATCAGAGGTAACTGACATAGTCCTGGATTATTTAAAGTCAATATTTAGTAAATGAAAGAATCCTTCATTTCTCTCAAAGCTGAGAAATGAATTTCTTTAATGATGCTTAATTTATCAATCGGAACTCCTCGGATGTCTTAACATTCTTAAGTGTGCGAGACATATGAGGAGTTCTGATTTTTTTTTTTTTTTTAATAATTTTAGTTTTGTTTTGTTTTTTTTAATAATTTTAGTTTAGTTTTTTTTTCTTTAATAATTTTAGTTGTTGTTTTTTTTTAATAATTTTAGTTTTACCTGACTATATAAGGACATAATATACAACTATGAACTCTTTCACTTAAGAATATGGTTTGTTATTCACCAGAAAAATATCAATATTGACTGAGGTGAATAACTGTATCATATTTGGATAGAATCCAGAAGGAATGAGAAGCTTCACCGATACACCGTATCTACACAGTATAGGTACTAGTATATATCTTATCACATATTATATTATTATATACATTACTTCTGATACAAATATATACAATTATTCATTTATGAACTATCACTGGTTATTTGTTTAAGAATCAATATTTGAATTTTGTAACTGAACATGATAATTTGTACACACGAGATAATGAACTGATATAAATGATAGATATTTACTATCTAGGAGGTGACCCTAACCAACCCAAATAATTGTACTAGAATAACACCTATATTAAATATTACATCTGGGAAGTTACAGAACAATAAACATACATTTTCAATAATTTTGCCTCTGAAACAATTCTTAAGCCTATCAAATATCATATCACCAAATAAAAAGAAAGTTAGTAGTGAAAAAAAAGAAAAAATTTTACAGTAGTTTATAATAAATTAAGACTATACATATCCTGTAGTATTTAAAATATAAAAAAAAACAACACTTGAGCTTCTAATCTTCATCTCATCAACTTGCAAAGTTGTGTGAGGGTATAAAAGTATATAGATTTATACAGTACTGTTTGTGTGTTAATTATCAATACTTAATTTAAATATAAATGCAATATGTTATCAGTAATTATAATCTTCAATTACGGTTTATGTACATATTACCAGATAATGTAAATAATGTTTATAGTTTTGGATATAGGATCATACATCCCTCAATATGCAAACTCTTTCTGACAAGGCTAATAGGTTTGTTTAAAACTATATATGATTAGTTATAAAGTCAGTGAATAGCTCAAAGAATTTATAATATCTCTATCTCTCCCTCTCTCTCTCTCTATGTAAAGGTATATACAGTCAAACCTCGTTATCTCGAACTCAATGGGACCAAGAATAAACTTCGAGATATCCAAGGGTTCGAGATTTTGGGGGTAAAATACTTAAAATATTGAGTGCTTGGGACTTCCAAATCACTTCGACATATCCACGGTATTCGAGATAAACGTGTTCGAGATACCGATTTTAACTGTATATTGTAATATAATAAAATATATATAGAAGTACTTTTTTCTGTGTGGTACATGTATTAATTTATGCTAATGCAAGCGGTCACAAATTTTTCATGGAAATTTGTCCTAGCATACCTAAAGTACATTAAAAGCATATAACATTGATGTATATGAATATTTGATTGACTGACATTTCATGACCAACTGAACCTTGAAAACTTTAATAATAATAAATCATAAATACAAAATTTTTACAGATTTGAAAGTTGCTGATTGAGGGATCTGCATATACCCCAATACATATAGACCAAGCTCTTCTAAGTTGGATCTGACATTTAAAGGATATGCAAGAAAAATGAACTTGATGAAAGGATAATTCTTACAATTCTCCTGGAATTTTTATTTCACACCAAAGTATCTTGCCATGCATTCAGCAATAGGAGAGAAATCCACATAAACTGGCATACTCGTGACAACTCTGAATCCATCTAGTGCAGTCCAAAAATGTTGGCTGGACTTGCATTTACATGGATGTACTGTTAACCTATTGAGAATCTATCTATCTTTTTCATAATTTAAACAGTATTAATATGTATTGGACATAAATATACATGTAAATGTATAATTAAAAGATTAATACAAAGAAATATGTACAATGTAGTATGTACAAGTTGTTCATTTCATTTTTAATTTTTTATTTAATTTTAAATTTAGGTTGATTTAAATTAAGTTAGAAAAATGAAGTTCACTGAACATACATGCATTTATTTTTTTACATGATGTTCATGACAAGAACATATAATTTTCACTATTATTGATGAATCATATTTTAAGGTATACATGTATATATTACACATGTATTTTTAATCTAAATGCTATTTTTGTTTGTTTGAGAGAGTAATTGTTGCATATGAGACTAATGAGCCTCATGTGACCAAAATTCTAATTGAGAAAAATAATTCCTCACATGAGCATGCTCAAGTGCAAAATCTTGCTTAGGTGAGCATTTCACCTAATTTGCATGTTAAATTACACATGACTCATATGAGCAACACACATGAGGAAATCTTGTAAGCCCTCATGTGACCTGCTCATGAGCATATTGTGAGAATGATTTGGTATGGGTAGGAATTGAAACAAATGGGATTTTCATGTGCACATTAATTAAACTAACAAACTATATGTCATTATATAATCATGCTTACATCCATCAAAATGTGGTCATGTCACCTTAATAGAGTAGGTAGGACAAATTGTTTCATCTATAATTTTGAAATTGCTTTTGGATTTTAAACTAGCTGAACATTGATTGAATAAAAATTATGTGAATTGGCAACCCAAAGACACAATCCCAAACAGGAAGATGTATCTAAAGTATTGTGCACCATAGAGTAATTAAAGTTGAAGTATTTTGAGTTAGACCAGTTCCTTTGGGCTTAAAGTACATGTATGTTTCAGGAAACAAGTTTAAAAATTACAAATTAAAATCAGCCTATAAATATATATATCTATTTGTATGATTTTTTTTCAATAACCCCTTTTACGTGACAAGCCTCTCACATTACATGGAACCACTTGATCTACTGCGCAGTAACAGATCTGCACTTGATTGCTACCCTTCTTTTATCAACCTTTTGTTACCTGTTAACACCTAACAAGTTCTACCTGGTTCACGTCATGTCACGCTGCATCCTTTATCATATTTAATCTGTTGTATGCTACATATCGTATATTTCATCCATCAAATCGTGTTTTCCAATGCAGGGTTGCCATCACATGATGTTTGTTTTTGTTTACCTGTTTTTTTGTTTTGTTTACCTGTTTCAGTGACCAGGTGTATCAGGAAGTTCCCAGTCTCATCACACTCTGTATTCACATTGAATTCAAACATCTGTAAGACAAGGAATATAAAATAACTACATAACTGGCAGTGCTCATTTTAAGCTGAATAAATTGTTTTGGGGAAAAATAAATTGATAACACTTGACAGAACTCTTACTTCATTATTATATGTTTGGAAATGAATATCTCTATTTGTATTAAAAGAAAAAAACAATTACCTTGTTGATTTTATTCAAAGAGAATGTCTTTTTACTCAGGGCCAATTGATTGCATCAAAAAATGGCTCAAATAAGTATAACTATTGTGAATCAAGGACAGAATTATTTCATTCTTCCCTTTTGTTTTTACCTGTAACATTCTCTGAATCTCATACAGTGACCTTGGTGACCTTGCCAGGGTGAAGATGACGTTTCTATCCTGTGCACTGGGGAGTTTAGGGGAGGGGCACATGACATGACTTAGCTGATATTTGTTGGGAAGATGTTTATATATTTTGGAACTAAAACACAAAGCATCTGCAAAATTTCCTGAAAAGATAGAAATAAAATCTGAAAGAGGTTATGTAAGTGCTAGTAAATAAATCCCCTAATAATATATTTGTATATGAAATGAATGAACCATTTTTTTAAAGAAGGAACCAAAAAAATTCACCAATTTCTAACTGCATAAAAGGATAAGCTATTTCATGTCCCTTTAGAATTCTGTCAGATGCATACATTAGTAACTATTTAGACTCATTTGAAATCATTTTATGACTTGTATAAAATGACTGAATAATGTGAAATCATTAGATTTTGTGGTGGGTCAATTTTCATGGAATTCATGGATACCTCTCATCCACAAATTAACATCCTCCATGAATCATGATGAATTAATAAACTAGGGTTACAAATTCATATTTCCTTCTGTAGTTATAAAAGAATACACAAAATTATGCCCCCATGAACCTGTAAAATTTAAGTAGTCCACAAAAATTGGCCCCCAATAATTTAAATGATTCCACAGAAAAAAAATGAGATTTAATGTCTATGTTATTGTTTATAGGATGTACTTGTATATCTATAAAGTGTATTTTTGCCACATTTAATTTTTTTTGCCACTTTAGATGAAAAATATACCATTTGCAACATTGGCAAAAAAAAAAAAAAAACAGCAGCAGCATGAGCACTGCTTTCATTATACAATTAAGTTTTGAGTGGATTTTTTTTTCATTTTGCTCCATTATCATTTTTCGAAATATTTAAATTTTTTAACACACCGGCCATAATTACATGTAACTGTTCATATTTCTTTTTTTTATTTTCTCAACAGTTTTTTTAACAGTGATATCTTACAGAATTGTGACTTTCACTGATAGTCATGATATATTTAAGTTCTTTTTGTTTTACAATAATTGGTTATACAAAGTGAAAAGCTGTGTTGTTTTATTTCTGATTGATGTAAAGAATCACTGATCACTGTAATAAGCACTAAATAAGAGGTACTGTAGAACAATCCTCTTGAAATGTTGATATCATGTGATAATTCAGATAATCACATCACATGACATTCCCCAAAGTAATCAAATATCACTTTTCTATTTACCAGTTCATCACAGAAAAAGATTGGAGTTATATACATAATTTTGTATATATATACTGCTTGATTTTAGAGTTTAATGCAATATTGTAATTTTATTTTATATATA
The DNA here is from genome assembly GCF_033153115.1 of Saccostrea echinata. Classification (NCBI taxonomy): domain Eukaryota; kingdom Metazoa; phylum Mollusca; class Bivalvia; order Ostreida; family Ostreidae; genus Saccostrea; species Saccostrea echinata. The sequence continues at coordinate 2,697,741 of NW_026889806.1, read as the reverse complement.
TATATATATATATATATATATATATATATATATATATATATATATATATATATATATATATATATATATATATATATATATATATATATATATATATATATATATTGTAATTTTAATGTACTCTGATCTTTAAACAAGAAATTTAACAAAATTAACCTCACCATGTTTGTCTTTGAGTTTTGGGTGGATTCCGATGCTGGTTAAGTAACTTATGATATCCAGTCTCTTGAACAGACAGGCATAATGTAAGAGTCCGGCCTCTTCTTCTATTGAGGTATCAAGTCCTAAATCAAGCACATAATAAATGTTAAATTCTGTGACAAAATAAATGTATAATGAAAGTGAGCAAAAAAATATGACTTTCTTTTGCTATAGCAATGAGTATTTTTAATTTTTTATATGTAAATAGCTCTTGTTTTTCACAAGCTTTTAAAGCAAATTTAGGAATATAAAGAAAATATTTTTTTTATTTATAAAATTCAAAACAGTTTAAATAGAGCAAAAGATTTTTTCAAAAAAAAGGATGCTTAATAGGACTATTGATACTTGTCACAGTTACTTATAATATAATTAATATTTGATTTTCTAATTTGCAGGGAGGGAAACACATTGGTACATGCAACAGCAGGGCACATAATCAGATACTCAATATTGTATTTGAAAATCTGTATGATTATATAAAACACAAAATAGCAAATGGTAATATGTCTTAAGTAGAATTAAGAATAACATTAAGAAAAAATTGTATATTTTGTACTTACTGACTAAAGATAAAGAGATGAGAGATTTTAACATATCTACTGGTCCACAAACTATAGCAACCTTTGTGAGTTGAGGAATGGCAGAACGCAAGACTGTGTTTTGAATGCTGTCTCGCAAAATGTCTCGCAACACATTCTCCTCAGGCCATAAAGACTCAAAGTTTGTATAAATAAATTCTGAAGAAAACTGATTCAGACACAAGCTTGGATACCAGAATGCATTGCTTATGTTTAGGAATGTTTCATTGGCTAATATCACTTCACCGTGGTTTTTTGAGAGTGTTTCTTCTAGCTTTGAGCAAGTATCATCCCTGGGAATGTAAAATTCTGGAGATTCAAAAGTATGATGATGATATTCAGAACAGCAGCAGCACTGACGGTGTGAGGGACTCGCTCTCCCTAGCCCATTATTACTAGAACTCTTTACTAATGCCCCTTGTGACTTTGTATTACCCACGTCCATTACTGGTGATGGTGCCTTGCATGTACCAGGTTTTGGAATTACTTCCCCATGCTTGTGCAATGTCCTCTCATCAACTTTCTTTTTTTCTTCCCTTGCCACAGGATTAGCAATATTGTACTTAAAATTTGAGACATTCACACTTCCACTTTTACCAGCCTTTTGAACAAAGCCTAAATGGTGCACGGATCCATGGCGATGTTTGGAACAAATGTACTCAGATTTGGAATAAAAGTCTTGATGAAGAAGTTCAGGAAAAATCTCTCGATAATTTTTTTTCTCCGAGTCTATCTGATAGGTAAATGGATCATCCAAGCCTTGAGACTCCAGTGCACAGTACTTACAATAATAATCTTCGGATGCCATATGGTTCCTCGGAGAGAATTACGAATCTGAAGTCATCACATTCATACATATTCTAACTACCATATTTCAGTCAGTCAAGCATTTATCTGCATGCACTCTTTTATCATGATCTTAATCATCTGCCATTTGGTTTGAGAATTCTCTGATTTCTGGATTCAAGTACACCTATATATATATATATATATATATATATATATATATATATATATATATATATATATATATATATATATATATATCTTCCCAATAATCATAAAACATATTATACAAATTTCACTTCCTTTTAAATTCTTTTATTGATCAGCATCTTCATTCCTAAAAATGTGTGCGTGTGATTTTGGAATTAATTCACATGACTGTATCATGTGTATATATACAGTTTATTTTGTAATAGTTTCAAGTTATGAAATATAACAAGGGTTCCATTTGATTTTTTTCCCTTGCAATTCATCAGGTACTCATATCCATCACACACTACAAACTTAAGGTCCCAAACGCTAAATACATGTATATAATCAATGAAGGTGGACATTTCATAAATATTAAGTTTTACATACACATAGCATTTACATAGTGATACCTGATCCGATTACACATATTCAACTAACGTTAAAGAATTTCTTTTAACACAAAAGGACATGCTAGATTTATAATTATTTCTTATATATTGAGATCATATAAATTGTATACACATTCCATAAAGTTGGAATTAAATATGCAATAACTATAATTATTTAGACCTACCTGGCTGCATCCATAAGTCTCTCTTTAACTGCACATTTTGATAAGCGTTTTCTATTTTTGTAGATTGTAAACATGTGATCTATTTTGTTATATTTGGCCATTCACGTTTAACTTCCTTACAGATGCATTACATAATTTGCATGAAAAAGGTCGTATACTAAAAAACAGCCCTGTTAATGAATTATTTCTAGAAAGACCTCAAATCTACAAATATTTTACTGTTATGGTCAACACTGACATCATAATATAGCACAGTCAAACAATTCTTAAAAATTTGACAGTGCCAATGACACATGGCATCTCCACACATTTTTGTTGACATTATGCAGAAGGGCAGAAAAATAATCAGATAAAACGGAATATATTTTGAACATTTTTCGATAATGCGTAAATCTTTATAAAATCTTTGGATAATATAAAAAATTTTCTTGGCATTAATTTACAACACCAAAGTTAATCTTACAAACACATTTTACTGATATAAATAATAATTGATTGACGTTCAACTGGCAGTTTTATAATCCGTTTTCTTCCGAATATAATATTTTCTGTCTAATCCATGCACTTCCGGTTCCGTATGGTGCAAGTTGGCTGAAAACGCAGGAATGTCAACAAGTTTTTGTGTGAAACCCCCTTTGCATTTCCCTTAACTTGCTGCAAAATAAGATTTTGACACATTATTTCCTTTGATCACTGTATATTTTCTTTTGGATATATTTTAGTAATTCGATTTTCCTTAAAGTGAAGGTTTGTAAACTGTACTATAGGTTTATTCAATGTTTACTGTGTTATTTACTGTTTAACCAGGTCGAAAAAACTGGTGTAAACTTGCATTAGAATAGCTAAATCAATCCACTTTGAGTGTCTAAATAGAGCGAAGTAATTTAAGTATTAATCTAAATCATAGTAAATGCAGAGATTGCACTGGACCTCCTTGTTTATAACAACCTCACCCAAGTGTTTATTATCATTGATTTCTGGATACGATATAAGATTTGGCATTGTTTCTGTCAATTCTGATAGGAATCCTGGACCTATAAGCCATACTTTAACAGCTGCAATATGTTGATGGTGCGACTGTTTGGGCGAGCGCAATCAGTTGTGTATTACTGCATACCTATTCAATTTTAGCTTAGATCTGCCTCTTAATATATTCTCTATTGAGACATTGATGGCTCGTTTTAATACCCCCTCAACTTCTCTACGAAAGGCCTAAAAAAAGCAGTTCAGAAATTGACTAAATGAAGAACCAAAACCGGGTCCCACTTCGATCGGTGTTTTAGGATTGATGCATTATCATAGACATATTTTGGAAGCACAGATGTTGTTTTGCAATGGAAATGCGATTAAAAATACCGATTCTGCTGACTTAAAAAAACATTCATCACGGTAGAACACTTACTTGCAATATCTGTGTCACCGGATTCGTTTATTCATTCAAAACTGCGTTTGAACCCGGTTGATCTCTAAGAAAGTCTAAAACTTTTTATCCAGATAAATTGGATTAAATGTTTCAGTGTTAAATAGTTATCTGGAAAAATAGTTTTAGACTTTTTTAGAGATTTTCAGCTATTGTGCCATTACATGATTAGGGCACTCAGTCCCATAATCCCTCATTTTAGGGAGGGAACAAGAAGATAAGGGAGAGTGGAGGGTAGGGGCAGGAGCTTCTATGCTAAGAGATGACAGTGCAAGGGCAACTTGCAGACAACTATATGAGAATAAAAAGGTTTAAATAGGGAGCAAAGCATAAAGATGATATGCATCTGCTTCCTTGTCCTGGCTTAAAGCTGAACACGACTCGTAAATAGGCATACGCCATTTTCGATATTATATCTACGATACATCAACACCAGGGTATACTCTTCGCATTCGTTACACCTGACTGCTTTATTGTCACGGGTATCGGCGTGGAATGGCGACCCGTGTTCGTGCTGGTTATCTTGCATTACCTTTGTTTACATTTTATTGTAGTTACGTGTATCTGTGTTTGTTTGTACACTTCACTGAACTGTACAACTATAATTGTAAGTTTCTTTTTATCTTACTTTCCTACATTAGACGAGGTATCACAGTTATTTTTGTCGCTACCGAGTGCTGTGTAGCATACATCCGTCTACACCGGTGTCGACTGATCATACTGAACAGTGTCCAAGTCAGGCCCTTTATATAGGGGTCCTCAGATATAGCGAGAATCCGAACAAAAATGGCGGACACATTGCTTTTACGAATCATGTTCAGCTTTAATGTGTCATGATTTAATTAAGATATGTACTTTGTATTCATTGCACATTCTATCCTCGTTATAATCTAACTCTTATATTTAAGTCCCTCATTTTCTTGCCTTGAAATATTATAATTGATATGTTTGATAGTACAACAGTTGGGATGAGTGCAGATATAGTTTTCAGTGGATTCATTTAGATCTGTCTCTTCATACCTCAGCTTACACAGTCTTACACTGTCTCATCAATCATCATTATCTGCAGATTTGTAACCTCACTGGTTTGAGAAAATTAGGATGGATGACCAGAGAGCTACAGATCCACCCATTGAAAAACGTGACTGTTTATTTATTAGATTTACCCACAGACAAAGTGTGCATGGTTTGACAGTTATATCTCAGTATTTTAAAGCTGCCATCTCAAAATGTTTCTAATGATATATTCCTAAATATTCTTTTACTATTTCTGCAACAAAACACACCCCACGACTGTTGTCAATAGCTCTCCTGAAATTGATACCTTGAGAGATTTCCCCTAAGTACTTCCATTTTACTATAATTACTACTAGGATGTAAGAATATAGGATATACTGGTATGTCACATTTACAAAAAAATATTGTAAAGTACCTTTACAGCAGGACGAAAATATATAACTGTGTATCATGTTATAAAACAAAGCAGTTTATGCTATTTCTATTCACTTTAGGTTTACCTTTCAAATTTATTTTCTGTTGTTTTTATTGTGTTCAGAGCTTATTAAATGTTTCATAATGTATTTGTCAACTGTAGTAATACTTAACAACTTTATCCTTTCACATTATGCATGTTATGATAAGAGAATTTTTTCTTTCCAAAAATATAAATACAAATTTGATGAAAAAAGTATGACAGTAAAATATCGCGATATGCATCATGATAAAGTCCCCATTTTCTCCAGGCTTCTCCTCGCCATTTTTTGGTAAATTTTCATCAAAATTTGGTTATAGAATATACAAAGGATTCCAGTTCTATTCATTGGTGTTGCCATAGCTACATGTCCAGGTTGTACTTTTCCTTTAACATAACATAGACCAAACCAGTAGAGCAACAGTTTCATCAGAGACTTGAGGTTTTATTTTTATTTAGACAGTACCAGTGCTGGTAGCTAGTGGATTTCAGTTTTTCAATTTGAATATCTCAACAAGAACCACTTATTCAAAAATCAAAATGCATGTATACATTTGTTGAGAGAAAAAACACAAACTTATGATAAATACCAGCATTATGAATATAACAGGACTGCTGGATGGTCAAAATGAGTATCATACATTTATGTGAGCAAGCCAGATATGGAAGTTTACATTTTTTTATTGCAGTATCCCATAAGCCTATTGGACTGTCAGTAATGTAATCATCGTTAAACGTATGGATCATCATCTAGACGTGCTGAGACTTTATAAGGATTAATATGTATAAGTAAGTAGGGTGTACATACAAGTGGTACAGTTGTACAGCTAAATAAAATATGTGAAGCATAGAAAGTTATTAAATGGAAATGGAACAAGAAAACAGAGAATGTTATGGTTTGTTTTGTCTGTCACATGTAGAAAGTGAGAGAGCTAAGCTTGGAAATTTAATAGCTTATTTGAACAAAGGATTGGAAAGTGTATGCACAGGAGGAAAACTTTATTTACATAGGGCCTTAACTTTTTAGATTTAATAACAAAAAATGACATTTAGGATTTATAACCCAAGTTTTTTAAATAGGGATTTTATGTTTGATCGTGTTAGATTGCTCACTTTGGGGTACATTATGTATCGCTAGATTGTTATTGATAAGTGTATAGTAATGAGAGCAGGAGATGAGGGAGAATTTGCATATGAACCAGGATTTACATATTTATGATATTAAGGTCTATTATTATGCATACTTCACAATGTAAGATAGGACTGAGACTGGGAAGTGAATTATAATATGCTTTATGATTTGACAAGAAACATTCTTCATGAAAAGTGAAAATATACCACGTAGTAGAAGCAATCAGTGTTTGACACACGTTAAAGTGATATTAATGATAAACAGCAGAAATAAAATTTTAGGCATTTGAACACCTAGTGGTTAGTTATGTAATGGAGGTCATCCTTGCTGTGGTGCAACCCAAACAAAATGTCTTCAGTCAGGAATACCGACCCAAGCTTTATAATATTCTTCTGCTGGACCACAAAACTGCTTCCTCGGGGGAGAAGGGGAAGCCCACCAAGTACCTCCCCACATTCCCGCTGACCAGTGTCCAGGAGGAGGCGGGGGATGAGGTCCTGGCCAATCTGTATCAGCTGACTGGAGGGGATCATGTCGGCATTAAAGGTACGGGAATATTTTATCTACTCATTGTGCTATATATGAAGGTGTACCCACATAATTTATATTGGCTTGTTGTTAGATGATGATATGTGTGCTTGTATGGCATTTGTGTTATATTCAGGATTATGAAGAAATGGAATATGGATTTAATTCAATCATTCAGTTATTACATATCCTGAAGAAAGCACTTCCTATGTTAATGTGTATTATACTTCAGTGTATGTGTATAACATGTACATGTAAACAGATATGAATTTAGATGTACTCAAAAACTCAAAAAAAGCAAACAAATTATGAATATGTGCAACAATTTTTCAATGTGATGCTCATCAAGAATTCTGAAATGCTATTATGATTGTGACAATGAGTAGAGGGGAATTTCCACTCTTGCAATTTAAGGAGGGAAGTAGTTAATGACATTTTTTCCTCCATGTGTAGGAGAGCGTGCTCTTCAGATTCAGTGGTCCAGTGACAAGTACAGGGAGTCACTCACACGATTTGCCCTCTTCTGTGTTCCAGTCAACAAGGGAGGTAATGCACAAGCTTGATTCTCTAGTAATCTAAAATTATGAGCTTTAAAGAACCAGCAGCAGTAAGATCTTACAAGGAAGATAAAAGTGAATTGCTTATTTAGAAAGATATGCATTGACAAGATACACTATTGAGAAATATCTGAACAGGTTTGCAGTGGAAACTTTTGTTGCCCATGTGTTACCTGTATTGTCCATTTCAGATAAACTGAATCGTATGTTTGTGGAGAAATCTCCAGATTACCCAGGCTTTTTCTCCCTGGACTATGTTATTGATACACTGAACAATGACACAGTGGCCTATCCTCCCCCAACCAGAACTTTTATATCCCAGCTAGAGAGGTAAATATACACCACAACTCCATCTTGGTGATTTGGATTCAACAATCTAAATGTGTTCCATGTATTATGTTTTCAAAAATAAAGCTTTTTATGAAAATTTTTTGGCATTATTTTCAGTTGGCTAAGAGAAAAACATAGCATGCCTGGTGCAATAAACATTTTATTTAGTCGTCGTGCTGACTATCGAGTCAAACTCAGTGTCAACAATCCAGCCTTTTTACCTAGTCGATTTGAGCATGCTCACAAGACGACAGGAATGGTGATAGACTCCACCCCAGATGAAATCAGGCACACAGCTCGAGAGGCACTCACAAGGATGCTGGAAATCGAGAAATGTGAGAAGGTTGTCCTGAATCCTGTGTTTGGCTCCTCATTTCCATGTAAACCTAAGGCAAGTCCTTCTGTCTGTCTGTCTGTCTTCCATACGTAATTATTAAGAAAAATTTGCAGCAATATACAGTATATGAATTTATGTAAGCTTTCTTTAAAGTTGGTATGTAAAATTTAAATGATATTTGGAGTAAGATGGTAGGTAATTATATAATTATATTTCAGGTTGACAGGGCAGAAGTTAACATGTATTGGGGGATGGGTGTCCCTGACTACACATGGCCCAGCTCCCATAGAAATAGCAGCACAGGGGGGTCTTTTGATAGGTATCCTCAATTATAAAATTAATGTTTCCCAATTCAGAAATGTATTCTTAAGTTTTGTCATTTATTTGTAGATGTTTTTAAAACTACATGTACTTTCAAACATTGACCAATTTTTTGATTTTTATTAAATGCATGAATATCTTTGATGTTTAGTCCTTAATTTTTCAATAGTTTTTTTTAGAAATTATCTGTAGATAATGCTTGGTTGGATTGACTTTTTAGTTTGTATCCAGAGAAGTATCACATCCACAAACTTGTTAATGAGGGCAATATCCAAGCCATCAGAGACACCATTTCTTTTGCCTCACATCTAGTGGATGAAAAACATCCCAAGTATGGAGTGCCCCTTCATATGGCGGCATAGTAAGTAATAGGACAACAAAGTGGAGCTTAGTTTCATGTCATCTACACCTTCTCTTTGTAAACAAAAGTGCATTAATTTACTTCAAACATTTATAATTATTGCATATTGAAGGCATTTCAAATTTTAGATCATAGTTCTCCTACTTTAATTTTCAATTTTTTTTCTGCCATCATAATTAAAGAATGACTTCTATGAAATTTCTTGCGTTTATTTCATTTATTTATCTATCAGATTTATTATGGTGAAGTTTGTTGTTTTCTTTTATTGATAAAGTACTGGTACAAAAGTAAGTCATCATGATCAGCTGATCATGATGTTATGGAACATTGTAATATTTTTTTTGCTACTTTTACAGCAAAGGTTCTGTAGATGCAGCCAAAATACTTCTGGAAGCAGGGTGTAATCCAAATGCTCTAAATGAGCTTGGTCAGTCACCGCTACACATCGCAGCAAAAGAGGGGCATTGGAATGTGGTTCAGGAACTTACAAAGAGGCAGGAAACCAGTCTGGTGAGTAGTGAACTAGAGTTTGTAAAGAAACCAGAAAACCAGAGCCCATGTCTAAACCAAAACTACAATGATACTCAGTTATTATGAATTTCAGAATATCTCAGAATTTTACTTCATTATATCTATAATTAGCTACCGGTATATGTGTAGCGAATTTGTAAAGTTTTATTATGGGTTCACTGAATTTGCACTAAAAATTTAATTTTGAATGTTTCCATTGTAGGAGCTGTTGGATAAACAGAACAGGACACCATTAAACCTCTGTGAACAGGATCCCAGATCTCCAAAACATCAGAAGACGGCAAATCTCATCATCTCTGCCATTAAGAAAACAGTTACTGTTATTGTCATTACTGACCATGCACTCAATGAAATCAAGAAAATGTCATTAAATTTAATTTTTTACTGTACTGCATTTGTCCACCATTGTACAATGTGTTTACTTACCTTTGAAATGAAAAACATATCAAAGTAATTTCATAACTTCACATAAGTTACAAAAAATGTTCTGATATTTATTGACATTAAACGTACATATTTTTGTACACATTTTAGAGGCAGATACAAGTGTTTTTAATGGATGGAACATCAAAGATGCTGAACCTGTCTAATGGTGACCATACCACTGTTCAGCAACTTAATCTCCAGTTGCTGAGGGTATGTATCTAGTTATAAAAATGGCCATGTTGAACTTTCTTCCCCAAGTTTTTATTCTCTGTTTTAGCATTAGCATATCAAAATGTGTCTTGATATTTCAGGCATTTCAGCTACCCCCTAAGCCCTATGCAGAGTATTTTACAATATGGATATGCTCTAAAAGTCTTGGTAAGAATGAAGGGAATTATTGTGATATGAAACATCGTAAAGTTCATTGAAACTCTGATAAGAGAGATAACTCTTAATGACATAAATGTGTATTAATCCTTTATAAATGACAAGTTGAGGTGTCTTTTTTTGTCCAATTTTGCCCCACAAGCTATGCTATAATTGTTTGTATTTTACTTATAAAACACATAAAACACATTTCTTTTGGAAAATCAGAACAGTTAAAGCAACATTTATATGAGTGAGCAGAGTTTATGAACCTTGAAGTTTAATTTTTATTGTTGTGTCTTCCTGACAATTTAATTTTATTCATGCAGAACTACAACTAAAATTGGAGCACAAACCGGTGGAGCACATCAACAACTGGCGAAAGCGTATAGTCAGCATGTTAACAGGCACCACTGACACCACCAAGGAGAACCCCACTCTTAAATGGCGGCGCAATGCCAAAGTGGGTGTGGTCTCGGAGCAGAGGGAGGTCCTTCATCCATTGGCCATCCAAATTCTGTTTTACGAGGCTAAGCATAACTATATTAATGCCTTATATCCCTGTAAAGATCAAGATGTCCACACTTTTGCCTCCATTTTGATTCTCCTGGAGCATGGAGGGAAGTATGATCCAGGCACTGCCAAGCACTATCTACAGTAAGTGTAATACACTAGAGCAGAGCTGCCAACCCTTAAGATTTTGGATTAAGGCTTATGGTTCAAGCATCTAAAATACACCTTATGATTTCTCTGTTTTTTTTTTTTAACTGATTTCTGATTTTCTTATCATTTTAAAGTAAACAAAATGGAAAAAAAATCCACAGCAGCTGGGGCCTAGGCAGCCCTGGACCCCAAAGTTATAATATTTCATCTCATGATGTTGGCAGCTCTGCTAGCATTTCTCCATGTCTATTCTGCAGGTTGAATGATGTATAAAAAATTATCGGGAGAGGGGGAGGATATTTGTACACAAGGATGAAGTGCCCAGTTTTGTTTTTAGCTGTTTCAATTCCTAAAAAGTTGTTTCCAGCTGTTTTAATTCCTTAGAAGTTGTTTTAAGCTGTTTCAATTCCTAAAAAATCAATTATAGGCAATTATTCTTGTTAAGGAACCCTGAGAGGTTCTTTTAAATGTGATAAAACTTGATGTTTTTAAATGTTTTTCAAAATATCCATTTAAGTTAAAACAAAAAAGGACTGTTGTGAAAAAGATTTATGATTTCAAAGAATGCAAATGAAAAATGCTTGGTGTTTCATGAAAATTTGCCTGATGTGGATATGGATTATCTAAATCTTAAATCACACACAAGACTTGTAATATCTAACTCTGTTTCAGTAAAAACATCAGTAGTCTGGTACCAGCCCCAATACTGAAAGCCAAGGGACAGCACTTGTACTCTACAATAATGAAGAGATACAAGGAATATTGCGGGGGACTGCAGGAGGAAATCAAAAACTATCAGAACCAATATCAACAGGTCAGATATAATGGGGGAATCTGTAGGGGGAAAACAAAAACTATCAGAACCAATATCAACAGGTCAGATATAATGGGGGAATCTGTAGGGGGAAATCCAAAAACTATCAGAACCAATATCAACAGGTCAGATATAATGGGGGGAATCTGTAGGGGAAAATCAATATTATCAGAACCAATATCAGCAGGTCAGATACAATGGGGGGAATCTGTAGGGGAAATCAAAACTATCAGAACCAATATCAACAGGTCAGATATAATGGGGGAATCTGTAGGGGAAATCAAAAACTATCAGAACCAATATCAACAGGTCAGATATAATGGGGGGAATCTGTAGGGGAAAATTAAAAGAACTAGCAGAATCGATATCAACAGGTCAGATATAATGGGGGGAATCTGTAGGGGAAAATTAAAAGAACTAGCAGAATCGATATCAACAGGTCAGATAAAACAGGGAAAATTGTTAGGACTCATCTGAAAATAATGAAAGTCTGCACAATGCATTTAAAGTTAACCTCATAATTTTGAATAATTAATGCCATAATAATTCTAGAAAAGTTCATCAAATCATGGGAAATAGAATAGTTGGAGAACATTCAAGGGTAATTTTTTTTTATTCACAGAGTGCATCTACATCATTTAATATTGTAACTGTAATTTTTTAAAACAGTTTCTGCAAGGAAAATTCCTGGAGTTCTGTCGGAAACTGACGGTGTATGGATCAGCTTTCTTCACTGGAAACCTCCAACCCAACAGTAAATCCTCCATTCTCTGTCATATTGGAGTCAATGATGTAGGGATACATATCATAAATATGAAGTCTAAAGTAAGTCTAAGATATTTCACATCCTATACATACTTCTATAATCTAAGGACTTGCAATATGAAGTTTGATGTTTTGGCATGTCTGTTAAAGGCATTAATTGTTAACAAGGTAATTATCATGTATAATAACATGTTGAACCCAATTGAATAATGTACTTCAGTAATTGTAATAATAGAACCATAATGATCTGACCTCAAAATTTTGGCTTCATTTTTCACTTCTGATCTCTACTCTTGATCTTTTTAGGGTACCTTGAACTTCAAGAGTTACCTGTAGTAAATAAGAAATCACACTTCTACAAATGTGTTAGGCTTGCCCTTTGTGCTGAAAACATTTCTATGAGGTTTATTTACAATGTTGTTTTTGTTTATAGGTGGTGCTTAACAGTTTTCTGTGTGGTTTATTTACAGTCATTTTTCTTTGTTTACAGTTGATGCTTTAGTTTTCTGTGAGGTTTATTTACAGTCTTTTTATACCCCCGGATCGAAAGATCCCGGGGGTATATTGTTTTTGTCCTGTCTGTCTGTTTGTTTGTCTGTCTGTCTGTTGTCAACGTTAACCTTGCCCATAACTTTTGATTGGTTGGAGCTATGACTTTCATATTTCACATGTGTATTCCTTGTGACAAGACCTTTCTTTGGGTACCATCATATTTGACCTTTTGACCTTGACCTTGGACTTTGACCCACTTTTGCAAAATTTTATGAGACTTTAACCTTGGCCATAACTTCTGAACAGTTGGAGCTTGGGGTTTCAAACTTCACATTTGTATTCTTTGTGACAAGGCCTTCTTTTGGATACCAACCACTTTGACCTTTTGACCTTGACCTTGGACTTTGACCTTCTTTTGAAAAACTTTAACCTTGGCCATAACTTTTGAATGGTTGATGCTAGGGCTTTCATACTTCACATATGTAATCCTTGTGACAAGACCTTCCTTTGAATACCAACGTCTTTGACCTTTTGACCTTGACCTAGGAGTTTGACCTACTTTTGAAAAACTTTAACCTTGGCCATAACTTTTGAATGGTTGATGCTAGGGCTTTCATACTTCACATATGTAATCCTTGTGACAAGACCTTCCTTTGGATACCAACCACTTTCACCCTTTGACCTTGACCTAGGAGTTTGACCTATTTTTGAAAAACTTTAACCTTGGCCATAACTTTTGAATGGTTGGTGCTAGGGCTTTCATACTTCACATATGTAATCCTTCTGACGAGATCTTCCTTTGGATACCAACCACTTTGACCTTGACCTTGACGTTTGACTTTTATTTTAAAAACTTTAACCTTCACCATAACTTTTGAACAGTTGTATCTAGGTCTTTCAAATTTCACAGGTGTTTTCCTCGAGACAAGATCTTTCTTTGGGTATCAACATTTTTTATCTTTTGGCCTGGATTTTGACTTGCATTTGAGAAACTTTAACCTTCGACATAAGCTGCCATACGGGGGCATAGTGTTTCACAAACACATCTTGTTTTCTTTGTTTACAGGTGATGCTTTAAAGTTTTCAGTTTGGTTTATTTACAGTCATTTTTTGTCTTTGTTTACAGGTGATGCTTTACAGTTTTCTGTGGGGTCTATTTACAGTCATTTTTTGTCTGTTTACAGATGATGCTTTACAGTTTTCTGTGGGGTTTATTTACAGTCATTTTTTGTCTGTTTACAGATGATGCATTACAGTTTTCTGTGGGGTTTATTTACAGTCATTTTTGTCTGTTTTACAGATGATGCATTACAGTTTTCTGTGTGGTTTATTTACAGTCGTTTTTATGCCCCGCCATGAACATGGCCAGGGCATATAGTGTTTGTCATGTCAGTCTTCCGTCTGTCTTTCCATCACACTTTGAATTTAGCTCTGTTCAAAGCTCAGTTTCAAAGAAACTATCCAAGATATTTTTATCAAACTTCATATGCTGATCGATATTGATGAGAGCTTTGCAACTGCATCAACATTTTTTGACCTTGCCCTTTCATTTGACCTTGACCTCACTTTTCTTAAATTAGTGTTTAGCTCAGTTTTAAAGATACCATTCAAGGTAGTGTAATCAAACTTCATATGTTGATACATACTGATGTAAGCTATTCAACTGCATCAACATTTTTTGACCTTGACCTTTCCTTTGACCTTGACCTCACTTTTCTTAAATTAGTGTTTAGCTCAGTTTTAAAGATATCATTCAATATAGTGTTATCAAACTGCATATGTTAATACATACTGATGTAAGCTATTCAACTGCATCAACATTTTTTTACCTTGACCATTCCTTTGACCTTCTCACTTTTCTTAAATTAGTGTCAAACTTCATATGCTGATACATACTGATGTAAGCTTTTCAACTGCATCAATATTTTTTGACCTTGACCTTTCCTTTGACCTTGACCTCACTTTTCACTATTTGTGTTTAACTCAGTTTTAAAGAAAACATTCATAATATATTTATCAAACTTCATATGCTAATACATACTGATGTAACCTTTTCAACTGCATCAACATTTTTTGACCTTGACCTTTCCTTTGAACCTAACTTCATTTACTTTAAATTAGTGTTTAGCTCAGTTTTAAATAAGCCATTCAAAATATTTTTATCAAACTAAAATATGCTGATATGTATTTGTGAGAAGTATTCAACTGCATCAAAAACATTTGACCTTGAACTTTCCTGTTACCTTGACCTCATTTTTCTTAGATTTGCATTTTGCTTAATTTTAACCATTTAAGATATGTTTATGTATGTTTATGCACTTATACATAATTTGGCGAGAATTTATCATCTATATCCAACTTTTTAGATTTTAATTTCAATTTTAAAGAAACTATTCAAGATATTCTCATCAGATTTCATACACTAATACAAATTTTCATGTTGCATTACTAATATACTCTCGGCGGGGCATTCATGTCCTATGGACATATTTCTAGTTTTGGTCTGTAACAGGTGATGCTTTACAGGTTTCTGTGAGGTTTATTTACAGTTATTTTGTATTTTTTACAGGTGATGCTTTACAGTTTTCTGTACTCTGACATTCGATGGTCTCACCCGGATGACCAACCCTCCTTCCTGGAGATTTACACAGTCAATGATTCTAGTGATCCCCGCCAAGTGAAAATCAAATCACGTCAGGCGGGACTTATCGTACACCTTATGCAAAAACTCAAAGATCTGCATCAATTTGATGACAGACAAGTCAATCTTGTGTTCGGGACTTCTGGTCGCAGATAAATGTGATTCACGGTTGTTCATTCATTACATGGTTGTTCATTTTACACCTTCGTGATATTTGTGTGAAGACTTTAAAACATACCTTTGTGTGTGTGTATGTGTCTGTACATGATTGAGTGAGGGCAGAATTGTATTTGTTGATTTTTTATACATCATGTTTTATTTATAAAGCTTTTACACCCACAGTAGTTTTCTTCTGTTGCTTATTTCAGCTTACTGCTGCCCCATTGCTTACTGCAAGGCAGTCTTCAACAGAAAGCAAATATACTTCTACAATTAGTGATAGTTTTTATTTTTAAACCCTGTGGTAAAGGTGGTAGATGTATTGCAATGGATATTTCTAGTTAGCTCAGGTATAACAGAGTTGCAATAGTATTCACTATAGGAAAAGTGAACATTTGCAGTAAGACACATTCTTTAAATTGATTTTCTTGTTAATGGATGTAAAAAAAAAGAAATAGTAAGATTTTATAACATGTAAAAGTAAATATACATACAGTTAGTGATACATGTATATATATTTTTAGCTCTTCTGAGCCAAAGGCTCAAAGAGTTAATGCTACGGCCATTTGTGTGGTGTGCGTAAACTTTTTAGAATATGGGACATAACTCAAGAACCCCTTGGCCAATTATTGTCAAATTTGTCACAGGGTATCCTTGGCCCAAGGGCTCCCCTTTATACTAAAACTAGGGGTGTGACCCTTAAAGAAGGGGAGATAATTAGGAAAATAGAAACAAAAGTACTCGTTGCTAAAAAATCTTCTTCTCAAGAACCACTTGGCAGATTATCACCAAACTTATACAAAAGGATGAGGATATGTTGTAAATTAAATTTGCATGGGCATTTACCCTGGGGCAAAGGGCATGGTCTCAAGGTCACTTCAAAGTTGACCAAAAATTACATTCTATTAAAATGTTGATATTTTGCTTACTATAAGGACTAGAATCATCAAATCTTATCAGTTGATGCATCTAAGGACCTCATATCATGTTGACTCAAAAGTAGGTCATGGTGACCTACTTTTTAAATTTTGCGGCCATTCTTTTTCAATGTGATTTAGAGGCATATTTTGAACAATTTAAGGCCTGTGATCATCAAACTTTGTCAGTTGATGTATCTTGGGTCCTTGGAGTACGTCTACTAGAAAGTAGGTCACCTTGACCTACTTTTTGAATTTTATGGCTAATCTTTTTCAAAACAATTAAGGTCATTAATTCGAAGACTGAGAGGTTTAGAATCATTAAATCTTGTAAGATTATGCATCTTGGGGCCATAAAACATATTTACATGTATTAAAAAGTAGGTCACAGTGACCTTTTTGAACTTTGCAGGCATTCGATTTCAAAGCATTTTAGAGGCATAATTTGGAATTTTAAGGCCTATGATCATAAAACTTTGTAAGTTGATGCATCTTGGGTCCTCAAAAAACGTCAACTGAAAAGTAGGTCACCGTAACCTACTTTTCAATTTATATGACTATAATTAAATATTTCAGGCACTAATTAGCTTAGAATCATCAAACTTTGTCAGTTGATGCATCTTGGGTCTTTGGAGAAGGTTGACTGAAAAGTAGGTCACCATGACCTACTTTTAAAAATTTATGGCTTTAATTAAATATTTCAGGTACTAATTGGCTTAGAATCATCAAACTTTGTCAGTTGATGCATCTTGGGTCCTCAAAGTATGTCATCTGAAAAGTAGGTCACTGTGTGACCTACTTTTGAAATTTTGTGGATATAATTTTTAAAATAATTTAGGTATTAATTGGGTTAGAATCATCAAACTTAGTTGATGCATCTTGGGTCCTCAGAGAATGACAAGTGATAAGTAGGTCACCATGACCAACTCTCATGTACTAATTGGTTTAGAATCATCTCTGGTTCTCAGTGTGTTTCATCTAAACTGTAGGTCATGATGACCTACCTTTGGAATTTCAAGGGTTTGTCTAAATACACAGGATACTTAGAGGCTTCAAAAAGAAGTGATAGGTTGTACAGTTTATCAGAAGAGCGATTCAAGGCCCTTGGGCCTCTTGTATAACATAAAATTACATGTAAAGCAGTCTGGATTTGATACCAATATCTAAATGCCCTGCGCTAATGTGTTTCATGCTGAAAACCTATTGGCACATCACTAGTATGATCTTCCTTAAAGCTGAACACCCTTCGTAAAAGGATTTTGTCCACCATATTCGATTATTCACTTGCTACATCTGAAGGCCCCTATATAAAGCCGCTCACTTAGTCACTGTTCAGTGTAATCAGTCGTCACCGGTGTAGACAGACGCATGCTACACAGCAACTCGTACGTTCTATTGCAGGAGAGTAAGATACTGAAGAAACTTACAACAGTTGCACAGGTCAGTGCAGTGTGCAAACAAACACAAATACATCTGACTGCAATAAAATGTAAACAAATGTAATGTAAGATAACCAGCACAAACAGCACAAACACATGTCGCCATTCCACGCTGATACCCATGAAAATAAAGCAGTCAGGTGTAACGAAAGTGAAGGGTATACCCCGATGCTGCTATTGTAGATAGTATAATCGAATATGGTGTATGCCTATTTATGAGTCGTGTTCAGCTTTAAAGCAAGTTTCATCAAAATAACAAAGTCTTACCATGTTAAAATTGTTTTAATAAATGTTTTTAAAACATAAAAATACATAAAATCTGGATTTAAGTTGATCAATAAATGCACTTTCTGTGCAAAACATATACAAATATACTTGTTCCCATCACAATATAAAAACTGTAACATAAAAAATAAAGCCATTGTAAATACAAGTATGAATTGACTGAGAATTAGATACAAAATAATGCACTTTTGGTTATAGACTATCACACACATTTGAAAGATATAGGTAATACACTCTTCACATCTGACATTTTTAGACTGCGGATTCCTTTAAGTCATCTGCGTACTGTAAGACTTCTTTGGTGAAGTTGGACTGAGTTAGGTACATGTGTCCTGGACGGAACCCAGTGTGGCGGATCACACTTCCACCAAAGTGTTTTACACGAAAACTTCCGGCTTGCTTGATTTTCTGCCCTTCTGCCTCTAGATAGTCCATTAGTAAGGTGTATCTCTGTATTGAATATTTAAATAATATCAGTCTAATGATTTTAAATTCAGATACAAACTTCTTCAAATCTTGCCTCTAACGGTTTCCATCCTTGTTCATGTATATGTTTAAAAGATTGTTTTGTGTTACCCAACAAAACAAAAATAAAAGATCCAATAGTGCATACGGTGTAAACCTTTTGACTATGAATTCGTTGTTAATAATAACTGATTTATCTAGTTATAACAAAAAATCTATGCTAGTTCATGATAAATCATCAAGGAATAACTTACTGAACGACTTTTCCATCTTCCATGTCGTAATCTTTTTTCTCTCTTTTTGTCCTGTGAATTAATGAAAATGTCCATTACATATACATGTATGTATGTATCTTACTGATTTAGAAATACAATGCACACCTATTTAATACCTTTTCTATTTAACAGAGGGTAGGTGAATTATTTTTTTCCAGACAGTTGCATATTGAGTGCTATAATTATATGATATTGAGTTAAAGTCCTCATGAAATATTACAAGAGGTCCAAGGGCGTTAATGATCACCTGAGTGTAATACAACACTGCAAAGGATCCATTGAAGTATAAAATAACACAAAAACAGATAGATGAAGATATATTGCTTAAAATCAAAAGAATATGATGATCAGGAATCAGCAAAATAGTTAGTGTAGAACTCAATAACAAATCATTAAGCATATCTATTTGTGATTGTACTTGTCAGTGCCAACACACTAATGCATTTTCACTATATAATGGATAAAGCCCCTCCCACCACAAAAACCTCTAACCCAAAGGCCACGAATTATATATTTTAGGAAGAGGCATCATTGCACATCTGTGCAATCAGTTTGTCTACTACAAATACAAAAAGACAGAGGAGAAAATTTTTAAAGAATTTATGAATTTTAACTATATCATCATTAGAGCCCTGCCCTAACACCAGAACCCCTGACCCAGGGGCCATGAATTTCGAGATTCTGGTAGAGTCACCCTTGCTTATCATAACCAAGCACTTTGTATGTTTGTTAAACAGGGACAGAGAAGAAATTTCTTAAAGAATTTATGCATTATCATTATATATGATCAATAGAGTCCTACCCTAAACAGAATCCATGACCCTGGGGCCAAGAAATTTACAATTTCAGAAGAGGCACCATTTCTTACCATACCATGCACTTAGTTTATTTTTACTTTAATACCCAGGAGCAGAGAAGAAATAATGCATTTTCACTATATAATTCATGGAGCCCTCACCACCACCAAACCCCTGACCCTGGAGGCCAAGAAATTCAATTTTGGGAGGCATCCTTGCTCATCATAATCATGCAATTGATTTTTTTCCTTGATTCACTGGAGCAGAAAAGTAGATTTTCAAAGAATTAATGCAATTTCACTGTATAAGCACAAGAGCCCTGTCCTAACACCAGAACCCCATACCCAGGGGCCATGAAATTCATAATTTTGGAAAAGGCACCCTAGCTCATCATTACCACACCCCTATTTTATCTGCAAAATATACAGAGGCCATGAAATTATTAATTTTGGTAGAGGCACCCTTGCTCAGCATTAACACACACCTAGTTTATCTGCTAAATATACAGGGGACATGAAATTATTAATATTAATAAATTATCAATATAGCCCCATCCTAGCACCAGAACCCCTTGACCCTTGGGGCATGAATTTCAAAATTTTGGTAGAGGGCTCAATGCTTATTACAGTCATGGCAACTGCTTGATGTCCAGAAGTAAAGAAGAAGAATTTCAAAGATTGCATAAATTTTGATGGTTTTATAACCACCCCTCAGACCCTATGGGGGGCAGGGATCATGAAATTCATAATTTTTGTTCCCCTTCACTCATAGATGTTCTATGCTAAAATTGGTTGAAGTTGATTCAGTGGTTCCAAAGAAGAAGATGAAAATGTTCAAATGTTAACACCTGATGCATGATGGACAACGCACGACGATGGACACAAACAGATAGCAATAGGTCACTCGAGTGACTCAGGTGACCTTAAAACGTAATTCTTCACAAGTTTAATTTTCGAAGAAATTTGTATTCCTGAACACGTGTAAATACATGTCAAATTGACATACATTTAAATACACATCATGACATGAAAATTATTTTAAACACTATTTTTTAGCTCAAAATACTTCTTATTAATTTGATTAATTCATTAATTTGGTAATACTTACAAAATAACTAAATGTACAGCTGGCAGGAATCCACAGTAACAAAGAGAACACAAGAATGGTACCAACAATATTTCTTTTCATAAACTCAACTAAAAAGAGAAAACAAACAAGGATGTCCAAATCTCAGTACTTACTAGGTACATCTGTTCTTCAACATTTACTACGATACAATGTATATCATCCATATCTAACTTTATAGCATTTCTAATGTGGAACTTTTTGTTAAATACAAGTGTTAAAGTATGGTGAACAAAAAATTAGGTATTGAATGAATTATGACTTGATCTTCACAATTAAATGATGTCCCCAGCAATCACCAAGTCAACTTACCAAACTGATCAACAGTAATAGTATCAATAATGCTGAATAGCCTCTGAACAATATGATTCTTCTGTTTTTCACACACACCCTGTAATAGACCAAACAATATCTTAAAGAATGATCATTTTTTTCTCTTTAACTGAAATTAACATATTAACATACATGTATGTATGTATTATTTTTACTGTATCTTAACATGGTTTTTCATTATAACATGTCTGTTATTTACATGTGTAATATGTAATAGAAGATCTGAACAAACTTGAATCTTTAATAACTGAAGAAGCTTCCATATCTATATTACTAATCATGGCTTTAAAAGAATTTTACAGATTTTTCCTATATATTCCTATGTAAAAGTTTGATCACCCACTGTGGCCCCACCCAAGCCCCAGGGATCGTGATTTGAATAAACTTGAATCTACACTATCTAATCTAGCTTTTACATTTAAGTTTTATTTTTCTGACTTAGTTTTATCGAGATTATTTTTAAAAGATGACATTAAATTTTCACTAATTCTTAATTATCTCCCCTGAAAGAGGGTGTGGCCTTTCATTTGTGAAAAACTTTGATCACCTCTAAATTAACCAAGGATGCTTTGTGGCAAGTTTGGTTGAAATTGGTCCAGTGGTTCCTGAGATTAAGTTGAAAATATGAAAAAGTTTACAGACAACACACGACAGACAAATGCCGGACAATCTTTGATCAGAAAAGCTCACTTCAGACTTTGTCTCATGTGAGCTAAGCATAGGTATAATCAGAGATTACAGAGCCCACCTCAAGAAATGTTGTCTTCAAGTAAGGCAAAGTCCCACATTAATCTTATAATCTAGTAGTGTACATCCCAAGATGCAACATTTATGCAATTTTGATCTGATAGGGCTTGCAGTTAATGCGAGTTAGTTGCGAATGAACCTATCCAAAAACTTCAAACTAGTCACTCATCCAGAAAATGTAATTCAAATCCAGCATCTGAAGCAAGTTTGAGTGTTTATCCCTCGATGCATCATTCATGCAAGTTTGGTTCAGGTAGGTCTTGTAATTTCTTGGTAATGGACCTGCGCAAAAACTTAACCTGGTCACTAATCTGGATAATGTAAGTCAAATGCAGCATCTGAAGCAAATCAAGTAGTGTGCATCCTTAGATGTATCATCCATGCAAGTTTGGTCAAGCTGCAACAAATAGTTACTTTAGAATGAACCTGCTCCAAAAAAATTACCCTGATCCCTCATATGGAAATGTAGGTCAGATCCAGCATCCGAAGGGAGTCCAGTAGTGTGCATCCTTAGATGTATCATCTATGCAAGTTTGGTTGACATAGGCCTTATAGTTACTTTAGAATAAAGCTGCTCCAAAAACTTTAACCTGGTCACTCATCCAAAAAATGTAGGTCAGATCCAGCATCCGAAGCAAGCCTGGTAATGTGCATCCTTAGATGTATCATCCATGCAAGTTTGTTCAACATTACTTTAACCTGCTCTAAAAACCTTAACCTGCCCTAAAAGCTTTACCAGGTCATTTCTTAGCTGAAATTGCGGCATCTGAAATCTTCAATGGTACAATGAAACACACTTGAAGCATCTTCCTTGCATCTCTGATTAATGTAGGGCACAGAAGTACTACACCAAAAACTTAAACCTGGGACACCAACACGGAGGTTATCACATAAGCTCCCCCAAACTTAGTTGAGGTGAGCAAAAAACAGATCACCGTGAAACAAATTTCAAGCAAACAGGGATCTGAGGAACACCCACTCCAACATTCCCTGGATTCTCCCCTAATCTGTCTATTGTAGGGGTTGTGATAATTACATTGATTTCCCTGCTTTATATGGCTGGATTCTCCCCTAATCTGTCTATTGTAGGGGTTGTGATAATTACATTGATTTCCCTGCATTATATGGCTGGATTCTCCCCTAATCTGTCTGTTGTAGGGGTTGTGATAATTTCATTCCCTGCTTTATATGGCTGGATTCTCCCTAATCTGTCTGTTGTAGGGGTTGTGATAATTACATGTACATGATTTCAATGTTACACAATCCCGACTACTCACATCCACACACACTCCATGGAAACATGGCCGGCCATTGGGAAGGTTCTCCGGAAGGGTAGGGGGAGAGGGTTCAGGCAGGCATTGCGTGTCATTTATTGCTTGACAACAGCGGTGACATGCATGTCCACTTTCTACAATGTCAGAATAATACATTGTAGGTGTGCAAGGCATTATAAGGAATAATAACTGGGAAAATGGGTCAACAAAATTAGCAGTGTTATCTGCATGAAATATGAAGATGTTGATCATTCTCAAATGTCCATTTAAACAATACAAATGATGAGCAGAGCTAACAAAGACCTCTGAAAACAGAGGTGGGATTAGGTGTCATGCACAAACTTATAAAGTTATTGAATTTGATGCCATAAATACTGGAGAATGAACCACAAATGAATTTGCTAATAATTACAGAACTGTAAGTACCTTTGGAACATATGCAAGGCACCTTGTCACGTAACTCACAAAAATTACGACAAACTCCACTTTTACACTTTCCACTGCAATAAAGTCATTATAAAACACATAAAAAATAAATGTGTGCATACTGTTTAAAACATGTACATTGTAATTCATGTAAATTGTAAATCTTAGTAAAACTCACTTTCATTCTGTTAAATTAACCAGAACTGAAGTTTCAATGATTTCAACTGAAAATTGTTAAGGACAGTATACAAAAGGATGAACATTGACTAGATATGGTACTGTCTACAAACCCGTCCACACATGGCTCATCATCATCTTTATTCTCTGCCTCAGGACAAGTCAAATCTACTCCACTGGGCACCAGATAAGGAATTCTTCATTTTAAACAAATTTGGGACTTGATTAAGTGCATGCATTGACTGGATATATTCATAAGAGAAGTGTGTTCACATGAGAAATGTTACATTTCTGTGATTAACAGGAGTTTCAGTTTTTAAACTTTGTTCACAGATATGTTTACTATAATCATTATTACAAAGAATGAAATGACTTGATCAAATCAATGCGATTTATTAATTTCTCGATTATGAAGACAAATCTTGTTAGGGGTGAGATCAAAAGTTAATTCACATAGTTTTCATTAAGACCCCCTTAATTCTAAATGTGATGAAAGTTGATTGAAATTTGATTTTTTAATAGATACTAGTATTTTTAACACTGTAAATAACTCATATTTCTAAAAATCATTTCAAATACCAATAAAATAAAGTCTCACGTACAATGTGCACTTTTTGTGTAATAATTTTTTATGTAAGACAACAGAAACTTTTGGGGGATCTTGAACTTAGTGTTTTTATCATCAACCTTATAATCTCACACCTTACCCTAACAAAATATTCATGTATTGTCCAAGTACTGTGTAATAGTAATGTAGCTGCCTCTAACTACATGTATGGACGCAATGATAACATTGCTTTTCAAGGATACTTGCACTTTGAATCCTCTTTACACGAGACCAGACTGTCGGGCAGGGCATGACAAACTGTTTGATTGTGAGCAGTACTACATTTATCATCACAGCATTCATGGTTCATCGGACTACAGATGGCCCCGGCACGTAATTTACAATCGGAAGTACAGCAATTATCTCCGTTAAACCCTGCGTCACACTCCTCCGTGGCCTCCATCCGACCATTACCGCACACAGTTAAAGTATTACTCTCTGAAATCATATACATAGAAATCACCAGTCACTTTATAGGGCATGTATAGGACTGCTTTATAATGAGGGAATACATTCATATACATGAATAATGGTATTTAGACATACATGTAGTTTTCATTGAAAATGTATGCCCCAAAGTTACTGTCAATAATTCATACATTCAAACCACTTATGATTAACATTATATTCTGTAAATATACCACACCACATATAATCTTTGATAACTTCAATTATGAATATTATAGGGTTATTGAACTTATATTGGTGAGTATCATGAGTTGACTGTACAAATGCATAAGCTTGCCAGTACATTTGTACAGACAAAGAGTGCCAATATTCACCAAAATAAGTTCAATAATTCCTCTATTATACAGCTAAAACATCTCCAATTGATTTACAGTATATTAATTATTTCAACTAAATAACTCAAGAAAAATTTTCAGTATCAGTATTTAAATTAACGTCTGGCCTGTAAGTGTTCAATATCACATCATTCCAACGACCCTTCCAAACATCATGGTCTACTTATTGAGGTATTATTGAGGCTAATAGGTACATGCACTAAATTATTAATAAATTCAATTTTGCATGGAAATAAACATATCTTACCTAGCTGCTACTACCTATCATAAATTTGCCTATGAGAGGTTGACCAGACGACATTTTTGGTTTACAACGGGGCATTCGATATTGAACGCTCGTATTCGGAATGTTTTGGGCATACTCATATATGTAATACAACTCAGTGTTCAATAAAACGCCAAGATATTGAACACTAAAATTCTCTAGACTTTTAGTAGTTTTTTAACATAGACTATTTATTAGCTATAAGATAAGATTTATTGATCCCAATTTGGGGCCCCTCAGGGCATACAAGTAAAGAATTATACACACAAGAAGAAATTCAAAACTGATATTAGCTATATGATAAATTTATCTACTTCACTCTAAACAAAAATTCAGTGTTTACCTGTAAAGCACCCAGGACCTTTAGTTTTAATGACATTATAGATATATCTTTTACTACAGGATGAAAAAATCTGAAACAAAACAAGGAAAATTAAAATGAAATACATGTTCTCTTATATGCTTACACGCTTTTAAATTCATTTACTAGAAAAAAAAAAGTGCAAAAACTAAAGGAATTGCAAAATTAAAATCATGTAGTTCTTGAATTGTAATAAATATTTAAAAATTGGGGATACTTACTTGATTATTATGCTCATACCCGCTTACAGAATATGGATACATGAGATACCTCCCTCCTTGCTCTACCCCCGGGGCACAACTGGGTGTGTCAGGGTCATGCTCACTACCCCAATTGTGTCCTAAATTGTCAAGAACATCACCATCTTAAATAATCACTTTGAAAAACACTACACCATACCTCAGTCATTATTAGGAAAGCACATTTATCTCAAAATTGTATACACAAACTGCACATTAATGAATATACATCATGTTAAATCACATTATGTTTAAAGAAATTTCAAGGATTATATTGTTTTAAGCAGATTGGATACAAATTCAGAAACTTCACTGGTCCTCTCACAACTTCAATGAATTTTTTTATCTGTTCAAAGCAAATAATATAACTATTTACACATCTTCAATGGTTAGACTTACCTAGTTCTGTGTCAATATGAAAGAAGAAGAAAAAAGTTTTACAGAAGAATGAATACCCAATGTAGGTGAAAATGCCTACAATTTTTCTGATAAGCGAGTATATAAAAAACACTGGAAAATTAAAGAGTAAAAACTGGTTTATAATATAGCAGTCAGCAGAATATTTTTTGAGACATCTATATATACATGTATAGGCATATAGGCTCCATATACATATTTCAGTTCATATGAATTAAAATTTTCACTTTTTGAACTTAGACACATCATACATGTACATGATTTTACAATCTCTTAAATATGCAATTTTTTCCCATGTTTTATATAAATAAATTGTGATAGAGTAGATTTTTATATTTCTATACTATCACGAAATTGAATCATTAAATTCTTTATTTTACCATGAGCAATAACAAGTGCTGCCTCAAGGGACAGAACTCTGTCCCCTTCACTGTTCTGAGCTGAGCTCCATCCTGTGTTAAATGTTGTGTCAAAGCCTTGAGTTCGGAAAACTACAGAACAAACACAGAGTAAGAAAGAGAGGGCATAAAATGAAATATATTGCATTGAAATTCATTATTAAATACATGTATATTATTCAACAGATAACTTCTTTATAGAAATGCAAATAAAGTATAAAATAGATTCCATACAACTTGGAACAAGTTGCTGATAATGATTTTTGAAAGAAGTCTATACTAGTATCTTAATTTTTGCATAATTTTTATTTTTGACTAAAATAATGGCTTAACTTTGAGAGGAAAAACAAACTTTAAACTGAGAACATATAAGCTTATAGTTAAAATTTATGTAAAAAGGGTTGGAGCAAGAAATTATAAGGTATACTTGTATAAGTTGCCTCATAAGATTACCAAACAAATTTTACTAGCATGCAAAAATAAGCCCAAGTTGCATACATATTGCCACTTTTCTGCAACTTTGTCTGCTCAATGGCAAGAGTGGGCTAGAACTTTCAAATTCTTATGTTCCTTTATTGTCCAGGCCCCATCGCCATAAAACATACTTAAGTCTAGATAATACAGGAACATATGTAAGGGTTTGAAAGTTCTAAAAAAGCTCAAACAATATACAGTTGAACTTTGGTATCTCAAAAATCAATATTTCAAGTACCATGGATATGTTGAAGTGAGCTGGAAAGTCCGAACCAATTTTTCTTTACATATTTTAACCTCAATATCTGAAACCCTTGGATATCTCTAAGTTTTTTTCTCAGTCCCATCAAGTTCTAAATAATGAGGTTTGACTGTGTTTGTATAAATGCCTGGCAGGGTGAAACATAGGTAATCAAACATGCATCTCTAGATGCAACATAAAAGTGACTATAGAATAGACCTGTCCTGAAAATTTTAACTGTTCAATCACCTGGAAAATGTGAAAGACTTATTATAGAACTACAAGACTTCTTGTATATTCTACTTTCAATAAGTTAATTCACCAACAATAGATCTTTACATTCCACATGTATTTTCCTTGAAGGTTTGTGGAAAGCTTTGGCACTCAAAACACAAATACATGGATGGGGAAGTCAAAACGTTAAGTCAAAATTTTTATTTTGAGGCTACAAAAGTTGAACACTACGGGAATGCAATGTCATAAGTGAAAATCAAAATTGACTTTGAATAGTAACCAATGCTCCTTCAATTTAGCTGTACAAGTGTGCTGTGTATCATCTAAACATTATGTAATTGATGTAGAGCAATTCCATGACATAATCTATTTCTAGATAAAAATGCAAGTACAGTATCTGATCAATTAACCAAACCATACAAAATTAACCTCAATATGCAAACCAATAAAGGCAAATGGTATTAAAAATGTGCAAACTAACAATTTATTTCAGGGAAAATAAACTGGAAACACCACATTCTAATAATTTCAAAAGCACATGCATAAAACAATCAAGTGACCACATTACAAGGGGGATCCAGACTGCCTGCAATCAGGACTTGGGCTAGATGAGACAGTTTGGAAAAAGACAAACAACTTTATATCATAAAGGTTATTCCATACTAAACACAAATAAATGGTCCAACAGGTAAAATTCTTACTAATTTTTTTTTCCAAAGACAACAAATATTGACATTTCAATAAGTTACGTGGAATTTTTTAATGCATTAATATGTCTTTTCCTTTCCCAGCCAAAGATAATATGAATTTTTGCTTACTGCATCTTTAAACCCTCTATCTACATATATAGATACATAGGAGATATGCAGAATCATGATATAACTTTTATATTTGAACTGAAATGTCTGTTTACCTTTTCCAGGGGATGGGCCTGTAGAACATATGCCCCCTGGCTGACTGTTTCCCCTTCCTGCTATATAGGCAAGACCAAGCACTCCTCGAGAGAATCTGTGATAAGTGAAAAGGTGAGCTAAACAGTAGTCCTTAAAGGCTGTCCCACGACTGAAAACCTAAAACAAAATAAAAACAAGACATGAATGTACAGGTGAACTAAACAGTAGTCCTCAAAGGCTGTCCCACAACTGAAAACCTTAAACAAAATAAAAACAAATATGAATGTACAGGTGAGCTAAACAGTAGTCCTTAAAGGCTGTTCCACGACTGAAAACCTAAAACAAAATAAAAACAAACTTGAATGTACAAGTGAGCTAAACAGTAGTCCTTAAAGGCTGTCCCATGACTGAAAACCTAAAACAAAATAAAAACAAGACATGAATGTACAGGTAAGCTAGACAGTAGTCCTTAAAGGCTGTCCCACGACTGAAAACCTAAAACAAAATAAAAACAAGACATGAATATAGTTGAGCTAGACAGATCCGTAATAATTAAAGGCAGGAATTCTATACTGACCAATTTTATAAAGCTTCATACAATTCTGCTTTTCATTAAATAAAAATTCAAGTAAAAATGACAGTGACACAAACTGTAATACATGTACTTAGCTACCTGTAGTAAGTATGTCGTGTTCCAGGTTATATTTGGGTTGTTATAATGCACTCCTTGGTATGTATAATTTTCATGGATTTCAAGCTGAAATGTAAACAAGAACACATAATTTTGTACAATGCAACAAACTTTTTTTCCTATTTACATGTTATTCACTGACAATGTACCAATAAAACCATGTGACACTAAAATACTAGATAAGTAAAGATCTTCTACACTTAAAAATGCAATGCAATTTCACTATGTGGAAGTCAAAACCTGATAGATTATGGTAGCTTGAACTAGCAGAGTTTTATCATTTTTTAGCAGAGTTTTAATTATTCTTTGACTTGCAATTGGCAGCCATAGCATATCATCCATAATGTAAACATTTGCACTATTATGATATAAATAGATGATTCTTACCCATATCCCCATACCCTTCCAATACTATACAATTATTAGCTTTTGATGAGGTCTACTCATGACTATATGGACCTGGTCAGGTATTGGTTGACCGAGGCTGAAGGTCAAGCTTAACCAATACCTGACTAGGTCTGTATAGTTACAATCTCACCAGAAAATAATGAAAACATGAGAATTCAATGAAGCCTTACCTCAGCAATTTCAAAACCTAATCCATGGATGTTGGAACTCTCATCTGGCCATCTGGTTCTCATAAATATTTGGTTTACCCGATTCATTATACCTATCTTTGGATAAAGAAATAACAGAGCATAATGACTAAAGCTTTATAGTTAATGAAGCACTTTAAAATAAACAACAAGTGTGTGTAATCTCAGTATCCAGTCTATTCAGTAATAAGTCAGCATGTGTTAGCATTTAATAAAATACACAAGTCCATATAACAAATTTGTTAAAGTACATACATGTACATGTATAGCAAATTCACAAATATTATACATGTTTTCCTTTAGGTATGACTACAGATTCTGTTCAGGGAAGTATTTAACATAAAACGTACCCTGGAGATCTAAAGTTTTTTTGATGAATAACTTTGTAGTATAAGTACTTGAGAAATAATGTTAGTTCAATATTTTACATTTTGACATCTTTAAAAATTCATCATAAAAGATGTAAATTTCATTACACTGTATTTTTAACTTCTATGGGACAAAAAAAAATCAATTTTCTAGACCTGTAAATTCGCTAGATCAGAGTTCCTTACATTACACAACATAAAATTTTACAAGGATTTGTAATAAATTATGCCGAGGATCCCCCAAAACTTCACTACATCTGTAAATTCACTATATCCATGTTGTAATAAAAGAATTTTACTGTAATTAAGTCAAATGAAAAATACTTTAATCTAATTTATGCACATGCTTATATATGATAAACATTCATGCTGTTGATAAATCTCTAGTGCTCTAGATTATAATAGGTCGATCAGTTGAAGAGAATGATTGAACTAAATTTTGATTGCCTTAATTTATGTATGTTTACAGTGATAGACATGTATCCTTACTATGTATGTAGCAGGAGTATGTTTACAGTGATAGACATGTATCCTTACTATGTATGTAGCAGTAGTATGTTTACAGTGATAGACATGTTTCCTTACTATGTATGTAGCATGTATGTTTACAGTGATAGACATGTATCCTTACTATGTATGTAGTATGTTTACAGTGATAGACATGTTTCCTTACTATGTATGTAGCAGTAGTATGTTTACAGTGATAGACATGTTTCCTTACTATGTATGTAGCAGTAGTATGTTTACAGTGATAGACACGTTTCCTTACTATGTATGTAGCAGTAGTATGTTTACAGTGATAGACATGTTTCCTTACTATGTATGTAGCAGTAGTATGTTTACAGTGATAGACAGGTTTCCTTACTATGTACGTAGTATGTTTACAGTGATAGACATGTTACCTTACTATGTATGTAGCAGTAGTATGTTTACAGTGATAGACAGGTTTCCTTACTATGTACGTAGCAGTAGTATGTTTACAGTGATAGACAGGTTTCCTTACTATGTCTGTAGCAGTAGTATGTTTACAGTGATAGACATGTTTCCTTACTATGTATGTAGCAGTAGTATAATTACAGGGATAGACAAGTTTCCTTACTATGTATGTAGCAGTAGTATGTTTACAGTGATAGACACGTTTCCTTACTATGTATGTAGCAGTAGTATGTTTACAGTGATAGACACGTTTCCTTACTATGTATGTAGCAGTAGTATGTTTACAGTGATAGACACGTTTCCTTACTATGTATGTAGCAGTAGCATGTTTACAGTGATAGACACGTTTCCTTACTATGTATGTAGCAGTAGCATGTTTACAGTGATAGACACGTTTCCTTACTATGTATGTAGCAGTAGCATGTTTACAGTGATAGACACGTTTCCTTACTATGTATGTAGCAGAAGTATGTATACAGTGATAGACATGTTTCCTTACTATGTATGTAGCAGTAGTATGTTTACAGTGATAGACGTGTTTCCTTACTATTTATGTAGCAGTAGTATGTTTACAGTGATAGACATGTTTCCTTACTATGTATGTAGCAGTAGTATGTTTACAGTGATTGACGTTTCCTTACTATGTTTGTAGCAGGAGTATGTTTACAGTGATAGACAGGTTTCCTTACTATGTATGTAGCAGTAGTATGTTTACAGTGATAGACACGTTTCCTTACTATGTATGTAGTATGTTTACAGTGATAGACATGTTTCCTTACTATGTATGTAGCAGTAGTATGCTTACAGTGATAGACATGTTTCCTTACTATGTATGTAGCATGTATGTTTACAGTGATAGACATGTATCCTTACTATGTATGTAGTATGTTTACAGTGATAGACATGTTTCCTTACTATGTATGTAGCAGTAGTATGTTTACAGTGATAGACAGGCTTCCTTACTATGTATGTAGCAGTAGTATGTTTACAGTAATAGACATATTTCCTTACTATGTATGTGGCAGTAGTATGTTTATTGTTCCCTCCAATGTTTTTATGAAATTTATAATCAGCAATAACAAAAAGACGACACATTTTCTTTGATCCTAGGAAATCTTGCTCTCTTTTTAATCTCCGATGCTTGTAAACTAGAAAAATTAAAAGAAAATCAAAACAGATTTTATCTGGTCAGACTTTGCAGTTTCATAAAAGAACACAAAAATAATGGACACTAAAAACTTATGAAATGCTACAAGTACCTGTATAATAATTTTCTAAAAATATATTTTCAGGTGTTGAAGGAATCTCATCAGCTGCTCTGGACATATCAGCATCGTTACCACAAAATTTTACTCTGAAAATAATATACTTTGTATTGAAATTGTCAAATATCCTATTTCTATACACCATGTTTTTACAATAACTGTCCTGTATATGTGTTATGGTGCTGAATGAACTTACCTGTATCCTAAAGCTTTCTTTTGTGGGTCAGATACCATGTCTGATTTTTTATAAATGATCATGCTACCATTGCTTTTCTGCACTGAACCTTTCAAGAATCTCCATGAAGGCTGTAATTACAAAGAAACTTCAAAATGAGGAAAGAAGGATCACTAAAAAAAGTTAGTTTCATTATCAAAATGAACAGCTTCACTAGCCAAGTGTTTCTGATCCTTATGGATATCTAAATCACACAAAGGATTTGGACTTTAATAATATATAATCATGAATTAAAGGCAAACATATTAAGATAGTTCAAGAGATACTTAAGTCCCCACTGTACACAAAATCTTGCATTCAGATAAATTATCCGAGAAACTTTCTATAATGAAATCTGATCTGGTATCTGGTGTCTAACACTTAGTTTACATACTAATTTGAACACTCTACCACAACAGTCTAAATATATGCATCTTGAAATTGATTTTTGACATATATATATATCTAATTTAAAAAAGCCACAGGTTTTGACCCCCTGACCATAAACCCAACTTGGTTTCACTCTGGGATAGATCAAATAATGGTGCAGATTTGAACTATTCCCATGTTATTTCACAGAAACAAAGGTGGGATAGATAAGCATGGGTTAGCTTCTGTGTCCTCTTGCCCTTTTCGATAGTGTGGGTATGAAGTAGTGTATACTGATCATCCGTACTTTTCCACGAAATAAAATGGCTTCTACAATTAATTATGATGAAGTGTAACAGTACCTCCAGTACTATGATATCATCAGCTGTCGTTATACTGGCTGATAACATGTCCCCCTCCCAATGAGCCTCAACATGTGAGCTGTCATCATCTAAAATAATTACAATCAAATAAAGGAAACAATTAGCAAACAGAAATTAAAAAAAAAATCTACACTTTACTAGAAAGTTAGAGTAGACAATTCACTTCATTTATCTATGTATACAGCATTCATTCATATAACAGTACAACATGCTAATAGTGAAGTGCCAGGGATGAGCAATGTTGGTTTATTAGAAACATAATTCATTACATGTATATCTATTAAGTTATGTTTTAAAACTACAGGGAATGAAAATCAATTCCCTGTAAGTGTGAATTCATTATAAGTATGTTAGCTGTAATTGTGTTTTACTGTAGATAAACAGGAAATTAATCATCATGTTGCTATTACCTGACAAATGGCCTTGGAGGAAGTTTGAGTTGGCAACGTAAAATTCATATTTCAAATGGTTGCTCAGCGTCCGAGCTTTAAAATCCTGAGTTATAATATTGGACTGTTTAAGAACTAAATGAAAATGCCTGAAATATAATAAGGAGTTCCTGGTGAAGCTTAAGTCCTTATATAATGTATGAACATGATAAAATGGTTTTATATTATATACCTTATCAGGAAGTTTTTAAAATTAATAAGGAAATTTGAGTTCCTTGTAATTACCATGCTAATGTTCAACAACATTTATCAATTTCCTGAAAAAGTAATTTTAAATACATATTTTTAGCTGCCAAAGTAATTTAAACAGTGATTGTTATGATAAGAATAAAGTAAAAAACAATTCATAAAATCATGATCAACATGATCAGAGCAAGTTTTTCAGGATAATTATAACTTTGCTTTCTTTGCAAGTAAACGATGCATTCCAAGAAATATATATATATATGACTGATTGACTGTCACAGCTTTGAACCAAAAACATTGATAAAGTAATCAAATCTTCAAGTACAAAACCTATTAAATGCTTTGAACCAAAATTGGTGAAGATGTGATGCAGGATTTGGATCCGCTCCCCGTCTTGTCCGACGCTCAATATCTGACATTTGTAGAAACTCATAATACTGCAATTTACTGGATACATCTCCTATAATGAAGACATCAACCTCAATATCATAGAATATATTTTATCTGCCAACTTTTAACTATTAGTTCATAACTTCAGGGACGTATATAACAAAGAATACATGTCCCTGATAATCAATTCACTAAAATGCAGCTATCACCCAATAAAAAGACTGCAAACAAATTCTACCAAATTTATTAGAAGTATCTTACTTCAACCTACCATGTTCATTTTAAGCCTACACTGCCCCATTGACCTCATGACCAAATTATGCAATTGTAGTTTATTATTATAATAAAACTTTGGAGTATATATACGGTATCCAAAAGATTATTTTATTTTATTGAAAACCTGCTCTAGTGTAAACATTACTGACCGTTTGTGAAGCTAACCAGCATTACTACCATCGCCAAACAAAACTCGGCACTCCTCATTCTCAGTCATTTGTTGAGTTTAATGTATTTCCAACAAAATCATTAAATTTTTTGGGAAAACAGTAAAATCTGAAACCAAAAAGATCGGATTCTACGGAAACAATCTTATTTTGTTTTATTTTATACCAATTTGTCCTTCTGATTTCAACAGTGAATGAAATTATATCTTTGATCAAAACAAGAAGATTTTAAAATAATTTTGCATAGCATAGATAAGATTTATTTTTTCACAGATTAGAATTATATTACGGAAAGGGGCTCCGTTTCCCGTCTTACTTTTGTTTTCTACTTTCACTTTTGCGACCAGAAGTAAGTTCACTGTTCAAGTTATTTAAATGAATTCACACAAATATTCAAGACCAGTTATGCTTGACTCTGGATTTTTTGTTTATCTCTTTAAAAATTTTTTAAAAAATGGAACTTAAATAGTTTGCTGCAAATCATGGCAAATGAGCCTTGATGCGAGATACTGACATATGTTTCAGTGACAATCCGACACAATCTCTTGAATTAGCTATGTACCTTGAATAAGATATATAGGTTGATTAACCAATTCAAATTAGCTTGATTTAGTTATTTCATTAAACTTTTCTGAAAGAGGGTCTCCCCAAAATACATGTATATGCATCATTAAACGCATTTTGTAACTAGAAAAGAGAGAATATTACAGGGTTGTCCCTAAGAATTGAAATAGCAGGGGACATTTAAAAAGTAAAATGGGGTCTGGAGTACCTTTCCCAACAGGGGGTTGAGGGGGAGTACCAGAATAATTGGGGATTATGTCATTAATGTGGGGAAATTCTCCTGCCCCCAGGTCTTAGGGACAACCCTGGGATAGTGATGTACTTGACAATTTAAGTGATGTATTAAATCTTTTAAAGCTTAAGGATGGCTTCCTTTGAATCCAAAGCAGTAAAACAAAGCAGTACTGCTCTTCAAGAAATGCAGAAGTTTTCATTAAGAAGATTGGAAATATCTATCAACAAGTTCATCAAAGTGATAACAATAGACATAGATAGACTGCAGCAGCACAGATTGAATGTCGAAAAAGTATCATCTCTTTCATTTTCTTAAATACATTTTTTATATATGAAATTGCCAATTTAAATAATGTATGATACATATTCTTTGCTACACTGTGGATTGCAATCTCAATTTCCTGTAAAAATTTCAGTTCAATAGACTTAATGATTGGAGTGCTCTTAACCGAGAGAATGTGAATGCTACAAGGACAGTTCAACAGATTAAGGCAAATATCAAAGAAATCAAAAAATTAAGAACACAGGTCATGGATGAAGATATTGAAGAATTTGACACTAAAACAGACCCAATGGTACAACAAGCTATACACACACTGCAAGATTTTGTGAATTTAAGAACAGAAATATCTCAAAGTTATGGTAATAACATAATTACTCACGTTTTAATGAAAAAGTCTAGGATGAAAACATACTTCATATTCCATGGTTTTGTTTGTCAGAAATGTGTATTCTAAAAGATGAAAATTATAAACATAATGATAACAGGAGAAATGTTTTCACAGTAGCTATGTTGATTCTTCTTTTCAAGGCAATATACTGTTACTGTTGACACAGATGTGTTCTCCGGCAGACATTGTAACTGTGTTCAATCTTTTTCAAATTCTTTTCCAAGGCAATACTGTTACTGATGACACAGATGTGTTCTCCGGCAGACAGAGAACTGTGAGTGAGAATGAGCTTCTTATTGTGGAGACAGAGCAGTTACACCATATCCCTGACAGTTCTCAGGCAGAGGAATCCTGGGAAAATTTACATGAGGTAACTGAAAGCCAGCTGGGCAAAACATTTTACATGTGTACAGATAAATACATGTACTTTGAAAAGTATTTAAGGAAGGCTGGATAGAATACAGTTTTTATGCCAAAAATGTATTCAAGTACGGTATAAAAAAGAAAGAAAATCTAGATTAAACTTCAATCCATATAAATGAAAAAGGGATTTTTAGGTCACCTGAGTAAACTCAGGTGACCTTTTGCTATCCGTTTTTGTCTGTCGTCGTACGTCGGTCGTAAACTTTTGAACATTTTTAGCTTCTTCTCTGGAACCGCTCAACCAATTTCAACCAAATTTGGTATATAGCATCTATGGGTGAAGGGGAACAAAAATTGTGAATTTCATGGTCCCTGCCCCCCTGGGGCCTGAGGGATGGGGCTAAAACCACCAAAAATAATGCAATCTTTAAAAATCTTCTTCTTTACTCCTGGACATCAAGCAGTCAAACTGTTGGCATCATTGTAATAAGCATGGAGCCCTCTACCAAAATTGTGAAATTCATGGCCCCAGGGTCAGGGGTTCTGGTGCTAGGGTGGGGCTATATAGATCATATAGTGAAAGTGCATTATTTCTTTGAAAATCTTCTTCTCTGCTCCTGGGTATTAAATAAAGTTACTAAGTACATAGTTATAATGAGCAAGAGTGCCTCTTCCAAAATTGTGAAATTCATGGCCCCAGGGTCAGGGGTTCTGGTGTTAGGGCGGGGCTCTATTGATTATATAGTGAAAATGCATTATTTCTTTGAAAATCTTCTTCTTTGCTCCTGGGTATTAAATAAAGGAACTAAGTACATAGTTATGATGAGCAAGAGTGCCTCTTCCAAAATTGTGAAATTCATGGCCCCAGGGTCAGGGGTTCTGGTGTTAGGGCGGGGCTCTATAGATTATGTAGTGAAAAAGCATTAATTCTTGGAAAATCTTCTTCTTTGCTCCTGGGTATTAAATAAAGTAACTAAGTACATAGTTATGATGATCAAAAGTGCCTTTTCAAAAATTGTGAATTTCATGGCCCCAGGGTCAGGGGTTCTGGTGTTAGGGCGGGGCTCTATAGATTATATAGTGAAAATGCATTAATTCTTTGAAAATCTTCTTCTCTGCTTCTGGATATTAAATAAAGTAACTAAGTACATAGTTATGATGAGCAAGAGTACCTCTTCCAAAATTGTGAATTTCATAGCCCTAGGGTCAGGGGTTCTGGTGTTAGGGCAGGGCTCTATCGACTATATGGTGAAAATGCATTAATTCTTTGAAAATCTTCTCCTCTGCTTCTGGGCGTTAAGGTGATAAACTAAGTACATAGTTATGAGGAGGAGGTGGGCGTCTTCCAGTATTGTGAAAGCCATGGCCCCTGGGACAGGGGTTCTGGTGTTAGGGTGGGGCTATATAGATCATATAGTGAAAGTGCATTATTTCTTTGAAAATCTTCTTCTCTGCTCCTGGGTATTATTTAAACAAACTAAGTACATGGTTATGATGCATAAGGATGCCTTTTCAAAAATTGTGAATTTCATGGCCCCAGGGTCAGGGGTTCTGGTGTTAGGGCGGGGCTCTATTGATTATATAATGAAAATGCATTGATTCTTTGAAAATCTTCTTCTCTGCTACTGGAGATTATTTAAACAAACTAAGTGCATGGTTATGATGCATAAGGATGCCTTTTCAAAAATTGTGAATTTCATGGCCCCAGGGTCAGGGGTTCTGGTGTTAGGGCGGGGCTCTATTGATTATATAATGAAAATGCATTGATTCTTTGAAAATCTTCTTCTCTGCTACTGGAGATTATATAAACAAACTAAGTGCATGATTATGATAGACAAGGATGCCTCTTCCAAAATTTTTAAATATATGGCCTCAGTTTTTGGGGTTCTTGAGGAGGGGGGGGGGGGCTCTATTGATTATATAGTGAAAAAGCATTAATTCTATTAATCATTAATTAATCCTGTCTGCTCCTTAGTGTTGAGCTGATAAAGAAATTGCTTAGCTATGTTGAAAATGGGAGCTTCGAACAGAATTTTTAAATCTTGTGGTCCTAGGGTCAGGGGTTCTGGCATAATGAGGGGGGGGGGGGGCTTTTGATAATATAGTGGAAAAGTGTTAATTCTTTAAAGTCCATAGTTATGATGATGAGGGTAACTCTTCCAAATTTGTAAATTTCTTGACCCTTGGTCTTGGGTTCTGGTGTTAGGGTAAGGCTTTGTTGAATCTGTAGTGAAAATGCATTGTACCAGTGAAATTCTTCTCTGCTTCTGGGCATATTGGAAGCAAACTGAGTAAAAGTTTAAATGATATGAGTAAGCGTATTTCTACCAGATTTTTAAACATCTGGACCATTGGTCTAAGCATTCTGGTCCTGGGCAGGGCTCTATTAATTTGTATCCTACTGAGAGAAGTTATTCCCCTTTTCCATTCACCTTTGATAATTAATCACTGTAAATAATGTATTTGAAAGGTTAATAGAATAAGATAATTATGCAAGAATGTTTATTGTATAATTAAAAAAGTACTTTCTTAGTTTTAATAAACAGGTAGACCTGTAAGTAATAGATAAATAAAAATGAGACAAAAATAACTTATCTTATTAAAAGTTCTTCAAAGACCATAAGAGAGGTCAATGCTAGAGGTCTTAATATGGGTTTATAAATAGTACAGAAGCACTAATAGTTTGTTAATAGTCTGCATAGTGTTAAGTGGGGGACAAATTAGAACTTAATTTATGAGTTGATACTGAATACTAGACTAATTATTTTGTTGATCCTGATCTTCCTACTTCTCTTGCTTTAGGGCAACAAAGCTTCAACTATCAGTGTATTTAACTTCTAAATTGTTGTATTATATTCAGGTGACCGTTAAGGCCCTTGGGCCTCTTGTTTTCTGATGAGAGCAAATATTTATTACTCAAAAAGTTACTGATAGCAATTAGCATGTCTAATTTGATATACATTAATTCATTTTCAGAACTTGGTGGAATTAAATTCTTTAATACATGATTTTTCAAGTGCAGTGAAGGTAAGCTTAAACAGATTTTCAGACCTTCCAGATGTATTGCATTTGAATACTGTAAATCACTTTATTTTCATGTAATTACGCAAAGCCAAAATTTCATTCTTATATTTAAACTATTAAAAAATATATACTATAATAACAAACTTTCTTGAAATTTTTGTCTTGCTTATAAATCATAAATTACTTTCCCGTGAAAATATGGTGTCATGAAAATTTGATCCGCAGTAGTTATAATTTGGTAATGAGAGTTCAAATAAAACTTACAGCTGATCTTAAAAACTGAATGCCTGCATGTAGCTATAGTTTAAATACTAAGGCCATTCATACCATTTGGTCCATGTCTTGAGATTATCTAAGCCAATACATGTACCTGTATTCATCAAATTTATTACAGATTGATAAAGATCTTTGGGAAGAGTTCTTGCTTTGATTTAATCAAATTTTGAAAAGGGTAGATAATTTAATATACAGTTGAACTTTGGTATCTTGAACACTGATTTCTCGAATACCATGGATACGTCAAAGTCATTTGGTAGTTCAAACTCCTTATTCTTTAAGTATTTTACCCTGGATAACTTGAATCCTCGGATATCTCAAAGTATTTTCTTTGTCCCATTGGGTTCAAGATAACCAGGCTTGACTGTACTTAAAACATACTGGTTGCTAAAAATGCTACTTCTTAGATCAAGTTGTCAAATTTTGACCAATCTGGTTCATACACTGTAACATAAGCATAACATAAGACTAGAATCATTAAATCTTTTCATCATGACAACTACAAAATAGGTCACAGTGACCTACTTTTGAAATTTTATAGCTTCTGTCAGATCATTTTAATTGAATATGTTGTGCAGCACTAGACTAATTCAATGTTAATTGTTAAATGATAAACTTGAAAGATGGACATAGTGACCAGGGTTGGGGTCAATTACTTTGAAATGTAATTAAATACTTTCAAATACATTGATAATTTTGTCAGTTACTTGCAATTACAATTACATTGATTTTAACAAATGTAATTAATTGCTCTAAATTACTTTGAAGAATGTAATTAAATATATATCAATTATTTTAATTTATTTCCAAAAATTTTGAAGAACAAATACATGAATATTTTGAAGCCACAATTTTATTATAAGTTTTACCTTTCCTATTGACCTGGGCAGTGTGTTTATGCTGTATAAACATTATTAGGTATTTTATTATTGAATAAACACAAATTCATGCCAAACAGTACTGGTATGCATCATGATAAAACACCTTTTTTAAATATGTTACTTGAAAAATAAAGTATTTGAAATGTAATTGAAAAATACATGACATTTTTGGAATGTATTTAAATACATTCAATTACTTGTAATTGAAAGCAAACTCTATTACAAATACATTCAATTACTTAGAAAAAATGTATTTAAATATAGTAAATTACAATTACTCATTTCAATTACCCCATCCCTGATAGTGACCTACTTTTTGAATTTTACTTTTCATTGTTAAATTATTTTAAATTGGTAATTAGAAGTAAATCTAGCAACACTAGAATTTTTTTTGTAAAATATTGGTGTATTTTAAGTAGCGTTTAATTTTGTCTTTTTTTACAAAACATTTTTTTACAGACACAACAAGAAACTGTTGATAGAATTGAGGACAACATTGAGAAAGCACACGAAGGAGTCCAAAAGGGGGCCATTCAACTGGGAAAGGTACTATTTTGTTCCATGAACAGGGGCCTTAGCTGCCATTAGGCTCTTAAGGCATGTGCCTCAATTAATTTTTTTAGATAAAAATAATTATGTAAAACAAAAATGATAAAAAGAAAGAAAATAAATGATTAAATATCATTTTCACCTTTGATAGAGATCATTAATGTATAAACTACCACCAGACTGTGCAAAGTGATAACCCGCAATAGTTAATCAGCTGTTTTCCTGTAAAACTCTCTATAAACTGTCTTTAATATTTCTAAATGCAATTAATTAAGTAGATATAAAACTCCCTTGATGCTAACAAGATATGTTTACCATAGTATAAATTGTCAGGTCATAATGTGTACTTGAAATACCCAATATGTGTGATATAAATGTATGTGGAATTTTAAGTCTCTAACAATTTTTTTATTACATCATGAAAAGTTAGTTAAACATTTGAGGCTGAATGGGTCAATTTCAAAATGTTTTCCTTTGGAAATCATTTTCTGTTGGGGGGTTTCAACACCCTGAACCCTCTACCAGTGTGCTGCCCTGGACCCGTTGGGGGCCTCAAGTGGCCCCCAGACCCCTCACCATAATTTGTGCCTATACATCATCAAAGTCCTAGCTATGCCCCTGAATTGAACTTTCAATAATTTGTGTACTGGCTACTTCAGCAATATATTTGTCAAATAAGGTATTAAGATATTAATATGCACAAAATATAGTTATTGAATTTAGGATATAGGAACGAATGATTGTCAATGCAACCTTTATGGAAAACTTTCCCCCGTTCACTTATATTAAAGTCAGTTAGTCAAATGGATGAAATATAGATTACTAGCTGATTACTTGCTTCAGTTTTTTTTTTACATCAATGTTTAAAATATATTGTGTATGGCCTATATGCTTGTTGAATTCATTAAACATATGGCACTGTTAAATGTAATTCATTATCTTTCAGGCATCCAAATACAAAGCTGCTATATTCCCAGTAGCAGGTGCCCTTCTTGGTACAGTGGTGGCAGGACCAGTAGGATTGATAGCTGGGGCCAAAATAGGGGGCGTTGTGGGGGTGGGAATTGGAGGGACAGCTGGTAAGTGATGTTTAATGTAGAGCCATAGTGGCCAGAAATTTCTATGCAAATGTACAGCCACGAAAAGAAAGTTTCCTTCAATAGATTGC
Source organism: Saccostrea echinata (assembly GCF_033153115.1). NCBI lineage: Eukaryota > Metazoa > Mollusca > Bivalvia > Ostreida > Ostreidae > Saccostrea > Saccostrea echinata. The sequence goes on along the minus strand of NW_026889806.1, from coordinate 2,654,884 downwards.
GAACTTTTTTTTTTTTTACATATTTCATTGTGTACCAAGGAATATGCAGCATGTATCCCTCTGTTGACCCAAATTTTCTGGCCACAGTTTTATTCATTCTGCAAGCCTGTCTTGCCATAACATCTATAACTGATCTGGATACATTCATGGATCTAGAGGGAGGTCAAGGGGTTCATCCCCCACCCCACCCCATGAAATTTTAGAGTTAATTGATTTCAATGTGAAAATAACAGTAATGACCTTGGACACCCTCCCCCCCCCCCCTCCCCCCAGTAATTGGACCCTTCTTTAAATGGAAAGGAAAGCCATGTATCTGAAGAAAATTGACTAAGTGTTTACATTAGCATCCACTCCCCCACCCACCCATCTTCCATATATGGCTTTGGCTACAGACCTCAGTAATCTGCATTTTAATTTAATTGATTTCCCTCTTTCCCATTACCTCAGAGGTTTAAATTTTACAGTCAGAATCACCATAACTTTTTGGCAAAGAAGGAAAATACGCTTCTATGCCAAATATATTTTTTTTTTATTGAAATATACATGTATGCAGAGTTATAGACCGTATCACTTTATACAGATTGGCTGAACAATATAACCCATACCTCCAAAATATCCTTTGTACAGCCATTGGTACCTGGGAATCTTATCCTTCATCCACCTCAAAATCTTGGCAATTTTTTCATGCCTCAGAGCATCTCTATCCTGAATTTTCATTGATGTATATTTTCGATACCCCAGTACAAAGTTACCTGATTATTGTTCTTATATGCAATATACTTGTTTGTACCATACATATCTTTGATGGAGGATTCAGCCCATTCAAGGAGAGTTTTTCACTACATGAAATATGGAGATAATGAACAGTATTCAAGCTCAAAGTCCATTTAAACAATACAAATCAGGAGCAGAGAAAACATGAACCTCCTAAAGCATCAGATCTGGGATCAGGTGCCATGGAGGAGTGAGCATTTCCAGCTGACCTGTCACACTTTCTGTGTGCTCCTTGTCATGATCAGGAAAAAACAGAAAAATTCATAGACAATGCAGTGTGTAAATAATGGTCTAATAATTAGTGTGAAAAATGTCTCATTCTATAGATAAAATATTTTATTTGAAGAACAATGAGATATTTAACTTTGTCTAATTTTTCAAATGATCCCAGTATGAAAATTCTTATTGCATTTCAATTTGTCAGTTATTTTTTCTTACAGGATTTTTTGGGGGTAGATTGCTGAAAAATAGACAAAATCAAGTCACAGAGGTAGAACTGAAAAATATGAGTGTGAAAAAATCCTCTTCTTTACCGGACATAGCGTCTGAGTCTGGACAGAAAAAAGGATGGTTACCATGGACATGACATGCGCATTTATCACTTAATTCATAGGTGTGATTTTAAGAGAGACATTGGTATATCAGTATTATATGTGAAATGTTATTTATTGTGTATTAATTCCATCAATAAAGTTTGAAGAAGGTTCCATTTTCACCCAAGATTGCCTCTCTTTGTAAGATATTAAACTGAAAAATTGAAATTGATTGAAATTTTACAAAGAATGTGTTTTCAGTCTAGTCAAATGTTTTTTTTTTTCTCCTAAGGATCTGGTAAAGGTTTATTTTTTTTTAACATTTTATCCACAAGAAAAATCTAAAAGTAATGAACAGTTTTGAAATTTCAATAAAAATCTGGGGAATTCACTAGCCAAGGGTGATTCTTCAATCTTCTCTTTTGTGGATTGTTGCCAATGGTCACACCCTTGGTTAGCAAAGATAGTGACGAGTTAAATTTAATCAAATTTCACATTTATCTAATCGTGAGGTGTAGGATTGTTTTCTTCAATTTTGTTAAAACTGAATCAGGATATGAATGTAAGTTGATCAAGAGACAGAGGTCTTGCTATGTGTATTACCCAATGTGCGTGTAAAGAAGTGTTCAGTGATCAACCCTCTCTCAGTGTCGCTTATATTCACGATAGGAAGAGAACAGGATATTGTGGGGATTTCCCTCAGAAATCCCAATTCTTTGTTTGGTTCATTCTATTGTGGCCATTTTTAAATGGAATACAGTTACTTTAACAGGTAAATCAATGGGATAGCATTGTTTTAGACAATTCTCGGTTTTCTTAGGACCTGTGTAGGCGGAAAGAGTAAAGGATCCAGCCCACCATCTTTGTTAGTGTGTGTATGTTTCAAAATATAATGAGTATTTATGCTTATGCTTATCATTTTTTTTTTGGCAACCCCCCCTTTTGAAAATTGATGGCATGTGCCTGCTGTGTAATAAATAAGACAACTTTATATTTATCTACAACTTTATGCATTATTTAAAAAATGATGCTTCAAGTTCCATTTATAGTCCATTGTCAAAGTCCATGTATTTCTAATGTTTCCTTAGAAATATATCAGTATGTCTTGAACCCTGGTTTGTTCAATACTAGTGCATGTACATAAAAATCTAGTGTAATTTATTTCCCCTTTTTCTTGTGAAATTATGGGTTTCTTCAGGGACCTATATGCTAAGTATATAGGTTCCTGGTTTCTTTAATTAATTAATTCTTTTTCCAATTCTATTCCATTTTTCTTACTAATTAATGTCTATAAAATAGATCTTTCTTGCTTTGATCAATGGCAAAACCTACTGCCTCTGCCAATACACTTCTGCAACTCGGATCTTTTAAAAGAGCATCGAAAGAAAAGCAAACATAAATGTAAATTAACAAATACTTTGCTTTTATATTAAATTCTGGAGAACATACAAAGAAGAAAATCTGCCATTATAGCTATTCATTTGTCTCAGCTTCTCTCCTGGCCTGCATGATTGTTTTCTGGATTTCTCTTTCCTGCCTTTTTTTACCACACCCCCACCAACCACAGTCTGGGTCATCAGGATTGGTTGCTCTAGCAACATCCTCCGAAATCTCTCTCTTTTTCCCACAGTGCCCCCACCAACATCCCTTTTCTTGAGCTTCTGGTGGATTTGTGGTGCTTCCCATAGCTGTAAATAGAAAGACACAATTTATGCCCCGGTCTCTTCCGACAAAAAAGTAATGTGATCTCTTAGATCAAATACATGCTTTTAGAAGTATACAGGGAAAAAGTAGAAAACCAGAAATCTTTTATGAGACTGTAGCTCTACTGGTTTGTACTTAAAACAAAGGAAGAGAAAAGTAGCACATGCACTTGAAACTATGCAACAGCAATAAATAGAATAATGATCCTTGGTTTACTCTCTTTTTGTGGCAAGATTGCAATCAGACTAAAACTTTAGGAGGAGTAGCCTTTTGAAAGAATTTCACCAAAATTTCTATTTTTAGTAATCATGGCAAGTCCGTTCATCTATGTAAGTGTAGTCTACTTGTGTACAAAGTTATATTGAAATTAGATGAAAAGTGTAGGAGGCATAGCATTTTGGAAGTATTTCACAGAAATTTCTATTTTTAGTTACCATGGCAATATCATTATTCCAAATCAAAAACGGTACACAAAATTATTTATCTGAGTATGAAATCTTGTATCCAAGTTATATTCAAATCAGTCCAAAACTGTAGGAGGAGTAGCATTTTGTAAGTATTTCACAATTATTTTTATTTTAAGTAATGATGGCAACAATGCTCACAAAAAAACCCCAAACATTTACATGTATAAAAAGAATCATGTATCTCAGTATAGTTTACTTGTGTGCAAAGTTATACTGACACCAGACTAAAAGTTTAGGAGAAATACATGTAGCATTTTGAAAGTATTTCACAGAAATTTCTGTTTCGCAACACTGCTTTAAAAAAAATAATCAAAAACCCATGCACTAAATTATGTATCTAAGTATAGTCTACTTGTGTGCCAAGTTATTTTGAAATCAGACCAAAACTGTAGGAGGAGTAGCATTTTAAAGGTATTTCATATAAATTAATTATTTTTAGTAACCATGTCAACGCCGTTCATCAAAATCAAAAACGGTTTCACTAAATTAAGTATCTTGGTGTAGTCTAACTGTAAGCCAGGTTATATTGAAATCAGACCAAGACTGTAGGAGGAGTAGTGTTTTAAAGGAATTTCACAGACATTTCTATTTTAAGTAACCATGGCAACACCATTTATCAAAATAAAAAACCGATGCACTAAATTATGTATCATAGTGTAGTCTACTTTGGAATTTCGTGCCAAGTTACATTAAAAACAGACCAAAACTGTAGGAGGAGTAGCATTTTGAAAGTATTTTACAGAAATTTCTATTTAAAGTAACCATGGCAACACTGTTCATTAAAATCAAAAACCGTAATTTGTGAGCGTTGTTGCCATCATTACTTAGTGTAGTCTTCTTGTGTGCAAAGTTTAATATATTGATGTCAGACCAAATCTGTAGGAGGAGTAGCGTTTTGAAAAATCGTTTACAGACAGACGGACATCTAGACAGACCGACGACGGACACCTTACTATCGCATAAGCTCTTCTGGTCTCTGACCAGTAGAGCTAAAAAATACAATTTATCTATTTCATATATGTTTAGTAAATATGAACATCTTTTTTTCAAAATTAAAAACAGTCGGGTCTGTTTGCAAGCGTAAAAATTGTAAAGAACCGCCACATGTTTCATGTCTTCTTAGAACTTGGAAATAATTTGAGAAAGATGTTATCTGAAAAGGGTGAGGATAACGAACAGTGCTCGATCTCTAAAAAATCCTACAAACAAAAAAATCTGTGAAGAGGGCACACGAACCCCTGTAAATTCCAGAGGTGGGATCAGGAGCCTATGAGGAGTAAGCATTCCCTGTCACACCCGCCGTGAGCCTTATGTATTGATCAGGTAGACGGAATATTCCGTAGTCAAATTCAGTAAAAAAAAAAAAAAAAAAAAAAAAAAAAAAAAAAGGCCTATGCTAGTCTAAATATGACCCAGTGATAGGTTATATTTCCTAACAAGGTTACTACGAGGGGTGATCAAAAAGTTCGCGAACTAATTGAATAACTTCCATAAAAGAAATAAAATTAGATTTCGGTGTTTATTATTTTGTAAAGTAGTCCTCTCCGATTTAAATGCACAACAGCAACCCTTCTGCCCATGCGCGAATCACGTGATCCAGGCGGTCACGTGACATGCTCCGTAGCGTTCTGTTCACCGAAGCTAAAAGATTTTTCCGAGTCTTTTTTTCTTACCATGCAACTTATTTTTTAAAACAAGAATCGTCCATTTGTCATAAATGGCCAAATCTCGGCAATAGGATGGGTTGATAAGGATATCTTTTTCCAGAATGAGCATGGTGACCGTCACAGCCGGACTTCTTTGTCTTGGGTGCGTCGTTTTTCCATAGTGGATAAAGTATGGGCGCTTTCTTTTTATCATATCTGATATGTTTTAAAGTCTAAAGTAAACGGTACTTAGTGATATAATCATTATAATATTCTTAAAATATTCAACTATATTTCAAACTGTGACTTGGCGATCTTTCGTAACAAATTGCTCAACTAAGGACACATTTCTTCTCCAGCTTACTTTCATTGGGTACTAGAACAAACATATTTTTAACCATCTCCCTTCCTTGACTAAAACAATCAATCCAATTAATGATTGCGTGAACTTCTGGCAAGTTTTTTGTCTTCATAAACCTTGTACAAATTACTATATGCTACTGCAAAGGAATTTCCAAGATATACGTTAAACTTTACAGCCTTTCGTTGCTCGAGTACGACTGAGTCAGCCATTTTTTGTTACAAGTCACCTACATATTGACGTCATTTTCACATTGTGACGTCACAAGCATGGAGCAAAAACATTACGTAAAAATTTATAGAACATGTTTATGACTATTTGTGTGCCAAATTTCATTCTGATCTGAATTGTGGTTTTGTAAATATAGAAATAGTTCGCGAACTTTTTGATCACCCCTCGTATAACGACCACAGGATTTACAAAATGCTGACTTTAATCGAGGGTGTTAAAATCCCTGTAACATCAACTTATCTGTTAGTAACCTGCTTTTGTTTAACGCATTGATTGTACTCAGAGCATGCTTTTGAGTATCGAGTAAGTTGGAAGACATAAACACCATATGCAGATGATAGCACATAAATAAGCAGGGCTCTAATTGGCGCCTAATTTGGTCGCCATGGCGCCTAAAAATTACGATTGGCGCCTAAAAAAAATTCTTCAAGTCGCCAAATTGGCGACCATTTTAAATTGACTTGGTGATAAACATTTTCATTTTTAAAAAAAAAAAAAAAAAAAAAGAGCAGAAAAGAAGTTTAAAAGTTAGCAATGGACATGTCTCTATATATTGATTGATGTCAGTTTTTAAATAAATGCTTAAGAAAAATTTACCTGGCGACTAAAAATTTGCATTGGCAACTAAACGTTTTTAATAAGGAGCCAGTTGGCGCCTAAATTTTAGAGATCAGATGGAGGCCTGATAAGGAAAGTTGACGATGCAAAAGATGAAGTCATCTGACATATATTTATATACATTTATACTTACCAAACAAGAAAACCACCAAGAGGACGACTAAGAAGGTCTTCATATTCACCTAAAAATTTCAAAAAGTTATGCAAAATCAACGCATTTAGACATTCGCTTTGTTTAAAAGTATAACTTACCGGATTCAAATGCAGACAGAATGAAGGTACACCAGGCCCTCTCTCTTTATATCTTCATTCATACAACTGTTACAGCACTTTTGGGGGACGCGCTGACATCGATTAGGGATAAAGTGTTGCATGCGTTACACTGGTGACTCATGAAATGTGCAGTTATCTCCTATTTGATTGGAATTCGGTTAATCTAATTAAAGTTTATCGCGAATTCAATATATTTGTTGAAATTTGTAATATTTACAAGACCTAAAAATGAAATTGATTCGTTTAACTCAAAATACAGGGTGTATTTATTATTTTTTTTTAATCAAAAAATAAACTTAAGAACATTTTTTGATTGAATATTCATGCATATATATACTATATATCCATACATGCTGTTGGGGATGATAAACATTGAAGGATAATATGGAAAAAGACGTTGTTGCATTTGTTAGTTCTTGCAATTCGTCAAGGTTTCACTACCCGGTTAGATAGGTCTATATCCTCTAAATAAATGTAGTTTAAAAGATAAAATTTACTAAAATTTTGATGTTGTGGATCACCCGGTGAAACGTAAACATTAACAGAGCTCGTGCCCTGTTTACAAAACAGTTTACGTTCCACCTTGTTAAACTCTGCACACATCACTGACAATACTGGTGAGTTGGTTTTGCTTTTTCACATTTCTAATCTGAATTTTCTGGATTATATCTTTTTTTTCATAAATACACAACAAAATTTCTACTTTTCTTAAGTATTAAGGATAAAGTTTACTTTGTGAAAGTGCGAGGATGTGTCAATCCAACGCGTCCCGAAATTCGTAGTTTCAATAATTTCCAGATAAAATAAGTTTTTATTATATTTCCGTGTCACTGTGAAATGCTATAGCAATATATAAGTCATGGTATACTACAGAAAATTTGAGAAAATATTAACTTCAAATCTGTGTCTATGCCCCTTTAAGGACTAATGACCCTCTGCCCTAAACTTCACGAAATTTTTTTTTAAACTTCCCAACATTGATTTTCATTAAGAGTTATAGCATCAGATTCAAATGAAAAATAGTATGAGGTATGAAACGTTGCTTATTTTTTCACAAATAATTTTTATGTCAGATCATGACATGAAGAAATTTTAACATCGAGAATAGGAAGAGTAATAATTTATTATCACAACATAAAATTAAAAATATGCGGTATATGTGAAAATAATATTTAGTGTCATACCTACAAAATTCATATTGGAAATCATAATAAAGCGCTGTTTAAGTAAGAATATCACAATATTGTATGTAGTTGTAAGAAAACAATACATCTGTTAGCAAGAGTTATCTTTCTTGTATATATTTTTCATTGGAAAAAAAATGTTATACTAATTAAAATTCTACGTTTGGTATTGATACATTAGACCATTTTTAAAATGATCCTTAAAAAGATAGAACTTATTCAATTAGTAAGGGTTTTAAAACTGGATTTAATAATTTTTTCAAACATGACAAAACAATTTGAAAAGTATAGGCAAAGGAAATAGAAGGTAATGTTTCCATCATGTGTTAGGTTTGATGGAATTGAATACTTAAAGGTCTCTATAATTAAACTCTGATAAAGTAAACTATGAGTAATATTAGTGCTTTTTACTTGGAAAAGTTACCTCTCTTATCAGAGGGTCGGTCCTCCTTAAATGTCACTATTTATCAGGAGCGTGGTGGTTACCGTGTTAGTCTCAAAGGAAAAAGATACGCAGAATTTTTATTGCTAGGGTTCTAACCCCATGAAAACCACATTATTTTTCAATAACAGAATAATTTTTGAAAGAAAAAAATTTCCTCAGAAAAGTTTTGTTAATCATAATTTCATAAATTTCAATAATGAGAACTTTACTCCAAATTCTTAATTCACAGATTAAATAATGATTTGTAGCTCTACTCGACGGCGTTAGCGTCGGCGTCCCGGTTAAAGTTTTAGGAGCAAGTCCATTCCCAAGTAACTATAAGCCCTACCTGGGCCAAACTTACATGTATGATGCATCTAGGGATGGACACTACCACACTTGCGTCGAATGCTGGATCTGAGCTAGATTTTCTATAGATAATTGACCAGGTTTAAGTTTTTGGAACAGGTCCATTCCCAAGTAACTAAATGCCCTACTGCGATCAAACTTTCATGGATGGTACATCTAAGGATGTACATTTCCCAACCTGCTTTGGATGCTGGATCTGACCTTTATTTTCCACAGAAGTGAATTTTAGCAATACTTTAACCAAATTAGCATGGATGATGTATCTACAGATGGACACTTCTTGATCAGCTTTGGATGCTGAATCTGACCTGCATTTTCCAGATGAGTGACCAGGATAATGTTTTTGGAGTAACAGTATAGTTATGTGGAATGTTATGATTAAACTTGCATAGATGATGCATCTAGTGATGAACACTTCCAGACTTGCTTCGGATGTTCGAACTGACAGACATTTTCTTGATTAGTGAACAGGTTGAAGTTTTTGGAGCAGGTCCATTTCAACGTAACTATAAGTCCTACTTAAACCAAACTTGCATAGATATTGATTTCGGGATGCACAGTAACTGGAAAAAACAAGATGTGTTTGTGAAACACTGATGCCCCCGTATGGCAGCTTATGGCGAAGGTTAAATTTCTCAAATGCAAGTCAAAATTTAATCCAGGCCAAAAAATTAAAAAATATTGGTACCCAGAGAAAGGTCTTGTCTCAAGGAATATACCTGTGAAATTTGAAAGCCCTAGCTGCAACAGTTCAAAAGTTATGGCGAAGGTTAAAGTTTTTTAAAAGTAAGTAAAACGTCAAGGTCAAGGTCAAAGTTGTTGGTTTCCAAAGGAAGGTCTTGTCACAAGGATTACATATGTGAAGTATGAAAGCCCTAGCACCAACCATTCAAAAGTTATGGCCAATGTTAAAGTTTTTCAAAAGTAGGTCAAACCCCTAAGTCAAGGTTAAAGTGGTTGGTATCCAAAGGAAGGTGATGTCACAAGGATTACATATGTGAAGTATGAAAGCCCTAGCATCAACCATTCAAAAGTTACCAACAAGGTTAACTTGGTTAACAAGGTTAAAGTTTTTCAAAAGTAGGTCAAACCCCTAAGTTAAGGTTAAAGTCGTTGGTATCCAAAGGAAGGTGATGTCACAAGGATTACATATGTGAAGTATGAAAGCCCTAGCATCAAACATTCAAAAGTTACCAACAAGGTTAACTTGGTTAACAAGGTTAAAGTTTTTCAAAAGTAGGTCAAACTCCTAGGTCAAGGTCAAAGGGTCAAAGTTGTTGATATCCAGAGGAAGGTCTTGTCACACGGAATACACACGTGAAGTTTGAAACCCTAAGCACCAACTGTTCAGAAGTTATGGCCAAGGTTAAAGTCTCATAAAATTTTGCAAAAGTGGGTCAAACTCCAAAGTCAAGGTCAAAAGGTCAAATATGATGGTCTTGTCACAAGGAATACACATGTGAAATATGAAAGTCATAGCTCCGACCAATCAAAAGTTATGGGCAAGGTTAAAGTTGACAACAGACAGACAGACAGGACAAAAACAATATACCCCCGGGATCTTTCGATCCGGGGCATAAATATGATGTGAGATTTGCCTTACTTATAGATAACATTCGCCGAGGTGAGCTTAGTAATCTTTGTTTACCTATATTTATATATCTGAAGCTATATGCATTCTGCACGCCTTGTTCACCCATCTCCTTTATTATTTGCATCATTTACAACCAAAATAGGTCCAAAAATATATACCAATCTAGGCATCCGTTTTGTTTTTTTTTTTTTTTTTTTTTGGTTTCTATCATCTGTCCTTAACAGGCAGTATTCGGATGAAATCGAACAAGCCAGAAAAAACCTATACCCAGTGATGAAAGAACTGCGACAGACAGAACGATGAACATGTGAAATTAGTCATAGATATATTATATTTTAATTGGCAGCCGTATGATACAATCGGAACACCGACGAAATGTCAGACAGGAAGTGTGGAAGCAACTCACTGTTGATCTCAGTCTCACTTTTCCACTATATATTCCTTTTGTAAAAGTGAGACTTAGATCAAAAGTTAGCTCGTATCAGTTTTAGGCCCCGGAGCCTGACAGGGGTATGCAAGGGGACATGTTGATAACTGTCCGTCTGGTGGCAAACTAAAGATCTTATCCTTGAATTGTGGCAATAAGAAAAAACTGAAATACCCCAAATTCCAAAATTTAGTTAAAATTATGACATTCTATGTTTTCAAGAAACTAAAACTGACGGTTTAGTTACCCTTTATTTAGATGGTTTTGACTTTTATTTGAAAAACAGAATTAAAAATGGTAAAAAGTTCTCTGGAGGAATTACAAGTATTGGTATACAGGAAAAAATTCAGTAAAAACATTATTCACAAAAGCAATAGCGAATTTGTACTTTGGTTTGAAATATCAACCAAAATTTCAAATGGAGGATTTTTTTAGATTGGCATACAGGAAAAAAATCAGTAAAATCATTTTTATTCACAAAAGCAATATATTTAGTGAATTTGTACTTTGGTTTGAAATGACAACCAAAATTTCAAATACTGATAAAAATATTTTCATTGGAAATGCGTATATTCCCCCCAGAAAACTCCAAATATGGTAACAAGGATGCATAAAGTTTATTAGAGATTGAAAAAACGATAAACGTGATTTTAGTACGTGATTTTAATGCCAGGACCGGAGCAGGATCTGAAATCCATCCGGTTTTATATGAAACCGTAGACAAATTCAATGATATTTTTGGAGAATCACAATATGAATTTAATTTAACATCAGGACATTTAGAGCGTAATAATGTGGATAAACTTGTTATGGCAAATTATTATTTGAGTTTTGCAAGGCCAACAATGTATTAATTGTAAAGGTCGCACAGATGATAATATATCTGGAAAAGCAACATGTAAAAGTACAAGTACTGTGGATTATTTGATATGTAACCACCACAGGCTTTTTTCTGTATACAGGGTATCGCTACTTATTTTTACCAAAATAAAAATAAGTAGCGATGCCCTGTATACGAAACAAATGCCTGTGGTAACTACATCTTTTGGAATTATATAGAAAATAAGCAAGTCTGTATAAGCAAGTTCACGTACACAACCCCTTTGTTTTTAAAAGTTTAAATAAATAAAAATCAATAAGATTTATTGACTGCGTTCTAGAGCAATATGCGTTTTGTCGGACCTAAGAACCAAACTGTTAGCCTGAGGCCGTTATTATTTACATGTATTTATTTATTTATTCCATACGAATATTTGTGTACTGGTTTCCATGATGTAAATTACTTTTTCCTTCACTACAGTAAAATTCGGTAAATTCTGTCACAGACGAACACCTAAGAATGCGAATAAGAGTTAGTTGATCCCGCCCACATTGTGACGTAAGCGGTTCAATATTTCATCGACATGTCAAATATCTCACTCTGTAAAGTTAACCTTTATTTAGATGGTCACCCTTTATTTATTATTGTATTATCAATAATAATGATAAAATAAATAAGTAAAAGGTATAACAAAACATTTATTAACTGCGTTCTCGGGCAAAATCCGTTTTGTCGACCCCTCGAACCAAAATGTTTTTCAAAATGTTCAGACTTGCAAACATTTATTAACTGCTTTCAGGCGCGTAGCTGCCCATACGCAAGTGCGTACACATCGTTTTAAATAACAAAAAAACAACAACAACAACAAAATATACGAGAGAGAGAGAGAGAGATAGAGAGAGAACTGCAATATCAACCAGCAAATATTTCTGTTTCAAATTATTTCCAAATTATCAAATTATTTTGATGTCATATTATTTCGAATAAGTTACTGCGATATCATGTCTATAAAATCAAATTTGAAAATTTGAAATTTGAAATTATTACCAAATCCAAATAAATTATTCGTTAGTTTTTTAAGTGTTCTATAACAGATTGACAATTTTTAAAGATATTTGTTGAGAAATTAAATTTTAATCATATCGTTGAATGGCTTGATCAAATATATTTTAATTACAGTAGTTTTTTTTTTTTTTACTAACATTTATTATACTTGTTGCTGAACATTATACTATAAAATAAAATGCAGACGATACCAATGTATCGCTAAAATATCCAGCCACAAGTATTGGTATAATAAGTTTCCGTGGAAGTTGAACTTTGCGTTAAAAACAATGCTACTAAGTTTTTTTTTTTTTTATTTCTAAAGAAAAGCGAAGCGGCATATATTTCCTGCAAGAAAGTGATTGAAATATTTGGAAAAACCCTGCAGCTTCCGGGGGCTTCGTCCCCTGGGCCCCCAACAGGGAGGGCATCACCCTGTCGTTCTCTGCGTACACTTCACTTCCATTCTGGCTACGGGCCTGGCTTTCTCGGGCAAAATGCGCTTTGTCGACCCCTCGAACCAAAATGTTTGCCTTCGGCCTATCGGCCTCAGGCAAACAGTTTGGTTCTTGGGTCCGACAAAATGCATGTTGCCCTCGAACCCAGTCAATAAATGTATAATATTTCTATATTTTATCAAGAAATAACAAGATCTTGGGATTCAAACTCATTACCGCTACATCTTATCAATAAGAAGATTGGCGAATACAACTCATTACCGCTACATACACAAAAGCTGCCTGCACAGAATATGAGTTACAGGTATACAAGGTTATTTTCGCCCTTTCAGACTTGCAAACAATTTTGCCCCGTTTTAAATTCGCCCAGTCACAGATCTGTTATAAAGAAATTATGTTGTGTTCTTTGAATTCGTTCCGTTTTAAATTGGCAAACCTGTGAGTAGGGCGAAAATAAATCGGGGGCGGAAATTTCCCTATATTGTGTATTCAATATTATTTGCTCACAATGTAGTGGAAGTTGAAGTGCAATTCAATATGAGTTCTATTCAAATTTTTATTTTATTCAGCCCGTAATCGAAATACAATGAGAATTTCAAAATTAAATTATAAAGTGTGGAGATGTGTAGGAAAAAGCTGCAAAAATATGTCTTTTAGAATTTAAATGGCTAAGGAATTCAAAAATCAAAGTGAAAAAACATCCTGCATGCTCAAAGTCCCCGTGGTGAGCAGGGGAAACAGGTCTTATGCATATACATGTTGTACTTTATATCAGTTCATGCATAAGACGCTGGCAAACGGAAGAGGCGTTGTAGCGGTTGTAGTAATGAGTATGTAGCGGTAATGAACATTTTGAAAATACAGCGGTAATGTAATGCACCCCTCTCTTCCAGTGAAGTTCCTAATTGAAAGCCATACCTTCTGGTGCATTGTCAAGCAAAGAAGGACATAAAAGGAATTCGCTCACACATATTACAAGATGCGTGGCTAGTATGAATGTATAACCTCGGATTTTACTGGTATATATATATATATATATACGAGTAGTTATCGTTGGCAAAACATTTATTTAAAAGATTAACTTTAGCACAATAGAACATAAAGGTATTTCGCGGGGGGAGGGGGGGGGGCTCATAAAAACACAAAAAAAAACGCAATCCGAATTATTAACTTATAAAAGTGAGTATAGTAATGACTACTCAACATTTGTACTAATACGAATAATCTAATATTTATTCTGGTTAGTTTTTCCTAAGATGGTACATGTATTCAAAAACATATATTTTTACACACACATTACTTAAGAAAATTTTTTTTTCATTTTTAAAAAGTTTCTTAGATAATCAATTAAATCCAATCCTATTGAATATTTCAATAGTTTACATATTATGAGGAAGGGAGCTCTATATATCATTTTATCTTCCACTCTCATGATGAACAAAAAGACGTAAAATGATTTAATTCTGAAAATAATTTTTCAGACATTAAAGAGACTTTATTTTTTTTTTTTAAATTATTAAAGATGTCATGTGTACTAGGAAATACACAGTGAGACACAGAACTTCAGTATCAGGCAGTTATCTTTTTGAGATCTTTCTCCGACTCGGTCTCGGTCGCAGTCTTGTTTTTTCTTGCGAAGAATCCTACGACGATAAGAACTAGTAGTTCCACCACTTCCGCCAGACTTAGGACAGAAATCCCCGCCCACAGGCCCAGCTGACCACCGATGTCACTCAGGAAGTTTTCAAACTAAAAACATAAACCATGTACTGTGGAATTTATATAAAGATATGATGCAATAATTGGACACGTTTCATACACTGCTACAAAGTGGCTACATGGATTAAAAATTATTATTATTACAGGTATGCTAAATTTTTGCTCTTTTGATTAGAATAATTTCAATGACATAGCCGTAGGAGCCGTGCCTCCCCCCCCCCCCCCCCCCCAATAATTTTGCCGATATATAGAATACTATAGAAAACTTAGGTACTATATGCTCGTGCTCCATCAATAAAAACGTCTTATGACCTTCTTTTTTTTTTTTTGCTTGTCAGAGAATATTGGTAGTTGATAGTGCCCCCCCCCCCCCAAACTGAAATTGCTTCATACGGGCCTGAATGATCATGAATCTAAAGGAGAGGCATTTTAAATCAATGGTAAATAACTCTTAACAAATTTTTACATTTTGAGCTATTGAAAGCCACATCTTTACGCTTTATTTTGACCTATTCTCATGAATTCATCGAATAAATTTATAACAACTGCTGCATTCCTATTTGTATATCTCTATCAAATGATAAGATTTTAATGACGTATAGAGGACCTTTAGAAGCTGCGCCTACCGTGTAAGATTCCTCTTCCTCTATCACAGTTGTTGACAATGACGAGAAAAAGACATGAAGCTTCATATAACTTGAAGTGTCAAAGAAACTGAAAAAAAAGCAAACGAAAATCAAGGAAAGGAATTACCCGAGCTCACAGCCAGGCGGGGTTCATATTAAACACAGGCACCTGAGGTTTGGATGGTACAACCCCCAACCCCCTTCTGAGATTTTTTGGACACCATGATTTTATCAAAAATACATGGATTTCTAGCAGACAATACACGAATTCTTATTTCTGATATATCCTTTTCACTGTTTTTAATTTTAGAGATTGACACCTGAGAGGAGGTCATAATATTTCTTGGGTCCTAAGCTTACCGAGTACCTTTATAGTTCTTAGGTGTAGAAAAAATGCGTAAAGCTCATTTTCTCGTAAAATGAAAACTTTTCATAATAAATGCATTCTACCATTAGACTTGTTGCTGAAATTAGGTAAGTTTTTTTAAACTCCCGTAATTAATCGAAAATTCGATTAGTTTTTTGTCCTGTCTAGCTCGTTCGTCTGTCCGTCCGTCTCTCTGTCTAGCTGTTTCTCAGCAAAAAATTAACCTTGGTCATAACTTTTGAACAGTTGATGTTAGGAGTTTTCATATTTTGCATGTGTATTCCTTGTGACAAGACCTCCCCTTGCGTACCAACATTTACATTTACCTTTCGACCTTGACCTTGGAGTTTGATCTACTTTTGAAAAACTTTAACCTTGTGCAGAACTTTTAAAAAATTGGTGTTTGGATTGTCAAATTTCAGATGTGAATGTTTTGCGACAAGACCTTTTTTTTTGGGAGGGGGTACCTCTTGACCTTGGGGTTTAACTTACATTTGAACAACTTTAACACTGACCGTGAACTGCCATATGGGGGCATCAGTGTTTCACAACTCACCTTGCTCTGGAAATCACTTGTATCAATATAATTGTAGATGTATGTAAAAATTTAGACTTGTATCCAAGCTTTAATCCCTATAGTCAAATGGCCAGCTCATGCGCGGATCTACAGGAGGGGTCGGGGAAGGGGGATCCGGACCCCCCCCCCCGAAATTTGCAGTTATAAAATATATACTGAAGAAAATAAAAATGACTTTGGACCCCCCTCCCAAGAAAAAGTGGATCCCACGTTCACCACCACAAAATAGGTATTTTTCACGTTTGGGAAATGCATTTTACGGCTTTCATTTATTTATTTTTATTTATTTATTTATTTATTTATTTTTATTTTTTTTTATTTTTTTTCGCTCGTCGAGAAATTTTCTGGGTTTCAATACGTTTGGGAAAGGAATGTGGTTTTTTTTTCTTTTTGTTTGTCAAGACATTTTGGGTTTGGAAATTTTATTTTGGACTGGGGTGCCCCCCCCCCCTGGAAAAAATTCCTGGATCCGCGCCTGCAGCTTACTAGCGTATGATATTCACAGTGACGAAGAATTCTCTCTCTCTCTCACACACAGTGATACACTTACTTGTTTTGAGAAATATTTACTCCGCCCTCCTTGAGTTGTTGTTTAAGTATAGGAATATAAGACTCGATTGGCCATGTTGTCATTGATAGGGTCTTTTCATATATCAGTTCTCTGAAAATACCCAAGACATCTCTTAGAATGCGTCATAAAAAAACTGGTCATTAAGTTTAGATTATGTTTGTAAAAATTGATTTATCAGAAAGTGGATGAATTAAATTTAATTTTTCTTTCGATGTGTAAATAAAAGTATCGAAGTCAAGTTGACAAAACTACTCAATAACGGTCAGATTGAACACACCATTTAACAGGTATTTTATATTGTATTCATACTTACTTGCAAGGAATCTTGCAATGAGAGCACGTTGCAGAAATATCTAGGTGCGTGCGGACATACTCGTTGCTCTCAATTTCTAAAAAATAATGAGACAATAAACGAATTATACCTTAGATCACTTTCCCCAACCAGATTTTTTTTTAAAATCATGTAAATAAAAATTTTTAAAAAAATTACTCTTTCGTCCAAAAAAAAAAATAATTGGAAGAAAGCTCGCATAACAAAATCTTTATAAAGATTTATTTATTTATTGTAATGAATTTTTATCAGTTTACCTTTCAACGAGGAACACAGGGAGTGTTCACCTATAAAAGTATACTCGTGGGCACAACCACTCACCGTAGCAGCAGCAATCCCCACACAATACTCTATACATTCCTAGAGTAATATGTCAAAAAATCAGATCAACTTTACAGCAGATTTTTACTTAACTCCCCTTACCTCACCCCACCCCACCCCCATCGCACGAGGGGAGAGGGGGCTTGAGTTATCTAAAATGAAAGCTGGATCATTCGTTTACTTGATGTTTAGACAATAAAATTATATGCAGTACATGGATGCTTTTAACGAGGGGTGATCAAAAAGTTCGTGAACTAATCCAATTACTTCCATAAAAGAAATGAAATCATGTTTCAATGTGTATTATTTTTTAAGAAGTCCCCTCCAGTTTTAATGCACATCTGCCACCATTCTGCCAGTGCACGAAACACATGGTCCTGGCGGTCACGTGACATGTTCACAGCAGCAAAATGATTTTTCAGAATCTTATATTTATTACCACGCAGGTTATTATTTTTAACAAGAACAGTCCATTTGTCCAAAATGACCAAATCTCGATAATAGGATGGGTGGACAAGGATATCTTTTACTAGAATGAGCATGGTGACCATCACAACCCGTCTCTTCTGTCTTGGATTTTTTTAAAAATATGAATCAAGTATGGGCGCGTTCTCTCATAACTGAAAAGTTTAAAGTCGAAAGTTAATGATATTTTCGGGATTTAATAATTATTTTATTGCTAAGATATTCAACTATTTTTCTAACTGTAACTTGACGATCTTTTGTAACAAATTGTTCAAGTAAAGACACATCTCTTTCCCAGCATACTTTCAATGGGCACCAGAACAAACATCATTTTTAACTATCTCCCTTCCTTCACTAAAACAATCAATTCAATTAATGATTGAACTTCTTGCAAGTCCTTTGTCTTTATAAACCCTGTATAAATTATTATATTATACTTTCATAAAATAAGTTGAATCTGATTCGTCGAGAAACATTTGTTTAAAAAAACACTGTTACCCGCTGAATAATGAAGCCACGCCCTCCAACATAGCAACAGTCACTATTGCTTGACAACGGGTGATATTCAAAAAAATATTGCCTGCGCAGAATTTATGCACACAAGACTCACTGTAATTTGTATTTGTAGAAAACATTCAGCATAATATAATAAATATTGCATATATATATATATATATATATATATATATATATATATATATATATATATATATATATATATATATATATATATATATATATATATATATATATAAGTTTTTATAATTCAAATGATAGGCCATAAAAACACATTTTAAATTTTTTACCGC
Source organism: Saccostrea echinata (assembly GCF_033153115.1). Lineage (NCBI taxonomy): Eukaryota > Metazoa > Mollusca > Bivalvia > Ostreida > Ostreidae > Saccostrea > Saccostrea echinata. The sequence continues at coordinate 2,636,171 of NW_026889806.1, read as the reverse complement.
GACATCGTTGTTCAATCCATCTGCACATTTCCTTTCCGATCCTGGAATTCGAATGTTTTCCACCTGCAAAAAGGGGAATTATGAAATACAAGAGGACCAAGGGCCTCAACGGTCACCTGAGTATAATTCAACTCTGTAAAGGATCAATAGAAGTAAAACAAGAGGCCCAAGGGTCTTAACGGTCACCTGAGTATAATGTAACGATCCATAGATTAAAACAAAATATACTGATAAATAAAGCTATGTTGCCCAAAAGCAAGAGAAATAGCATAATCAGGGATCAGCAAAATATTAATTTTGTACTAAATAACAAATCATAAAGTCGATCTATTTATTGTACTTTCCCCCATTTGCCACGATCCTCATGCACACTAAACAAAACAATAGTTCTAGTGCACTATTAGTTAACAGTCGCCCGCGTGGCGCAGTGGTTAGGGCGAGTCGCGGAGTAAGGAGTTGATCCTTACGTCGCGGGTTCGAATCCCACTGTGGGACGTGGAGACCGGTCCTTCGGATGAGACCGTATTAGCCGAGGTCCCTTGTCGCAGTAGGTGCTGGCACGAAAAAGATTCCTCACTGCTCAATGGCCCTCAGTGCCGTGTATAGGTCGAAATTTGTAGCTCTCCACCGGCAAGTGGTGGCGTCTCCATATGAGTGAAAAATTCTCGAGAGAGACGTTAAACAATAAACAATCAAACAATATTAGTTAACACATTTCATTCCCCTCTCTTGGTCTTTAAAGATTATTTATTGTACAAAGATATGGTATTTTTGTCCCATTTTCATTTATCTATTATTTAAAAGTTTACCTGACCATTAAAACTATGAATGTACTTTTGTATTAAATCTTAAAAAATTTCTTGTATAATTCTGTTATTCAATTGACCTTATAAATTACATTATTTAAAGTGATTAACTTATATAGGTGAATAGCAAACGGGAATAACTTCTTTCGGCAGAAATTAATAAATTGACCAAAGAGTACAGATTTTCAAACTCTTGTAAAAACATCCCTGCTTAATACAACTTTAATACTCTATTTACCTCCTAGATGCCCAGGAGCAGAGAATTTAAGATGTTCAAAGAAATAATCCATTTTCAATATAGTAGTCATTCTCACAATGTCAAGGTTTTGTGATTTCGAAACTCCACACAAACCCTTGACATAATCGTTATTTAAAAGTTGGGCTAGAAAGCTACTATTTCATTTGTTCCTGGTTTAGAATCGACTGGAACCAATCAGAAAACAGGTTTTATTGTAGGTAAGTTTTGTAACCAAATATGTCCCTCTTTCAGTTTGTGCGGAGTTCCGAAATCGCAAAACCTTGACATTGTGAGGATGTATAGTAATATTCAATTATTCACGCATGATATGTTGCCCATTAGCAAGAGAAACAGATGATCAGAGATCAACAGAACAGTTAGTCCAGTACTCAGTAAGAAATCCTAAGTCCCTACTAGTATTTACTTGCCAATGCTAATGCACTATATTAATGGTGTCTGTTCTGGAGCACAGGGACTTGAGACAATATATAGTACCCTATTATACTATATACCCGATTTTGCTAAGATTGTCTCAGGTCCCTATGTTTTGGAGGGTAACCAGTTGAAATTGACACCCCAAGGAAAACCATTGTCAACCTCCGCTTATACTCATCGGTTGACATTGGTTTTCCTTGGGGTGCCAATTTCAACTTTTACCCTTCAAAACTGGCACAATTAATTTTATTATACTGAATGTCTATATTGATTTAGGGTGTCAGCAAAAAAATTCGTCGATCGTCTTTACGTTCACGTTTAGAAAGCTTTCAAATTCCCTGATTCTATTTTTCTCAATAAGAAGGCTTCGAAAAAGATTTACCGACCTTTTTATTGTTTGTCTGATACTCAAAGAGTCTTTATCAACTAAAGCACAGGAGTCGGCAGTTTTATCCATAAAGCAACGTAAACAACAACCAGTGAGCTTCGCGAGCGAAGCGATTGTCGAAGCGATTGTCGCTTCGCTCGCTACGCTCGCGAAGCTCACAGATTGTTGTTTACGTTGTTTTATGGATAAAACTGCCGACTCCTGTGCCTAAAGTTTCGTTATTTCTGCACTCGCAAGCATGTTTTGTCTGTCGTTTGTTGTTTTCAAGTAAGCTACATCGGATGCAAGGTTTTATTGACATCACGCACAACGGACGTTTTGAGAATTCTACGGTGAACCGTACGCGCATGATTTGCACGCATGTAATAATATACATTTATTGACTGGGTTCGAGGACAATATGCGTTTTGTCGGACCCAAGAACCAAACTGAGGCCGTTGGGCCGAAGGCAAACAGTTTGGTTCGAGGGGTCGACAAAACGCGTTTATCCGAGAACACAGTCAATAAATGTTTTGTTATACCTTTTACTTTTTATTTTGACATAACATGATGTAAATTTTGTTTACCCGCACTGCGGTCTAAACTTGGTCAGTTCTGTAAAGTTCTGTCAAACTCCAACGAATGCAAATGAGATACAGCTGACCCCGCCCACAATGTGACGTAAGCGGTCCAACATCTCATCGACAGGTCCAATATCTCGCTCTACTGTCAAACATCGATTTTTTTATGACCGCTCAGTAAAGTATTGGAAATGTTAGACTTTTTATAGGAAACAATTTTTAAAGGTATAACAGTTCGGATTGGTAACTGCGTTTAAACCAATCAGATTTTAGTATTTAACATGAAAGTATAATAATACCAAATATTATACTTTCATGTAAATTAGTTGAAACTGATTCGTCGAGAAACATTTGTTAAAAAACACTATTACCCCTGAATGATGAAGCCACGCACTCCAGCGTAGCAACAGTCAACATTGCTTGACGACGGGTGATATTTCAAAAAAAATTATAGTGACAGCGCAGAACCTTACGCGCAAGGTTCACTGTTAAATGTATTTGTATAAAACATTCAGTATAGTATAATAAATATAATAAATATTGCATGTAGTTGAGTGTAACATTGAAAATTTTCACCCATCGAAAACAAGGCTGCGCCTCGGTTGACAATGGTTTTCTTGGGTTGTACTAGGTTCTTCTCTGTGAAATATACATGAAGAGAATTGTTCATGTTACACATCCTACTGACAGACAAAGGCTGAATGGACAAGTTCAGGTAAAGTGAAGTTACACTCATAATAATTTGATTTTCAATGTTACACTCAACTACATCCAGTATTTTATATTGTTACTATCATCAGTATACAGACCAAAGAAAACAACATCGCTTAAGCACCCGCCTTTCACGCTGGTCTCTCTAGGTCTTTTAAGAACATTTAATGTACAAAGATATGGTATTTTTGTCTCATTATTATTTATCTATTATTTACAAGTCTACATGACCATTAAAAACTTTGGAAGTACTTTTTTGTATTATTCATTAAAAATTTTTGTGTAATTTTTGTTATTCAATTGATTTATCCGTTACATTATTTACAGTGATTAATTATCATAGGTGAATAGCAAAGAGGAATTTGAAATCAAAAGTTTTTACCAAGATCAATAACATCAAAATACGAATTTTCAACACTTTATACAACCAATCCCCTACGATAAATTAAAGTCTAGGCTTTTTGACATCACAGACATCTGCTTTTTCAATAAAAATGGAACTATAAATTTACTTACCTTGTCATTTGCAAAATTATTTTGTTAATTTAAACATTCTGAGTGTGCACACAAGTACTCTGAGATGCTTGAGTATCTGATTGACAATATCTATGTAGTTTTTGGAGATCAGGTCTTCCAACAATCTTTCGGAATTCCCATGGGTATCACTTAGTATGTTTGCCTAATACTCATGGGCATAGAAGAAGATTTTCAAAGAAATAATGTATTTTCATTACTTGATCAATAGAGCCCCATCCTAACTAACACCAGAACCCTGTACCAACGGGCCATGAATTTTACAATTTTAGAAGAGACACCCTTGCTCGTCAAAGCTATGTTTGCCTAATACCCGGAGATAGAGAAGAAGATTTTCAAACAAATAATGTATTTTCACTATAAAACACGTAAAATTGATGCAAAGCATCAAATCGGCCGCATGCAACTTTTAGCTTTTCAAAAAGTACATTCACAATTTGAAAAGCATCCATGCAAGGAAAGCACAAGATATTCAAAGCTGAAAGAGTGATCATTTTGATTTCAGACTGTCTTCAAAGAAAAATAAATAAATAAATATTCCTATAAATTTACATTCAGATCTCAAGATGAACCACGTGGTGATACCCTGGATCTGTGTCACGTGATAATGTCCATTATTTCTACAGAGTAGGCTATGCTGCTCGGCGCAGTGCCATTCGCAGTTTCAGCATATTCAAAACAATTTTTACTATTTGAACAACTTTTCAATTTTTATTCAGCAAGCACTTTTACCACTTCATTATTATTCGGAAAATCATAACGATTTGCTTCCATATCTTACACATTCCCATGTTGGGGAGAACCTATTTTAAAATCTTTGTATATAATCATGAATTATCAATTATCAGATGAGAAGTGATAATGAAATTGAATCATAATAACAACCATTACGACTTACTTTAAAGCAAGTTTTTAAAATATTTTACTCATGATTTTATATATGTTATCATTTAAGAATTATTTTACTGAACTTATAAAGAAATAACGTCTCATTTCCCCATGTGCACTTTCTAACACAACCACAAATAAATCGGCCGCTGCTGCGGCCGATAATGAATAGAGTTCAACCTTAACATTAGAACCCCTTCACCCAGGGGCCTTGAATTTCGCAATTTTGGAAGAGGCACCCTTGCTATGTACTTACTTTGTGTGCTTAATATACATGTACAGGGGGAAAGAAGATGATTTTCAAAGAATTAATACATTTTCACTGTATAATCATTAGAGCCCATCCTAACTCCCGAATTCCTGACCCTGGAGCCATGAATTTGACAATTTTGAAAGAACTCGTTGTTTGTTATAATCCTGTCAGAAGTTTAACTGCTTGATGTCCAGGAGTTAAGAAGATTTTTGAAAATTGTATTAATTTTGATTGTTTTAGTCCAACCAATCAGCTCCCCCCCCCCCCCAACCATGAAATTCACAATTTTGTCCCCTTCTGCTCATAGATGCTCTACACCAAAATTTGTTGAAATTGGTTCAGCGGTTTATGAAAAGAGGTTCAGAAATTTTCAAAAGACTATACGAATGAAGACTGATGGAACAGATAGCAATAGGTCACCTGAGTGACTCAGGTGACCTAAAAACGAGAGTTTCAAATTCAAGAGAGCGAAAGAGAGATGGGGAGAGAGAGAGAGATTTACATTTTTTAAAGCGATATAAGTTTCCACATTTGGGGACAGTAGAGTCCCCGTTCTTCTCATGCTTGGGATTTTATTTTCCAGATCTTTCTCATTTCGAGTGATGTCCATTATGACACCAGCAGACCCAGCGATGAAAGGAATATATTCCGTCTGCTCCAGATTTAAAGTCAGAGTCAAACCTAGATTATGTGAAGATGATAAGGATTTACATGTATTGTCAGTTAGTACATGCATACATGTATTTACATTGATGTCAGACATGGATAGTCGATCATGGGTGATTGACTTGCCTACCTGGGTCATTTACTGTATGCTGAAATAAAATTGCTTTTATCACTTAGTTTTCCCAAAAATGTTTGACATATGTTCATTCCTAATTTGTTACACACTTTCGGATGTCCCACGTTGACGTACTGGGGCTGTACTATGACCATACACGCTGTATTGAATGTGCAAAATTATTAACCTATCTGATGAAGGAGTTAATAAACCTCGGCTGTTTATCTTTATTTAAGTATCAAGCATGACATAGAAAATGGAATCATTGCTATCATGACTGGAGCCACATACCTCCCTGCGGACCAGGGGATACTACCATTTTTCTTTCCGAGGGAATGAACCTGTAGCATGTGCCGTAAAATTCATCTCTGTACGACGTCACATCACTGGAACAAAAAAAAACATAGTTTATCAATCTATATCGAACAAGATGTGTTTGTGAAACACTGATGCCCCCGTATGGCTGTTCATGACGTAGGTTAAAGTTTCTCGAATGCAAGTCACATTCCAAGATAAAGAGATCAAAAATGTCGGTACCCAGAGAAAGGTCTTGTCACAAAGAATACATCTCTGAAATATGAAAGCCTTAACACTAACTGTTCAAAAGTCATGGCCAAGGTTAAAGTTTTCCAAAAGTATGTCAAGTTCAAAGGTCAAGATCAAAGGGTCAAAATTGTTGGTATCAAAGGGAAATTCTTGTCACAAGGAATATACCTGTGAAATATAAAAGCCTTAGCTCCAACTATTCAAAACTTATGGCCAAGGTTCAAGTTTTCTTAAAAGTGGGTCAAACTCCAAGGTCAAGACCAAAAAGTAAAAAAAAAATTAAACTCAAGAAAAGGTGTTATCACAAGAAATACATATGTGAAGTATGAAAGCCCTAGCATTAACTGATCAAACGTTATGGCCAAGGTTATAGTTTTGTAACATTTTGACAAAAGTGGGTCAAACTCCATAGTCAAGGTCAAGAGTTTAAATATGTTGGTACCCAAAGAATAGTCTTGTCACAAGGAAAACACATGTGAAATATGAAAGCCATAGTTATAACCAATCAAAAGTCATGGGTAAGTTTAACGTGTTCGCGGACAAACAGACAGCTAGGCAGACGAACGGACAGGGCACAAACTGTATGCCCCCGAATCTTCTATTATGGGGGCATTAAAAATATAAACACTCACTTCAAGATGCAGGGCTTTCCTTGATATTCACACGATATGATAAATTCTGTCTTTTCTTGTGATTGTGCTTTCAAGTTTGACCAAGAAAGTTCCCCCATTCTTTGATAGAACATATTTCTAGCATCTGACGTAGACGCAATCCCTGAAATTGAACATTGAAAATGCTATTAAATTGTATTTTAATAATGTCAGATGGATTTCTTCTCATTATTAAATTGGAGAGACGTAAATGCAAAATATAAACGTAATACATTTAATACCTACACCAAGTAATTATAATTCGACATAATAACTCAATACCCTAGCTGCAGTGTGTCTTTATATCTGAACCATTATTATAAATATTCAATTTACGGTGCTCTTAGACGCTGGTCTCTTTCAGGCACGTGGCATTGTTTTGAATGTCAGGGGTGGAGTAAGGGAAAAATTGATAACTTTATTTTTTTAAAAAAACACAAAAAGAAGGAAAAACTTTAAAAACTCGAAAATCCCACTTCGTTTGGAGGGGGGGGGGGGTTAAAAAATTTTCGACAACAAAAATTTTGGATACATGAGCATCGATTTGACCAGCAACATAAAGTGGGGATAGGGGCGGACTTTCAAAATAAAAATTTCATACTAAATTAACAGAAAAAAACTTGTTCGAAAAAAATTTGGGGCATGCATCCCCTTCTATTAAGTACATACTCACCTAATAAGCCAGTCGCTGGGTATAATTTCAGGTATTTCTATAATAAATTTAAAGATATTGTTAAACGTGCTTGGACACAGATTTGAAGTTAATATTTTCTCAAATTTTCTGTATAATTCCATGACTTATATGTTGCTATAGCATTTCATACTAAAATATAATAAAAATCTTATTTCATCTCGAAGTTATTAAAACTTCGAATTTCTGGACGCGTTGGATTGACACATCCTTGCGCTTTCATATATTTTAATTTTATTCTTAATACTTAAGAGAAGTGGCGATTTTGTTGTGTATTAATGAAAAATATTAAAACTATAACCTAGAAAATTCAGAGTAGAAATGTTCGAAAGCAAAACTCACAGTATTGTAAGTCCGTGCTCAGTGGTGTGTGCAGAGTTTAACAATGGAACACGCCCGGTGAATCGTAAACCATTCACAATAACAGAGCTCGTGCCCTGTTTACAAAAACAGTTTACGTTCCACGGGTGTGTTCAATTTGTTTAACTCTGTACACATCACAGAGCACGGACTGACAATACTGGTGAGTTGGTTTTGAATTTTCTGGATTATAGATGTAACATTTTTCATTAATACATAACAAAATCGCTTCTTTTCTTAAATATTAAGGATAAAGTTAAAATTTATGTAAGTGCAAAGATGTGTTAATCAAACGAGTCCCGGAATTCGTAGTCCCAATAATTTCCAGATAAAATAAGTTTTTAATTATATTTTCGTGTGAAATGCTATTGCAATATATAAGATTTAAATAAGTTATATAAAGATATTTATATAAGATATAAAATTTGAGAAAATATTAAGTTCAAATCTGTGTCTAAGCACCTTTAATGAAAGATTGATACAGACTAACAGTTTTATAAAGGAATTTTTCTTAAGTATTACACTTGTATTCAAATCTATTATTTGATTTTTTTAATTGATAAAGGATTGATGATAAATGATTTATTCCTCCAATAAGTATACTTTTGTTAATTGTCGTTGCTTTTTTTTAAGAAAAGAATGAAAATATTTCAAAATATCAATGCTAGTGCAGATTCTAGGAAGGTTTTTTTTACACCAATTTCTGAAAACCAGAGAGAGAGAGAGAGAGAGAGAGCAAAAGAATTGAATGTAATTAACTTATCCATAGTATACATGTAAGTCTACACACAAAGACAGTTAACGGACCCAACCTCTACGATTGTTCCAAAATCCAGCATGTCAACTCCGGTTAGTGTAGCCGTTTCATTGATGATTTTGAAGAGTTTTTCATTTTCCAACATTTTTGAAAATTTCATAGGATTGAGATTACAGAAGGAAACCTTTGGAAAAGCAATTTTTCCATATTCATTTTTTATAATAGTATTAGTGGGTTCCCTGAAAAAGACACATAAATTGTTTGTGATAAATAAATTTAAAACAAATATTAACTCTGCAATTACAAAATTTTCAAAATCTATATACAAACGTCTTTTAGATTTTCTGTTTCACAGTAAACATAATTGCTGAAGTTTTAGAAAATCCACAATTAATTCTCCAAGGGAAACCTTAACCAACAGAATCTCTTCATTGTAAGTTCAGATATGCATAACATATTAAAAGTTTCCTAAAATAATTAAGAAATAGAGACGATTTATTTTATGTGAATTTTTAATAAAGCATACGTTTACTTGATAAAGAAGATGGGTGAACAAGGCGTGCAGAATGCCTATAGATTCCGATATTAATAAAATCATATTCAATTTATGAATTAAGTCTTTAAAATAAAGTTCTCATTATCGAAATTTATTAAATTATGATCAACAAAACTTTTCTGAGAAAAAAGATCTCGGAAAAAATTATTCTTTTATTTAAAAAATAAAATGGTATTCGTGGGATTCGAACCCCCTAAAAATAAAAATCCGGAGTTTCATATTGTATTGAGACCAACACGCTAACCACTACGTCACGCATCTCCTGACGAATAGCGGCATTTAAATCATGTTTGTGATATGACCCTTGACTTAATGGACTTCAAGTATTTCTCGGAAAGATGCGAATGCTTTGTCATAAAAGTGTACTTTTAAGGTATAGTGGGTCTTTGCTCCATGTTTTTGTAAACCAAAAAATGTATATTTTTATGCAAACTTTTAGGATCAACTTTCAAAAAAATGGAGCGAAGACCCACTCATATCGAAAAATTTTGTTAAAGTGTGAGAAAATTATCCTTTTTGTTCTCTTTAGTGTGTGTAAGCTATTTCGTAGGCAAATAATTTCAGTCTTTGTGAGATTTTTGTAAATTGTAGAGATTTAGCATAAAATATACTTTAATGTTAGATAAAATATCAAAGAAAATTTTTATATAATTGAGATTTTATTTTTCAATTCATGTTTGTCGCACTATAGGCACTTCGCCCGCCTTGTTCACCCATCTTCTTTCTTTCCATATTGCTTATTTCTACATTTTTGAAGTTAAGAATTTTTCTATTAACTGACATCTGCTATCATTTATATTACAAAATCTTAATGATGTTTACAAAATAAACTGAATTGAAAGACAGATAATAATTAGAATTCTTTTTTTTTTTTTTTTTTTTTATACAACATAGCCTAGTGATGATCAGGGCAAAAACTACCTCTGAAGTCTTTGTGAATCAAATAAATTCCATCAACAATTTTATTAAATGCAGGGGCAAGAATTACTTTTAAAAAAATTATTAATTGCAAAACAAAGGAAACAATGTGTACCAGGTAGTTTTCGCAATTGTCAAATTCTCGCATGACTTTAGTTAAAATAGCAAAAACTTAAATATTACAATCAAATTCCCTTTGCTTTGAAAATTGAAATGAGTCAAAAAAAATAAATAAATAAAATAACGGGGGAAAAAATTTAAATGCTTCATTTGAAGCAAAATCAACAAATTTGCCAGGCGCAGAAATAACTCAATACATATTTACAGTTTATGTCTTCGATACAATACCATGCTTAGAATGCTGTAACAAATATAGTTATTGATAACTGAATAAAGGTAAAACTTTAAAAATATCATCAAAGAACGACTTCCTTTTGATATAAAATCCATTAGATAGATAACAGTGACCTTTGTGTCCGTATAAGATTGAAATTAAATACATGTGTTATGAGAGGACAAGTTGAGTTCTGAGACTTGTGTCCTGTCCCAGTTGTTTGTTAGTCGTGGATATAGATCCACATGGAGAATATTCTCTAAAAGAACCATCGATATCAAAACATCTATTGTTATTTGCAAGTGTGTAGAAACTTGAATACGTAAAGCCTCAGACCCTAGGGCATTTCCATTTGCCGGGCGTCATTTCGTTAATTGCTAATTACTATTACATTTTAAGTTCCGGTTCAATTCATTAACCCAAACCAAAATATTGGTACATGGGGTACATTATATAACATATATACAAACTGGTCAGAGGTACATATACATTACAAACTAAGTAAATTAATTTATAGTGGATGACCTTTGGCATGCCAAAGTCTTTATTCACAAGTTGGCAGTTATTCACACTTGAGTAAAGGACTTTTTTCCAATATTTATTGGGGGGTGCAAGTGAAAATGGAGTTCAGATTCTATATAAAATTGCTTCCCATGAAATTCGTGATTAATTTCGACAAATATGTACATGTTAATAAATATTTCATGAATATTAATTATTGAAATTCCTCAAATATTTTTTGAAACATCCAAATATCCAAATGTGATTTATATCGTTTTGACGAATAAGAGCACGGCAATAAGTCCGTTGTGTCAAGTCTGTTTTCTGTGAAGGGCGTTGTCGTAGTCATCTCCCCTGCTTTTAAGTATGGCTTCGGCTAAACATTTGTCTTACAAGAATGATTTTCAAGTATGTTACTCAAAGTTAGGGAACATTTCCTTTAATGAATATTTCTGATTCAACATTTAGGCAAATTGCAATTTTAAATAACCTTACAATTTTTTTAAGAAGTGATACACAGCAATTATAATAATAAAAATATTTAAAAATAGCGATTGCAGAATTGATATATGTCAATCAGATGAAAACTTTTAATGACAATATCAAACTATTTAAGAAAATAAATTTGATAATAAGTATATACCAAATTAAAAAAAAACATTCAAACTGAAACATTGTACTTGTCAAATTGAAGTAAACATAAAAACACATTTCCTAGAATACAGCTGAAAACTTTTCAATGATAATTAAAAACTTACGATAAATATTGTTGGTACAGTGTATATGTTTGGAAGAGACAGTATCCAATGGAAACACAAAACAACATTAACCAACCAATTTTCTGTATAATGAATCGTCCACTTCCCATTCGACCTATACCATGCATAGACGTATATTCTGTGAATTCCTTGCATACTTTCGGGATGTGTTTCGGCATTTTGAAACCTGGAGAAATGATTATCCGTAGCGGATAATTTCTATATATACGTTTGCTCTCATTATATACAGCACCGGTTGCTGGTGTTGCTGATTTTCAAAAGGTTAAGTGTGTATTGATGAAATGAGACAAATTTTCACTCGGGGGTAAAATTTTAAATCCACTATTTCTGACAAGTGGGGGTTTTGTCCTTACATACACAAAACAACAAAGCATGGAACACCTAATACAAATGCCGTATTTAACACAATTCTCCATTATCTATTGACAAATAGCGAAGTTCTTTTCATTAAATATGAAACAAAGAATTACTTGTCATTGAAAATTCAATTATTTCAGCAGTAAAAATTCCCATAAGGCATATGATTTCCTCTCTCTGCAATACCTGTCAACCAAGAACATTCATAATTGATTGTCAGTGTTATTGAACTTTTAATGAACTTATATATGACAGTTTTACATACTACACCTGATTTTGGCATCATTCTTAGTAATTCCATAAGGATTTTCAAAACATTTTTATCTACTTCTTGTATTATGTGGCGTATTGAAAAAAAAAGAAAATAGGTGGAATTACTAAATTATATATATATATATATATATATATATATATATATATATATATATATATATATATATATATATATATATATATATATATATATATATATATATATATATATATATATATATATATATAATTTTGAGCGTTTTGATTTATCAATTGGAAATTCCAGGTAGTATAATCCATATTTCTTTTTAAATTGACTGTAGAATAATAATTTTTTAGGTTCGAAGAATTTAAATGTTCTGAAGTTGGATATGGACATTTTTATTATACTCAGTAGAAACTCTTCAAATAGCTGCTAAATGTACTATCAATTATATCTAATGGTGAACGTTTTAGTCGATGTTTTAATTTTTCAATCTGTCCCTGCCAATTTGCTTTCACAGACATCAGCTATAAGAATTTTATTTTTAATTTCATTTCGTTATTATAACTCTTTAGTCTCTTGTAAGATTTAAACATAGAGATGGAATGTTTCTAGCTCATATATTTAATTAATGGCTCAATTTAAAAAAAATTTATAGACGCAAAATGTCATTTTAAATATGAGATGCTGTATTTTCTCAAAAGGTAGTTGATCACAATTATTATTATCATTATTAATATTATAGTCTGAAATCCATATTATCTCAAAACCATACAAAATGATAGGCTCAGTAAGCGTAAAATAGTTTTAGGAGAGATTTTTAAAGGGTAAAGAAGGTTTCATCGCATTAAAAGCTTTTCTTGTAGGGTTAGTTAGCTGTTCAGCTGCATATTTAAGTTTACCAATGTAAAACTAAATTCGTGCCATGCAAATACTTATATTCATGTACAAAATAACTTATAACAGAAACAATGTTGAGCCATGTCAATTGTATTGCTTGAAGAAAAAAATCATTGCGTTATGTTCATCAAGGTAACAGTCAATTTTGAGTTCATGCGGTATTCTGAAAGACATGCAGTCTATTGTGTTGGAGACCTTCTTTTGAAAGGAGAATTAAATCATCTGCAGAGAAGAAATAAATAACTTTAATATTTTGTAGCTCTTGTAGGTTTTTGTTATTCTTCACAAGTTGCAACTGCCAAGTAGAAATTGTCAACAAATATATTCAAAAGCATTGTCTTCTTGCTTAAGATTTTCGAGTCAGGTCAATTTGGACAATTTTAATTCTTTTTTTCTATTTGCTTGTCAAAGTTTTCAGGTAATTTGTCAATAACACCCCCCTTTTTTAAACGATGCTACGTGCCTGGTTAAGAGTATTTAATCAGTTTCCGTTTTTGATCTCGCTGAACGGTACCTTGGTAATAAAATCCCGCCTTGCAATACAATCGGATATAAAATCAAGCACAAAAAGTCATGTATTTTTAAAAAAGACATTTCTTTTAGATCATCTAAAACGTATTAAAAGGATATTTATTAAAATGGATTTATTTATATGATCAACGAATTATTTGTATAACAGTAAGTTTGTAAAGGCTCTTGAGACATGCATGGATTTCTTGTCTACATGTATCTCATTAAAAGTTATTATCAGGAAATTAATTAAGAAAAATTGCCTTTCAGTGCATGCGTTTTTTCCCCCAAAACATTACATCAAGATAATTCATTTTCGGCAGACAACTGTAAATTCTGCACGGTATACGTTACGTTTGTAGGCGTTATCATATAGTCTTCGGAAAGACGATCAATTTATCATTTCGATTTTAAAAATGTTTTTCTTGAATTTTGTATATTTGAATATTGAAGCTGTAAACACACACAACTCATATACTTCTATAAAACACTGACGAATATTATATAAAGATAGTTTTGTACACTTACTAAACTCTACCAAAAAAAAAATTACTCCAGAATACCGACGCAAAATGTACTTGCTTAATGTAGGGTGGTGCATGTATAAATTAAAGCAGAATTTATTTACTTTATTGAATTTTCTTTGAATATATTGAAGGCTCTTACCAATTATTTCAATTAACAATTTTGACATCTCTAATTCAAATGGGTATGAAAATGAACCCTGAAATATAACCTCCAAATAGTAACATACAACAGCTTAAGTATATGTAATAAGAACTATGTTAATTAAGCGTGTGAATTGTTTCAAAAAAGAGTAAATATGATTAAATACAACTGATAAGTTGTTGAATGGAAATTTGATAGACCAGACACATAGTTCCCGTGGGAGGCCTTTTTATGAGAAGAGCAGTTGCTGTTAATTTGTTGAGCCATGCAACTGCCCCTCCCCCGCACACATACTTTTTGTTGCAGTACGGTCGAGTAGTATAAGCATCCTGGTTGAGGAGGTGCACTTTTGACAGGGTCAGGTTTATTCAGTATGTAACTGTCCAGATATTTCTTGACAACAGCGGCTTTTCTCGAAAAAAAATTAAGGCATTCTATAGGAGAATCTTCCCACCCACTTCAATTGTTATTACTGTTTTTTTCTACCTGAGCCATGACCAGAAAAACACGTCTGACTCCTTCGGATTGCACATTATGAATGACCAGTTTTAAAACAGTCTGACTAAAGCCAGCCCCTACTATTTCACTTCGTTCGATCAAAGTGAAATAGTAGGGGCTGACTTTAGTCAGACTGACAAGTGTGGAGACTTAAAAAAATCTGATTCCCACAACCGTGGAGGAAGTGATGAAACCTATAAGAATAGGAAAGAGCTTCCCGCTAAACCTGAGAAGAAGCTACTGAAAACGCAGAAGGACTGAAAAGATTATTTTTATAGAATGTTGTTCTTTTGTTATTACAACCTATGTTGTTAAAACTCATTGTTTTGTTATATAAACTCATTAAAATGATTAATGAATGTAGAAAAAACAAAATAGGTCTTATTCTTTATTTCTCTGTATGTGTAGCTTTTGATGTGTCAATGAAATATGAAGATAAGTAACAGTATTCAATGTCAAAAGTCCAATAAAACAATATGTTGATGTTGAACAAACTTGGAGCAGAGCAAACACGGACCTCAAAATTTAGAGGTGGGATCAGATGCCATATCCGCATGTAGGAGTGAGCATCCCCTGCCGACTGGTCACACCCGCCGTGTGCTCCTTGTCATGAAAAAAAAAAAAGACGTTAGTCAGCATTTGACTCAGTGATAGGTTGTATTTGCTGACAAGGTCATTGTATTGTCCATAACACTTGCGAAATGATGACTTCAACCGAGACTGTTGACATCCTTGTTTCATCAACTTGTTTGTCAATAGATTGTCCCGTTTTAGAAATTGTTCATATGCAGAGCATGCTCTTGCACATCGAATGAAACAAGTCAAAAATGACGTCAAAAAGCTGACTAGCCCATGCCACGTATGACGTCACAATGCATAGTTGCTTTGTATAGTTGAATCCACACTTTTCAAAGTTATGTCCCTTGGCCACGATGTTTTGGGGAAAACCCATGGAATATCCTCACAGTATTTGTAGCTTTCTGGTTTGTAACTTTGTCATTTGACTGGGAAAAAACTCTGCACCTTGTATATTGATTGCCCCATGATGGGGCTATCCACAAATAGAAAAAATAGACTTTGTGGATTTATCTGAACAAAATGTTTGGTAGCATTAAACGTTTCTTTCCCTTTTGGTTGACCCCGCAAAAGGACATAACTTTTTGTGTATTCACTTAGTGCTTCCAGAATTTTTCCACACGACGTATCCTGAGTCCCTCCTCCCCGGGGTATGCACGCGCTGCAGACTAATTTTTCTCTCCTTTGCTTTCAATACTCTGAATTTTTCCAGATTGCCTTCCCTATATATGGCAGTAAAAGTCAAAAGTGCACTCAGTTGACCTCCCTAACCAGGTGTCGAACCCTTTGTTGTAATCAATATTTTTTTCTGCCCAAAATGAGAATGGACCCCTCCTCCCCACCCACCCCCCATTCTAAATCAAGAATTTGGGTTTTGTAAACTACCGCCTATCACCATGATTACCCCCGCTTCCAATTTCTTCATTTTCCTGAAGAAAGTGTTTTTTGTCTTTTTCATTTTTTATTAGCCTAATTTATTGAATTTTTTTGGCTTGCACATTAGTACTCATTTCTGGCTCCCCTTTGAACACTTTGAAAAACGATTACTTTATACGTGCCATTGGACAGATGAAGGAAGACACAACCCATAATACTTTGGATTGTTCAAGGGAATTGCTTAACATCCACTTAGATTTGCTCATATTCATTTTCTTAAAAGGTTTGGGGGTGGGTAACACTGTCAGTTTTCGCATGGTAACGTAGTCCTGAGTGTTCCAACATTCTACAAAGGGCGTGGGACATGGGGGGGGGGGGCTGTATGAGAATATTCCCATGTACAGATTTGTGCCAAAAGTGAAGATAAATTTATTTTTTTCTCGTACCATTCATTGAAAACAACATTTTATAAAATCACAGGAATGACAACATTTCTTGACAGATTTTACCACAAATTTCTCGATTATCCAAGAAATTGTTATATTTGATAAGAACAATACGTTTTATCTTATCAGCATCGATATTTAAAAGGTAAAAAAAAATATTGTAATTTGAGTGCGACATGAAAATTTAAGTCATGTACACACAATGAATTATATAGTCAACATTGATCTTGAATTTTAGAACTGCATGATGTAAGTGATGATCAAACTATCTTTTTTCTAAAAACTTAATAGTAATGATGTTTTAGAAAAAGATAACTACACATTTTCTGGTTTAAGTACTGAAATTAAATAATGAAATTGGAGAAAAATTGACCATTTAACTATATGTGGTTTTCAATAAAATATATGGAGAAAAAATAAAATTATCTTCACTTTTGGCACAGATCTGTATATTATTTGCAAAATAATCTTCTAAGAAAAAAATGTGGGCGGCACTCCCCCCCCCCCCCCCTTAATTGCGTACTACGGGCCTGGTTGTTCAGATTAGTCGATACCTTTCTATAACTTTCATAATCTCATCTCTCTCAAAATTTTCCGGAAATATTAATGTTGTACCATTAAATCCCAAAACGGTTTGGTGATCAAGATTTTAATCAACGTTTTCTAAACGTAGAAAACTGAAAAGGAAAAAAGACTGTTCTTGTTTACTTTACTGAAATTTTGCAGGTATGTGTATTTTATGTATAACTCAGTGTAATTTTTGGAAATTTTAAGAAATTACACATGTACCTTGCGAAATTTTTGTGCAAAATATAGCTACAATATAGTATGTGAGTTGTGTATTATTGCATGCGTCTTGGTATTATAATGATATCCAGCAGGTGGTTTATATTTTGTGTATTATGTGTTTTTAGCTCACCTGAGCCGAAGGCTCAAGTGAGCTTTTCTGATCACATTTTGTCTGTAGTCCGTCTGTCCGTCTGTCCGTCTGTCTGTCCGTCTGTAAACTTTTCACAATTTCGACTTCTTCTCAAGAACCACTGGGCCAATTTCAATCAAACTTGCCACAAAGTATCCTTGGGTAAAGGGGATTCAAGTTTGTTCAAATGAAGGGCCACGCCCTCTTCCAAGGGGAGATAATTAAGAATTCGTAAAAAATTAATGGCATCATTAAAAAAGCTTCTTCTCAAGAACCACTGTGCTTGAAAACATGAAACTTATGTGGAAGCATCCTCAGGTAGTGTAGATTCAAGTTTGTTCAAATCATGACCCCCGGGG
This sequence comes from Saccostrea echinata, assembly GCF_033153115.1. NCBI lineage: Eukaryota > Metazoa > Mollusca > Bivalvia > Ostreida > Ostreidae > Saccostrea > Saccostrea echinata. The sequence goes on along the minus strand of NW_026889806.1, from coordinate 2,618,140 downwards.
GTAGGGTGGGGCCACAATGGGCGATCAAAGTTTTACATAGGAAATATACAGGAAAAATCTTTAAAAATCTTCTTCTCAAGAACAGCAAAGCCATACTTGGTCATATTTATATGGTAGCATCCTCAGATAGTGTACATTCAAGTTTGTTCAAATCATGACCCCCGGGGGTCGGGTGGGGCCACAATGGGTGATCAAAGTTTTACATAGGAATATATAGGAAAAATCTTCAAAAATCTTCTTCTCAAGAACAGCAAAGCCATGATTGGTCATATTTACTTGGAAGCATCCTCAGGTAGTGTAGATTCAAGTTTGTTCAAATCATGACCCCCGGTGGTAGGGTGGGGCCACAATGGGCGATCAAAGTTTTACATAGGAATATATAGGAAAAATCTTTAAAAATCTTCTTCTCAAGAACAGCAAAGCCATGATTGGTCATATTTACATGGAAGCATCCTCAGGTTGTGTAGATTCAAATTTGTTCAAATCATGACCCCCGGGGGTCGGGTGGGGCCACAATGGGCGATCAAAGTTTTACATAGGAATATATAGGAAAAATCTTTAAAAATCTTCTTCTCAAGAACAACAAAGCCATCATTGGTCATATTTGTATGGTAGCATCCTCAGATAGTGTAGATTCAAGTTTGTTCAACTCATGACCCCCGGGGGTCGGGTGGGACCACAATGGGCGATCAAAGTTTTACATAGGAATATATAGGAAAAATCTTTAAAAATCTTCTTCTCAAGAACAGCAAAGCCATGATTGCTCATATTTACATGGAAGCATCCTCAGGTAGTGTACATTCAAATTTGTTCAACTCATGACCCCCGGGGGTCGGGTGGGGCCACAATGGGCGATCAAAGTTTTACATAGGAACACATAGTAAAAATCTTCTTCTCAAGAACAGCAAAGCCATGATTGGTCATATTTATATGGTAGCATCCTCAGATAGTGTACATTCAAATTTGTTCAAATCATGACCCCCGGGGGTCGGGTGGGGCCACAATGGGCGATCAAAGTTTTACATAGGAACACATAGTAAAAATTCTATAAAAAAAAAAAAAAACAATTTATTAAGAATAGCAAAGCCATGATTGGTCATATTTATATGGTAGCATTCTCAGATAGTGTACATACAAATGTGCTCGAATCATGACCCCCGGGAGTCGGGTGGGGCCACAATGGGCCATCAAAGTTTTACATTGGAACACATAGTAAAAATCTTTTAAAAAAACTATTTGTTAAGAATAGCAAAGCCATGATTGGTCATATTTATATGGAAGCATTCTTAGATAGTGTACATTCAAGTTTGTTCAAACATGACCCCTGTGGGTCGGGTGGGGCCACAATGGGTGATCAAAGTTTTACATAGGAATACATAGGTTAAATCTTTAAAAATCTTCTACTCAAGAACAGCAAAGCCATGATTGGTCATATTTAAATGGAAGCATCCTCAGATAATGTAGATTCAAATTTGTTCAATTCCTGACACCCCCCCCCCCCAACCACTTTTATATTTAAACTTTTCAACCTTTCAAGATTGAAGTGATTTCTGCTTTTTCCTAGCCATAGTGCTCAGGTGAGCGATGTGGCCCCTGGGCCTCTTGTTAATGGTGTGTCTGAATACACTCATTAAAATAAAATAAAAAAGTCACTAAAATTAGCACGTTTTAAAAATATATTACTGTATATGAAAAGAGTGAAAGTATGACACTTGCCGTCTTGGATTTCAGGGGGTGCCTCAGTTCACGCTTGATTTTTATTTCCATTTCATTGTGAAATAAAATTGTAAATTCAGATTTAAAAAATGTTATCTAATAGATTTGAATTACACAAGGCCTCCCATGTCAATTTCAATAGTCCCCAACCACTGACGTCAAACGCAAAGACATCTGCACGAGAATTACATGCGTATTAGGCCTCCTTAGCTCCTGACCTTTCGCTTGGCGAAATTTACATTCCAGTAGAATTATCAAGAAATCAACTCAGCTAACTTTCAAAGAGTTATCACAGAGAAAACAAATAGAAATGGAAATATTAGTCTATATCTACACTTTTCCTACCAGTGTCAGATGAGATCTAGCTTCAAAAATAATTAAATAAAACCCAACAACCATCTGCTGATTTGAACTTGGTGTATAAAACATGCAGTAAACCAAAACATACTTGATACCTAGCACTAATATTGGTGGGGATTTGGCTTGGCTAAATATTTGGTCTGACGCCTCCACCAAATCTCCTTCATAATTCATGTCTGGAAATTACAACTAAATGACTTAATTGAAGTGAACGACAATGTTGCCTAGGTGAATAATTCCTGCTATAGCCGACTGAAGTTGGGGCTGAATTTCCAGAAGTGAATTATGAAGGTCTGTCCCGAGATTCGGTGGAGGCGTCAGACCAAATATCTAGCCAAGCCAAATCTCAACCGAGATTAACCTACCACTGAATCTGAAAGCAACAGAAGTGATGAATTCTAACTAAGATGTTGAGGCATCCGGGAACTACACAGAAAGTCTAGAGAGGTCAGAAACCGCACTAAAACTGTTGATGACAGAAATTTATAAACTTTGTCACTTTCAGTCTGTGAAAGTTTCAATGGTTAAGTTGATCTGTATCGAAAGTTATTTCCCAGTTTTGATTATTTACTATAGATAAAAAATTACAAGTGTGTGACTACTAATATTTATACTAGGTAGTTTTAAAAAATCAACCCAGAGCAAAAAGTAGTTAAAATATTGCTGCTTTTGAACACTTTTAAGCAAAAGATGTATTTTGTCTGAGTATCTGTACACCACCTTTTGTATGGTGAGGCATGTATAAGTATGATTACTTCACACTGTGTTAACCAGAACTGGTCTTATATGTTATTTCATTCAAGAAGTAACTATTTGGTCACAATTTCAATGTTGTTTATAGCCCCTAAAACTTACAGAACTGCTGAAGAAGAAATCTCGAAAAGGGATTTTTTTTTCATGAAATGTTTTCAGATAAGTTAAAATTTGAAAATTAACTGAATTTACTGGTTGTACTAGACCTGTCCAGATAAACTGATAAGGTGAAGAATATTGTACAGTTTCTGAAAATAAATTGTTTAGATGACAGTTCAGTATTTAACGATCATGTCTTCTTTTTTGTTTCTTTACAGCAAGAGGACAGAAACAATGCTGGAGATAACTTGTAATGACCGTCTAGGAAAGAAAGTTAGAGTGAAGTGCAAGTATCCTTTCACCAAATGAATTCATTTGAACATAACTTGATGGATGGTTTGTTTTTTTTACATCCCTTGCAAGAATTTTTCACTCATATGAGTAGGGACCTACATAGTAACTGTTAGTATATATGTTACCGATATGAGGCATCACTAAATACTGGTGAAGGGCTTCAAATTTAAACCTATACTCAGCACTTAAGGCCATTAAGGGTTCTTTATTGTGTCAACACCTATCGTGACAAGGGACCTACTTTTTAAGGACATATCCAAAAGACCCGTGACTACACTCTAAAATGATGTTGATATTTTTAATATGGTCATTTATATTGGAACCTTTTCCTCATTTTAGGCTAATTGAGAGAACAATTTTATTTAAGAATATACTTTTGGTCATTAAGAAACTCTTACATTTCATCTTGTAACTGTATGGTGTGTAGTCTGAATAGATTTAATATCTGATAAAAATTCCTTTGAAAATTTTACCTGGTTTGTTTATTGATTGTTAAATCTGTTAATTGATCTAATTCTTTAAACTTGTTGAGGTTGTAAGTACTTCATTCATCATCGGAAACCCATGGCCAATCTCGCATACGCTTATTCAATAAGCATATGTGAGATTGACCATGGGTTTCCGACGATGGTTCTTCATTATGAAGTACTTGAAAGATGAATCACCTATTTTTGGTTTTTCTTTTTTCAGAGCATATATATATATATATATATATATATATATATATATATATATTTATAAATAACCTTAACCTTATTAGCATTGATGATACTATTGGTGATCTTAAAAAGCTGATTGCAGCACAAACAGGAACACGACCAGAAAAAATTGTTCTGAAGAAATGGTAAGTATTTACCAAGGACCTGTAAACTAATGGGATAGAAAACTCACACGAGACTCCTGATATCTGGCAAGTCGCTAGAGACGGGATGTCATGTGTCAGTTTTATTTAATACATGTATATATATCTCTCTAATATTATCAAATAATCAGAACAAAACCTTTATTTATCAATCAAAAAATCAGTCAAAATATTTCATTTGCACTGTTTATACTCCTTGTCTTAGTATAAATATATGTTGTATTTCAAAATTAATACAAGTCCCTGATAGTGTGTTTTTCCAAGATTTCTCTGAATTGTGATAGTTGTTTACATGAAAAAAGTTGACGATTACAAACAGTGATCAAGTTCAAAAATTTACAAACAATGCAAATCTGTGAAGGGGGAATAAAAAAGGGACCCCCGAAAATTCCAGAGCTGGGATCAGGTGCTTAGGAGGAGTAATAAGCATCCCCTGTTGACTGGTCACACCCAGTATGAGCCCTATGTATTGATTAGGTAGACGGAACATTCCATAGTCAAATTTAGTATAAAAACAAAGGCCTAACAATTGGTATGAAACACATCAGCCAAAATATGACCCAATGATAGGTTATATCATATATAGCATATCCTAAATTCTATGGTCATTATAATTATCTTGTTAACAAATATAACCTGACTTTAAACAAGGTTGTAACATCAACTTATCTGTCAGTAGCCTGCCTTGATTTAAAAATTGATCGTACTTGGAGCATGCTCTTGAGTATCAAACAAGTTGGGAGACATCAACATCATATGCAAGTGATAGCGAAATGTTATAACATTAATAAGGAAAAGCTGAAGTCATTTTGTTAGTATATTTAATTATTTTACAATGTTTGCTTTAAAATTTGTTAAAAGTTTATCCTCATAAACAATTAGAATGGATTGCATTTATCAAACCAAAATTTTTAGTAATAAACTTTGTAAGGTTGTATGTGACAGTTTAGGCAAATAAACATGGCACTGAAGGAGTTGCTTATCCAATTAGTTTATACATTCCAGATTTACATTTTTTTTATATTGTTTACCAATAAAGTAAAAATTGGCTTTTAGCTTACCTGAGCCAAAGGCCACAAAGCAACATTGCCAGGGTTCTCCACATCTGAAAATTTAACCATGGAGGAAGTTGCACAAAAGCAAAATGTGGTTGAAAGCCTGAATGCATGTTCATTCCAAGTTTCATTAATCAATAGTTGATGTTGACTGTTGTGCAACGTTTTATTTAAATCGGACCAAAACAATGAAGGAGTAGTATTTTGGAAAGAAAAAGTTTGCAGACACACAAACAGATGAACTAACACTTTTAATCTTTAAAAATCTTCTTCTCAAGAACAACTAAGGCATGATTAGTCATATTAATATGGAAGCATCTTCAAGTAGTGTAGATTCAAGTTTTTTTTTCAAATTATGACTCCTAGGGGTAATGTAGGGACACAGTAGGAGATGAAAGATTTATACTGGAATATATTGGGAAAAAAATCTGCTGATGAAAAACAGCAGGCCATAGTAACTCAGGTGAGCCTTGTGGCCCATGGGCCTCTGGTAATTTATCTTATGAAGTAAACTTAAAATCATTACAAGATTTGATATATGTAAGGAGTATAATCAATATGTTGTTTATTTTCAGGTACAATATTTATAAAGATCATGTGACCGTTGGTGATTGTATCCTTTTCATAAACGTAATATTATTTGGATCAGTGGTCATAGTTGTTTGGCCAGTAACCCAAAGGTCACTGGTTCAAGCCCAGCCATTTTCACATAGAGTGTGTGTTGTGTCCTTTAATAGACAATGCACTTTATATGCATTGTCTCAGTCCCAGCTACAATGGGGGACCGGCTTATGCTGGGGGTTAATCTGCGATGGACTGGGAACACACCCAGGGGGGAGTTGATGACTCTCAATGACTCTCACTCCCTTAGCACCACAGAAACCAGGTATAAGTACCAGCCTTGTAAGCCCTAGGGCTTGGACAAAGATTTAACTTTTTTAGGTCACCTGAGTCACTCAGGTGACCTATTGCTATCTCTTTTTGTCCGTCGTCATGCGTCATCCGTCGGTCGTAAACTTATGAACATTTTCAGCTTCTTCTCCTGAACCAGCAAACCAATTTCAACCAATTTTGGCATATAGCATCTATGGGTGAAGGGGAACAAAATTGTGAAATTCATGGCCCCTGTCCCCCTGGGGCCTGAGGGGTGGGGCCAAAACCATCAAAATTAATGCAATCTTTAAAAATCTTCTTCTTTACTCCTGGACATCAAGCAGTCAAACTGTTGGCATGATTGTAATAAGCATTGAGCCCTCTACCAAAATTGTGAAATTCATAGCCCCAGGGTCAGGGGTTCTGGTGCTAGGGCGGGGCTATATAGATCATATAGTGAAAGTGCATTATTTCTTTGAAAATCTTCTTCTCTACTCCTGGGTATTATTGAAACAAATTGAATACATAGTTATGATAAGCAAGAGTGACTCTTCCAAAATTGTGAAATTCATAGCCCCAGGGTCAGGGGTTCTGATGCTAGGGCGGGGCTATATAGATCACATAGTGAAAGTGTATTATTTCTTTGAAAATCTTCTTCTCTACTCCTGGGTATTATTTAAACAAATTAAATACATAGTTATGATAAGCAAGAGTGACTCTACCAAAATTGTGAAATTCATAGCCCCAGGGTCAGGGGTTCTGGTGTTAGGGAGGGGCTATATAGATCATATAGTGAAAGTGCATTATTTCTTTGAAAATCTTCTTTTCTACTACTGGGTATTATTTAAACAAATTAAATACATAATTATGATAAGAAAGAGTGACTCTACCAAAATTGTGAAATTCATGGCCCCAGGGTCAGGGGTTCTAGTGCTAGGGCGGGGCTATATAGATCATATAATGAAAGTGCATTATTTCTTTGAAAATCTTCTCTACTCCTGGGTAGTATTTAAACAAATTAAATACATAGCTATGATAAGCAAGGGTGACTCTACCGAAATTGTGAAATTCATAGCCCCAGGGTCAGGGGTTCTGGTGCTAGGGCGGGGCAATATAGATCATATAGTAAAAGTGCATTATTTCTTTGAAAATCTTCTTTTCTACTCCTGGGTATTATCAAACAAATTAAATACATAGTTATGATAAGAAAGAGTGACTCTACCAAAATTGTGAAATTCATGGCCCCAGGGTCAGGGGTTCTGGTGCTAGGGCGGGGCAATATAGATCATATAGTGAAAGTGCATTATTTCTTTGAAAATCTTCTTCTCTTCTCCTGGGTATTATTTGAACAAATACATGGTTATGATAAGCAAGGATGCCTCTTCCAAAATTGTGAATTTCATGACCCCTGGATCAGAGGTTCTGATATTAGGGTGGGGCTCTATTTATTATATAGTTAAAATGCATTAATGCTTTAAAAATATTCTCTGCACCTGGGCATATCAGAGGCAAAAAGAGTAAAAGTTTTAATAAGGAAGGGTATTTTTACCAGATTTTTGAACATCAGAACCATTTGATCAAGTGTTCTGGTCCAGGCCAGTGCTCTATTAATTTGTATTCTACTAAAAGGAGTTATTCCCCTTCGCCATTTACTGGTAACAGGGAATTATTTAATCTTAGACTAATTATAAATCCTGGATTTTCAGAAAATTCTGAAATCAGGTGTAGTGCCCGAAAACTAACTTAGTTTTGCTTGAAATTATCAGTTTTCACTGTAGTAGATACTGTCTTAATGGGTAAGTGTGTATATAAGAAGCTAATATAATTGAATTATTGTTTATTTTTATTCATTCATGTTTTTATTGTGTTCCAATTTCATATTTTTATTGTTTATTTTCAGTCATAATTATTATTTCTAGGGTAAATGTCTTTTATGCAGTGTATCTGGTGTTCTACTGTTGTAGCTGTAGAAAATAATGACGCATGCGCAGATGGGGGTTAGTCGATGCCTGGCATCAAAAAACGACTAACCCCCATTTGCGCATGCGTCATTATTTTCTCGCTAAATTCTGCAGTTTTCTGCAACCAAACGGCGATATTAAAATAATCCATGGAATTTCCGTCATTAAATTATGCTACGACTCCACTGTTATCGCAAAACGTTCCTTCCGAGTTGTAGATATCCGTTAAACATTGCCAACAACGCACGGCTTCATAGTCCCCATGAATGAAGACCCGACTGAAGAAATGACTCGCAGCAAACGAAAATACATACCGATGCGTATTCCGCACGACAACTGCAAACACTTACATATGTTTTCACAATCGTAACAACTTTTAAATCCAACGAAATGGTCAGAAAAACGCAGCGATGTAAACACTACCAAATTTACAGCAGCATCCTTATGCAGACAACCACTCCTCGACGTCACAGTCGTAAAATACGACGTCACAGGTACACTCTTTCCCGAACTTTTCTAATGCAAAATGGCGATTAAGCATTGTACGTAATATAAGGTATACTGTCTTTGTTGTTCAGCACACGTACTTTTAATTGTTTGTAAAAAGTTCTCCTTTAACCAGGTAATTGAATATCACAAGAGGAAAGGAAACTGGAATGTCTTCAGTACAGAAATCGGTCTTTGAAATTTGAAGATCCATGATCCGCCCACTTGTTTCACCTCCAGCTAAGAGGTGCATATTTAGTGTGCAAATCGAGAGTTTTAAAGCCATTGTGACGTCACCCTCAATAATTTGTAACAGATCAGTGAAATCTGAATTGAATCAATAAAAGCCCCACATGAATCCCACATGAGCCCCACATGAATCAATAAAAAATAATAATAATAATATAGTTAAACTGTGGAAAACGTTAGTTTGAATTCTTGTGTACAATAAACAAATTCCCAAGCCTTTGTGACATTACTCCTAAACTTGCAATGAAGGGGAACAGAGAAAAATACTGCGTCATAAATATAATAATAATAGTATTTGAATACACCAGTCAGATTAAACCACCCCGTGTCCTCTTTTCTTGTACTTTACAAACGTATTTCTTTTTTAAGACAGAATACCCCCCCCCCCTTGGCGAAAAACGGATCGAGTACTCAGTTCAAATATTTTAATTTTTATTATTTTCATCATCAAAATATATATATATTTGTATTGGCTCAAAAAAGAATTGAACAAGTTAAATTGATGCAAAGCATCAAATAGACCTCAAAAATATATAAAGCAAAAATATATAGAGCATTCTGAAGTATTTCCAAAAGAAAGAGCACCCCCCCCCCTCCAAAAAAATGCATTTATGGCAGCATCTAGGAGAGGTGGTTCTAAGAAAAAAAATAAATATTTTCTTCAGTGGCATGTCTGATGCACCTTGGAATTTAGTGTTTTTTTTTATTTTTTATTATAGCCTTAAAATATTTCTGAATCTAGGGAGAATCCACAGTGTGCAAGTCTTTTTAAGACACTGTGCGCTACCCCAATACCCTGCATATTTCACTTACCCATTGAGAAGAAGGTAAACATGCCCTATTTACACCCTTCATACGTTCAAAGGCAACATTTCTCAATATTTGAAATTTTAATTCTTTTCCCCAGACACTCTCCTTCCTATCTATGCCCTAAAATCTGTCCATCCCACTCCGTGCGAATCCTAAGACATATTTACGGGAAAAAACCCTGCGCTTTGCATGGTCAATGAAATGGGGTAAATTAGTAACCTGTGGCATACTTATACTTTCTAAAATCAAATTAAGGGTTACATACAAATTCCAACATTCCAAATTTAATTTCCTTTTTATTTAACTTTGTTTATTGTGTACTCTTTTATTTTCTATAATTATATGTTTCATTTTAAATGTATTATTATTATTATTGAGCACATAAAATATTGAAATTATGCCACCCCCCACCCCCCGAAAAAAAAAATTAAAGGCGTCATATTATTCTTTAAAAATAAAATTTAAAGCTTTAATCTTATATCTGTAAAAGTTTTGGATCCTTCCCTCAACACTGTTGACATCATTTGTCTCGGATAACATAAAGATAAGCGTAAGCCAGCGTTAATTGCGCTTTGATTGAATTCAGTCTACATGCAGCTACACCAGAGAAAATCCACAGAATTTCTTCCCATGTAGAAAAGTGCATCTTTATGATAGACTTTTACACTTGTTCGACTTTTCTGTGTGTGTTTTATCCCCTCGCAACGGAGTTGCGTGTTTGTTTGTGGGTGAGTGAGATAATTCTGTGCGAAACGGAAGTGACGTAATTTGCATTGGAATCGATGTCGGATGCTGCCTTAGCTTATGGATAATAAATTGCGCAGCTCGATCACTATATAATAGTATGCTGCTAATCTATTATTATTATCATTTTCTTTAGCGTCATGTGGTTTTCTACCTTCTCAATATTTTTGTCCCCGTTTCAGACAATTGTGGGTATGTTACAAATCTTGCATTTTCACGAGTATCTTATTTGTGGTATTGTAATCTTCCATTTATACCTACATGTTAAATATAACATGGTTAATATTCTACCATATTACGATATTTTAATATTATTTAATTAAATGTGATCTTATTGTAATAATTGTATTTGCCCTCTGAGGGCCCTTGATTGGTGAATAAACATACTATTATATATCATATTTCAACAACATGGGAATGGAAAGGGGCTGTAAGCCTTTGAATGAAATTGTCCATACAAGGACTCTTTTCGGACAAACTATTATTGCGCAGATTTAGAGGGATATCTGGAGTGTCCAACTCCACCCTCGGATATTTTCTGAGATATAAAATTTAAATAGCAAAGTAAACCAAAATGACCCCCCCCCCCCCCGTTTAAAAAAAAACTCAGACACTTAGGACACTTGGTAAAATGTGATCGAATGAGTCATTTACATGTCCTAACACCCGCTCCCAAATAGATTGTTCGCTGATTCTTGGCTACTCCAAAAAATTTGAGATTTTTTTTCTGTTGGAGTTGCCCCCTCATTCTCCTAACCTCAGAAAATAATCACACGTTTCAAAGCACACCATCATGTAAGAAATATTAATTTGTTTATATTTCACATAAATTAATCCTTCTAAATGTAAATCCTGTCTCTCCATATAGCGTCCCTGCATTGATGATGATTTTCCTGGTCGATGTTCACAGGCTCGACTTGTAGTACTAGTAATGCAGTGCTGGATTTTCAAACTCGCAATCGCGTGGCAATATTGTATAGGAAACAGATCACGTCACATTTTGATAAAATATTTTGGAAAAAATAAAATAAACTAGTATTAATTGTAACGGGGACCGTTACAGATGTTCCCCAAACGCTCCCCAACTTCCTTTTGGTGTCTTATTCCCTGTAAGCTTCATTAAATAAGACAATCAAGTATATTGTTTTTTTACGCATTACACGCGCGCGCACGGACACGCATGTACAAAATGACCATGTCAACTTGTCTACACTTTCAATACATCTTTATATTCAAATTTCATCAAAAGATAAAAAAAAAATCGGCTATATTAAGTATATCTGTCATTTAACGCTTTGCAAGCGTGCGCACGTGCATGCATATCCAAGTTGACCGTGTCATCTTATCTATACTATTAGTATATATCTACATATTTTGAGTTCAAAGCATTTCATCAAAAAGTATAAAAGTTACAGCTATATCAAGTATATTGGTCATTTTAGCGTTGCATGCGTGCGCACGTGCATGCATGTGCATGTTGACAATGTCGTCTTTTCTACATTAATAATATGTCTATATATTCTGAGTATCAAAGCATTACATCAAAAAATGTAAAAGTTATGGTTATAGCAAGTATATTGGTAATTTTACTCATTCCACGCGTACGCACGTGCATGCATGTGTGCGCTGACCATGTCATCTTGTCTACACTTCTAATATATCTTTATATTCTGAGTTTCAATGCAATTCATCAAAAAATGTACAAGTTAAGTCTATATCGACTATATTGGTTATTTCAATCATTGCGCACGCGAGCACGTGCATGCATGTGCATTCTGACCATGTCATCTTGTCTTCACTATTAATATATCCTTATATTCTGAGTATTAAAGTATTTCATCAAAAGATATGGAAATTTTGGCTATATCAAGTATATTGGTCATTCTACTCATTGCACGCACACGCACGTGCATGCAAGTGCATGCATGTGTGCGCTGATCATGTCATGTTGTGTGCACTTCTAATATATATTTATAATCTGAGAACCAAAGCAATTCATTAAAAAATGTGCAAGTTAAGTCTATATCATTTTTATTGGTTATTTCAATCAATGCGCATGCGCACACGTGCATGCATATACATTCTGACCATGTCATCTTGTCTACACTTTTAATATATCCTGATATCCTGAGTATCAAAGCATTTCATCAAAAAATATGAAAGTTATGGCTATATCAAGTATATCTGTCCTTTTACTCATTGCACGCGCGCGCACGTGCACACACATGCATGCATGTGTGCGCTGATCAAGTCTTCTTGTCTTCACTTCTAATATATATTAATATTCTGAGTTTCAAAGCAATTCATCAAAAAATGCACAAGTTAAGTCTATATCAATTGTATTGGTCATTTCAATCAATGCGCATGCGCGCACGTGCATGCATGTGCATTCTGACCATGTCATCTTGTCTACACTATTAATATATCCTTATATTCTGAGTATCAAAGCATTTCATCAAAAAATACAAAAGTTACAGCTATATCAATTAAATTGGTCATTTTACGTATTGCACGCGCACGCACGTGCATGCACGTGCGCGCAAAATGACCTTTGTTCCGCAAATCTACATAACATTCCTATTAACCCTAAAAAGGTTTCACCTCAATCGGATGTGTAGTTTCGGAGATCACTCACGGACAAAAAAGTACCCAGGAAGAAAAATAATAATAATAACTAGACTCTTGTTGCCATGGCAACAAAAAAGTCTTCCGTTCTTCTAAATCTGTGAGAATTTGCTTTTTTTTTCTGTGTAAAAAACATACATATCATATTTACTGTGAAAGAAAAAAAAACTGGAAAAAAAAGTCCTTTCAGTACTTAAGGTACTTTGATTTTCATTATCAATCTTGCATAATACATTTGGCACCTATAAGAGATATACGTATATCATTACCAATTTAAAAAAAAAATTGTTTGCAATCATTTCTAAGACAAACAAACAGACGAACGAACACCGTACTATCATAAACTTCACTGTGTGTATGTCTTGGCATAATTGTGTTGGTGTTATAAAAAAATATAATGAATTAAGTTAGTATCACATTAAACGTAAAGTCACTGAGTTTTGTAAAGTTATAATATCAAGATTTGACAGCATACCTATAAGACAGATTATTCAATTACAGTAATTCTTCAGCAATCGATTGATTGATTGATTGATTATACGTATGTTGTTTAACGTCCCTCTCCAGAATTTTTCACTCACATGGAGACGCCACCACTCGCCGGTGGAGACTGCAAATTTTTGTCCTATGCTTTGGCACTTACCGCAATTGAGCAGTGAGGAATCTTTTTTATGCCAGCACCTTCTGCGACAAGGGACCTTGATTTATATGATCTCATCCAAAGGACCGGTCTCCACGTCCAACAATCGAAGTTCATAATACCGAGATATTTTATTTTTTTATTTTATTCTATTTTTTTCACAAGTTTGTTGCATCAGATTTACTTAAAGATCATACTTCAATATCATTTCGAACTCAGGCTACTTAACTGCAGTGCATACAGCGTCAAGTGATTTTGATTGACAGGTCAACACACATGCACTTCGTGTGATACTTTTTAAGCTGAAAAATATTCAGGATGTGACCATGACTGACTATGAAATCAGAAAACATTTAATAAAGAATGGGTGTGACCGATATAGAACTAATTTTTGGTCTATGTAAATGGATAGGAGGATCGGGATTAAGAGGGAATCTCTCTCTCTCTCTCTCTCTCTCTCTCTCTCTCTCTCAGACGTAAATTGAACATTTCATAATGACAAAGCTACCATTATAGAATATGAAATTCTGTATACATGTAAATGGTTATTATATATATTCACATGTTCCAGATTTAAATCTAAAACGAATATATAATTCAAATGCCTAGCTGCACGAGCGTCTCCAAATATTAATCAAGAGGGGGGGGGGGGTGGGGGGTGGGGGGGGGCTTCAAAGGAATTAGATAGTTTTATGTTTTATGAATTATAAGGAAAAGTACGGACGTCAGTTAATGAACATAATTATATATCATTGCATAAAATTGTGTTCATTCAGGTATACTTATCCCACATATCAACAGACCTGTGCAATTTTTTTTTTCATTTTTTTTTTCAAAAGAAACATAGCGTACCATTATTTCACACAGAATCGCGTTTTCACATATTTTTTTTAACTCTTTGAGTATTTCACAAGAATCCAAGAATCGTCTTTTCACATCTTTTATAATTCCTTGGGTATATAGAGTATATATCATGTGTCATAAATAATTTAACTTTTTATCAAATATACATGTAATAACCAAATCTAATCTATAGATTGATTTTCTTTCTTTTAAGTGGCAGATATCAATTTATTTATAAAGGCTTTAAAACAGTACTGTATTACAATTTTCTATCGCTCAGCTCCTGTTTGAGTGTATGTAATATTTTTCAATATCGATCGGAAATCGGGATAATTTCGCATTCAAATCATAGAGAATAATAAATCGTCTGCATTATAGAAGGCTTATAACTATCGTATTCTGAACTTACTATACGAGATAGATAAAATTGCATGCCTGTCCATCACTATAAATGTATATTCAGTGCTTATAATATATTTACTTGAATTAGGTACCTAGCATATATATTAATTATTTTTTTTTTTAGATATATTCATGTGTAAATCAATTAACTGTCAATACAGACTTACACTACACTGGCAACTTTAAACTATACATGCACTGGAAGCGGTAACCAACGTACTCTTACATTTAGAAGAGTGAATATAGAACGTCTAAATATTTTGATATGGAGAGTGTATATGTCTCTGACGTCATCGATACTATTTCCGCCTTTATCTCGAAAGTTCTATTCTCACTTACAAGTCAGAGTTATCTTTCTTTGCCCATTGTTTACACACTAGGTAACTAGGAAAAATGACGGTACCGAAAATCTGCAAAATGTGGAATCTGATTTCAAAACAAATTATATATTTAGTATTTGTAGAATAACCTCTGTTATGCATAATAATATCTTGAAAAAATGTTAAAAAACAAAGAAGTTGAAAATTGACCAAACACAAATTCACTTCCGGTTCGGACAGGAAGTACCGGAAACACACGAAAACAATTTCGAAACAAAGAGAATGTCATGATCTAATACTCCTGTAAATTTCACATCTTTACCTCAAACCGTTTCCGAGAAAAATTCCGGACAAAAGTCCATTTAAAAATTGGAAATTCGGCCGTAACTTCGGACCGGAAGTGAATTTTTCAAAAAACGGAATTTTATATAAACTTCATATATCAGCCTACTATCATGTGAAAAATTGTGAAAATCTATCCAACCATCTCTGAGTAATCGCGCTCACAAAATTTGGGAGGAATAATAATAATAATAATAATAACTAGACTCTTGTTGCCATGGCAACAAAAAGGTCTTCCGTTCCTATATGATACCGTTTGCATTGATTTTTTTATGTAGAAAAACGTGTACAGTATGAAATAAGTTGTAAAGAATCTAAAATTTGTCCCTTCGGTACTTGCAGTCCATTGATTTTAACTGCAAAAATGAATGTATCTGTTGTCCTTATATAAGATATTGCAAGCATGTTTTTTTTTTCATTAGTAGAAGTATATTTAAACTATTTTAAATTTAAATGGGGGGGGGGGGTATCTAGAAAACAACCTGTCAGTTCTTACAGTACTTTGATTTTCACTACAAAAATGAAAGTATCCACCGTCCTTATATATAAACATAAGAAATTATAATACATGAAGTGTATGAATTGAATTTTGCATTTAGAGAAACATCTATATATAAGTCGAAAAAGAATAGTAAATATCCTTTCAGTCCTTGCGGTACTTTGATTTTTACTGGCTAATGAAAATAGTTTCCATAGGTAACTTATTGTATGCATTGATTTTTATGTATAGAAAAACATGCCTGTTTATACTACACTGTAGTTAGAAAAAATTGGGTATATAAAACAGTCCTCTCAGTACTTCAGGTACTTTGATATTTACTACGATTAAATATAGTCTTCATTCTTATATATGGTGCTGTATGTATTGATTTTTGTATGCAGAGAAACATGTAAACATAACCTTCATGTAAGTTAAAGTAAGAAATGCGCTATCAGTACTTTTAGTACCTTGATTTTTAAAAGGAAAACGAAAGTAGCTGAAATCTATAAAACAGGTGACCTGATTTCAAAACAAATTATATATTTGGCATTTACGGACCTATCTCTATTGCGCCTAAAAATATCTTGAAAATATGTTTAAAAACAAAAAAGTCTAAAATTGACCGAAACACAAATTCACTTCCGGTTTGAACAGGAAGTGCCGGAAACAAACGAAAATAACCTCGAAACAAAGAGAATGTCATGATCTAATACTCCCGTAAATTTCACATCTTTACCTCAAACCCTTTCTGAGAAAAACGCCGGACAAAATTCCATTTTAAAATTTGAAATACGGCCGTAACTCCGGACCGGAAGTGAATTTTTCAAAAAACGGAATTTTATATAAACTTCACATATCAACCTATCATCCACCGAAAAATTATTAAAATCTATCAAAACATCTCTGAGTAATCGCGCTCACAAAATTTGGGAGGAATAATAATAATAATAATAAAAAGAAACAATACAATCACTATAGGTCTTCCGTTGTGAACGGAAGACCTAATAAAAAGAAACAATACAATCACTATAAGTCTTCCGTTGTGAACGGAAGACTTAATAAGAAACAGAGTAAAAACAATATGTTCCCATACTTCGTTTGGGGAACATAATAATGATATTGAAGGTAACATTATGTAAGCAAAATCATATAATTGTTCTTTTTTGCTGGGAAAATTGTTAGACTGGAGTGATGCTTTTATAATATGCACAGTATTATTTCTTCTTCGAACAACAGTTAACACTTTACATGGAGGTTTACAATTCCTTAATTTTGTTGATACTAATGTAGATTAAATATTATCGATAATGTAAACCTTTTGTCTTTATATGCTATTTTTAAATGTCTCGTTTCAGCTGATGCATAAAAAGAGAGATTTCTTTTTATTGACAATACAGCCCCGTAGAATACCTGGGGGGGGGGGGGGCGGGTAAGTATAGTTTTTCACTGTTGTAAATCTTTATTTAAATGCTTCCTGTAGTCTCCCCCGTTTTGTTGCAGCATTAAGATCGAGCACTCGCAAACTCCTGCAGTTGAAAAAGAAATATACTAATGTACAACACTCCCCCCTTCGAAATAAGTATTTTGAGTTTGAAGACTTTAGCTTTTTTTACTGCATAGACATGATAAATATTGCATCTCAAAGTAATTGCCAAAAAAAAATCTCAGTAAATGCTAATGATAGATTTATAATTAAGCTGTCAGTGCATAATATCAAATAAAGTAGTTCGTCGTATAATGTAAGCGTTATTGTTTATATTTGCCGTAACATAGAATCAGCTACAAGCAAATCCTTTAAAAAGAAAGTTGACCTAGCGCTGTGGCCATCATAAAACACACAAGTAGATATCTGAACCATTGGTTTAAGTTGCTGAATCCATTAATTGTAAATAAAAAAGGCATAGTGATGAACGGGGGGGGGGGGGGGGAGGGGGGGTGTCAATTCAGAAAGGTGAATCTAGAGTGGGCTTCACATCGGTAATAGCATTACTCATTAGTCATTTTATAAGCATTCTATAGTTTACTGTATTTTAAATTTTAAGGTGAAAAATAAAAGTTCAGTAGAACCAATGAGCACCTAGTTTAAAATATTCCATGCAGTGTGGCACTATTTTGTAGCAATCGCATCTTCTTTGGTCTTTCCGGCAAGCATGCATATCCGAGGTTGTTATTCGAGCGTGTCGTAAAGTAGTTAAGAAAAGCTATATATTTATCATAATTTTAGAATTAACTGATATCTTCAGTCTTTCCATTATAAGACCTAAGTAACTGTTACATTTCGTACATTTACATGTATGTACAAGTTAAACAACAAAGCACGAATCTTTTACAGATAATGAAACGAAATTGTCATGGTACAGTTTATCTACAGTTGTATTCCCAGGATGCCCTACCGTGAGGTCGAGCATGCGTATTCCAGAAAAAAAGAGTAACGTAATTGCTAGCGAACCGATCCCCAAAAAATAATAGAGAAAATATGTAGTAAAATTTGTTGTTACACCACGATAATTTATTTTTGATGCATCACATTTCAGTAGTAATCATTAATATTGGTATCACCACCTAACATAGATCCAGGGTAGTATGATGATCACACGTTGAAAGATTGCTGCCGATTTCTTTCTTTGTTTCCTTCTCCAACTGTAATTGGTAAAATGGCAGCAAGAACATTTTAATTAATTTTTTTTCTGTTTAGCGTCCATTCATCTTTCAAAAATCTACCCATCTATATAGTTCTTACTATTTTAAAAGCGATAATGGATCAACAAAAGGAAGACTAAGTGTTTTTCATAATAAACAAAGAAAAAGATATTCTAAAATTCACGGTAATGCCTAAAATGAACACACTTGCACTTTGATGGTGTTGTATTTTCGCTGTATTTTCCTCAAACGTTACCGATGGTGAGAACGCAAAGTACACTTCAAATTATTTTAATAAATAAATGCATACATTCAGTACTTTAATGTAAACACAAACATTGGGCTAATCCAGGAGAGGTAAGGTAACAGCACTTAAAACGGCATCAATATGTGAAAAATGGAGAGCTTAACTAAGCATTTCAAATTTCAATTGAAGTTTTTGCAGATAGAGACAGATAGAAGGACAGACGGTACAAAGCATTATGCCACCATCTACATGTAAGTTCGTCGGGGGGGGGGGGGGGGGGATATTCCTCTAGCAAATTCTTCTGAGTTTCATAGTTAGGATTGTTGGCACATTCAATCTCATTTAACAAGCATGCATTCAAATCTAAATAGTTTGGATACATAACTCAAAATGTCTGTCTGTATGTTTGTTTGTATGTTGTTTCACGTCCCTCTCAAGAATTTTTCACTCGTATGGAGACGCCACCACTTGCCGGTGGAGAGCTGCAAATTTTGATCTATACTAGGCACTCAGGGCCATTGAGCAGTAAAAGATCTTTTTCGTGCCAGCACCTACTGCGACAAGGGACCTCGGTTTATATAATCTTATTCGAAGGACTGGTCTCCACGTCCCGTAGTGGATTCGAACCCGCGACGTAAGGATCAACTACATACTCCGCAACCCTAGAGCAGACGTTCTAACCACTGTGCCACCCTAACGACTAACTCAAAATGAAGTACATGTATCTAATCACTAGTTAAAATAATAAACAAATGCTAATATTTGTGTTTGTAATTCATTAAACTGGAGTTCACAGGATATTCAAATATTATCTTTACTTTAAAAAAAAAAAAAAACCTCAGCTGCTTTATTTGTGTATTTGTGGGGCTTGAAAATGAAGGGCATTTAGCATAATCACTTAAAAATGAAGTGAAAGTATATTAGTTATATGACGTTTTGTGTGAAAATATTATCAAGCATACTTTACAGAATGGATTGATCATGTGTTTAAAAAAAGGGGGAGAGGGACGATCGTCCGAGTATATGTTTATCCTTACAAACAAAGGGTAAAGCATTAATTCATGTTTGTGGCCACAAAATCCATGACTTCAAAACTTTTTAACTGGATTGCACAAAGAAAACAAATTCATTCAAAAGAATTCACAGATTTACTGGCATCCTGAGGAATAAACCAAGCACGAAGCATCGTTTTTCAAGAAATGGGGGGGGGGGGATAATTGATGACGTCTGAAAAATTTTGACAAGCATACCACCTTCCCCGAAAAAAGAAAAGAAATAAAAGAAAAATACCAAAACTTGCAAAACTTATTTCGGGGGGGGGGGGGTCCAATTTAGTGCCATTAAATCTGCTGAAGAGACTTCTATACAATAGCCACGAACCTTGCTAATGTCCTTAAGTACAAAACAGTAAAGCTGCAGTCTCATCAGACACTTCATTTCTTTTAAAAATACAGATGGAATTGCAGGTACATGTATTGAGATGCATATATAATACGTTACCATAGATTTCTGTTACATGATTTTCACCTCTAATTTTACATACTCAGTAAATTAAAATGGTATCATATAAAAATATACAAAACACAGTATCACTATATTGCATTTAACCGAAAGCCAAGGCTTGATGCGCGAGTCTCAGACTCAAAGGAGGACGAAATGTGTGTGTAATCTCTTAATTTTTTGTCTTTACAAAATTCAGGAGGCAAAGACATGTTATGTAATTACTTTTATTTAATTCGTTTTAGACTTTCCGATGAGGATGACAGTTATTAGAATAATAATAAATAACTTAACATGGAACTTCTGGAAATACAAGTACTGTACCCCCCCCCCCCTTCCCTTTTTTTTTTTTTTATTTTTGTTGAATGGGTTATTCAGTATAGGTCGACAAAATATTCTCATGGTGTTTTTGATAAATATTAAAACGATTCTTGAAGGAATCTAACTTGCGAAGAGCAAAATAAAACACTCGCGGCCAGCACCTAGACAGACCATTTGACATACTAATAGATTTAATTTATGAAAGTATCTTTTAGTGATCGAGTTTTCACTTGATAAAATATATATATAAGCTTTTCTGAAACAAAAATCGTAAACAAAGATTTAAACTTCAAAATGTTTTTAATGTTATTTTTTAATGTAGAAGAACTGCTTTCTTAGACTATAGAAATTGAGCAATGGAAGTCATCTAAGTCATGAGTCATTTAACGGAAATAAAAGAGCAGCACTTCCTTGAGCATGTTTGGTACCCCCCCCCCCCCGCCCTTCTTTTCCTCGGCAATTCTGAGTGGCATTTCCTTCACAGGTGGCCTGGCAGGGATACTAGTAATAGCTCTAGTAAAACTGATGAGCATATTATATCTCTATATTGCTATTCATAATGAAATAGATAATTGTAGCAAAAGAGTTTTGATGGAAATGTGCTACATGTATTACACCGAATCTGTATATTTGAAGAATTTTCCCCCGTTAATGACAGATCTACTAGAAATTATAGGGAAAGAATGGATCGACTAATAGTATATTCGGGGGATATCATACAATTATTTAAAATACGTCGACAGTAACATATATCTTACTCATTCCATATACTTCGATTTTTCGGCAAGTGACAATATAGCTAAGATTTTAGTCGAACTTATAATCTATAAAGACTAGTTAAAAATTATAAAAAGCTGTTTTATATCCATATATCTCGGCTGAACCAACGGTAAATATATATAGAAATGTCTCTTGCACCTGTGCTCAATGGAGGATTTAAAGGGGATGTTGGGGAGGATGTCCGCAAACACCCCTACCCCCCCCCCCCCCAAATACACACAGAAACACACCAAAAATTCTTATAACACATCTTAAATTCGTTTGTATAAGACTCTATAATATAAATAAAGTGTGAACAAAAGCATGTGTGGCTTTCGATATTTTAATAGAGAAACTTACGAATTTCACCGAGTATAGGGGAGCATTTTTCCTGGTGGGGGTAGGTATCTAGAATTGTTTTTTTTTAAATATTTAATATAAAAAAGGGGATCGTTATCCAATATCATATAAAATCGCTGGGGATTTATAGATATTTTAACTGAAATCCATTTGCTATTTCCTAAGGCACCTGTATAAAAGATAAGAAGTCGACCCCCCTGTTCCAATCACCCTCCCCCCCGTTCCAGTCAACCCCATTCTCGTTAGTTCTTGATCATACACAAATCAATCGATAAAAGGGTTCAATACAAATTCATTTCGGGGGCAGGTGGGGTATCTCAAATAAACGGATTATCTACAGTATATTTACATGTACATCAAGTACTAACTATCATATTGTATTACATGTACATCAAGTACTACTATATCAATGCTGCCTTGTGGAGAATCGTTGTGCCTTACACCTGATTAATCAGTAATAATTTGTTTATAGTACACAAGACTTGAAAACTAATGATTTCCACAGTTTAACTCTTTATTACTTTTTTTTATTGTAAGATTTCACTGATCTGTTACAAATTATTGAGGGTGACGTCACAATGGCTTGAAAACGCTCGATTTGCACACTAAATATGCACCTCTTAGCTGGAGGTGAAACAAGTGGGCGGATCATGGATCTTCAATTTTCAAAGACCGATTTCTGTACTGAAGACATTCCAGTTTCCTTTCCTCTTGTGATATTCAATTACCTGGTTAAAGGAGAACTTTTTGCAAACAATTAAAAGTACGTGTGCTGAACAACAAAGACAGTATACCTTATATTACGTACAATGCTTAATCGCCATTTTGCTTTAGAAAAGTTCGGGAAAAGAGTGTACCTGTGACGTCGTATTTTACGACTGTGACGTCGAGGAGTGGTTGTCTGCATAAGGAAGCTGCTGTAAATTTGGTAGTGTTTACATCGCTGCGTTTTTCTGACCATTTCGTTGGATTTAAAAGTTGTTACGATTGTGAAAACATATGTAAGTGTTTGCAGTTGTCATGCGGAATACGCATCGGTATGTATTTTCGTTTGCTGCGAGTCATTTCTTCAGTCGGGTCTTCATTCATGGGGACTATGAAGCCGTGCGTTGTTGGCAATGTTTAACGGATATCTACAACTCGGAAGGAACGTTTTGCGATAACAGTGGAGTCGTAGCATAATTTAATGACGGAAATTCCATGGATTATTTTAATATCGCCGTTTGGTTGCAGAAAACTGCAGAATTTAGCGAGAAAATAATGACGCATGCGCAAATGGGGGTTAGTCGTTTTTTGATGCCAGGCATCGACTAACCCCCATCTGCGCATGCGTCATTATTTTCTACAGCTACAACAGTAGAACACCAGATACACTGCATAAAAGACATTTACCCTAGAAATAATAATTATGACTGAAAATAAACAATAAAAATATGAAATTGGAACACAATAAAAACATGAATGAATAAAAATAAACAATAATTCAATTATATCAGCTTCTTATATACACACTTACCCATTAAGACAGTATCTACTACAGTGAAAACTGATAATTTCAAGCAAAACTAAGTTAGTTTTCGGGCACTACACCTGATTTCAGAATTTTCTGAAAATCCAGGATTTATAATTAGTCTAAGATTAAATAATTCCCTGTTTGGTGATAATTACAGTCCCTGAAACGTTCTACTTTCCCACTTGAACGGTGAGCGAACGCTGAACGAACGGTGAACGAACGCTGAACGAACGCAGAGCGAACGGTGAGTGAACGATGTGTGAACGCTGAACGCAACTTGGTGAACGATGTGTGAACGGTGAACGGTGAGCGAACGCAGAACGCGAACGGAGCGCAAACGCGAACGCAAAGTGAACGGTGAACGCAGGATGAACGATATATTCGGAATGCCTCTGATCTTTTCCTTGCATTGAAACTATTTTATTGTATTATAATGTCAGGTGCCAATAAAAAAACACACCAAAAAAAAACAAATAATAAATAAGTAAACAAATAAATGAATGAATAAATAAGTCAATAAAATGAATTCTCCAAAATTGTCCTAAGAAAGACGGTGCATGCACATTACCGGTAAGTTTTTAATCACACGATTTTTATCGCATTAAAACATTGCAATTGTTGCCGAACGCTGAAGTATAAAAGATATTGTTTTTATTTGGAAAATAAAAATGTTTATTCTTATTTGATAACAAATCAGAGAAAACTTATGATTTATAGAATGAATTAAAGCCGTTGTAACTTATATTCATATATAAATATCTCCGTGTCAAGGCGATTTCGTGTAAAGTTATGAAAAAAAAATAATTACATTTATACGCTCATATTTTAAACTTTTAATACAATAATATATTATGTGTCATTTCTATTTTTCATTATGATTTATTGAGCAGACGTCTACATGTATCTCTAGATGGCCGTGATTATACTCGGACAAGATGATACAAAGATACATATTCATATTATTGTTATACATTCAATTTTCAGAACTTGATTGTTAAGTAATATGGTGTTATAGTTTTTATTAAACAGACAAATGAAAGAGAGAGAGAGAGAGAGAGAGAGAGAGAGAGAGAGAGAGAGAGAGAGAGTAATATTCAGTTTTAGCCCCCCCCCTCCTTTCAGGCTTCACCAAATGTTTGTACCTATATCAAACAAAAACTCTGAAATTTTTTTTCTAAATATATCAGACAGTGAAAGTAACTTTTTTTTTTTATCAACAAATCATATCCATTTGTTTGACAGTCATACTCGTTTTTATTTTCCTGCTTCAAGTTCACACGAACTCCACGTGCTTGTCCTGTCAATCAAAATCATTCGACACTGTGCAGGTGTGCAGGTGTGAAAGTTTCGTCACATCGAAGACGAAGTGCGAGTATTTCCAACAAGTTATAACATTTATTATTATCATTTCTAAATTTGATTCCAACATTTGAATAATAAATTAGTAAATACATTGGGCATTAACACTTGAATGTGAAACATACTCTCTGCCAATTTCAAATACCACCGCCGACACGTGTACATTTTGATCTACTATTGTTTTGTGACTTTTTTAAGATGCATGTTTGTTTTGAGACTGAAATTTTTGTTCTAAAAAAGACCGTAGCTTTTTTTTAATGTTAATTAAAATATTCTGAAAATACGGTACTGACTAAGTCACCGATTTAGGGGGAAAGGGGGGGGGTATTAATCATATCGAATGGCAAACATATAAAGTTACGGTGAAGAAAGATTTTTTTTCTCTATAACTATAGACTTTACATATTACAGTAGAGAAATTCTGTAGTGCATTACATTTTAAATAAATATTTCCTTTAACCACACTATCAATTTAATTCGTTCTAAAGATAATAAATTGACAGGATATCCGCAGTACTATGTATAACTCTCAGAACTAGTTCTATTATATTTTCTGTAGTAATTGAAAAAAAACGTATTAGAAATAAATATTTTCGTAATTTTGCTGCGTAATTATTTGACTTGAATAATTATATCTCCATTAACGATTTGTCGTCTTTAACAAAACAACAAAATTTTGCAGTGCTTGAAGTATTTGCACACTGCCCTTAGTTAAATTTAATATTTCAGCATCGTTCTACATAGGTACAGAATGTGTTTGTAACAACATTTATTTTCCAGAGTAATTTAATAAATAACCTAACAGCTAAGTTAGAATAATAAAAATATACATCGTAGATATTTTTCCTCATGATATAATTATTCTTCAAATACGATATGTTAGTTAATAAATTAAAAAAACCTGTAACTCCTTAACTACAAAAAGATAAGTCCTTTCACTTCGGAGTTCCGAATGACAATGAAAACTGAACGATAGGTGAACGGTGAACGCAAGGTGAACGCAAAGTGAACGGAACGAAGAGCGAACGCTGAACGCTTTGTGAACGGTGAACGCGAGCGCACGGTGAACGGTGAACGCAAAACAGTGAACGGAGAGCGAACGGTGAACGCACGGTGAACGAACGGTGAACGCACGCTGAACGAACGGTGAACGAACGGTGAGCGAACGGAAAAATGGGAAAGTAGAACGTTTCAGGGACTGTAATCTCTGTAAATAATGTACTTGAAAGGTTAATAGAATAAGAGAATTGTGCAAGAATTTTTATTGCATGATACAAAAAGTTTTTTCATAGTTTTAATGATCAGGTAGACTTGTAAGTAACAGATAAATAAAAATGAGACAAAAATAACTTGTCTTATTAAATGTTCATCAAAGACCAAGAGAGGCCAATGTAAGAGATTTCTACAAGGAATTAAAAGAGTACAGAAGCACTGATTATAAGTTTGTTTATATACTGTCTGGTGAGAGTGATAAATGGGGAACAGATTAGAACCTAATTTATGTACTGTTAATGAACACTAGACTAATTATTTTGTTGATCCTGATCACCCTATTTTTCTTGCTTTTGGGCAACAAAGCTTCACCTTTCAGTTCATTTTATACTCTATGGATCCTCTAAATTGTTGTATTATACTCAGGTGACCGTTAAGGCCCTTAGGCCTCTTGTTTTTTTTAATATTTTCCCTCTTCACAATGGCATTGGTTTAAATGTGACACATGATTGTCGGCTATATTTCTGTGTCTGGCAGGTGCACTTGAGAATTTATATCCATTAAACAGACACTATTTTATCAAACCCTATTAAAACTTTTCAAATGCCCCTTGTACATGTGTTTCACCTATTTAAAATCCTTAATTAGATACAGATGAAATTCATGATGGTATGAATCTGGAATTATACTACCAGTGAGAAGGGAGTTTGTGATCCATAAAGTGTTCAGAAGAGAGGAAAAGAGATTTGTTAATTGGACATTTTCATTTCCAGCAATGAGCATGCATCAAGTTATGTCATTGAAAAAACTTTTTTGTGAAAAGAAAATGCTTATATATAAGTAAAGACAAAATTATTTCTTGGTTTGGTGGAAGGATATTTTAGCTTCATGTGATTTTTATAAAAATGAATGTGTGAAAGATGTATGAATGTGTTAGGCTTGAAGTTTCAGCTGATAAATGTAATTTTATATGATGTCATTGTGTACATGTGTTGGATATCATTCTTTTGTCAATTTGTTTTCATGACCTTGTAATGTTTCAAAACAAATTTTGTAAAGGAATATTGACTGAAGTATTGAATGTATGTAGATATACTAATGAAAGTAAAGTCTTTTTTTGAAATTCACATCTTTTAATTTCATTAATATTTGGAGCTAGAGGTATTTCAAAAGCTATTGCAAACAGAATTTATGTCAAAAGTTTATTTTTAAAACAAATGGCCAAATACTAGTACATGTATATAAAGAACCTTTCCACAGTTCATCTCTTATTAGAATGAACACTAATTAGACCAAGTTAGAAATGACTAATTTAACTTAAACTTATAAATAGATGTAGATTTGGTCTTGAAGCAAATTTGATTGATTTTTGATCTTACTGGTTAAGACTGGAAAATTTTTCTCCTATTCATTCAATATGGTCAATGTAGGATGTTTAAGTATTTCTTATAGATATTGGAATCAACCTGTATGTAAAGCTTTTATTACTTATATGGAAAATTTTAAGTCTGCCACAATATGATCAGGAATATTGGTAGTATAGACACCTGTAATGATATTATCCATGATGATTATGCCCCCCTTCGAAGAAGGGAGAGCATATTGCTTTGCTGCTGTTTGTCGGTCTGTATGTCTGTCGGTCCACCAACAGTTTCCGCTCATTTTCTTTGCAGAGGTCGCACATATTGAAATGAAATTTGCTATACAGATTTTTCATAAAAACATCTAGGTCAAGTTCTATTTAAGGTACGATCGATCAATTTTTGACAGAGTTATGCCGCTTGGACTTGGAAAAATTCCAATTATAGAGGGGGGGGGGCATAAATGCTTCACAAACATCTCTTGTTTTGTTCAAAATAAGAGTTAAAGCCAATAAAGGTTGACAATGTATCACAAGCTTGTTTTTTAATGTGCCAGTATATCTTCATCTGCTTTTGTTTTGCCTTTCAATATTTTTAATCAAAGTTGTAAGCAGGCAATGTTATAAGTCATCTATGACCAGTAGCATCAAGCTGGGCATTTGCCAAGACGTATGATGCCAGAAGATCGTTATCTGTAAAAACAGTCAAATATATCCATATAAGTAGTCTTTAAGGACAGATGATACAAACAAACAAACAAAAATCTTGAAAATAACAAATCATGTTTATGTAAGTAAAATGAATAAGTTTAACCGCATAGATTTTAATTTTTCATTCAAAGTTTCGCAATAATGGGATTTAAAGTGACAATAATATGTATAGATTAATAAGGATTGTTGCAGAAAGATAGAATTCTAAATATCATGGAAAGTAAATAATTTCTTAATATTTTAGAAATATTTACAACCCAAATAGTTCCAAAAATATATACCAATCTAGGCATTCATTCTTTTTTTGTATCATCTGTCCTTAAATTTTTCCATAACAGACTATTTCAGCGCAAAGAATTCTAATTTGCGTGCTTGATAATTTGGTTTAAAGCTTTACTAAGATTTCTGCTTGCATAGCTATAAAGTGTTCGAGTCCATCCTCTTTTTCCTGATAAAGAACTGCACCTAACCCATGCCTAAGTTTGCAACTTGATCAGGGTACTAATATGGGATAAGATAATTGACTTTTAAGAAAATTAAAAAGCATGTTTTTTAGTTCTTTTTCCCAATTTATATTCTGCTAACTGGTTATTGGACATTTTCTTTCTACCGCGGCTTTTCTTTGTTAAGTAGGCATGAGATTTAATAAATGTTAAACAATTTTTGAAAAAAAAATTGTTAAATTTTCTGTGTTAACCTAAAATCCACAAAATTGACAAACTGCACAAGATTTGAGATGAGGCCATTCCTGCACCTTTTGAT
Organism: Saccostrea echinata; assembly: GCF_033153115.1. Classification (NCBI taxonomy): domain Eukaryota; kingdom Metazoa; phylum Mollusca; class Bivalvia; order Ostreida; family Ostreidae; genus Saccostrea; species Saccostrea echinata. The sequence continues at coordinate 2,589,481 of NW_026889806.1, read as the reverse complement.
TCTCTCATCAGGCTCAATGCTTTTCTCGGACCAAGGTTCTCTTTCACTTGTAATTTTACTGTGGCCATGACGTACGCGAAGTACTAATATTTGCGGTCTTTTTGCGACGAAACCACAATCTTAACGTAATTGAAAATCACGCATTACTGTTATGTAGACACTTTCCTTCGTATACAGTGGTTCCCGTTTTATCGAATAGTCAAGTTGTCAGCCTTGTTTTATCCGAATAGCCGAAAATTAGAATAGCCGATTGCTCCATACCGAGTCCAAAGATAGATAGAGCTACATGTATTGATAATACATCGTAGCAAATTTCAAGCTTGCACTTTCGTTTTCTTTTGACATGTTTACTTAATGACTTTACTAAAAATAATTTATTTCACTTACTTATGAATTTAATATGAAATTTTTTTTCAAGTAAATTGACGTATAGAATATATTCTTTGATAATTATTGCCATCTTTCTTCAGCACATGTTTACATTCCTTCTTCGATGGTCGCCATTTTGGAAACGGAAGTAGATTAAATGCTTGACTAATAACCGTAAACTATTTTTCCCTGGATAGATTGTAAATTAAAAATAAACAAAAATATTAAATATATGTAATTGTTTCATTTTTATTTGTTTCTTTAATACGGTTACGTATTTTATACTGTGTGTGAGTTTACCAGTCTCGTTCTTGTCTGCTGAAGAAAGATTTTGAGAACCATGTGGAGAAAGATGATATGAATTTTGAGACGTATTTTTATAGAACGGGCCATTTATGATTTTTACCATAAATTTTGCACTGAAAAGTGAATAAATATTAAGCCAATTGACCAAGTTAAACGATTGAATAGGCTTATTTCATTATCCAAGCAAATTGTCATACACAAGCTAATCAGTTCAATAATTAAAATTTCACGCCGAAAAAATTGTAAATAATTGTCATAATTAACAAGTGCATCATTGAACCCAAGCTGATCACCACAACTGTAATCAAAACATATCTATTTACTATGCCCACTATTGACACAGGTAAGGTGCCTGTGTGCGTCCAGCCGTAACTAAACCCCTCATTGTCGTACTCAAGCCAGTCAAGGTAATTGGTGTCAAACTGTGTAAACAAAGGCTTCACATACGAAGTTGGAGGTGTGAACAAGGTACTGATTATCAAAAAACACTATGATAGTCCAAATTTTTGTATCGGATAAAACGAAATTCCAATATTTTCTCATCAGAATATCAGGTGAAATTATTAATAAATATATAAGAAATGGTTTTGTGCTCTGATATTATATTGAAATAGCCGAAATATTCGTTAAACCGCTATCCGATAAAATGGAAGCCACTGTATAATACATACGACTTCACTAGGGAATGTTTCTGGGGTGGGGTTGGAGTCATTTTTGGATATTTTGCTATATTTTAATAACTCTTAATATAATCGGGGGTTCAGACCCCTGCACTACTCCGGGATAACAACATATTTCACCTCAAACTTCATTTCTACATGATAATTCCAAAAGTTTGTCTGAAGGAGGTTTATTTGAGTTTCATATTGCAGAAATCTGTCATAGAGATACCCTTACTTCTGGATTCTCAAGGACAAGGTTCCAGTATTTTACAGATACACGAAGATAAACATTTCCTTTATCTTGTAGAGTTGTTCCTCTCTCCAAGAATGAAACCACTTGTTTTTTTTTCCATTAACTTCTTTTTCGCTTTCTTTTCCCTTCTTGTATTACCTTCCGCATGCCCAGATGTTTCAACCATCCCTTTCCCAGTGTGACCTAAGCAGTTGTTAGACATCTACACAGGCAACTTTGCCACATATGATCCACATATGTGTATCATATGATTGGTTTCATATGAGAATCATAAAAAAAGGGCATCATATGTGAATCATATGAAGCAAATCATATGAGTCACATATGATTCACATATGTGAATCATATGAAAAGAATTTCATATGATTTGCACATGAAAAGTTTTAGTGTGTTTCAAGTCATTTACATATGAGAATCATATGAAATGGGCATCATATGTATATCATATGAAACATTTATGTTTTTTTTTTCATATTTATCAAAAGGAAATACACACTTGTACACATTGAAAATCAGGTATTTCTGCTTTAGATGAAATTTCAGTACATTCCAATGATCTATTAAATACCTGTAAATATTTGATAATGCTTGCACAATTTTCCAAAAGTATCTTCATCAACAGAAATAACTAATATCACACAGTGCACACTTTAAACAAGAAAGTATACAAACAAGTCAGTAGCATTTGTCGATACATGTATTTTACATATTCTAAAACGAGTACAAATTATTTGAAAGGATTTCAGCAAAATGATCAAGGAGATGAACATGTATACATGTACCCATGAATAAAATAATTAGATCATGAACTTGTATAAAAATACTATATGACATGGAAGTGTCCTTAGCAAAATTGAAATATCTGCAACAACATTTGTCAAGATATGTAATCTCTATTGTAAATTTATGACAAATCATAAGTAATTCAGATTACATGTACCTACAGCATATTTAACACATAAATGAGTATGAAATCACAAAGGATGATGTCTCGATTGAACAAAGATACATATATATATATATATATATATATATAGTTTTTCATAAAAATGTTTATGTATTTATGCATAAAGCATGAAATATAAAATGTGAATACATTAGAATGAGATTTTACAATCAAAATGATATTCCAGTATACAAATAAATAGAAAGCCTTGCATGTCAAAGTCTGACAAAATTAAGTACATCCTTCTCATTCATATTTATTCCAGATATTTCCTAATTCTTTTCTTTCTCTGTCAACTTTTCCCATTTGTTCTCCCTCTGATCTTCCATCATCATATTGAAAATTCTTTGAACTGTACCCAAAATGCAAATCCACCAATGTCCCCTATCTGAACAATTTGTTTGTGGCACAGAATAATCTCTAAAAATTATTTTTAAAATAATTAGCATTAATAATAATAACAAGAGGTCCATGGACCACATTGTTCACCTGAGCAAACAATGGCAAACTCACTTAACTCTGACACAAGTGGCTTTTGTGAAATGTGTGTCAATACAAAAAAAGTGCTGGAATAAATTGCAAAAGTATTTTTTTGATATTTGTTCCATACTGATCAAATTTACTCAAGATTCCCTCCTTAGGCCCCACTATTGTAGCAATGTAGAAATTGTTAAAAAGACTTAATTTTTTCCTATACACAAGTATAAATTACTATGTAAAACTTTGCAACCCTTCAGGGGCCCCACTGGTGGTTTAGTGGTCATTGTTTCAACAAACTTGAAACAACACTGCATAGGGATGTTTGCAAAATAATATCACAAATTGTAGTGTGGTAGTTCTTGAAAAGCAGATTTTTAAAGACTTTACCCTATATAATCTGTAGATTGAACTTTGAACCCCTACTGGTACCTTACTATTGGTCCTCTTTGCCAAGTTCAGTTGAAATTAGTCCAGTGGTTCTGGAGAAGAAGACATAAATGTGAAAAGTTTATGCCAACAACGATGATGATGGACAATGGACAATTTTGATCAGAAAACTTCACGTGAGCCTTTGGCTCAGATGAGCTAAAAACAAGTACTTTCATTTAAAATGAAAGTACTTGTTTTTAGCTCATCTGAGCTGAAGGCTCAAGTGATTCTAAAGATGAATATGATTGGAAAAATTGTTTGTGACATCCAACAAACATGAACTAATTTTCTATCATTGTATCATTGATCATATTTACTAGCAAAGATGTCCTTCCAATAAACAAATATATATCTCAAAATTTTAACATTAAAGTTTAACTTCAATATTTTTACAATTTAAAATGTTGACTCTTACTGTTTTCATACTAGCATCAGTGTGAAGTATTCCCTCTCTGGATTTGTTAGCATAATTGTAGGAGGAAGGAAACATTTTCATCGATAATTATGTAGAGACTTAATGGAGGGACCCTCTACATCAACTTCTTTGTTACCCATCAGCTAAAACATTTTTTTCTAAACAATTCAATTCACAATGTATAGCTTAAATGGAATGCAGTGCAAAATTTTGTTTTGACAAGGTAATTCAATTTAGCAATAGACTTTGATACTTCTTAGGATGATATGTAACATATATAAATAAAATGTGTGCACACCTTTGCTCTGATCTGATTTCTGTAATATGTGAATTCAGTGGATCCAAAGCTAGACATAACTCCCATAACATTTCATGTCCAGCCAGCCTTCTATGCCAGATTGCTGAGCATCTCCTGAATGAATAAAGCAATGCATTTTTCACTTATTTTTCTATACATCAAACACATACTAAGATTCTTCAAGAAAAAATGCTTCACTATTATACATATTGACTATAAACTTTATTAGTTTCATATAACATGACATACATGCTCAGTGCATCTACTTAAATGCTCAGTGCATCTACTTAAATGCACAATTCTTGCAAAATACATGTAGTTAGCTAGCATTTATATTCATCATACCTGTACTTCTGTATCCTTAAAAGAAATCCAGGGGTTGATGTTAAATCTTTTTTTAAGCCAATTGACATTCTCTCTGCAAATTTTTAATCTATATAAAAAAATAATAGATATAATATATATAATCCATTTCTGCTTGATGCAGACCCCCAAATCATTAACCAAAGTACATGAAAATGTATACAATGTACTTTCAATGCACATGTAATAGTACCTTGAATGTCTGATTAAGCTAAAAGTCATTATCCCCCAGAAGATAATGTATAGTTTTATAGTTCTTCATAGTTTTTATAGCCAGCAAGTTCTATAATATATGACTTACATATTTTCATATGTTTTCATACTTATACATGTATATATATTTTATTAGTGTGCTGGATTTGTTCTATAGAAAAAGAGTTGGATTTATTTAGTTTTTGATATATGTTTAAGTCATTACTTATATATACTGTGATGATTAATGTATTTATTTATTTATTTTTACCTGCATTGTGATCATGCATCGTCTGCCAAACCAGCTTTGGGTTTAAATCGTCAGTCAAATCAGCTTTGTGTTCAATCGTCAGTCTAATCAGCTTTGGGGTTCTTTGAACAAAAAAAAAAAAATACAAAAACAGCACTGTGACACTGAACTCAGTTCCTAAATACATTATTTAAAACACGTTTCTCATTCATTTGATGAAAGAACCGAATGAATAACGATCTCAACAAACATTTTATGTTAACTGCTTTACAAAGTTTCTACTTTCACTTTCATATCGAATATAAATATCAAGCGTAGCTATTAACAAAAGGGAAATAAATCTGAAAAATAAGTGATGCTAAATGGCCTAAACATTCGTCGTTAACAAACAAAATTACCGTACTCATTCAATAAGTAATTTATTGATCACTAGGTTTATCGGCTTTTTACGAACTGCATTAATTTAACAATTATATACAAGTGATGAGAGTACTAGAAAGTTTATACGGATCTGTTACCGTAATGAAATGATCTAAACACAATGAACTGGCCTTTAAAAAGTCTTTTAAAACGTATCCGAAATCACTTACTTTTTTCAACACCCAACTCTTCTGCTGCAGAAGTGACGTCAAACATGACGTACACTTTCATCTGATAAAAACCGAAACCGGTCCGTAAATAAAATGTGGAATGATTTTAATTTTACTCATAAAATAAAACCAACCATAACGGTTTTTGGATAAAATACAAATCAATTTATTCTTGATGAATTTTGTTTTTCAAGAAAACAAATTTTGAATTTTATGAAAGGATTTTTTTTTTTTGGGGGGGGGGTTAACAGAGTACTTATTCCCTTTTTATCCAAGCTTCTTAAGGAAATGAACATCTTGATTCTTTTGAATAAATATACATTTAAATTTACACATCTTGATATATGTTATTGAAATTATTTTTTAATCATGCAGTCTACTTGTTAAAATATAACACCAACTTATTCATATTAAGCTTAATATGAAATTACTCAAGTGTTAACTGATTAACAGTTAATAAACGTATTTTTTTTATCTCATTGAATTAAAATAAAAATGAATTTTACCTGCTTATAACAAGGACAAATAAATAAACACACACAGATCTGTTTCATATGATTCCCATATGATAATTCTCAAAGTATGCATATGATTCTCATATGCAGAACTTTTCATATGTGTATCATATGTATATTGCTTCATATGATTTACATATGCGTATTCATATGATCCACATATGATTTGCCACATATGATACTCATATGATTGAATATACATATGATTCTCATATGATCCTCATATGATCTTCATATGAAAAGCAATGCATATGTGGATCATATGTGGCGAAATTGCCTATGTATTTAGTATATTTTCCTAGTATTTTTCATACCCTTAAAGCCTTTTCAACCCTTTTCTTTCCTCTCTGTTGACCTATATGTCAGTCAACTTTCGGCATAATGACGGGTTGTAATGGCAAACAAGGCCATTGTATCAATCATAAAAATTGCAAAATGTTGAAGTTTATCGATATTGTTGATATTCCTGTATCACCAACTTATTTGTCAGTAGCGTGCCTTGGTTTAGAAATTGTTCGTATGGAGAACATGCTCTCGCGTATTGAATCAACTTCAAAATGCAACCTTAAGTAAACACATGTAGTCTTTCTCATTGAAAATTTATTATTTACCAATTTTGTTGATAACTTATACATGTGTGTAACTACGCGTGCAGTAGATTGACTTTTTTTTTTTTAAATGTATACAATATATATCAAAAATTCAAAAATATTTGCCGGTCCGTTTTCGTAATTTCCAACTAGATTGGACTGTATATAAATACGTTCAATTACTTGTAATTGAAGCGAACTCGATTACAAATACTTGCAATTATACACTTTGAAAAAAAAAAGTATTTACGAGATTACTCATTTCAATTACCCCAATGAATTTTGCACCAAGTGATTACCCTTCTATCGCCACACTTAAACATAATATCCTCATGACCCAGGTGTGAAGAATTAGCTTCTTGCAATGTCTTCTTGGCTAACCACGTTTACCAGTTTTAATGTTCACTCTTACACCATTGCTTGGTTCCTATGATGTACAAACCATTGCTACTACAGAAGCTCCCTGAAATCCGTCCCCTAAGGTAATCGCTAGCAGCCGCTCCATAGCATCGACTGTTGTCAAAGGTAGTGTTATATACATTTGTACACGTAGAGGTAATAGAAGTTGCTGAAGACACAATGTTGGTAGATCAATGCCTTGTATTTTCCTAGATCTTCATGTGACAGGGCGAGTCGTCGTCAGAGAACTTTTCCAATTAGCTCTTGACCGTTTTTTTCTAGGACTGATTGAATAATTTCTTCTTTTATTTTGAACTTCTCTCCCGTCAATCTTCCCTTCCTCAAGACAAGGTTCATGGACTTTGTTGGTTTATTCTTTATACGAGTCCAATTGATGTCAGAAGTCCTCATTCTCCTTCCATCTTGAACATTTTGCTTCGATGATGGTCTACGTGCTGATTGTCAAATTGTCCATAATCGTTCTGAAAGGGGGTTGTCTCACACCAACCCTTCACACATGTGTTGCCAATATATTTTTAAATCTTGGATGCATGGTGACTTTAACTGCAGCATGTCGAAGTAACTCTTAAGCAGCTTGATTTCTGAATCCTATCTGGTATAAAGGAATTGCTATATTGTAATTTGGACTTGTTCATGAGGCAAAGATCCATAAACATTGGCTATATCCAACGATATGTCTATTAGTTTATCTCCTTCTCTTCCCTCATAATTTGCGCTAGAACACTCGTATGTTTAGCACATCAGAAAGAAATGCGCGGCACTATTTGTTTTGCATTGCGATGTTTAGGTACCTGTCGGATGGCATACACAAGTACTCCGAAGTTGATATTAAAAAGATGTTTGAGTTTCTGATTGACAATATCTATGTAGTTTTTGGAGATCAAGTCTTCCAACAATCTGTCGGAATTTCTATGGGTACTTATTGCGCCCCGTTATTAGCAGACCTATTTTTTTTTTACTCATATGAAGCAGATTTTTTTCAAAAATCTCTACATGAAAAGAAGTCTCTTGCTGTGGCCTGCATTTCAACAATTAGATATATCAACGACGTTTTATCAATTAACAATATTCATTTTCATTCTTACGTTCATTCCATATATCCCTTTGAACTCGAAATAAAAAATACCACAGAGTCTAACACATCTGTTTTCATATTTGGATATTTTACTAGAAAAAATCGTTACCTAACAGCAAAACTTTATGATAAACGTGATGACTTCAACTTTTCTATCGTCAACTTCCCTTATTTGTGTATCAGTACACCATAAGCACCTGCATATGGGGTTTATATCAAAAATAAGCTCAATATCTGCAAGCGTTTAGAAAAAAAAAACGGAAAACCCTGAAAAATTGAGAAGGTCGTAATTCCATCAAATATCATTGAAGCGAGACAAATGCAAACTTGATCTGTAACTCATCAAGATACACTCACATACCAAAAATCAGCTCAATATCTGCAAGCGTTTAGAAAAAAAGTGAGGAAAACCAAGTGGGACAGACTGACAGACAGACGGACGGACAGATTCAGAGAAAACCTATAGTCCCCTCCGGTTTCACCGGTAGGGGACTAATAAGCTGATGAAGCAAGAATCAACAGTCTCATTTAAAGTCAAAATTTCGTAAAATCTATGGTCGTTATACAATGACCTGTCGGCAAATACAATCGATCATTAAGTCGAGTGCTGACTGACTTTTTTCATACAAATTGGTAGGCCATTATTTTCACACTGAATTGTTTAAGAATTTTTCCTTAAGCCCAATATCATGACAAGGAGCACACGACGGGAGTGACCGGTCAACAGGGGATGCTTAATCCTCCATGGCACCTGATCCCATCTCTGATGTTTTTAGAGGTCGGTGTTTGCTCTGCTCCAAATTTTTATTTTTTCAATGGACTTTTGAGCTCGATTACTGTTCTCTATATTCATATCTCATACAGGTGGTCACCCACTTATCCAAAATTACAGTTTTCAACAGTAATACAATATTGAACTGTTTGAAGCATCAAACTTTTTGCTTACTGCCCACTTCTCTATAGGACTCTCTAGTTTCCATTATCGTTGCGTCAACCTTGGACAAATTCTTGTATTAGATTCCGTTTTGTCCTTAATTATGACGGTGCCTTCATGATCTCTAGCTTATCGTAACTTTTGTTCCGATTCATTAATCAAATGATCTACATGTAGTTTTTCTTGTTGAATCAGCTTCTCATACTTGCCTTAATCTTCGTCTCTGCTTCGGCCGCCAGACATATCCCTTAGATGCTGTTCAACTTCTTTCTTTCCGGATAACTTTCCAGATCCTTTTCTGCCTTAACACGTTTCAAGATGTAAGTTGTAATGGATTGACTGTAAATCGAGCTCTTGTCCATCCTTTTTCTTCTGCGTGATTCTTTCTGCCTTTCTCTTTAATTTCTCTCTGATATTTGCCCGTAATTCAGCCAGAGCAATTTCCTATTCTGATGTACTGAACCTTTTTACCAGATGTCTCCATTCTCGCCTCAAAATGTTAATCTCTGTCTATTCTTTGCTGCTCCTCTAGTTTGTTACTTTTCCTTCGTGCAAAATCTGTCCAGACATCGACGCCATTCCTTTGACTTTCGACCCTTAACTATTCTGTACGTCAGAACAGTAGCATGGAAGCCAGGGTGCAAGAAGAGGGCTAAATCAGCTAATATCAAGTGGCCACCTAGTAGCCACAATATGGAATGGGAGAAGATTGACAATGGTGTAAAAAATCTTCAGTGTCTCATTGGTTACCAATTCTCTATGGCTGCCCATTTATTGACTGGTACATGGACATGGTGGTCGCTGTTGGTAGAGCCCTAAACTACCTCTATAAACAAAAATCTTCCAAGAAAAGCGGGGCCATATTGTTATATAAAATCATGTAAATAATAATCTTCCCAAATTGTGTGGATTCATTTTATGAACCTAGGGGTAATGGTGGGACTGAATTCAGGAATCGATTTTTTTAAATTTTATTTTATTTTATTTATGTTTTTTCATTTATTTATTTTTGTTATCTTTGTAAAATCTTCTTTTCAAGAAAAGCAGAGTTATATTATTATTACCGCATTTCCATGTTTGTAGATTGGATTAGATTTTGGTCATGTTGTTACCCTGTAGGATAGGATAGGATCACAATATGGGTCAACATTTCGGTGATGATAAAAGGGGTGAAAATAATTCTGATAAAAATCTTCCTCCTCAAGAACAGCTTGGCCAAGGTGAATCAGGTGACCAATGTAATCTAAAGATCTCCGTTTTTTATTTTATTTTTATTATGCTCCCGTTATCGAAGATTCGGGGTATATGGTTTTTGTCCTGTCCGTCCGACTGTCTGATTGTTTATCTGTTTGTCTGTTTGTCCGCAAAAACTTTAACTTTGCACATAACTTTTGATTGGTTGGAGCTATGGGTTTCATATTTCACATGTGTATTCCTTGTGACAATGCCTTTCTTTGGGTAACAACATATTTGACCACTAGACCTTGACCTTGAAGGTTGACCCAATTTTGCAAGAATTTACCCAACATTAACTTGGCCATAACTTTTGAACAGATGGTGCTAGGGCTTTCATATTTCACAGGTGCATTTCATTTTACAAGGCCTCTGTTTAGACACCAATTTTGACCTTTTGACCTCGACCTTGGAGTTTGACCTACCTTTGAAAAACTTGGCCATAGCTTTTGAACGGTTGATGATAGGGCTTTAATATTTCACATACATATGTATGTTTTTCTTATGGCAAGGCCTGGGTACCTTTGATTTGACCTTGGAGTTTGACCCACATTTAAAAAAACTTCAACCTTGGCCATAACTCTTTAATGGTTAGAACTTGGGCTTTCATATTTCACAGGTATGTTCATTGAGAACAAGTCCTTTCTTTGGGTAACAACTTTTCATCCCTTGACCTTGGAGTTTGACTTGCATTTGAGAAACTTCAATATTCGTCAAAATTTGTCATACGGGGGCATCAGTATCTCACAAACACATCTTGTTTTTATTGTTATATATTTTGTATTTACTCACATCGAGGTATAAATAAATAAAAAAATAATATCATAGAGACATCTTATAGATCCTGCTACCTTCTAGTCTGCCACTTTTCCCCTTTTATTAAATTGTATGTGTGCTTTACAAATCGGTTGTAAGAATATCCTTGGAATATTAATCCATTGTAATTTGACGTAAAGACAGAATTTTTTTTTTTACATTTTATTACGTTAAAGAAACTGGGGGGATAAGCCGAGCCATATGCCTACATAACGATCGATAAAAAATCAATAAATTCATTTTACAAAAATTTCACTTTTTGTTGAATTAATGTAATGCTTATTACCATTTGCATACAAATTTGACAAAACCTGAATACTGTAACAGTGAAAATGATTCTGATTAACACAAAAAAATGGCATCACGCTCAATTTTCACAAAAACTGACATAAATTGGATGATATAACTACATTTTTTAAATAGAGTGGGTCATCGTACCATTTTTTTCAGAACGATTAATGAAAGGCAATGGAAAGATGTTGCTTTTTACACTTGCAAATATTTGGTACGAAGACCCACTCTACATAAAAAATTAAGTTAACTTACTTAAATTTTCACCGTGTTCTTAAAAAATTCTAAGTCCAAATACGCTTGCTAAATATAGAGAACTGTATGCTATTTAAATGGGTATGTATGTGTGACTCCGTGGTACAGTGGTTAGCGAGGAGCTCTTTAAAGGGACGTTTATTGAGGAAAGTGTTCGAGTCATGCTCTGATTTTTTGATTTTGTTTTTTGTTTTTTTTTTTTTGTTTTTTTTTTTTTGTTTTCTTTGGTTTTAATTTTGTTTTACTTTATAAAAAATGTCTATAGGAATAACATATTTTTCACTGGAAATAAAATATATACATGTAGTAATGAACTTATTTACAGTAAATTATTTAAAATGCCGGATAAAAATTATAATAGATATTTGAATACTTTTATTCCCGTTCTTATTTATTTTAAATAAAAGCGCTTCTAGATCACCATTATCATTATAAACGATGTTAACATTTTTATAATATCTCCACAGTAAGTGTAAACACTCAATATGCAAATTAATTAATAGAAGTCCTTACCCATGTTAGACATTTGTGACAGTAAATGAAAGTCAACTGTTTAGCTTGTTTAGAATATACATATCATTTTGAAAACTACGGTAAACGTTAAAATGCTTAAGTAAACTCGAACAATTGAGAGATTTTTTCCAATAAATGTTCTTGCATAGCCGAAAAATGGGCATGGGCACATGGCACGTCTTATCCCCCCAGATTCTTTATATTTTTGCTTGTTTGATGTGGCTTACTGATCTATTTCGGGGATTTTCTAGGAAACAAATTTACATTTTAATTAAAATCAGACTTCCTCGATCCGCACAAAAACCTCTGTCATACTAGTAATTTAATACCTGAATGAATCTAAAATGCCACATTTTAAAAGATGAAATTCATATTTTTTTTCTTTTTACAAAATGATATGATGCTAGTCTACCGAATTGACTTTCTAAACAGACAAGCTCATAAGTATTTACTTTATGCATGTTCAAGTATACAAAATAAACTCGATCGCATGCAAAAGTGGTAACAGGTAAGAATGAAAACGCAATCAAACTTTATTTTACTTACTTAGTCCTCTTCGTGCTTTGAGCACATAAGGCCTGACCCTACTTGACCCCGCTTTCGTTTTTGAACTTCTTTATCTTGTATTGAGTATGTTTCTTTTAGCTGGTCTTTTTGTATTGAGTATGTTTCTTTTAGATGGTCTTTTTGTATTGAGTATGTTTCTTTTTGTATTGAGTATGTTTTTTTAAGCTGGTCTTCTAGCCTGGCTGACTTGGCTGTTAGTATTTTCTTCTTTGTTTTGCGTCTTTGTTCTACCATTTCTCAGGTCTTAGATGATATCCATTCTTCCTTCTTTTTCCTTTTCAATCCCAGTGTTTTCTTTCCTGCTTCAACAAGTGTGGTGTTTAATTGTTCAATACTAAGTTCTTGTTTATATCTTAGGATGGTAAACCGGTTTTTAACTTCTAGCTGAAATGATTTCATGGGATCTTTGAGACCAAAGCCGAGGATAATAATACCAAGGGAAAGATGGAAACTATTCAGGAAACTGAACACATGAAGAATGGCAGTCAAATCCAGCAGGAAACTGTCACCCAGATAGTCAACATCCTCCACCCTAAAGAAGTGTGTAGAGTTGGTTGCTGGAATGTCCGCACCCTCTACGAGAGAGGAAAATTGGCTCAAGTCTTTAAGGAAATTGACAGGTATAACATCGAAATACTAGGTACATGTGAAACTAGATGGACAGGAAACGGGACTTGCCACTGGTCATCAGGTACTTTACTCAGGAAGAAACGATGAACAGCACAGCAGTGGTGTAGGCTTAATACTCCGTAGAAAACTAGGGAAGTGCATGTAAGGTTGGAAAGCACACGGCGACAGACTTCTTTCGGCAAAATTCCATTCAAAATATGCTAAACTGTCTGTTGTATATAGTCTGCTACTCACCTACAGAAGACAAAGACGAAGAAGAAAGGGATTCCTTTTATGAAGAACTGCAGAGAGCCGTAGAGGAAACACCAGTTCATGGTGTACTCCTCATACTTGGTGATCTCAATGCAAAAGTTGGCACCAACAATGAAGGAAAAGAATCCATAATGGGAAAATATGGCTGTGGTGTTATAAACAACAATGGTAGTGGAGTAAGAGATTTCTGCCAAGAAAACAAGTTAGTTATTGGAGGCACCATCTTCCAACACAAGATCATTCATAAACTAACATGGACTTCAACATATGGTCACACAAAGAACCAAATTGACCATGTAGTGATAAACAAACACTGCAGAATGTAAGAGCATTGAGAGGGGCTGATGTAGGAAATGGCCACACTCTTGTCCTAGTAAAGCTGAAATCGAAACTGAGAAAGATAAAGAAAGGGGAACAACGGTCACCTCAAGTGGATGTGAGCAAACTCAAAGATCCCCCACTCATAAAAATTTATTTTACCTATTTATTATTTTTATTTACTTACTTAATTTTTAGCTTTTGATTGATATAAAAAGAAAAGAAAAGAAACCCACAATACAACGCTCTTTGATTCTTTAGAACGGGTAACCCCCTTCCCCACCCCTCCACACGCACGCACCTCAGAATTTAATTGCAAACTAGTGTATACCGAGTGTATACTAGCAAACTCATGTATACCGAGAAATAAGGTACTATTCGTTTTCAGATCAATAAAATCAATTTCCTTTAATTTTCTCGCTTCATCCCCCTTTCCAGCTTGAGAATGAAGATCCAGAAATTTTCTAAGAGGGGAAGTGGCACCGAATTAAAAATCAAATTTATCTTACAACCACAAATAAAATATGTACTGTGAGCAATGAGCTCGCAAAATGATACCCCCACTCCCATATGAGTATAATGGCAAAGACCCCAGTTTCTCTTAAATATGTGATTCCCTTAATATCTGTCCGATCAGATCATAAATAGAAGGTGCACAATGCCACTATGTAATGAAGATTCTGTGAAAGTATCATTAAATTTTTATTCAGTGGTATTGGAGGAGTTGCAAATAAGAGATGACTATAACCCCCCAATATTAAAAGAATGACAGTGTCCATGTTTTGCTATAGGAAATCTCAAATATCTATTGGATCGAAGGAAAAACAGAAGTTGCACAATGACACTATGCAATAAATATTCTGTGAAAATCTCATTAAATTTTATTTAGTGTCATAGGAGTTGCGATTGACGGAGGGATGCCCTATAGGAAAACATGGACACTCCATTCTTTCTGTAATATCTGGCTACCCATCTCTTAATCGCGACACTAAATAAAATTTAATGAGATTTTTTTTCTGTGGGCATGAGCTCACAAAATAATACTCCCATACGAGTATAATGGAAAAGTCCTTTTTCTTTGCTATGGGGAATATCCAAATATCTGTCCGATCAAAATATAAGATATGAGGTGCTCAATGGTGCTACATGTATGTAATAAAGATTCTGTAAATGTTTTTCAGTGGCATTATTGGAGTAGCTGCGGATAAGGGATGAGTATAAACCCCCAATATTGTAGAAAGAATGGCAGTCCTTGTTTTGCTTTGGGAAACCCCAAAAATCGTTCTGTTCGAAATGTAAAATAGGAGGCCAAAATGGCACTATGTATACGATTGTGTGGAAGTTTCATTAACTGTTATTCAGTCCCTGTGGTATAGGAGGAGTTGCGTTTGAAAGATGGGTACCCTGAGACGTCTTACGGAGTTTTGTTTTTTTTTTTATTTCGTACAACTTGTAACACTGAAAGACGGGTGCTCGTAGTTTTTGTTCATTTCTTTCGTTTCGGCTGCATGGATTTTCCCGCCTATTTCCACATAGCTTCTAATTCGTCCTTTGATGGTGTCATACAAAATTTATTAATAAAATTCAAATACTGGCCTATTGGTACATAATTAATATTTAATATATATAACAAGTTTTTTTTAGGTAAAACTAGAGTGATAAATGAAATATGCAAATTAAGAAGTACACCAATGTATCTGTAAAAAGTCATAAGCAAGCATTTGGAGAGATTGGTAGAGTGATTTTGATATCTAGTCGGATTTGTTACTATACAACACAAATACGCATGTTATGATATTTACGGGACGTATATCATATACACCGGTACATATAGTGAGCTCTTGTTTTGAACATATTTTATTGACGGATTTGACACAAGGTCCAAAAACTTAGTTAGTGAGCTCTATCCTGTTTTAAATGGAAGACTTGTTACAGATACATCTTTCTTTTTGAATGGTGCGGATAAAAATAGAAAAAAGTTAAACCTTTTTTTTTTTAAAGAAAATAGAGCAAAAATTAGATGTCAAGTCTAATTTGTTACGCATTCAATTTTATACGTTTTCGCTCTTAGACAATGTATATGAAATAACGTCAAAAATGGATTTATTGCAAGAACAGACACAGGTTGCCATTTTAAAGGGAAATACAAACCTGTTACCAGCAGAAAAAATGATAAAAAGAAAAGAAGAAAACAAAGATAGAAAGTGAAAGAAAAGACAAAAAAATAGTTCTCGTTAAAAAAGTCAACATTGCTAAACGGGATGTTTAAGCACGGGTACTTTAAACGTATATGAAATCATTCTACATTCATAGTAAAACATGATGATATTAAAGATGATGAAAACAACACCGGTTATATAATTAAATGACAATAGATATTGTCGAACTATTATTACACTCAACCGGGGAAATATACAAAGATTTTGAACCTTGCATTTATTCGCGATATGAAAGATTTATATATACAAACACTTGGACATCAACGTTTAGCGTTGAATGACGCTAATTAATGTGACGTTACAATCTGTGCGCGACGCCTCGACTCTGAGTGTACCTGGCGTACGGACGAACAAACTATACGGATGTACGGACTGATACCCCCATCACTACTACATTTTCCGCCTTTCAATGGGGGGGGGGGGGGGTTAATAAAATAAAACAACAACCAAACAAAGTGCCACACCAGAAATGAAAAAAAAATAACTATGTATTGGTATGTGTGTGTGCGGGGGGGGGGGGGGGGGTGTCGGTTTTGCCTGGTATCAGTATGATCTTGCTGTACTAACAGATCGTGTATGACGTCACCAACTTGTTGGACGCGCAGTTTAGGGAAACAGAGGAGTGGATCAAACAATTTCATAATTTGTTAATGTTTACAAGAATGTTAAAACTATCATGGCCTTTCATCTAAGGGGAAGAAGGACCTTGAGCTGAAAAAATACTTGTCATTCAATTTTTTTTATATTTTGTATAGTTCTAATTAAGTATGTCCCACATATCTTAAAGCAGAAATATCATTAGGTTTCTGACCTTATTTTCGAGATATTGATTGACAAATACTATGTCCTACAGTATCTAAGTGGAGTTTTAATTTTCCATGTTTCCGGGCTCATTACTCTGTCCTCATTGGGATTTTTTAAGCATTTATAAAAAAATATGTAAGTGGACATGTATCTTTTAAAATATTTCAGAGTATGAATAGGGTTTAAAATTCGAAAAAGCAAGTTTCTTCTATCACTCTGCATCTGGATAGGGAAAATTACGTACTTTTTAAGACAACTTAAACAACATAAAACGTAATTTACAAAAAATTTTATCATTCAATATTTTTAAATTTACGTTGAAATGCAAGTCCTTCGTATTATTGATTAACTGTAAAAATTTCGAATGGTGAAGCTGACCTCAATATTGCACAGGACATCGTGAAAAAAGGCACAAGCATGACAAAACCGTGTCATGTTTACATTTCTCGAGTACGGGAAAAACCAACTATGACGTCACGCGTAAGCTAAATAAGCGAAATAAGATATACCTACATAAGATTTCCGTCATCAGCAATGCAAAAATAATTTTTGTGTTTCCCATTTCTCAAATATTTCATCACATACTGATTATGAGCTGTTTTTACATAATAATACCGCCCCTGTATTCACCGAGTATGATCTTGCTGTACTAACAGATCGTGTATGACGTCACCAACTTGTTGGACGCGCAGTTTAGGGAAACAGAGGAGTGGATCAAACAATTTCATAATTTGTTAATGTTTACAAGAATGTTAAAACTTTTTATTTTTTATATATATGATGGTAATCAAAGTAAAAAAAAATTGTCAAATATTAATACAAGAACTGATGGTTTACACGGTTTGCACTTATATAAACGGAGATTATGACGTAGTTAAACAGAGTCATGTGACCATGTGTCCTTCATCCCCTTAAGCCATTTTCCCTCATATATAGTGACTAATCCTATCAACTTCCGCTAGGATCTGTACGTGATTCGTGGGGGAGATGGGTGTTCCATTTTAAGGTTGCTTTACTATGATTATAATTCTTTTTAAAAAGAAATAGTGACACAGTATATTATAGTCTAAAAAGGTGGCTTGAATGCAGGGGGTAGTAGGAAACGGCGTCCTGTGTACAGACTGCGTCAGACTGACGGATTTGTACTCTAAGACAACCCATACACAATGATACACGAAAGTAACAGTGCATATGCGAGAAAATAAACACTTTAAGATTAACCTTTAATAATATCTTATATATTTCAAAGCTAAGAAATAGTTTACTTATTTTTAATATTTAGTAATATTTTTCATCTTCATTGGGCAATTTGAGAACTGTCCATGATATATAAAAAAAATACTGTAATTATCTGTCAGTCTTTCTTTCCTCAGTAGACATTTATTTTGTTTGTCTCCAAGATTAAATAAATGTTTCATCATTGTTTTTTAACAGAACTTATTTTAAAATAAAATTATCTTTAAAATTTATAAAACTGTACTTGACCCTAGATTTATTTATGGAATAAACACATTTTCTTTATATAAAAGAAATCTTTTTCTTAATCTTTAAAAAAAATGTCCTATCAGTGTTTAATACAATATAAAGTTTTTCGTATTTGACATTTAACTTGCTTAAAATCTTACAATGTGTACATTTTTTGTCAATATTTTTTCATTCATAAAATTTGCATTCAACAACTGAAACGTTTACTATAGTTGTAGCAGTACTCATGGGTATCAAGCTTTTCCAATACACAGATTTAGTCCAACATGAGTGGATAGCGTGCGCGCACTTGCTGTGACGTAGCAATCCATATACGGAATTGTGTCAATTACGGCGTAGAGTTTTTTGTGGGAAAAGGTCGATACTTTACGAGATACAAACAAGGGTGAAAAATAGTGATATTTTGTGTTAAACGATTTTTATTTACTACAGCAATCTATCTGACTGTTTTAAAGAGTGTCCTTTTCCTTAGACATGGGAATTTGGATGTGATTGATGAAATCAACTGTATATTGACCCAATTCTCTATCTGATGTGAAGATAAGATTCTAAACGGTTGAAACGTATATAGAAATTTGATTAATTTTTAATGTAAGTATTCATTGCTTAATTTATTTGCTGTCTGTGTAATTTATGTTTTAATTTGTGACAGTCGGTGGTAACTGAGGAAACATTATTGACTTCTCTTTTGTAATTTGGTCGGCCATTTTCAGCAAAAGCGTGACCTGGCTTTGGCCTTATAAACAGTGTTATCTGCTAATAACAGAGACATTATTAACCGTTAACAGTGTTATTTATTTCTAGAAATTAAATCTTTACATATTTTTTGTACAAATATCATAGGACTTTATATTCAAATAAACTGGTAAACACAGGCTTTAGGGAATTCCTGTTGGCAGTGTATTTGTTTACATGTTTGATCTATCGCCATTTTTTCTTTGTAGATATAATCTAGGTCATCTAAGGGGAGAACGCGGTTCTGGCAGCTAAATGTGTTATTGGACTAGCGGAGGGGCACATGCCGTAACCTAATAATGTGGCCCCCAGCAGTTCCGCTAGTGACCATGGGTCTTTCCCTTTTTCTACTGACGGGGAATGGTAAGTGAAAAGCTAGAGTGGGTGATGAAAGTTGGCCTTGAGGTCAGGTTGGCTCGAGCAAATTGGGGATTATACAATTTCTTGACCTAAAATCTCCCGAAGGTTAATCCCTGTCAGTGTGTTAGAAAATCTGATAAAGATTGGAATTTCAAATTCAAAGCAAAGTAAATTTTCTTGTATATAAAATGTGAAGATGTATGTACTTTTTGTGCAATAATCCATGAAACAGATTTGGGGTTTTCTTTTTATTAATCACTGTTAATTGCAGGTTGAATATGTTTTTAGCATTTATTACAAGGCTGTTCAATATTTTCATCATTGCAATTAAGATACACATGAAATTCATGTATTGGAAAGTACTTTTCCAAGATTTTCACTGCACAAAATTATGCTTACATGTATTAATAAATTCATATACCCCCCCCCCCCCCCCCAAAAAAAAAAAACAAAACAAAAAACAAAACAAAAAAACTTTATCTCAAATAGAAGTAGTTTTTAATAATTGATAAATTTTACAAAAGTTCTACTGTATTATTAATAATTCTGAATTCAACTTGACGACAAAAGAGACATGACATATAGTCAACTACCTTCACATGTACACAGATAATTCTTTTTATTTTAGGGATTAAAATAATCTTTTTAACAATCTGCATGTTTGATGTGAACTTTATGTATTTTACCTAAGTTTTACTAACATTTTATGCAAGGAACATATATATTATTCCAATGCATGATAAATTGTTAAAAAAGTAAAACATAAAGCTCCTTAGCTATGCTAAGTATTTAATAAGAATACATTGATGCAGAGTTTCCAAAAGTTTGTAAGATATTTTTGTTGAAAGAAGGAGTTGTGGAGTTCATTTTTTACATGCAAAAGGAAGATGACTTTAATTGGCATTGCCAATTTCACAGCAAGGTTGCAGTATAATGACCTTCTAAGCATTCATTAGAAGTACTTACAAAGACTGAGGTAGTTTAGTTGACTGCCCTGTAATAAGAGTCTTAATGTAATCAATAAGATGTCATTTAAGTAAGGGCATTTTATAGCCTGGCCATTGACAGGTGAAGTTAGGGGTGAGAGGTATTCCTAGCTGTTGTGTACAAGCTAAGAAAGTGTTTATACAGGCTAACAACCGTCGCATGGCCAGGCCATGCAGTACGATGTTTATTACTTGACTAAAGGGGATGGTGTTGGAGTTAATTTTGTCATTGATTTTGATATCAAGGCAGTCCTTTTTTTTGTTTTGTGTTTTTTTTTTATCTGTGGCTTCAAGGACATTGGACACATTGAAGGAAAATACAGTCTGTGTTTGTAAGAAAAAAAAACAGATACCTTCATTTCCTTTCAATAATACATCTTTTCAGCAATGTAACTTGCAGGTATTAATTTTCTATGCAGAAAGATTTTACATTAATATTTACTATAACTCATTTTAATATATTTGTAAACTTTTGACATCAGTAATCCATCTGTTGTTTACATCTCTCATGTTACCAGTACTTACCTGGTCGATAGTAAGTTATCAGCCATTATCTGCAGTACTCTTGTAGCAGCGGGCAATTTCTTAAATGGCGACTGACATTAAATTCATAGATGAAGTGTTTAAACCTCTGAAACAAAAATAAATATGGATCATGAGATTTTATTTATTGCGACAAGAGGATTACATTTTCTTGTTATTTTGAATATTTTCTGATATTATTGAATATATTGACAAGAATTTCATTTTCATGATGAAAATTCTTGATTAATAAGAATAGATAAAGAGTAATTAACCTGCTTCTAATTTATAGCTCACCTGAGCCAAAGACATGATCTTTACTGGTTGAAGATTGTCCAGCTACTGTCTTTCTGTCATTTGTCATTTATTAACTTTTCTCATTTTCCTCTCCAGAATCACTGCACAAATTTTGCACTCACTACAAAGCATTCTTGAGGAAAGGGGATTCAAATTTAATCAAATAATGGACCACATTCTCTTTCAAGGTCAGATAATTAAAGATAATTGTGAAAATATGATGGGATTATTTAAAAATCCCCCTCAAGAACTGCTAGGCCAGAAAAATTAAAACTTGATATGAATTACCAAATTCAATTCAGATTCATACTTGCTCCAATCATTGCCCCCTCCTCCCCCAGTGTTAGGGTGTAGACATGAAACAAAATGATGCCATAGTTTACCTTAGAAATGCATAGTTAAAAATTCTTAAAAAGCTTCCTCTGAAGAACATCATTGCAACAAAAAGTCAAATTAACGTGCAGTTACCCCTATGTAGAGTAGATTCAAGCTGGCTTAGGGTGGGGGCTCAGTTGATCAGTTTTACTTGAGGTAAAACAAGAAAAATCTTGCAAATAGTTTACACAGAATAAAAAGTAGCAATAAAGCAATTAGAAGAGGTTTCACTACATGTCTGTATTCATTTGCCATAAAAGTCCAGTGTGTTTCAGATGAGCATGAGGGCCCATGGGCCTCTTGTACTGTGACATTCTTCGTTTTTGTTGTTCCGCAATGACATAAGCACTGGTAGTACAAAGTCTGGAATGTTTATGGTAAATATTGTCCGTGGTCTGTTTGTTTAATATATGCTTGTCAACTCCAACATTAATTTTTGTATGATGATTGAAGAGAGTGACAGAAGGTTTTATCAGGTATTGCTAGAAATGAAAAGTCAATTTCTTTGTTCATGTGAAAGTTGTAGTCACCCTCTCCTCTCTAGTATCCCTTTCTTATGAAAAATATTTTGATGCAAGGTAAAATGGTATGACTTGTTACACAGACATTCTCTGGTTAAAAAAATGGGGTATGTCTTTTTACCACAAGGAACCACAAGGATACCACAAGGAATCACAAGGAACCACAAGGAACCCCAGGGATACCACAAGGTACCCCAGGGACACCATATACAACCTTAATTATTCTAAATATGGTTTATATGCACTTGTAAATTAGAAAAAAAATGTTTTTGAAAGACAAATTAACACTTTTAAATTAATTGTCTTAAATATAGAGGAGTTACCCAAGTTAAAAATTTATAGGTAATATTAATTAATTAAACAATTAAGCTCAATTATGCATGTTTAGTTTTGAAGAACTTTAATATTTTATATGGTGTAAATAAATAATCATGTTTTAACTATGATTTGTGTATTTCAATATACAAAACCAAAGGGCACTCACATAAAACCAAATAATACTCTTAAGGTACCACAAGAAAATCCCAGTGTGCCCTAGGACACCCAATTCAACATTAATAAATGTACATGTAAATATGGTTTATATTTGCACTTGTAAATGACACAGTAACTGTTTACTGTATATACTTCAATACACAAATCAAAAGGATACTCGCTTAAGAACCAAAGGATAGCCTTAAGTTACCACAAGGACATCCCAGGGTAACCCGAAAATTATCCCAAAATACCTCAAGGACACCCAGTTGGACCTTTATAAATCTAAAAATGGTTTTATGCTTTTGTAAATAACATAGTAACTGTTTATTGCATATTTTAATACACAAAAAAGGATACCAAGGAAACCCTAGGTATCTGAAGAATACCCTTAAGTATCCCAATAATGAGCCATATCACTGACATCCAATTCAGCTTTAATAAACGTAAATATGGTTTATGTGCATTTTTTAATTACATCATTATCTGTTTATTGTTTATTTCAATACAAAAAACATTTTTTTTAGGATTCAAAGGACCCCAAGGGTACACCAATGACACCTCATTCAAAGTTAATAAATCTATAAATATGGTTCATACATGTATGCATTTGTAATGCATTTGTAAGTTAGATACATGTAAGTCTTTGTTTACAAAAAAACATCATCTTAAATTTATAACACACTCATTTTTTTTTTATTTTGTAATTAAAGGCACTTCATTGTTCGGAAATTGTAAACCATTTATGGGTATAGTTTTTCATACTTTCTATACTTGAATGAGGATGCAAGTTTTTTTCCCCAATATAGTTGCACTTCTGACATAAATAATTTATTTTATGTGTTAAATACCAGGGGCAGAAGGGGTTTTAAAAGAAATAATTTGAAAATGGCACCGTATGCATTTTCTCAACACAATTGTAAGCACTTTCAAAAGAAGATTTTCAAAAAATGATGCTTTTTCACTATATTACCAATAGATCCTCACCCTACACCAGAACCCCTAGCTTACCCACAGGCCATAAAGTTTCACAATTTTGTAAGAGGCACCCTTGCTCATATATGCATCTCACCATGCAATTATTTGTAACATGTTTGGCTAATTTAATATCCTAGAGTAAAGAATATTTTGAAAGAAATAATGCTTTTTCACCAGATTACCCTAAAACCTGACCCCTGGGCCACAAATTTTACAATTGATAGAGAGCTCAATTAATGCTTATTACATTCATGTCAACAGTTTGACTATTGGATTTCCAAGAGTAAAGAAGAAGATTTTAACAATTGCATATACAATGTATTTTGATGGTTTTAGTCCCATCCTTCAAGCCCAGAAGGGGAGAGGGGTCAAGGACCATGAAATTCAAAATTCATGTTTCCCTTTACCTATAAAAACTGGTTAACTTTACCCATAAAACTGGTTAAAATTGGTTCAGTGGTTCAAAAGAAGCTGAAAATTTAAACATTTTATGACCAATGAACAACAAACATAAACAAATCACAACTGGTAGGTCACCTGAATGACTCAGGTGACCTAAAAAAATTATATTTACAATAAACAGTTTACTTTGTAATTAACAAATGAACATAAATCATATTTAGATTTATTAAGGTTGAATGGAATGTCATTTATTAATCTAAGTGGTTCTTTGTGTTTGTTTGTTGGGATTTCATCATGATCCTAAATGTCCCTTGGGGTTCTTTTATTCTTTATGTTTTGTATTATACAAATATACAATAAACAGTTATAATTCATAATTAACAAGTGCATTTTAACCATGAAAAGATTTTTTAAAAGTTGAATTGAGTGTCATTTGGATTTTCTTTCAGGTACCTTGGCTTATCCTAGTGGTACAGGGGTTATCATTAGGATTCTTCTTGGATATCAACTTTTGGTTTGTGTATTGACTACTGCAATACACAATTAACCATTAACTTTTTGTACATCATAAAAAGATACAATAATTTAACTGTTCCTCTGAACTATAAATGCATAATTTAGCTTAAATAAGTATATTTACTTTTAAATTTTTAACTTCGGTAACTCCTCTATATTTAAGACAATTAATTTAAAAGTGTTAATTTGTCTTTCAAAAACATATTTTTTTTAATTTACAAGTGCATATAAACCATATTTAGAATAATTAAGGTTGTATATGGTGTCCCTGGGGTACCTTGTGGTATCCCTGGAGTTCCTTGTGGTTCCTTGTGGTATCCTTGTGGTTCCTTGTGGTACCTTGTGGTAAAAAGACGCACCCAAAAAAATGTACTGGTACACAATTGTACTTTAAGTTTTGAATAAGCCACCACCAAAGGCTATCACAAATATATTTTGTTATTTCACTTTTATATTAAGTGAAGAGGAAAGAAGAAATCTCCCACTTATGCTGCTTTTGTGATTGAAAAAAAGTACATCTTTTGACATGTTGTTGGCCTTTTCTGCATCACCTGGACAGAGTAATAGGCCCGACCTCTTGACCTTTGTTTTGATTATCCCTGAATGAATACATACACATACTTGGAAGTTATAAGCATGTAACCATGACCCCTCTGTACTTTACAATTAAGGGTACATATTGTACGATAAATCCTGTGACTGTCATAGATGATAATTTTTCTTGGAAAGTGAGAGACAAACCGGGGGGAGGGGGGGGGGGGGGATATGGCATTGGGTGTAGCATTTGATTGGAAAGAAGATTGACCCAGAAGCAGCAACTAAGACAGGTTTCATTCTGGTTTAAGAGCAAAAGCCTTGATGGGATGGTAGTGGAAATATCTTTATAAAGAGTCTCTTAGTTCTTGTAGGTATGCGTATCATTAAAAGTAAACGTATTTCAACCAAATATTGATTTCAACAATATAGCTTGAACTTTTTTAGTTTCACATTTACAAAGTACACTACATAGGTGTAGAGATGACTCAATACGATGGTAAAAAAAAAACTATCTGTGGCAATTAAGTCTCTCCGATTTTGATTTGAACCGAATGTTTCATGATGCATCATGCGTAGCTTTAATTACAAGCTGTATACGTCTTTGTATTGGGGTGAAGCTGAGAGGTGTGGGCTTTATCTTCAAACTGGAGATATTATGTTCTGCAAAACCCTTGTTTATTTCTCAACCTTACCACATCAAAGAGCCATTTCCTCAAGGTCAAGGCTAAGTAGTGTGTTGAACATGGTTATACTTCCACCTCCTAAGGGTTTATTTACATCAGGAACACGTATCTTTTGGGGGGAAAAAAAAAAAGAAAAGAGCTGGCAGAGTTGGAAAAAATAGCAGGAATTTATAGTAGCGGAGTGTGGATGAGAATAATTAGGGTTTAATGCATGCATATTCTTTGGTGCTAGAAAGAGCATAGTTATTGGCCAATAAATAAAACAGAGAGTCATTAATTGGAAATTTGGCAACCACCACGTATTGGGCATAACAGTAACACACAAATAGCTCAGGTTAATTTGATTTTTTTCCCTCCCATCTTAAAGATTATAGATAAAAAATGACTTGCCAGAGATTATGAGGCCATCAGAGTGCTCTTTTTTTTTGGTGAAATAAACTTACTTGACCAATGGGTTATTTTTATGCACATATTAAAGAGGTCTTTAAGATGTTCACTTGCATTCATTCAGAGAAGATATTTGATTACAAGGAAACCAAGGGAATTTCTTAGGTTAAAGATACTACAGAGACCCAGATTACATTGAATTATTGAATGGTTTAGAAGGATTGTTGCAACTTTATTTTATTTCGTGCTGAAGTTCATAGAAAGTCAATATACAAAACTAGTCATAGAAATGCCCCAGGGTGATTAAAATTTTAGTAGATATGCAGTACTGCAGTGATATTGATTATTTTTAAAGATGGAGATAATATCATAATATTTTTCCCCAAATGTATGCAGTGATGCATGCAATGTCGTCACAGTGCACATTATTCTGTCATTTATTTTTGTTGACGTTTATGAAATAGCTAAGCATCTGAAGTTTGATAATCATATCAAATTTTCTTCTTTACTTAAAGTTTGTACTTTTGAGTGGTTCTCTGGCCTTTTTTTTTTGTTTCTTGTTTGAAAGATGCATGAATATTAATATAAAAATATGGGAGGAAAAATAAGATTTAATCACCTCAAATGTTTAACTTGCATTTTTTTTCTTTTCAGTATATTTCTGACATAAAGTTTTCACATTTTCAGTTTGACTTTTTTATGATCACTAGACTTT
This sequence comes from Saccostrea echinata, assembly GCF_033153115.1. Taxonomy (NCBI): domain Eukaryota; kingdom Metazoa; phylum Mollusca; class Bivalvia; order Ostreida; family Ostreidae; genus Saccostrea; species Saccostrea echinata. The sequence continues at coordinate 2,562,523 of NW_026889806.1, read as the reverse complement.
ATTCCATTAAGTTTGTCATTAAATGTCTGGGGGTGAAGAATTTATTGAATTATTTTCCTTTTTCAAGTCCTTTCTGAGGGATGATAATTTAAGAAGTAAGATCATGTTTACAACCACCAAAAAAAGCTCCTTTATTCCCCCTTCCCATTTTTTCTCATGAAAGTTTCCACTTTTGCAAATTCATAGTCACTTGAAACAATATGCAGAATTTCAAGAATCATAGTTATAGGTCAAACTTCAATTTGAAAAAAAAATAATATATTTGAAGTGGTAACAGTTTTATAGAAGAAAGAGCACTTTCTCTTCCTTTGAGAAAGCTATGTTAGAGAAAAACTGTATGCACATAAATCACCGATATTTAAAGACTAGTATAGCTATCATAATGGTGCCTAGTTGCATCTATTATCATTAATGCAATATGCATGTTTATTATAGTCAGTAAAAAAGTAATTGATGAGTGAGAAGGAACCAGTACTTTGATATTATGCTAGGCACATTCTGGTATTCTCAAAGTTTTCACGCTAGTTTTCAGTATTTTTTTTTTTTTCTTGTTGAAATTATACATGTGCATAAAGTAATCATTAAATCATGATTTGTTAACTTTTGTTTTACTAACTTGAAGCAGATTTCTTCAATCAAATTCTTAAAGATTAACAATGTTGTTAAAAGTGCCCCACAGAGCTTTTAATTACTTTGATCTTGTGAGAAGTTATAGTTTGGGATTTCAAGAGGTACAAACACATAAAGCTCACTCATGCATTTGTGAAGTCTAGCAACAATTTAATGTAATTAATAAATAAATTTGTCAAATAAATAGCTAGTATGTCTGACAAAGCTTCAGAAGTTTGAAAACTTGATGAATTTGTATGTATATGCGAGTCTTGTTCATTGGTTAATAAAAAAAGTAATTTGTATAATGTAACAGACTTCAGTAATATGAACTCTCTCAATTTTATACAGCACACTATAGCAAAAAATGCAATTTACTTGAAAACTTTAAAATGTTCTGCTTAAAACACAGACAATTTTAGATCATACATTATTGATTTTCTTTTAATTGGCCTAAATAGAAGGTGGTGATTTTTTTTATTATCTTAATCCATTACGTGAATTTTCAGATAGCATAACATGGCTATAAAAAATTGCCCCAGATGATTCAAACAGATTGTTTAATATTTACCATTCCAGACAAAGAATTCTTGTGACCAGACTCTGTTCATAATCACCTTTTCATTAAATGAATAACTGAAACAAAAGCCCCTGCTAATCTTTTACCAAAACAAACATCTAAGTAAACATAAAACTGGTGTAAAGATTCTGCATCCTAATTTATAAGACATGAAACATATGGCAGATTTCTTCTGGGTTATTGTATACCAATTTCAAGGTCAAAGGTCAAGTGATGGTTAAATTGGATTGCATTATTGAAAAAAATATCATCTTAATATTCTTATTTATTGCTATAATTTACTGATATGCCAAGGTTAGGGTGAACTTCCAGTGTTGGTTGCAATTGAATTTCTGTAGCAGTTTACCTGAGCCAATCATTAGATCATTCCATAGAGATGAACGTCTTTTATTAGCAGAGGTCTAGGTCAGTGCCAACAACAGGGTCAGGGATCTAGGTCAGTGCCAATATCAAGATCAGAGGTCTAGGTCAGTGCCAACAACAATGTCAGGGATCTAGGTCATTGCCAATATCAAGGTCAGAGGTTTAGATTGGTTCAATATCAAGGTCAGAGGTATGGGTCATTGCCAATGATAATATTCAAAACACATCTTTGTGATCGTTCTATGCAATCTCTATGTGTGAATTAAGTTGATGATCCACACAGGTCATCAGCAACAGAGATAAACAATCACTAGGTCAAAGGGCAAGGTCAAGGCTAACCTTAATTATAGTTTTAATTACTTATCCTCATTTAACTGTTGTATTGTAATTGGTTGTATTAAAAACATTTGCTCTTCCTATGTGAAATTGAAGATCATGCTTTGGAAATGTTAGAGCTGTTGTCACAGCTATATAAAGTGTTGACAAAGATAGACAGAAGGACAGACAGAAAAGAGATAGATCTTATTTCTATAACCTATGGTCCAAAAACAACCACTTTATGCAGAAAGGCCTACAGTTTAAATCTGTTGTATTAATGTAAGATGATCAATAGTAATTGTTCCAAAGTGAGACCAAAAATTGTCTTTTTGCCAGTGTTGAATAAACATAATTTTTCTTTAATTTTCAGGCCTTGCAGGGTCACAACCATGTAAAATTGCATTTCCAATGAATACTCAGTACATCTCAGCTTATTATGACACTGTCATTCAAGGGAAGGGGTGTACTAGCAGTGCTACAACTAACAGCTCAGCGGAGGTTCACGCCATCAACCTCCTTAATGCTGGCCCAGTGTTCAGAAATGACATGGCTGAAGTGCACTTGTTGATCAAATCTCGGATAGAGGAGAAAGGTTAGTATTGCACATTTCACTCTCATTTAAGTCATGTCTTCATACATGTATGTATAGTTCCCTTCCTTTTACAGGCTGCCAGAAATGGCCAGAATGAATTACAAAGTATACAAAATTGTGTCAAGCACTAAAAGAATTTACACAAAATCTGTTTTTGTCAAAAGTAATTTATAATAATTTTCATTTCACATTATTGTTCTGCGTTGTTTGCTGCTTGTGTTAATTCTTTGATTTAGTGTTAACATCTCCAGAAATTATTACGAATACACGAGAACTTTGTATCTCAAACATCGATATCTCCAATACCCTGAATATGCTAAAGTGAGATGAAGGTCACAACTGGTTTTTATGTATATGTCAAACCTTCAGATATCTTGGAAGTTTTTTCTCCACTTCAATTGAGTTCAAAATAACAATGTTAGACTCTTTGATAATATTTTTGTTGACAATTTTGCCTTTAATATTTTGCTGAACATTTGTACAATACCTTTGTCAGTGAGATACAAAATTTGATTAGGGGGCAACACGACCTTAAGCTGTAAAGCAATGGATTCTAACATCTGTGTAGATATTACGTCTTACCCTACATTTCTTAATTAAAGTCAGGTACTATCAACAGTAAATCACAAATCACAACTGATCCTCATTGTAAAAAACCCAAACTCTAAGCTATAATCTGTTGAGGGAATTAATTCCCTCAATACTAAAGTTGTAAGTTAATCCTGTGATAGGCTTAATAAAAATAGAAATGTCAATATGTATGTTAATCCTCTTAAAACAAATGGAAAGTTGACTACGTCATTCTGTGCAGGAAACCATTTATCCTAATATTTTACTGGTACATATACCATTTAAGTCATTGCTGATAGGAGAGCAATGCAAAATACATGTACTCATGTTATAAATTAAAACACAGCCATCAGTTTGGAAGTGTGTTATGGAGGAAGAAGACATGTGACTTAAATCTTTTGCCAATACTTGAAGGACAAATCAATACTTTGATCATAATGAGTAACTTAACACTTCATCCCTAAAGAAAATATTTCAAAAATATCTAAAACTGTCCAAAAAAGGGTCTGTATGTATCAAAACTATTATTGCTTGAAAATATAGCCTGGTAGGGAACCAAGTGAGGATATAAATTCAGGATGGTGTACCAAGTGAAGATACAAACTCAGGGTGGGGTACCAAGTGAAGATACAAACTCAGGGTGGGATACCAAGTGAAGATACAAACTCAGGGTAGGGTATCAAGTGAGGATACAAATTCGGGGTGGGGTATCAAATGAGGATACAAACTCAGGGTGGGGTATCAAGTGAGGATACAAACTCGGGGGGGGGGGGGGGGGGTTACCAAGTTAGGATACAAACTCCGGGTGGGGTATCAAGTGAGGATACAAACTCAGGGTGGGGTATCAAGTGAGGATACAAACTCAGGATGGGGTACCAAGTGAGGATACAAACTCAGGGTGGGGTACCAAGTAAGGATACAAACTCAGGGTGGGGTACCAAGTGAGGATACAATCTCAGGGTGGTATCAAGTGAGGATACAAACTCAGGGTGGGGTATCAAGTGAGGATACAAACTCGGGGGGGGGGGGGGGGTTACCAAGTTAGGATACAAACTCAGGGTGGGGTACCAAGTGAGGATACAATCTCAGGGTGGTATCAAGTGAGGATACAAACTCAGGGTGGGGTATCAAGTGAGGATACAAACTCAGGGTGGGGTATCAAGTGAGAATACAAACTCAGGGTGGGGTTCCAAGTGAGGATACAAACTCAGGGTGGGGTTCCAAGTGAGGATACAAACTCAGGGTGGGGTACCAAGTGAGGATACAATCTCAGGGTGGTATCAAGTGAGGATACAAACTCAGGGTGAGGTATCAAGTGAGGATACAAACTCAGGGTGGGGAATCAAGTGAGAATACAAACTCAGGGTGGGGTTCCAAGTGAGGATACAAACTCGGGGTCGGGTACCAAGTAAGGATACAAACTCAAGGTGGGGTACCAAGTGAGGATATAAACTCAGGGTGGGGTACCAAGTGAGAATACAATCTCAGGGTGGGGTACCAAGTGAGGATACAAACTCAGGGTGGGGTATCAAGTGAGGATACAAACTCAGGGTGGGGTATCAATTGAGAATACAAACTCAGGATGGGGTTCCAAGTGAGGATACAAACTCAGGATGGGGTACCAAGTGAAGATAAAAAGTCAGGGTTTGGTACCAAATTAGGAGGGTTTGGTACTAATATTTCCAAAATATATAAAACTGCCCAAAATAGGGTCTGTGTATCAAAACTTTTATTGCTTTAAAATAAAACCTGGTAGGGAACCAAGTGAATATATAAACTCAGGGTGGGATACCAAGTGAGAGTACAAACTCAAAGTTTAGTACTAAGTCAGGATACAAACCTAGGTTGGACCCCACCCTCAGGATACAAACTCAGGGTGGGGTAACAAGTTAGAATACAAACTCAGGGTGGAGTACCAAGTAAGAATACAAACACAAGGTTGGGTGCCAACTGAGGATACAGACAAATTTTTACCAAGTGAGGATACAAACTTTTTTTTTTTGGGGGGGGTGTTACCAAGGGAGGGGTAACAAATGAGGATACAAATTTCAGATGGGGTACCAAGTGAGGAAATAACTTCAGGATGGGTACCAAAATATTGGAGGTAACAATGTCCTACTTCTTAGGAAGCGTACGTTCTGCAGAGTAGCTTGACATATGATTTGCCAAAAAAACAGGAAGAGTTCACCAGATGGTCTTATGATAGGAGTGAACTGTGGTAGTTTATTCCAGCCATGTTGGCAAAATATCAATCTATGTTTGAGGAGGTAAAGGTGTTAAGATAGGGTAATCAACGAGCAGGTAGTGTTGAGACCACAAGGGTAGCAGTACATTTACAGGTGGAGGTGGGGCAAGGCTAAAAGTTAACATCTGAAGCAATCAAGTATAAAAATGTTCATTTATTGCTTGTCATTATAAACAATTCAGTATTTAAATGTTTGTAAAAAAAAATTATATAAATTTGCCTATGTGTTTCTAAATGATCGCATTTTTTACTCTTATATATGAGGTCTTGGCAATATTATAAATATTATAATTTCTGTCAACTCATTATTTTACATATCCCTATCCCTATAATCATGATAATATACATGATACATATCTGTATCCCTATAACCATGTTAATATACATGATACATATCCCTATCTCTATAATCATGATAATATACATGATACATATCTGTATCCCTATAATCATGATAATATACATGATACATATCTGTATCCCTATAACCATGTTAATATACATGATACATATCCCTATCCCTATAATCATGATAATATACATGATACATATCTGTATCCCTATAATCATGATAATATACATGATACATATCCCTATAATTAGGGATGGGTATCGGCAAAAATTTCGTAACGTGATATATCACGATTTTTTCCCAAAAATATCACGATAAATTGTGATATTTTTACACGCATTTTTTACTACAATTTCAAATGAATTTCCATAATATTTCTTAAAAATATGCTATAAAAACATAACTTTACTTTTTAAATTTTCATTTATTTCATATAAAGCACGTTTTGATGCCATTGTTTAACTGTTTTCAACACTTTTTACACTTCCTCTTATTGTCATTCAATAGTTTGGGCAAATAAATGAATAATTTCCGGCATTTATAGTTATGTACCAAATACCGGTATTTTAGTCTCCGCATCACGATACGTATCACGCAATAAAAAAATCGCGATATACCGGTATACCGATAAAATCACGCATCCCTACCTATAATCATGATAATATACATGATACATATCATCATGATAATATACATGATACATATCATCATGATAATATACATGATAGTGATGATACATATCCCCATTATACAAATATTTTCATAGAAAATGCAATTATGAAAATTTCATGTTATCCTACTAAGGAATTTTCTCTCTTAGATTTTTTTCTCAACAAACTGTGAGAATATCTTTAAAAGGAAAACTGTCACATTTTTTTCATTTTGTTTCCATAGTAAAGTACTAAAGAATTTTAAGATAATACTGTATACAGGGAAATTTTCACCTCCGTTTTATTTTCGCCCTTTTCACCCTTCTCACAGGTGGGTGAATTTAAAATGGGGCAAATTCAAAGAACACAGCATAATTTCTTAAACAAAACTGTGACTGAGCAAATTGAAAACAGGGCAAAATTGCTTGCAGGTGTGAAAGGGCAAAAATAACAGAGGGAAAAAATATCCTTGTATACAGTAATAATCTTATTATTTTGACTCAAGATATTAATGTATTGTTGGCTAATATATTTTGTTACTATCTTGTAGTTTGAAGCAGTATGATTTTGCATAAACTAACTATGATTCACTTACTAACTGCTTATGTCTTGTTACCAATTTGGAAACATTAATAAATTATTTTTAATAGATCAAAAAGTTGACAACTCTCCCCCAAGGAGTTAAGTTTTGGTACCCTTTAATTTAGACTCCAAAAAAAAGAGATATGTGCAGCAGAATTTAAAATGACAACAGGCAAAGAATTAAGATCTTTTATAAGGTCCTAGTCTTTTGACATACTTGATAAGTTGGATGTGTGAATTGTCAAATTATTCACAGTTCAAAAACATGACTGTCAACTTAGACATAAACATCACACCATAATACACAGCACAGTCGGCAGTTTGAATTTTATAGCTTGAAGAGATTTCTTAAACACATAGAGGAAAATGTCTTGCATAATGTTGAAAAACAAAGGCCTATTATTTGGATATTAAATTTCATGTTTATAAATTCCTCTGGAATATTTCTTTTGTTTGATGGTCATTAATTCTGAGAGTGATGAATCTGACAAGGTCTTTTGGCCTCAAACAAACTTTTCAAAGGTCATAAGGCCAACGTACCTTAGTTGGCGTATAGTTTTGTATGATAGATCTAATGATCTAGGCCAAATACCTGGATTATATTTGTAAAGTAATGCAAAATTACTTTACTCATGTAAATTTTATACAGATATGAATAGACTTGATATTATTAATTAATTGATTTCTATTTTAAGATTTAACAAAAAAATTTAAAAAAACAATGACAAATGACAGTTTTACAATTATCCCATTGTTGTGTATTTATAGATATATTTGATCTATATATTTAAAACAAAGCCCGTTTTTATTCTTTTTTTTTCTTTTTTTTAAAAAATATTTTCATTAGCTTACATGAACCAGTGGCTCATTTGAGCTTTCCTGATGGACAATTGTTATGACCTTGACTTAGGGTCATTCAGATAAGTTCAAGGTGTGGCAGAAAAAGTCAAACATTTTTGTCTGGTCAACAACTTCCTAATGGGGCCAAAATATAATTATTGTTTGTTTGGAATTGCTGCCCGCCTCAGTGAAATACAGCCCTCAAGCCCCCCCCCCCACCCCCCCCCCAACTGAAAAAAATTTATGGGCAAAAATTAAGATCTTTTTTTAAAATTGTTTTATGTCTTACAATGTTTACGATTTAGTTTGTTTGTTAAAATAGTTCATCTCCTCATTAATTTTAACAACACCGATCAATAAAATGCTTTCTTCGTAGTATTTCTGATATTGCGATTAGAAGCCTCCTCGACAAATGAAAGCCACCAAAATGTCAGACCAGACTAGAGGTAGAAAACGTACAAACGTAGAAGAGTCGAGCATTCCTTTATGCCTCACCATACAAATGAATGGTGAGGTAAAAATAAATAAAAGGATATACAGTTTTAGTAAACATGATACTGGCAGAAATTGCAATTGAATTGGACAAGTCCATCATATCGATATTGAAATTGAAAAAGATTGTTATAGGAGTTGAGTTATCATCCAAATTACATGGATCAGAAATATTTTGTCCCAACATTGAAGAGGAAATAGATGTTGTCTGTTAGTTTGACAAGTCTTTGAAACATGTAACATTTAAAATTAATTCAACAAGGCAAACACACAAGATTACATCAAGCACCCCTCCCCCTTTTCCACAAAACAATCCAACTGTCCTACAGTATATATTATTGTATTATTCATTCTATAACACTCAATTGGAGTCTATTGGAAGTTGATATTTGACATATAGATTGCTTATGACTTCAGGGAGTGTTGTGATCTGACCCAAGGTCATTTTGCATGTTAAAGGTCACATTTGGACCATGGTATATTTGAACTTTGAAAAAAGGCAGCTGGGGTATAATTTTGTGAACTTGCTCACTTACCTCCAGTTTTTCCAACAGTGACCTCAAGGATAGGGTTGGTGCCACAGATCAGGAACAGAGTAATGTGTAAATTTATATAGATGTCCACAAAGATCACTGGTGGATCCAGGATTCTTAAAAAAAAAAGTGGGCTGGGAATTGCCACCTTTAGGCCCTCCATGGAGGCATATTGGAAGTTCCTATATTTTAGGGGGTTTTTGGGGGATACTTATTTTGGCTATACTTTATGCAATATCTAACAATATAAAAGTCTATTTATTATTTATGGTAGTTCTAATAGGAACCCTCCCCCTTTCAAAATCAGCCACAGAGAATAAGAAGGATTCATGTGAAAATTTGACATCAAGCCTCAATTTATTGACTTTAATTTAAGAAGCCAGTGAAGTGTTTCATTTATTTAAACATACGCACTAAATCTCATTCTGAGAAAGAGAATGTTCACTCGGGTAAGCTTTGGGGCCCATGGGCCTCTTGTTAATTTCTTTTTTTTTTATCTATCAACAAAAAAAATAAATAAATGGAAGAATATATGTTAATTTTTAAGAATGTAAACAATAGATAAGCTTATATGAACATTGATATGGAAGTAAACAGAATACGAATGTGTCTCTAATTTTCAGTGGATTATTGTCATACATGTAGTGAAGTGGTCTGTAGAGAGTCTCAGAGACAGCAAATTTAAGATCCAGGAAAAAAATTCACATTCAACAAATTTCTTTCATTTTTATTACTGACTTATGTTCCCTTAACTTTGATTTATAATTTTCTTAATTTGTTTTAATGTGGTATTCATTTATGCTTTGTTTATGAAATAAAATTTTATAATAAGTTTTTAAGTGGACCTAAAGTGCATTTTGACCAAATTCAGAAAAAAAGGTAATTACATTATTATTGTTAAAAAAATGTGAATTAGAAAAGAAAGCCTGGGTACCTGTACTTTTACTGTAGGTTATTGTAAACAAGATATTTTTGTTACAAGGAAAGTTCTCAGATTGTTAGCAAAAAAAAATGAAAGCATTTAATTGCATTGTGGTATATTACTACCGTAATAGTACACAGAGAAAGTACTTGATATATGACTATTTGTCGTGATGAGTACATTGAACTGGGACATATTTGGTCCAAGATTATCATCAGTTGTGTTCCATATATAGAAAATCAATGCTATTCAAAAATCAAACAATAAATATCTACAACTGTGCCATTTTCATCAACTTGACAGTATTGCACAGAATTGATAGAAATGTCTACTGTGAGGAGCCGGGAATTCTCAGAGGTCGTCAATTGAGAGTAGAGAGACATTAGGTTTGCTGAAATAATGAAATGCACTCAAGGTTCTTCTTTGTATATAGGAATGTTTTATTCTGTAAAATAGAAAAAAAAATCTTTTGTTTAGTTTATGTAACTGTTAAATCCAATAATGGAAACAAGCAATAGCATGAAACTTATGTTCAGGAGGGCACTTCATTTATTTAATTTTTCTCCCTTTTGGAGTGTATTCTGCCTGTGTTTGAATCATATGATTTGAAATATTGTTTACACCAATTTTAGAGTTGTGTAACCGTAATATTTTGAACAAGTACAATTATTCATTACACATCATTTAATTTGAAATATGATCACAACGCTTTTGAAAAGGCCATGATGCCATGATATGGTTTAGCTTTAGATTCAATTGTGTGTCTAGGTGACTTTTTGATGCCTATCTGATGGTGTGCTCTAAATATATAAACAGATTATTAAATTGTTTGCAACCCTGCCTTGATATGCTTTCACAGTGCAGCTCCGGCAAGAATTGAAAGGCAAATTAAAAAAGCCAAGGTCACAGATGTATCATCTATTGTCAGTTAACTATATGCCTGAATTACTTTTATCTTCTCTACAACATACTTGATACTTTTCTGTTGTGTGAATTGTGGTATTGTTACAAATCTAATTGTAATATAGACATATTCTAGCTAAATGCCTTGTACAGATGACCTATTGATAGGAAAGGTAATGCAGTATGATTGTAAATGGAAACGTTACTGATCTGTTTGAGGGAAAACAAAATAATTAAGTCACTCTCTCTAATGAGCCACTTGGTTTTCAAAAGTGTCATTAAAAGCCACTCGAGAGTACAATTTGACATTGAACCGACATTTAGATTTTGTCGATATAAAACTCTTGATAATACAAGAAATAATGAATTATTTGTGAAGAGTCCACTTTATGAGAATGTTTTCTTCTGTTTTTCAGCTTATTTGGAACCCTTCATATACGTATTGAATTCGAGGCAGCCTGTAAGATGGAAGATTCGAACGGATATTACCCTGGCATCAAAGAAACGGCATCTCTTTGTGGTAGCTGTTTTGCCTAGCTTCTTTTGCACTTTAACATCATTTGTACTGCAATATCATTATGTAACAGCACATAAACTGAGTATGAAATAAAAGAATTTTATTTCGAAATCCTAGAAAGAATAATTATTTTTTTCCTCATTTACAAGCCAACATTTTTATGTTGTATTCTTTTGATTATAGATTCCGTCATATTCAAGCATTCGCCTTGTTAGTAGTGGTCAGAAAAAGCAAGTCAGGAAGAACACAATGCCACAAGACACCGCAGCCCTGATGTCTTGGGTCAAGACTGAGTACAAAGCCCTGACGTCGTACACAGAGCTCAGGAGAGGAAACCAGATGACACTGAGTATTGGACTAGGTAGGGAAAATATTAAAGCAGAAAAGGGGTGGGGTTGTAGACATGTGAGAGTAGGATTACGTAAGGAAATGAAACGATGTCATCATGATCATAAACACACAACTTTTATTGGATCAAAATTTGTAGTCGAATAAAAGCTTCTAGGATAGCTCCTGTCAGTTTATTCTAACTACAAGTTGCCCCACACCAAAAAAGAAAAGGTTTGGAAAATACAAATTATTTGTTTATCAAGGATATTACTGCTGTATATACATATATTAGTTGGGAAAAATATTATCAATTATACATCTTTTAATTTTAAATTTTTTGAACCAATTTACATTTTTCTGGATTTGATCAACTGTATGAAACATTTCATTTGGGGTTAAACCAATAGTTGTAAAATATATCATTTTTTTGCAGATGTGTTACTTTGTTATTTTTGAACTTTAAAAGAATTTTAATTCGGATTTTTAGAGTTGGAGTGGTACCAGATATTTTGAACAAATGAGAGAAAGTTAAGGCAATTGTATCAAAACAGCTGCACCAGATTTTGTGCAAATTGATCAATTGTTTCTGAACTCATCATTAAAAATGACCCAGAAATTAAGTTGAATGGAGCTATTTGCGGATGTCATACAATAACCGGCTATTGATTTTCTCCCATCTGCAGTGCATATTAGCTTTAATAATCTCAATTCATTGACAATGTGTGGAAAGTTTAATAGTGAGAGCTGGATATTGGATTCTACCTATTCCACTATGACAATGTTTTAAAGAGATAAAAATGATTATACAAAAGTGCCAGGTTTCAAATTCATAAAAATTGTTACATTATTCATGCAAGCATTTGTGTAACAAAATGCAGATTGTACCTCATTTCTTTTTTATTACCTTGTTTTATGTGTGTAGAACAAATACTTAATGTTTAAACAATGAGCATGGCATAAAAACCCCATTTAAATCAAATTGCTTTTAAAGAATTGTGGGATATATCAGATGAATATCAGGGAGCTTTGTGAGATTTTGATAGATTCTTTTGGAAGGTTCTGTCAAGGCCATGGTAAGGCCACTGTAAACAGGAACATGTCAGAACATCACAGTATTGACTAGTTAAACCTCAAACACTGCCTTTGAAAACCTCTAGTATACACACATCTATTTTCAAAATGATTCTCGACCTGGAAATATAATGGCTCGATCAAAATATTTTTAAACATGCAAAGGAGTGAGATATTTTTGATGCTACTTATAACTCTCTATTTTGAAATACCAGCAATTCTTATGAGATATATTTGGCTGATTTAAATGGGTAATATGTAATTGCTATCTTTATGAAATAGAAAGGGGAAAATTTATGGGGTAAAAAACAAGTAATGCATAATTATATCTGACAATGTAGAAAAAGAGATATGAGAAATTTCAGTAAATAATCATAGATATGTTCATGTGAATCATAAGCTGCCAGGGATTCAGTGCTAAAATACATCACACCTCAGTATTTGAAACCCATTAACAATGGTAACTTTCTCAATTATTAAATTTGAGTCTCTGTAAATCATTTGCATATTGATAAATTTTATGTAATGACGTCAGAAAAAAGATTTAAAGCTAACAAAAAAGGGGGAGAATGAGCTACAATGAGGTATCTGTTACATCTCCTTCCCTACCACTGTTACACGTAAAACGAGAGGGTAAAATTTGACTGTGATTAAGAGCTCCATTTCAATTCTAGCCATGTGTTTTACATTGTAATCCAGCTGTTTTAGGGACCCCACATGTGGATATCCTCAGATCTCCCCAGGTTTTGTTTTGATCTCGATTGCATTGTGACTTCACAAGTTGTTAACTGGTGATTCAAGATGCTATTTGTGATTGTCTAATGTCACTTTAGGTTATCCTCATGTGTTACAAATCTGATGCTGGTGCGGGTATTCCTGGCTCCTATGACAAGCCTCATAAATCTCAAGTTAAACATAAATCAGGCAAAGGGTAAAATCCAAATAAACTGTACAGAGGATTGAAGAAGTATTAAAGTTTTCTGCAGAAATTTATCAAAGTTGGATTCTGATTGGTTGAAAGTCAAAAATAGTAGAAAAATGTAGTATATATTGTTGGTTTCACAGTTATTTTGGATATTTATGCATCCATGGTGTAAAATGGAAATCTGTAATGGATAAGGAGAAACTAAGTCCCAAACTACTACAATGTATGTAACAAATTTATCCCACTGAAGAAATCAAATAAGATTTGTTTAGAGTTTAGTAACATAATAAATGTAATTCAAAATATCATTGAAAATCATATATTCTCAGAATTACATTATCACAGTTAAAGATGGGAATATTTCAACAAACAAACCCTTTTCTTGCCGCCTTTTGTTTACAATAGATTCATGTATAATAGAATCTTGCACCTGATGCTACACCCCCTGCTCGGAGATAGTGAATTATAAAATTTCAGAGTGTCAGGTCATCTGTTTTAGCCATACTCTACAAATTTGTCTGAAGCATAATAAATTGTTTTATTGGATACTATATCACAAAGCTTAATACAAACTCAATGTGTTATGAATCACACTCCATTTGTTGATCCACCCTTAAATTTTTTCATGATTTAGTTTTAAAGTGTTTTTCTTTTTTATGGTCTCATTATGGAAGATTCAGGGGAAAGGGGGGAGATATAGTTTTTGGTCTGTATGTTTATCTGTTTATCTTTTAGTTTATTTGTCCAACCAATTTTTGATCTCTTGACCTTGGATTTTTAATCTTGCATTTGAAAAACTTTTACCTTGGCCATGAGCTGCCATGAAGGGGAATCATTGTTTCACAAGCACATCTTGTTTAAATTTTTTAATATAAATTATTGTCAAGTTCTTTAAAAAATCATTACTGTATACATTTTGGATTTCTAGTGTTTTGTTAAGTAATTAGAAGATAACCAGACTCATTTAGAAAAAAAGGTACTGATTGGAGCTGTTGAGTGGCCCTAATTATACACAATTTAGACCTGGACCTAAGACCTCTTGTCCCTTGGCTGATTCTTGGATCTCAGTCTAATATCAAATATGATATTGAAAAAAGGATGTTTTATCCCTGAGTTGTTTATTTTTACATAAACAAATGTGGATGACCAAAATATTGTACAGTAGTAGGGAATCTGCCTTGATATCTTAATTCCTATGGTATAGAATTTAAGGAATTTGTATGTGTACTAAGTAAATACAATGGAACTTGATTTTCTTGTATGGAGGATCATTTTATCTTTGAGCTTTTGTGTAAAGGGAGTTCCTGCTCAACTTTTACACGTTTACAATGCACTTAATCCACTGGATTATCTAAATCTCTGTCAGTGAAATGATTAAAATCCCAGCAAACCAAGCTTGAAATTGCAGTGAAAACATCCTTTGGTTGTAAATCTAGCATACAGCCTTCTCCATGATATATCTTCATTTCTGCCTTGTTGATAACTAGGTGTGACATTAAGAGGTCAACATGGAGAATTCTCCCATCCTCTGGCAGACTTAAACCATGTGAAATACAACACATATCTTATGACATCCATCAGCAGATTGTCACAAATGCATTTTGGTGACAGAGTATATGTACCAAGATGACTTTCAGAAATGATAAGCATTTTCACAGAGATTCTGAGATAACATAGAAATGTTATGTTTGTGCACTAAGACTATTGCACAATTGCAACAATTTTTTTTCATGCAGTTAAGATGCTGAACATACATGTTAAAACATACATGCATAAAAAATTGATGATAAAACACCAGAAGGCAGCAAAAAAAAAAAAGATAAAAATAAAAAATATTTATTTTCTTCTAACATGTTTAAAAGTGTTCATTAATGTTTATCGAATTTTTTTTTTAGATAAAAATGCAGCAAGTGATTGTGTAATACAGGAAAACTCTTCCCAGAAGTTAAATGTGATGGCGAAATTTGAACAGCCCGAGCTCTCCTCTGGTTGTATTGTGCCACAAACCGATATCTCCAGGTAATACCAATCAACAGGTAAAACTATGTAACTGACCAGTCCCAGTGGTCATTGAGGTAGTACCATTTCACTTTATTGACCCTAGAAAATAAGACGGGAGATTAAAGTGTTAAATGCCTTTGAAAAGTTGTTCATGTATTCTTGTGATTATGTCGGTAATACTGAGAATCGATGGAAAAGTCGGCCGCACTCCTTCAGATAAATATTTTCAAGGATTATTGCCCTGGTTTATTTGATTTTCAGGCTTTGTGATTTTGTGATCTGGAGATCTACCATCATTGAGGTGACCCATTATAGAATTTTATTTTGTCAGCTCTTCCTTGGAGCTAATTAATTAAAGTACCTGTTGCATGATGGTGAAAAATACTCATCAAATACTCTATATCATTGTTAAATCTGACCTAGATACCCAGTATTTATAATTCAAAGACCTGTGTTTTAATTCATAAAGGTAAAAACAAGTCTAGTAATTTTGCTTTAGTGAACTTAACAAAGCAGATGCAAGCATATGGTGACATTAAAAAAAAAGTTAAACCTTCTGAAATAATCTGCTTAGTCAAGTATCATTCACTGATAGTTGATGAAGGAATTTCTTGTCATGACTTCATGTAGTGAGGATTTTTATGTATTGATTTAAGTCCCCAGCATTTCATAGCAGATGAATGAAGTTCAAACATTTATTTTTTTTCATAGCAAAATCTAGAAGATTTCCCTTTATTCAAATGAGCATCAAAATATGACATGTAATGAGACAATAAACTGTTTATTTTGAAGGGTGGCTTACATTATTGAGGTAGAGCAAGTAAGCCGGGTGTCGAACACAACGGCGGCCATTGAGGCTCACCTGGACATCAGAAGTATGTCAAAGAAGAGGATTCAGAAGGATTTCTGGCTGGTCCTAAAGTCACCGGACCATGTCAACTGGAGAGTGTCCACTCACAAACTACAGGGATATATAGATATTGTGGTCAGTGGACACAGTACTGGTCATTGTGTGTAACTTCTCTATACGGTTAAAGAATAAAGTTTAAACCCAGTGGAAAGGAAAACAAAGGCTCTTCTTTTATGCTTTTTAGAAAATACCGTTTCAGTTTTAATTATAGTACACTAAGTTTTCACAAGTATTGAGATCTAAATCTTTTGAAGAAGAACAAAAATCCTTTCATACTTACCATGTTTTATAATGTTAGAGAAGATAATATTTTATCTGTATCTTTGATCAAAAACAGTATCTGTCAAAGCATTACTAGAGTACTAAATATGATTAAACAATCGAATATTAATTCAGAAAATTCTTGCAGGCAATTGTAAAAAATTATCAGTCATGATTTATTATGATGAGATTGTGTTGTATTTTTTCTGTTTGGGCATTAATATGTTTATACAGCACAATGCACTTTGAGTGCTAGATAGTTAGACTCTCCATGGAGTCTACCACATTACTGTAATACCTCAGAATCATATATCTGATGTTTGAATGTTGTCTTCAGAGACATTGAAGCTACTGTGGCTTTAAAAGTTTTATCACTACATAGACAATCACATCTCTTATTGTAGGGAGGCTGATACATGTATTTCTTTGAATATTAATTTGTTACTTACATTTGATAGGCCAATAGCTATGTGGATATGCAACGAATTAGGATGGATCCTGTAAATGTAAGGAGGGATGAGATTTCCGCGACAAATCAGGGGCTTATCCGCTGGGTGGAGGATTACCTGGGGCCAGTGGCTATGTACACCAAGGTCAACTTGGCCAATAAAATTAAGCTTGTCTTACCTGATACAGGTAATAACTTTTTTTTATGTATTCCAAATTTCCTTTTTCTTCCTTACATAGAGAAATAAATTAAGAAACATTGCAAGCAATGTGAACTTAATCATATTGGTATTATCATCGAATGGCTAGATAAGATAAAAGCTAATGAAAATAAAGGCCAATTATAGAGATGATATATGTACACAATACAGTAACTTTCTTGTGTAGACCTGTTCCATTTTTTGTGTTTTTTTAAAACTGTCTCATATTTGTTATTAAAACGTAACACATTAATAAAATATCATATTAGTGTATACAAAGTGACAGATTTAATTGTATTTCGCATTACCCACATCATCATATAGTGTAAATGCGTATTTAAAGCCCTTTCATTTATGTCTCTGACATTGACTTTTTCCTCAGTTCTGAATTGTTTTCATTTCTCTTGCAGCCAGCAGTAACTCTCCTAAGCTGAATCCTACTCATATTGACCCATTTTCTGTCCAGGGATATACTAAGACCGTAATACGACGGGTCTTACAGACAGAATGTGATGGGACAGGACGGATTATTGTGCATATGATCAAGTCTGTTATGAAGGTCATTTTCATTTTTTTATGCTTCTCTGAAAATCACAAAATTGGCTGTTACATTAAGAGAATGCTAGAATGCATTAGCATAGATTGAAATATGTGCAAATCACGACCCTTCTAGACTATATGTGGGGTTATAATAAGAGTCAAATGTCAAAAACTTGAAATTCTTCTCATTAAGAATGGCAAGTTCACAGTCCATCAAAGTATAAAGGAGATAATTTTTTCCAAGGTGTATTTTTAAAAAATCTTTTCAGATTTACTATAAAGCAGCAAGACCACAGTTGTTAAATTATATAGAGGCATCTTTCAGTGTCTTTGTAAATTGTAGAATCAGATATAGCCACATAAGGTGCTAAAAGTTTTACATAGAAATACATAGACTTGTTTCCTCCACATTTTACAAGGCTATGACTAATTATTCATAGCTTTGTAAAAAATGTGAGACAGTTCATGACTGCATGAACAGATGAAGATTCCTAATGAAAAATATTTTTCTTTTTAGATTTTCAATCTGTCCAGAAAACAGATCACACTTTTAGATGATGACTGTATAGGTGCTGTAAATAAGAAGGAATTGGTGTTTACAGCAATGCCAGAAACCTGTAAAACATTGGTGTCTCACAAAGGAGACCAATCTCTATACTCTAATGCAGTAAGTGTTTACAGCAATGCCAGAAACCTGTAAAACATTGTCTCACAAAGGTGACCAGTCTCTGTACTCGAATGCAGTAAGTGTTTACAGCAATGCCAGAAACCTGTAAAACACTGGTGTCTCACAAAGGAGACCAGTCTCTGTGCTCTAATGCAGTAAGTAACACACAATGGACCAAGTCCCTGTACTCTAATGCAGTAAGTAACACACAGTGTAACACACAATGGGACCAAATCCCTGTGCTCAAGTGCAGTTAGTCTCACACATTGGGACCAAGTCCCTGTACTCAACTCAGTAAAACAGACAAAGGGGCCCATTAGCTGTTCTTAAACTCAGTAAAACACATACTCAAAGAGGCCAGGTCACTGTACTTAAATTCAGTAAGTAACACATTATTGGGCCAAGTCAGTGTACTCTAATGCAGTAAGTCTCACTCAAATGGGCCAAGTAGCTGTTTAAAATTTGAGTAAGTAACATACAAAAGGACCCATTTCTTGTATTCAAACTTGGTAAAAGACAGACAAAGGTCTCAGTAACAGTTCTCTGGTACAGTTACTTCTCTGATGAGATGGCAGAATCACAGAGATGAATAGGTCTTCTCCTTTTATTTATTTTTTAGATTAAGTAATTAATATCAGTTGTCGAAGTGTGGTAAAGGCTTGGAATGCATTATTTCTAGTTAATGGCAATTCATTTGGTTACTGCTCTCACAGCAGTCCAGAAGTTTAAAATACAGTATCAAATTGTTCAATACAGATTGTAATCCATAAAGAGGAAGTGGATGGTGGAATGTACGACCAGCCGAGTGGATTGGGGATGAATGATGTGGATGAGGGTGATGAAGACTTTGGAATGGAGGGGTCTGGTCAGTCCCTCATGGACGGAACTTATATTGACGATGAGGACTTGAACCAGACACCAGACAAAATAGAGATCCCTATCCGCTGTACCGCACCAAGGAGAACTGAAGATATTGTATGTATCTGAAAGGAATAAGCAGATTATGTCTTAAATTGTAGTCGGGGGTATTAAAAGCAGGGCAGTATTTTACAATTTAATTTTTTTTTTGAAAAATCTGAATTTTATATATAAATTCTCTATATGTAAATAATATTCAATGATCTGACCTAAAGTGATAACTTAAGGATTTCTTTTTCCTGAAAACTCGTGCAGAAATTTTCAATTTGTACCCATGGAATCAATCTTTGTCTTGTTTACGCAAGGTACCTACTACAAGTCGGCCCCGAAACATCAGTTACTGGGACCCATCCTCAGAAATTCACTACAATATTGTCCTGTATAAATCCTCACACTACACTGACCCATTACATACCTTCCCACTAGCCCTGCCAGCCAATAGCAGGGTCTACGCCAAGGCCAGCATTGAAGCAGGTACTGCTTTTCTATGTTTGAAAATATATAGAGAAAACAATAAAAATTGAAGATGGAACAAAAACTTATTTCATTGACAAAAAGGCATTTTTTAACTGAATTCGGATAGAAAAAAACAACAACAAAAAACGTTAGATTATAAGTCATCTTTAAAGGAAAGTTGAATTTTACTGTTGATTTTATAACAGATCAATCCCTAAGGGTTGTAGTTCAGAATTGTTGGATTTCTCACACTCATGACTCCCCACCAAGTCTCTGGCTTATCAGGGATGGGTAAGTGGCCATTTTCAAATGAAGTAAAGCAATTGATAAATAGAATGCCATCGCTAACAAGCATGCCAAAGGAGACAATTTTCTGTAGTAAGAGAATTTTTATTCCAAATTAATATTCACAAAGTACATGTAATACACAATTTCTAAATGGAATCCATTTTGTTTTTGCAGCTGTTTGAAGGACAAGAACGTGCGACGTCAGCCTGGGATACTGCGAAGCCTGACGCAGAGTGAGAGGTTCAGTTTTAAGCTGAGTAATGCGACTCCGTACCACTTCTTGAAGTGTCAGCTGAGCATCTGTCAAAACTGGCAGACAAAAAACAACAAAGATATTCCAACGGTATGGCTCTTATTACTGATGGGCGCCTCAGGAAATAAATAGGATTGTTTTTTTATTTGAGCTACATTGTCTTTTAATCTTCTGCTTAGTAATGCATGGGAGAAAATAACTCATGCTGTTAATTTACACCATATTCAGGCACTCAGTGAAGCTGCTAATTCAAAAAACAATAAATAATCAATATGTTAACAAGTCATTTTATGCATTTAGATCTACATTTAAAATTGCACAAACAAGGTGCCAAGGAAAGAAATAAAAATAAGTGACATTATACAACTGTAAATTCAAGACCCTATACCAAAATTTTATGATTTTTTTCCATTGATATTGGAAATCATTTTATTTTTCTTTACAAAACAGGCTCAGAAAACATCAAAATAACATTCCAAGTATAAGAAAATTTATAGCAAGCAGCCTATTTTTTATGGCAATGGAAGCAAGATAGTGTGGAATCATTAGATTTCGTGGTGGCTCAATATTCATGGAATTCTTGGTTACCCTTCATCCATAAATTTTATGTTCTCCAAGAATTTAAAAACTAGGGATTCAGAGTAATTTTTCCTTTTAGAATGCAGGTGAATACACGAAAAAATGTCTCCATAAAGACGTAAAAGTTAATCCATGAAAATTGCCCCCATGAATTTTAATGAATTCACAGTAATTGGAGATTTTAGGATGGTTCCTAAAAGTGAAATGGCCAAATATTGAAGTTGCTAAAAAATTTAGATTTAGTGTTAAGAGATGATAGCTTTTCCTATGACCATTTTAAAACTTCAGTTCTCTTTCCATGAGAAACAACCTTAAAATACACTACTGTTCATCAACTCTTGTTGAATTTTGTTTGCATCATTCCAGTGTAATTCTGAGGATAAGATGTGTGACAGTGAAAGCCCAATAGCCATGATGAAGGAGATTACTCTTGGTCCACTGTATGCCACCAATTCTTTACCACCCTTCGAGGAGAAGGAGGTCGATAGTCCTAACTCCACTATAAGTAAGTCTGTTTCCTAACTCCACTATAAGGAAGTCTGTATAAGTAAGTCTGTGTCCTAACTTGACTATAAGTAAGTCTGTGTCCTAACTTGACTATAAGTAAGTCTGTGTCTTAACTCGACTTAAAGTAAGTCTGTATAAGTAAGTCTGTGTCCTAACTCAACTATAAGTAAGTCTGTATAAGTAAGTCTGTGTCCTAACTCAACTGTAAGTAAGTCTGTATAAGTAAGTCTGTGTCCTAACTCGACTATAAGTAAATCTGTGTCCTAACTTGACAGTAAGTCTGTGTCCTAACTTGACAGTAAGTCTGTGTCCTTACTCAACTATAAGTAAGTCTGTGTCCTAACTCGACTATAATTAAGTCTGTGTCCTAACTCCACTATAAGTAAGTCTGTGTCCTAACTCAACTATAAGTAAGTCTGTGTCCTAACTCAACTATAAGTAAGTCGTATAAGTAAGTCTGTGTCCTAACTCGACTACTAGTAAATCTGTGTCCTAACTTGACAGTAAGTCTGTGTCCCAACTTGACTTTAAGTAAGTATGTGTCCTAACTAGACTATAAGTAAGTCTGTGTCCTAACTCGACTATAAGTAAGTGAGTGTCCTAACTCGACTATAAGTAAGTCTGTTTCTTAACTCGACTTTAAGTAAGTCTGTATAAGTAAGTCTGTGTCCTAACTCGACTATAAGTAAGTCTGTGTCTTAACTCGACTTTAAGTAAGTCTGTATAAGTAAGTCTGTGTCCTAAGTCGACTATAAGTAAATCTGAGTCCTAACTCGACTTTAAGTAAGTCTGTGTCCTAACTCGACTATAAGTGTCTTTGTCTTAACTCGACTTTAAGTAAGTCTGTGTAAGTAAGTCTGTGTCCTAACTCGACTTTAAGTAAGTCTGTATAAGTAAGTCTGTGTCCTAAATGGACTATAAGTAAATCTGTATAAGTAAGTCTCTGTCCTTACTCGACTTTAAGTTAGTCTGGAGTAGAAGATTCTGATTAATATTTAATCAACATAAATGATGGTTTCATATATATGATGTTGCATCCAGTAAACATGGTAAATGTATTTTCCATCATGTTTTTTTTCAGTAAGAGAACCACACGTGAACATTGTCAACCCGCCCTCAGAAAGCAAGCCCTCGGAGGAATCTAAAGCCGGGGGTCAAACAGTTGTAGTGGAGGGTCTGGACTCGGGGACAGTGATTGGAATCGCTTTTGCAGCATTCATCATTGGAGTCCTGTTGGTGTCTGCTCTGTGGTTTATTCACACTCACACAGGTAATTTACCAGATACTAATTCGTCATGTTCATTGAAGTAAGATAATATGGGGAAAAACAAATGCTTTCCCAGTAATGCCTGACAGCCTTGTGTATGATGTGGCCTAGAAAGACTGTGTAGATGATTGAAGGAGTGGTGTTAATCAGTGTCAAATAAAAATTGTATATGATTGATATAAAAATCCAGACTTTCATATCTATTCAAATTATTTGCTTTCCATACTAGATTTTGTCCTTTGACATTCTTATGGAGAGTGTCCAGACTATAAAACTATGATTTTGATGTTTAGTTATGTATGTTTTGTAGCCCCAATAAAGCATGCTGTGGCATCTCGAGCAGTACTGGATGGTAGTGGTGAATCAACACCAATGTCTACAGCACCACTACAAATCAACTCCTAGTATCACTAGGGGGACAAAGGGGATAACTACTGCTTTAGCAATGTAAATTCAAGCAAAGCAAGGTATTCCTAAAATGAAATTATGGCATGTTCCAGTGTACATACAAAACGATTCTCTATTAACTTCTGAGTATTATTTGTGTGATATTAAGACAGCAAATGTGTTAAGTATGACAGAAAAGAAATAGTAGATGTTACCATGGAGTCAGTGTTGTCATGGATTCAAGAAAAAAGAACCATGTTCAAAATGGCGGTACATTACCATACAATGGTCAGCACCACAGCTTAAACCAAAGAAAAGGATATATTGTGGATTATAGCCCCTCATATGGGGTCTCTCAGGATATTAGCAGCACCTGTTAGCTGTGTTGGCTAATGGCAGCCAAAATTATTTTGGAAGTTAATATTTTGAAAACTAATAGACACATTGTATGATAGTAAATGTATTTAATTATGGAGGATTACTGCCTCGGATTTTTAAAATGGCCACAATTTTGGTGAGCTTCCTATTGTTATATTGATTCCCAGCCAGAAAAGAAGGGGAGAAGCTTCAAGTTTCTTGGAGTCAGAGTTTAAACTAAGGAAGTTTTTAACCAAGTAAAGCACTCAGCTAGAGCAAGTTAACATTAGGAATAAAATTGTCTTTGTTTTGTAAAACGGGTAAAATCAGTGATTATTGAAACATGGCCAGACATGTTTGTTGAGCAGCCATTTTGATTCACAGTAGATGATACATCATTTATGTAATGTCTAACACATGATTCATTTGCTGAATATTTCTATTACCTACCTGTATTTCTAATTTGTGCCACATATTGTTATCTTCTTTTTTTTTGCAAATTATTTATTTATTCTTTCAAAATAATCAGGATAAAATGCAACAGGTACATGTTTATCTTAGTATTTGTATTCATACAGGCATTCTGTACTTAAGAAGACCCATCTGTTTGGTGAACTTACAATTGATGAGAACAGGAAGCTTTTTAGTCTCTATACCTCAACTACCTTTAAAATCCTTCAGGTTTCAATCTTAAGCTCATTATTTATGCAATATAAAAGGTCAGGGACACTGGAAGGTCAGGGACACTTTTGTGCCTTTGCAAAATAAATGGGGGAAAGGGATCCTTGTTTTAAATTACTTCTTGAAAAAGACAGAGTCATGTTACATTTGATTCTGGGAAAAAAAGGAATTAAAAGTAATGGATAACATAAAATGTATTTAAAACTTAAGTTTTGAAAAAATTTGTGAAGGCAAGAAAGAAGGTTTGTGAATAATTTTGGTAAGGATCGCAAGCAAATATCCATATATGTTGCTCTGTGAACAAACACCGTGTAGCTTGATTTGTTCATCGGTTACCTCAGTATATAATGTAAATGCAGGGAACCTGTCAAGCTGTTAACTTGCTCTAGCTCTGTGTAGAGCATAAATGCATTTAAAAAATGATCTGGATGATCTTTTGATGTAAATAGATATTGGTGTTTCATGGTAATATACTACATATATACCTATATGTTTTTATATCTCGACTATTATCACCATGAATACCAGTGAATATGATACAAACTATAAACCATTGAGTTATAATCTGTAACCATTGAAACTCATATTTATTTAGAATGTTAAATAGAGTGGAGAATTTGTCTGTGATGATTTTAATGTAAAAACATATTTTTAACCTAGAATGGATCTGAGTCAAAGTGCTACTTGTCTTTGTTGGCAGGTATTTGGTGTATATTCTCTTAAAAGGAAATTCAGAATAGTGCTAAATTGTCATCTTTTTTTTTTTTTTTTAGAATACAGTGACGTTTTAATGGAGAATTTATTCTCTATGTCGTGTTAGTATAATAGATTCTTTGTTCAGAGGGATAATTGAAATGTTTGTATTTTTCATAATCAAATTGAGCAAAATTTCGGGGGTTATAATACATGACCATGCATGAAAGATCTGTTGTTTTTTGGGTAGAAAGGATGCTCTCCTCTCTAAATTTTTTTTTGTTGATATTTTTTTTTTAGTTGAGACTTTGTAAATATGAACTGCCTGTAGAATTTCACTATGTATCTTTAGACCTGTAGCATGCCAAGCCGTTATTGAAGGGGGCTGCTTTATGTCGTCGGGCAGAGAAGGTGACCCGCGGTTGTTATTGATGTCAGTGTTGTTATTTTGTTGTTTATGAAAAGTTGTTTGTTGGGTATTATTATTCTAAGTGCTGTGTGTGACATTTTTACCAATGCATTATGATTTGTTTTTGTTTAAGTTTTTCAGTGAAGATTAAAATTATTGACAAAATTATAACCTTACTCTCGTGAGTTCATGTACATTGTATATGGATAGTTATAGTTGGAAAATATTGTCAGAAATTTCAAATTTACATATATATGCCTAAGTTGTTTGATATGATGGTAAAATAAGACTGTTGCTAACTGACAAGACCAGACATATAATTTCTTTCCATTTAGAAATATATGGTAATTATGTTTCATTTATACATTTACATTTTTATTTATAACAAAAAAATTCTCATTTAAAAAACCCCAGATCTGTTATACATTTTCAAAATTTTAAGTTTTAAAAAAATGTAACTAAAGGTCAGGATACATTTATTCTAGGCAGTTGTAAGCAGCAATATTCTTCACATCACCAAATTTTGTGGTAAAACTTAATATTGAATTAGCATTTCATTCATAAGAAAGACTGAAGTTAAAACACATATATATATATATATTGTTAAAAGGCAGCATAAATTTTGTATGTTACAATGGTCACTTATAGGGAACCTTTCATGTAGCTTAATCTTCAATTGGATCACTACAGATATCTCATACATTTGTTTTGTCTGTCTGTTCGTTTGTTTCTGTATTTGCACCGCATTATATTCTGTGTGGTTTTATTTTTTCGTCAATATGTCTACCTCAGTTATGGGTGCTGTTTTTAAAGCACTCATTTTAATATAACCATTTTATAAATAGTTCACAAAATATGCATTGCACTAGTATTTCTCATTTTTGAATTTCTTGCAAAGAGTTGGCAGTGAATTAGAATTTCTTGCATTAAAATTTTGATAGAGTTACTGGCTGAATTATTTAAGTTGCTAAGATTAATTCCAAAAAAGGTTGTGTGCTAAGTTATAATTTAGAAATTGCACTTTTAAGCAAAAGTTCAACTGAAAAGATTTAGATACATTATTGAGCAATCTTTAACGTAGCATTTAGGTATGATTTTTGTCTGTTAGAAGTTTCACTTTACATTCTCATTGTCTGTCATTGAAAATGAGCCTTTGTTGACCAACATTTTCTCCTGTTTTTATTCAACAAATCATCTTCGTACCTAATAGTTGTCAAAATGTTGAACTCATATCACATTGACCTGACCTCAGTCATGTTTAATTATCACTACAACGTTTTATGCAGCCATTTACATTGTTTGTTACCTCATGATCGTTTCATTATGATCATCGCCATATCAAAGTCTTATTTTGGGGTTTAACAGATTCAGAAACATGACAAGAAGATGGAATCTTGATTGGTAATCAAATGCAAAAATGTACACATATTCAATTTTTTTTTTTTTAAGAAATTTTTTGAATACATTTCAATTATTTATAATGAGCTTGAGCTCTACCTCAGTTTTTTTTTTCTTTTAAAATTATGTCATTTTATCATTTTACATCTTTGTTTTGAAATGTAAAAATTTGCATGTAAATAAGTGCTGTATTTATATATCATAAACCTGTATATTGGCCATTGATAGGTAGTTTTCTCTGTATGTACATATATAAGTATCTGGTTTAAATATGGCAGGGAAAAAATTATCGCATTGTTAATAAACATAGCTTTTAAAATATTGGCAATTAAATAAAAAATTCAAATTATTTACAAAAGTTACAAACTACATATACATTTCATATTTATAGTTCCTAAAAATAAATGGCAAATACAAAAAAAAAATGTCCAGAATTTTTGTCCCTTGAAGTGAATTTGTTTGAAAAATATAAAAATCAATGTATAAAATATGTGTAGCAAATTTGTTGTGTGTGTTTTTTTCATTGTAATGATAATTGTCTGTATGCTCATCAGAACTCTGTTAAATTATTTATGCAGCTTTTTGTCGTGTCTTTGGACAGACTTTATAATCCCGGTGCCATAGTTCATCTTTGAATCTTGCTGTTGAAAATCCTTGATAAAATTTGTGAATAAAACAGGATTTTTAAAAATTACAACTGTTTTATGTATTGAAGGTAATTTGTGTGATTGTATACGATGGTCTGTAATATTATAACCACGAGATGCAGGCGAGTGTGTTTGCTGTAGTGACAAACAAGTTTAATGGTCAGGATTTACAATTGTAAGACCTATTTATCTACCTCAAATGAACCTGTTGTACATTTTTTTTTTAAAGAAAACAGATTTTTTTTTCAATGTAATCTTTGCTATTTCATTGTCATCTATGATAAATTTTCATGTATCTGATGAAATAAAATGTATAAAGTAGATGAAGCTGTGTTTGTTATTATACCTGGCTGCTAATAATACTGCACCAGGGGCGTCCTAAGCACTGACTGACATTGTCAGTTACGGATGGAATGACTTCTCATTGCCCTTCATTGTGAAAATTGTGTGTAAAAATATCATGATATTGTGATGTTTTGGGAAAAATCGTGATATATCGCTATACGAAATTTTTGGCGATACCCATTCCTATTGCGCCCTCAGTTGAAATTGGTGTATGATCTTTATCACAGATTTTGATTTCATTGGATTGAAAGCCATTCTTGCCCATGATATTGTCTCTTCCAATGCATTTAGTATCCAAAATATGATGCTTTCTGATATCTCCTCTTTTAGAATGAAACATCCCTCTGCTTTCTAAAAGCATGATGGTATTTTCCCCTTCCTCTACACTACATGTATTTTTAATACATGGCTGTAGGACCCTCGATCCCCATCCAGACTTGGGGTCAATTACTTTGAAATGTAATTAAATACTTTGAAATACATTGAATATTTTGTCAATTACTTGCAATTACAATTGCATTGATTTTTACAAATGTAATTAATTACTTTCAATTACTTTGAAGAATGTAATTAAATACATTTCAATTACTTTTGTTTCCCTTTCAAAAATCTTTAAGATCAAATACATGTAAATTTAAGGTAGGGGGGATATTTAAAATAAATAATATCAGGTGCCTGTCATGTTTGTGTGTTTCATCAACATAAGACCTAGTCCTACATTTATCAATTGACTGCCTTTATAAAATTTGATTAAAAGCAAGCTTTCAACAGTTTATGAATCAACTATAAAATACTCTCAAATTATTTCAGCTACCAGGCAAGCTAATCATGTTAAATTGTAAATGTTGACAAATAATTCTTTTTTTATGTTATAACTATTTCAGATACCAAATGCATACATGTATATAAAGATTAAAGATTTGTTTAAATGTTAAAATAGTGATTCAATATTTAGTTCTTTTCTGAAGTATAGATATACATGTAGTAGAGCATTCTAAATAGTATTTAATAAATCACCTCTACTGGTCATATCTTTGAATTTAAACAAAGCATGGTATAAAATTATATAAAACTTTGGAGGGTTGTTTTGATAGCAATTTACAGTTGGGAGTTGAAGGGCAACAAGGCAGGTCTTAATGACACATTAAATTATTTTGTATTCTTTTGATGATCAAGCAAAAAAAAAATTGAAATGTTTTCATGCCGATACCAATGAGAGGTAGAATTTTTTTTTTTGATAAACATAAAACTAGAATTAATTCTTTATGTGCATTATAATTCTAAAACAAACTAATATTTTTATAAACAAGCCAATAAAGTTTTAAGAATTTGGAAAACAGAAGGGCTTCTCTGAATAAATTAAATTAACTGTAAAATGTGACTCTTTTGGAAATATTTTCCTATGAAATACACATAATATGTATTATGTAAAGTAATTGAAATGTAATTGAAATTACAGGGTATTTTTTCAATGTAATTAATCATATTCAGTTACAAGTAGTTGAAAAAATGGTCAATTACAAATTACTTCCAATTACTTTGAAAAATGTAATTACACTCAATTACAATTATTTTTTTCAATTACCCCATCCCTGCCCCCACCCCCAATAATTTTGACGATATATAGAATACTATAGAAAACATAGCTACTATATGCTTGTGTCCTCTCAATAGTATCTTCTGTTGACCTTTTTTTTGCTTGTCAAGAAAATTTTGAACTTTTGGTAGAGCCCCCCCCCCCCCAACTGAAAATGTTTGATCCCCCCAACTGAAATTCCTTCCTACGGGCATGCAATAGCCTCCACGGATTTTTTTTTTTTAAATCTGCATGATAAACTTTGTATGGAATCCCGTTCGGTGCCGATGCAGATCTAGCTTTCTTCTCTACACTTACTACTTCTCTTGATTCCTTAATGTTCATCGGTGCATCTTGTTCTGGAACACTCTCTATTCTTTCACAGTTTCCTAAGTGCTCCCATTGCCTTTTATCATTCTGTCTGTTTTCTGTTTTTCTGCTAGATGTTATTCCTGTTCTTCTTTCGTGCTTCGTCCCAAGTATTGGTTTTGTAAACTTGTATGGGTTGGCAACAGACATTGCAACAAGACCTTGACCTTAAAATAATACATGTATATCGTACATTGACATTGGTCGTAACTTTTGCACCCGAGGAGACAAGGCTTTCATAATTTTTTTATATTACATATCCTTTCAAAATATAAAAAAATATATATATAAGACAAGTCAAGACAGACGAGTCAGTAACAATATACCATAAATCATTACAACCCAACCAATAAGACCCCGAAAGGGGAGAACCACAATTCCTGAATTTGCTCGTTTGACTCGGGTGACCTATAGAGTTGATATTTACTGTAGAGGTAGGTTTTAGAGGAATACACATGTAGATATTTGTATCACCGGGTCATAAAAAGTCAATAAAAATATCAAGATCATTTTAATCAAGTTATATCTTCAGTATGTATTTATACCCCTCTGGAAGGCCATTTGAAAGGGGGGGGGGGATTTGGCAGAAATGTTTGGGGTGGTGAATACAAATACAAAGAATGGACAATGCCCTTTTGTACATATACAAAATCAATACTGCATATTCTTCTTTGGACAAATTTACTTGATTAAGCACACTAGAAATCACAAAATCTTTTACTTTTATTGCATTTTCTTCGTGAAAAGTGTCAATCCTATTTTTAAAATATGTCTTGCCAACATGAAATTAATATAAAAGTACAAATTCTAACATCTAGCGAAATACTTAATCGGAAGTACTGATCGGTTGCTTTGGAGTTCTAGCTGATGCTATAATGTCTTAGAAGTGCATGACTTTGCACTGGGAGTGAAGACACTCGGCACACCTCGGCCGATTCGTACCTCTGATGAAGGTGACGGAATCAGCCGAGGTTTGTCGAATGGGAGTGAAGAATTTTCAAGAGGTATGTCGAGATATTAAGGTAAAGTTTTGCAACATTTCTTAGTCCTTTAAGAAATCAAAGTATTAAAATAAAATAAAATTCCAAATTATTTTCCAAAGAATTGACTGACGCACACTGTCGTCATAAAAGTTCTACATGTTCCACCAGTTCAGACACTTTCCTTCGCTCTGATTGGTTGTCATTTTTCGAATGTCCTTTATCTAATTGGTTAACTTTACAGGGACTTTTGTGATGCACACTTTGCGCTGATTGGTCAGAATTTGAAGACACGTTGTTCCAGACATTATTTATGGAACTCTGTGATTTGTTATAAACGTGTTTCTTTGGTTCTTTACGTGACATATCTTCTGAAAAGCACAAAATGTTGCACCAGTATTTACCATATATGTTATTTTTGCGATATTTGACATAAAGAAATATTCTAAGATAAATTGCTTAAGACGACAAACTTTTAAAATGTTCCTGAATGATAAAGCTAAAAAAAATATATAATATAAATGAACACATTTATCATACACATCAAAAAATTAACCCTATTAGATCATTTCATACTTCTTTACTCGTAATTCCTTTTTGTTATATCTTACAAAAATCAACAATACACGTACTATAGATCTACATGTACGTAAACGTGTACATCCTACGTACCTTATAACAGTGCCCCACCTTTACACAGAATCCTCTAATTAGCGTCAAAGACTGCAGGAAAACGCGTCAGACTCGATCTTCTCCTAGCTAGGAGATTAGATTTCACAATCTATTTACCATCGACGAATGAGATCTTTATTTTTCCTGAAGAGTTTGATTAAGGTCCACATTATTAATAATAAACTACCCATAACGTTCCGGGCGTAGCTCAAGGGTTGTACATCACCGCATCGATCACGGTATCGTCAGGTAGTAGACTGCAAATATGGGTAGTTCTAATGCCTTTTAGTGGTTTTTTTAATTAATACTTAATGAGATTGTACCTATAGGAAACATACTAATTATTTGCGGATGAAATGCACAGTGCTTAAAAATGAGAAGGAAACAAAAAAAAGTTAATTAAATATTGCACTATTCAGTGTTCTGGGAATTCGATTTTAAGCGATTTCGCATGATGTATTTCAAAAAGAGAATTTATAACAGTGACTTCACTAAAATGAAATGTATTTTTCAACGCTCTTGGCGTCTGTCGGGTGAACAATATCTGATCTTTTTCTAAAAAAAAATAATCTGGGTTTGTGGCAAAGTCAAGAGCCATTATTATAAACAATTAACTGGCGTTTTAGAAAAATAATTAGGGAAGCGTTTTTAAAATCATATTTAGCATATTTATCCTCTTTTCGTTGCTATCGGAGTACTATTGAAACTGTAAAAAAGATGAAACATAGTCGCGGAAGATACAATGTGACTCGGAGAAAAATCGAACAGCTCTAGTATTTATGTGCCCTGTGGCATTCGCTAATAGTACAGAGGTAATAACAGAAAAGAAAAATATTTATATCGTGGCCACATGAATCAATAAGAAATGCCTATTCTGAGAATATTTCAATCAATATAGATTCCGTGCGATCTCATCTTCCCGACAAGGAACTAAGGCTGGTATAAACGTGGAGATTTTGAGTCTTTGATGTACGCTGCATGCCTTTTTAAAAACTGATGACAGACGCAATGAAAAAAAAAAAGTTTCGACAACGGCTACCTCCCAACGATTTGATTTATGTCAGCTTTAGACGGAAAATATGCCATTCATTAAGATTCAACTTCTTGGGAGGTAGAAGAGGGTTTACATATCAACACAGTCGATAGGAAAAAAATAAACAAGCAGATTAACCGCCGAGATCATTTTGAAGATCAAAGTGGTTAATACTCAGGCATTGATTGATTTCAATATAGCAGTTGTTAAACAAACCCCTTTAGTGAAATAATTAGACTGGATGATCATAAACGCAAATTTTTTTTTTTTCCATTTTGGTTACCGTCAAAACAGCATTTAAAAAATTCCGATACCCTTCTAGTAATGTTAATAATATATTTGCTACGAAAAATATTGACTATATATTATAATTAAACTATATTTATAGTAAAGCAATAGCTGACCACTTGACAGATATGAGGTTGCGTAATTTATTTCCAAACAGCAGTCTGTTACCGTTCTTCGTACATATATATTTTTTTTTTTTTTAAACAGTATTCCCTATGCAAAATGAATGACGTTTCCTGCAATCTCTCAATAAAAGATTTGATAGTGCAGAATTAGAGACGGTTTATGGATGCTTAATTACATTGTATTATGCCCCCGAAATCGATCTTGGTAAGTGACTTTGGGCCAAAGGGTTTGACACAAAATTGAACCATGATCATTTGAAGAAAAACACGAAACAAAAATTTGAAAATGTGATAGTCTTCTTTGGTTTCTAAGTTTTTAATGAAATCAGAAATTAAGCCAGATGTAGCTCATGATCAGGGAATGTGTCAAAAATTGTATAGATGAATAAGGATGGCTGCAGAAAGGAAGAATTTTGAACTTCATAGAAATTTTACAATTACTTAATGTTGTAGAAATTTATTTTTTGCATCGTTTACAACCAAAATTAATCTATTGTTAAGAAACTTTGTATTTGATAACTTAATTTTGTGGTGTGCCTCAATCACAAAAATTGCACTCAACAAGAAATTATGAAGCCACAGCAAGTTTTTCACATTAAAAAGACAAACAGTATTGCTTATTAGTTATGACAATAAATATAATATATACACACTGTATAGATACAGACACACACCATTACTCCAACCTTACCAAAAAGAAAAGGGGGGTTTATCATGCAGTCACATGATGACATGAAATAGGTTCTTCTGAGCAACATCATGTGTTCTTTCTTCTTACTTCAAATTCTTATTATAGAGTGGCCAATTCTTTAACTAGGTAACCTACATAATCTTAAATGATTTTCAAGAGTGTTCACAATGTTGATTCCACAAGCCCTTATAAAGTATACCCAAATTTGTCATTAAAACATCAGTCACAAGTGCTCATAAACCTTAACCAGTAAAAAAAAAGAACTCAAAGTATTTGGATTATTTTCTGAGATCTTTTTTATTTTAAAGATTTTTTTCATATTTATTTCTACATATTGTTTTCTGCAATCCATATACATGTATCTGTGGTAAACTGCACCTGAGATAGTTTGACACGGTATAAATTTATGAATGATAAATGCTAACTAAATCTTAACGACTCTCTCTTCTTTAGCTTCCTTTCCTTGTTAGCAACATAATCCTTTCGTACAGGACTAAGCCTCATTTCCAGAATATTTTTAATTTTTTGCACTATTTCGTTAGCTATATCTTCATCAGTTTCAAAGTCATGGTGTTTATAACTGTCTTTATCAGTAAAATAGGTCAGGCGGAACAGTGATTTCCCTGCAAAAAAATAATTTTACTTGAAAAATACAAAAAAAATATAAAAACTGGAAAGTATGAAAAAAAGATTCTGTTAACCACCCAGAATCTTGATTCATTCCATTCAGCAAATTCAAGTAATCAATAAAATAACAAGAGGCCCATGGGCCACAATGCTCACCTGCATAATTATGGCCCTTCTTGTTCTTCATCAGTGGATTTTTTTCCTATAAATTTTGATTTAAACTTTGATCACCCATTGAAGCCCCATCCTACCCCTGGGGGTCATGATTTGACAAGCTTGAATCTACACTATCTGAGGATGCTTCCCTATAAATATGTCTGATCATGGCTTTGCTGTTGTTAAAAAGAAGATTTTTCCTATGTATTCCTATGTAAAAGTTTGATTGCTTTCACATATTGGCTGGCCCCACCCTACCCCTGGGAGTCATGAATTGAACAAACTTGAATCTACACTATGTCAGGAGGCTTTCAAGTAAGTTTCATCTTTTCTGGTTCTTGAGAAGAAGATTCTTAAATGACCCCACCCAATTTTTACTATTTCTTAATTACGGGGTATCTCCCCTTGGAAGAGGGTGTGGCCCTTCATTTGAATTCCCTTTACCCAAGGATACTCTGTACCAAGTTTGGTTGAAATTGGCTCAGTGGTTCTGAAGGAGAAGATGAAATTTAAAAATTATAAAAAGTTTACAACAACAACAACAATGCCAATGACAGCCAACAGACAAATTTTGATCAGAAAAGCTTATTTAAGCCTTCAGCTCAGGTGAGCTGAAAAGTGGTATTTGGTGACACTTTTGGTTCACTTTGACTTTCAGGTGGAAGAAGTCTGATAATCCTTACCATTTGATTTTTCCTCTATTATGTCTGCTGAGGCTATCGTATCCGCTGGATAAGTAGCTGCTTTTTGTCGTAGGAACTTGACGGAACCCTTTGTTCCTACTGGGTCTATTTCTACTTTCTCCCCACTTATCCCTACAACAACAGATAACGGTTTATTCAATAATATTGAATAAAATTCAATGTGCTGCTTTATCCTTCAATTCCAGATGATACATGTATGTACATGTATAATACTTTCACAATAATACAATCTGCATAAAAGTGTGTGTACTGTACAGCAGGTTAAAATTGCCATTGGAAAAGATCAAGATTTGTTCAATTTGCAGCAAATTAAAATTGTCTGAATTCGCTGAAAAGAAAAATTATACCAACACTTTTTACAGCACTGCAAGTATTTTGCCTGTGTATTGTGTCGATTCTGAACCCGATTAAAAAGATTGAAACACTGTACTGATCCTGATTTGAAATCAAAATGTATGATTTACAATGTTACGCATTCTGATAAATTTTCTTTTCCTTTCTTTCTTTTAAATTAATATTCTTGAAATACATACGTGTCTATATTTAGGGATTTATTCAAGTGATTTTAACTTGTATCCAAATCTATTAACATTCATGTTAAAAAAGAAGCCCTTGGGCAGGTGTTCGTTATAGAGATGTTTTGAGTTGAGTACCAGGTACAGATAAGTATTTAAATCTCCCTGAATCTAAATCGGTTGTCAGTACTGGTCGTTAAAATTTCAAACTGTTAATAAAATTGGTTTAATGTGTTTTACTATGTTAAGTTGCTTGATTAAAGATAATAAGACTGAGTAATACACACGGATGAAATCTAACAATACATTTTATAGGTAATTACATCTCATCTCCACTTGGTGGCAGAATTAAGGGTTATTTGTAGATATTTTAATATTTATCGATTAAGATTTAAAAACACCAACAACTACATATTAGTGATTGATCCGTACATCCTCATAATTAGAAAGATGGTCTACATCTCCGCTATGTTAATTACAGCTTTTATGTTTGCATGGAAACACAGAGTTAACAAATCTAATCACAGATAGTGGTAATATTTTAATTTATCCTTATCATTTTTAAACAATTATTCTTTGTATGTTAAATCTGCAGAATTTTTATTTCAACAAATACAGCGAATATTAACTCCATGAGTTAATTTCCTGCTGTATAGTTTTATGACCCAAATAATTGTATTTCCAATTTACAAGTGAAAGCCATCTATAAAAATTCTTTTTTTTTGACCTACACACTTTAAACTAAAATCATCGACAATAAGTGCAGTCTTTTTGAATTTTATCCCTTTAATATATCTCACCTTGTAGTAGTAAATTAACATCGTATGATACCAAATTTGGTCATGTACCTGATCTTTAATATTAACAGTAGAAACTTTATACCTAGCTGAACTTCTGTGTTAGTCCGGAGTCTGTGTATCATGTTGACTATGTAACTCTTATACTGGTGACTCGTCAGCGAGTCTGCGATGGTGGACATGTCACCTTCTCTCTCATCCTCCATTTCCCCTCTTGTACCTATTCAGCAATTAACAAAGTGTTTGTTTCAATTGAAATATCATTCATAGTTTTAATGAAAAACAGACAAACAAAGTTAATATAATTTTGTAAAAAAAATAATTAAGTACTGTATCAATTACATATTTTTTTGATTTTACATTTTGGTAGATTGCTTAAGTATAATGTTGTAAATATCTCAATAATATGTATCTTGACACAATAATGGAAAATAATTTCAGCGTAAAATACAAACTGTTTTCCCTGACAAGACAGAACTCAAGTGTGTCCATGCTGGCCAGTGTAGCATCCAGCTCTAATGACACGCCGGGCTCACTCTGTTTCTCCATATTGTACTGCTGACCTACAGAGGAAATTCAGATTACTACCATTTTACTCAGTCTAATAATATTGTACTGCTGACCTACAGAGGAAATTCAGATTACAACCATTTTACTCAGTCTAATCATTTTGTACTGCTGACCTACAGAGGAAATTCAGATTACTACCATTTTACTCAGTCTAGTCATATTGTACTGCTGACCTACAGAGGAAATTCAGATTACTACCATTTTACTCAGTCTAATCATATTGTACTGCTGACCTACAGAGGAAATTCAGATTACAACCATTTTACTCAGTCTAATCATTTTGTACTGCTGACCTACAGAGGAAATTCAGATTATACCATTTTACTCAGTCTAATCATATTGTACT
The DNA here is from genome assembly GCF_033153115.1 of Saccostrea echinata. Classification (NCBI taxonomy): domain Eukaryota; kingdom Metazoa; phylum Mollusca; class Bivalvia; order Ostreida; family Ostreidae; genus Saccostrea; species Saccostrea echinata. The sequence goes on along the minus strand of NW_026889806.1, from coordinate 2,525,469 downwards.
GCTGACCTACAGAGGAAATTCAGATTACAACCATTTTACTCAGTCTAATCATTTTGTACTGCTGACCTACAGAGGAAATTCAGATTACTACCATTTTACTCAGTCTAATCATTTTGTACTGCTGACCTACAGAGGAAATTCAGATTACTACCATTTTACTCAGTCTAATCATATTGTACTGCTGACCTACAGAGGAAATTCAGATTACTACCATTTTACTCAGTCTAATCATTTTGTACTGCTGACCTACAGAGGAAATTCAGATTACAACCATTTTACTCAGTCTAATCATTTTGTACTGCTGACCTACAGAGGAAATTCAGATTACTACCATTTTACTCAGTCTAGTCATATTGTACTGCTGACCTACAGAGGAAATTCAGATTACTACCATTTTACTCAGTCTAATCATATTGTACTGCTGACCTACAGAGGAAATTCAGATTACAACCATTTTACTCAGTCTAATCATTTTGTTCTGCTGACCTACAGAGGAAATTCAGATTACAACCATTTTACTCAGTCTAATCATATTGTACTGCTGACCTACAGAGGAAATTCAGATTACAACCATTTTACTCAGTCTAGTCATATTGTACTGCTGACCTACAGAGGAAATTCAGATTACTACCATTTTACTCAGTCTAGTCATATTGTACTGCTGACCTACAGAGGAAATTCAGATTACTACCATTTTACTCAGTCTAATCATATTGTACTGCTGACCTACAGAGGAAATTCAGATTACTACCATTTTACTCAGTCTAATCATATTGTACTGCTGACCTACAGAGGAAATTCAGATTACAACCATTTTACTCAGTCTAATCATTTTGTACTGCTGACCTACAGAGGAAATTCAGATTACTACCATTTTACTCAGTCTAATCATATTGTACTGCTGACCTACAGAGGAAATTCAGATTACTACCATTTTACTCAGTCTAATCATATTGTACTGCTGACCTATAGAGGAAATTCAGATTACTACCATTTTACTCAGTCTATAATCATACTTTTAACATAAATACTTGCAGATACAATAATAATAGGAATTTTTGTGATCTACTCAGAATGTTATGCTATCATATTCTGAAATAAATACTTTCCGGTACAATAAAAGCTAGCTAACATGAATTTTTCTAATTATTCTGTGCTTAGTCTAAGATCTTTTGAAATGCTGTTTATGTTAAATTACACAACAAATTAACCTTGCAAACAAAATATGTATTGTACAATAAAGGTCACCTGGTCTTATCTTGACTTTCCTCCTCTTTAACACTCTCTGTAGAATTTCTCTAATTGTTGTATTCATATTCTCTACTTGAAATTTGTTAAAACCTCTGTTTGGAACATGCCTGAAAACAAAAATAAATACATGTGTATTTTGATCAGTAGACTTTGATCCATTGATATGCAGGCTCTCATTTATCTAATAGAAGATCTGAAAGAAGGTTAATGTACCATTGATGAGAAGCACAATATATGCATTAGGAACATGTCTGATAAATAAATCCAATCTCTCATTGATAGACATTGTAAATGGATTAATCTATATGATGACTGAGAAGGAATTAGAGAGATTAGGGGTGAGATCAAGAGATCAGTGTCAAATAAAAAATTACAGTAAAACATACTTATAGTGAATTGCCAGGGATGGAGGATTTTGCTTTGTTATAAACATTATTCATTATTTCCATTTAGTCCCCATTATTTTTAAAGCCACCGGAAAGAAAATCACTTCACTGTAAGCATCAATTCATTATAACTATTAAGAGTGTTTGCAATAAGCATGTTTTACTGTGTATTAAAAGTTTCTGTTGTCCACCATCAAAAGTGTATATTGTACATGAGACTATGTTATTGGTATTTGAAATGATTCTTTTTTTATGAATAAACAAAAGAAATTGAAGTTATTTACAGTCTTATAAGTACTAATATTTGTTTCATTATCAAATTTCAATCAACTTTCATCAAGTTTAGTCGGGGGGTGGGGTGGGGAGTTTGGGGATCATCTTCATGAAAACTATGTGAATTTAGTTTTTTGTCAGACATTGAACTTTTGATCTCATCCTTTATGTCATGTATGTATGGATTCAGATAAGCCATTGTATCTAGAAGATATTATTCATAATGACACACACTAATTGTTCTTGCATACTTGAAAGTCTTGATAACACTTTACATCCATCAATTGTGAGTACACATTCACTTACACAGTTACAACATGTGTGGAGCGGTTATTGGCCGGGGGAGGAATGTCTTTTTCTACCAGAGCCAGCTTAGAGAATCCAAACTTAGAGACAGGTTCTCTATTATCCAGACTGGGGAAATCTGTGTCTACTTCTCCATCATCTTCAGCGATATGAAGGCAGTACATCTCTATGTTCTCACTGCATAACATGAAAACCTTATACAACTACACCAATTGACTTACTATTTTTAAAGGTTCTCAAATGATCACTGTAGTCCTAAAGTACAAATCATTGTGCCTATTTATTCTCCTAAAACAATGTTAAATTCAAACTTCTTACTTCAGCTTGGGTTCTCTTTCTTCATTGGTGTATTGCCAGCAAATTAGACCAATCAGATCTTGAATTTTAGCTGTTGCTACAACAATGACTGTGATTGGATATTCCCTCATTCCTGGTGGACACATGGTTAAAAATATGTCAATTTTCTTAGAGAGAGTTCCCACACTTGCCTAAAATGATAAACAAGAGGCCCATGGCCACATCGCTCACACTGTGACTATGAAAAAAGCAAAAATCAGTTCAGTATTGAAAAGCTTAAATGCATAAGTGGTCCAGACCTACCGTTAAAAGGAAGGTATAATTTGAACAAAATTGAATCTACACTTACTAAAAATGCATACATATTTCTGAGGCTATTATTGAGGCTTTTTTTTCTACATGTTTGAACTTTAATTATGGCCCCACCCTACCCCCAACTCATGATTTGAACAAATTTGAATCTACACTATCTGAGGATGCTTCCATATAAATATAACCAATCATGGCTTTTTGTTCTTGAGAAGAAGATTTTTCGTATATATTCCTATATAAAACTTTGATCACCCATTGTGGCCCCACCCTACCCCCTGGGGTCATGATTTGAACAAACTTGTATCTACACTACCTGAGGATGCTTCCATATGAATATAACCAATCATGGCTTTTTGTTCTTGAGAAGAAGATTTTTCGTATATATTCCTATATAAAACTTTGATCACCCATTGTGGCCCCACCCTACCCCCCTGGGGTCATGATTTGAACAAACTTGTATCTACACTACCTGAGGATGCTTCCATATAAATATGACCAATCATGGCTTTGCCGTTCTTGAGAAGAAGATTTTTAAAGATTTTCCCTATATATCCCTATGTAAAACTTTGATCGTCCATCGTCCTACCCTATCCCCGGTGGTCATGATTTGAACAAACTTGAATCTACACTACCTGAGGATGATTCCACATAAGTTTCATTTTCCTGGCCCAGTGGTTCTTGAGAAGATTTTTAAAAGATGCCATTAATTTTTCACTAATTTGTAATTATCCCTTGGAAGAGAGCGTGGCCCTTCATTTGAACAAACTTGAATCCCCTTCACATAATGATACTCTGTGCCAAGTTTGGTTGAAATTGGCCCAGTGGTTCTGAAGAAGCAGGGCTAGAAATAATTATTTTTGTTTACTGGTCACTCAGGCTATCGCCGTAAATTTTTACTGGTCAGCTTAGTACTTTCACTGTCCCACTGGGCCAGTAGATTTTAAAAAGACTGGCCCAAAACCATAATAATAATAGTAATATTATTTTTATATTGTGATACTTAGAAGTACAACTTAAAAAAACAAGAAACAGCAGAAGTTGGGACACACAACCCTGTCAAGTTAACTAGCCAGACTGTGAATGAATTTTATTATGCATAAAAAAAAATGCTGTCCCAAAGGGCATATGCCCTCTGCAATATACTAGCCCAGATATAAAATTCACTGGCCCCAGACCAGCGGGCCATCAATTATTTTGAGCCCTGAGAAGAAGATGAAATCGTGAAAAGTTAATCAACGACAACAATTTCGATCAGAAAAGCTCATTTGAGCCTTCGGCTCAGGTAAGCTAAAACACTATAGGGAAAAAAAAATCAACTAACAGCACTTATAAGGAGATAACATTTTTAGAGATATTTGCATTGAGCCAGCATAACTACACTACTTGAACAAGATGTGTTTGACAGCATTGTATGGCAACTTATAGCCAAGGTTAAACTTTCTCAAATGCCAATCAAATATGTTGGTACCCAAAGTAAGGTCTTGTTTCGAGGAATATACCTGTGAACAAGAGGCCCATGGGCCTTGAATCGCTCTTCTGATAAACTGTACAACCTATCACTTCTATTTGAAGTATCCTGTATATTTACATAAACCCTTGAAATTCCAATTCACACTCTGAGAACCCAAGATGATTTTAAGCCAATTAGTACCTGAGAGTTGGTCATGATGACCTACTTATCACTTGTCATTCTCTGAGGACCCATCAACTAAGTTTGATGATTCTAAGCCAATTAATACCTAAGATATTTTTTAAAATTATAATCATAAAATTTTATAAGTAGGTCAAAGTGACCTACTTTTCAGTTGTTTTACTCCAAGGACCCAAGATGCATCAACTGACAAAGTTTGATGATTCTAAGCCAATAAGTACCCAAAATAGTTAATTAAAGCCATAAATTTTCAAAAGTAGGTCACAGTGACCTACTTTTCAGTCAACCTACTCCGAGGACCAAAGATGCATCAACTGACAAATTTTGAAGATTCTAAGCCAAATAATTCCTGAAAATATTAAATACAGCCATAAAATTTCAAGAGTAGGTCAACGTGACCTACTTTTCAGTTGTTGTACTCCGAGGACCCAAGACGCATCAACTGACAAAGTTTAATGATTCTAAGCCAATTAGTACCCGAAATATTTGATTAAAGCCATAAATTTTCAAAAGTAGGTCACTGTGACCTACTTTTCAGTTGTTGTACTCCGAGGACCCATGACGCATAAACTGACAAAGTTTTATGATTCTAAGCCAATTAGTACCCGAAATATTTTATTAAAGCCTTAAATTTTCCGAAAGTAGGTCACGGTGACCTACTTTTTAGTCGACCTACTCCGAAGACCCATGACCCATCAACTGACAAACTTTGATGATTCTAAGCCAATTAGTACCCGAAATATTTAATTAAAGCCATAAATTTTCAAAAGTAGGTCACAGTGACCTACTTTTCAGTCAACCTACTCCGAGGACCAAAGATGCATCAACTGACAAAGTTTGACGATTCTAAGCCAATTAGTACCCAAAATATTTAATTAATGCCATAAATTTTCAAAAGTAGGTCACTGTGACCTACTTTTTAGTCGACCTACTCCGAAGACCCAAGATGCATCTACTGACAAAGTTTGATGATTCTAAGCCAATTAGTACCTGAAATATTTAATTATAGTCATATAAATTGAAAAGTAGGTCACGGTGACCTACTTTTAAGTTGACCTTTTTTGAGGACCCAAGATGCATCAACTTACAAAGTTTTATGATCATAGGACTTAAAATGTCCAAATTATGCCTCTAAAACGCTTTGAAATCAAATGCCTGCAAAGTTCAAAAAGTAGGTCACTGTGACCTACTTTTTAATAAATATGTTTTATGGCCCCAAGATGCATCATCTTACAAGATTTAATGATTCTAAGCCTCCCCGTATTCGAATTAATGACCTTAATTGTTTTTAAAAAGATTAGCCATAAAATTCAAAAAGTAGGTCAAGGTGACCTACTTTTTAGTTGACGTACTTTGAGGACCCAAGATGCATCAACTGACAAAGTTTGATGATCATAGGCCTTAAATTGTTCAAAATATGCCTCTAAATCATTTTGAAAAAGAATGGCCGCAAAATTTAAAAAGTAGGTCACCGTGACTTACTTTTGAGTCAACATGATATGAGGTCCTTAGATGCACCAACTGACTTGAAACCACGCCCTTTGCCCCAGGGTAAATCCCCGTGCAAATTTTAATCTACAACATATCCTCATCCTTTTGTGTAAGTTTGGTGATAATCTGCCCAGTGGTTCTTGAGAAGAAGATTTTTTAGCAACCAGTACTTTTGTTTCTATTTTCCTAATTATCTCCCCTTGTTAAAGGGTCACAACCCCAGTTTTAGTATTAAAGGGAGCCCTTGGGCCAAGGATACCCTGTGACAAATTTGACAATTATTGGCCAAGGGGTTCTTGAGTTATGGCCCATATTCTAAAAAGTTTACGCACACCGCACAAATGGCCATAGCATTAGCTCTTTGAGCCTTTGGCTCAGAAGAGCTAAAAATGAAAGCCCTAGCAACAATCATTGAACAGATATGGAAAGGGTTAAATTTTTTCAAAAGTAAGTCAAACATCAAGGTCAAGGTCAAATGGTCAAAACTGATGGTGCCCAAGGAAAGGCCTTCTCACAAGAAATACACTTGTTAAAAAGTTATGGCCAAGGTAAAAGTTTTTCAAAAGTAGGTCAAACAATAAGGTCAATTGATTACAATTGTTGGTATCCTAAGGAAGATCTTGTCACAAGGAAAAGACATTTTAAATATTAAAGCCCTAGCACCAACTGTACAAAAATTATGGCCAAGGTAAAAAGTTTTCCAAAAGTAGGTCAAACTCCAAAGTCAAAGTTGTTGGTATTCAAAGGTCTTGTCACAAGAATTACATATGTGAAGTATGAAAGCTCTAGCACCGACCGTCCAAAAGTTATGGCCAAGGTTAAAGTTTTTCTAAAGTAGGTCAAACTCCTAGGTCAAGGTCACAAAGTCAAAGTTGTTGGTATCCAAAGGAAGGTCTTGTCACAAGGATTACATATCTGAAGTATGAAAGCCGTAGCACCAACCGTTCAAAAGTTATGGCTAAGGTTAAAGTTTTTCAAAAGTAGGTCAAACTATGAGGGCAAGGTCAAAGGGTCAAAGTTGTTGGTATCCAAAGAAAGGTATTTTCACAAGGATTACACATGTGAAGTATGAAAGCCCTAGCTCCAAATGTTCAAAAGTTATGGCCAAGGTTAAAGTTGAGTAAAATTTTGCAAAACTGGGTCAAACTCCAAAGTCTAGGTCAAAAGGTCAAATATGATGGTACCCAAAGAAAGGAATACACATGTGAAATATGAAAGCCACAGCTCCAACCAATCAAAAGTTATGGGCAAGGTTAAAGTTTTTGTGGATAGACAGACAGACAGGGCAAAAACTATATACCCCAGAATCTTCGATACGGGGGCATAAAAACAAAGTAAAACTAAAATCTACAATTAAGTTTTTAACACACCCTTCCATCAAACTTTGCATATTCAAGGAATGGATTTTCTCCCAGATTAGCATAGTTTTCAATTTGCTGAGACAGTTTGGAAGCTTTTGAAAATTCGCCCGGGTCCGAGTCTGGGTAGGGCAGAGACTTCTTTTCAAACAAATGACCTTTATCTTCAGCTGCAAAAGAAACAGGATTTTTTTTCTTTACAATATATCATAATTACACAGGATTACAAAGTAATTATTTCAGTGCATGAAACACATCTAACACCAAAATGCATTTGAGTTCATTCTTTATAAATATAAAATTGCCTGAGAAAGAAATAGCCAAAAATTTTGAAATATATGGCATGGATGTCATATACTGTTTAATCACTAATTTTCATGGGGGTTTAATTTTCATTGTTTTCGAGATATGAAGACACCCACAAATTCATGTCCACCACGAAATGCTAAATGTCATATACACAACTACTCAACAATTCTTCATCCACAAAATCAAACCCCCTCAAACCCATAGTTTTTCCCTCAAACCATGAAAATTTGACCCCACAAAAATAAGTGATTTTACAGTACATGAAGTAGTCAGCCAGTCAGTACCTGTGTAATCGGATGGACAGTCGCGCCATGAGATATTTTTCACTTTTCGTTGACTTTTCTTCTCCTTCTTTAATCTTTCCAGTCTCTGTGCAGTATTGGATCTTAATCTATGTCCTGTTGGAGTATATTGTTAAAATATATCAAAAGTTTATCTTAATTAATAATATATTTTTCTTTCCAAAATCTATTAATCTTTTTTATAGGATTTAGCTGAAAATTGGAAGCATACTTGTACTTCAAAAAAATTATTACCTATGTTTAATGGAAAGGTTAATGTAAACACACCAGATAGTAGTACTCCAATAAGACGATATTTCTACTGTCTGCTTTAGAATGCATGGTCTCAAGAAAATATGTGCACATCAGCTCTTAAAATTTCATTTTCAATTTTTTTTATTTGCTTTGGGAAAAACCCCTATTAAAGATTATTCTTTTCTAACTGCAGCCACTCTACTCACTGAAATATGAAACTACCATACATAATTAACCATGTTAATTAATGCACATTTCATGATTTATACATGTACCACATTTCTTATGAGTCAAACCTGTCTGGGGAGATGCATTAAAAAAGGGAACAGTGACAGAGACTTAATTACCCGTAACTTTGATCAGTAAATATGCAAATAATTCAGATGTTAGTTGATATTTTGCATGTAATACAAAATACACACCATATCCCATGTCTGGAAGGATGTCGTAAGAAGTAGAAAGTTCATGATCTGAAAACTCTGTACCACTGTCAGTTAGGGATCCATCTAGCCTAAAAAAAATTATATACATTGTAGATCCACATTGAGGAAAAATTAGAAATATAATCATTTTAGTCAATTTATAACTTAATTTTCAAGTTAAATTTACAGGGAGCAATATTCCCCTATATCTGATCCCAGCTGTTCCTATCCAAGCATGTGAAAATCAAAAATCACAACTAAGTCTTATTATTAAAATGTAATTGATTTCTTGTCTATGTAAAGAAAAGAATAAATTTTATTACATGTTGAAAAAAAACAAGTGTTTAAACTAATTTTCCTTAATGCAGTTTCATACCTGGATGATTTTTTTGTATCTCTGTCAGCTTCATCATTCTCAATGATTAATTCACACATGCCCGTATCATCACTTGTTATAAATGAATTACGTATATGAGAGAGTAAAAAAGCTGTATTGTCCATCATCGCCATGACTCTGCTCTTTGTGAAGTCTATCTTTGCACCAAAGTTTCAGCTCATTCTGTAATTACACAAATTAATAGATCATTACAGTATTATAATGCTCAAATGTCTAAAAAATGTTACATACTGTAACTTCTACACATAGTTTACATTTTAGATTCATATGTGTAACCAAAATAATAATAAAAAATCTGCAGCATCATATCATCAGGATGAATGATACTGTTCAAAAATAGATGAGATAGCATCAACAAAGACATGCAAGAAACTTCTACAAATCACTATAAAAGACAATCATTTTTCTTCATATATATGATGTTTAAATGCAAATGAGTCTGTGCCAAATTTCTGACAAACAACCCTCAAACTGAAACATCATTTTAAGACATGTAAAAAAATAAACACTGATAAATTATTCATTTTATCTGTTTATCTTGAAGCTGCAAAGACATAAATTTGTATGCCTGGTAGGAGCCTAACAGCCTAAGAAAAAAAAAATGAAACTGCTCTTATCACTGTCGAAAATCGGCATCCAAAACAAACTCAAATGAAGCTCGAACAAGAAATATTGATCGTGCAGTCATTAATTAAATACAAAATTCTGAGTATTTGTTAGGTTAGTAATATGACACCTTTCAGTTTCAGCACAGGGACTTGCTCCTGTGTCAGAAAAATGACTCTTTTGCATTTAAAGGTACGAAAGACTATTTCCGAAATCTTGATCATGAAAACGTATTTTAAAATGACAAACGGGATGTGGGACTTAGGTGTCAAGTTGACGCTGATTAAAAAAAAGATAACCAAAACAGCGTGGATTGGATAAATTGCAAATTAACGACTAAATTGTAGGTTGTCACGTAGTGATCTTTTTTTAAAAAAAAGATTTAGAATTACATTTAAAAAAAAATAACCCTCACAACACAAACGCCATTCTTCAAGTGCTACAACGTACTACAAGAGGTTGAACGGTTGGGATCAGTTTTGGTAAACAACCTTTTCTGTATCCTTACTATTTATGTCATTGATCCCACAGAAGATCCAAGACTTCTTGGAGATCAGTTTCAAACTATAAGGTCATAGAAAAACTTGCTTGCCAAAAGTCGTTGCATTCAATGTTTTATGGTGTGACCTTTGGGGCGAGCTCTGTTGTACTATCAAAAACCTTTCAAAAGCTTACACTTGTAACTTTGATCCGCCTATTCAAACCGCATGAGACACAGTATAGACGATTATGTGGCATGACATTGTATGCAACTTGCATTTCCATAAGGGAGTTTTAATAGGCCTTTTGGAATTTTTTTAACAAAAGACATCGTAGAGAAGATGCAATTATGCTATGTTTTTCTAAGCTCTCTTTAAGAACAAATATTCACTATAACTGTGGGTCTGTTATCTTTGCCATAATCGCATGAAATACTGGTAGTGAAAGAATTCTGGGAAGACTTCACATAAGAAGGACTTTCCTAGACAAATATACAGATTTAGTTAGGATTTTCTCTGTTCTTACATGTTAGTCTTGAGAGTGGTGTTTCATGCTTCTAGCTGTGCTCACTGTCACTGCATTGATTTTATGCTGATTTACAAGATTTTCAGCTAAATATTTATTTTTCATTTTTTGCACTTTAAATTTATATCCCATTTGGGATATTATTACCCAAATGGGCTATTCATATTTTATTTGATCGAGTGGTCCCAACCTGTTTAAAATTTCACCAATGAATTGTTATTGGTTTTATTATAACCACACTCCTTATATGTTCTATGTATAGCAGTCCAGAAAAGCCTATAAACATGGTTTCTGAATTCGGAGTTTTTCAAGTCCTAATTTTTAATACAGTTAGACCTCGTTATCTTGAATCCATGGGACTGAGAATATATATTCAAAATATCCGAGGATTCAAGATATCAATGGTAATATACTAGAGGAATATATGGTTATACTTCCAAATTACTTTGACATATCCATTGTATTTGAGATATAGGTGTTCGAGATACTGAAGTTCAACTGTATATCATATTATGATTTGTATCTACCTTTTGTAACATTTGATGTCATGTGAGTCCTTGCTATATTCTTACTTTTGATAATATCACCTGATCAAAGGGGCTTGTTCCTGGGATATAAAATGTTTGATGATCAATCCATTAGGGTGAGTGTAGTCCGAAATATCTGACGTTTTCCTGGCTTTTTTTTTAGTACTATTTTTATATTTTATGTGCCAGGAAAACGTCAGAACCAGCGCAATTACAAAAACTGGAAATTTCGCTGTCTCGGTTCGGAGTTGATTTTCGATACCTAGGAACCAAATTGAATGTCGTTTTCACAATTTACCAATAGCACAATGCTTCTAGTTCTCACCAATATCGATGAAAAGAAAACATCACTCATCATTTCGATACAGGACTTGAAAGATTTTAAAATGCACGGAATGAAAACAAATCTCGACAGTCAGATAAAATGTTTTCATCAGATTGTATATTTTATAAACAAACATAAAAACGATGTTGGTGAGTACTAAAAACATTGTACTATTGATAAATTGTGAGTTTGACATTTCATTCGCTTTGCAAATATCGAAAATCAACCCGAGAATGCCGCCTCTGGTTGGAGGCGGCGAATTCCCAGTTTTCGTAACGGCGCCGGTTCTGACGTTTTCCTGGCACGTAAAATTTCAAAATCATGAAAAAGCCTGGAAAACGTCAGATATTTTGGACTAGGGTGAGTGTAGTTTTCTTAATGAATAAATACTACAGCTGTTCAAATGTTAGATTTCCTTTGCATGCGTAAATGACAATGATGTTACAATTCTCGGTAAACTTCTGTGGTTTCTGCTTCTGTCATCTCTTCATGTAAATATATAGTATGTGTACGTTTAAAAAAAGGATGCATGCATGTACTATACATTAACATGAACTTTCAGTGCACATGCATCACATAGCATCATTTTCACATGTGATCATTATGACCTCGATAAATAACGGGCCCTATTAACAACTAAAATGTTTGGCAAAGGAGATAACTTCAGCTTTTCCATCATCAACTTCCCATATTTATGTAGTACATGTAATATACATTGTATATTGCTTTCACCTGCATATGGTGTTTATGTCTCCCAACTTATTTAATACTCAAGAGCATGCTTTAAGTACAATCAGTTTATAAACTGAGGCAGGCTACTGACAGATAAGTTGATGTTACAGTGATTTCAACATCCTCATTTAAAATTAGCATTTCATAAATTCTAAGGTTGTTATAATGACTGAATGATAGCAAATATAGCTTGACATTGGGTTGTATTTTGACTGACATATTTCACACCAATTGTTAGGTCTTTGGTTTTTATACTAACTTTGACTACAGAAAATTCTTTCTACATGATCAATATATAGGGTTCACGGCAGGTGTGACTGGTAAAAAGGGGATGCTTACTCTTCTTAAAGGCACCTGATCCCACCTCTTGGGTCCATGTTTTATGTCCTATTCACAGATTTTTATTTTATAGTTTTTTTCCTCCCTGGGGATTGGGTGGAGCCACAATAGGGGATTAAAGTTTTACTTAGGAATATATAGGAAAAATCTTGAAAAATCTTCTCAAGGACAGCAAAGTCTTGTGTAGTCATATTGATATGGAAGCATCCTTAGGTATTATAGATTTAGTTTTGTTCAAATCATGACCCCAAGGGGTAGGGTGGGGCCACAATTTGGGTTTTGTTTTACATAGGAATATATATGAAAAATATTTTGAAAAATTTTCTTCTCAAGAATAGTAAAGCCATAAGTAATTTCAAATGTGTTTTAATCATGTTCCTGGAGGTAGGGCAAGGCCCCAAAAGAAGATCAAATGTCAGAACAACATTTATATTTAAACTTTTCAATACCAAACTGATTTCTTTTTTTTCCTAGCCAAAGTGCTCAGGTGAGCGATGTGGCCCATGGGCCTCTTGTTTACACTCCTGTGGTGAAACTGAAAAATTTCCTTTTCAAACCAAAGTTTACTAAAATTTACAAAAAAAAAAAAAAAAAAAAAAAAAAGAAAGAAATCAATGAATTTCAATACATAAAACAATGCTCTGTTTGCTGTTCAATGCTGATGCCCAGAAAATGAACGTTTTTGAATTTATTCTAAAAAATGAGTAAGGGAAATGTTGAAGCACAGACCACTGTTGCTGAATTTGGATTTTTAGAATATGTAACACTGTAGTATTGTATGTCCAATTTATCAAAAAAAGTGATACTAAATTCAGGGATACAAAACTCTGGGTCATTATGAAACCCTTTTGTCAATCTAGAGTTCACAGTGTAATGAAATATTAGTAACTACTGGTATTCATTACTATAATTATTCCCTTTTTGACAGGATTTGCATTATTTTGGATGACTATGTAAATGTTGAATGACAAGACATGAATCTGCTTCCTCAAAATTATAAAGACTTCCACTCAGCTGAATACTGGGAAAACTTTTTCAAAAAGCGAGGAACAAAGGCATTTGAGTGGTAATTTTCTCCTCTTATCTACATTATAATGAAAAGAATAATGACATATTTTTTCATAAAATTAATGTAGTCTTGAGTGTATATAAAACAAATTTGTTAGTCACCATTACAGATTTTATTTGAAATTTTTAAGAAGCCCTAATTTATAAATTTATGATTACTCTTAGATGATCTCTTAAATGTTGAAGTTGCAAAGTGAACAATGTTAATTTTTTTAATTTGAATATTAAGAACATTATAATAAAAAATAAGGCTGTTATTAACATGTATTCTTGATATCTGAGTTTGTTTCACTTCTAGCTTATACTTTGTTTTAGGTATGGAGAATATCCAGAACTTTGTGGAGTTCTTCATAAGTACGTAAAGACGTCAGATAAGATCCTGGTAATCGGTTGTGGTAACTCAGTCCTGAGTGAGAATCTCTATGATGTTGGTCATCATGACATCACAAACATTGATATCAGTGATGTGGTAGTGCGACAGATGACAGACAGAAACAAGGGGCAGAGACCATACATGAAGTACATCAAAATGGATGCACTCAGTGTAAGGCTATACTTGTTGAATTATGTTTTGGATGAGATTGTGTTGTTAATATTCTTTATTTTTTTTTAAAATTTGGAATGACCTTTTTGAACTGCAGAGGGAAAATTATAGATTCCATGTTCTATAGATGTGATAATATATGCCTTTTGTTCACAATACATTATGGAATACATATGTATTACTTACATAAAGAGTGAGAGTCCTTTTTTAGCACACAAAGAAAAATATTAATTTTATGATACAGAATTTCTACTCATTCTATGAATCATTGTACATAGAGTTCAGATTTTAAAAAGAAAAAAACCCAAATTTATTTATATCAAAAATAAAATTTCTATTTGAGAATAAAGGTTTTGTGATTCATCATGTTACATGGAAATTTGACAAGAATGACTACAAAAAAATGCAAACTGCAAAAACTACAAAGCACCTGTTTATTATTACTGTGTTATATCAGTAATTATCAATGCATATAAGAGGATCATCCAAAAAGTTTGTGGACACATATGCTGTATTTTTTTTTAATAATGACACTGCCTAGCATGTGTGATAAGTTTTACACAGACCATGATAGAGTAAATATACATGTATAAAATTTAGAGCAATACACAATATATTACAAAAGTAAACAGCACAAATATTTTGTATATTCTAGACACATGACCCAATCTGACTGTTAAATTAAGCCAGATTCATAATAATGCCATGATTAAAGGATTTCATGTTTTCATCACATTATGGTGGTTTTTTGTTTCTTGCATCTTCTTCCAATTTGTACACAACATCTGATCAGTGAAAACCATTTATGCCACTTGTAAATCAGTGAAATGGAAATATTCCCATTATTACTTGTTGATACCATGGTTTTCCTCATGTCTAACAGCATTCCCACTAAACCCAAATAATTTCATGTCAAACACTGGTCTGTTAGGATGGCCAATGTTACTTTTTCATTTATGTACATATTCTTTCTGTTTTAGCTCACCTGAGCTGAATGCTCAAGGGAGCTTTTCTGATCACCTTGTGTCAGGCGTCTGTCCATCTCTCTGTGTGGCTGTTTGTTCGTCTGTAAACTTTTCACATTTTCAACTTCTTCTCGAGAACCACTGGGCCAATTTTAACCATAATTAGTACAAATTATCCCTGGGTGGAGGAGATTCTAAATTGTTAAAATGAAGGGCCAAGCCCCCTTCCAAAGGGAGATAATCAAGAAAAAGCAAAAGTAGGGTGGGGTCCTTAAAAAATCTTCTTCTCAAGAACCACTGGACCAGAAAAGCTTAAATTTATATGGAAGCTTCCTGAGGTAGTGTAGATTCTAAAGTCTTCAAATCATGGCCCCCGGGGGTTGGGTGAGGCCACAACAGGGAATCAAATTTTTACATTGAAACATAAAGGAAAAATCTTTAAATCTTTTCTTCTCAAGATCCACAAAACCAGGAGCTGAAACTTATGTGGAAGCTTCCTGAGGTAGTGTAGTTGTTAAATTGTTCAAATCATGGCCCCTGGGGGTAGGGTGGAGCCACAAAGGGAAATCAAAGCTTTACATTGAAATATAAAGAAAAAATGTTTAAAAATCTTTTTCTCAAGAACCATTGGACTAGGAAAGCTGAAACTTATGTGGAAGCTTCCTGAGCTAGCATAGATTGAAAATTGCTCAAAGCATGCCCCCCAGGAGTCGATGGGTCCATGTTAGGGATTATATAGTGAAAAATCCTTGAAATCCTTGAAACTCTTCAAAATCCACGATGAATCTTATTAATGTGGAAGCATCTTCCAGTAGTATACATCCATTTTTGTTCAAATCACAGCCCTTGTGTATAGGATGGGGCCACAAAAGGTAATAAAAAATACAGAGGAATATGTGTATGTTTGGGAAAAAAATTGTCGCAGAACAGCAGGGCCAAAGTGACTCAGGTGAGTGTGGTGGCCCATGGGCCCCTTGTTTTCTTGATATCTGGATAATAACCCATATTAATATGACATCAGAAAATGATCGGCCAATTTAGGTATGCCACATGTAAATTTTGTTTAGATTTGAAAAATGTAATCATTCAAATCCAAAAACTTTATTACAAAGTTTATAACATGTACTTTAACCCTTGGCTGTGTGCACTATCCACAACCTTTTAAGATGGTGATTTTTACATAAAATTAAAGGTCAAACCATCGAAACCAAACTATTTTGATATGGAATTTTTCAACAGATATTTTGGTTTTTGAAATAATTATATATATCTAATACCATTCAAAGAGGGCAAAAACACCATCATCCACAAACTTTTTAGACTGCCCTATATGTTGGTTACTGTTAAAGTATACATTTGTATAATGTATGGCAAATTGAGTTACATTTTATTTTGCCTGTTTCCTGCTTTTCAGATGGAATTTGAAGATTCCTCATTTAGTGTTGTCTTGGACAAGGGGACGTTAGATGCCTTAATGGTTGATGATTCTGATGCTGTGAATAAAGACATCGATAAAATGTTCAGTGAAATCGGAAGAGTACTAAAGCTTGGTGGTCGATACATTTGCATTTCTTTAATGCAAGACCATATATTGAATAAAACTCTACAGTATTTTCCTGATGTGTGAGTTTCTCTAATATTATTGCAAAAATGGGTAACAAAGAAGTAGGTATGTTGGTTGTTAAATAGTAGCACTGTGCTGTTAAGAACTTTCAGAGGTACTATATTGATATATTTAATCAGAACATTATTTTCTACTTCTAGAATAAAACCTCTTTGTAACCAGGTATTCACCAAAACCATACAGATTTACATCACCTAAATTAAGCCTTGAGAATTTGAGGAGTTATTGGTTGTATTTGTAGGGGATGGCCAGTGAGGATTCACAAGATAGAAACAGAGAATTCTGAAAACACTGACAAAGATTTCACACTGCCAGTGTTTGCTGTTGTGCTCACCAAATTCAAGAAATTACCAAACATGAAACCAGTAAGCAACAGGAAACAAATTGGATTTTGGTTAAAAAAAAAAATCATGGGGAGATTTTCTGATGTTAAATGTTGTAAATATAGTATTTTTACCATGTCATTTTTGTTTTTTGGTAGATACTTGAAATAAGCAGCTCCGAGGATAAAATCAGTCGATATAACTCGGTAGATGAAGTGAAGACCCTGATCAAAGAGGTCCAGTATTACGCCATGATAAGACAGAAACTCAGTAAGAGGTAACAGAAACAGCTTATATTAATATGGGAATAAAGTGGACACCTAAAAGGATTATCTATGTAGAGGGAAACTGTGTACTCCATAATGGATAGGGGACACAATTCATTCAGGTTAGACATGTACATATAGGTCCTGTATACTCCTTCAAGTTTTGCATGTATGTAGGAAAGTCAATGCTAAAGAGGGTTTTTGAACAATATAGAATGGAAATATTTTTAAAAAAATGTGGTCTATTTAACTCTTGAACAATGTGCTTGGAAAGTGTTCAAGGCAGGTTAAAAATATATTTAGAATTCTATAGTGAATTTTTCCCTATAAAACTCAAAGGAGAATACAGACAGTGGGGAAAGGAAGGAGTAGACATAGGAGACTAATGTTTACAGATCAAAGAAGGCTTGGATATCTGCTCAGTAAGAACACACGACTGAATGTAGAGAAATGGGGTTAGATTAAAGCCCTATCAGATCCTTCTCTTTGCTGAATTCCTTTCACTTTTTCAATGTTTTGTACCACACAATAGAAAGAAGATAGTGAAACATTGTTTTAGAATTACTACCAGGTTTTACATCCCTTAATAATACAAACATAAAATAGGCTTTCTGTCATTTGAACAATAGCAGATGACAGGAAGTAAAGTAAAAGGGAGGTAATAAATGAAAACTGCGTATATATCATAAGAAAGTAGGAGGTCTTGCCCCACGACAAAGACATTAACATCATATTTTACATATTTAAGCAATATTTTAAGTAAATATATCATTAAAAAATTCTCAACTTCTCGTAAGTAAAATTATATTACAGGAACTTATATGGTGAACAAGTTTCCTTGACGCTTTTCACATCCTCATCATCAGAACCTAGATACACCCTCCATATTGTTGATGTTCCAGAGACAGGCCTCAGGAAGTTTGCCATATTCATTGTTCCTCAGGGGAGGTAACTTGAGACTTTATGAATTATGAGACTTCTTGCTTCAGATATGCTTTTTTATAACTGTTGTGAACTGTATATTTTACATTTGTGTAGTACATGACTGGTTGTTAAGTTCTTATACACGTATATGTATTTAATAGAGAAACTGACTGGCTGTTTGGTTCTGAGGAAGGGAGGAACCACTTGGCTAAGAACGCTGGTTTTGAGCGGCTAGTGGTGGTCTCCTTGAGTAGGCACCACTCGTACTCTGATATGGATAGTGTTAAGCATGAGCTGTCTTCTAAAGTTATGGAGCTGGCACCACCAGGATTCAAAGAAGGAGTACAGGTACAAGCCAATATAAGATCTATAAGGAGAAAATAATTTTTAAAGGTAGGTAATGCAGGCAGTTAGACTTTTGAAAACTGTTACCAATGTGTAAAGGTACCATAACTAAATAATAGTGAATGAGTTCCCTACTAAATGGCTGGGACAGCAGATCTGGCAGATACAACTAATGAAAGGGCAAAATGAATACAAAGGCTATACATGTACATGTATTAGCATGGAAAAGATATGATGGAAGTTTAGTATTGTTCCATAAATTCTATATGATTGTTTATAACATATATGCATATAATTCTATAAATCAAATTCAGAGAAGGTTTTTTAAAGAACAAAAATTGGAGAGGTGATCATAAGGTCTTGGCATTGATGCTTATGTATTTTGTTCACACACTACATACTTTACAGATACCCTTCCTGTCCCTGGGGGATGACATTGGAAGCCGGACGGTGGTGTGTGAGGGTCACAGTCAGCTGAGTGGGGACTATATTGTGGAGGATGTGGTAGCAGACGGGGGTCAGATTTTTAGGCGACTCATCTTCACTTCTTGTCCAAACGTTATTCAATCTGAGGCCAGAATAAAGCAAGGTAGCTGTCTATCTCTTGGAAATCTTTAAGCAGTTTTAATCACAGCAGTAACCTTCATGTTCAATTTGAAATGTTGTAAAGGAAAATTGCATACTTACCATGTGTAACTGATAGAGGACTTCTAGTAAATAAGATTTTAAATTGTCCAAGTTGTCCATATTCCGATCATTTCAAACTTGTACTAGAGAACTTTTTTCTTAATTCTGTGACACAATATCTTTCAAGATAATTACCGTACTTAAGAGGTTTGAAATTCCATCTTAGATGATCTATGTAGAACATTTTGCTGGTTGATTAAAAGGATTTATAAATGGATGTTTTTTATATCCCCAGCTTGAAAAGTAGGGGGTAAATAGGAACTGTCCGCCCATCCATCTGTAACACTTGGGGATAGCCATCCTTTAACCATAACTCCTCTAACATCACTGAATACAATTTAATGAAACTTTCACCAATTTTTAATTTGTAATGACGTAGTGCATCTCCTAGTTTACTTTTCGATTGGACACATATTTGGGATTTCCCATAGCAAAACAAAGACATGCACTGCCATATTTCTGTAGAATTGGGGGTACATACTGGTTCCCATCTCCAGGCCTTTCAAAATCTGTCGGTACCAGCGCCACACTTTTTTATGCCCCTGGATCAAAAGATCCCGGGGGTATATTGTTTTTGTCCTGTCTGTCTGTTTGTCTGTCTGTCTGTTGTCAACTTTAACCTAGCCCATAACTATTGTGCTGTCAAGGGTAAGGCTTTAATATTTGACATGAGTGTTCATTATGACAAGATCTTTCCTTGGGTACCACCATATATGACCTTTTGACCTTGACCTTGGAGTTTGACCCAATTTTGCAAAATTTTACCAAACTTTAACCTTGGCCATAACTTTTGAACGGTTGGTGCTAGGGCTTTTATACCTTACATGTGTAATTCTTGTGACAAGACCTTCCTTTGTATACGAACAACTTTGACCCTTTGACCTTGACCTTTGAGTTTGACCTACTTTTGGAAAACTTTAACCTTTGCCATAACTTTTGAACGGTTGGTGCTAGGGCTTTCATACTTCACATGTGTAATCCTTGTGACAAGACCTTTCTTTGGATACCAACAACTTTGACCCTTTGACCTTGACCTTGGAGTTTGACTTACTTTTGGAAAACTTTAAACTTGGCCATAACTTTTGAACGATTGGTGCTTCGGCTTTCATATTTCACCTGTATATTTCTTGGGAGAAGGCCTTTCCTTTGGTACCATTAATTTTGACCATTTGACCTTGACCTTGATGTTTGACATACTTTTGAAAAAAACTTTAACCTTTTCCATATCTATTCAATGGTTGCTGCTAGGCCTTTCATATTTCACAGGTTTATTTCTTGAGACAAGACCTTACTTTGGCAACATATTTGATTTGCATTTGAGAAAGTTTAACCTTTGCTATAAGTTGCCATACAGGGGCATCAGTGTTTCACAAACACATCTTGTACCTGCCTGAAATCATGATTGTTTTGGCCAGAATGTTCGACTGAGAAAAATTCGATAACATTTAATTAAAATCGCTTCCATTACAAGGTACATGTACCTCCTACTTCTGTAAAAGTACCACCTGTTTCTAATCTCTTTGAAAGCCCTGCATCATCTGTAAATCCTCCTATATCACTGAATAAAATTTAATGAGACTTTCACAGAATCTTGTTACAAAGTGTCATTGTGCAATTTTATTTTATTTTATGTTCTGATTGGACAGATATTTGGAG
This sequence comes from Saccostrea echinata, assembly GCF_033153115.1. Classification (NCBI taxonomy): domain Eukaryota; kingdom Metazoa; phylum Mollusca; class Bivalvia; order Ostreida; family Ostreidae; genus Saccostrea; species Saccostrea echinata. The sequence continues at coordinate 2,504,544 of NW_026889806.1, read as the reverse complement.
TTTCTGATAGCAAGAAAATGAACTTTGCCACTATATTCGTATTGGAGTGGGGGGTATCATTTTGTGGGCTGTGTTCTCATGGTACCTCTAGTTTTTGTATTAATTCTTTTAATTTTTTTTTTCTCATATGAATTCATTGGAATTTGACATAGGCGCTTGGGTCAAAGATAATGCATATTATCTATATAATGTATTGTCGAGGAAATTCGAACTATATTCGTAACATTTTTTTTAAGCGCACAGTGGTAATTTTTAGTTTTTTGTAAATCTTTCTGCTTGATATAAACTAGACTGTCACATAAATTTGATATATTGCACGTTTTAAGAATGACATATCCAAACAGTATACAGTTGGGATATGTCATTCTTAAAACGTGCAATATATCAAATTTATGTGACAGTCTAGTTTATATCAAGCAGAAAGATTTACAAAAAACTAAAAATTACCACTGTGCGCTTAAAAAAAAATGTTACGAATATAGTTCGAATTTCCTCGACAATACATTATATAGATAATATGCATTATCTTTGACCCAAGCGCCTATGGAATTTGATATTGTGGAGAAAAAAATTTTGTTCACAGAGCCAAAAAAGAAGGGTAAGGGAAAGAAGAAGCCTGTCATAGATCACAGTTACCTAGCCAGCCAATATTATGTTGCTATGGTTACAGGATTAGGATTTCTCAAGTCTGTAATAAATAAAGATGGTGAGTTGTCAAAGCATTAAATAATAGCATACACACCTGTAAAAATGGCTACCTTGTTATATGAAATATGATTTCTCTCTCAGAGAAGTTAACCTGCATGTTGATTGGTCTTGGAGGAGGGGGGTTGCCAAACTTTCTACATCAGCATATATCTCAGGTAAGATAATTATTAACTAGTGTGCAGTTTTTTTGCATTGAAAAACATTTTTAAGCTCAATCTTTAATATATATTTGTACTCTTATACCTGGTTATGGGAGGCAATCAGAATTCACTTATGAAAATGATATACAGATTCCAATGTTGTAAGTTTATTTTAGAGTTAAAAATGGCAAATATTTTTTTCATCATTAAGGCCCAAAGTCCTCATGTTATTTTGTGATATACACTGATTTTGTGTTATACACTGTAGATTGAGATAGATAGTGTGGATATAGACCCAGACATTGTAGAGGTGGCCAGGGAATGGTTTGGATTTCAAGAAGATCAGAGACAGAGGGTTCATGTTGCTGATGGAATAAAATTTGTACAAGATGCAGTGAGAGAGGGTACATACATGTAGCTGTCAACACTGAATTAATATTATAAATATTTTTACCCCCCCCCCCCCCCCCCCTTTTTGAAAAAGGGGCATATTAGTTTGCACCTGTCAGTAGACCAAGGTGTTGTTAGCTCAGTATCTTGAGAAACTTTGTTTATCAAACTGGTACACTTATACCCTAAAGAAGTAAATGATCCTGTAGATTTTGAGGTCAGAAGGTCAAGGGTCAAACTACTCTGAACACAGGAAGATATTACCCGCTCATTATCTTGAGAACCCTTTGCTTGACAGAAATCAAGCTTATTTATGCTGGTACCCTTTAAGAAGTATGTTTGTTTGTTGTTTAACTTCCCCATTGAGAATTTTTCACTCATATGGAGATGCCACCACTTGCCTGTGGAGGGCTGCAAATGTAGACAGTTACTTGGCACTCAGGGCCATTGAGCAGTGAGGGATCTTTTTCGCCAGCACCTACTGCGACAGGGACCTCGGTTTTAGGTCTCATCCAAAGGACTGGTCTCCACATCCCGCAGTGGGATTCAAGGATGTAAGGATCAATCAACTCTTTATACCTTGACTCAATTGCAGATGCTCTCACCACACAGGCAACCCCTTTAAGAAGTAGTTGACCTACATTGATTTTGAGGTCATGAGGTCAAATGCCAAGGATCAAACTTTTCTTGATATAATATATAATATTAAGATATTGTCTGCATGATGTCTTGAAAACTCTTGCTTGATAGGTATACTTGAAACTTTTTACACTGGTACCCCCTAAGAAATAGATAAACCCTATTGATGTTGAGGGCACAAGATAAAAGGTCAAAGGTCAAACTACAGTGGACATGGAAACTTTTATTCTCTCAATATTTTGTGACAGACATCAAACTTGGTACACTTGCACCCCCTAAGGAGTACCAGTTTTTTTTTCAAGTCACATCACAAACATTCAAAATTAAAAGTTAAATTAATCCTTTTCAGTATAGCAGGGGGCATATATGTTTCTAAAGTATTTTCTTCTTTTGCTTTAAAACCTGTGTTTAATTTAAGAACAATTATATGCTTTATCCATTAGGTCTTAGGATGCTCTATGTAGAAATATGTGTGATCCTTATATAGGTGGTTTTATGTTTTATAGGACAGAAGAAAGATCTTGTAATCCTAGATGTGGATAGTAAAGATAGAACAGTTGGAATGAGTTGTCCTCCCCTGCCTTTTGTAGCCACATCCTTCCTTTCTACAGTCAGAGATTTGTTAAAAGATTCTGGTGAGCTGAAGATCTAATTTTACAAGTATTCTCTGGTAAAGCATGTTCACCAAGGCTTTTATCCAGGGACATCCTGTGTTTCCTCTATCACACAGAAATTGTTCTACCACAAACTTCCACACATATTTTTTTCCAAGTGTAAGCATATGTAGTCTCAACTTATAAGAAGAACAAGAATTTAAAATTGGACATAGAATGAAAATGATAAACAGATAAATTGACTGGGCTTTTGTACATAAAGGGAACCTTGGAACAAAGTTTTTTGCAACGTAATTAGAAAAGCAAAAAATGTTGAAAATAAACATTAATTTTTTTTTAAAGATTTGATTTTAATTGTCTTTAGGATTAAGAAAAAACTATCAATTTAAAAATATGGTGAATACTCTTTTGTTGTTTTATAAGGTCTACTGATGATAAATGTGGTCTGTAGAGATGACAAACTGAAAAGTCAGGTTCTCAACGACATTATGGAAGTATTCCCCTGTGTGTATACTAAAGACTTCTCAGATGATGTGAACACTGTTTTGTATGCCTTACCCTCCCAGCCTGTCCTACCTGACCCCACAGAGAAACCTGACACTGGGGGCAAGAGGAAAGGGGGTTCAGTGGACCCATTAATCAAGGCTGTTAGTGCCAATGTGACAATGTTACAAAAGTCTATAACAGACTCCAACAGCAAAGTGGATATTGACCTTGTAGAAATGTTGGATGGGTTGACACTGACAAGCAGGTGAACACTTTTATTTTGGAGAAAATACAGATTTTATATTAGAGATTTCTTTGTTGTCATTGAATTTTGAACGTTCTCAGGTTATCTAGTATAGTGGTCTGGAGAAAAAATGGTTACATAAGAGTTATCTCTCTTTTGCTGAAAATTGTGGAAAAACTCGTGTTCCTGAATCAGAATTGGCCAATATTTGGGTCCCATATCATGGCCATATGTATAACAAAGGGACAGAGAGTAGTATAGGAGAATTTTTTGGGCAATAATATGACATGTTTTGTAACAACAATTAACAAATGTTGGAATTGGTTTTGTTTTTTTGTTTTTTTTGTTTTTGTTTTTTTTGTTTTTGTTTTTTTTTTGCTTTGTGGATGTGACATGTATGCAATATCTATTGTACCCAGTGATGTTAAGTTACTTTACAGCACAACAGAGTGTAACTTAATATATACATGTACTAGTAATCTTCAGACTTCCCAACCTGAATATCTGTGCAGGAAATAATGTCTGGTTTTATTTCTCTCTCTCTCAAAAAAAAATCTTGCATGATTCATATCAGATGTATGGGTTCAGATTGAGGGTAGGACATGCAAGAAGACAATTATCAAACAGAGGGGGAATAATCATTATGTACAAAAGAAATTATTTGCCAAGAGAGGTAACTCTTTATTTGATTAAAGGACCTTCTAGTTCTATTGGTATTAAAATTCTTTGGTATTTTTACACAGAATGATGTGCACGTAGATCTAAAATACTCAGTTTGAAATCGATTAAATCTGAGAACATTTTTCCAGGGGGTAAAATCCTGGTACTCTAAGTTGAAAATGAACTCGATGTTTATACATCTGTATAATATATAATTTTTATATGTTCAAAAACATTTTTCATTAGTGTATACAGTGTAAAATGATTTTAATGTCTCGTATTTTGCCTCATATGGTATACTTCATTTGTTCAAATTTAGTTTTAAGCTCTACTGGTCAGAGACTAGAAGAGCTTATGCGATAGTAAGGTGTCCATCGTCCGTCCGTCTAGCTGTCCGTCTGTAAACAATTTTTCAAAATGCTGCTGTTCCTATAGATTTGGTCTGATTTCAGTATAAATTAGCACACAAGTAGATTACACTAATATACATATTTCCATCAGTCAGTTTTTGATTTTGATGAACGATGTTGCCATGGTTACTAAATATAAAAATTTCTGTGAAATACTTTCAAAACGCTACTCCATCTACAGTTTTGGTCTAATTTCCATATACCTTGGGGCACACAAGTAGACAACACTAAGATACATAATTTTTTATATCGGTATTTTAATTTAGATGAATGTTGTCATGGTTACAAAAAATAGAATTTCTAAGAAATACTTTCAAAATGCTACTCCTCCTAAAGTTTTGGTCTGATTTTGATATAACTTGGCATACATTAAGACTACATTGAGGTACATGAGCTGAAAGCTCAAGAGAGCTTTTCTAATCACCTGTTGACTGTTGTCCATCCGTCTGTAAACTTTTCACATTTTCAACTTCTTCTCAAGAACCATGGGGCCAATTTTAACCAAAATTGGTACAAGGCATTCTTGGGTAAAGGGAATTTCAAATTGTTAAAATGAAGGACCAAGCCCCATTCCAAGGGAAGATAATCAAGAAAAGGCAAAAATATGGTGGGGTCCTTAAAAAAATCTTCTTCTCAGGAACAACTAGACCAGAAAAGCTGAAATTTATGTGGAAGCTTTCTGGGGTAGTGTAGATCCAAAATTGTTCAAATCATGGCACCCGGGGGTAGGGTGGGGCCACAATAGGGAATCTCACAATAGGGAAAGTTTTACATTGAAATATATAGGAAAAATCTTTAAAAAACCACTGGGTCAGAAAAGCTGAAACTTATGTGGAAGCATTCTGGTGTAGTGTAGATTCTAAATTGATCAAATTATGACCCCCGGGGATAGGATGGGGCCACATTAGGGAATCCAAGTTTTACATTGAAATATATAGGAAAAATCTTTAAAAAATCTTCTCCTCAAGAGCCACTGGGCCAGAAAAGCTGAAACTTATGTGAAAGCTTTCTGAGGTATTGTAGATTCTAAATTATTCAAATCATGACCCCTGGGGTAGGGTGGGACCATAATAGGTATTACAAGGAGGAAAATCTGGTGAAGATCAGCAGGGCCAAACTTACTGTGGTGAGTGTTGTGGCCCATGGCCCTCTTGTTCTATTTATTGCTGTTGCAAAGTTTAAGTCCAAAGGCTACTTTTCTTTTCCTTTGTTATATGTACAAACCAGTAGAGCTACGTCTTGTCAGAGACTTCTGATTACTTCCATTTTCTATTAGAAAATCGTCAAAATTACATACAAATCTTATTTTAGTCAACAGACTGTTCTCCCATATATGTTTTACACTATAGATCTTGTAGTTTGTAAGATAATCCACGTTGATTTTATCACCTTTTATCATTTTCTTAAACGTTAAGAGTCGCCTAGGAAAGACCAAGAACTTCCCATATTGATTGCGTTGGAATATTTAAAAATATCTGAGAAGTCACTACGGTTAAGCTGTCATTTGAATTTAAGAAAAAATATTTTACTTTCAGATTTAATCTTCTTCCTCCTACAAGTTTAATTTTTAAACAGAAATGACGTCAATATTGTAACATTTGACAACTTTTATGAATTGGAATGTTTAAATAGATTAAATGCTGGCGTGTGTGTCTCGCTAACCAGTATAGAATAATTTCAATTTTTTATTCTCTCAAAACCAGATCACTGGGATCCAACAATGTAGAAAAAATACTATGTATATTCACCTGCCCATGACTTCTAGGTGAATATGAGGATTTATTTTCTCCACATTAGACTAAATTGATGCAAATAGTTTCGGAAAGTAATTTCACTTGTATCTAACCTCCACTAATATGAACATAACATTAAAGCACATAGATTCTTGTGTGTGTTGGGGGGGGGGGAGGGGGGTTGCAGGAGGCCTGCCCCTCTCCCCACCTTTTGAGAATGTAAATTTTTTATTTAAATTTTTAGGATAAAAATTTTCAATGAAAGCCCCTCCCCTCGATTATGGACCTTTACATCAAATAAAATTTTTAGTTAGGAGAATTCTTTTTTTTTGGGGGGGGGGGGCTGGTCAGAGATTTGTTTTCAGGTAAGTTGTAATTTTTGTTCCTTATAATGCCCCCTTTTTCAAAATAAATCCTATATCTGTGCTTGACTTTTATTTTTTCTACCTAGCACCTAAACTAGAATTTATAAATTCCAAAATATACAACTGGTTGTTTTTTAACCACGTTTCTCTCATTATGTTTGGCTAGTACTTCAGGAAATGTAAACAAGTTACATGTAAGATGGTATGTATTGCTAAAATGAGTGAATGTCATTCAATCATTGAATAATATAATAAAACAATTATTGCTATTTTTTTTGGTCAATACGATAATTTAGCCATCTTCGAAGTACAATATTCACCTCGCCCTTCGGGCTTGGTGAATATTGTACTCCTCAGGTGTCTAAATCATTGTATAAGTATTGACCTCAAAAACAAGCAATAATTGTATAATTTCTTCACTGGAAAGTGAAAAAAATAGCATTAAATTGCAAGTGTCTGTGTTTCAAATCAGATTGGAATTGTACAGTTCTTGTCTGGTTCATAACTTAATTTGTAATTGAAAAACATCAGAAGCTCACGAGGGCACTGATTAGAGGTGTTCTGTTTGTTTCATATCACTACCCTGTGTCATTTGGACGAGGTCATTAATTTATGACGAAATATCTTACAGTACATTGTACTGGTAGCTTTAAAATCGGTCAGATGAATCTTTTGTTGTATATACCGTATCCTTGCCATTATAAGTTTTTGTTACCTCAAGGACATTCAACGTATTACAGCAGTGACGTAGAAGCTCTATTTTCTTTTCTTTTCTCTTTTAAATTAATGCCTTGAAATGAATGATTTATGGTAGCTTTAAGATATTTAAATTGATTTGAATACTAGTAATAATAAAAACTGTAGGTGTAGGCGTACCTTAGCTATTGTTGTGATTGACACAGATTTAAGTTAAAAAACTTGATTTTTAAATACATTGCAAAAGAGTTTAAATACATTGCAAAATATATATTTGTGAGGAATATGTTGGTTCTTATGTTGAAATATATTTGTTGTGATTAATCTCATTGTTATAATACTCAAGAATGATGATTTTTACAATTCAAAAGTTCTTATGCAATTAGCAAACATTAAGATATAGAAAAAGAGAGATACTGGTATACACAAACACTGCAAAATGGATCAAAATCACGAAGAATAAAATCAACACCAGAAAACATCAAAAGACGGATTTTCATTTCTCCATAATGAAATTTTTTATATAATGCACAGTTCACATAGGCCTATGACAAGCAAAAATAATTTATGTTTTCACATAATCTTCACGTAATCCTAAAAAGCGTTTAGGACTCTGTTATAATTTCTCTATAAATAATAGCCGAGTATGCGTTTCTATACATATACACAATATCGAAATAAAGAATGGAAGTTATTCCCCTTTCACCAATTCTTATTTATTGTGGAAGTTTTACTCTAATGTGTGTTGCATGATGATAACCCCCCCCCCCCCCCTCCCATCCCCTTCCGGTACACTTGGAAATATACATTGAAAGATCCTCCTCCTGAATTTTGAACACACTCATTTGCTCTTAAGGACATACGCAATGTAGTTTGAACTTTATTGTCTTTTTCCCTGGAGTTGAAGAGTTCCAATACTTAAAGAAATTGTGTGCTACATTTGTATGTCTATATTTGCTGTTGTACACTTCTTTTAAAACAAGTTTGGATAAACAAAACGTCTAGAATATGTGTTTAGTAATTTTTGTGTATTTTTCTTGAATTATATAAGAATTTTCATCAATTGATATCTTTTCAAAACCCCTGGTAATGCATGCTGATTTTTTGTCGACGAACACCTGATGGCATTAGAATCTTAAATTAAGAATATCTTGAAAAATTATCAGTAGGTAAGGTACGTTGCGTATGTCCTTAAGGAAGCTCTAAACATTGACAAGAAATGTTTTTTGGACTGTGATAAAATTTTACTGCAGAAAAGATGTATATATAATGAATTTTTCGAGTTCATTTTCAACATAGGGTACTTGCCATATTTCTCCAGGAAAAAATGTTCAAAGACAACGAAGTATTAGTGAACAGAAATCACTGTTGTTTACTTACATTTGGAATGTACATGCAAACTGTTACAGTGTTTTCAATTACTTTATTTTGGTCTAATTATCTAATATAATGTTAAGAATACTTCAATCTATTCTAAATTGTGTCATTAACTATGGAGTTTCATTTATTTCATTTTATACCAAATTGTAGATCACTCTCTCTGCATAAAACTAAGAAGGAATTTGAACTCTTTACTGTGCAGTATTGAGAGCTTCCTTAAGCATGTAATTTTGAAAGGGATTCTCGTCGTTTCTAAATTTAGTACTTGTCTACTTGATATATTTTTTGGGGGCAAAAGACCTTGAATTACTCTTGCTGTAAAAGGTGATTTAATTAAGATCAGTACTGAGTGCATCCATCCAAGACAACTGAGACAAATAAGATAAACATGTGCAACATTATATATGTATGTTTGAATTACATTGTACTTGAAAATTTTGGATAGCCATTTGCGATTCCGTAATTTTTGTCTTCTTGATGACTTGACGATTTAATCCTGAATAGCTGAATGAAAAGGATGTATATTTTTTTTCACATCGAGTAGTAGATCTATGAGTAATTTAATTGTAATGTTTATCATATCCGAATTTCAGTCAGATAACTATACACAAGTACTAGTATGCTATCCCAAAAAATAAAAACTTGCATATTTTATGAAAAATATTTTTAGTTTTACATATTTTCAAATTTCAAATAGAAAATCCTATTCTCAGAGAGAGAGAGAGAGAGAGAGAGAGAGAGAGAGAGAGAGAGAGAAACTGTCAGGACATACATGTACTCAATGCTTGTTATTTTATCACTCTTGACGTACACTGGTCTTGTAGGCGCATTTAATGAATTGATATGTTTTTATTGCATTCTTCAATATTTTGAAAACGTGGTCTGACTGACGTTTTCCTCAAAATGGCCTATAATTGTCACTGGCCGACAGTATAAATATTAGTATATAAATATTGTTACCAAAATGAAGCTAAGTTAAGGTTAAAATGTTCAGCCGGGTTATACCGTACTCGGTCGATACTTGAGGTTTAAATAATCAAAATAATGGGAAAAAGGTATGTACATTTGAGCTAAGACACCAATATGTTATATCAAATCATATTCAAATAGTATTGTGCAATTTTTAGATACAAACAAAAATTTCAAATAGTCTTTGAACTTTATGAGAGAGAGAGAGAGAGAGAGAGAGAGAGAGAGAGAGAGAGAGAGAGAGAGAACTCCTCTAATATACGACATTGCCGGTAAATGCATTAAAACATTGAAACAAATGAATGTTTCTAGCATCAAATAGAAAATGCTTGTATCGCCTATTTGAATGGTAAAATACATTTATATGCAATAATGATGGTTCCCAGCAACGTTTAGTTACAACAGCTGATGTTCGAGTGCACCTTAATGGCGTGGGATATCGATCAGGAGTGTCGTCATTGGTGGCTAGATCATTCCGGTGTGTCTTGAAGACAAAGATTTGGCTGTTCAAAAGGATTTTTTATAATAGTAAACTGAATAGAAAATGATTTGATATTCATGCGACACATTTCGTGCACATTTCATGACCAGATCACGTTATAAACGTGACAAATTAATAATTACTGATTGAAGCTGCAATATGCTACACTTCAAGGCAAAAGAAAATCTTTTCATGGACGATATGAACAATTCCATAAACTGATGTCTGAATTAGAGTCTGATATTTTGGTTGGAAAGGCTCAAATTAGTATGACGACTTACATTCTCTATATTTTATTTAAAAAATAAGACAGACATTCTCTATATTTGATAAAAAAAATATTGGCATAAAGTTTCACAAGATTTTTCTTTGAAGAGTTTGCAGTTTTGTTATTTTAAAACTTTGAAGGATTCAATAAATATACGCGTCACTGTACTGTTGTATTTATATTAAAAGTTTAAAATTTATAAAATAAAATTCATCAATTTTACAAATGCCGATATAAATAAGATAAGCTTAAAGATTAGCTTAAATTGATAATTTTTTTGTGAAATAAAAAAAAACCCAGATGGACCTCTTAAAGTTGTATGAGTTACTTGCAAATACTTGTAAATAATGAAAAAAAAGAGAGAGAAATCTATATTTTGACGTCATTGGAATGTCCTTGATTTTATTATAAGGTTGGTAAGATGACAGTTGAATGATGAAAATGGTGTTCTTATAATGGTTGTCACATGTTCCCGTTTTCCCTGACTTTTTAAGGGCGTACTTAATTGTATTAGGGATTAGGGATATGTAGGGTTAAACTGATGACGTTAATCTTCGAGTATCCTGGGTTCTTTCAAAGTGTCTTAAGTCTCTATTTATACAATTATAGCCTTCTTAATCCTTTAACGCCCAAAAACATCAAACGATACAATATATCAATTGAAGTACAGTGTTACCGATCTAGGTTAGATTTCATCGATGCAATTGTTGCCCTTCGCTTTCGCTAAAATCGTTTATGTATTATAAACTAATTTATTAACTATAAATTCAATTTATTGTCTATATAAAGCATACATCTCACTGCATAATATAACATCAATTCATACAAATTGTGAGGCATAGCACAGGAATTTTTTTAGTAGAAAATAGTTCTTGAAACGTTGATGTTGAAAGAATACCAATAATAGGTTTAGAGTTTTTTACGGCAGGGGGTGGGACTCTTGGCAAAATAAAACTCCTTTAATTTTTTTTTAGTCGGAGAACATCCACATGATATGCTAGTAGTCAGTCGTATGTCAGGACAGTTTTATGTTACACTGGTATCTATATCGTAAACCTTTTATGTTAACTGTTCGCATTCATTGTACTAACATACCGGTACCTCATGTTGGGGGGTGGGGGGGGGTTAAGTGAAACAACATACTCTCAAGTCTGTATAAGAACCTTTTTTTTTAATATGTTTCACAAACTTTATCAACTCTTCTGTAAAAGTTTAGAGACAAACTGCTATAAATAAAAATATGACAAAAAAATATGGTGGTAATTTTATTCACATGTGGACATTTGAGGTTTTTCTGTAAAATCCGAACATAGGGTTTAATTAACACAAATTAGATCCAAACAAAGAAGATGGGCGAACAAATCGAGCGAAATGCCTATATTGCAACAAACGAGAAGGTGAAAAAATAAATCTAAATTATAAAAAAAATTCTTTGATATTTCTTCGAAAATTAAAGTATACTTCATTTTAAATCTCCACAATTTGCAAAAATCTCACAAAGATTGAAATTATTTGACTATGAAATAGCATACACACACTGAAGAGGACAAAAAGGATCATTTTCTCATACGATGATACAATTTTTCTATATGAGTGGGTCTTCGCTCCATTTTTTTTTTTGAAAGTTTATCCTCAAAGTTTGCGTAAAAATTAACATTTTTTGGTTAACAAAAACATGGAGCAAAGACCCACTATACCTAAAAATGCCCTTTTATGACACAACATTTGCATATTTCCGAGAAGTCCATTTATTCAAGGGTCATATCACAAACATGATTTACATGCCACCGTTCATTAAGATATGTGTAGCGTAGTGGTTAGCGTGTAATTCTCAACGGAAAATGTTACCCAGGGTTTTTCTATTACTAGGGTTCGAACCCCACAAAAACCACATTATTTTTAATAACAGAATATTTTTTGCTGAGAAAATTTTCCTCAGAAAAGTTTTTTTCCCCATTATTTCAATAATTTCATTGATGAGAACTTCACTCTAAATACTAAATTCACAAATTGAATATGATTTTTATATATCTGAAGCTATAGACATTCTGCGAGTCTTGTCCACCCATCTCCTTTATTAACCCGGGCGGACTAATAAACAGACATCATTAATCCACACTGCAGATATACTTCACAATCCGATAAAAAGTGGGAGTGAGGAACAGACCAATGACGTGTACAGGTCTTTTACATCAAATGAAATATAACACTTTAATAATGATAAAAATAATTATTTATTGAATAAAGCAGCAGTTTTGATGCAATTATAAAAATAAGTAAATAATAGAAAAGATATGGATTGTTTGTTACTGTATATATAACATACATTTAAATCGCAGTGTTGCATAAATAAATGTCAATAAAACAAATAAAAAACATGTATACGTATAAATGTAACATTTATGAATTGTGGGATTCTACAGGTAGAATACGATGCAGAATTGTATATAAATGTACTCACTACATGATCAAAGAACAAACAAAATAGCATAAATATACATGTACATGTATATAAATACATTTGTATGTATGTGTTGCATTGAAGTATGAGAATTGCACATTAAATCAGCGATATGTGTGAGGTGTTAATGTATTTAGTGTACAGCAGTTGACTACCTTTGCAAACCCTATCACATTAATGCCACGGTAAAACCAGATTGTTTTGGCACTAAAAGCATTTGGAAGCATATTTATGCGTTCAGGTATCATTAAACCTGAAGCATAAAAAGCATATTGATAAATTATGTGTAATAAAATCATTTTGAATCCAAAACAAGTTATGACAGACCGAAGAAATGATTGTTGTCAAGATTGCTAATTCACAACTTTATTAAAAAAAAAGTGACACTGTTTTCCCAAGTTTTGTATACCAGGTCCTCTAAAGAGAATAAAACACAGTGTATCACCATTCACCAGTCTAATGACTCTTTCTGGAACTTTAATCTGGGACTATTTTCGGAGTAGAACTGAGAATACCATCTTCTATGTTTAGCAACGAGAGAGTCCTCTTTTGATTTCACAAACATTGGTTTCCTTTCATATCGTTTGTTGTTCCAAATCATTATGTCTCTTTCCAACTGCAAAATATATAATAACGATTGATAAAATTTCATGCTAATTACATTAAAAGCTTCACACCATATTTGAATACTATAGCAGTTTGAAAAATGGTGTGCTGATACAAGAAAGACAATTTTCTTTTAATTAATAGTTGTTTGTGTCCTCCAGTCAAAGGGGAATTCTTGCCAATTTTACATGGCCGTAGGAACCGGCGGAGGGGGGGGGAGGGGGCGGGGGCCGTGCCCCCCCCCATAATTTTGCCGATATATAGAAAACTACAGAAAACATAGCTACTATATGCTTGTGCCACCTCAATAATAACGTCTGATGACCTTTTTTTTTTTGCTTGTCAAGGAATTTTGGTAGTTTAAGTGCCCCCTCAACTGAAAATGTATGGTTGTGCCCCCTCACAGTGAAATTGCTTCTACGGGCCTGTTTTATTTTGCCTAATTATGACATCTTGTTACAGTTGTTCCTCTGGCTATTCCTAAAGGTTCATTTTTGTGCACTTAAATAAAATGTACCTGAATGGCCTCTCCTAGTAAGAAAAATTTGCCCACAAATGCTGGCATATTCTTCTGGAAGTACAGGTTATGGACTAACTTCTGGAGCAGTGGTTCTGTGGGAACAAGGTGTTGAACAAATGCCCCACTTCCTATGGGCGAATCAAATGTTAGATATACAATACCAGGTCCTATCTGAAAAGAAAATTAGAAATTAAATTTCAAAATCATGAGCTCAATTTTCATGGACGTAGGAACCGAGGGAAGAAGCAACCCCCCTCCCCCTCCCCCAATAATTTTTCTGATTCATAATATATACTACGGAAAACAAGCTACATTATGTATGTGCTCCCTCAATATGAAGACTTCTTTTGCTTGTCATTGATTTTTTGCTTGGCATCCCCCCCAAATATATTTGGTTATAATACTTCCCCCAACTGAAATTGCTTCCTATGAGCCTTGTTTTACATTCAATTTCTTAACATTTACATTCAATTTTAAACTCTTTCTTGTATTCTATTCTGTACTATTAAATAAGGATCTATTACTTACAACAAAAACAAATAATAAGGAAACACTGATATATGTTTCTAACTTGTTTCCAGATTCTGCTATTTTTTTCCTCCACTGTATGTACCTCACGCTTGTTATTTTCAAATAAGATACTTCTATGGTTTTAACTAATTTCTGAACGAATTAAGAAACTTATATTACATAGCTTACTTCCTGCATGTGTTTAAGACTGTGGAACACAAATACATCTTTAGCGTATAAAATACAATCAATTTTGTCATGCTACAAAGTTAATTGTAAAAAATTCTAATATAGGTTTAAAATGCACGGAATCTATAATTATGAATTTCATTGCACAACTGTAAAATAAATCTAATATAGTTGATAAGAAATAGATATGCGTAGATTTTCTCAGTATTAATCATAAATTTTACCAGTTAAAACACAATTAATATATTTAATTATCAATAACCACTAAAACCGCTGGTTAATAACGTTAACCCTCGTTTTCTCGTCCTATTGATTAAAATATGGAAAGTCGATGAGTTTCTCGCAGCGAAGCGTAAGAAATGCTCTGTAAGACATCATTTTCTAATAAACTCCAACCACTGAGTGCGTCATTTTAATACTGCACTCAGCAACATTACGATCTTTGCGCTGTTTTTAAAAGTGCTTTGTACACTACACGGACAAGTGCTTAGTTAAAGTTTTAAATGTTCCTTTCTAAAGTGTGAAATCTATGATATTCATGTATTTTTTTCTCCAAATAATATGTTTTACATCGGTTACGCAATAATAATTACTTTTTTAAATTTTCAAACGACACATATTATAAATATAGATGACCCCTAACTATATTCATTTTGAAGGAAAAATTCCCTCTATTTAGTAACGTGTTCAGGGCTAAAAAAAAATTAAGTGAACCATTTGCCCGGGGCTAATAAATTAAGGAAATTTGACCCTTGCATATACATGTGTCTGATGGACCAGTATTTTTTTTTTCCAGAAATATTAATTATTCCCGTAAGATCAACTTAATTAGTAAATAAAGATGAGTGAATATAAATACCTGTCTCGCAGTGACATCCATGTCAATAGGTCGGAGAGCCTTTCCAAACAGGTTCATGGAATGCGTTAGTCGGAGTGTGCCAATATGTTCGTTAGGGGGCGGACTTGGTTCCCATTGAGCTGTCCACGTGTGACTACCGAACGACCAAAGTTCGTTCCACATGTGACGTAAATCTATCCCTGACGTAATGAGAGGACTGTGAACACACTCTAGGTGCTGAAGATCCGCCCCATTTTCAGGTATTTCCTAGGCAAAGACAATTTACATGTATACACAGAAACTGTTTCTCTTGAAACACTGATTTGAGATTACTTTAAAAACATTATAAGAACGAATAATTAACATGAGGTATGTATCAGAGGATGTACTGAGTCTTCGAAGAAAATTTATCGGTATGGGACAATGTTTTCCTCTTAGTCGTCTCTGTGTTATAAATAGGCTACTAGTTTCAGTGGCGGATAAAGGAATCTTGAAAGGGGGGGGGGGGCGAGCAGTTTGGGTCGGGTAGGGGCTCACAGCCACACCAAAAAAAAATTGATTTATTAAATTTTATGTATATTTTGGACATATAGGGGGGCCCGGGCCACCCTCTAAATCCGCCAGTGAGTTTGTAATATGGAATATGCATATATTACAACTGCCAATTTGTCGAACAATTTTCTCCCGTATTTGTTTTGCTGTTAAAAAATCTATTTTTACAAGAAGGAATTTCCTCTACAAAGTAACATACATGCATACCTTCATCGTAAATTTCCAAAGGAAAGATCAGTAGATGGCAAACATGTATATCCAATGTGAAAATGTGTGTTGTATGCTTGTCGGCGTAATTTTTAATAAAAGAGGGCTTCTGACATCACCTAACCACCAAAATTTGTGCTTTCCAAATATTTGGTATCTAAATGTATATATTTAAGTGATTTTTATTATAAATAAGAAATGAAAATATAATGCATGTTGAATGAAATTTATCCCAGATGTAGAGTACAGAGCAAAATAAAGGGCAATTTAATTTTTTTAAACTTATTTTCAGCCCCCCCCCCCCTGAAAATTCTGAATCCACCCAGAATCATTTCCCCTGCAGTAATGAGATACGAAAGGTCTGCCGAACTTAAATTTCATACTAAAATATATTTCAATTGTTCAACCAATACTTCATAGATCTGGCTCCAGGACTATAGACGAGCTTAGGGTAAGTGTAAAAATTTTATGAGATTTTGTAATAATGTTTTTTTTTAAATGTGTGCAAAAAATTTTGTTTAGATTTACATAGAAAATGGCCCAAGTCGCATACTTCAGCACCAAAAAAATCTATGAATTCTTTATATTTATGGGATTTATTATCTTTGTCATTTCTATTCAAAATCAGTCTCTCTCTCTCTCCATGCATCAAATTCTTATTTTGTGTTATTTATCCTTACTGACCCGGAGCCTATTCAAAGAGAAGCTAATAGTCAGTGTATACCTCTATATGACAGCTAATGTAGTGCTCCGTTCTCCCTCTGTATATCCAATCCCCATTGTGAATTTCCTCTATCCTAGGTACCGTCCACGTGGGCTCTATCCCTTCAGCGTGGTACCAAAAGTAGATATAGCCATTCGCTTCGTCTGATATATAACTCTTCACTTTGGCAAACTCTGGAACTGTAAGAAAAGTCAGTCTCATAGTAAGAGTAAAACATAAAGTTATTATTAGTTAATTATAGTTACATGTATTTAGTTAATTAGTCACACTTACTGATTAATCGAACTTTTACAGTATAGTATCAGAATAAATTTAACAAGTACATGCAATAGTACTTAATAATATGCAGTTAATGCCTATCCCAAATTTACCCGGTTAATGTGTCGTTTTTTAATTGTTCCAATTTCTAAAGAAAAAAAAACCCCTTATTTTCCAAATTTAACTTTACAGTGTTTGACTTTCTTCTGATTAAACTTTGTTGAGGATTCCTACCTTTGTCAGAATAAGGAATTTTTGTACATTGTCCGTCATTGCCTCTGAATTGCCAACCATGAAATGGACATTCTAGACAGTCGCCCACAACTCGCCCACCCACAGAAAGATTGGCACCCATATGTGGGCAATAGGCATCGGTCACGTGAGCAGTCCCATCTTCTCCACGAAAAACTGCTAAATTTAAGCCTGTAATGAAATGTGAATAATTTGATCTTTCAAATGGCATTTAGATAGATAATATATCTCAGTTATTGCCACTCAAAATATTAAGGGACGTCATATTGAAATAATTTAGGGGGGAAACATTTAAAGAAAATAAAAGGGAACAAAAACATTACTTCAAGATAATAAGGGTAGAACTTTTTTAACAAGCTTTGTTAAATTTTCGTTTCTGTATATTATGGGTTCTTAGGGTTCATTTAGTACATTTTTTTTTTGCATCGTAGCGTTACACTTTTGCAGGTGAAAAATCAAGACAAGAATAGAAACTTTAAGGTTATATCAATTAACATTTTTTTCTCGAAAATAATGGAATAAAAAATAAGTTTTATTCTACTATTATTTGCCAGTTATATAACATAAGGATTACGAAAAAAATCTCTTAATATCATATATTTCACGTTTTAACAGATCTTGATATAATATGAACTGCGTATCTATGTTTGATATTTAGATAGTTACCAACATGCTTGGACAGGTGTAATGGTTCATGTTAATTGTCAAACTGACCACAAAGGCGACTAATTAATTGATATTGTAGATTCTGTTATTTTGTTGATTGACCACGACGAGAACCCTGAGTAGCATATATAAAAGATAAAACCAAACAAGAAAACATGTCAATAGTCGCTTTTACAGGTAACAATGCATGACATGCCCTCGGCAAACTTCAAAAGAAAACATGAATGAGGTGAGAAAATAGGAAATTAAATTACGGATATGCATTTAGACAACGCACGACTGAATTTTATCGTTTACTCGTTTTCTATTTCAATTCTGTTTCCATTCATGGGGCATTTAAATCAGATTGATCCAAAAGCCAATACATGTGTAAGGGAGGTTATGTTTACACTCCGGAACTTAGAAATTATATAATTACTCCATTTCACTATTTCGGGTATTTGTTTAATATAAGTAATTTTATAAAATGACAATTTTGCTTATTCAAGAATATTCAATCAATTATGGTCAAATCTTCCAACAAGAATGTAATACTCTACATTTTTTGCAAAGGAAAGGAGGAACCCCCCCCCCCCCGGTTTTTCGAGTTTGGGCAACTTTTCGTTTTGTCTTGTTTTTGTTCTTTGGCTTATGAGTGGTCAATTATTTTTTTCTTCAGCACCCTCCCCCCTTTGCTCTTAAACGATTATATGTGCCTGTTTAATTTAAAATATATCAATAATCAGTGTATGTATGTTTTATGATACAGTAATATAATATCATTTATTATCTTACATTTATAACTATCATTATAATATATGGCTTAGGAAATGAAAATTTCCTTGAAAATTAAATTTATCATTAATTAATGAAGCACTACAATATGTATTTTGAAAATAAACATACCTAGAACAGAAATATTTTGCACTTCCCCGGGTTTGATTTTGAATCCTTCTATCAGTCCAAACCAGCCGTTAGGGTACACGGGAGGTATATCTCCCACTGCTCTCTGTTTCCTCACCCTATTCACCATGTCCTTCATAGACAGGTGCCCCTCCGGAATATATCCAACATCACCTAAATTCTTCACCCGATTCATAGGAAGAAATAAAATACCGTATAATTTGTAAAGTGGATAAGACAACACTGCTAAAAATATATAGGAAATTATTGACATGTAGTCTGTCCCAAACTGAATTTGAGGGAATTTCCATTTGGACATCCACAACCGGCTCGTCTCGTACAGAGGCACATTAAGAATTTTCTGCGTGACGGTTGCTGAAACTGCTATAATTAACACAAAAAGGGTCACACCAACAGAACAACATCTGAATAAGTCCCCCATAATTTAAGCTTAGTAGCGTTACTGTTAACAGACTCTATTCACGTGCATTCACCGGTTCCCTTTACTCTAATACTACACAGATTCCATGCTGTTGTGTTTTTATATTTCCGCCCGCTAACATGATTGGACGCGAGTAGAGACTTAAGCAATAAAAATACGTGCATTTTGAAATCACTCTGATTTCTGTTGTTGGATTTAAATGAACAATTAGAAGAAAAGAGAAGAAAAACTCCAGAAAGAACGTGACCATACCTATACAGTTAGTAAGTAATTGTTTATTTAAGCGTCACGTGACAAATATTACAAATAAAACAACACACTTACAACTGCTTGTAAAGTATTGACACCTTCCTCAAAGACACACGAGACACTAAAGAAAATGAACTTTAAAAATGTATAAATTATATTTTTCTCCACAATTTTAAAATATACAGATCTGACTGATTTATAATTTAATAATTCTAAACGCACCATCTTAACTTTCTCAATTTCATAAAATGACAAAACAAAGCAAAAAAAAAAAAAAAAAAAAAAAAAAAAAAAAAAAAAAAAAAAACATCTTTACTTTGGATAAAATGACATATTTTATTTTTCTTTAGATATTTTTTCCCCCACAAATTGATGTATTGATAAAAACATAAAGTGAATTGTGCAGATTGTACAAATTTGCATACTTTTTTTTTTTTAATAAACAATACTTCAAACCACGAGATAAATAAAAATTAATCTGCACATTTGGATTTTGAGAAGAGAAATTGGGAAATCTCTCTCTCTCCATATTATTCCCGAAAACCCTGTTTGCATCTTATAATTATATATTGCGCTTGCCTGTCCCTCTTTTCTTTTACCACAAATACTCTCTATAAAATCTATGAACTTTTATCTGCTGCTATTATTTTTATTGACATACAACAAGATATCACGGAGATCAAGTATTTGTAATGCTTATTATATATTTTCACTGAATTATCCATTGAGATGGCCTTAGTTGATTAACCACCTCCACGCCCCAAAAATCTATCTGTGATACATGTGGCTTTGTGAATAACATATTTTTTTTTCTCCTTGAAAAGGTACGATTTTGTATTTTGCGCTAGTGCTAAGAATGTTCAAAGAAAGACAACTCTAATTAAATAATTCAGTTTTCATTTTATTGTCTGCAACAGTAGTGCAATTAATTATTTATTGTACGTTTCCTTAATATTAATCTTGAATAAAACAAACAAAAACAAAAACTTCATTAACACTGACATTCTTTATCACTGCGACAGATTGTTTTATCATGTAGCCTAGGTAAGAATGAACTATATACATGGACGTTTATCCTAGTTCGGTATCTGTATCTAAATTACTTGAAACTTCCGGTACTTAATTGTAATCCACCTACACATGTTTAAGTCACATGGTAACACTTAAAATTAGGAAAATCCAGAAAAATTGCAAAATTCATCAAATGACATTGTACCTTTCTGAACGACAATGCACCTTCTGAAGAATCTTCTCGAATTAGGTCAAGTTCGTTCATGCAAATTACGGAATTTGTAAATAAAATTGTGAAATAAAGATCGAAATGCTGATGTTTCCTTAAAGTAATACACAAATTTGCACGCACATACACTTTATGTTCAAAATAGCCTCCCAGCTAGCCACGATGCAAGTTACTCATTATTATTAAAAATTATTGGTGCGATTTGAGAAATCATTTACTTTTGTGTACTAAGCATTTAGTATTTAAACTTTAACTTAACTTGCTCATATCCCGTCAATCAAAGTGATTTTTTTTTTCAAGAATACATATTTTCTGACAAAAAATATACTTTTAAAAGATTATTATGCTACAAAACAGACGATGCTAGAAACATCTCTTTCAATTCAGAACTGATATTTCACGTACATAATCCTTTAATAAATACAAATATTTTATTGGCACAAACACAATTACAGTAATTGGTAAAGGCCCATACAGAACACATTAATAAGTATAATAATACAGTAGAACACAACTAGAATACAAACAATTGGTTCTCAACTTGAATGTTCAAAATTTGGATTAAAACTTGCACTTATCTTAAGTATAAATTAACACCCTTCGAACAGAGACACCCCCTTTTCGACTTTCTAATATGTTTGGAAAAGTGTCATGTACATTTAAATTTAGAGGGTTGGACACGAACCCTCCCCTCCTTCGTGACATTAGAAAAACCAAGACGCTTTTTAAAAACTAGATTATGCAATCCTCTCTCAAGGACAAAAAATGGACCCATACTCGTGATAGTTAAAAAAAAGGATAGGTTGAAAAGTGTACAGTGTGTATCTGTTCTCAGAAAATATGCAATATGGTCCCTGAAGTTTTCACTTTACCTTCTAACATAGTCATCGTCGGAAACCCACGGTCAGTCTCGCTTCTCTTACCGAGGTAAGAGACCCGAGACCGACCGTGGGTTTCCGACGATGAACATAGTGAGATAGCGAAGATTCGAAGTCCCCAGAAATTCCATAAGCTAACTTTGACAATTTTCTTCACATTGAAAGTAAGCCTTAAAAACAAAAAAACCTTTCGGAGACTTTGCCCCCCCCCCCATTTCCATTAAAAGCAAACCATCTATTATATAATGAGACAGAAACAAATAAAAAGGAGGATGCATAAGGTTCCAAGAGACGTACCCCCTTCTTCCCACAGAAATGAACCATGAATCATGCAGCTTGAAGGAGGCGCCTACTTGACCCTTTTGAACTGACCCTTTTTTCTTGATCCATCCCTGTGTTGCTTCATCAGTACAACATGTAGTGCACAGACAAGGAAGCGTGCATGAGGACTTGTCGCGTGATATATTGATCAATAATCGGTATTACGTAATATACTACTTGATTGTTGACATAATGCAGATTTTTTATTGATAGAGAGAAACGCGTAAGAATGTTCCTGCAGTGATTCAGAGTTGCTCAATGTCATTTTCTTGCATATACAGGATTAAGGAAAACACAAGTGTATTTTTCTTGTTCAAAATCATATTTTTAAATATCTGAATTCACAGTGCACAGAATGGTGGTGTTTTTAACAATTAATGAATATTAACCAAAAAAAAAAAAAAAAAAAAGTCATAGGGGGTGTCTTGTGAATGGAAGAAAAACGTCAGTCATAACATATGGATTTGCATATGCATGAGACGAGATTTTGATTCAAGGGAATTTTCTTCCTCATTTTTGCCAAACGCGCTTATTTTAATTTTCAACACTATGGTTCTTTTACCATTTTTTCTATGGCCATGATGACAGTTCCTCTTTTTCTTAATCTAGAAGTGATTTAAAAAAAAAAAATCTAGTTTTTTGTTTCTCAATGAAGAAATAAGCAATCTAAAATGCTTAAAAATATTAGTCTGTAAGGTAAACAAATTCATTATGTTCTTGAATGGTGGAACGTGTAGCAAGAAGGGTTATCTCTCTTACATTTATCAAGTTGTAGTACGCTGGATTCAAACCCCATTATCGGTAAAAATAGAACTCGTACAGTCCACCTGCTTAACCACTGGACCAATTCCGAATCTATGAAATAATTTGTTACTTTTGTGCACTTTTTTGCATTTGGGATGGATAATTTTTCTTTATTTTTTCACTACTGCGAAGCATCCCCCCTTTACCCCCTCCCCCACACACACACTGACAGAGGAAGGAAAATAAGGAATTTATTGAACCAGGTTAAGGGATATGTGTGCTTTGAAAACGTGAAAATATTTTTTAAAAAAATCCTGTCCCACTCATGAAATAAATTCTATATCCAACTACAAAACATTAGCCATTAATACTAATCACTTTTTCGAGATTCGACACAGCTTTTCCGCGAAAAAATTCCTGCTTTTATGTATAGGTCTATATATCAAGTGACTTAAGTAGTGATAAGGAGGACATGGAAAACCTTTAAGGGTTGTATTAATCACATACGAGTACTTTTTGTGTAAAATGACACGTATATTTCGAGTTGTGATTTAACAATATTATTTTAAAGTATTTCTGATCTTTATGAAATACATGTATTAAGTATATTCATTTTAAAATAACATTATTAAGTATTCTTAAATTTGTGATAAAAAAATACAAGACCTAATACGAGACCTGTTTCATGTAATATCCTCCACCTTGAAATCAGGTTAATTATTGGTAGCTACAATATTTAAAGATCGCAATATTTTCTGCTGGTTTGGACGATTTTGGTCACCTAACAATATATTGGTGTTGATGTAGTGTGGAAGAGTGTAAATAAATCTATCTCTGAGATTTTCAACGTAAGGACATTGCAAAAGGATATGTTTAGAGGTTTCTATCTCGCCACAATTACAGTTGGGGCTATTCACAATATTTCGTGAAAAGAAATATGGAGATAACGAACAGTATTCAAGCTCAAAGTCCATTGAAACAATACATTTAGGGAGCAGAGCAAACACGAACCTCTATAAACATCAGAGGATGTTTTTTTTTTGTTTGTTTATTGTTTAACGTCCCTCTTGAGAATTTTTCACTCATATGGAGATGCCATCAGAGGATGAATCAGATACCATCGAGGAGTAAGCATCCCCTGTTATCCGTTCACACTGTGTGCTAATTGTCATGATCGGGAAAAACGAAAAAAAATCCGTATACAATTCTGTTTGTAAATAATGGCCTAACAATTAGTATAAAAACGTCATTCACCATTTGACTTAATGGTAGGTTGTATTTGCTGACAAGGTCATTGTAATGACCATAAAACTTGCAAAATGATGACTTCGAACGAGACTGTTGATGTCCTTGTTTCATGAACTTGTTTGTCAATAGCTTGCCTCGTTTTAGAAATTGTTCGTACGTAGAGCATACTCTTGCGTATCGAATCAGCTGGAAGACAAAACCCCCATATGCAGGTGATAAAGGTATATTGCTACATAAGTAAGGGGAGCTGATGATTGAAAAATTGAAGTCATCACGTATATTATAAAGCTTTTGTCAAAGGTATTGAAAAATCAAGTCTCAACCGGGACTTGTACCGTGCCTCCGCTCTAACCACTGAGCTTTTGAGACCCGATGTATTGACTGGTTTTCACACACCTGTGAACCCGGTGACATTTTGTTACTAGGTTACCATTAAAGTCTTTTCCTAGTAAAATATTCATATATGAAACAGATGTGTCAGATTCTGTGGTATCTTTTATTTCAAGCTCACTGGGATATATCGAGTCGACATATGAATGGAAGTAACTATTGTTAATTGATCATGTATCTAAATGTCGAGCTGAAGGCCACAGGAAGGGTTTTCTTCTTCTCATGTAGAAGTTTTTAAATAAATTCTGCTTCATATGAATACAAAAATAGGTCTGCTAATAAGGGGGCTTAATTGTACCCATGGCAATTCCAACAGAAAATAAAAGAATGCTGCTACAGTCGAGTCGTAGTCTTGAGTGTAATATTTATTCCTTACATTAACCGGGATAAGAATCTTGTGGGGATTTACGATTAGCAGTTTTAAATTGCGTTTTAGATTTGATAACGATGCATTTTTTTGTTGTTGATAGCATCAGGTACCGTATAGCGGGGTGCTAACTTTGACTTATTTTAGCGGTTTTGAATAACGCCGCTTAAATCTTAATCGCTAAATTTGCACCCTTGCGTATAAGTACTGGAGAGAAGAAAGATAACTGATCAGGCTGATGTTAGACAATTTACCTTTTAGCTGTATTGGTTTTTACTCAATGTCTTGCCTAAATCTGTATTCAAACGTACATTTAATGTACTGAAAATACTTCTAGAAGATGAATTTTATATCTTTTTCAACGTTATGGTACTCTTGTATGCCAAAAAAAAGTTCCGTCAAAATTACTGGCATTCCAAACGCCAAATTTTACACCGCTAAAGAAACCAGCTACACGGTATTTCGTTCCAAAGTTTGATAGTTGATGTGATGAAGGACTTGTTCTACATTTAATTTACTTTATGTTACGCTTATTTTTTTCTGATGGAATGATTTTGTATATATCTTGATTTTGTGGTGTTTTTGAGCAGTTTAACCACAGACCATTTTGTGAAACAGTTTAATTTCACTTTTATGTTACTGACCTTTTAAAGATTCCCAACCAGTCTCTCTGAGAGAGACTGTGAAGACTAACAAGTTTTGTAGAGCTGGTGTACCGTAGAATTTTGAACCGAGTTGAAAATTGACCTGGAGTCATTTTTCAATGTTCAATATTAAGACCAAAGGTGTTGAATTTAGAACCTAGTCTGTTGAAAATTGAGCAGCGTCATGGAATTTTGATCCCGAAACCGGTTGTAAATTCAAAAACATAAAGCATAAATGAATTGTTATTCATAACAATGATTTATTAAATTAAAAATTTACATTTAATTCATTTTTATGCCCCGTAATCGAAAATTCGGGTCATATAGTTTATGCCCTGTCCGTCTGTCTGTCTGTTTGTCTGCAAAAACTTTAACTTTGCCCATAATTTTTAGATTGGTTGGAGCTATGGTTTTCACATTTTACATGTGTATTCCTTGTGACAAGACCTTCCTTTGGGTACCAGCATATTAAACCTCTTGACCTTGGGGTTTGACCCACTTTTGCAAAAGATGTAACCAACTTTAACCTCGGCCATAACTTTTGAACAGTTGGTGCTAGGGCTTTCATATTTCACATGTTTATTCATCGTGACAGACCTTTACATGGTTGTAAATATTTTTGGCCTTTTGACCTTGACCTTAGAGATTGACCAACTTTAAAAAAAACTTTAACATTAGCCACAACTTTTGAACATTTAGCATTAGGGCTTTCACATTTCACAGGTATATTCCTTGTGACAAGGCCTTCCTTTGGATACCAACACTTTTGACCTTGACTTTCGAGTTTGACCTTCTTTTGAAAAACTTTAACCTTTGCCGTAACTTCTGAGCGTTGGAGCTGGGGCTTTTATATTTTGCATGTGTATTTCTTATGACAAGGTCTTTCCATGTAAACCATTAATTTTGACCCTTTGACTTTGACCTTGGAGTTTGACCCACTTTTAAAAATCATTAACCTTGACCATAACTTTTGAATGGTTGGTGCTTGGGTTTTCATATTTAGCAGGTATATCCACTGACACAAGTCCTTTCTTTGGGTACCAACATTTTTGATATTTTGACCTTGACCTTAGAGTTTGACTTGCATTTGAGAAAATTTAACCTTCGCCATAAGCTGCCATGCGGGGGCATCAGTGTTTCACAAACACGACTTGTTATTTTTTAAATTAACATGTTGCAGGTGTCATAACATTCTCTATCCAGAGTTGTCGTTCCCGCTACGCTCCCACAAACGTAGCGGCAGATGAGGCGCCGTTTTGGTATTAACTGCAATAAAGTGATATCACCTATTCGAATAGGTGATATCACTCATTCGGATAGGTGATATCACCTATTCAACTTGAAATGGTGATATCACCTATTCGGATAAGTGATTTCACCTATTCGAATAGATGATAACACCTATTCAAATAGGTGATATCACCAATTCAAAATGAATCGGAGATATAACTCATTCAAATAGGTGATATGACTTGTTCGAATATGTGATATCACCTATTCGAATGAGTGATATCACCTATTTGAATAGGTGATATCACCTATTCGAATGAGTGATATCACCTATTCCTTTGAATTGGTGATATCACCTATTCCAATAGGTGATATCACTTATTCGAATAAGTGACATCACCAAATCAAAAGCTGAATAGGTGATATCACCTATTCGAAACGTAGGTGATATCACTTATTTAATAGGTGATATCACCTATTCAAATAGGTGATATCACTTCATGACAGTAAATACCAAAACGGCGCCTCATAGACAACTCTGGATAGAGAATTTTTCTGTTGAGATTCAGGTCAAAACATTGCTGACGCAAAAATGATTCCTGAATATCCGCTCCCGATTGAGCATTTTCGCACGAGACTGGAGCTGATTTTTTTTTTATGAGATGGAAAAAATATATGTAAACTTCCTGTATTTACCAGAGTCATTAAAATTTAGGGTGTGTTGATTTTTTTTATATATACTGTATTAATTTGAGAGGGAAGTGATTAAGTCCTTTACTTGATTTTCAAGCACCTGCTCAACTTCGACATAACATCGACATGCAAACTTACATGCCTTGCGGGGTGGCTAGTGTTTTTGGTACTGAAATGTTTACAAAGAATTGTTTTAAAGATCTAAAAAAAAAAGTAACCTTTCAAAAGTTTGTGTTATATTAAAACCGCCTTTTTAAAGTTGTGCATTTTTGGTGAGAATGTATAGCAAAATTAAATACTGTAGTGCAACCTAATATCTTGAATTTCAAACATGAAACTCTTTAAAATTGAAGGTCTAGAACTTTCCGAAGAGCCCTTAAAATATTCAAGTAAGAACAAGGTACGGTTTCAATACAAATTTTGCCCCTTGTTTTTCATAAAAATGAAAGTTATGTAAAAAATTAAAACTCATGCTTTCTGAATCATTGAAATTCCATGCAGGAAGATCATTCAAATCATTTTTCTCACATGACCTTCTAAATGCTAATTGTGATGTCAAAAACTTGTGCATTTTCCCATATTTTCTTAGAAAGTTGCAGAAGACACCAATTTTCAATGGAACTTTCTTTCAGATAATATCCACAAGCATCGCCCACAAAGATTTTGAGATATGTGATTTTTCACAGAATTTTACACAATGTATCCGAAGATTAAAGTGGGCGACGGCTGTGGACACTATTTCCTTAAGGAAAATAACCCTTGAAATGGGTCATTTTGAGGCTTTTTCTATTTAAAATATAGAAATACATCAAATTAATGACGTCATATTTCCAGAATGGTATTCCTTCATGCCATATGTTTTCTTGACTTATCACATGCTCAACTATTATTTAAGCCAGTTTCAAAACTTTTTGAAAACATAAAATATTTAGGGCACAATAAAGCTAAAACCGTACCTTCTTCTTTAATTAATTGTAGTGAATGTTTCGCGCATAATCGCAATGTTTTGTGTATTCTAATATTTATATAAAAGAAATATGTCTTAATTTAGAATATTAGTAAACATGGTAACACAATATACTATTTAGTGTAGAAATGCGTTTTTTTTTTTTGATTTGCTATAGGATAATCGCACCCTAGTTTAAAAAAAAATATTTCCAAAAATTTCAGTATTTTGGAAATGTTGGAAGTTTGAGGTGATGCATTTTCATGCATACTCAGTCATGTGCAATGTCAGTAACTACAGTATATCCATCTCAAAAATCGGGATTTTTGTAACAGTTGTGATCTTTCTAGGACTTTCACTGCCTATGTTCACCAAACAGTTAAACGACCAACTCAGTGACACTAACTTATTTTGTTTAGTGTAGGATCCAGCGTCGGGAGAGGGGAGACTTCCCCTTTGGGATTTTCAGAGTTTAAAATCTATAGTATATGAAATAGCACCATCCAACATGTCCAAGGTAACACGGATCCCTTGAAAATTTTTAGGAAATGCATGTGAAGGAAATCGCCTAGAGTTTAAGGAGTAACTCCACCCCCGACAAGGTTTCTATTTGTTTTTTTTTTTTTTTTTGCTTTTGTTTGTTGGTTTGTTTTGTGTTTTTGTGGCTGTATTTTGTTCATTTTGATTTTTTGTATCTGTTTTGCATTTGATTTTTTTTACCCCCCTTCCGCCCCCCCCCCCCCCCCCAAAGGGCTTGGACTCACAACCCTGATTTTCAGCGTTATTTAAATCCTGATTTACAGCGTTATTTACATTTTATTATAAAGTAACCAAAATAAGTCATTGAATGCCCTGCCTGGGAATCCGTCCTTGAAAATTTGAAAGATATTGCCCTCCACTATCAAAAAATTTGACCTTGAATGATCTAACCCACTTCCTGAAATAGATTTTTTAGTCAACCATTGGCTGGTGCGCAACCTTCTTCCCTCTTCCCCCAAATTTAGACTTTTGGAATCCGTAGCTGGGATCTCTTTTTCTGCAAACCTTTTCCTGTTGGGGAAACTTATTAATAATATGCTCCTGTTACCTTAGAAATAAGTGTGTTGCTACCCCCACCCCATTTAAGAGTCAAATGGTAGTCCTCTTCGTCCTCGTGGTATTAACATGAAAACAACTTAAATCGTGTACTGATCAACAACGTACATGTACATATGTATATGCGGGATGATCTCAGACCTATTTTTATTATTCTAGAAAAATGAAAATTTTGGAACTAAATTAACTGTATTAATAAAAAGATACAGATAAATCGCGTAAAACAACTTCCAGTTCAACGTCACTTCAAACTCTGTATATGGAGTCAATATTTAACAGGGTCAATTTTTAAAGTGTTGAGGTCATCAGAGATTAGAAAAAAGATACATGTATCACCGAGCAGAATTAACCCTTTTTACCAATTTTCTTTTGAACTTTTATTTTGCACTTAAATAATTATGTTTTATCAGTTATTTTCATTGAAATTAGTTCTGAATCTTTATTCATTGTTGGACTATGAAACACCGAATTATTTACTTAATTGCATAGTGACACTCTTTGGACAATTGCTGAGAACTACAAAGGGACAGAGTGTTAATACAACCACTCATTTCTAATACCTTATAAAAACATTCATGTAATTATTTTATTTATCTTTCTTTCATGTCTATCTTATCAAAACTCCTCACAGATTGTAATTTACTCAGCATATGTCATTTTGTCACTCAATTTGCTAATTGTTGTCAAAGAACTCTTTTATATACCAGTATCTGAATTGTATGTGGCAGTTCGGAGGCCTGACGCATTACTGGCCACTTCCGTCTGTGTTCCCCGCATGTATTTCTTGAATGTTAAAATTGTTGTCCATCATTAAATTAAATGCTTTTATTAATAAACTCGGAAACTAAATTACCCGTTACTTTGGATTTATGATATGTGATTTCGGGAAGAGCCCTAGGAATACGGCACTACTTCTTCCGGCCCACAGCGCCACTCGTTTTACGCCAACATTCCCTCTTACCCGATCAACGACATATAATATTTTTGACCCAAACTACGTGGTCATAAATGGTGGAGAATCCGGGTAAAACAACGCCCGGGGTTACTGCATATATTTTGCAGTAGTTTGATCCCGTACCTAAACCTAGCGAGTTTCTCCACGTTACGTGGACTTCTCTGCATGATGATGGACAACTACCAATTTCGACCATCTTGGACGTCATGGACCTTTCCCACAACGATTAATGGACAAGTTCTACATCGTTTCACCAAGTGTTTCAGATGTCACAGACCTGGACACTTCGCCAAGAACTGCAATTTTCGCAGCGCACTAAAATCAAAGTCGAACCAGGTACGTGATCAGCGCAGAATTCAAGAATACTATGGACAAAAAGAACTTCTTAAGGAACTTCCGTTTAACAACATTAGAAATTCGGCTTTACGTAATTTTATGGACTTTTCATCTGTTCTTAAACACGAGCTTGCCAAAACAAAACAAACTGTGAAAGACTCCCGGGACAAACTGTTAGAAATAATTTCAAAACTTCGTAAAACAGAAAATGAATTGAAGTCGACCAAAAATCAAAATTCCGTGCTTCAAGAGACTTCGCAACAGAAAATCTCGGAACTTCAATCCAAACTGAAAACAAGCACACAAGAAATTAGTTTGCAACGGCAAGTCGGAGACCTGAAGAGACAAGTCGACGCATCCCAACAAGTTATCAAAATGGCTTCGGAGCGGATTCACGACCTAACTCATAAAAATCTTCACCAAGTGGAAATAATTCAAGATCAGAAAGAGGAAATAACTCATTTAAGTTCTCGCAATTCTGCTTTGGAAGATGCCAGGTCTAAGCATTGTCAGGTTATAGATGACCTACGCGAGGATAATCATCGGCATATTCGAAAAATAAAACATCAAAAGGAGGAAATTGAAGACTTACATCAAGAAACTTATGATTTAGAACATGCCATAAAACAACATCGTGAAGTTATCGATGATTTACGTAATGAACTCTATCCAAATTGCAGAAGACACCACAGATGCAAACAGAACAAAGACCGACGCTACTACCGGTGACCGACCGAGTCCATTCCATACACGAGGACGTGTTTTCCCCGGAGCGGTGGGAAACTATCACCGAGCAGAATTAACCCTTTTTACCAATTTTCTTTTGAACTTTTATTTTGCACTTAAATAATTATGTTTTATCAGTTATTTTCATTGAAATTAGTTCTGAATCTTTATTCATTGTTGGACTATGAAACACCGAATTATTTACTTAATTGCATAGTGACACTCTTTGGACAATTGCTGAGAACTACAAAGGGACAGAGTGTTAATACAACCACTCATTTCTAATACCTTATAAAAACATTCATGTAATTATTTTATTTATCTTTCTTTCATGTCTATCTTATCAAAACTCCTCACAGATTGTAATTTACTCAGCATATGTTATTTTGTCACTCAATTTGCTAATTTTTGTCAAAGAACTCTTTTATATACCAGTATCTGAATTGTATGTGGCAGTTCGGAGGCCTGACGCATTACTGGCCACTTCCGTCTGTGTTCCCCGCATGTATTTCTTGAATGTTAAAATTGTTGTCCATCATTAAATTAAATGCTTTTATTAATAAACTCGGAAACTAAATTACCCGTTACTTTGGATTTATGATATGTGATTTCGGGAAGAGCCCTAGGAATACGGCACTACTTCTTCCGGCCCACAGCGCCACTCGTTTTACGCCAACATTCCCTCTTACCCGATCAACGACATATAATATTTTTGACCCAAACTACGTGGTCATACATGCACTATCGGCCCCGATATTGAGATGTTCAATTTTATTGACAAGATCAATGGATATATTATCCCCATATACCGTTACTTTATTTAAGAAATAAATAACAAGTTTAAAAACTTCTCTGGGAAATGAAGTGGGTCGGTCACGTGATCAAATCCTGTGAAGGCCGAAGGCCTTCTCAGAAGATTTGATCACGTACCGACCCACTTCATTTCCCAGTGAAGTTTTTAAACTTGTTATTTATTACTTATATATACATTTAAGACGGACAATCAGATATAATCAAATATAAATATTGCACTAACTGTTCGCCGTAGATTTTGACAAATGACGCAAGGTGTAAATCGGCTTGAAAAGCGGTTACGCTTCAAATTCCTCTGGCAAATGATTGTGTATTGAAGGGAATATTCTGTGAAAGGCTACTTGTGATCAATTATAGTGAGCATATTGGTGTCTGGGAATTTTTTGTATTCTTAAGAACCCATATTCGATGTTTTAAAAAACACAGGAAACACGTCCGATGTTTGATAATAAAAAGTTGGAGGAATTTCGGTCGGAAAGGGATGGACGGACCAGTTAACTTGAAATCAAGTATAAAATTTGATCAGAAACATAAAATCTACGATTTCATTAAGGCATATTTATTATGATGTTGACACGGAGACACTCGCGACAGCTTACATTGTTAAGACAACGATCTCGTGATGGAGGTGTGCCTACTGAACTTCTGAAGTGCAGTGTTTGTCAGCTGTTTGTGGCGTGATTGCATTACATTGATATTTTCCAACAGATTTTCAAATTTATTGTGAGTAAAGTTTAATGAAAAAAAAAATTATAGCATTCAGAGGTCTACAAGAAAAATAAGGGTAAACGTTGAGACTATGCAGCTCAAACATGGAACTTAAAACACGTAGTTTCCTATTCTGTATGTAAAATCGATCAAAAACTGTATTAAAATAATGGTTTACATTGTAAATAAAATGATTATTATTTTACTTGCGTATTTTGTACATTTTTATACATGAAAAACATGCTATATTGCTAAATAGAGCAAGTCTTTTTTTATGTAGATATTACTGCGCTGTGTGATTAGGTCACGTAATGACCTATGACCTTCGAAAAACTTCATACAGGTATGAAGATATTTGCTCTCTGTATGTTTATATAATAGAGAGATACCACAAATGTATATATTCGAATTTTCTGTCAATGATAAACTTAAGTTTTCTTTGTACATGAAGACGTTGAGATGCTTTCAGAACAATTGATTGAATGTGCAGTTTACATTAGCCTTTTAAAAAAAAATTCATGACTTCCCACATTTTCGATACATTGTTCAGATAAAGTGGGGGAGGGATGGGGTTGATAGCGATGCGTTTATATTTTGTCTTCAATAAGTTCATCTAAGAAATATATATATATATATATATATATATATATATATATATATATATATATATATATATATATATATATATATATATATATATATATATATATAATTTTTATATCATCTATCTTTCCATTACTTTTCCGGTTTAATAAGGAGATAAGCAATAGGTTTGTACATGTAATAAGGGACATTGTTTCTGTCCCCTTTCTTTTTTTTATTGGTGTAACCTTTGCTCTTTTACATACCATCACATATTTCTTGAAGTTTTTATACAAAGTAACTTAGGAATTCAGATCAAAAAACGACCACGCCCCTAGACATTATACTGAGACGAAAAGAGACTTAATTCAGAATTAAGATTGTTAATTTTAAGAAACATGTTTAAAAACGTGCACGTGTGTAAAGTCTTCAGAAACAAAGAAACGATGAAAATTTTATTTTCAAAATTATTTCAAAAAATTACACTAATTTGAAATTTCAAGTCTGTTTTCAATGTATGTCTTTGGCCCAGATTTTCTTCGTTTGACATTTCAGCTATATCATGTGTCCTGCACAAACCTTGAACAATGCGCCGAATTATAATACTAAATCTATATTGTAATCTAAACAGAATCTATTTTGAAAAACAAACTGCAAACAAAAGTATATACGTACTGTAATGCTACATATTGCTTTATGTTTTCTATTATAAAATTGTAAAGCAAAAATAAGTTTAAGTGAGCAAGTATACTAGAAGTACATGTATTTTACAATTAAGGGAGTATGGTACTGACAAGTCCTAATTTCAGAGTAATTAAAACTCTAAAACATCCACATAAAATGAAAGAAGTACCTTTATATATTTCATAAAATATTATAAGAAAAGGTTCTAGTGAGTAAATCAAAAATTATGACGCACTAAAATAAGGGGGGTAACTCTGTATGATAAAGTGATATTTTTATAACCAATTTTTAAAAAATTGAGAACAACAATAAAAACAACATAAAAATATTTTTTTGAAAACAATGTCATCCACAATATTGAAATTTTAATTTCAAAACAAAATAGTGCAAGAAAAAAGCCAAAAAGACAAATTAATTTTGATTCATTTATATCATGACAATTTATTGGGAAAATGGGTTCATGTATATGTACAACGTATTTTTTAATAATGAAAGAATAATTAAAAGTTTGATATCTTATGCTATATTTATAGTGATTTGCTTGCTTTACAAATTGCTAATAAAAAATTATAATGTTAGTGTGTAGTTTTGGAGTAATGTGCTCCCGAATTTCCTGACCCGAATTTCCTCTGCTCAAAAAGCTGTTATAAAATGTTAAAATAATGAGATTGCAATTTATTTACTTGCTTATAGTTTCTAACTCTCCTGATTTTGTCGTTTTAAACTCAAATTTTTATTATAGTTATTATTTTTCTCTTGTGACACGGCGGGCAATGCTTTTCACCAGATTTTTGCCGAACAATCCGAAAATCTTCCGATTTCCCAGTTTGGTTTTGTACATTATCGTGTACATGTCACTTCCAGTTTGCAACTCGTATACAAAATGCCGAATCGGAATCAAAGTTGAAAGTAGACTTGGAGGAGGTGTTTACAATTATCTATGAATTGTTTTGAACAAAAACAAAAATAGAATTTGAAACTCCGGCTTATAATTTCTAACGTTTTAGTGGAACGGATGAAATAAAGTGAATTGACGAAGACAGAATGCTCGAGGCTTATTGTACATTCGTTCTATGTCTCCATGTTTAATTTTAATTAATAATAAATCTTTTTCTTGAATGAATATTTTCCATCTTGAGCAATATTGAAAGATTAGATATGATTCAGTAACTACATGTATTAACTAACCAGCTATTAAACCGAGGTCCGTAGAATGCGGGGGGGGGGGGGGGGTCTGAGTAAAGTATATTGTTGTAAATTTTTCCTTAGATGCTAGTCTCCAATGTCGAGCACTAGCAAATTCCAGGATTTGGATAGTGAAATTAGGTGTTTTTTTATATTTGCTTGTCAGATTTTTGAGAAATATTGCCCCCTTTTTTGGTCTTTCTTTCCTTTATCAGATTTTTTTTGGGAAGTTGTCCCCCCCCCCTTTTTTGAAATTGTTGCTACAAGTCTGACTAAACCATCATACATGCTGTTGAAGCTAGGTAAAATAGTGAAACCACCACAATATACTACACTGTACTTTGCTATGCATGTGTACAATATGGTGTAGAGTAACAGCAATATTTAACAAAATCAGATAAAATTTTAAGAGCTAAAACCACAAAGTACAAAAATAGTCCTTCACTAAAATAGATGAACTTATGTTTTATAATTTGAAGGGTTTTAAACTATTTATCTTAAATATCTTTTTCTAGTTTTCTTTTTATGGTTAAAATAACCTTTGTTTCTCTAATAATAAGTATCATAAGTTTACAAGTCAAGCAGTAGGCTTGTAGCAACGGTTTCAAAAGTGGGGGGGGGGGGGGGCACCTTCCCCCAAAAAAATCTGTCAAGCAAAAAAAAAAAAAAAAAAAACTAAACTCACCAAAAATAGGGGAGGGGCAACTTCCCAAAATAATCTGATGGGCAAAAAAAAAAAAAGAAACCAAACTTATTAAATGTCCATTTTGTGGAAATTGACAGTGCTTGACCTTGTAGCAACGGGGGCAATCACTATAGCAAACTACTATACTCGGAAAAAGTAGGTCCCCCCAGCATTCTACGGGCTTGAGCAGCTTTGTAATACTGCACCTGACATAACTCTCACACACTGACAGGAGCTTATAAATGAAAATAAAAACTTACAGTACATGACGTGAGGCAGCTTATTACCTCCTCAATGTAACCATATGCATGAGGGACGGGAGATTATTAATACAAGAAAGTTGTAGGAGATTATACATTCATGACATTGGGTCAGATTATGACACAGATTTGAGTCATAAGCAATTTTTGTGTCAAGTATCAACTACCAATTAGCCTCCATTTGAGAGTAATAGACCAGGTACAAATAACACACCTTTTCTGCCAGAAGCCTTGAACTTGCTGGAATGACCTTGAGTCAAGGTCAGTTACTCAATACATACATGTAACCTTAGGTTATATGGAATATTTACGATCAGTATGAGCATCTCATGTTCTCCATACAAAATACAGGAATTCAATGTTTTTCTTAAAATGACATTTAACTTGATCAAAGGATCTTGAGTCAAGGTCATGGCACGCATTTGGGTCATTAGCAGTCCTTGTGTGCCATTTTCATCATTTTTCCAATGGAAAACCTTGTTAAAAATAAGGAACATGAATTTCCCAGGTTCTACTCTTTTTTTTAACATGCAGTGTATTTAGCATCTGTTCATACAATGATAAGGTAATGAAATAATTTTATAATGAAATGTATTTAATATTGCAAAATTCATGAGAATCAAAATACATTAACATATTGAAAACTTATTTGCTCTATCTACAATTAAAAAAAAAAAGAAAAATAATTTGTAATTTGACCAAATTTGAATTAATGAAAACTTATTACATTTAGTACCAAACACTGACATTGTATCTAAAAATGATGCTACAGACATGGCAAATTCTGATAACACCAATAATGAATCCACAACTGATGTCATGGACATTTCAAACAGACTGAAGATATATGACTCTTTTCATATAAAACTCTGGGGTCTTTCAACTGAAAAAGTCTGCATTCTGAGATAGAATCCACTTTACTTTTTATAACGAGTCACACACAGTTTTCAATTCACATCTTCCATCAATAACTCCATATCGAATTTGTTGGCAATGCCAGTTTTAAACTGCATTCGATTAATACTGGGACATCATAGGATATGATAGTGTATCCAGTGACTACACTTTTCTTGTCGTTACTCAAAACTTTAGTCTAATTCTGATTGTTACAAGAGAAACTTCTTTGTTCACTTGTTATTGTACACCTTCATTCCATTTATTTTTAGACCTGGAATTTTGTCTGCCTGTTTATTGATTGTTCTTTGTGGAAAAAGTTGAAAACTTTTCTCGTCTCATTGCTTATATGATCATGATGTTCCCGCTCTCTGTAAGAAACAATAATCTTGTTTTAGTTATTAGTGCAGGTGATAAAATAATTTTCATTTTAATAACAATCAAATGATCTTGTCCACCTGATCTAGTCAATACAGGCCTACAGAATGGTTGTGTGTGTTGGGGGGGGGGTGGGGGTCTGTCCTCCTAACTTTTTTCTGAGAATAGTATTTGGCTATAGAGTAAATTTTCATTAAGATGTCAGTTGCACCCCCCTTTTTTTTTTTACTAGAGGTCTGCATCAATAAACTTGTTACATGTATATGGGCAGTTAGTGATTTCACATACCTAAACCTGTTGGCTTTATTTCAAACATGAAATGTTTAATAAGTTAATAACTATGAAACATACAAGTTGTATGTCCCTATGATACTATAAATAAACAATAATTAAGTATGTTTGTATTTATGTATAATTCATAATATTTAATGTCAAACCTAATATACCAGTTAGTATTCATCAAACAGTTACAATTCTTGCATATGGTTAGTGATGGGAAATTGGGATTTTTTTCATAATTGATTATTGGAATAATGGGATGCACTATAATCGAAAAAAAAATTGATTAATTTCAAATATTATATTTCTTCAATTTCAAATGTAGAATAAATTGTTTAGAAATTCTGGAGTGATTTCCAAAATACATTTTTGAAATAATTTGTATCATTTGATTCATTTATTAGATTATTATTTAGGATTTAGTTAAATTCAAAGAAGAATGAATCAAAAATTAAAGGAATAATTTGCATTTAACTAATATTTTGAGTAATCGATTATCTATAATCGGGGACCATTTCAATTAGATAATTGATTTAATCGATTAATCTTTACATCACTACATATGGTACTTTCAACTTTATCTAAAACTTGTCATGGGTATCAACTATGATATACATGTATTTGTCTAAAAGTGACACATAGGTCTGATTGACTGATTACATGTATTTTTATGTTTTTCTTCATACTGTAATATATCACTACATGTATAAAATACAATTTACTTGCTTACTAATTGTGAAATCTAGCCAATTATCAAAGAAAATAATCTAGTAAGTAAAGCCAAGGAAAATGATTGGTTAAACCTGCTTTGTTTCCACTTTTATCATGTTCATGCTTGAAAAATTTAGAGTTCCGGTAGGTACTGGTAGGCATATTTTTAATTCTTTTTTTTTGCGTGGACTTTTTTAAATAAAACAACCAAGTAACACTGATGTCCAGTCTATGCGAAAGTTTTTTGGACCACACAGGACATTGGGTCCTGTGTAATCAATGAACACACAGGACCGAATCAATTTTTGTTGGACCAAAAAACCTAATGTAAAAAAGTGAAAAACATGAAAATGCAGAGTAGTAAGCCTAACACCTTTTCTTTTACAAGGGATTGCTCCCGCATAGTACTGTAGATGGTCCATACGGTTTTAATCACCTTCATTTACGTATTTGGATTTTTGAGAAATTTTTTACTTATAACGAACATATACATGACTCCCCATCAAAATAATAATGCTCAAAACTGGACATAGACACATCGGACATTCTGGTCCGGTGTAAAAAATGACGCATCGGACCAGAGGCACTACACATCGGTCAGGTCTGACGGTCCGATGTCTTTTGCATAGACTGGAAGTCAAAGAAATAGTGTTTTATTTATGGTGGAAATTTTTTTATACATGCTATTATTGGGGAATTTAAAATGAATATTCATATTTTTCTTGAAAAAGCATTTTAAAAAAAATTGGGGTCAGCTGCAAAATAGGGTGGGTTCACTGGGTTGTGAAAGTGGAAACAATTTTGCCTAACAACACCACAGCCTAACATTTTGACAAATGTAAATGTACCTTAATGGTAGCTGATGATCCATAAGTTAGGATATCCACAGCATGAAAGAGCTGCTGAAATGGCATGGACATTTTGAGCATCTGTCATATCACCCCCAGTTCCATAACCCTCCTTCCAAGTTTCCAGATAGCAGATATTAAGGGTTCCAGATCCTGTTCCATCTCAACTTCATGTTCAATGTCCACAATATTAGGGATACCTATTCAAATAATATACATGTACTACTAAATCTATATAGCTGAGATTTCTTCCCTATCACTGCATATATGTAAATGTAGATGCAGTATAAACAAAACGAGTGTTTTATTTTATTTTCATATTGTGTGGTCTACATGATTATGATTGAGTTTCACATACTCTATAATATGTATTGATGCTTTTAGCTTTCATGAACTCAGAAGAAAATTCAATTAAAAAAAATGATTATAGTCAAAATTGCAATTCATACACTCTACCATCAACATAACTTGGAAATTAATAAGGAAAGAAATAATCTTAATAAAAAGAAAAGTCCTGTTTTAGGCCAAAGAATTTAGTGGTAAGTATTATTTGTGTTGTAGTGTAGTGAATTTTTTATCTAGTATGTTTTGGAAGAAAATTGTCTAGACAGTGTCCAACACCTTGCATCTGGTTACCTTCAAATTTCATTGAGTTATAACTGTGTCTCATATGACTTAACATTTATAATAAATTATTGTTTCTTTTAATATATTTTCTATGTTTGCTAAATTTAAAAGCATCAATACATACATGTAGACATGATAGAGTACATGAAACTCGAAACGTTTTTCCAAAATCAAGCGCACCTGAATAACATCTATAAATTTTTGAATTTTTATTGATTCACCAACATTCCGGAATGCAATCATGTCACACAATATAAAAATAAATTGCAAAACAGAATTGTGTATAAATCATGTAAATTACCCCCTCATGTGTGCACTGGTAACCAGTGGTATTGTTTTTATTATAATATAGTGTAGTGCTCTTTATCACTTTTTTGAATCTATATTGTAAACAACAACTAAGGAAGAATATAACAATTTTTAATCACAAAATCTCTGCTTTTTTTTAAAAAAAACTTTAACATGAATCGTCACTAATTTATAAATACAAATACAAATATTTTATTGGCACAAACACAATTACAGTAATTGGTAAAGGCCCATACAGAACACATTAATAAGTATAATAATACAGTAGAACACAACTAGAATACAAACAATTGGTGTAGCAAATAATGTAGTGTACTCATCAGATACTAGGTGATTCATAACAATGTAGTTACTCATTTATAGCTAGAACATTTTTTCTAATATCAGATATTTGACATAAAAATGAAGATAATATTTTAAGAACCCTTTTACACCTGGTTTTCATCAATGATTTTAACAAATTGTCATTATTATGGATTGTTTGGTTGAAATTAGGGAAAGTAGATAATTTTGTTTTGAATATTTTTCTCTGTGCTTCATATTTCAGACAGAGCAAAATGAAATGTTTTTCATCCTCAATATCAAGGTTTTGACAAACTTTACACAACCTATCATTTTTATTAATTTCAACATATCTACCTTTTTCAATTTCTAAATTATGTGCACTTAACCTAATTTTTGCTAAAAATGATCTATCATGCAGTGTATAATGTTGTGAGTTCACTCATGCCCCCAATTCAGAAAAAAGTACCCAGTTCACTCATATATATATATATACATATATATCTATCTTATCTAATACCGGTATTTTGCTGAGCCACAATCACTTTTACTGAATTTCTGAGGTAATGTTAGTTAAATGGTGTCAAATACTAGAGACAAACCTGGGCAGATCGTTTTTGCTAGGCTAGAGTTGTCATGCGTTTGTGATTCGAATGATGGGTTTAATCTTTGCACAGTAATTTTCAGTCAGACGCAGCTCACCATCGCCTTTCTTGAGTCAACGAAGCCTTGCTGTGCCGCTGAATAGATTTGGTTGACGAAAATCCTCGTTTTCTCCGCATTTCATTCTTTTCGAAACATCCGCTTTGTTTACATTACCGAAAAGTAAGATAAGTCGTAAAATTACCTCGACTTGTTGTTAGTTTGAATCCAATGAAATTTTAGTCACATTTTATATGATTTTATATCAAGTATATCTTTAAACTAAGTAGCATTGTAAATTTTATTTCCAACTCTACTAAAGAGATGAACGACATACGATTCATTTACGTCATTCGGAGTTGCGCGGTGGATTCAAAATCGTCACTACCATACGTCCTTAACTTAATGTCACATGTATGTCATTCATACAGTATTCTGAGATTAACTCAACTCGTTATCTGGAATATCTATCCTTTTAATAAAACTCATTTTATGCTTCAATGTTACCATGACACAATTTTGTGCATCTTATTTTATTTTTATTTTTCCTGGAAAGACATCAAGTTTTCTGAAAATACACTGTATATAGGACAACACCGTCCTCTCGTTATAGACCCCTTGGCTATTATCCATTTTTAAA
Source organism: Saccostrea echinata (assembly GCF_033153115.1). Classification (NCBI taxonomy): domain Eukaryota; kingdom Metazoa; phylum Mollusca; class Bivalvia; order Ostreida; family Ostreidae; genus Saccostrea; species Saccostrea echinata. Next base: position 2,462,665 of record NW_026889806.1, on the reverse strand, counting down.
AAAAATACTCTCTCTCTCTATATATATGACGTATATATGACGTATATACGACGCACAACCATCTGCAAGTAATTATCACTCTTAAAATTAGCATTTACTGTAATAGAAAATAGGATATTTTATTTGCTGTATTTTGAAACGTTTTTGTCCATTGTTTTAGTAACTAATTAGTGATAAAGTAGCAATGTACAGCCTTTAAGGGTTGTATTCATCATATATGTGTACTTTTCGTGTAAAATGACACGTATTTTTTTAGATATATCGAGGCCCTTGGACCTCTTGTTAAAGCAAGTTGTTGAATGGTTTCAACACATTTGCATTTGATATTAATATCACAAGACAATATATTTCTATTTAATTTTAAAATCGTAACATACAATTCATATTCATAGTTTCAAAATCATTTTACATTCCTCCAACCAATGATTGGATCAAATCATAATCATTCAAAAAAAAAAAAAAACAAAACAAAAAAAAAAAAACAAAAAAAAAAAAAAAAAAAAAAAACAAACAAACAAAGAGAAAAAAAACAAGTCACCAATATTTACATTTTCCAACTTTCACACCTTGAACAGTTCAAACAAGAATACTTTCAAAGTTGACATTTGTAAGGTTTAAATACAAGTTATACTCTTTTCCCACGTTTTTGCGTCTTTCACAAAAATAACGACAGAAAAAAATCATTAACGTTCTTACATTAATAAATTAAACATTCAGCAACCAATCAGATATGTTTAAAGTGCAAAACACACCAGTCAAAGTACTTACAATCGTCTGTTTGAATCAAACAGGAAGTTGCATTTTCTTGAAGTTTTGACAAAAATCCTCAGGAATTCAGATTTCCAATATCTTGATTTTTACAAACATGTTTAAAAAGTTGAAAGTATGTACATGTTTAATCTTAAGACACAAAGACTCGATGAAAATTTAATTTTCAAAATTCTGTATTCATTTGTTCTCATTTGTTTGACTTTCAGCTGTATCATGTTTCCTTCGCAGGCCATGAACACTCATCTGAATAATAATACTAACTGTATCGCAATCTAAACAGAATCTATTTGAAAAACAAACTATATACTGTTATGCTACATATTTCTTTGTGTATTCTATTATGTATTTTTAAAGCTAAAAATAAATTTATGCCTCAACAGTTAGTGAGCAAGTATTCTGGCAGTACATATTGTACAGATAAGATAATGCCATATAAATGTCATTCACAGAGTATTCAGAGATACTAAAGAAATTCTCCTCTTTATAAGGGGGATAACTCATGTTTATGCATCAGAATTTCTAAGACACAATTTTGTGTACATTATTTCTATTTTTGGGGGGGGGAAAACATCATGGAGAGAGTAATTCGTAAATTGAGAGGATACCCCCCAACATATATGAATAAAAGATATAATTGTGCAAAAAATATGATCAAAGTCTAATCAGCATTCCTTAGCCCTAACCCTAGGACTACCCCTAACCCTAGGACTACCCCTAACCACTGAATCAGTCCCACCAAAATTAAATTAGATCCTTTGATATATTATCGATAGCCACTTCTGAAAAGAGTATTTCACAGAGGAAAAAAATTCCATGAAAGTCTCATTAAATTTTATTCAGTGGTATAAGGAGGAGTTGCGGATAAGAAATGGGTACCCCAAAGCATAACAGACGGACGGACACCCCCATCACAAACAATGTTCACTTTAATGCTTCTTCCTTTTAAGAGAAAGAAAGTTACGTATAAAGATCCCATCATTTTTATTATTTTAGTACTTTTTAGGTGATTTTCAAAGGTTGCCTGTTGGGAGTATCAAGCTTACTCTATTACACTTATAAGAGTCCTATTGTGACGTCATTTCACCAGTCTAATGACTCTTTCTGGAACTTTAATCTGGGACTATTTTCGGAGTAGAACTGAGAATACCATCTTCTATGTTTAGCCACCATAGAGTCCTCTTTCGATTTCACAAACATCGGTTTCCTTTCATATCGTTTGTTGTTCCAAATCATTATGTCTCTTTCCACCTAAAACATGATATAGTGAACAAAGGGATGTTATTGTTGTTCAGTATTTTTTCTAATGATTATATTTTTGAAATTGATCAAGAAGAATGTATTAAATGATAGTAATAACGAAATAAAATCTATATTCTCATGAATTTTAGCAGATAGCTCTTGAAAATAAATTTTGCGTATTTAACAAAAAATTATGATCATGGTTAATTATTAATATTTATGACATGTAATATACCTGAATGGCTTCCGCTATCATGAAGAATGTGGCTACAATTGTTGGCATATATCTTTGAACATAAATATTATGTACAAGCTTTTGTAACATAGGTTCTACGGGTGTAATGTGGTGGATATAGGCTCCATTTCCTACTGGTGACTCGAAGGTTAGATACACAATTCCTGGACCAATCTGAGTGAAAAAATATTAATAAAGATATGTTTGAGTAAAATCGGATACCTTGCAATATTTAAACTCAAATATCTGCACATATATCTATGGTAGAATTCTTAACCTCCAAATTTTAAAATATGAAATTTGCAAGGAAGTGCATTTTTTTTTTTAAATGTATATATCTCCGAATCTTACATTTATTCAAAAGAAAATGGGCGAACACGGCCTGCAAAATGCCTTTAGCTTCAAATTTCAAAAATCAAATTCAATTATTAAGCAAAGTTCTTATCATTGAAAGGTAAGAAATTATGACAAAGAAAAATCTTTTGTGGAAAAATTCTCTCGGCAAATATTATTCTATGGTAAAAAAAAATCATAAAGATTTTTTGCAAATTTGAACCCAAGCGATAAAAAATCCAGAGTATCGTTTTCATTCTTAGATACTGACACGCCAACCACTACACCACACATCTCATTACGGGTAATGGCATATAAATCTTGTTTGTGATATGAGTCATATGACCCTTAAGGTATGTCACTCGTGAAATTAGTTATATCAAGGATTTTTTGAGAAGTATAATTTAGATAAGTACTCATATAGTATGACTCAAAATCGCAAAGAAAATTGGGGGTCAGTGTGCATCTTACTGAGCAACGGTACAATTAACTTGACCTTTTTGCACTTAAATTGTAACTCTTAGGTCAATCACTTTAATCTTCATCATATTTTATCAGATGTAATCATGGCAATAAATATAATCTTATTTTACGTAAAATAGTTTGAATAATATTTATCATTGAACAAATCATCCAAATTAATGCGCATAAACTATTGTGTAACCTTTTTGCACTTAAAAAGTATCATATTTGGGGTATAAGAAATCTAAATAGGCAATAAAATATTTTCTTGTATCAAACTTTTTATGACTTTAGTGCTGATTGGTTGGGGGTATCGTGTAGTTTAAAATAATGAAAGAAAGAGTTGAGTTCAGTGATGTAAATTTTGAAATTTTGGTCAAAATATGCGATCTTCAGGCAAAAATCAGTGTCAGTTTTATCTTGACTTCTTTAATGTATCTTCACTTCTTGGCAAAGTCTGTTGAGTGAATGTGTAAAATTTGTTCTAAAAATATAAACTGAAACCTATATACTTAATATTTCTAGTCTATAATAACGGAAAAGATTCTCTGAGTAAAAGAATGTGGGGTTAAAATTCAAATATGTTATAAAAATTGAGTTATAATAATTAGTTTTGAAGTTAGAGGTTCTGACTGAAATTTTCTTAAAAGCTGACGAGTGACATACCTTAAGTAACTGGACTTGAATACTTCTCGGAATGATACGAAATTTGTACCTTAAAAAGATATTTTATGGTAGAGAGGGTCTATGATCCATGTTTTTGTTAGCAAAAAATGTAAACATACTTTTTGAAGACCATCGTCGCAAACCACGACCAAAATGTACGATCCTCTCCCGTTGGAGAGTGCTATATGCGGACTCCGAACCGTGGCTCGAGACGATGTTTGAAGATATACTTAAAAAAAAAGAAAAAAAAGAGGAGGGGAGACCCACTTATACAGAAATATTGTGTAACAGTTGAAGAATTGATCATTTTTGCGCTCTTTGGTGTGTGCATGTCATTTCATAAACCAGTAACTTTAAATTTGTGAGATTGTGGCAAATTTTGGAGATTTTACACAAAGTATACTTCAATGTTCACTGAAATACCAAAGAAAATTGTGTTATAATTGAGATTTAATTTTTCAATTTATTTGTCGAACCATACTAAGACATTTTTTATCGGCTTGTTCGCCCATCTTCTTTTAATCAATTTCATTCGAATTTACGATTTGCAAAAATTATCTGCAATTCCTTAAATAAAATTAATTCGATTATAGAGAGCCATAAGCCCAGACGTTTAGTTTGAATTGACCTGTAAGCATAAATAACTATTTCTGTTAGTGTTTGCATTTTTGCATTTACAGGGACGCAGACAAATCATAATATGAAACAGACAGTGCCAGCTTTTCCCTACAAAGTATTCGTCCTGTAAATTTCTTTGGTTGGTATTTTAGTAGAATTGAAAAGTAAAGGAATTTAGTGTTGGTTGAAAATAAATAATGGTAATATTTTTTTATCGATAAATTCTATAATCACTAACGAAGCTGGAATAATTTACCGGTACAATAAAATGTTAAGGTTATTTGAAAAAATGTCAATGGTAAACTTGAAGTCGATTAAAAAGTTTACACGGGACACGTTATCTCACTTGAACAAGTGGATTTACGGGAGGACATGGTAAACAAACCTATTCGAAATAACCTTCAACTTTAAAAACAAGAAAAACTTTCACAGATCTCAGATCTCGAAATATAATTTTGAAAGCCTTGTCTTTCAAATTTGCGATGGATTGCAAGTTCAATCTATGCATGTATAACTGCATGTTATTAATTTTATCATGTCGGACAAGATACATGGCAGTCAACAGTGAAATTTATCGACTAATTCATGTATTTGTCATGTAAATGAAAATGGCGATAGAATTTCACGTTATAAAACAAGATGAAATCAAGCAGGCCCATAGTTAACGGGTACATGTATTTACTTCTTTCATTTTAAATCGTCAGTGCGTGTTCGTTTAACTTTCTGGGCCAAAGATCAAGACTTAGTACGTACTTAATTTTCCTAAAAATTACAGATCTGGTTGACAATTATGATAGTCCAGTTGTCACTTAATCTAAAAAAGTTTAATATTCGTTGCTATGAATTGGCGCCATGAAACAAATTGATTTTAAATTGCGTACTAAGAACTGTGTTAAATTAAAGTAAAATATCTTACAAAAAATATTGTTGGAATAAACATTTATTATTGAAAGCTATGTCATGTTCTTAGGTAAATTCAAAATTTAGAACATGACAGCTACCTTTCACATTTTGAACACGAGTCTGTTTCTGAGCGTTTTGAAATGTTTCTGAGCGTTTTGAAATGTGTCTTTTAGTGTGACTGAAATTGTATGGATGGATAAATATGTCACCTGTCTGGCCTTGACATCCATGTCTAACCCACTGAGCTGCTTCCCAAACAGATTAAGGCTGTGTTTCAATGTCATGGTCCCTATATGTTCTTCCGGAGGAGGATGAGCCTCCCAACTAGCCAACCACGAATGAGAGCCAAATGACCACAACTTGTTCCACATATGACGTAGATCAATACCTGATGTCATCAGCGGAGTGTGCACGCACTGCAAATGCTGCACGTCGGCTCCATTTTCAGGCACTTCCTGTATGGACACGAATGGACGCATTATATTCATGTATAATGACAGTTTTGAATACATACATGTACATGTATCAATTTTGCAATAACTACCAGCAGGCTTAAAGATATCTCAAATAAAAAAAAGTTTATCCGCAACACAATTTACTGATTATTCATGAACTTTAAGGAACATTTTACTTCTGAAAACGCTTTGCACTTTCGCCTATAGGACGAAAGCGAGAGTAAGAAGCCGCACAAACAAAGTTATTGTAGTAAAATTACTAAGATGCAGGAGCGAAACCGCAAATTTAGATGCAAAGGCGTAGGTGCGATATAGATATCGCTCCTTCGACCGCTATTTCGAATTTGTCTATGCTCTTCGCACTTTCGCTAATTCGCATGCATTTTTATTGTTTAGTATTTAACGTCAAAAACAGGCTACATTTAGTCCACACTATACCCTGTTCTATGTACAGAAGGCATGAAGACATTATTATTTTGTTACCTCTATATGACAGTTGATATAGTGTTCTGTACGACCTTTGTACACCCACTCCTTTCGGGTTATCTCGGGAATTGTCGGAATGCTCCATGTTGGTTCGGATCCCTCCGCGTGGTACCATAGATAGATCCATCCGTTGACTTCAGTGGAGGTATACGATTTGACTTTAGCGATATCAGGCACTGTCATGATAAAGATATTGTAAGCAAAGTAGTTAACACCGACTGGGTTTCTCTCATTAATGACTAAGACCAACATATCAATATGCAACTAATGAAGTTAGCCATGAAAACAGCAGTTATAATCAACATATAAATTAAATATACATTATTCACAATGTTGTAGGAAATAAGTGAAAAGCAACCTTAGTGAGTATCAATGAATTAAAATGTTTTTCAACCTTTCTCGGAATAAGGAATTTTGGTACATTTTCCATCGCTTCCTCTGAACTGCCAGCCGTGGAATGGGCATTGGATACAGTCTCCAACAACTTTCCCACCCACAGCAAGATTAGCGCCCATATGTGGGCAATAGGCATCAACTACATGGGCAACGCCATCCTCTCCACGAAAAACAGCCAAGTTTAATCCTGTCCAAAGAAACAAGGGAACAAACACTCATTGAAAATCCATTAACAGGGAAGATAAGACAAATTCTCGTCTTATAAATTATCTTAAACAGCTTGGTCGAATAACAAGTTCAAGACTTCATCTTATACCGGTAATGAAATGTGCAAGTGTTACAATATATAAGTACATGTATTAAAGCTTTAATTACTCTGTGCATGAAATTGAATCCTAGTATTTATTTATCTAAGTCAAACCTGCGATTCATTATTCAAAACTATTTTACATTATATAGTTCGACTAACTAACTCTTCAACATGTCTTACACTTCGTTGTATTGAAAGTGCAAAGTTTTCATCTGAAAACAAGTGTTAAAAAATTCATCACATTCTTTTAAAAGCAATAACAAAAAAAAAAAAAAAACTTCTGCAAGTCGCGGCTCATTAATATTTTTTTTCTCTACCTACCAACCATATTAAACAGGACTTGCCTCATTTTCAGAGTACATTTTATATTCTTTATGTATATATGAACTATAATTGAAAGGTGTCATAGGTCGCACTCCGTTTCCACACTCTGTCGCCCTTTTGAAACATTTGTAAATATTTGTCAATTCCACCTACAAAACGTCAACTAATTAACGATCTTTTTCACATAGAATTGGCAATAAATCAAACTCTATATCGATCACCTTTTCAACCAAGTTTCGATGATGTTATTAAGAGTTTTTCTTACACTTGACTGACAAAATACACCAACAGTAAAATGAACGCATTTGAGAGCTTTTGCAAATACACTTGGCGTCTTTGATTACCAATGCCCCCTGCTTCGCAGAATTGATTTCTAGATTTTTTCTCTATATATTAAAATACATAACTCATGGATAATATACGGTCTTTCAACAGGCTTTGTTATAGAAGGTGTCGTTAGTTCATGTATCTTTATTAAATCAGATCTGATGATCAAGACCTTGACCAGCTGTGTGGTCTTTAACGAGATATATGATAAAGGTAAGGTACAATGACTGCGTTTCAAATTATTTTGATCTATATTTGCTCAACCATGAAGAAAGAGGGAAAAAACAGTCCAAGATCAATATTTTTATACGCCAGCTAATATTGCGCATTTGAACATTTGGTCAAGTCATCGAGTTGTCACCCAGGGTAACATTAAAAATATTTTGATTGAAACGAAGCTTGTGTCACGTTATGAATGCTCGATTTGTTAAGCTAAATTTACAAACACATGCATTATTATTAACAGAAATGGTAATGTTATACCTTAACAAAGTAAAAACAATGCAAACTATACATCAAAGACGTTAAATGTAGCATTTAGCTGATAGGCTGTTCAAAAATATTTTTGTCACAATGGTAACTATTGACTTTCACTGGAAACATGACTGAAATCTTGATATTTGTAGTCTGGGGTTATCTGTATATATACTGCGTTTTGAAGTAACTGTGGTGTCGATTTATAATTATGCGCTTTTGAGATATTAAGGAAAGTTCTTCAACTTCTTTTATATTGTACATGGATAAAAAGCCATTGGATTGTCAATGGAACGCTGTTTACTAAAGCTTAGTAAATCACACATGCTTGCCGTCTTTCAATACACGGAATCACGCCTTTTAAATATTAGATTCATTGAAAGTAAAAAGAAAGCCATTTGTGACCAGGGAAAACATATGAATGGTTACTGTAACCAAGTAAACAGTGACTTACATCATTATTTATTCTACATCAAGGATTTCTGTCTTCCATGTATAGAATTAGGGCCAGAAAAGATGAATAATTGATGATGGTCAATGATTAAAAGAACTAAGACAAACAAAGGGATAATACACACTATACACAGAGCCATGTAAGCTCTTGTAAATATTTTTACTATATGTGTATATATTGTGGGTACTCAACAATAGAGTTTATACAAAATGCCAAAACATTAGCTTGTGGCAACATTTTAATCGAATTTATCATCGGATTTATCATTAATACAGTGAAATAATAGGCAACAATCCGCCTATATCCCACCGGAGTGTTTATAATGGAAGGGTATTCATAATAAATAGTATACTGGCATTTTGTGATTCCAAATAATGTGGTATTTTTACGTAAAATTTTAATGTGTACTAACAGTATTCTTTTTAAAATGACTGCTGTTATATTGTACAACAAGAGTGTGACCAATCCAAATATTGACATTTACTTCATTGCAATTGACGAAATATCATGCCCAAATTTTGTGTACACGGATCACTGATAAATAGGCAAGAGTTTAAAAAGTAATTATTAACAAAAAAAAGTGGTAAAGAAATGAGGCAGTCCGGGTGAATAGCAAAATCACACAACGTATTGTTTAATTAGTTTGAGTTTTTTTTTTCTAAAATTTACACAAGGACGAAATAGATGCTTTTGAAACAATCTGTATCTGTGTAATCTGTGTAATCTGTCATAATCTGTGTAATCTGTGTAATCTAGAACAGGGAAATACTGTTTTTGAAACCATTTGGATCGATGCTTTTGTAGTATTATGGTATATACTGCAGTAGTTTCATGACACTCTGGACTCAAACTGTTTACCACTAAGATATACTTTGAGCCCTTTGTATTCATATAATCTGAAGTTCATGGATACACTGTTGTTCGTATGTTCTGGACTAGAGACTTGGAAAAAAGAGATTATAAATTATACGAGGACCACAAAGGTACAAAGAAGCACTCATAAGTTTGGCGACCTTTAGAATAAACAATAGCTTCTCATCGACACCTATCTAATAAATGATAGATCGAATGGATTATATCGGAAAAATGAAAGAAAACCCCTTGATTAGGGACATTAAACTTAACTTATTGTTTATTTTAAAAACAGTCATCCATTCTACAATCATGTCATCAAGTTCTACATTCTATGCGCCCACCCCAAACTTCCTATAGTCCGCTATCACCTGCATACGGTTTTTATGTCTCCCAACATATTCAATACTCAAGAGCATGCTCTGAGTACGATCAATTTTTAAACCAAGGCAGGCTACTCACACATAAGTTGATGTTGCAGGGATTTCAACAACCTCGTTTAAAGTCAGCTTTCCGTAAATTCTATGGTATTTAAAATGACCTTGTTAGCAAATATATCCTATCATTGGGTCATATTTTGGCTGACTTGTTTTCATACCAATCATTAGGCTTTTGTTTTTGTACTAACTTTGACTACGGAATGTTCCGTCTACTTGATCAATACATAGGGCTCGCGCAGGTGCGACCGGTCAACAGAGGATGCTTACTCCTCCTAGGCACCTGATCCCACCTCTGGAATTTCCAGGGGTCCGTGTTTATGCCCTGTTCACATATTTGTATTGTTTTAAGTTTCTATGAGATCGATCACTGTTCGTTATCTTTACCCTTTTTCATTGCATATAATGAATATCAAGGAATAGACATCCAAAAAAAAAACCCCTAACATTGACAAACCCCAAATGATACTTTGCTTTCTGTGAATGAACTTAACGATAAAATAAAAACTTTGTTTTGATGGCCATGAACAGGCTTCAAAGGTAACAGATTATGAATAATTAATCCATGTCAGGTTTTATGGAAGCATTGGTAGCTAGCGATATCACTGAACTGGGGCAATACGTTCAGGTATTCCGGAAACAAATATCAATCGATCTTGATGCTAGCAATTCATTTTTTTTTTTTTTGAAATTCAAGTTTCTGTTAGATATCAGTGAAATAAAACCTGTGCTCGAATTACATGTAAAGGAAAATTCTAGCGTAGTATGTTGCACAGCCTAATGTAAAATGACCCTTAATGTTTCTTTTTTAAGTGTAATGGGCTAAAAAGATTTCAATGTAGGGAGAGGGGTAATATTTTAGACCACATATTGTCCTTAATTATGCATGTGCTAAAGTCACAATACACGTGGAATTTAAATGCCAACTACAATTTGATGACAACATATGGAACTAGATTAAAAAAATTGCTTTTTTAGAACGTATCTTTTACCTGACAAAAGCTATTTGCAGAATATCTGGAGAACCATAAATTGTTTTAAAGAGATTGTAAAGAGATAAGTTTTAGTCTATATACACCAGTTTTTGAACCTACGTCAAACTTGACAGAACAAAAAGCTGTTTTGTACATGCATATTTCACTTTTGCAATATGAGCATTTTTTTTGTTGTCGATTTCCTATAGCTTCCTACAGCTTGATTCACCTCTGGTTTCTAATTCTGCTTAGAAAAAAAAATCTGAATACAATTCTAACAGGAATGCGATAATCGTATAAATGAAAATCATTAAGTATTAAAGTTCTATTATTTGCTGGGCGTTTGTTTACCTTTCTACATAACAATTATTTGAAATATCAGTATTGTGTTGGTATATTTCCCTTATGGTTCTTTTTTTACCTTTACAAGGTAAAAATAATAATTAGAGGCATTAACTAACAGTGCAATATATTCTAATGTGCATGATACTAAAGATTTATCTAAAGCGACACGACACTTTAAAAAAAACCTGATAGACATCCTTTTCCCGATTACCTTCAAAATGCATTGAATCTATAATAATTACGACGCAAAATGCACCACGCACAAATTGACTCGTAAAACTCGAGTTTTTCCCTAAAAACGATCGGTTCTATTGTACAGGAACAATTTAAATTGCTTAACCCAAGTTTTTCGACTCATAAGGAAGAAGGAAATAAATGTTTAACTCTAGAGATTTGTTAAAAAGTTAATCTACATATTCATTTAAGCATCAGTGTTAAAATTTAAAGTGAAATTATCTTAAAAATAATCAAAATCCTGTTCCAGAGGATCGCATGGTCGGAAACAAACAATTCAAGGTTATTACGAATAAATTTAAAATTCAAGTCCTTCGTAAAGACAAAGAAATTTTAAAAAGCACAGACAAATGATATTGTTGATTGTCAATTGACTGGGTCCTTGAATGTCTAATTATCAGTATATTTCAAAATCTACTCTTGATAAAAAGTATTTATTTTGTCGTGAGAAGAAGATATTTGCTGTCTTCAGTTGTAAACAATATCGAATTCAATGCTTAATGTTACACAGATTATGGGTCGCTGGAAATTAAAGCGTTTGAAATAAGTCAACTGTCAAATATAAGTTAGAAAGTTATTGTAATAAGCATGACCTACGTGTATGTTTAAAAGAGAACAGGTTGTTGGAGTGATACAATGTATGTGAACATGCAGCTACGTAAAATACATCTTACCTAAGACTGAAAGGTTTTGTACATTTCCGGGTTGTAACTTGAATCCCTCCAGAAGTGCAAACCATCCATTGGGATAAACAGGGGGAATGTCCCCCACATTTCTCTGTTTTCTTACTCTATTGACCGTCTCCTTTAAATCCCCATCTGAAATATAACCTAGGTCCCCAAGGTAACGAATTCTGTTGACAGGTACAAACAGAATACCATGCAGTTTGTACAGTACAAAAACAATGACTGCATATGCTACGTAGGTGTAAATTGTGGAGAAATCCGTCAGAAGGTTCCACACAGGAGAGTTCCAATGAGACATCCACAGTCTTCCGGTCTCGTACAGGGGAACGTTCAGCACTCTCTGTGTGACCGATGCAGAGACAACGAGAATCAATACACAAATAATCACTCCCATCGAACTACACTTGCTGAAGTCCCCCATACTTATTAGAACGCAGATAATAAATATCGGCAAAATACACGTGATTTATTTGTTGCCCTTGTTTGCACTTTAAGCGTATTTTAACTGCTTTGCACGGTTTCCCGGTGAAGATTCGATTGAGTATGAATTATGAACATCTTGTATTGAAGTCAGTATAAAATCACACCAATGGATCATTGGACTCGCCGGATTTAAGTGAACAATTAACATACACACATCCTGAAACCCCAGCTACGGGTGGATCTACATGAGCAAACATTACACGCTTTCCGAAGTTTTGCAATTTTTTGAAAATTAAAGCGACAATGCAAACAATGTCAGCGTAAGTACTCAGTTGTGAAAATGGGATCCGTGATTTAAACTAAGCGATGTAAACATGAGGTAATGTTACTTAAAGATGTAAAATAGGTTTACAATCTCCAGGTCATCAGATAAAAATAAGTATGTCACACATTCCATAAAAAGTGTAAAATTCTGTTTTTTCTTGTTGAAAGCGTCCAAGTCTATTTCTTGAATTTATAAATCAGTTTGATCAAAATTCACATCCTGGACCAACAGCGATATTCTGTAAAATTCGTAACATCGCCTATGTTCACAAGAACCAGATTTGAGGTGGGAAAAAATGAAAAGTCTTATGGAGAGCCATGTGAGGTTGTCGCTGACAAGTTCAGGTATACATGTAGTAGGAATTGTGCCCTAAAATAAAAACTGTAAAAGGACTTACCGGGGTGATGTCTTATATTTCCTACAATTTTTCATCATCAAAAACACGACAAGGTCATTTTTTCTAAAATTTGTTTTCGATTATGTACCATAATATATGATTTGTTCATAATAAAATTTATTCTGTTACATGGGTTATAATAATTAGAGGATATAGACAAAATTATTGTAGTACAAATGTTAAAATTATTTACAGGGCTTTTACCTATATCAGATAAGTAAGGCAAGTGTCATATTTATCTTGTTCATTGCTGTATTTTAGGGTCAGGTATTTAATATCACATCATACGTTAGTTATATTTACACCAGCACAGATAAATCCCACACTCCTATATTAACCCGAGCAAATGTTGAACTCATGTAAAGTGTTTATGGAAAACCCCAACGTTCTCTTGATCAACATAGTATTATGACGATGCTTATACTATAATGAGTTCGTGCAAGATCTACAGAGAATAGAAGTTAAATTATATGGGGCAATTTCTGTCAATTCAAAAGGATAGACTTAAAGTACGGAATGAGACAATTCGGTGAAGGAAATTGAGATGATAAAACATTAAATAATATAATCAGGAATCGATAATTGTATAATCTGAGTAGAATAGCAGCGATGTCTTTTGGAAATGTCTAACCCTTAAAATTTCATCATAATCATGAAAAAAAAGTCAAATTGAAAGACTATCATCACTATTACCTAACGATTAGCTATCATTATTCAATAAAAAAACTATATATCAGCTGGCGACACATTATCAGCATACAAAACAAAGTATCAGCATATATTACAAATTATCTGCATATACAGCGAAATGACAACACAAAAAAAACAAACAAACAAAAAAAACCCCTAACAGAATATGCAATGACAAACTGTCTGAAAAGAATGTTAAACAATCAGCATAATAGCATATAAGACAAATAGAAGAATAAGCATATATAAAAGCAAAGTATCAGCATTCAGAAAACATTGAATAAATGTCAGCATACAGTGACAAACTTTCATGCAGCATATGATAAAAAAAATAATATGTTAACTAAAATAACAATTCATCAGCATACAGTAATAAAATAACAGCATAGAATGACAGACCATCATATACAATAATAAACTGTAAGCAAAGACTAGCAAACCATCAGCATATGTGTAATGACACACTATCAACAAACAATGACCAACTATCAGTATATAATAACAAAATATCAGCATATATTGACAAACTTTCAGCATACTATGACAAACTATTAACATACAGTGACAAACTATCAGTATACAATAACAAACCATCAGTACGAGTATACAATGACACACAATCAACATACAACGACACACCATCAGCAAACAGTGACAAACCATCAGTATCCGAGCACAAACTACTAGCATCCAATCCAAACTTTCAGCAAACTTCGAAAAACTCTCAGCATACAATGACAAAATGTCTTGCAGCATATTATAAGAAAGCTATAAAGTTTGCAACAATGTCAAACCTACAGGTTTAAAAGCAAATTATCAGCATAAGGTGACAAACTGTCAGCATAGATTGAATAGCCATGCACGTACAATGACAAAGTTTCGTGATAGAATTACAAACTATCAGCATATATAAAGTGACAAAATGAAAGTATTTTATATACAAATCATCAGCATACTATGGCAACACTTCAGCATACAATGACAAACTATCAGCATACAATGACACATTATCAGCATACAGAGATTTAATCAGCATTTAATGACAAATTATCAGAATAAAATGACAAACTCTTGAAAAATAATAACAAACTATCAGCATATAATGATAACAAATTAGCATACAATAATTTTGAGACAAATGACAAACAGTTTGCAAATTACAATAAACTATTTGCATAAGTTGACAAACTATCATTAAGAATAACAAACTATCGGCATACAATGACAAACCATCAGCATACAGTGTCATTTACCTTACAAAAACAAACCATCAGCATATAATAACACATTATCAGCATACAATGACAAACCATCATCATACAACGACACACCATCAGCATACAGTGTCAAACCATCAGTATACAATGACAAACCATCAGCATACAGTGACAAACCATTAGTATACAGTGCCAAACCATCAGTATCAGCATACAATGACAAACCATCAGTATACAATGACACACCATCAGCATACAATGACACACCATCAGCAAACAGTGACAAACCATCAGCATACAATGGCACACCATCAGCATACAATGACACACAATCCGCATACAATGACACACCATCAGCATACAATAACAAATTATCAGCATACACAGTGACACGCCATCAGCATACACAGTGACAAACCATCAGCATACAGTGACAAACCATCAGCATACAATAACAAACAATCAGCATACAATGACAAACCATCAGTATACACAGTGACAAACCATCAGCATACAGTGACAAACCATCAGTATACACAGTGACAACTATCATTATACACAGTGACAAACCATCAGCATACAATGACAAACCATCAGCATACAATGACAAACCATCAGCATAGAGTGGCAAACCATCAGTATACAATGGCAAACCATCAGCATACAGTGACAAACCTTCAGCATACACTGACAAACCATCAGCATATAATGACATATCATCAGTATAAAATGACAAACCATCAGCATATAATGACAAACAATCAGCATACAGTGAGAAACTATCAGCATACACAGTGACAAACCATCAGCATACAATGAGAAACCATCAGCATACACAGTGACAAACCATCAGCATACAGTGACAATCCATCAGCATACACAGTGACAAACCATCAGCATACAGTGACAATCCATCAGTATACAATGGCAAACCATCAGCATATAATGACAAACCATCAGCATACAATGAGAAACTATCAGCATACACAGTGATATGCCATCAGCATACAATGACAAACCATCAGCACAAAATGACAAACCATCAGCATACAATGACGAACCATCAGCATACAGTGACAAACCATCAGCATAGAGTGACAAACCATCAGTATACAACGGCAAACCATCAGCATACAGTGACAAACCTTCAGCATACACTGACAAACCATCAGCATATAATGACATATCATCAGTATACAATGACAAACCATCAGCATATAATGACAAACCATCAGCATACAATGAGAAACCATCAGCATACACAGTGACAAACCATCAGCATACAGTGACAATCCATCAGTATACAATGGCAAACCATCAGCATATAATGACAAACCATCAGCATACAATGAGAAACTATCAGCATACACAGTGATAAGCCATCAGCATACAGTGACAAACCATCAGTATACAATGGCAAACCATCAGCATACAATGACAAACCATCAGCACAAAATGACAAACCATCAGCATACAATGACAAACCATCAGCATACAGTGACAAACCATCAGCATACAATGACAAACCATCAGCAAACAATTACAAACCATCAGCATACACAATGACAAACCATCAGTATACACAATGACAAACCATCAGCATACAATGAGAAACCATCAGCATACACAGTGACAAACCATCAGCATACAGTGACAATCCATCAGCATACACAGTGACAAACCATCAGCATACAGTGACAATCCATCAGTATACAATGGCAAACCATCAGCATATAATGACAAACCATCAGCATACAATGAGAAACTATCAGCATACACAGTGATATGCCATCAGCATACAATGACAAACCATCAGCACAAAATGACAAACCATCAGCATACAATGACGAACCATCAGCATACAGTGACAAACCATCAGCATAGAGTGACAAACCATCAGTATACAACGGCAAACCATCAGCATACAGTGACAAACCTTCAGCATACACTGACAAACCATCAGCATATAATGACATATCATCAGTATACAATGACAAACCATCAGCATATAATGACAAACCATCAGCATACAATGAGAAACCATCAGCATACACAGTGACAAACCATCAGCATACAGTGACAATCCATCAGTATACAATGGCAAACCATCAGCATATAATGACAAACCATCAGCATACAATGAGAAACTATCAGCATACACAGTGATAAGCCATCAGCATACAGTGACAAACCATCAGTATACAATGGCAAACCATCAGCATACAATGACAAACCATCAGCACAAAATGACAAACCATCAGCATACAATGACAAACCATCAGCATACAGTGACAAACCATCAGCATACAATGACAAACCATCAGCAAACAATTACAAACCATCAGCATACACAATGACAAACCATCAGTATACACAATGACAAACCATCAGCATACAATGACAAACCATCAGCATACATTGACAAACCATCAGCATACATTGACAAATCACCAGCATACAGTGACAAACCATCAGCATACAGTGACAAACCATCAGCATACAGTGACAGTTATTGGATAATAACAAACTGTCATCATAATGTGAAAAACTTTTAGCTTATGTACTAAAAAAAAAACTATAAGCTTAAAATGACAAACCATCAACATACAGTGACAAACCATCAACATACAGTGACAAACCATCAACATACAGTGACAAACCATCAACATACAATAACATGACATTGTATCAATTTTAAAAGACAAATTATCAACAAAACCTTTGACAAATTATCATGATATAATGAACTTAAGAAGTATTACAATGACGAATATAACTATATAAGAAAGCTATGGTGTTCCTTGCATGCCTATGTCTTTGTCGATTCGCTTGTGTTACCCTAAGCATTTTCTTTTCATAGCTATATGTGCCTCACATGGATATTTTCCTTCATTGTAAAGGGTTTTCTTTGGATAGGAAATTACGTGTATTTATTTCCATATTAAGCACTTTAAAATGACTGCGTGCTTTTTAGCTCACCTGAGCCGAAGGCTCAAGTGAGCTTTTCTGATCACATTTTGTCTGTAGTCCGTCTGTCCGTCTGTCTGTCTGTCCGTCCGTCCGTCCGTCTGTAATCTTTTCACATTTTCGACTTCTTCTCAAGAACCACTGGGGCAATTTCAACCAAACTTGCCACAAAGTATCCTTTGGTGAAGGGTATTCAAGTTTGTTCAAATGAAGGGCCACGCCCTCTTTCAAGGGGGAGATAATAAAGAATTAGTGAAAAATTAATAGCATCTTTTAAAAATCTTCTTCTCAAGAACCACAAAGCCAGGGAAGATGAAACTCATGAGGAAGCATCCTCAGGTAGTGTAGATTCAAGTTTTTTTTCAAATCATGACCCCTGGGGGTAGGGCGGGGCCACAATGGAGGGTCAAAGTTTTACATAGAAATATATAGGAAAAACCTTCAAAAATCTTCTTCTCAAGAACAGCAAAGCCATGATAAGTCATATTTATATGAAAGCATCCTCAGGTAGTGTAGGTTCAAGTTTGTTCAAATCATGACCCCCGGGGGTAGGGCAGGGCCACAATGGAGAATCAAAGTTTTACATAGAAATATGTAGGAAAAATCTTTAAAAATCTTCTCAATAACAACAAAGCCCAAATTGGTCATATTTATATGGAAGTATCCTCAGGTAGTGTAGATTCAAGTTTGTCCAAATCATGACCCCCAGGGTAGGGCGGGGCCACAATGGAGGATCAAAGTTTTACATAGAAATATATAGGAAAAACCTTTAAAAATCTTCTTCTCAAGAACAGCAAAGCCATGATGAGTCATATTCTCAGGTAGTGTAGATTCAAGTTTGTTCAAATCATGACCCCCGGGGGTAGGGCGGGGCCACAATGGAGGATCAAAGTTTTACATAGAAATATATAGGAAAAATCTTTAAAAATCTTCTTCTCAATAACAGCAAAGCCCAATTTGGTCATATTTATATGAAAGCATCCTCAGGTAGTGTAGATTCAAATTTATTCAAATCCTGACCCTCTGGGGTTAGGGCAGGGCCACAATGGAGGATCAAAGTTTTACATAGAAATATAATATAGGAAAAATCTTTAAAAATCTTCTTCTCATGAACAGCAAAGCCTTGATCGATCATATTTATGTGGAAGTATCCTCAGATAGTGTAGATTCAACTTTGTTCAAATCATGACCCCCTGGGGATAGGGTTGGGCCACAAAGGAGGATCAAAGTCTGAAATAGAAATGTATAGGAAGATATCTTCTGATGAAGAACTGCAAAGCCATGATTAGTCATTTTGATATGGAAGCATCCTCAGGTAGTGTAGATTCAAGTTTGTTAAAATGATGACCCCAGGGGATAGGGATGGGGCATAATGGGGGATCGAAAATTTTACATAGGAACATATAGGAAAATTTCTTCTTCCTAAGAACTGAAAATCATGTTTAGTCATTTTGATATGGAAGCATCCTCAGGTAGTGTAGATTCAAGTTTGTTCAAATGATGACCCCTGGGATAGGGAGGAGCCACAATGGGGGATCAAATTTTTACAAAGGAATATATGGGAAATTTTTTTAAAATCTTCTCAAGTACAACAAAGCCATTTGTTATATTGACATGGAAGCATCATCAGGTAGTTTAAAATTCAAGCCCCCCCCCCCCCCCCCCCGTAATCTTTTCAATACTGAACTGATTTGTGCTTTTGCCTTGCCAATGTGCTCAAGTGAGCGATGTGGCCCATGGGCCTCTTGTTACTTCTCCTTTTTTTATTTACATGTATATTTCTTTATTAAGGCATTTGTAAAAATATTCAGGGTTTAAATCTTGATGTTTAATTCTGCATTTGATTAATTCTATAAATTTATAATGAAAACAGTTACTTCGATGGACGCTTTTTTGCATTTTACAGGTAAAATTTGTGATCCAAACACAATAGATTGAAACCCTCCTACTAAATTTCACACGTAGAGCTTTGGCGTATGTGACAAGCAGCACGTTTTTAAAGTATTCTACAAAGTGACACCACAAGCTTGCTATATTTAACTGTGACCAATATTGAACGTAAAGTTTCAAATAACATGCTAAATATTGATAATCAGTAATCCTTGAAAAGGACGCGGTCGGCTTCCAAAGTTTGTTCTGCTCTCCAAGCAGTATCTTTTCATATTGCTGCATCATTGTAAAATAGTTCAGCCACCACAGTAACCGATGATTCTCACTGAACTTTGACCTAATCAGGTGTTCTGTGACTCAGAACTCATTTTTTCATATTTAAAATTTCAGGTGAAAAGTCTATGCAAGAGACCGTCAATTTTGTGTCTTTGAAGATGAGTAAAATATAATGGGCAAGAATAAAAACACTTTTTGAAATTTCAAAACATGGAAACAAGGTAATACACTTTAAAGTTTAAACATCCTCTACTTTTTTAAATAAATAAGTAGATTAGAATTCATTCAGATTTGTACTTTGATTCAGAGATATGATTTTTTTTTTCAATAGAAGCTCTACTTTTTTCATTACCTATTCAATAAAAAACAAAATTTGATGAAAAGTGAATCTGAAAAAAAAAAAATTGAAAGTGTTCATACTCTATCAATTCCCAGGTAAACTTTACATCGCACATGAATACTTGAATAATCATGTTAGACATTAATGTGATAATTAAAAATGATTTAAAAAGAAGAATTTCTTGTTTATAACCCTCTCTTAGCACTATTGTTAGTAATAAATTTCTTTGCTGATCAAAGTATTCATTCTATAAGTTTGCTTTTGGAGAACGATATGATGAATGGCGGTGGGGGAAAAAAAGAATCCGTCTTAGCTGTAATGATTTATAAGTATTTAGACCTGACCTTTCACGATCACACTATTTTTGACAGAGGATGGGTGGAATGTTCTTTTATGTTTGATCCCTTAGAGACTTTTCTCTATTAAGCTCCCTTTCACCATCTGCGACAAAGCTCGAGCACTCAGTTCTGATGATTAACTCTGTCATGAAAAGACCCCATGGTTTCTCATTCCGTATTTGCTTATAAATCTGTGCATTTAAACGTAAGAAAGAATAAACATAAATTGTCACAGTTATATTTTATCAGGCAAAGGTTGTTCACCTCTTCTGTTTAAACCGGATATGTCACGTGATAATGGCATCCACCTCGTTTTTAGAATTATGTCACATTAACTTACTTTTACCTCAAAAGTATGTAATAATATAGCGTTTCTAGAGGGACGTCATATTTGGAGGAGGGCCGGAGTACCTGGACAATCCCACCTGTACGACTTCCCTTATCCCGTATTTATGATGCCCTCCTCTACTACATTAGTTCTGAACACTAAGACCATATAAACATTGTTCATATGAGTTGAATACAGTTCCTAAAAACATTTCACTCATGAAAGGAAAATAAAATACCACCCTAAAAAATATATTTTTTTCTTTTCTTTGCAACATGCTATATGTACTCAATGTATTGGCAAACAGTTGGACAGTAATCACTTCTATAATACTATCATGTTGGGGGCTGCACTCTCACGATCAAACTATTTTTGTTTTAAGATGTGACTAATATTACACTGTATTTAGTACAATCACCCCCAGTGGTTGGTGTCTTCTCTAAAGCTGATTATTCTAGTTAATCTGGGGTTTGAATCTGAACATGAGGAACTCTTGGACTTCTATTTCCGTTTGTACACGACTGAACTCGGAAATAAAAATGATGATGTAGATAACTGTTCAAGAAAAATCGTGTCCTCTCCCTAATTGCTTCAATGTTTGTCGTCAACAGCAGAAACACGCTATCCTCGCTATATTATCTGATGGATTATAGTGAATGGGGGATAACTCCTTAGTTAAAATGTATTTGATTATGATTACAAAAACTTCAATTTAAAAACAAAAACAAAAACCTACGATTCTAGTATTTACAGGAACTTGAAAGCAGACATTTAATTACTTTTATCTATTTCACAGGTATTGGTTTAAAAGTATTTGAATTTAACAGTATATGTCAACTAAATTAAAATCTAACTTTGAATTAACCAAAAGAAAAATAGATTTTTTTCTAATTATATATAAAGTTTTGATTTGAATACTTGAAAATTATGATCGTACCTATTTGATATTATTATTATATTGAGAAACAAAGACATTCTGAAAATTGTAGGATTTGTCATGATAGCTGTTTGGTTTGGTTTATACAAGTAATTAGCTTTTCAAACAGTCATAAAAGATATTTATTATCATTTGAAAAAAAAATCTGTTCTACATATAGAGTTACATCATGTTGCTCATATGTTGCTTTAATATTCAAAAGTAATTCCATAAATTATAAATATTTATAGAAATACATGCAATATGCTTGTTTTTTTTTTCAAGGAAGTTTGGTTAGTGGTCAATGTTTCAGAAAACTTGGCAAGCAATAGAAGTCAAAGAAATATTAACGTGAGAACGAGAGAAAGAAAATAAATTCTCTTATGATCATACCATTATTGATCGAAGATATCTGTAATATTTTGATAAGTTGGTCCCTTGCAGAGTTTTTATACTTGACGTCCGCTAAACATCTGCGACACTGATCTGGAGACTCGCAGCACAGTTAAGGCTACAAAAAGGGGGCGGAGCCTAATTTGTACGGGAAATTTTAACTATGACATCATACAAAACCAACAATTCTTAAAAATACTACAAAATGAAATGATTTGCTATTTTAAACTATAGGAAACCATCAAACTACATCTAAACTTACTATAACATGCTATTACGTCTTTAGTTAAATTCCACATAGCAAGGTATAAACAAGTCACTGATCGCGATGCACTTGTCGATGTGACGTCATTTCGTAAAACTTGACGCAGTTTGTATGCAGTGAGAGGCGGATCAAGAAATATTTTCACAACGAAAAATGTATTCTATAATTAAATAAAATATTTTTAAAGATATTTAAGAGGTCATTAACTTGGATGCAATCTCTTCTTTATGATTTTATTCATATATATTCCGTATATTTCCTGTTTAATTGATACTACCGTATATTTGTATGCAAGTACATTGGAAGGTAATGTAAGGGTCTTAATAAATCGATCTAGTGCAAGGGCATACACTCAATGGATCACAGTAAGCTTTTACATATAAACTCTAGAAGTATTAAGTTATCTGAAAAGTGATGCGATCCTGGTGAAATCTTGAAAATGAATTAATTATATCTATATTTAATGCCGTTGACCAGCAAAAAATACAGAATGCGGTCATATAAGTTTGATTTTAACAATGAAATAACAGAATCTATAGAGGATCGCAGCACTTTTCAGAAACTGCGATGCGTGTTGAAAATATTTATACTCTAAATTTAGAATTTTAACTTGATTATGCCCTTGCACTAGTGAAATTTATAGATAACCTCAATACTGCAAGTATATGTGCTATATCACGTGACTGCCGCATCACGTGACAAGTCTAAATATAAAATCTTATCGTCCTCAATATGTAGTTATTAACCATAATTACATTTGTCGGATATCAATAAATTACTGAAAAGAATCGCCATACTGATTAAGAATATATTTATAATCACAAAAATTGCCGATATTTCCATTGCGCACCTTAACTGTAAGAAGTATTATCGTCGCTTCCTCGTTGTTTTTCTCTCTGTTTGGACCAGAAATTCTGAGCAGTCAAGGACATAAAGAGAGCAAGAGGCACATGGGCCACATTGCTCACCTGAGTAATTTCCTTCCCAGATTTTCCTCCTTGTAATACTTTTTGTGGCCCCACCCTACCCCCATGGGTATGATTTGAACAATTTAGAATCTACACTACCTCTGGAGTCTTCCATATAAGTTTCAGCTTTTCGAGCTGAATAGTTTTTGGAAAGAAGATTTCTAAAGATTTTTCCTATATATTTCAATGTAAAATTTGGATTCCCTATTGTGGCCCCACCTTACCCCCTAGAGTCATGATTTGAACAATTTAGAATCTACACTATACGCTACACCAGAAAGCTTTCACATGAGTTTCAGCTTTTCATGCCCAGTAATTCTTGAGAAGATTTTTAAAGATTTTTATGCCCCCGGATCGAAAGATCCCGGGGGTATATTGTTTTTGTCCTGTCTGTCTGTTTGTCTGTTTATCTGTTTGTCTGTTTGTCCGTTTGTCTGTTTGTCCGTTTGTCTGGTTGTCTGCCTGTCTGTTGTCAACTTTAACCTTGCCCATAACTTTTGATTGGTTGGAGCTATGACTTTCATATTTCACATGTGTATTCCTTGTGACAAGATCTTTCTTTTGGTACCATCATATTTGACCTTATGACCTTGACCTTGGAGTTTGACCCACTTTTGCAAAATTTTATGAGACTTTAACCTTGGCCATAACTTCTGAACAGTTGGTGCTTGGGGTTTCAAACTTCACATGTGTATTCTTTGTGACAAGGCCTTCCTTTGCATACCAACAACTTTGACCTTTTGACCTTGACCTTGGAGTTTGACCTACTTTTGAAAAACTTTAACCTTGGCCATAACTTTTGAACAGTTGGTGCTTAGGATTTCAAACTTCACATGTGTATTCCTTGTGACAAGACCTTTCTCTGGATATCAACCACTTTGATCTTTTGACCTTGACCTAGGAGTTTTACCTACTTTTGAAAAACTTTAACCTTGGCCATAACTTTTGAATGGTTGATGCTAGGGCTTTCATAATTCACATATGTAATCCTTTTGACAAGACCTTCCTTTGGATACCAACCACTTTGACCCTTTGACCTTGACCTAGGAGTTTGATCTACTTTTGAAAAACTTTAACCTTGGCCATAACTTTTAAATGGTTGATGCTAGGGCTTTCATAATTCACATATGTAATCCTTTTGACAAGACCTTCCTTTGGATACCAACCACTTTGACCCTTTGACCTTGACCTAGGAGTTTGACCTACTTTTGAAAAACTTTAACCTTGGCCATAATTTTTGAATGGTTGGTGCTAGGGCTTTCATACTTCACATATGTAATCCTTGTGACAAGATCTTCCTTTCGATACCAACCACTTTGACCTTGACCTTGACGTTTGACTTTTATTTAAAAAACTTTAACCTTCGCCATAACTTTTGAACAGTTGTATCTATGTCTTTCAAATTTCACAGGTGTATTCCTTGCGACAAGACCTTTCTTTGGGTATCAACATTTTTTATCTTTTGGCCTGGATTTTGACTTGCATTTGAAGAAACTTTAACCTTCGCCATAAGCTGCCATACGGGGGCATCAGTGTTTCACAAACACATCTTGTTCCTATATATTTCTATGTAAAAATGTGATTTGTGATAAATAAGTACATTTGCAGTATTGCTATAAACATGGACACATGAATATCGGAGTCTGGATGAATGTTTAACTTAGAGACTCTAAAATATAAGTTGTCTTTGTAACCGATCTCGATGCAATATTAACGAAATGGAATATGGAGATAGCGAACAGAAATCAAGCTCAAAAGTCCATTGAAATAGAGAGCCTCTATTACAAATCGTGAGCAGAGCAAACAAGGACTTCTAAAAGTGTTAGTGATTGGATCAGATACCATGGAGGAGTAAGCATCCCCTGTCGACCGGTCACATCCGCCATGTGCTCCCTGTCATGATCGGGCAAAAAAAAATCAGCATGAGCAAGAAGAAAGTGTACTTTTACTACCAAATACGAGAGGTTAGTGTATGGTCAATAAGCATGACAAAGTAATTGTAATGGAGACTTGAATCAGAAAGTTGGATAAAATAATTCAAGCTTGGAAACAGTAAAAGGAAAGTATAGGATAGGAAATATAAATGACAAAACGGCTGTAGTACAAATGGAATGATTGTGACGAGAACAATATTTCTACATGAAGAGATCTACAAAAGAACGTAGAATTGAACTCTATATAAGACAAATATGATCATGAACGGTGGCATGAGAACATCACTGAAAGACATAAAGTGATGAGCGGTGGTGCAGTGGTAGAACGTTTGCACTAGAATCGCGGAGTAAGGAGTTATTCCTTACGTCGCAGGTTCGAATCCCACTGCGGGACATAGAGACCGATCCTTCGGTTGAGACCGTATAAACCGAGATCCCGTGTCTCGGTAGGCGCTGGCACGAAAAAGATCCCTCACCGCTCAAAGGCCCTTAGTGCTGAGTACAGATCTAAATTTGCAGCCCTCCACCGGCAAGTGGTGGCGTCTCAATGTGAGTGAAAAATTCTCGAAGGGGCGTTAAACAAACATCGTTCCGTTAGGATCAATCAGAATAGAAGTTATTAAGAACAGTGAAAAAAAAAGAAGAGATATTTGAAGTGAAGAAGGTAGGCAGTGATAAGACCACGAGAGGTTTATTGTAGAGGTCAAGAACAGGTTTCAGATACTACAGGATTTAGACGAGGTAGAGAAGTACGACAAAATGGTTGACCTGCATGTACAGGGAAGCTGCGAAGACATCATAGGAAAGACAAAGAAACAGGGTAAACCATGAAACAGAGATCATATAAGGATGGACGAAAGAAAGAAAATAAATGGAAAGCTTTAAATAACAACACCAGACACTAAAAGAAAAATCAAAAGGGACCAACATATAAAAAGAAAAAAATGCTATAGAAGATAAGAGAAACTGGATAGAAGGAAAAACTAAGACTGCAGAAATGGCTAGAGCTGTGTGCTCACAAAGAGATCCATAGTGAAAAAAAAAGACTAGCTGTTGGGTGAAGGACAAACATGGAATGCTGAAAACGGAGAAGGCCAGGAAGATTGTTGAACAGTTCTGTGAGATATTGAACCGAGAAGAACTAATAACTCAAAAAAATATATATATAAAGATCGAGGAAAAGGAGGATATAGATACAGAAGATCCTCGACAAGACTAGTGGAAATGAACAATAAGATTTGGGTGACAGAAACCGGACAAAGAAAGGAAAAAGGAAAGAAAAAAGGAAACAGAGATATAAAAAACCACGAGGGGCAAAATAAAGAAATGAGATAACTATCTTGGAGTGATCCTAAAACAATTTACAAGCAAAGTATTCAGCGAATGATTATTCAGCAGATAAAAAAGGAGTAAATAGTACATGAAACACTGAAGAAAAAAACGTATATGTTTTAGACCAGAGAGGGAATCAACAAAACAGATATTTATTTTATGAAATATTTCAAACTCAATATCCAATTTAACACTTTTTGTCGACAATGAGAATACTTCTGACTCAGGGTGCACAAGGACAGTTTAAGAGTCACATTGATGAAAATATTGAATTCGAAAGAAGATCATAGGTACATGTACATGGAGGATTTGAATATACAGTCATCGATGAAAAGAATGGTTACAGATAAAGACTGTTTTGAAGCAGGATTGTGTTATATCCGGATTTCTTTTTCTTATTGCGAATGACTAGTTGATAAATCAAACAAAATCAGACGGGACTTAACATCATTACTAGAAGACCTAGATTATTCCTCTTTTAGCATCAAAGATTTAAAATCTGAGAGAAATAGACAGGAAACTAGCACCAGAAGCATCAAGAATGGATCTT
Organism: Saccostrea echinata; assembly: GCF_033153115.1. Classification (NCBI taxonomy): domain Eukaryota; kingdom Metazoa; phylum Mollusca; class Bivalvia; order Ostreida; family Ostreidae; genus Saccostrea; species Saccostrea echinata. Next base: position 2,435,135 of record NW_026889806.1, on the reverse strand, counting down.
AAGTTGAATGGAAAAAAAAATCAGGAACAGAAATTTCAGCACATTTGACAATGGGAAAGTAGAAAATGCAAGTGAATTTATTCAACAAGGCTATGGGAAAAAAAGAAGGTAACAGAAGGCAAGAGGTCACTCAGTTTCCAATATTCTATGTGGATTATCCAAAATATCCCTCCATGCCCTTTGACAAAAAGTGGTTCTATAAATATGGTTCCGGAATACCCATTGAATCCAGAATTATGACTGAAATAATAAATATAATAATATTACGTCTTAAGTAAATTCTCTATTTGGCACGTTACAAATACAACTAGATTGTAAAACCCTAATGCGCTGTATGTGATAAAAATATCCATAGGATGTTGAACTCAGTACAATTATCAGCCAGTGAATCATTTCCTTTTTATTTGGAATCCAAAAATATCATCCCCCCCAAAATAAATAAATAAAAAAGAAAAAAAGAGAGATGACCTCGACGTGATTTGAGAACGCAAATTTCTGATCTGGAGTAGATGCGCTACCATTGTGCATTGAAGTCATATTACTGCCTTTCCCCAAACAGATGATTTTTCATCAGGACAGATGTTAACTTTAAAAAAAAAAAATCTTGAAACTAATTTTTTTTTCATTCAAGTAAAATGAATTCACTTTGAATGAAAATTTCATTTCTCATTCAATTTTTCTCTATATTGTCGTATAAAGTGGAGATTTGAGATATGCGTCAATTACTATCAAAGAAGTTCTTAATTAAATATATATAGCGATCCATCAATCCATATTTTTAGCTAATTCAGATTTTCTCTAAACATAAAAAAGTATCACTTGACCTCGACGTGATTCGAACACGCAACCTTCTGATCTGGAGTCAGACGCGCTACCGTTGCGCCACGAAGTCAGATAACAACCATTCATTCTTACAATCTCACATTATCCCTTCAATACCACTGGCAACAGGTGAGACGTATTTTCATAGGAGAAACACGTTTATTCATAATTTAATCTTGTGCATGTAAGTTCGAAGTACCTCTAACATTATTGCTCAGCGTTTATAAAATTGTACTTCTGACGCTAAAATAGGGTTGTTTGCACATACTCATCTCTCATATTGATGTTATTGAAAAGACGAATCTTTCCGAAGATTTTCTGTTTCCCTACCAGAAAAAGTTGGATCCTTTTTGCTACCCCAAAATGAAATGGATGACGAAATTAGTGGGCTGATTAAAAGATATTTCCATCTGAATGTGCCATATTAGCCTCAATGTCATTGAAGTTTCAAGATTTTCCCTATAGTTTATTATTTACATTGTATAATCTCCTTTGTTTTAACCCATTCCATACTATAACACACAAGATGGAAAAAGGTAGTTGTTCGCCATTTGAGAACATTTTCAAAGGCATAAGTCTTGCACAGTTTTGACAATAATAAATCAAGAGTTCAGAAAGCGAACGAGCAAATGTGAAAACAAATCCATACCAAAAAGACAGGAAGGGTCGTCAGAATATGTAAAGGAGAAGTCTTGGGAAAACCTGTAAATGTTAGAATAAGTGTCATTAACATTTGTTACAAGGTCATTTACTAATTGGCTTAAAATATTTAAGTCTAAATTTGCACTTAATAAGGACTGATGACCCGTCTCGGGTGCAAGGTGAAAACAGACACAAAGTTAAACTGAGAAATTAATAATAAAAGCAGAATTAAAATTAATAAGATAACAGATTCAGTATAAAAGAAATGCATTATCAACAAGGGAATCATTTGTTTCATAAAAATCCCCCCCCCCCCAACCACCAAAAAAAAAAGCAATAAAGGAAAAAAGATGACCTAGACGTGATCTGAACACGTAACTTTCTGATCTGGAGTATATGCGCTACCATTGTGCAACAAAGTTATATAATTACTGTCTTTCAGCAAACAGCTGATTTTATCATAAGTACAGATGATACAAAGTTTTTTTTTTTTTTTTTTTTTTTTTTTTTTTTTTTTTTTTTTTTAAATCATGAACTTACAATCAAATCTTTGTTTATTCACCTCAAATGTTTCATTCAAAGATTCTCAATATTGTCTTATACAAAGATAAAAAAATGTATAGAAGCATAATTTAAGGGTGATGGTAAATAAGAGGAGATTGGAATATCATAAATGTCTACAATTTCTTAATATTTTAGAGATTTGATATATGCATCAATTAAAACCAAAATAAGTCCATAAAAATATATAGAGATCCACCCATTCATTTATTTACTTAAGTAAGATTTTTTCAAACATGAAAAAAGTTCCACGTGACCTCGACGTGATTTGAACACGCAACCTTCTGATCTGGAGTCAGACGCGCTACCGTTGCGCCACGAAGTCAGATAACAATCATTCATTCTCGTACAATCTCACATTATCCCTTCAACACCACTGGCAACAGGTGAGAGGTATTTTGTTGATTATAAACATAGGAAAAACACGGTCATTCATAATTAAACCTTGTGCATGTAAGTTCTAAGCATCTTTAATATTATTGCTCAGCGCTTAAAAATTTGAATGAACTGATGACACTGACAAAAGGTTGTTTGCACATACACATCTTTCATATTCATGTTATTGAAAAGAAGCATTTTTCCGAAGATTTTCTGTAATTCCCTGTCAGAAGAAGCTGGATCCTTCTTGCTACCCCAAAATGAAATGAAAGACGAAATTAATGGAGTAATGAAAGGAATATTTTCATCAATTTGGCATAAATTAGCCTCATGGACGTTTCAAGATTTCTTCTATAGTTGATTATTTACAATGCATAATCACGTTTATTCAACCCATTCAATGCTATAGCACACAAGATGGAAAAGGAAGTTATCTGCCATCTGAGAACATTTTCAAAGGCATTCGTCTCACTCAGTTTTGACTATTATAAATCAAGAGTTCAGAAAGCGGACGAGCAAATGTAAAAAAAAAAAATACCAAAAAGGACAGGAAGAATCGTCAGAATATGGAAAGGAAAAGTCTTGGGCAAACTGTAAATGCTAGAATAAGTGTCATATTAGTTCCAGGGACATCTACTCATTGACTAGAAGTTCCCTATGCTATTTATCATATCAAAAACATATAAAACGTAGCTAAGTCAAACTTTGAGAATCATTTCTCCAGTAAATAAATATGTGAAGATGTCTTTTAAAAAACCTTAAAATGAAATAATGACTCTAATACCTGTACACTGTATGTAGTAAACATGCAGTAGCCACCAGCGTCATATAACCGTTTACTCTCAGTTTTTATTTATTAGGACCGAAAGCTGAAAATATTCAAGTCTAAATTTGCACTTAATAAGGACTGATGACCCGTCTCAGGTGCAAGGTGAAAACAGACACAAACTTAAACTGAGAAATTAATAATAAAAGCAGAATTAAAATTAATAATATAATAAGATAACAGATTCAGTATAAAAGAAATGCATTATCAACAAGGGAATCATTTGTTTCATAAAATCCCCCTCCCCCCCCCCCCACCAAAAAAAGCAATAAAGGAAAAAAGATGACCTAGACGTGATCTGAACACGTAACTTTCTGATCTGGAGTATATGCGCTACCATTGTGCAACAAAGTCATATAATAACTGTCTTTCAGCAAACAGTTGATTTTATCATAAGGACAGATGATACAAAGTTTTAAAAAATCATGAAACTAACATTTAAATGTTTGTTTATTTACGTAAAATAAATAATTAGTTGCAAATGTTTCATTCAAAGATTCTCAATATTGTCTTATACTAAGATAAAAAAATGTATAGAAGCATAATTTAAGGGTGATGGTAAATAAGAGGAGATTGGAATATCATAAATGTCTACAATTTCTTAATATTTTAGAGATTTGATATATGCATCAATTAAAACCAAAATAAGTCCATAAAAATATATAGAGATCCACCCATCCATTTATTTACTTAAGTAAGATTTTTTCAAACATGAAAAAAGTTCCACGTGACCTCGACGTGATTTGAACACGTAACCTTCTGATCTGGAGTCAGACGCGCTACCGTTGCGCCACGAAGTCAGATAACAATCATTCATTCTCGTACAATCTCACATTATCCCTTCAACACCACTGGCAACAGGTGAGAGGTATTTTGTTGATTATAAACATAGGAAAAACACGGTCATTCATAATTAAACCTTGTGCATGTAAGTTCTAAGCATCTTTAATATTATTGCTCAGCGCTTAAAAATTTGAATGAACTGATGACACTGACAAAAGGTTGTTTGCACATACACATCTTTCATATTCATGTTATTGAAAAGAAGCATTTTCCCGAAGATTTTCTGTAATTCCCTGTCAGAAGAAGCTGGATCCTTCTTGCTACCCCAAAATGAAATGAAAGACGAAATTAATGGAGTAATGAAAGGAATATTTTCATCAATTTGGCGTAAATTAGCCTCATTGATGCTTCAAGATTTTCCCTATAGTTGATTATTTACAATGCATAATCACCCTTTTTAAAACCTATTCAATACTTAAGCACACAAGATGGAAAAAAGTAGTTGTTCGCCATTTTCAAAGGCATTCGTCTCACTCAGTTTTGACCAATAAAAATCATCAAGAGTTCAGAGAGCGAACGAATCCATACCAAAAAGGACAGGAAGAATCGTCAGAATATGTGAAGGAAAAGTCCTTGACGAACCTGTAAATTTTAGAATAAGTGTCATATTAGTTCCAGGGACATCTACTCATTGACTAAAAGTTCCGTATGCTATTGATCAAGTACATACAAAGCAAAAGTTAGCTAAGTCAAACTTTGAGAATCATTTCTCCATTAAATAAATACGTAAAAATTTCTAAAATTAAAAAAAAAAAACCCAGATATTTGAAATGAAATAATGACTCCAATAGCAGTATACTGTAGTAAGCAAGCAGTTGCCACCAGCCTCAAATTTAACTGTTAACTCTATTTTTGAGGATTGAAGGATTAAAGTAATTAGGTCTAAATTTGCACTTAATGAGAACTGATGACCCGTTTCAGGTGCAAGGTGCAAGTAGACACAAGTTTTAAATTTAAAACAAAAGCAGACCTTGAATTACATCGTCTTCAGTTAAAAAAATGCATTCTTTTTTTTTAAATAAAAAAAAAAATTAAAAGAAAGCAAATAAAGATCTCAACGTGATTTGAACACGCAGCTTTCTGATTTGGAGTAGATGCGCTGATTGTGCAGCGAAGTCATCTAATTACTATCTTTCAGAACAGCTGATTTTCTCATAGGGACAGATGATACACCTCTAAAAAAAATCATGAAACTATCAATAAAATCTAAGTTTATTAAGCAATCTATTCATCCTTTTTTAGTTGATTAAGATTTTCTCAAACAAGAAAAAAGTACCATATGACCTCGACGTGATTTGAACACGCAACCTTCTGATCTGGAGTCAGACGCGCTACCGTTGCGCCACGAAGTCAGATAACAATCATTCATTCTCGTACAATCTCACATCCCTTCAATACACTGGCAACAGGTGAGGCGTATTTTATTGATTATAAACATACTTACATGGGAGAAACAGGTTTATTCAAAATCTAACCCAGTGCATTTATGTACCTGCCTCCTATATTATTGTTCAACGATATAAAAAAAATGAATAAACTTCTGACACACTGAAATAGGATTTTTTGCACATAATTTTCAACTCATTCAGTACTATATCACACAAGATGGAAAAAGGTAGTTAAAAGATCATTGACAAGAAGTTTCATGTGCTATTGGTCATACCAAAAGCATGGAAAGCGAAGTTTTAGCTACAAGCCAAACTTTGAAAATCATTTCTTCATTAAAATGACATAATGACTCCAAGAGAGGTACACTGTATGTAGTAAGCATGCAGTAGCCATCATCTTCAAATATAATTCTTACTTTTTATTTATAAGGATCGAGGGCTTAAAGTACTTAAGTCTAAGTTTGCACTTAATTAGGACTGATGACCCATCTCAGGTGCAAGTAGAAACACGCTTAAATTAATTGGATTTTTTTTAAAAAGCAGAACTTTAATTAGTATAAACTAAATGCATTAATATGAAATTGTCATCAAAGGCAAACATGTTGATCCAAAAATAATTAAACTCACTGATACATTATTTCATAAGAATGTTTCTTCTGACAAAGAAATTGATCTGGTCCCAGGATCATGAAACAGACTTAGACTTAAGTCAAATTTTCAAGCCCCTGTAAAATTTTTATTAATTATTGAATTAATCTCAAAATTTGCAAATAACAGCACTTTTGTGAATCAATATTGAAACATATTTTGATTTTGGTCTGCTTGACTTCTACAACATCAAAGTATGATCTAAAGATTTTGACTTAAGCTTAATATGTTTCATGATCCCGGGGCCTGATTCTTTAATCAAAAATATTCAAAAAAGAAATTACATGCATTTTTATTGGTCATTTATTCTTTCTAAAAAATATTCATTTACACTGGGTATAAGAGAAAGACAATTTTGAGCTTATGGTTTACAGAGCTGACTAGGTCTTTAAATCACTCATTATGAAAGACCTCACAAAGGGAACGGGCAATGAACATCGACAATAGTGACAAAGAACAAAAAAGTGAGAAAAAGAAATAGATTTCACGTAAAGGGATATATGCGTTAGATTCTGCAACATTATCTAAAAATGTGTAATTTTTGATACACGAGCATCTTATCCAAATTCTAGATTATTCGCGAAGTGTAATAATGCATAAGTGATCATAAGGTCTACTTCGGATCCAGCGGGTTACTCGTGCAGTATAATAATGCATGTGTATATATATATCTCCTCTGGCATTCACTGGAAGTGACGAATAAAAAATACTTTTTAAAAGTCTGTTTAAATCTAAAAATGTTATAAAACAGGACATGGATTTGAAATCAAAGTGAAATTAATGTTAAAGGAAATGGGAGAAGAAAATAGAGTGGTGAGATATCATACCTTCCTCGTGGTTTTCTTTTCTTTTTTTTGTTTTAACAATTGAAAACTGAAATATTTCAGAGATAAAATGTCATAAAAATGTTTCCTGTATAAGTTTATTGTACTTTGAGGTTGAGTTCTTACTTTATAATCCATAGCTTGTCACTAGCATCAATTACAATAACATTTTTATTAAACATTGAAACGTAAATATCGGATCTCAGTGTCATGTTGTAAATTTTGAATTTCCTGCCACCCGTTAAATTCAGAATTTACAACATGACACCAGCATGAGTGTTGATATTTAGGAACACAAAAAGGATACGAGTCTTTCTCACCCAACCCTAGCTGATTCAACATAAACAAAATGGAAAAAGCATAACAAAATCTTTAACAAATCTAATTATCATTTATGCACGAGCACAAACTCTTTCCTAAGTTTTCAGAGATGTTTTGAGATATATTGAAGAATATATTTTTTTTCCCAACAAGCTTATTGTAACAAGGTCGATTATTGACTTTAGCTTAATGTTTAATTTCCCATATTCTTAGTGGATTTCCTTCCTTTTTTCCTTTGAATCACAGCACCCTTTACTGTGCGGAGCATTATGGAAAGGCTGTAACATCTAACAAGTCTATCTATGGTACAGTTGGTACATTGGTCGCCTCGTGTGCTGAAGGTCGTCAGTTAAACTTTTATGAACTTTGAAAGATGACCATCACCAAGCATTCAGCATTCCATGTGAAAGGCACGGGTGTTGTTGGAAGATATCTCAAAACTTAGTTAGATCCATGTTGCATTGTAGCTAATATAAAAAAAGATATTGATATAGAACGCGAAACAAATTTGGCACTTAACCTACAGCTGGAATTAATGTTTGCTCTTCCTCAAATACCCACACAGAGAGTAACCTGACACTTGGTGACACCTCATCATAACCCCTCATCTTCATATTCGAAGTCAAATGCTAGCATTGAAATGGTAAACAATTGATTCTCATGTCATCTCTTAATTGCCAACATGCAATAGGTAAGTTGTACTTATCTGATTATAAACATCGGGTACTCCATATTAAACATTGTAAAATATGAGTTCGAAGTACATCTATCAACGTTTTAAAATTTGAAAAAAAAAGTTCTGACATTAAGGCAGGTTATTTGCACATACCAATTTATCAGTGTAATTGAAAAGAAGTATTTTTCCGAAGATTTTCTGTAATTCCCTGAAACAAAGTTTGGACTCTCTTTTCTATCCCAAAATGACATCGAGGACCAAATTGGTGAACTTACAGAAGAATATTTTTAATGTCAAAATGACAATTCATCATTACCTCGTTGAGGTACGAAACAGATTTTTCAAGATTTTCCCTTCATTTTATTACATGCAAACATGAAAAAAAAACAAGGCTTTTTAACACATTCAGTACTATATATAAATCAAATGCTTGTATTAAAATTTCAAATTTAAACAAAGAGAGACGTTCATCATTTTTCAAAGATATTGTTCTGGCTCATTTTAACTATTAAAATCAAGTGTTCCGAAAGCGGACGAGTAAACGTGGAAAAAGAACGGTCAGAATACGGAAAGGAGAAGTCTTGGGGAAACCTGCAAATGCTAGAATAAACGTCATTAACTCTACAATGACTGGAAGTTTATTAGGCTTTTAGTCATATCAAAACCATACAAAGTCTTAGCTAAAAAGTCAAACTTTGAGAATTATTTCTCCATTAAATAAATACATGCATGTAAAAATGTTTAAAATTAAGAAAATGAGTTTCTAGTATAAAATATTGGATAAACAGTACACTTCGAAAATAGTATTGAATTAAGATAGTGATATATCATATCAAAAAACATGATTTTACAATATGTTACATAATCTTTTATTTATCGTTTTATATGCATATGACCCTTAATTTACATGAAATCGGTTTCTTGTTCGCAATGGTCATTTGTCTATTGTTACTAATTGTCGATATTCATTGTCCTTTCTCTTTGTGCGCTCTATAATAACTGGTCAGCTCTGTAAACCGTATGCTCGAAATTCCCTTTGCTTTATCTAATGTATATAACTATTTTTCGACTGACAATAAATGATCAATAAATAAGCATGTAAATGTAAAAGATTGGATTTTTGAATAATTTTTGTTTCTAAAAAAAAAAAGAGCAATATATTTGTCGGAACAAAAAAATTAAAGCTATCGATACATTCTTATTAGTAAATGTATCAGTAACTTCAATTAATCTAAACTTCTTTGATTAACATGTTTGCTTTGGTTACATTTTGATATCTTAAAAAATATGTTTAAGCTTATTTATATCAGATTTTGTTTTAACGCTGATGATTTCCAAAAGAAACTTTGGCAGAAATGGCCTTTGAACCTGACCGATTTTTAAAGGAATAAGTTGTCAATCCCATGGAGAGTTATCTCCCTTATCAGAGTATCAATGAACCTTAAAGATGTATCTTATTCAAGTTCTGTTTTTATTATAAATTTCATCATTTTAAACTCACTTCCAGATTGGACATCAGTCGTAATAGTGTCTTTTCACAAATTTTATTTAAAAATAACTTTGTTGTTATAATAATTTTTAGTAGTCATAACAACAAAGTTTATTTTTAAATAAAATTTGTGAAAAGACAATAAATTACGCCCTTAGACTTGAGTATCTTTGAGCTTCGACCCTAATAAATAGAACGCGAGAGGGATAAAACCCAGCTTTTCATTGGTGCATACATAACGTTACAGCTATTGTAATTGTTTGATTTCCAATATTTGTTTTTTTGTCTTTTTTTTGTTTTAGGGGTGTATATGCAATGATAAATACATATGTGAAGATAACGAACAGGGACCAGTCTCAAAAATACAGATAACGAATCGACACGGACCCCTGGAAAACATGAGGGGATTGATTGTAAAAACTTGCAAAATTAAAGATTCTGTTTAAAACTGTTAGCATAAAAATATCTTATTCTTCTTAAGTTCTTTTTAAAAAAAATTCAGACCATTTTAAAATAAAAAGTTGTACGCAAATTAAATTTTGGTCTTAGTCGTAAGTTCTTTTGTAAAACAAGCCCCTGAGAATTAGATACAGAAAATAAGTATCTGGCGATTTGTTATAGAACGTAATAGTAAACACAATATTTGTATTCAGTATATTGATGAATTTTTTCCTGCAAGTGACAATAAAACCATCATCCCTACTCAGTAATGCTATCGGATTAATGCACTATAAGCTCTACGCCAATGGCTATAGGATAAGTTGGGTGTAACACTTGGCTATCTCTCACTATCCTCGATCTCTGCGGCACGGATTAAGGCATGTTTATCTATAAAGAAATCAAAGAAACCCCTTGATTGGTTTGTCATTTTGTTTGTAGCTCTTATCTGAGGGGTCAGGGACAGAAAGAATAAAGTTATAAACATCTATAGTTTAATATCAGACAAGGCATTTGCACCTTTATAGTTTTATTAAACAATAACAGTATGTGTTAAAAATTGGCAATAGAACAATTTATGACTGGCAACATCTATTTACTAGGTGTGTAACTTACAAGAATTTTATTATTTTAAAACAGTTTTGTGTAAAATAAGTCTAGAATGTGTTGTTTAAATCAAAGAGTTTTAAAATAGACCAATGTGTGTTTTACTGATTTTTAACTGTCAAGTTCTGAAAATTTCATGAAGCGCGCTATTCATGTACAAACACACACTCAGATAAAATGGCAAAAAATATCTTGTTAATGCTATATACCGGTAAATTGATAGATAATTTTTACTGATAATTTTTCCTTAAAGATTTCATATATTTTTTGCTTTCGATGATGGACACATGGTGGATGGCGAAGGAAAACAAATTAGTCTTAACTGCAATGATACCAAAACTCTTTCATGAACATACCATTTTTGATTTCAGATTGGAGTAACTTTCTGTTAAGTTTTAAGCCCATACAGAAAATTCATATTTAGGGTTCTCTCAACATTTGCGACAAGCAAAAATACTCTAATCAAGAATAAAATATATGGAGATAACGAACAGTATTCAAGCTCAAAAGTCCATTAAACAATACAAAATAGGAGAAGAGCAAACACGGACCTCCAAAACATCAGTGGTGGGATCAGGTGCCATGGAGGAGTGAGCATCCCCTGCTGACCGGTCACACCCGCCATGTGCTCCTTGTTATAATCGGGAAAAAAGGGAAAAATCCGTCGACAATTCAGTGTGTAAATAATGGTCAAACAATTAGTATGAAAAACTTCTGTCAGCATTTGACTCAATGATAAATTGTATTTGCTGACAAGGTCATTGTGTCGACCATAGAGCTTACAAAATGATGACTTTAAACGAGACTGCTGATATTCTTGTTTCATCAACTTGTTTGTTAATAATTAACCTAGTTTTAGAAATTGTACATACGCAGAGCATGCTCTTGCGTATCGAATCAACTGAGAGATATAAACCCCGTATGCAGGCGATGAAGGTATATTGCTTCATAAGTAATGGAAGTTGACGATTGAAAAGTTAAAGCCATCACGTTTATCATAAAGCTTGGTTGTTAGATTACCATTAACGTCTTTTTCAAGTAAAATATCCAAATATGAAAAGATGTGTCAGACTCTGTGGTATCTTTTATCTCAAGCTCATCGGGATATAACGTATCGACATAAGAATGGAAATAACAATTGTTAATTGACAATACGTCATCGATATATCTAAATATCGAGTTGAAGGCCACAGCAAGTGCAATTTGAATATTAAAAAAATTAGGAAATTAAAAGACCTTTTTTATATTTAGAGCCTGAATACTTAAGAACGCGGAACATTAACTGGCAAAATTGAAAATATGCAGCTCACGTCATTTCCACCTGTTACAATCAAAAGATTAAATGATAGACAATGGAATGGGCGGGTACAATTTGACTCGGACGTCCGAGAAAACATTGGATTGAAATTCTAGTTTGAAATTCATTTTCAATCCACCTCAGCTACGCTAGAATCATGGTGTTACTGATTGACCCAAAAGACAAATAATTTCAATTTCGGAATGGTTTTAAATTCATATAAATCAGAATTTCTGTCCAGTGTTTTAAAAGAAATTTGAAGGGACAAATATTTGATTTCTGTTAGGTATGTGCATGCGTGTGTTTGGGGAGGGGGGGGGGGCTGAGCGATCTTTGAAATAAAAAAAAGTTGTTTTTTTTTTTAGTTTGGACAACCCCGCCCTGTTTTTGATTGTCAAACATTTTTCCGTGAAGACAAAACTTAAGAAACTAGCTCTTGTCATCCTAGAAATAAACACATTTTGTCATGTGAAGGCATGATCTGACTCGACAATTTTTTACCCCCCCCCCCTCCCTTTCTAGAATCAAAAAGCCGTCCCCTGAAAAAATAATCTCTGTCTTCTATGACTTTTACGTGTCCTTAAAACTATAGCTAAACAAACTCATATAAATATGAATTTCAAACAACATGTTTTTGGGAACTGAAATCATTTGTCTTTTGAATCATAGATTCAAATTATGCGTTTTAAAACAGCTCAGGTGGATTGAAAATGAATTTCAAACAAGAATTTCAATCCAATGTTTTCTCGGACGTCCGTGTCGAATTGTACCCCCCATTTCATTGTCGATCATTAATTGTATAGACTGTAAATATGGAAATGACCTAAGCTGCATATTTCCAATTTTGCCAGTTAATGTTCCGCGGTCTTATATCTCTCTCTGAAATTCCATAATTCAAATTCTATACCAATGATTTAAATTCTATACCATTGATTTAAATTCTATACTAATGATTTAAATTCTATACCAATGATTTAAATTCTATATCAATGATTTAAATTCTATACCAATGATTTAAATTCCATACCAATGATTTAAATTCCATACCAATGATTTTAATTTTATACCAATGATTTAAATTCTATACCAATGATTTAGATTCTATACCAATGATTTAGATTCTATACCACTGATTTAAATTCTATACATGTACCAATGATTTAAATTCGATACCAATGATTTAAATTCGATACCAATGATTTAAATTCCATACCAATGATTTAAATTCTATATCAATGATTAAAATGCCATACCAATGACTTAAATTCCATACCAGTGATTTAAATTCTATACCAATGATTTAAATAAATAAATAAATGTAAATATACAAGAAATGTTTCCTTTGATATAAAATAATTGTGAGAATTCAAGAAAATAAAACATAGCAATTTTAAACCAAAGTAAAAACACTTTGATTACTTTAATAAATATTTTGATTTAATATAATAGTAAACAAATAATATGTTTTAGTGAACTATAGATAACTGTACTTCACTATAATATTTTTGTTAAGGTTATCAATTTCATTTCTCATCACCAGTCAACACATGAACATCCATCCATATAGTTATTCTTGATCACAATATAATAAATGTTTTAGTCCACCGAAACCAAAGTGTCAAAATGATTTTTTATTGAACTTTTTCTGTACTTTCACATCTTATAAAGAGGTGTTATTTTAATCACACTGATAAAAAAGAGTTTGGCCACAATTTGGAGTCACCATTGTAGAGAAAAAGCATACAAACAAAATGTATTTGTGAAACACTGATTCCCCCTATGGCAGCTTATGGCGAAGGTTAAAGTTTCTCAAATGCAAGTCAAACTCAAGGTCAAGAGATCAAAAATGTTGGTACCCAAACAAAGGTCTTGTCTCGAGGAATATACCTGTGAAAAAGAAAGCGCTAGCACCAACCCTTGAAAAGTTATGGCGAAGGTTAAAGTTTTTTTAAAAAATAAATAAAACGTCAAGGTCAAATTGTGCTCAAGGGAAAGTCTTGTCACAAGTGATACAAATGTTCGTGACGTGTGAAAGCCCTAGAACCAAACGTTAAATGTTATGGCCAAGGTTAATTCTTTTTTAAAAGTAGGTCAAACTCAAAGGTCAAGGTCAATGCCAAAATTGTTGATATCCAAAGGAAGGTGTTGTCACAAGGAATACATATGTAAAGTATGAAAACCCTAACTCTTAACGGTTCAAAAATCATGGCCAAGGTTAAAGTTTTTCAAAATTAAAGTAGGTCAAACTCTAAGGTCAAGGTCAAAAGGCCAAGTTGTTGGTATCAAAAGAAAAGTCTTGTAATAAGGAATACACATGTGAAATATAAAAGCCCTAGCACCGACTGTTTAAAAGTTATGGTCAAGGTTAAATTTTTTTCAAAAGTAAGTCGAACTCCAAGGACAAGGTCAAGGGGTCAAAGTTGTTGGTATCCAAAAGAAGGTCATGTCACAAGAAATACACATGTGAAGTGTGAAAGCCCAAGCACCAACAGTTCAAAAGTTATGGCCAAGGTTAAAGTCTCATAAAATTTTGCAAAAGTAGGTCAAACTCAAAGGTAAAAAATGATGGTACTCAAAGAAAGGTCTTGTAACAAGGAATACGCATGTGAAATACAAAAGCCATAGCTTAAACCAATCAAAAGTTATAGGCAAGGTTAAAGTTTTTTGTGGACAGACAGACGGACAGACGGACAGGGTAAAAACTATATCCCTCCGAATCTTCGATTATGGGGGCATAAAAATCTTCAAGAACCGAGAGTGTGAGTGTTGTCGCATATGGATCTCTGTATTTTAATTAACAATTACGGTTTATAGAACAACATAGAGCCTCAGTTTCTGTTTCAACACCGAAAATTACAAGAGCGTGATGTTTTCCCCCCTAAAATGCATCTTTGTAAAGCTTTGGAAATCTATTATACCCACCCCAGCCATCCACCAAAGGTGCCATGATTTTATACCACATTTAAATCTTTTTATGCCCCCGTTATCGAAGATTCTGGGGCATATAGTTTTTGCTCTGTCCGTCCGCAAAAACTTTAACCTTGCTCGTAATTTTTGATTTGTTGACGCTATGGCGTTCATATTTCACAAGTGTATCCCTGATGACAAGACTTCTTTTCGTACCAACATATTTGACCTCTTGACCTTGGAGTATGGCCCACTTTTGCAAAATTTTACCAAACTTTAACCTTGGCCATTACTTTTGAACGGTTGGTACTAGGGCTTTCATACTTCACATGTGTATTCCTTGTAATAAGACCCTTCCATGGATAAAAATATTTTTGACCTTGACCTTTGAGTTCGACCCACTTTAAAAAAATAACTTTTACCTTGACCATACTCAGTAACTTTTGAATGATTGTAGCTAGTTAGGGCTTTCATATTATACATGTGTATTTCTTGTGACAAGACCAATCCTATGGTACCAACGATTTTGACCTTGACTATTGAGTTTGACCTACTTTTCAAAAACTATAACCTTGGCCGTAACTATTGAATGGTTAGTGCTAAAACTTTTATATTTCACATGTGTATTCCTTGTGATAAGACTTTCCCTTGGGCACCACTAATTTTGACTATTTGACCTTGGGAGTTTGGCCTACTTTTGAAAAAAAAAATTTGTCTTGCATTTCAGAAACTTTAACCTTATATCCTCTGGTACTAGACTGTAATAATAATAAAAGAACCTTCTTGAAAACAAAAATAATTTTTCAAAAGAAGTTTTCAATTGTATCTTAATACAGTAGATTAAAACTATATTATATATCAGCATAGTTCTGATATAAAATAATGTACATGTCATTAATAAGCACCAAGGTAAGACTGTTCCCTTAGCCAGTACAATCAAGATCCAAGGGCCATAATAAGTCTTCATTTGGCGGGTGTGACCGGTCGGCAGGGGATGCTCATTCCTCCATATGGCACCTGACCCCACCTCTGATGTTTTAGAGGTCCGTGTTTGCTCTGCTCCAAAATTTGTATTGTTAAATGGGCTTGTGAGCTTGAATACTGTTTGTTATCTCCATACAATTCATTTATACATACATGTTGTTCTCACTCAGTAAGAACAATAACTCATGAAACTGGAAAAGCCTTACAGTTGATAACATGAGAAATGAATCATGCATTTTACTCCACTTTCAGTCTCTTGGCTAATTTTCTTGTCTCTAACATTGAACCCTTTAAATTTTGAATTCATGGACAACTCACTAATTCTTATGATGAAACTTCATCCTAGGTATCTCCCCCAAAATCTATTCTTTAAAAGTGATTTCTAGCAGAAGTTTTGGAGACAGAAATGAGCTAATCAAAACAAAATCAAATGAACTATCTCATATCTATTTTATTTTACACAAGACATATTTTATTCCCTGCAAAACTGAACACTATTGTAGTAGAAGTGTTAACAATTTTAGATTCCACATTGAGAGCAAAAATGCACATATGCACATATGCTACAAATTACAAACAGTACAAGAAAAGAATTTTTTGAAGGTGGATTTCAATGACAGTCACCCAGTTAACCATAAAACCTTCCAAAAACAGCAATTAGTTCAAAAAGAACAAAGTTTATGTCTTTACCTGAGTCTATGAATATGAATCATGAGTCCATAAATAGGAAGTTTACTTAAATTTTGATTACATTTAAGTTTCAAAGAGATAGTTTTCTCATCAGACATTATATATCACACGGCTACTTTAAAAACATACTATGATATGTAAGTAAAGGCTGAAACAGACATAATTTCACAACACTAAAAAATCTAAAAACATAAATATCATCCTTTATCTGTGGCAATATTCTTATGTGTAGCAAGTAGCAACTATAAAATTAATATAAGTAATTAAATCAAAATGGCTTCCCATTTCTAGTTAAAGTCACTGTGTTAATGGCAAGAGAAAAGCATTCTGGGTCCTGGGATTAGGCTGACTTTAGGAAAATTACTGAATTTTCATGTGGATTTTGCTTTGTAATTTTTTGAGAACATTATTTTAAAACTTTCATGACAAAAAAAAAAAAGATTATTCATGAAAATAATTGTACTTTAGAATAAAAAAGCATGTGATCAGGCCCATGGATAAAATAATACTTGTGATACCAACAAATTTAAACAAGAAGAAACGAAAGATTTGCACATGTACTTGATATTAAAAAAGACCCATTTAAAATGAATACACATTCATTTGTATGTAAAAAGTACAACAATTATAAATAAACTCTGAAAAATAATCTTTCAAAATTTTTTTTATTATGATTGCTTCATCATACTTTGGTCCCTATTTACGTATGATAAATAAGTTGAAGCACACAATAATTCTACTAAAACATCTTCTTTATGTTTTATATGAATTAAGCAGCTATTCAGAATTTTTTACTAGCTGTCACAAATTAACACTCCCACCCCTTCCATCTTAAATTACACACAACAGAAAGCATGATATCAACAAGTCAGAAGCTTGTGTCATTTTCAGAGTTTTTTTTAAGAACAGTGTCCTAACACATTTTTAATAGATATCTATGTCACAGCTTATTGAACTGAACAAAATCTGTACCAAAATGAGACAAACAGGTGACTGACTAGATAGTACAATCTATGAAACTCTGACTTAGTTACTGCCAAATGTATATCCTATCCAACTGATTTATGTAAACATACATCTATATGTCATTTACAATCCACAGAAAAATTAACAATTCTTTTACATTTTTCAATATTCTACATAAAACAATATAGTGTATTAGGAAATAGAACTGATATGTTGATGTTTAAAATAAAAGAAAACCTGATATGTAATCAAAAGGAATTCTAACATTTAAATGTTCAAATGTAAACAACTGAAAAAAAAATTATATATATATATATATATATTTATGATGAGTTGCCACATATTATTGTCATTCAATGATCATTTTTGAAAAAAAAAGTTTGCACTATTTTTTTTTACTTCAATTACATCACAATGGAAATATTCTTACTTGTCCCACGGTAGTTTATGAGAAAATGAACTTTTTCTAGTTTGCAAAGAATCTTAAGGAAAAATATTTGGAAATGTATATATAAGGAAAAATATTTGGAGATATATATATATATATATATATATATATATATATATATATATATATATATATATATATATATATATATATATAAAGCCCTATTGATTTTCATTTTTGATTTTTCTTTATTTATAGATGGTTTATAAATGGAAAAAAACAATCAACAATTTCAAGAATAGCAATAATCAATTGCATCAAACAAGCACTTAAAACACAGATACCCTGTAAATTTGCTGCAATATATGAATATATCCATGGATTATAGCCATGCAAAGGTATAAAGTCCCTCATACCATGTTTAAAAATTGGGATACAAGAAATACATTTAATCATCATCATTTGAATAAGTCTCAGAATCATCACATCTTTTAACTGCTGTCACATTACATTGGGTCTTCTGATAAGAGAGATAACCCGAGATATATATAGATATATATCACTATTTCCTTTATATTACAATTTATAACATAAATAATGCTCTAGCTCATCTTTTTTCCCTGTATGGTATACAGAATTTCCTTTAATAGCATTTAACCATTTAACTTCAGTTTTCTCATAATAAATTGTTATACTTACGGAAAAGTTCCATGTTAGGAATTTTAGTTCCATGTTAGTATGTCAAGTTTTAACCCAAGAACCTTATGAATACAACTCAGATACATGTATCTAACACTAACACAGTAAATTAGTTTATTTCTATCTGATTTTAAACTAAAAATCAGATCTTTGTGAACTCACAGCAGTGTAAAGACACATTCATAAAGGCAGCAACAGTAAGCAATACTAATGACTACCGAGATCTACATTCAATTCTTATATTCTTAATATTGATATTAAATATTTCTTAAAAAGCCAAGTCCTGAAAGGCACAGTGATAACATTTATAAAATCAGGTATTAATTGACTCTACAACTATGTTTTAAGCACAAAAGTATATAAAGTGGCTATATGTTTTGTGGAAAAAGAAACTTGCAGCTTGACATTGTATTAAACTGTGCCTTTATACACTTGCCTGGGAAATACATGTACATACAAGTAATTTTTCAAAAAAAAAAATCATTGAACTAGCTTCATCACAAAGTTTATAAATATTTCCCATGAGGGAAAATAAACAAGAGTAAGCTTTCTTCCTCTATAGCCACTGAAATTCCCTAGCTTTTTAGTTCTTGCAATGTCAGATGTCCTCTAATGTAATATTATTTGAGGTCCTCTAATATGTCCTTTGAGCCAATCAGACGTCCTCTATTGTAATATTATTTGACGTCCTCTATTGTAATATTATTTGACGTCCTCTAATATGTCCTCTAAGGTAATCAGATGTCCTCTCTGAGTTGTGAGTATGGCTGTGAGCGTGATTTACTTGTCTTCACACCCTGGCCTCGGTAAAATTCCTCCTCCTCTCGGGCTGTGATGGCCACCAGCTCATCTTCAGGAACGCTGCTGAAGTTGATGCCTTCATGATCATCTTTTAGCTCTACTGTCCAGAACGGCCGTGCTACTGGGTAAATCCAGCATCGTTTATAGATGACGATACCAGTGATGACACCAATAAAGATGATGATTGCCACACAGATTCCAGCAATCACTCCAGAACTCACGGAACTTTTTTTCTCCTGCATTTTAACTTCTATATAAAAATATTAAATTTGAAAATCCTTTATTTCCTTCAGGGTAACAAACTCTAGTCTATGTTATTTATTATAGTTGTGTTGGAAATGGCAATATGCAGTCGTCTAAAGCAATCATACATCAACTTTAAATGAACAAAAACTCTTAAAAAATGCTTGACGTAATCTTACATGTTAAAATCAGACATATAAAATATTGCTTTTAACAGCTGTATCTTACAAATGTTAAACGATACTTTCAAACTTAATAACATCATATAGAGAGAAATCATTGAGAAATTTAAATTAAGAAAAAGAAAATTAAGAAATCATTTGAAATGTTCTCACCTGCTGGATTAACACACTTTGGGTGTCTATAACTCTGTGCATTACCAACATATCCATGCTCACACCTGTGACAATTGAACCCTGCTGTGTGGTTCATACAAGCAATGCATTCTCCTAAAAAACATATTAATTAATTCAACTCAGAGTAGCGTGCAATTACCTTAACCAACAGAATCAGTTCTGCTTTGAATTGATAAATGTTACTACAATAAAGGTATATAAGGTCTCATTGCACATCCATATTGCGCTAAAGTTTTAAATACTTTTTATTATTATATAATTATAAATGTAATTCAGTTCTGACATAGAGAAGATTTAACTGGTAGTAGACTTAGAAATTACAGAAAGATATGCCTTGGAGTTAAACATAACAAAAACAGTTACAAATACATCTCATTGATGACATTGAACTGTCTGGTCAGTAAAAACCTGTAAGATCTTGACAGAACAGTGCATTTCCATGGCAGTTGCATTTTGTGCACTTTGTGCTCATCTGAGGCCTATAGTAACCTGCAGCACATGCCTGGCACAGATTTCCTCCATAACCCTCCTTACAGGTGTCACAAAACAGGTACCCCTCCTCTGAAACAAAAATATATCCCTGTCACAAGCAATTCAATACCAAATCAGTAAGAGCTCAATTGTCTGTGTTCTGTTTAATATTTTTTTCCATGAACTTTGATTTATTAATTTTTTTCTCTAGATTTAAATCTACGGCCTTGCCATAAAAACTTCAATACACTGTAATTATATGAAAACAACTATTTTTACATTCATATTCAAAAATCAAGTTTAACAGTGGGATAATTTAAGACACTGTCTTTGGGACACATGAATAAGAAATTTAAACTAACATTTAAATAAATTTAAATTAACATTTAAATAACCTTAAAAGTACATCTATGCGAGCAAGAGAAAATTAAAATTATACAAAACTTTATCAATATTTAATTTTATTAATTAATAACTAATATTTGAACATCACATCTTAATCATAATGTGAAGATTTTGCTTAGGCTTACCAAAATGACAATGGCCATCTGATTTTTCTGGGACACAGGGACACTTGAAACATGGCATGTTGGGTCCCAGACGGTAATAGCCAGGTCTACAGAGGTGACAATACATTCCAGAGTAACCCTCCCTGCATTCACAGAGAGACAGAGTCAGCTGTCCGTACTGATGTATTTTACACTTGGATGTGCCATTCTTAGTTCCCATTGTATCACAGCGACAATAGTCTATACATGGAGAAAAAAAAATAAATCTATACATTAATCAATTTTTAGCTCCTCTGAGTTGAAAGCTCAAGTTAGCTTTTCTGATCACATTTTCTCTTGCATCTGTCTGTCTGTCTGTCCATCCTTCTGTCTGTAAACCTTTCATATTTTCGACTTCTTCTCCAGAAACTGGAACAATTTCAAACAGACTTGCCACAAAGCATCCTTGGGTGAAGGGGATTCAAGTTTACTTAATGAAGGGCCGGACCCTCTTTCAAGAGAAAATGCATTGTAATTAATAAGGATGGCAATTTGTAACTGGTTAACCGATTACTCGGTCGCAACAATGTTAATCGGTTAGAAAATCTGTAATCTGTTAGTCGGAAAAAATAAAACATTTGTAAATTTGAACGCAATTTTCTTAAAATTTATTTCTTAAAATAAATTTTTGCACAAACGGTGATAATTTAGCGTTTTCACACATGTATTTGGAGGTAATTATGGCTCTCTTGATTGAGATCGCATGTGTAATTGGTCAGTTTGGGAAGTGTAAATTAGTGTTTAAACAACCTGTCGGTACCCTGACTGTCCTGCGATTCCTTAATGAAATTAAATAAATCAGAGTTGAGCACTGTGATCTATCTTTTGCCTATTTTCTATTAAATCATACATAAACATGAACTTTATTCTCATAACTGACAAAACAGTGAAGAGAAGATATGTACAATATAATGAACAGAAAATATTACACCTGAAGAATGGATAACAGAGTGTAATATCAACCAAGAGAGCCAACTCTCTCAATTATAATCATGATAATATCTACCAATTTACAAATTTTGCTACGTTGATTAATATTTTTTACATTAAAAAGCATTTCAAATTTCAAAACATTTGGATTTGATTAGAAATATTTTGACAAATACATAACTCTTGAGTTCTTAATAGATACATCAGTACATTTAAATAAGTAATGAAATTCATCCCCAATTTCATTGCAGTTACATAATTTACAAATTCTATTTTCTCTAGGGATGTTAAACCATCTACCAGTCTCATTAGGTAATTTTGTATTCCCAGTTCTAAATAAACAACATTTTATGTCTATATATAGCTTTAGACAAGCATCATTGTTAATTGAGTAAAAATTCAAACTTAGTCTTGCTTATGGTGACAGGTGACAATGCAAGACATAGCCCCCCCCCCCCCCCCCCCAACGCCTATGCAAGACAAGACAACACTTTATTCTCAGAAACTGTAAAAAAAAAAGTATAGATAGGAAGAATACAGAATGAACTTGTGTGACATCTGGAAAATTATAAATGTCTAATTTCTCAGGTACGTTTCATGATTTTCTTAATTTTTTTCTTGTTTATTGAAATTGAAATAAAATATAATTATGTACAAAAGGTTTCCTGATCAAGATAAACAGAATGTTTAGAATGTTATAATGTCTAACTTCCTTTTAAGTCTTCTTGTGTATGTGAATAAAGACAAGAGGCCCAAGGGTCTTAACGGTCACCTGAGTATAATACAACAATTTAGAGGATCCATAGCTCTGAGTATAAAATGTACTGAAAGGTGAAGCTTTGTTGCCCAAAAGCAAGAAAAATACTAGGGTGATCAGGATCAACAAAATAATTAATCTAGTATTCATTGATAGTTTATGAATTAGGTTTTAATCTGTTCCCCATTTATCACTATCACTATACAGTGTATTAAAAACCTATCAGTGCTTCTGTACTATTTTGATTTCTTGTTGAAATCTCTTACATTGGTCTCTCTTGGTCTTTGATGAACATTTAATAAGACAAGTTATTTTTGTTCCATTTTTATTTATCTATTACTTACAAGTCTATCTGATCATTAAAACTATGAAAATACTTTTTGTATTATACAATAAAAATTCTTGCTTAATTCTCTTATTCTATTAACCTTTCAAGTACATTGTTTACAGTGATTAATTATCAAAAGTAAATGGCAAAGGGGAATAACTCCTCTCAGTAGAATACAAATTAATAGAGCCCTGGCCAGGACCAGAACACTTGAACAAATGGTCCAGATGTTCAAAAATCTGGTAAAAATACCCTTCCTTATTAAAACTTTTAATCTTTCTGCCTCTGATATGCCCAAGTGCAGAGAAAATTTTTAAAGAAATAATGCATTTTTACTTCAGATTCACTATATTATCAATAGAGCCCCCCCCCCCCCTCCTCTGCACCAAGAAACACTAGAGTCTCTCACCCTGGGACCAGAAGTTTTGCTCATCATAAGTAATCACTTTGTTTATCTGCTTAACACTAAGGAGCAGACAGGATTATTTAATAGAATTAATGCATTTTCACTATATTATCAAGAGCCCCACCCTTGCACCAGCACATCTGACCCGGGTCATGCAATTCACTACTCTGGAAGAAGCACTCTTGCTCATCATAACTATATACTTAGCTTCTTTGCTTTTTAACCAGAAGCAGAAAAGAATATTTTCAAAGAAATTGTGCTTTTTCACTATATAATCAATAGAGCCCCCCCCCCCAACCTTTTCACTAGAACCCTTGACCCTTTGGGCCATGAAATTCAAAATTTTGGAAGAGGCATCCTTGTGTATCATAACAATGTATTTAGTTTGTTTAAATAGTACCCAGGGGCAGAGAAGAAGATTTTCAAAGAAAAAATTCACCTTCACTATAGGATCTATAACAGCCCCACCCTAGAACCAGAACCCCTGTCCCTGGGGCCATGAATTTCACAATTTTGGAAGAGGCATCATTGCTTATCATAACAATGTACTTAATAGTTTGTTTCAAAAATACCCAGGAGCAGAGAAGAAGATTTTTAAAGCATTAATGCATTTTCACTATATAATAAATAGAGCCAGGCCCTAACATCAGAACCCCTGATCCAAGGGTCATGAAAATCACTATTTTGGAAGAGTCACCCTTCCTATATCATAACTATGTATTTAATTAGTTTCAATTATACCCAAGAGAAGAGAAGAAGATTTTCAAAGAAATAATGCACTTTCACTATATGATCTATATAGCCCCACCCTAGCACCAGAACCCCTGACCCTGGGGCCATGAATTTCACAATTTTGGTAGAGTCACTCTTGCTTATCATAACTATGTATTCAATTTGTTTCAATAATACCCAGGAGTAGAGAAGAAGATTTTCAAAGAAATAATGCACTTTCACTATATGATCTATATAGCACCCCCCCCCCCCTCCCCCTAGCACCAGAACCCCTGACCCTGGGGCTATGAATTTCACAATTTTGGTAGAGTCACTCTTGCTTATCATAACTATGTATTTAATTTGTTTCAGTAATACCCAAGAGTAGAGAAGAAGATTTCAAAGAAATAATGCACTTTCACTATATGATCTATATAACCCCACCCTAGCACCAGAACACCTGACCCTGGGGCCATGAATTTCACAATTTTGGTAGAGTCACCCTTGCTTATCATAACTATGTATTCAATTTGTTCCAATAATACCCAGGAGTAGAGAAGAAGATTTTCAAAGAAATAATGCACTTTCACTATATGATCTACATGTATATAGCACCCCCCCTCCCCCTAGCACCAGAACCCCTGACCCTGGGGCTATGAATTTCACAATTTTGGTAGAGTCACTCTTGCTTATCATAACTATGTATTTAATTTGTTTCAGTAATACCCAAGAGTAGAGAAGAAGATTTTCAAAGAAATAATGCACATTCACTATATGATCTATATAACTCCACCCTAGCACCAGAACCCCTGACCCCGGGGCCATGAATTTCACAATTTTGGTAGAGTCACCCTTGCTTATCATAACTATGTATTCAATTTGTTCCAATAATACCCAAGAGTAGAGAAGAAGATTTTCAAAGAAATAATGCACTTTCACTATATGATCTATATAGTGCCCCCCCCCCCTCCCCCTAGCACCAGAACCCCTGACCCTGGGGCTATGAATTTCACAATTTTGGTAGAGTCACTCTTGCTTAACATAACTATGTATTTAATTTGTTTCAATAATACCCAGGAGTAGAGAAGAAGATTTTCAAAGAAATAATGCACTTTCACTATATGATCTATATAGCCCCACCCTAGCACCAGAACCCCTGACCCTGGGGCTATGAATTTCACAATTTTGGTAGAGGGCTCAATGCTTATTACAATCATGCCAACAGTTTGACTGCTTGATGTCCAGGAGTAAAGAAGAAGATTTTTAAAGATTGCATTAATTTTGGTGGTTTTAGCCCCACCCCTCAGGCCCCAGGGGGGCAGGGACCATGATATTCAAAAATTTTGTTCCCCTTCACACATAGATGCCATATGCTAAAATTGGTTGAAATTGGTTCAGTGGTTTCAGAGAAGAAGCTGAAAATGTTCAAATGTTAACACACGACGCACGACGGACGAAAACAGATAGCAATAGGTCACCTGAGTGACTCAGGTGACCTAAAAAAAAATGTCAAGAAAATCTGTATTTTGATATGCTTAACCGGTCGGAACTTCTTGTGGTTAACCGATTAGCAATTCTGTATTCGATTGCCATCCCTAGTGATTAACAAGAGGCCCATGGGCCACATCGCTCACCTGAGCACATTGGCTAGGAAAAAAAAAGCAAAAATCAGTTAAGTATTGAAAAGTTAACGGGGGGGGGGGGGGGGGGGGGGGGGGGTGGGGGGGGGGTGGGGGGGTGGGGGGGGGGGTTGAATTTTAAACTACCTGATGATGCTTTCATATCAATATAACAAATGGCATTGCTGTTCTTGAGCAGAAGATTTTTTCCCATATATTCATTTGTAAAAATTTGATCCCCCATTGGCCCCACCCTACCCCCGGGGTCCCTCATTTGAACAAATTTCATTCCACAGTACCCAAGGATGCCTCCATATCAATTTTACTAATCATGGCTTTTCTGTTCTTGAGGAAAAGATTTTTTCCTGTATATTTCTATGTAAAACTTTCATCCCCTATTGTGGCCCCACCCTACCCCCGGGGGTCATGATTTGAACAAATTTGAATCTACACTACCAGAGGATGCTTCCATATAAATATGATCAATCATGGCTTTGCTGTTCTTAAGAAGAAGATTTTTAAAGATATTTTTCTATATATTTCTATGTAAAAATTTGATCCCCCATTGTGGCCCCACCCTATCCCCGGGGGTCATGATTTGAACAAACTTGAATCTACACTACCTGAGGATGCTTCCATATAAATATGACCAATCATGGCTTTGCTGTTCTTAAGAAGAAGATTTTTTAAAATATTTTCCTATATATTTCTATTTAAAACTTTGATCCCCCATTGTGGCCGCACCCTACCCCCGGGGGTCATGATTCGAACAAATTTGAATCTGCACTACCTGAGGATGCTTCCACATAAATATGACCGATCACGGCTTTGTTGTTCTTAAGAAGAAGATTTTTTAAAATATTTTCCTATATATTTCTATGTAAAACTTTGATCCCCCATTGTGGCCCCACCCTACCCTCGGGGGTCATGATTTGAACAAATTTCATTCTACACTACCCAAGGATGCCTCCATATCAAATTTACTAATGCAGGCTTTTCTGTTCCTGAGAAAAAGATTTTTTCCTGTATATTTCTATGTAAAAGTTTGATCCCCCATTGTGGCCCCACCCTATCCCCAGGGGTCATGATTTGAACAAACTTGAATCTACACTACCTGAGGATGCTTCCATATAAATATGACCAATCATGGCTTTGCTGTTCTTAAGAAGAAGATTTTTAAAGATATTTTCCTATATATTTCTATGTAAAACTTTGATCCCCCATTGTGGCCCCACCCTACCCCCGGGGGTCATGATTTGAACAAACTTGAATCTACACTACCTGAGGATGCTTCCATATAATTATGAGCAATCATGGCTTTGCTGTTCTTAAGAAGAAGATTTTTAAAGATATTTTCCTATATATTTCTATGTAAAACTTTGATCCCCCATTGTGGCCCCTCCCTACCCCCGGGGGTCATGATTTGAACAAACTTGAATCTACACTACCTGAGGATGTTTCCACAAAAGTTTCATCTTTCCTGGCCCAGTGGTTCTTGAGAAGAAGATTTTTAAATGATGCCATTATTTTTTCACTAATTCCTAATTATCTCCCCTTGAAAGAGGGCGTGGCCCTTCATTTGAACAAACTTGAATCCCCTTCACCCAAGGATACTTTGTGGCAAGTTTGGTTGAATTTGGCCCAGTGGTTCTTGAGAAGAAGTCGAAAATGTGAAAAGTTTACAGACGGACAGACGGACGACGGACAAAAAGTGATCAGAAAAGCTCACTTGAGCCTTCGGCTCAGGTGAGCTAAAAATTAGTGAAAATTTTGTTGCATCTTTCAAAAATCTTCTTCTCAAGAACCACTGGGCAAGAAAAGTTGAAACTTATGTAAAACATTCACGAAATAGTGTAAATTCAAGTTTTTCAAATCATGACCCTAAGGGGACGGTATGGCCACAGTGGGGGGTCAAAAGTTTACACAGAAATATGTAGAAAAAAAAATCTTTAACAATCTTGTCAAGAACAGCAAAGCCATAATTAGTCATATTGATATGGAAGCATTGTCAAGTAGTATAGATTCAAGTTTAATCAAACCATGACCCCTAAGGATAGGATGGGGCCAGATCTTAAACATGGGTAATCAATGATTACGAAGCTCACCTCGACGAATGTTATCTTTAAGTGAGGCAAATTTCACATATTTTTTTTTATTTAGTGTACATCCCAAGATCAATGTCCATGCAAGTTTGGTTTAAGTATGACTTATAGTTACTTGGAAATAGACCTGTTCAAATAACGTTTATCCTGTTTACTAATCAAGAAAATTTTGGTCAGTTCCAACATCCAATGTAAGTCTGGAAGTTTTCATCCTTGGATGCACCATCTATGCAAGTTTAATCATAACAGGCCATAATGTTATATAGCTACTCCAAAAAAATTATTCTGGTCACTCATCTGGAAAATGTAGGTCAGATTCAGAATCCAAAGCAAGTCTGGAAGTGACCATCCCTAGCTACATCATCCATGCTAATTTAGTTCAAATATGGCTAAAATTCACTCATGTGGAAAATCTAGGTTGAATACAGCATCCGAAGCAAGTGTGGTAGTGTCCATCCCTAGATGCATCATCCATGCAAGTTTGTACAAGGTAGAGCTTATAGTTACTTGGGAATGGACCTGCTCCAAAAACTTGGTCACTCATCTGGAAAATCTAGGTCAGATCCAGCATCTGAAGCAAGTGTGGTAGTGCCCATCCCTAGATCCATCATCCATGCAAGTTTGGTCCAGGTAGGGCTTATAGTTACTTGGGAATGGACCTGCTCCAAAAACTTTAACCTCTAGTCACTCATCTGGAAAATCTAGGTTGAATCCAGCATCCGAAGCAAGTGTGGTAGTGTCCATCCCTAGATGTATCATCCATGTCAAGTTTGTTCAAGGTAGAGCTTATAATTACTTGGGAATGGACCTGCTCCAAAAACTTTAACATGGTCACTCATCTGGAAAATCTAGGTCAGATCCAGCATCTGAAGCAAGTGTTGTAGTGCCCATCCCTAGATCCATCATCCATGCAAGTTTGGTCCAGGTAGGGCTTATAGTAACTTGGGAATGGATCTGCTCCAAAAACTTTAACCTCTGGTCACTCATCTGGAAAATCTTGGTCAAATCCAGCATCTGAAGCAAGTGTGGTAGTGTCCATCCCTAGATGTATCATCCATGCAAGTTTGGTCCAGGTAGGGCTAATAGTTACTTGGGTATGGACCTGCTCCAAAAACTTTAACCTGGTCACTCATCTGGAAAATCTAGGTCAGATCCATCATCCGAAGCAAGTGTGGTAGTGTCCATCCCTAGATGCATCATCCATGCAAGTTTGGTCAAGGTAGGGTTTATAGTTACTTGGGAATGGACCTGCTCCAAAAACTTTAACCTGGTCACTCAACTGGAAAATCTAGGTCAGATCCAGCATCTGAAGCAAGTGTGGTAGTGTCCATACCTAGATGCATCATCCATGCAGGTTTGGTCCAGGTAGGGCTAATAGTTACTTGGGTATGGACCTGCTCCAAAAACTTTAACCTGGTCACTCATCTGGAAAATCTAGGTCAGATCCATCATCCGAAGCAAGTGTGGTAGTGTCCATACCTAGATGCATCATCCATGCAGGTTTGGTCAAAGTAGGCTTTATAGTTACTTGGGAATGGACCTGCTCCAAAAACTTTAACCTGGTCACTCAACTGGAAAATCTAGGTCATATCCAGCATCCGAAGCAAGTGTGGTAGTGTCCATCCCTTGATGCATCATCCATGCAAGTTTGGATCAGGTAGAGCTTATAGTTACTTGGGAATGGACTTGCTCCTAAAACTTTACCCGTGATGCCGATGCTAACGCCGACGGTATAGCACAAGCTCATCCCGACTTAGTCAAGGTGAGCTAAAAATCTTCTCAAGGACAGCAAAGCCATGATTAGAAATATGAATATAGAAGCATCCAAAGATAATTTAGATTTAAGTTTATTCAAATCAATGACACTTGAAGTTTGCAGTATTTGGGGGGGGGAGGGTTGTGCTCCCACCCCCTCCCCTCCCATGAAATAGAATTTTGGAGTTTGGAAAATGTTTACCTTTTTTCTGTTAATTTTTTATTTTTTGCTTGTCAAAGATTTCTCATCGATAGGGTGTCAATTTTTTTTTCTGGCCAGCCTCCCCACTCTCAAAAATGATACTATGTGCCTGGTAGGGTGGGACTACAACAGGGGATCAAAGTTTTACATAGGAATAGATATAAGGCAAAATATCTCATGAAGAAAGGCAGAGCCACATTGACTCAAGTGAGCATTGAGGCCCCTAGGCCTTTTGTTTTTCAAATCAAAATTTTGGTAAAAATAATGTGTAGCCATTACACTTTTTCTGGTATAATTATTTGTGGAGAATTATGGTCTTAGTCTTTTAGCTTTACCAATAACTATGGAGTTTGAAAGATGGAATAGAATTGAACACTATCTCAAAGGATTTCTTTTAAAAAAGAAAAAAAAAGGGAAAAGAATTCCTTAATTTTTATGAATGTGAAGAATTTTTCTTACATTATTTTTTCTATTAAGGTTGTTATGTGTGCTGACAACATACCATATATATTCCTGTAATCCTCCTCATGTATCAGGGAATAGTTTCTGTTTGTTTTTATGAAGAGATCCTCACTTTTGAGGGAAGTGAAGGAGTAATACATGACCTGGACATTGATTCTGTAGTCTGTCTCAGCTTTCAGGCCTTTGATGTGGTATGCTAGTTTATCTGGCTTCACGCTGTAATTCTGTGCCTCACCTTGTTATAAACACAAATCAGTATTTAAAAAAGAATACTAAAAATTAAACACAGGTTACACATCAATATTGTATTAAACTGAGCACTTACTTGTAAACACTTAACACTACATACATGTATATTTTACATATATATCAATAACAATGTGAAGCTTATATAAATGTATACCAAGAATGAAAAAATATCAAATATGGTTACAATAGATACACATTTCCTCACCAATTTCTGTTCCATTATCCATTTCTTGCCAGAAAATGGTATACCATAATATTCCTGCATGCTCCTTTGGTACAGTAGTTTTCTGAAACCAGTCTGGAATATTTGAGATATTTTTGCTCTTCAGATATTGCTTGTATTTTTCCACCTGTTCACTTGTTAAGTTTGCTTGATCAATATGGTCCTCTATTGACTGATTGGTCTTCTGTATTTTCTGTGAGTTTTTTAATTCTCTTTGATGGCTTTTAGCAGAAATGCCAGAAATAGAAAATAATCTAAAAATCCAGTCTTGATCCCTTTCTGTTTCACTTCCTTTTTCAATCCATGAACCTGAATCGGAGAAGTGAATGTGGTCTTTGTTGCGGATCTTGTACACCTGGGCCTTTGTAAGGTTTCCGGGCTGGTGAGTGTGGTAATTCTGTGGAGGGTTCCAATAGAAATACACATCCCCATCTCCAATGTAAAAAGTGCTTAAATTGCTAGGAGGATGAAGAACTACATGACCTGAAAAATTATGTTATTAATGTATTAAGCATAAATTGTTTAATTCATAATAAGGGGTGGAAAAAAGGGAAAAAAAATGAAAATGATTATCATAGAAAGTTTACAATTTATTAATATTTTAGAGATTTGATATATAATATATATGCAACATTTTGAGACCAAAATAAGCCAAAAAATATATAACAATCCATGCATCCAATTTTGTGTTTGTACATATAGTATGTGTCCTGAAAGGGATAAAAGAAAGCACATTTTAGTAAATGAATGCTCTGCATCAATTTGAAAACATCAGTGAATAAAGTGCCCCGCCACAGCATGATACGCCCGTCAAATATTGTTCAATTATCACAAACAGTTCAGAGTGCAAGAAAATCAAGTCAACCTTGATACAAGGATTTCCAAGATTTTTCCATTCCTTATAATATTTGTTATTACATTTCCTATGGTGTAGGCATGAATTATAACAAATATAACATTATCGATCCTCAACTGGTTGTGTTAGAGCTTGACAAATACCCATCTGCAGCCCCCCCCCCCCCCCCCCCCACACACACACACACACAGTGACAGTGACACATACACAATCTTTCATATTTGTGAGACATGATGCTCTGAAATTTGTTCGTCAATATTTTCAAAAAATAAAATAAAAATATCAATTAAACAATATCAATTTAGTCTTAACTTAATCTATACCAAATTAATTTTAAAATAAAAGACTGGCCATCAAATGACATATGCTATAAACTGACCAGCAGTTCTTCTAATTCCCAAAGGATACAGATGATTTATTGCCATTCAAGGGGCCCCGAGAGGCATAAAACAATGAGACATGTTAAATTAACCATGGTAGTAAACAGATTCGTATAAAGGTATCACACTGGTAATTGAACAATCAAAATGAACTTAGTCAATTGTAGTTCCATACATAATAAAGAAATATTTTTTTTATTGTGAGAATTTTTTTAATTTCCCTTATTCTATTTTTACATTTTTGGTATCTGTGCTTAGGATATTTTATGTACTTTGTTGCCTGACGCCACGTGCGTCAGGCATTATAAGGATTAATATTTCAGGGATCCGAAACTAAGCGATCATTCTTAATGAACTAGATTTTCTGCAAGCTGATTTACTTCGGAATTTGTTACCTGCATTTAAACAAATACAGTTTGCAGAAGAGAGAATCATATAACTGATGCAAAATAATGATGTGTTTAATTCCTTCAATTTTTTTGCATGCACATATTTATTCTTTGCGATTCTTTGTACGAACATGTCCGTGTAACACTTTTTCTGCGTTTCTAAACTACTGGATCAGTCCATTTGCCTTCTACAAAAGGGGTGACACAATCATTTCGCGCCAAGTGTCACATGTAAATTATGTTCGCGCCTTTTTCTTGGGTTGTTCTATTGAATGGGTGTGATAACTTCTATGGAAATAAAGTTTATTCTTTTAACATGATTCTTAAGCTCCAGATTTTTTATTAACAGTAAATTTTATCTCATTTTTTTAAGAGAACACATTGTATATGGACAAGCAACACTAAAGCAATGAATTTGCTGAATTCTTACTATTTATTCCATAAGTGGACTAGTCTAATCATAAACAAACTCCCTCCACCCAGTAAATGGGACATCCTTTCTTGATTCTGTTTTCCACCTAGCCTTTCTTTCAACATTACATTTATTAATAATGTACGTTACAAAGTAAGGGTTTTTTAAAAAAGCTTAGAAAGTCAGCGAGTAGCATAATTATTATTTCATGCTTTGTGAGGAACAAGGGTTTCGTTTTAATACAGTGACAACAAGAGTGTAGGTTAGCACCCGTAGCGGAATGGGCTTCACTCCCGTAAGGTTCTAAGTAAAGAATCGGCAAAATAAAGAAGACATCAAGATCTGTACTGGTTTTCATTTCATAAAAAAGCACATTATTTTAATTATGAGAAAGGTCCTGAAATCGATTGAAAAGAAAAACTAACAATTTCAAAACTGTATATAAAGATGTATTTTAAGCTCATTTATTATACATGTATATAGTAAGACCATCATCGCGTGAGTTTTGTACGGGGGGGGGGGGGGGGGAGGGGGGGGGGTGTTATTAGTATCTTGTTTTGCGCTAGCTATAAAGTGTACAGGTTATTATGTTCCCCAAACGAAGTTTGGGAACATATTGTTTTTACTCTGTTTCTTATTATTATTATTATTAAGGTCTTCCGTTTTCACGGAAGACCTTATAGTGATTCTACTGTTTCTTATTAAGGTCTTCCGTTTCAGATGGAAGACCTTATAGTGATTCTACTGTTTATTATTATTATTATTTTTTTCCCGTTTTTTGTCCAAGCGATTTCTCAGAGATGGCTCGATGGATTTTCTTGAAACTTTCAGGGATTATGACAAATAAAATAAACTAAAAACATTTTTAATGATTTTGCAAAATTCACTTCCTGTCGTCAGATATGTCCAATTTCCGTTTTTTCAAAAGAGATCATGTCCGGATGATATCTCAGAAACGGTAAAAGATTAAGACCTCAAACTTTCAGGGATTATAGATCATGACAAGTACGTTTGCAGAATATGTTTAAATCCGTCAGCCGTCACTTCCGGTCGTCATAGGAGGAGATCAAAGAAATCGAAAATTTCAACTTTTCTTATTTTAATTAAATCTTGCATCGCATTATTGCATCTGTTTTACAGTTTTGAAATATGTTAGTCCCACCGGAAACAGAAACGTCAACTTCCGGTTATAAGAGAAAAACTACATAATTTGAGTATTTTACTTTCCAATAAATATCGCTTATAGATGAAGTATTTGAAATGATTTTTAGATAAGTTATTCAGACTGCAAATGTCTAGAGTAACATTGAATATCTTGGTAAAATTCACTTCCGGTCGCATGTTTTACTGTCAGCAATATAAGAACTTGTCAAAGTGAGATCTCAGAAACGGTAAAAGATTAAGACACCAAACTTATATGAGTAATAGAACTTAATGAGTAGGCAAAACTCTTTGGGTTAATAGCGTCAGTCGTCACTTCCGGTCGTTACAGGAAGTGATCAAAGAAATCGAAAATTTAAACTTTTCAATTTTGAAATAAAACTTGCATCATATAATTGAATCTCTTTCACAGTTTCTATATGTGTTGGTCTCACTGGAAACAAAAAATGACACTTTCCGGTTATAAGAGAGAAACTATGTTATTGGGATTTTTAACATTCCCAAAAATATCACTTATTGATAAAGTTTTTGAAATGATTTTTACATATGTTATTGAGACTGCAATTGTCTAGTGTGAAGTCAACCATCTTAGGAAAATGCACTTCCGGTCGCGTGTTTTTCTGTCCTCAAGTTGAGATTTTGTTCACCTAAATGCTCAAAAACACTACATGACTGAAGTCAAAAATTTTCAGAACTTATAGTTACCAGTTTATCTACATCATGTAAAAATCGTACGTTGTCGTCACTTCCGGTCGTGACAGGAAGCGATGCAAAAAAGTGAATTTTTAAAGTTTTTTTCTTTTTGCAGAAATGTTTGACTAATGCAGATGTTAGATAGACCATGACCATGCAAATAATTTTATACATTTATATGTTTGGAGCACTTTCTTTCATGACGAAGTACATAAAGAAAACAGAAAAGTAATTCCGTTTGTTTTTATCTGTATCTACATATCTTTGGAAGCCTTGAGATAACTTTTGTTATTATTTAGAGTAATCTTATTGAGATGATTGTGAGTTTTTTTTTCAAAGAAGTCAAGAAAACGGAAGACCTGTTATTGCCTAGGCAATAAGTATCTAGTTAAGGTCTTCCGTTTTCACGGAAGACCTTATAGTGATTCTACTGTTTCTTATTATTATTATTATTCTTATTATTATTATTATTTTTTTGACCAAATTTTGTGCAGGCGTTTTCTCGAAAACTATTCATTGGTTCTCCGTGAAACTTTCAGAAAAAATTGGTCATTGTATGAACTTGTTTCATCACAAGAAAAATTTGGAAAATTCCATTTTGGTTCCAAGTTACGGGCAATTTCCTGATTTTAAAATGAGATTTTGTCGCCCCTTTTTTTCAAGAATGGCTAAAGATATGAACTGGAGACTTATTGGAGAGCATAGAACGTGACTTCTAAATTTGCAGAATCGTATTTTCGTTCGTCGTCGGCACTTCCGGTCGTTTACGGAAGTGATCAAAGATATCGTAAAATTTCAACTTTCTTTTTTTAAATCAATACTTACATCACATTATTGCACCTCTCCTGTAGTTTCGAAATATGTTGGTCCCACCGGAAACAAAAACGTCAACTTCCGGTTATAAGAGAAAAACTACATAATTTGAGTATTTTTCTTTCCCATTAATTTCCTTTGTAGATAAAGTATTTGAAATGAATTTTAAATATGTTATTTAGACTGCAAATATCTAGAGTAATGTCAAATATCTTTGAAAAATTCACTTCCGGTCGCGTGATTTCCTGTCCTCAAAATGAAAAGTTGTCTGAGCAAGATCTCAGAAACGGTGAGAGATTAAGACACCAAACTTATATGAGCAACAGAGCTTAAGATATAGGCAAAAACATTTGGGTTCAAAGCATCAGCCGTCACTTCCGGCCCTCACAGGAAGTGATCAAAGAAATCGAAAATTTTAACTTTTTTTTTTTTAATTAAAAATTGCATCACTTTATTGCATCTTTTTCGCAGATTCGAAAGATGTTGGTCCCACCGGAAACAAAAACGACAACTTCCGGTTATAAGAGAAGAACTACATAATTTGAGTATTTTACTTTTCCATCAATATTTTTTTTTCTAGATAAAGTATTTGAAATGAATTTTAAATATGTCATTCAGACTGCAAATGTCTAGAGTAACCTCAAATATCTTTCAAAAATTCACTTCCGCTCGCGTGTTTTCCTGTCCTCAAAATGAGTTGTCTGAGCGAGATCTCAAAAACAGGTGAAAGATTAAAACACCAAACTTTTATGAGTGATAGACCTTGAGGAGTAAGCGAAACCATTTGGGTTAAACGCGTCAGTCGTCACTTCCGCTTGTCACGGGAAGTGTTCAAAGAAATCAAAATTTTATCTTTTCTTTTTTAAATCAAAACTTGCATCACATTATTTCATCTCTTTCGCTGTTTTGAAATATGTTAGATTCCACCGGAAACAAAAACGTCAACTTCCGGTTTTATGAGATAAACTACGTTATTTTTATATTTAACTTTCTCATAAATATTGATTATCGATAAAGTACTTGAAATGATTTGATATACATTGTAAATACTGCAGATATCCAGAGAAAAGTCAGAGACTTTTTTAAATTCACTTCCGGTCGCGTGTTTTGCTGTCCTCAAAATTAGAATTTGTTCTCACAATATTGCTCGGCAACAGTAAACAACTGAAGTCTAAAACTTTCAGGACTGATAGTCAGTCATCAGTTTATTTGAATCGTGAGAAAATCTTGTATCGCTGTTTCTTCCGGTTGTGACGGGAAGTGGTGCAAAAAAGTGACTGGTGAATGGTTAGCACGTTGGATTTTCACGCTGACGACCAGGGTTAATTCTCTAGAGTGTCTGAATTTCTTTTATCACTTTTTCAGCTTGAATTTTCGTTTTTATTTTCAGAATCTAACGGAAGACCTCTCATTGCTCGCAATGAGTTTCTAGTTATTATTATTATTCTTATTATTATTATTATTTTTTTGACCAAATTTTGTGCAGGCGTTTTCTCGAAAACTATTCATTGGTTCTCCGTGAAACTTTCAGAAAAAATTGGTCATTGTATGAACTTGTTTCATCACAAGAAAAATTTGGAAAATTCCATTTTGGTTCCAAGTTACGGGCAATTTCCTGATTTTAAAATGAGATTTTGTCGCCCCTTTTTTTCAAGAATGGCTAAAGATATGAACTGGAGACTTATTGGAGAGCATAGAACGTGACTTCTAAATTTGCAGAATCGTATTTTCGTTCGTCGTCGGCACTTCCGGTCGTTTACGGAAGTGATCAAAGATATCGTAAAATTTCAACTTTCTTTTTTTAAATCAATACTTACATCACATTATTGCACCTCTCCTGTAGTTTCGAAATATGTTGGTCCCACCGGAAACAAAAACGTCAACTTCCGGTTATAAGAGAAAAACTACATAATTTGAGTATTTTTCTTTCCCATTAATTTCCTTTGTAGATAAAGTATTTGAAATGAATTTTAAATATGTTATTTAGACTGCAAATATCTAGAGTAATGTCAAATATCTTTGAAAAATTCACTTCCGGTCGCGTGATTTCCTGTCCTCAAAATGAAAAGTTGTCTGAGCAAGATCTCAGAAACGGTGAGAGATTAAGACACCAAACTTATATGAGCAACAGAGCTTAAGATATAGGCAAAAACATTTGGGTTCAAAGCATCAGCCGTCACTTCCGGCCCTCACAGGAAGTGATCAAAGAAATCGAAAATTTTAACTTTTTTTTTTTTAATTAAAAATTGCATCACTTTATTGCATCTTTTTCGCAGATTCGAAAGATGTTGGTCCCACCGGAAACAAAAACGACAACTTCCGGTTATAAGAGAAGAACTACATAATTTGAGTATTTTACTTTTCCATCAATATTTTTTTTTCTAGATAAAGTATTTGAAATGAATTTTAAATATGTCATTCAGACTGCAAATGTCTAGAGTAACCTCAAATATCTTTCAAAAATTCACTTCCGCTCGCGTGTTTTCCTGTCCTCAAAATGAGTTGTCTGAGCGAGATCTCAAAAACAGGTGAAAGATTAAAACACCAAACTTTTATGAGTGATAGACCTTGAGGAGTAAGCGAAACCATTTGGGTTAAACGCGTCAGTCGTCACTTCCGCTTGTCACGGGAAGTGTTCAAAGAAATCAAAATTTTATCTTTTCTTTTTTAAATCAAAACTTGCATCACATTATTTCATCTCTTTCGCTGTTTTGAAATATGTTAGATTCCACCGGAAACAAAAACGTCAACTTCCGGTTTTATGAGATAAACTACGTTATTTTTATATTTAACTTTCTCATAAATATTGATTATCGATAAAGTACTTGAAATGATTTGATATACATTGTAAATACTGCAGATATCCAGAGAAAAGTCAGAGACTTTTTTAAATTCACTTCCGGTCGCGTGTTTTGCTGTCCTCAAAATTAGAATTTGTTCTCACAATATTGCTCGGCAACAGTAAACAACTGAAGTCTAAAACTTTCAGGACTGATAGTCAGTCATCAGTTTATTTGAATCGTGAGAAAATCTTGTATCGCTGTTTCTTCCGGTTGTGACGGGAAGTGGTGCAAAAAAGTGACTGGTGAATGGTTAGCATGTTGGATTTTCACGCTGACGACCAGGGTTAATTCTCTAGAGTGTCTGAATTTCTTTTATCACTTTTTCAGCTTGAATTTTCGTTTTTATTTTCAGAATCTAACGGAAGACCTCT
This sequence comes from Saccostrea echinata, assembly GCF_033153115.1. Taxonomy (NCBI): domain Eukaryota; kingdom Metazoa; phylum Mollusca; class Bivalvia; order Ostreida; family Ostreidae; genus Saccostrea; species Saccostrea echinata. Next base: position 2,396,661 of record NW_026889806.1, on the reverse strand, counting down.
CATTGCTCGCAATGAGTTTCTAGTTATTATTATTATTATTATTATTTTTTTGACCAAATTTGGTGCAGGCGTTTTCTCGAAAACTATTCAGTGGTTTTACGTGAAACTTTCAGGAAAAATTAGTCATTGTATGAAGTTTGTTCATCACAAGGAAAATTTGGAAAATTCCATTCTGGTTCAAAGTTACGGGCAATTTCCTGATTTTTAAATGGAATGTTGTCCGCGAATGTTCTCAAGAACGGTTAAAGATATGAACTGGAGACTTATTGGAGAGCATAGAACGTGACATTTTAATTTGTGGAATCGCCTTTTCGTTCGTCGTCGGCACTTCCGGTCGTGTACGGAAGTGATCAAAGAAATCGTAAAATTTCAACTTTCCTTTTTTGAATTAAATCCTATATCACATTATTGCATCTTTTGTGTAGTTTCGAAATATGTTGGTCCCACCAGAAACAAAAACGTCAACTTCCGGCTATAAGAGAAAAACTACATAATTTAAGTATTTTTCTTTCCCATTAATATCTTTTGTAGATAAAGTATTTGAAATGAATTTTTAATATGTTATTCAGACAGCAAATATCTAGAGTAACCTCAAATATCTTTCAAAAATTCACTTCCGGTCGCGTGTTTTTCCGTCCTCAAAATGAGAAGTTGTGTGTGCAAGATCTCGGAAACGGTGAGAGATTAAGACACCAGACTTATATGAGCAACAGATCTTAAGATGTAGCCAAAACCACTTGGGTTCAGAGCGTCAGCCGTCACTTCCGGTCGTCACGGGAGGTGATCAAAGAAATCAAAAATTTCAACTTTTCTTTTTTATTTAAGAATTGCATCACTTTATTGCATCTTTTTCGCAGATTCGAAAGATATTGGTCCCACTGGAAACAAAAACGACAACTTCCGGTTATAGGAGAAAAACTACAAAATTTGCGTATTTTACTTTCCTATAAATATTCTTTATACATAATGTATTTGTTATGAATTTTAAATATGTTTTTCAGAATGCAAAGGTCTAGAATAACCTCAAATATCTTTCAAACATTCACTTCCGGTCGCGTGTTTTTTTGTCCTCAAAATGAGAATATTGTCTGAGCGAGATCTCAAAAACAGGTAAAAGATTAAAACACCAGACTTATATGAGCAGCAGACTTTGAGGAGTAGGCAAAACCATTTTGGTTAAACGCGTCAGTCGTAACTTCCGGTCGTCAAAGGAAGTGATCAAAGAAATCAAAAATTTTAACTTTTTTTTTTTTAAAATTGAAGTTAGCATCACTTTATTGCATCTCTTTCGCTGTATTGAAATATGTTAGTTTCCACCGGAAACAAAAACGTCAACTTCCGGTTTTAGATGATAAACTACGTTATTTCGATATTTAACTTTCTCATAAATATTGCTTAACGATAAAGTACTTGAAATGTTTTTATGCATTTTGTAGATACTGCAAATGTATAGAGAAACGTCAGAGATTTTTTTTTTTATAAAATTCACTTCCGGTCGCGTGTTTACCTGTCCTCAGAATTAGAATTTGTTCTCACAATATTGCTCGGCAACAGTAAACGACTGAAGTCTAAAACTTTCAGAACTGATAGTCAGTCATCATTTCATTTGAATTGCGAGGAAATCTTGTATCGTCGTTACTCCGGTCGTGACAGGAAGTTATGCAAAAAAGTGAATGGTTAATGGTTAGCACGTTGGATTTCACGCTGACAACCAGGGTTAAATCTCCAGAGTGTCTGAATTTCTTTTATCACCTTTTCAGCTTGGATTTACGTTTTTATTTTCAAAATCAGACGGAAGACCTCTCATTGCTCGCAATGAGTTTCTAGTTATTATTATTATTATTCTTTTTTTCTACTTTCTTCTCCGGTACTTTTTTGTCCGGGAGTGTTCTCATAGAACCTCTCATCCGATTGACATGAAACCTTTTTAGGGTTAATAGGCATGTTGTGTAGGTGTGCGGAACGAAGGTCATTTTGCGCGCACATGCATGCACGTGCACGCGCGTGCATTGAGTGAAATGACTGATATACTTGATAAAGCCGTAACTTTTATATTTCTTGATGAATTGCTTTGAAACTCAAAATATAAAGATATATTAGTAGTCTAGACAAGTTGACATGGTCAAATTAGCATGAACTCACGCGCATGCACGTGCGCTCTCCTCTGATTGGCTGATACAAAAATCTCAATAATTTCCTTGTTTTTTGACGAAATACTTTGAAATTTAAAATATAAGTATATATTATAAGGTGCTACAACATGTTACATAGGAAATCTCTTGAAACCACGCGCAGGCAGGTGTGCTGCAATCTGATTGGCTGAGACTTTAAATGTCTATAACTCATTTGGTTTTCAACAAAACATGATGGAATTTACGACATGGATATGCTCATAGGGCTCCTACATTATGATACTATCAAAATTGAATGCAAGGCCATGCATGCGCGTATGCTGAATTCTGATTGGCTAATACTTAAAGGGTTATATCTCTCTTGTTTTTCAATGAAATTCTTTAATATTTAACACAAATGTATGTATTGTGAGACACTATAAGAAAATTAATGTGAACAATGTAGAAGCAAGCACATGCGCTGAAATTTGATTGGCTAATACCCATATGGCTATATCGGAGTAGTTTTCCAATGAAATACCCTTATAAATAAAGTGTCCATCTATACTACAAAAGTATAGTCTAATTTATTGAAGCTTGTAGGGAATGGGGCATCATAAGGAATTGGGGAGCCGTTTGGGGAACATCTGTAATGGTTCCCGTTACAATTAGCACTAGTTTACTTTGATTTCTAGAGTAGCATTGAAGCATTTTTGTCTCAAACACTTCAAGACAACTTTCCCAGGCCACTTCCTGGGGTGCACACAGGATGTTTATAAACACATTGAATACACGTGGTTTTGAGGGTATTCCTGTTTGCGGATGGAAAAAATCAGAAAATGCCATGTAGGTACCCTATTTTTTGGTGTCAGATGATGTGACTGGTAACGTTCAACACTTCCTGCTAAATATTTTTTCATGAATTTGAATACCTGATTTTTAATGATTTTTTATTCTATATAGAATTACATAGTGAAAACAATTACCGGTGTGATACCTTGAATACAGCCTAGACAACAACAGAGGGTACCAAGGGACGATGCTTCCGGAACATACGTGAACCTATATATATATATATATATATATATACATATACATGTATATAAAAATATATATACACACACACATAGAAACATGTTTGACTCATGCTGGGACATTTCAGTAATTTTACCTTTTAATACTATATAGTATAAATTGTATTTAAATATGTTCCACCTCGTACCTAATGTGGTTGTCCCAGGAAGTGTATACAATATATAAATTAATTTGCATCTATAATTATGAATATATACAGTACAGTTTAATAATTTGGAAAGATTCCATTAATCACAATTCAGGTAAATAAATTTTGCCAATTGTAGTAACACATTTTTACTTTCATTGTTCATTAGCCAAACAAATTTATCAATTGGTTGTAGGTTAGAAAAATTGTAACATTCTTCATTTACAACTTTCAATAATTCTTGTCTGTCTACCTTGTTTTTCTCACAAAATAATAAAAAGTGCATTTCATCACCAATAGCATTTGAATTACAGTGTTGACAAATTCTTAGATGTGGTGGAATTTTCTTATATCTGCCTATTTCAATGATTAGTCGATGACATGAGATTCTAAATCTAGTAAAACTTTTTCGATAATCAACATTATTAATTAAAGACAAATAACCTTCCATTTGAAGTGAGTATTTAAATTTAACATATGTCCTGAGTTTTAAAACTGTGTGCTGTTCTCTTTCTGCACTCCAGGATTTTAAAAAAGCTGACTTAAGAAGAGTATGAATATCATTTTTGAAAGTTTTAGCTGATGTCTTTTTTAAACATAGGTTTTTTATCTTGGGAATCTTATCCATAATAAATCTTACACAACCAAACCAGGAAGGAGTATTTTGATAATGCAGGAGCTTGGATGTAGAATATGCATTAAAAATAATTTCATTATCTGAAGATTCTATATTTTCTAATCTATGCCAGTAGTTAAGCATGCTATTTAACAATTTAAAAATTAATGGTAGTCTTCCAAGTTCAGATAGCACAGCAAAATTAGCTGCTTTTCTAGTAACACCAAGTACACTTTTACAAAATTTAGTGTGCAGTTTTTCACATTTGGAGTCTTTCAAAATTGTTAAAAATTCCTTATCTTTCTTGAACTTGGTAGAATGTGGATTGAAAGCACCCCAAACCTCACTTCCATATGTCATAATTGGTACAATTGTATGGTCAAATAAATGAACTGCTATTTTTATACCTGGGTTTAGTTTTATGAACTCGTTATTCAATTTATAATATGCTTTTAGTGCTTTTTTATATAATTCATCTTGTGCTAAAGTAAAAGAACCAGATACTGAGAAAAGAAGACCAAGATATTTATAATTTTGAACTGAATCAAGAATTATGTCATTGAATAGGAAGTTTTCTTTTATGCTTTTACCAGCTTTATTGAAAATGAGTGTTTTAGTCTTAGCAGGATTAACTGTTAGACACCAGTCAGAGCAATATTTACTAAGTTTGTCAAGCCTATCTTGAAGACCCCTTGCAGAGGTTGACAGGAGAACAAGATCATCAGCATATAATAAACAATGTACAGGCTTGTTGTTTAGTATAATAGGATCTAAACATTGATCAAAGTATTTTGGAAGATCATTTATGAAAATTTTGAATAAATTTGGACTTAAATTATCCCCTTGTTTGACTCCTAAGGTTATAGGCATGAAATTAGTAATATGATTGTTACAGCACACAGCAGAGTTACTGGCTTGATATATTTTCTTAATTATATTGTAAAATAGGTTACCTACTCCTAAGTCTAACAATTTAAGCTTGAATCCAGCATGTATAACAGTATCAAAAGCTTTTTGAAAATCTACAAAACATGTATATTATAATCCTACCATCTTTAGATTTACAATATTTATCAATAATAGTTTTTAAAATAAACATGTGATCTGATGTTCTTGCAGATTTAGTAAATCCAAGTTGACAATCATCAATAATATTGTTGGAAGTCAAAAAGTTCTCCAGTCTTTTATTCATGATGCTGTTAAAGACTTTGCCAATTGCACTTGTTACTGTAATTCCTCGGTAATTATTAGGATCTAGTTTTGAACCCGATTTATGTATAGTAGTTATGTAACCTGATGCCCATGATGTTGGATAGATACTGTTAGAGAAACACAAGTTAAATAGTTTATGTAAAGCTGGAAGTAGTACATGTTGACCTGATTTAAGCATATTATTAGATATATTATCCAAACCTGGGGATTTGTTACAATTCAAATTTGACAATGCCTGAGAGATTTCAGCTTCAGAAATTTTGAGATCTAGCTCGTTAAAACATACATAGTCTTTTTCTCTGTTTGAGAGTTTATTTTCAATGAATTGCATTTTTTGTTTAAATTTATCTTGGATACAATTTAGATTTTTAAAGTGGGAGTACCAAGTTGAGGGGTCAATATCAGAATGACTGCTTTTATTAATGTCTTTATCTTCTTTAAGATCATTAATTAGTTTCCAATATTCTTTAGGATTGCTTTTGTGTAGATTTTCTATTTTAGTCAATATAGAATTTCTGTACTCTTTTCGTGTTTTTTTAATGGTTTTGGTATATATTCTGTGTAGTTTATAATAGTGATTTTTTACATCAGGGTCCTTGGGATACATTGAGTATATTTTCCCATAATTTACAAGATTTGACCGTAATTGTTTGAGATTGCTATCAAACCATTTTTTCCCTTTTGGTTTTTGTTTTTTGGGTTGCTTTTTTCTACCCAGGGCATAAGTTGATGCATCAATCAAAATATTAGAAAAATCCGAAGTTATTTTCTCAATGTCATCTTGTGATGTATGAATTTCATCACAGGATAAAAGTAAATTTGATATTTTTTTTTTAATATTGTCACTCATAAATGTGTTTAAAAATTTTTCTCTAGAATCATCAACCCAGTAAAAGTTAGGCAATAAAACATGTGTATCACCCCAGTCAGAGTTCCTTACAATTTGAAAATTAGCAGACAATGCCCAAGTTAATTTACAATGAGTGTCAGAGACTGTAGGTATAAATTCTGACACATGAAAGTACAATATATCATTAAGTAGATTTTCAGATACAATAGTGTAATCTACTGTACTAGTGCCATTTGGTGTAAAACAAGTAAATTTGCCAAACATATCACCAAAAATTCTACCATTTAACAAACGTAATTGATTTCCAATACATGTGTCAATTAAGTCTTTACCTCTTTTATCAACTACAGAATCTTGACATAGTCTATTAGTAAGATGCTTGTCTATTGAATAGTCATCAGACAATGGTATAAAGTTGTTATCATCATTAAGAATGAAATCAGACATAGATCCAACTCTGGCATTAAAATCACCACACAGAATAATATTTCCAAGATTTTTATATCTAACAATGTCCTTTTCTAAACAATCAAGGATATCATAGTCCAGTTTTTGGATGTATCCAGATACAGTTGGTGGTACATAAACCAAGCATACATATAAGTCACTTGTTAAATTAAAAAAAGTTTTATCTAGTTTTATCCATTGATAGTCATTACATGTATTTGGTAGAATTTTAATAAAATTCTTCAGACATTTTCGAACTAGAATTCCTAGTCCACCAAAGTATCTGTTATTGTAATTGAGAAAAAAAAACTCAGCCAGATAAGAGCTTGATCAGAGATCCTCTAACAGAAATGATTGAGACAGCTAGCCTTCCTACACTGAACTCATTAATTATTCTTTAACTGGATGCATGTCCACTCATTACTCCCAAGGGATGAATGGGTCTGCACTATCTGCTTTGTAGTGCATTTAAAATGAATATTTATGTCATTCTGAAATTGAATTTGAATACAAAGATTTTTTTTTTCAATTTGTTACAAAGATTTATAAAAAGAAAAAAAATTTTTAATCTTGATGCAACATTTTTAAAGAGGTTTCTGCTAGACTCTTAGATTTGTAGGGACTATCTACCATAATTAATTTTTTTTAAAATACTTTCTTTTGTTTTCTTTAGATTCAATGTCAGACTGGTTTTAAGCTGCAATTCATATGGACAACGGGCATGCTAATTCCAATATCACCCCCCCCCCCCCCCCCAAGTATAATTAGTTTTAATTCATTAGTTTATTATACAATATCAAACTAGTTTATTATACAATATCAAATTAGTTCTAATTACTTTTCACCAAATTCATTTTAAAAGTTAGGCTAGCCCACAAAAACTATCTAATCCAATATGGCTGATTCCTCTGCCCAATTCCCAAGAGACATAGATAACACCTGCTTGATCAGAGATGCTCTACCAGTTAGCTCCTCACACTAAACTCATTAATTTCTCTCTAATTTGACAAGCAATTTTCTGTTATCAAAATTCTCCTTGACCAGTGCTTGATAATTACACCCATGGGAGAGGTGGAATTTCTCTTGTAACATTATATAGATTGCTGTAAAGTATATAATGAAAAAAATAAGTATTTTCTTGATTTTAACATTTTTTGATAAGGATACTGCAACACTTTTACATTTTTTGGGATTGTGTAATTTAATAGTAAAAAGATAGTTTTTTAAAAAAAAATTCACTTAAATTAAAGGTCACAGTGACCTTGAAATAGGTTGCGATACACCTTCTACCTAAGATGCATAAACTGGCCAAGTTTGATGATTCTAAGTCTAATAGTTTTCTAGTTATCAGCCGGACAGGATTTTTCCATATTTGGCCATAACATCTTAATTAAAGGTCAGAACGACCTACTTTTAGTGCGCGACACACCTTCTACCCAAGAAGTATCAGCCTAATAGTATTAAAGTTATGAGCCGGACACGAGAAAAGCTAACAGACAGACAGACGGACATGAACGCCATAACATAATACGTCCCGTCTAAAGACGGGCGTATAACAACAGTACTTTGCACCCGAGAGAAAAAAAAACTCAGCCATTTGGCATTTGTGTTGCCTAAGGTCAAAATTACATGAACAGTTCAGCGTACATGTTATGAGTCATAAAAGTTATGAAAATGTTCTGAAAATTAAATATATGGCAAAAGTTTTAGTCTAAAGCTCTCTGCTCACAATGTTTCCAGAACCCTACAGTAGAATATTTGCAATATATCTAACTGACCTACATGTACTGATGAAAATATCTATAGTTAGTATCGATATATCAAATAGGCCTAGTTATTCAATGTTATATACACATATATGCATATAGATCTATACACATTAAAAATGAAAATATAATAAACATAAAATTTCAATGGAAATGAATAGCAACTTTGTCACATTTTTCATATAAACATGTAGTACACAGTTCCATCATAGCAGTATTCAAATGTTATTATATCAAATGTATCATTAACCCTGGCATTAACACTGTACATAATACGGTGACTATATTTCTGTGTCGCCCGCTGACTTTTTTCTTAAATGAATCTCACTTTTCTTTCAAACTGTTAAAAAAATGATTACATAAAAAAACAAGAGGCCCATGGGCCTTGAATCGCTCTTCTGATAAACTGTACAACCTATCACTTCTATTTGAAGCCTCGAAGTATCCTGTATATTTACATAAACCCTTGAAATTCCAATTCACACTCTGAGAACCCAAGATGATTCTAAGCCAATTAGTACCTGAGAGTTGGTCATGGTGACCTACTTATCACTTGTCATTCTCTGAGGACCCATCAAGTTTGATGATTCTAAGCCAATTAATACCTAAAATATTTTTTAAAATTATAATCATAAAATTTTATAAGTAGGTCAAAGTGACCTACTTTTCAATTGTTTTACTCCAAGGACCCAAGATGCATCAACTGACAAAGTTTGATGATTCTAAGCCAATTAGTACCTGTAATATTTAATTAAAGCCATAAATTTTCAAAAGTAGGTCACCGTGACCTACTTTTCAGTTGCTGTACTCCAAGGACCAAAGATACATCGACTGACAAAGTTTGATGATTCTAGCCAATAAGTACCCAAAATATTTAATTACAGCCATAAATTTTCAAAAGTAGGTCACAGTGACCTACTTTTCAGTCAACCTACTCCGAGGACCAAAGATGCATCAACTGACAAATTTTGACGATTCTAAGCCAAATAATTCCTGAAAATATTAAATACAGCCATAAAATTTCAAAAGTAGGTCACCGTGACCTACTTTTCAGTTGTTGTACTCCGAGGACCCAAAACGCATCAACTGACAAAGTTTAATGATTCTAAGCCAATTAGTACCTGAAATATTTAATTATAGTCATATAAATTGAAAAGTAGGTCACGGTGACCTACTTTTCAGTTGACCTTTTTTGAGGACCCAAGATGCATCAACTTACGAAGTTTGATGATCATAGGACTTAAAATGTCCAAATTATGCCTCTAAAACGCTTTGAAATCGAATGCCTGCAAAGTTCAAAAAGTAGGTCACCGTGACCTACTTTTCAGTTGTTGTACTCCGAGGACCCATGACGCATAAACTGACAAAGTTTTATGATTCTAAGCCAATTAGTACCCGAAAATATTTTATTAAAGCCATAAATTTTCAGAAAGTAGGTCACGGTGACCTACTTTTTAGTCTACCTACTCCGAAGACCCATGACGCATCAACTGACAAAGTTTGATGATTCTAAGCCAATTAGTACCCGAAATATTTAATTAAAGCCATAAATTTTCAAAAGTAGGTCACGGTGACCTACTTTTTAGTCGATCTACTCTGAAGACCCAAGATGCATCAACTGACAAAGTTTGATGATTCTAAGCCAATTAGTACCCGAGATATTTAATTTACGCCATAAATTTTCAAAAGTAGGTCACTGTGACCTACTTTTTAGTCGACCTACTCCGAAGACCCAAGATGCATCAACTGACAAAGTTTGATGATTCTAAGCCAATTAGTACCTGAAATATTTAATTATAGTCATATAAATTGAAAAGTAGGTCACGGTGACCTACTTTTCAGTTGACCTTTTTTGAGGACCCAAGATGCATCAACTTACGAAGTTTTATGATCATAGGACTTAAAATGTCCAAATTATGCCTCTAAAACGCTTTGAAATCGAATGCCTGCAAAGTTCAAAAAGTAGGTCACTGTGACCTACTTTTTAATAAATATGTTTTATGGCCCCAAGAGGCATCATCTTACAAGATTTAATGATTCTAAGCCTCCCCGTATTCGAATTAATGACCTTAATTGTTTTAAAAAAGATAAGCCATAAAATTCAAAAAGTAGGTCAAGGTGACCTACTTTTTAAATGACGTACTTTGACGACCCAAGATGCATCAACTGACAAAGTTTGATGATCATAGGCCTTAAATTGTTCAAAATATGCCTCTAAATCATTATGAAAAAGAATGGCCGCAAAATTTGAAAAGTAGGTCACTGTGACCTACTTTTGAGTCAACATGATATGAGGTCCTTAGATTCACCAACTGACAATATTTGATGATCCTAGTCCTTATAGTAAGCAAAATATCAACATTTTAATAAAATGTAATTTTTGGTCAACTTTGAAGTGACCTTGAGACCACGCCCTTTGCCCCAGGGTAAATCCCCGTGCAAATTTTAATCTACAACATATCCTCATCCTTTTGTGTAAGTTTGGTGATAATCTGCCCAGTGGTTCTTGAGAAGAAGATTTTTTAGTAACCAGTACTTTTGTTTCTATTTTCCTAATTATCTCCCCTTGTTAAAGGGTCACAACCCCAGTTTTAGTATAAAAGGGAGCCCTTGGGCCAAGGATACCCTGTGACAAATTTGACAATAATTGGCCAAGGGGTTCTTGAGTTATGGCCCATATTCTAAAAAGTTTACGCACACCGCACAAATGGCCATAGCATTAGCTCTTTGAGCCTTTGGCTCAGAAGAGCTAAAAAAACACGATGATACGCTGTGTGCACTCCATTATATCACCTTTATAAATAAATTCAATTCAATTCAATTTATTGATTCACCAAACATGTTGGCATACAACCATGTTACAAACAAAATGAAAAATACAGTGTGTTTTCAGATTACTAAAACATATACTAAAGTACATACATACATGCAAGTGTACAAATCAGTGAAGTCAACTACTTTTACAACTTGAAGTTATACATAATCATTATGAAAATAGTATAAACAGTATAATATGGACAGAGATAAACTAATTAATGCATTAAATATATATTATTGTGCTCTATTTTTAGAACGCAATTCAAAACATTCATGTAAAAATTCGCACAGCCTTCTAGAATGAACTGCATTGTCAGGATTACAAAGTACTTTACAATGATTTTCCTTCAACATGTTATCATTTAAATTATAGATGTTCAAAGGGTAATACTTTTTTCGCAAATCTTTATATCTAGGACAGTCATATATGAAATGTATTTCATTTTCTACAACATTTTTACAATAGTGACAAAAACGAGATTCTTTTGGGATACAAGGCTTTGAATATCTGCCAATTTCAATTTCTAAAGGGTGTGCAGAAATTCTCAGTTTTGTTAATTTAGAATGTACAGATTTATTAATTGGAAATTTCAAGTAGTCTTGTAATTCATAGTTCTTTCTAATTTGACTGTAAAATAATAATTTACCACATTTGGTGAATTCAATGTTCTGAAGTTGCAAATTAACATTTTTTATGTAGAAATTCTTCAAGTAGCTGCTAAATGTGCTATCAGTGATATCTAATGATGGAAGTTTAAGTTTCTTTTTTAATTTATCAATCTGACTCTGCCAATTATCCTTTACATCATTATTATACAGAATGTCATCTTCTAAGAAAGCAGCAAAAAGAATTTGATTTCTAATTCCATTTTTATTATTATGGTTTTTTAGTCTCTTATAATATTTAAACATAGAGATGAAAGCTTTGCAACAAATAGGAAGTGTTCCTAGCTCATATTTAATGGCTAAATTTGAAGCTTTTCTCTGTACACCCAAGATGTCTTTAAATATTAAATGCTGTATCTTTTCAAAAGGTAGTTGATCACAATTGTTTATATTAATATTAAAGTCTGAAATCCATATCTCAGAACCATACAAAATGATAGGTTCAATAAGAGAAGAATATAGTTTTAAAAGAGTTTTTACAGATAAGCTGTTATGAAATGGTAAAGAGTGTTTCATTGCATAAAAAGCTTTTCTTGCACGGTCAGCTAGGTGTTCAGCTGCATACTTAAATTTACCATTATAAGTAAAAATAATTCCCAGATATTTATATTCATGTTCAAGATGAACTATTGAATGATTATAATAAAAACAATGTTGAGCTGTGTCAGGTTTCTTATTTGAGAAAATCATTGCTTTAGTTTTATCAAGGTTAACAGTCAATTTTGATTTTATGCAATATTCTGAGAGACAGTCTATTGAGTTTTGGAGACCTTCTTTAGTAGTAGAGAGGAGAATTAAGTCATCTGCAAAGAATAAATGTCCGACATCAATATTCTGTAATTCAGGAGGGTTTGTGTTATAATTAACTAACTGCGAGTAGAAGTCATCAATAAATATATTAAGAAGTGTTGGGGAAAGATTATCTCCTTGTTTAACCCCGCGTGTAGCTATAAAATGTTCACTATAGCAAGATTCATCTTTACAGCAATATTTAGTGTTTGAGTACATATTATAAATAGCACATCTTCATAATAAATGCGACTTATCGTACCTGGTTTTGTGTTGTCTTTATCTGGTAAACCTAGACTCGTCCAAGTCATCAGCATTAAGATCGAAAGACGTAAAATAAAGACATCCATAATTTTGTCGTTTCTTACATTATTGTGGCTCTTTATAATGTTAACAAGCAGTATGTGTCAAAATTGGACGGAACAGGTAAGCCGATTTTTCAGTTTCACTGCTCCAGGTAAAATTTCCTGATTAGCTCATCGTTTCTTGATTTCTTACAAAAGAGAGTTCCGTAAAAAGGGGAATAACCCCAATAAACAAATGTGCTTACATACACCTTTTAGAACAATCTCTATCCAGAGTTATCGTTCCCGCTACGCTACACTTACACGAGGCGTTTACACGTGTTGTAGCGAAGCGTAATACGCCCTCTGGTGAGAGATTGCTTTTAGAATAGTAATTAACATTAGTGGCACTCATTTCATGCTTGTATGTTATTTTGTTGTATCACTTGCATTCATATACCCAGTTGGGGTCTTTGTCTTAAATAAAAACTTGAAACTTGAAACTTTAGAATGTGCTTTTTTAAAAGAGAACCAAAAAAATTTAACCTTGTCCCAAATATAATGGACAAAAAAGATTAGGGATCATGATTTTGAATTGTTTTCCCAAAACAATTATAATATATTTTTTACGTTATAGTTCAACCATACTTTCTGTTATTGATAAGAAAATGCTACCTGTAGGGTCGTGCAATTCATACCCAATTCATGCTTTACTGAATGCTGACACAGGGTGAAAAACAAAGTGATTCAGGGTATACACAAAGTTAACGAAATTGTTTATTTGAATACGTGTTTGAAGTTGTGGATATTTTTTGATGACCCTGTGACATTTCAAGCCATGTGACGTCACTTAACCGGCTTTAAGGCAGCCCAAGCTATAGGGAAGAGTCCCAAGCTAGCTGGAAGAGTCTATTACTTAACCAGTCAGGCAGTTCGGAAAAACAAATTCCGGTATGACTCTAGATTATGTAATTGGAGAGGGAAGGCCTAACCCGATTGAATTGAATGACCTAATAGTTTATGTGTTTTTCATACAGATATTATAAAATCCTTTTAGTCTAGGTATCATTAAGTAAGGCAATTATTTGAACTTAGGTAAGGAAACTGCTTATATAATTTTAAAAAAGCACAAATATAAATTAATGGAATGAAATTAAGAATATTAAAGAATGGATTAAAATAGCTAAAAAAAAAAAAAAAAACCCCTGTCCGCATCCACCAATCAACAAAGGAATCTAAAAATTAAAAAAAAATAACAATAACCCCAATCTCACCCCCGAAAACTAAACTAAGGCAGTTTAGAACTTGCTTATCAATTTCAAGCAGATATATAAGGACTTGAGTCCATTTGTTTCTCCATTTGTTTCTTTCTGGCATGTTGTGTCATCTTTGAAAAAAAAAAAACGAGGGGAGGAGAGGAAGAAAACAAATGCAACTTGCTTAAAATAACTTTGACAAACCAACAAAAGAAAAAAAGAAGGGGGGGGGGGCTAACTCGAAAATCTTTTGTTGTGTGGACGTATGTGTGTGTGTGTGTGTGTGTGGGGGGGGGGGGGGTTAAGGTTAAGACTTCTTTCACAGCAAAATAATGTTTATACTTATTCATACACATTTGCCTAGTTTGCCTATACTGCCAAATAAAAGTGGTGGGGTAGGCAGCTTTTCAACGAACATTTTAAACAGTAAAAGGATGTGTCCCCTCCCCGCCCCGTGATACTACGACCCTGTACATGTATTTATTAAGGAAACGGAACAAAAATACTAGTACATCTGATTTACACATGAAATAAACATAAAATATAAGTGAAAGTAACGGTTAAGCAGAACATAAACCGTCAGTTTCATAGCTAACCCAGGTTGGTTAAATCCTTATCCAGTCTGGAAGGAATAAAAACCGTTTGCTAAGAACATAATCCGCTCAGGTAGAAACATTATCAAGTAACTTTTAAAACCTAAAACTGAACCTAAAACATTCAGTTTGAAACCTTACCAGGTCGGGCAGAAATTATGAATAAGACAAATTAGAAACCTAATCCATGCACTCATGCAGGAACTGCAAATAGTCAGTCAGGCAGAAACATGAACAAGTCAGTGAAGAACCTAACCCAGTGAGGCAGATTCTTAAACAGTCAGTTAAGAACCTAGGCAGGAACATAGAACTGTCAGTTTAGAACCTAACCCAGTCAGGCAGAAACCAAACCCACTCGGGCAGAGTCATACAACAGTCAGTTTAGAAACTAACCACTCAGGCAGAAACCTTACCCACTCAGGCTGAGTGATAAAAACAGTCAGTTTAGAACCTAACCACTCAGGCAGAATCATAAAGCAGTCAGTTTAGAACCTAACCCAGTCAGGCAGAAACCTAACCCAGTCAGGCAGAATCATAAAACAGTCAGTTTAGAACCTAACCCCTCAGGCAGAAACCTTATCCACTCAGGCAGAGTCATAAAACAGTCAGTTTAGAACCTAACCACTCAGGCAGAAACCTTACCCACTCAGGCAGAGTCATAAAACAATCAGTTTAGAAGCTAACCACTCAGGTAGAAACCTTACCCACTCAGGCAGAGTCATAAAACAGTCAGTTTAGAACCTAACCACTCAGGCAGAAACCTTACCCACTCAGGCAGAGTCATAAAACAGTCAGTTTAGAACCTAACCACTCAGGCAGAATCATAAAACAGTCAGTTTAGAACCTAACCACTCAGGCCGTTTATTGACACAGGCCCTGAGAATCCTTGCATTGGCCCTGGAGTATGGAATTTTGAAGTTTCCATCAAGGTAAGCACTTTTAGTAAGCCAATTTTTCTTACCACCCTTGCATACTAAAGAGTGTTTCTTGCATAAGGCATGTTCACCCATGTAGCAGCAAATTATAGCATCACTCACATAGGAGAGTTGCTTCTTAATTTTGCTTGCATGACCTGTGCATTTTATTTGTGCCTGATTTATTTCACCAGTGCATCTATCTGTAAAATCTATAGCAAAGTTATGTAGCAGTTTGTTTCTTTCAGCTTTTGAATTTTTGGGCATAATTTTCTGTAAAGATTCATCTTTTTTGATGGCCTTTCTGACATTTTCAGCAAGATGCCGAGTGTCGATAAAATGTCGTGGTTCGTCTTGTAGTTTGCCCTCGGCATACAAAGACTCTGCGGCCTTGAATATTGTACTGTCAGGGTCTGACGTAATGTCCTTGACATTCAAATCATTCTCGAGAAGGTCTTCTATGCCCTCTTTGGCCCAGGTGAATTCGTCACCAATGTTTTTAGCCATGGGTATATTTGCCCCACATGTCTGCTCAGTGCACACATGGCTTGGATTGTTCTTGAGGTGCTGTTGCTCGGGACATATTTTGTTTTTGGTCACCAAAGATATTATTTCGTGACCACTGGTCACATCCTCTGCAATTGAGAAGACTATCTGAGTAGCAGGCTGGAAGGGGGTTTCCCCCACCCCGGAGTAGAGGGAGTTGTTGTACATCCCATCGCACTGAATTCCTATGTTGTTTGGGTTTGGGGCCCCCCGCAATTTATTAATGTTAACTAATTTCTTACATCTTTTTTTCATATCAGACTTATTTAGGGAAACAACTTTTTGCATGACGGCGTTACTGGTTTTTTGTAGTGAAGACTCGGCTGGAGGTGGAGTGTTGGTGGCCATCAGAATTTTGCGTAGAGATGAACTGCCAATGGGAGTTTGACTTAGACCTACTTGTAGGCCATAATTTATTGTTGCTGCCTTCCTTCCCCTGGAATTGGACTGTACTTCCACATAGAGGCTGTGCATTTTGGAAATGTACGGGCACCTGCTGCATTTCAGCCGTAGCCGAGTACCCAGGCCACGCCTCTCCTCAGAGTCCATGTCCCAGGTCAGGTTGCCATCACAGTCTGGGTTGGTCCGCCCGTGTTCTTTGAAGGCTGTATTGAACATCCCACATGTCTTTTGAAGATGAAGCAGTCTGTGGGAGTCATTATCACACCTGCTGAAACCAGTTTTGTACCTGATCACTTTCTATCCAGGTAAGTTCATTTTCAGAAATTAGAGTTACTCCCCTTAGACTATACTTGTTTTCAGAATTGAGACAAGAGGCTCATCACAATCTATAGAAACTGGTTTTGTAAGATTTTTCCTCATATAATTGATCAATTTTAAGAATGTTACTATAATTTAGAAAATTAATTAATTGTGAATTAATTAAACTGATTAATTTGACAGGATCTTAGGTATACCCCTTATTTCAGGCAAATTGGCCATATATGGGCCTATTCTAAGAATTAGAAAAATTATTTATTACTTAAAAAGGTTTAATATCATAATTTAAGAAATATTAAAGAACTGTGGTCATTACCCCAAGGATTCGGCTTGCTTCAAAGCCTCAGAATTTTCTCTCTTTTCCAGGGGCCTGGGTCGTAGCAACCGGTGGCACCCAGGGCGCAGCATCATTTCCTGCTCCTCACACACAGAGGGTGGATGCCTCACCATTTCCAGGGTTTCCCGGTCTACTCTTGTGAATGGTGCAGGTGAGTTCTCTTCTTTTTTAAGCAATTTTCCCTTGTTGTGAGGCACAGATTTAGGTTTAAAACAATAATTATTCCCTTTTTTGAATTTTCCCATCTTTCAAAGCTGACATAGAATTTTACTAGGGGTACTCTGTCTGAAGTGAAATTCACTTGTGATGTGCTTTTTCCATTGCTCTATCAGCATCATGTCAAGTTAAGGTGTTATCGTGCAATAATTTATTATCATGATATGAATTAGCTAGTAACCCTCACTGCAAAATGTAGATGTATTGAAGGGGGTAATGACAGTTTTACTGCTACAGAGAAACAACACTACTAGATCAAATTACTTCTCATCTCTTTTGATAACCTTCTCTTAATTGGCTGTCAGCTGCTTAGTGATTTCATTTTGAATTGTAAAATTAAACACATGTTAAAAACATTTTTTTCTGAATAAATTGAGATTTTTTGGCTATTTTTTTTAAAACCGGGTACAATATACCCTGAATGTAAAAATTACATGTAATCCCTCAAATCCTCTTGGAAACATAAGAAATAACACTGTTAGTCAGTTAAATACATACTTTATTTCAATAAGCACTGTAAAAAGTCAGTATGAAGTTGACTTTCAACACAGCTTCATATCACAGTTGCATTCATCCAGTGTAGGGGGGTTACATTAAATAGATAGTCATAATTTACATGTCTTTACATGTAATTTCTTAATGTTACATATTTTACATGTACTATATACATGCTATCTAAAAATGTCAAATTGGCCACTTTTTCACTTTGTTATCCATTTGGTTATAGGAAAAACACCAGAATTGCCTAGGTACAGGAGGCCGCCATCTTGGACACCCAAAGTTGTGCGGAGAAGAAAAGCTGACAGGAGTCCTGATTGGTCATTAACAGAAAATCTTTGTGGTGGAATTTGACAGTGAAATATAAGTGATAAAAATTATATGTGACATAACAGAATGTGTAAAAAGATATAGGACTTATAAAGGAAGACTTGAGATGAGGGGTGATATTTTGCTGGAGACTTTCATTCAGTGCGGATCTATACCAGTTGTAAACAGGCCAAAATTCAAAGGAAAAGTGCCGCGGCACAGTATATTTTTCGTGGTGGAATTTTGAAGAAGAGGTGTTGAACTTTGCTGCACAGTGACTGATTTTTAGAAAATTGAATATATAAATAAGTGACAGTGATTGGAATTTGTATGGAAGTCTATGGGAAAACATTTGGTGGTGTTTGTCCTATTTTAGAACAATCTCTATCCAGAGTTATCGTTCCCGCTACGCTACACTTACACGAAGCGTTTACACGTGTTGTAGCGAAGCGTAATATGCCCTCTGGTGAGAGATTGCTTTTAGAATAGTAATTAACATTAGTGGCACTCATTTCATGCTTGTATGTTATTTTGTTGTATCACTTGCATTCATATACCCAGTTGGGGTCTTTGTCTTAAATAAAAACTTGAAACTTGAAACTTTAGAATGTGCTTTTTTAAAAGAGAACCAAAAAAATTTAACCTTGTCCCAAATATAATGGACAAAAAAGATTAGGGATCATGATTTTGAATTGTTTTCCCAAAACAATTATAATATATTTTTTACGTTATAGTTCAACCATACTTTCTGTTATTGATAAGAAAATGCTACCTGAAGGGTCGTGCAATTCATACCCAATTCATGCTTTACTGAATGCTGACACAGGGTGAAAAACAAAGTGATTCAGGGTATACACAAAGTTAACGAAATTGTTTATTTGAATACGTGTTTGAAGTTGTGGATATTTTTGACATTTCAAGCCATGTGACGTCACTTAAGGTGGTATGGGATACCAAACGAAACTTCTCCTACATATTTATGTACCCAAATTAGAAGGATTTGAAATACCCCAACCTTTCAGTATATTAAAGTGTAATTTTAATAATTTTTTTATTATTTTAATGAGAAATACAAAAACGATTTTTTTTTCTTGCATAATTCTTTTTTCATAAGCTTAATATTATAGGCAGGCGTTTGCTAATATAAAGTGTTTATAAAAACAAAAATGACAAGAAATATGTCTTAGTATTTTTTTAATTTTCAACAAAAAATAAGCGTAAAAAACTGGGAAAACTTTATTTCTTGAAAACAGACGGATAACATTTCATGAAAGTCTAAAATAAGAATGTATCTTAATATGTTAGCAAAGTGAAATAAACAAATTGAAAATATATATATAAATGGAAAATATAAAATGCATTTAAAATTTTTTGAATTAAAAGATCCGAGCGAAAGAGTTATCCTTCTTTATTTTCCAAGGGTTGAAAAAACCTGGGTGCTATTTTAGAAATGATGAGCATTTTTTCCCAACCATAAAAAAATCGCACTTTGTAGTTTTCAACTTTGAGCGGTTTTGAAAACAATGCATGGACAATCGCTTTCCAGGACGTGTCTTGTTCAGAGCAATTGCATTCATCTGAACGTTTTGGGACTATATACAACAGCTAGCTGATTTGTGACCAAACAGTTACTTCTTGAATTAAATAACAAAAAAGTCCAGCTCTGGTTAACGTGATAATTGATTGGTGATAATTCAGCACAATGTGAAGTAATCGCACTTATCCATGCCTCACCGCACACAAGGTGCTGTACAGTTACTCAAACAATTGAAATACAGCTTTTGCTTAAAAGTGTTCAAAAGCAGCAATGTTGAAACTACCTTTTACAGGGGTTTGCTTTTTTAAATGTCCGTTGTACAATCATAAGTAAATTTATATACTTGCGATTTTTTTGTCTGTTTTTACTTAAAATGCCGATGTGAGAACTTGCATTGAAATAGGCTTCAGAGTGTTCTTTTCAACGGTGTATCTACAAATTTTGACCCGATAATAAGCACTCATGCAAATCAAAACAATACTTCAAACGGATACGTCATAACGTAGAGGTATCCCATACTACCTTAACCGGCTTTAAGGCAGCCCAAGCTATAGTATTGTGATGGTTATTGGAAACTGAAAACGCAAAGAAGACCCAGATGTAAGGTTAGAATGGAATAACCTGTCCTCCCTTAAGCTTAAAGTAGACTAGTCCAAAGGGTATATATAAGACTGCATTGAGAGATTCAGGGTCTTTTGGGGAATGCAGAGCTGCAGTTAAGTGGAAGCAGGAGAAATTTGGATAAGAATAACGGATAAGAGAAAGGGTAAAATAAAAGAAATAGGTTTGCACCAGTGACAAGAATCTCGGGGAATTGAGGAGAGATACTGAGGGCTGTAGATCTGAATAAGAACGAAACTCCTAGTATCCGCTATCAATAGGAACCTGGGGCAAGGTACACGGTGCTGAGTCTAACAGTTACCAAGTCATCAGAATTCATCCCACATTATATATTCTTTGATTAAATATAATAGGTTTAAAGAAAAATTATTATACTGTACATAGTCAAATTATTAGATCATAAACTCACTGACAGGTAGAGTAAGAGAAAAATTCATCCCCTGAGAACCCTACGCAGGGGTACACGTTTCATTTTGGGGGCAGCCGGTCAGGGGATAGAAATTAATAAGACAAAATTACTAGGTACCAGGTCCAGTTTACCAAGTGCTATTTACGAGGTTCAGTGGTACCAGGTACGCAGAGCTTGGTACGGAGTTACCAAGGACATTTTACCAAGTACAGTTTACCAGGTCCAGTATAACCAGGTGCAGAGAGCCAAGTGCGCTGTTAACAAGTACTGCTTACCAGGTCCAGTGTTACTGGGGCAGAGCGCCAAGTAGTGTGACAAGGTTTTTATGTACTTTTCAGTAATAATAGAAGGAGGAATCCGTAGGTCCATTAGAGAAAAGTAAGATGTCTGATAAAGAAGCGAATCTTTTGGCCGACCTAAGTGCTATAGACGCCATGCGAGAGAAACTAAGGGAATCTCTAGACAGAATGAAGTCTACACCAAAGACATCTACAAATCCAGCAAGGATACCGGATTCGGGAGTAGATATTAGATACAGGCCATTTGAATCTAGTTTAGATGAATTAACATCTAAATACACGAACACTTTGGACAGGGAAAAAGGTGCAACAAGTGGCAAAGAGGACTATAGGTACTTGATGTCCCCTAAACCAAGTTATACATTGTATGAGGAAGAAGAAAATGAAGGTAGAGGAACATTAACTTCTGGGAAACCAAACAAGTATGATGTATCAGGACAAGTTAAGCAAACAACTCTTCCTAGATTGATTCCAACAACAGGATTGCCTTGGAATACTAGCGGATATGCTGCTCCGTCAACAACAACAAATGTGACTTGGTCAGACAGCCGAAATGCGGGTACTGGCTCATTTTCTGTTCAACAGCCAAAACCCAGTATAGAGAGTGCAACAAATAAAAGCACGGAATATACTATGGGTAAAACAGTGATGAAACCAGCGACATATGATGGAGTAGGATTTTGGATTGACTACAAGGCACACTTTGAGGCCTGTTGTGATATCAATATGTGGAGCGCTCGACAGAAAAGTTTGTACTTGGCAGCTTCGTTAAGAGGACAGGCTCAAACTGTGCTAGGAAATATGAGCCCAGGTACAGCCTGTACATATGAGGATTTATGCGATGCCTTACAGGCCAGGTTCGCACCGGCAAACAAAACTGAGTTGTATAGAGCAATGCTGAAGGAGAAAAGACAGAAACCCACAGAAACTTTGCCAGAGTTAGGTGAAAGTATTCGCCGATTAACCCACTTATCCTACCCAACTGCTCCCCGTGAAGTAACAGAAATGATTGCCAAAGACCAGTTTGTCGATGCACTAACAGACTTTGACATGAGACTCCGTATTCAACAATCTCGACCAAAGTCACTTAATGATGCGGTGCGACTGTAGTCGAAATTGAAGCATTTTGCAGAGCAGAAAGGCAACGAAGACATGATGTTGGGTTTGCCAGGAATGCCACAAGGGATCAAGAAAATAAAAATGTGAATCATGATGATGGCAGTGTAAGAGAAGAATTTAAGAAGCTTAGGGATGAGTTACACATATCTTTAAGAAAATTAGAAAACAAAATTGAAAAACTTTCGAAACAGGAAATCAATAAACAATCCGAAAATACTGAACCACAATCACCTGCTTTTCCGTGCAAATGCCATCATTGTGGGAAACGTGGACATAAAATCAAAGATTGCTTTTTGAGAAACAAGTCTACCCCAGTCCAGGTACCAGTGTCAGGAAGCAGACCCAGGGCGAAGAACAACTCAAATGTGGAAAGGTCACCACAGGGGAAAAGAGATACAATCAAGTCTAGTACAGCTACTGTTAAACATGCAAAAACCTGTCTAGAATCAGGTCTTTTCATAAAAGCTCATGTAAGCCTCGTGCCTTGTAATCTACTGGTTGATACTGGGGCAACACTTACTATTTTTGCTGAAAGAATGTATGATGAAAAGGTAAAGTCAGTTAATATTCCCTTGGAAACGGTATCACAGAACATAGTAGCGGCTGATGGAACTCCATTAAAAGTAAAGGGACGAGGTAACTTCTTAATTAAGTTAGGAGACCACGAGTTTGACTGCCAAGCTGTCATGGCAAACATTAAAACAGATGGAATTCTAGGTTTGGATTTCCTTCAATCAAGTCAATGTTTAGTGGATATAGCTCGTACTAAAATGTTTGCATCTGGCGTTGAACATGATCTGCATTTACAGGGGCAAATAGGTTGCTTTCGTGTTAGTCTGGAGGAAAATATAACAATTCCTTCTAGAAGTGAGATGATTTGTTCTGGACAGTTGTTATCATCTCCAGGAATAAAAGTACAAGGACCTCTACTTATAGAGCCTATCAAAAAGTTTGATACCGGCGGTAAAGCGCTAATAGCTAGAACCTTGGTTGATCCAGCTAAAAATGTCACAGTGCGTTTAATGAATATATCAGAACAGATTCAAACAATTTACAAAAATACAGTTGTCGGGGTGACTTCGCCAGTGGACGTAGTTAAATCTGAGGATGAAAATATGGTTAGCACAGTAACGCTAAATGAAAAGGTAGAAAACATCCCAGATCATTTAAATGAGTTGTACACAGAAACAACTAAGGGCCTCACAGCAGAAAAGGCATCCAAAATTAAAACATCTTTAATAAAGTTTCAACACCTATTCTCTAAGACCAAAGATGATTTTGGTAGAACCTCGTTAATAAAGCATAAGATCAATACAGAAGGTGCCAGACCAACCAAGCAGCCTCCTAGGAGATTGCCACATCATACGGCAGAATTTGTTGACAAGGAAGTAGAAAATATGATCAGAAAAGGCATTGTCGAACCTTCTTCCAGTCCTTGGGCTGCCGGGGTGGTTCTAGTGGAAAAGAAAGATGGTACCAAGAGATTCTGTGTAGACTATAGATCTCTCAATAGATGCCTATCCTTTGCCACGAATGGATGACTTGCTTGATCGTCTACAAGGAGCTATCTGGTTTTGCACCTTAGACCTTCATTCGGGGTATTGGCAAGTGGAGATGGATGAGGCTGATAAACCAAAGACAGCTTTTGTCACAAGAAATGGCCTATTTCAATTTTCAGTAATGCCCTTTGGACTTTGTAACAGTCCAGCAACTTTTGAGAGACTGATGAAGACGGTTCTTGCTGGTTAAATTTTAAGATATGTTTAGTGTATATAGACGATATTATTGTCTTTGGAAGCACTTTTGATGAGACACTTCAAAATCTGGAGCAAGTGTTCGAGAAATTACACCAGGCAGGGCTAAAGTTGAAACCTTCTAAATGTACCTTGTTCAAGAAAGAGGTTTTGTTTTTGGGATATCGTGTTTCAGGACATGGCGTTCATACCAAACCTCAGAAAATAGCAGTGGTAAAAGACTGGTCTGTTCCCATAGATGCAAGCGAAGTGCGTTCATTTGTGGGTCTTTGCAGTTATAACAGGAGATTTATTGTAGGTTTCTCCTCACTAGCTAAACCATTATTTAGGTTGACTGAGAAAGGCCGAGTTTTCAATTGGACATTGGAGTGTCAGGAGGCTTTCGAAAAGCTTAAGCACCATTTAGTCACTGCTCCCATTCTTGCACATCCTAACTTCTCATTGCCTTTTATTTTAGACACAGACGCAAGTCAAGTGGGTCTCGGTGCAGTCCTTTCTCAAGAAATAGATAGTGAAGTTAGAGTAATATCTTATGCTAGTAGGACTCTATCAAAAAGTGAGCGGAAATACTGTATAACTAGAAAGGAGCTGTCTTGGCGGTAGTATTTGCCTGTGAACACTTTCGACATTACTTGTATGGCCATAAGACAATTGTGTACACTGACCACAGTGCATTGAAATGGCTTATGAATTTTAAAGACCCCCAAGGACAGGTGGCCAGATGGATTGAATTTCTAGGTACTTATGATCTAGAAATACGACACAGACCGGGTCCAAAGCATGGGAATGCAGACAGTCTCAGTTGATACCCCTGTCGTCAATGTGGATATAAGGGAAATGATCAGGATGATGATCCTAAAACAGAAACTGTACAGGCAGTTGAGAAAACATTGGCTGGAAATGGACTTACGATTGAAGAACTCCAAGAGCAAGATTCAGACATAGCAAAAATAAATAGCTGGGTGTCATCTCAGAAGCGGCCAGAGTTTGCAGAAATAAAGGCTGAAAGTAATGTTGTGAAGTCGCTATGGTCACAATGGAATACATTAGAGATCAATAATGATGTACTGTGTAGAAAATGGATAGGTGATAGAAAAGAGTTTCACCAAATTTTGGTCCCTATGTCTGATTTTAAGACAGTGTCATGATGCTCGAACTGCGGGTCATCTTGAGGTAACAAAGACCTTGGCCAGAATACGAGAAAAATTCTATTGGGTTGGATTGCAGAATGATGTCCGTAGCTATGTGACTGGATGTCCACAATGCAGAAAACGAAAATCTCGTTCTGCTGGAAAATCATACATGCAGTTAGATCAAACTGAGTTTCCCTTAGAACGGGTAGCCACAAATATTATGGGGCCACTACCTGAAACCGAGAAAGGTCATAAGTATATTCAAGTCATATCTGACTACTTTACTAAGTGGACAGAGGCCTTTCCTCTGAAAAACATAGAAGCACAGACAGTTGCTGAAGTCATAGTAGAACAGTTTGTTAGTAAGCTTGGTATCCCAGAAATAATACAGTGACCAGGGCAGACAGTACGAAAGCAAGCTGTTCAAAGACATGTGTGAAATGTTGGGTACAAGAAAAACTCGAACTACTGCTTTCCATCCAAAGTCAGATGGAATGGTGGAAAGATTTAATAAAACTTTAGCAACAATGCTGAGTGCCTATGTGTCTGAATACCAACAAGATTGGGATAGAAACCTTCCGTATTCGCTTAGGGGCTACCGTTCCTCTGTGCATGAAAACACAGGCTATACTCCGAATATGCTTATGTTTGGACGCGAGGTATCTACCCCGCTAGATATCATGTATGAATTACCGAATAGTATGAAGCCAAGCAAAGTACATGATTATGTATGGAAACTTCGGGAAACACTTGAAGAGGCATATAAGTATACCCGTCAGATTAGCAAGCAGTCTATGCTAAGACAGAAGAAGTATCACGATCAAAATATTATCAGTAAGAGTTTTGAGGTTGATGATAAAGTGCTAGTGTTTTTCCCACAAAGAAATGTAGGGAAGTCTCCCAAATTGATGAGTTTTTGGTATGGCCCTTACATTATCGTTGAAAAGCATACTGATGTTACATTCAAAATTAGAAAAGAAAACGATACCAAGACTCTCATTGTACATATTGACAGGTTAAGACATTATGGGACTCAGGTCCTGGGTAATGAAATACCCCAGTCTGAGGATGATCACCAAGTAGTGCAAGATGAAAGTCAGACTGATGAACTTCAGAATGATGAACCTGAACTAGATGCGTTTGGTAATTCAGAACTGAATGAATTAGAATTGTCATACGCAAATCGTAGACAACGCACAAGGCCTAAATGGCACACTGATTATGAGTTTGATTATACAATTTAACTTTTAGTACAGTGTTTTAAGAATTATCATTTATTTTCAGATTAAAAAAAAAAGGAAGAAAGAAAAGAGATGCCATTGGCCAAAGTGACTCACAGGAAGCCTGGGTTTTTATGCTCTATTTGTTTGCTTCGCCTTCCTTCTGAAGAGGAATGGAGAGATCACTTGCTAGCATGTGGAATGGCTGATAATAATCGAAGAAAATATGAATGCGGATTATGTGATCAAGCTTTTAGTAAGAAAATTATCTTAACCAGGCATGTAAAACGCGTGCATAAGGAACAAGAGATCTCAGAATTACAATAAAAGAGGCAGATTCAAGATTCGGCAGTGGAATCACTTATAGAAGAGGATTGGCTAGAAGATCCAGGAGAACTAATTTTTGAAGAAACCAACATTGAGTTAGGTAGAACTCAGAGAAAAAGAACTGCCCCGCGTTTGCCAGGTATAAAAAGAAAAACAACAGACAGAGTAAACCAAGTAGTTGATGAAGAAATAATAAAAGACAAGGGTGCGAAGAATGAAGACGAAGCAACTAGTAGTAGACCAGACCAGGAGGCACCTGTGGAGAATCTGCATTGCTCCTGTTGCAAGAAACAAGTTGAGACAGTGGAAGTATAGCTACACAGGCCAACATTCATGTTGAAGAAGTAAACCAGAGAAGACATAAGAAAATCATACGAGTGATCAGAAAATATCAAGAAAATGGAGAAACCATTGAAAAATTTAAAGAGGACATTTGGTCTGATTAGACTTCCTCATGTACATGAAATCAAACTGACTATGTGTTTGTATTTCTTTCATTTTTGTAACCAGGTGTTATTTTTACCTTTGATAAATAAGTAAATTAAAAACAAAATTATAAAACATATAAATATCTAAAAGAAAACATGTGGGACGCATGAAATCAGAGGCGTGGGTGATGTAATAGTTATTGGAAACTGAAAACGCAAAGAAGACCCAGATGTAAGGTTAGAATGGAATAACCTGTCCTCCCTTAAGCTTAAAGTAGACTAGTCCAAATGGTATATATAAGACTGCATTGAGAGATTCAGGGTCTTTTGGGGAATGCAGAGCTGCAGTTAAGTGGAAGCAGGAGAAATTTGGGTAAGAATAACGGATAAGAGAAAGGGTAAAATAAAAGAAATAGGTTTGCACCAGTGACAAGAATCTCGGGGAATTGAGGAGAGATACTGAGGGCTGTAGATCTGAATAAGAACGAAACTCCTAGTATCCGCTATCAATAGGAACCTGGGGCAAGGTACACGGTGCTAAGTCTAACAGTTACCAAGTCATCAGAATTCATCCCACATTATATATTCTTTGATTAAATATAATAGAAAAACCCAGATAGGTTTAAAGAAAAATTATTATACTGTACATAGTCAAATTATCATCTTCGCTAGCCAAAGGTTTCTGATACGCTACTCTCCTCATAAACCCTTGGCATACGGTGCTGACAAAAGACGGGATTGTTTTGGTCACGTGATCACGATTCTTACCAGGTACGCACAGATTGCGTCATCGACAGAAATAAAAAGCGTGTTTAAAAACATAATGTTTTTAAAGAATAATTAACAAGAAGGTATTGAGTTATGTTAATTTGTTATT
This sequence comes from Saccostrea echinata, assembly GCF_033153115.1. NCBI lineage: Eukaryota > Metazoa > Mollusca > Bivalvia > Ostreida > Ostreidae > Saccostrea > Saccostrea echinata. The sequence continues at coordinate 2,368,768 of NW_026889806.1, read as the reverse complement.
TAAACATGTCAAAATGCAAACCTACATCTTCAGTATAGATTCTTAATCACATATTTTGCACGTAGCTTAACATATTGGATGACACTATATAGCTATTCATAGAATGGCATGTTATCTTACGGATCGTTGTTTATTTGCGTTTTTCATTCCTGATATTAAAGAGTCAAGATATATCCCGAACACAAATATCGACATTTACAAAAAACAATTTCTGATTGGTCGAACGATGTCGATCAACTCCAATCACAACTTGAGAAAAAAATCCCAACTTTTTTTTAACTCCGTATGCCAAGGGCTAATGAGGAGAGTAGCGTATCAGAAACCCTTGGCTAGCGAAGATGTCAAATTATTAGATCATAAACTCAGGTAGAGTAAGAGAAAAATTCATCCCCTGAGAACCCTACACAGGGGTACACGTTACAGTATGCTTTAATCTGGCAATATTCAAAGAAATATTGCTGCACACTTTAATGTGTCCCAAAGTGTCATTTCACGATTATGGAATCGATTCCAACATACTGATACCGTTGCTGAGAGACCACGTTCTGGTCGTCCGAGGTCAACCACGGCTCGTCAGGACCGTTATCTGGTCAATATGACAAAACGGCAGAGGTTCCAGAGTGCTGTTAGGCTAAATACAGACTTTCAAACAGCAACAAGAGTGCGAGTAACACCACAGACAGTTCGAAACAGACTCCATGCGGCTAATATCCGAGCATTCTGACCAGCAGTTCAGCCCAAACTGACCCCAAGACACAGAACAGCCAGACTCCAATGGGCATGAAACCATGTCAATTGGCAACTGCGTCACTGGACCCCTGTTCTTTTTACATATGAGTAGCGCTTTTGTGTAGACTTTCATGACGGACGTAGACGAGTTTGGCATACGACCAGTGAACGTTATGCAGATTGCTGTGTTAATTGCTGAACATGATCGTTTCGGGGGTGGTTCTGTGATGGTTTTGGGTGGTATCAGTATAACTGGAAAGACTGACTTGCATGTTATCGCAGGAAATCTTACAGGGATAAGATACCGAGATGAGATACTGCACCCTATTGTCAGGCTGTATGCAGGTGCTATCGGTAAATGAAACCATTGAGCGAATGGACTGGCCGAGTCTTTCGCCTGATTTGAATCCCATATGCCCGTATTCACACCTGTGTTTAAGGTAGTATGGGATACCTCTACGTTATGACGTATTTCCGTTTGAAGTATTGTTTTGATTTGCATGAGTGCTTATTATCGGGTCAAAATTTGTAGATACACCGTTGAAAAGAACACTCTGAAGCCTATTTCAATGCAAGTTCTCACATCGGCATTTTAAGTAAAAACAGACAAAAAAATCGCAAGTATATAAATTTACTTATAATTGTACAACGGACATTTAAAAAAGCAAACCCCTGTAAAAGGTAGTTTCAACATTGCTGCTTTTGAACACTTTTAAGCAAAAGCTGTATTTCAATTGTTTGAGTAACTGTACAGCACCTTGTGTGCGGTGAGGCATGGATAAGTGCGATTACTTCACATTGTGCTGAATTATCACCAATCAATTATCACGTTAACCAGAGCTGGACTTTTTTGTTATTTAATTCAAGAAGTAACTGTTTGGTCACAAATCAGCTAGCTGTTGTATATAGTCCCAAAACGTTCAGATGAATGCAATTGCTCTGAACAAGACACGTCCTGGAAAGCGATTGTCCATGCATTGTTTTCAAAACCGCTCAAAGTTGAAAACTACAAAGTGCGATTTTTTTATGGTTGGGAAAAAATGCTCATCATTTCTAAAATAGCACCCAGGTTTTTTCAACCCTTGGAAAATAAAGAAGGATAACTCTTTCGCTCGGATCTTTTAATTCAAAAAATTTTAAATGCATTTTATATTTTCCATTTATATATATATTTTCAATTTGTTTATTTCACTTTGCTAACATATTAAGATACATTCTTATTTTAGACTTTCATGAAATGTTATCCGTCTGTTTTCAAGAAATAAAGTTTTCCCAGTTTTTTACGCTTATTTTTTGTTGAAAATTAAAAAAATACTAAGACATATTTCTTGTCATTTTTGTTTTTATAAACACTTTATATTAGCAAACGCCTGCCTATAATATTAAGCTTATGAAAAAAGAATTATGCAAGAAAAAAAAATCGTTTTTGTATTTCTCATTAAAATAATAAAAAAATTATTAAAATTACACTTTAATATACTGAAAGGTGGGGGTATTTCAAATCCTTCTAATTTGGGTACATAAATATGTAGGAGAAGTTTCGTTTGGTATCCCATACCACCTTAAACCAGGTTTACCACTAAGAACAGCTTACATTTTTTAAATCCGTTTCATACCTGTTTCTCAGAAGTGAGCTAAGCTCACAAATTAAGCTGAGCCTAAACCTGGTCTAGGGTAGGTTTAAATGTTGATTTATTGTTCTTCTAACACTGGAGGACTGCAAAGATTAGATAAAGAGTCTGGATCTCATTGGAAAAAGATAGAAGACAACCGAAAATTATCTGTGACAGATTAAATCTTTTTATATGATGATCTTGCACAAATTCTCTAAAAATGCTGTTCTACTTATTATGGACATGCTGAAGTGTGTTCCATCAATGTTCAATGCCATTCCCAGGTGGAAATTTAAACGTGATTTTACATTGTCTCCGATTTGCAACTTCGCTCTCTATTGTGTATAATTGCAAAGGCAAGTTATGTGTGTGTTTGGGGGGGGGGGGGGAGAGATTTGAACCCATGCATACGTGTACACCTTAAAGTAAAAGTGACCAAATAAGTATTGGTGTTTTTTATTCCTTTAAAAAAATAATGAATTTTATTTGGAAGATGTTTTTTTTTTTTTTTTTTGAGTGGGTATGCCCGTGCCCCTAAGGGAGAAAAATTCCTGAATCTGCCCTTGAATTGTGTCTTTTGCTCGCTTAGAAAATTTAATTATAGAGTAAGTGGAGGTCTTTGTTATATTGAATGAATTAATTTATTGATAGTAATGGTGAGAACATTGTCTTTCCTCAAAATAGGAGGACGCTCCTAGTAAAACATTTTCCATGAAGGAATGAAAGATTTTCTATGAAGATATATGTTGTCTTTTCATTTTCCTGTGTCTTCGTTTCTTTCTCTGGTTAATATTATACCAAATGCTGTCAAAACACGAGATTGTCTGCAGTTTAGGTAAAACCAGTTTTATTTTCAGTGTGAAACACAAGTGAGGTTTACGTGAGCTCAGCTCAAGTGGGATTTAAACCCAGTTTACTTGACTCTGGCTTACTTGATAAATCTAGCTTACCTGAGCCATAGGTATGAATACGGGCAATAGAGCATGCTTGGGACAAGCTACAGCAAGCCATTTCAGCGCGCCCAGTACCCCTAGGAACCGTGAGGAGCTTTCTGCAGCACTCGTCGAGGAATGGGCTAGATTGCCGCAAATCTTAGTCCGGAGACTTATCCGCATTATGCAGAGGCGTTGTCGCGCGGTTATTCAAGCACGGAGTGGTCATACAGCATATTGAACACATCAAATCACTGCGCAAACTGTTACGTCTGAATTTTCCATCCTTTACCAAGGCTGTTTTTCATTCTGTTTTGGGGGTTGTGTGACAATTAATCCCAATGCACGTTAACGCTTCATTGATTTTTGATCAACACAATAAATTGTTTGTTTACTTGTTAAAGATTTATATTATATAGTTATAATGGAATATATTGATATGAGTTGTAAATTAAATAATTTATAAATCATGATCCTTAACTTATTTTGTCCAGTGTATTTTTAGGTCACCTGAGTCACTCAGATGACCTATTGCAATCCGTTCTCGTCCATCGGCGTGCGTCGTGCGTTAACATTTGAACATTTTTAGCTTCTTCTCTGAAACCGCTTAACCAATTTCAACCAAATTTGGCATATAGCATCTATGGGTAAAAGGAAACAAAACTTGTGAATTTCATGGTCCCTGCCCCCCTGGGGCCTGAGGGGTGGGGCTAAAACCACCAAAAATAATGCAATCTTTAAAAATCTTCTTCTTTACTCCAGGACATCAAGCAGTCAAACTGTTGGCATCATTGTAACAAGCATTGAGCCTTCTACCAAAATTGTGAAATTCATGGCCCCAGGGTCAGGGGTTCTGGCCCCAGGGTGGGGCTATATAGATCATATAGTGAAAGTGCATTATTTCTTTGAAAATCTTCTTCTCTGCTCCTAGGTATTAAATAAAGTAACTAAGTACATAGTTATGAAGAGCAAGAGTGCCTCTTCCAAAAATGTGAAATTCATGGCCCCAGGGTCAGGGGTTCTGGTGTTAGGGTGGGGCTCTATTGATTATATAGTGAAAATGCATTAATTCTTTGAGAATCTTCTTCTGTGCTCCTGGGTATTAAATAAAGTAACTAAGTATATAGTTATGATGAGCAAGAATGCCTCTTCTGAAATTGTGAAATTCATGGCCCCAGGGTCAGGGGTTCTGGCCCCAGGGTGGGGCTATATACATCATATAGTGAAAGTGCATTATTTCTTTGAAAATCTTCTTCTCTGCTCCTGGGTATTAAATAAAGTAACTAAGTACATAGTTGTGAAGAGCAAGAGTGCCTCTTCCAAAATTGTGAAATTCATGGCCCCAGGGTCAGGGGTTCTGGTGTTAGGGTGGGGCTCTATTGATTATATAGTGAAAATGCATTAATTCTTTGAGAATCTTCTTCTGTGCTCCTGGGTATTAAACAAAGTAACTAAGTACATAGTTATGACGAGCAAGAATGCCTCTTCTGAAATTGTGAAATTCATGGCCCCAGGGTCATGGGTTCTGGCCCCAGGGTGGGGCTATATAGATCATATAGTGAAAGTGCATTATTTCTTTGAAAATCTTCTTCTGTGCTCCTGGGTATTAAATAAAGTAACTAAGTACATAGTTGTGAAGAGCAAGAGTGCCTCTTCCAAAAATGTGAAATTCATGGCCCCAGGGTCAGGGGTTCTGGTGTAAGGGCAGGGCTCTATTGATTATATAATGAAAATGCATTAATTCTTTGAAAATCTTCTTCTGTGCTCCTGGGTATTAAATAAAGTAACTAAGTACATAGTTATGATGAGCAAGAGAGCCTCTTCCAAAGTTTTGAATTTCATGGCCCCAGGGTCAGGGGTTCTGGTGTTAGGGCGGGTCTCTATTGATTATATAGTGAAAATGCATTGATTCTTTGAAAATCTTCTCTGCTACTGGAGATTATTTAAACAAACTAAGTGCATGATTATGATAGGCAAGGATGCCTCTTCCAAAATTTTTAAATATATGGCCTCAGTTTTTGGGGTTCTTGAGGAAGGGGGGGGGGTTCTATTGATTATATAGTGAAAAGCATTAATTCTATTAATTAATCAGTAATTAATCTTGTCTGCTCCTTAGCATTGAGCTGATAAATAAATTGCTTAGCTATGATGAAAATGGGAGCTTTTAAATCTTGTGGTCTTAGGGTCAGGGGTTCTGGCATAATGGGGGGGGGGGGGGGGGGGCTTTTGATAATATAGTGGAAAAGTGTTAATACTTTAAAGTCCATAGTTATGATGATGAGGGTAACTCTTCCAAATTTGTAAATTTCTTGACCCTTGGTCTTGGGTTCTGGTGTTAGGGTAAGGCTTTTTTGAATCTGTAGTGAAAATGCATTGTACCTGTGAAATTCTTCTCTGCTTCTGGGCATATCGGAAGAAAACTGAGTAAAAGTTTAAATGATATAAATAAGCATATTTCTACCAGATTTTTGAACATCTGGACCATTTGTCTAAGCATTCTAGTCCTGGGCAGGGCTCTATTAATTTGTATTCTACTGAGAGAAGTTATTCCCCCTTTCCGTTCACCTTTGATAATTAATCATTGTAAATAATGTATTTGAAAGGTTAATAGATTAAGATAATTATGCAAGAATATTTATCATATAATTCAAAAAGTATTTTCTTAGTTTTAATAATCAGGTAGACCTGTAAGTAATAGATAAATAAAAATGAAACAAAAATAACTTATCTTATTAAAAGTTCTTCAAAGACCATAAGAGAGGTCAATGCTAGAGATCTTAATATGGGTTTAAAAATAATACAGAAGCACTAATAGTTTGTTAATAGTCTGCATGGTGATAGTGTTAAGTGGGGGACAGGTTAGTTTATGAGTTGATACTGAATACTAGACTAATTATTTTGTTGATCCTGATCTTCCTACTTCTCTTGCTTTAGGGCAACAAAGCTTCATCTATCAGTGTATTTAACTTCTAAATTGTTGTATTATACTCAGGTGACCGTTAAGGCCCTTGGGCCTCTTGGTCATATGACTCCTAATATTTTCAGATTTCAAATTTTATGACCTACTGATTTTAAATGACACTAAAGCTAAATATTTTGGACTTGCCAAATTTTAATGTCAGTACTGAATTAATTGAAAGTTAAACAATCCTATATATATATGTATGAAGTATATATATACATGTATATATAAACTAATATTAAGCAAAGTTATGTAAAGCTGTTCTTTAAATATTTCATAAACAATCTAGCTTTTAAGTAAAGTTCTTATGAAAATTTCATACCTGAACTCCCTATAACATAAATATTGAATTATTTAACAACTGTCAGTACTGTATACATATCATAGATCTTTTCATTTTTCATCCTGTTAACTGTTCACATGTTAATTTGATCAATTTGTTAAAATCTCATTGTATACTCCATGTCGGAGGATTTAGTTAAATAAAAAAGTCTCAAAGTCACTTCCTGTAAAATTTATTCAAATTAACTGAACATGTACTAACATACCCTATTTGGGAGTTGTACTTAATTTAAAAAAAAAGTATCAAGATCACTGTAATGCATGAAGTAGCATCGTTTCTGAACATGCGTTGATCTAGATGGGGTGTCCAGGGTGCTCCAGACGAGAAAATGCGGCTGACTGCCCCTCCCCCTTCTTCAACGAAAGAGCTATTTCGTGTTTGGAGAATTAGTTGTTTACTTTTTAAAAATATTTTTTGCTTATAAGATAATTTCCGTGTCAGATTTTTTTTTTGTAGGTTTGAATCCATCATTCAAATAATGAACTCTTGAATTGAATTGTTGCTCTCTAAAAAAATGATGCACAAATTAACTCTTCTTAGCAAAATTGTTGATAAATAATTTAAGTTATGTGAGTTTATGTTTAATTGGTGCTCCATAAAAATAAATACATAATAGATGTACAATTTTCTCTGAAATAGGTACTTTATTTATTAAAGTGATATGTTTTACAACTTAATGAATACAAAAATAAATAGAAACTAGAAACTCATTGCGAGCAATGAGAGGTCTTCCGTCCGATTTTGAAAGTAAAAACGTATAAATTCAAGCTGAAAAGGTGATAAAAGAAATTCAGACACTCTGGAGATTTAACCCTGGTTGTCAGCGTGAAAATTCAACGTGCTAATCATTAACCATTCACTTTTTTGCATCACTTCCTGTCACGACCGGAAGTAATGGCGATACAAGATTTCCTCGCCATTCAAATGAACTGATGACTGACTATCAGTTCTGAAAGTTTTAGACTTCAGTCGTTTACTGTTGCCGAGCAATGTTGTGAGAACAAATTCTAATTCTGAGGACAGGTAAACACGCGACCGGAAGTGAATTTTATAAAAAAATCTCTGACGTTTCTCTGTACATTTGCAGTATCTACAAAATGCATAAAAACATTTCAAGTACTTTATCGATGAGCAATATTTATGAGAAGGTTAAATATCGAAATAACGTAGTTTATCACCTAAAACCGGAAGTTGACGTTTTTGTTTTCAGTGCAATCTAACATGTTTCAAAACAGCGAAAGAGATGCAATAAAGTGATGCAAACTTTAATTTAAAAAAGAAAAATTAAAATTTTTGATTTCTTTGATCACTTCCTGTGACGACCGGAAGTTACGACGGACGCGTTTAACCAAAATGGTTTTGCCTACTCCTCAAGGTCTGCTACTCATAAGAATTTGGTGTTTTAATCTTTTACCTGTTTTTGAGATCTCGCTCAGACAATTTTTCATTTTGAGGACAGAAAAACACGCGACCGGAAGTGAATTTTTGAAAGATATTTAAGGTTACTCTAGACCTTTGCAGTCTGAATAACATATTTAAAATTCATTTCAAATACGTTATCTATAAAGAATATTTATAGGAAAGTAAAATACTCAAATTTTGTAGTTTTTCTCTTATAACCGGAAGTTGTCGTTTTTGTTTCCGGTGGGACCAACATCTTTCGAATCTGCGAAAAAGATGCAATAAAGTGATGCAATTTTAAATAAAAAAAGAAAAGTTGAAATTTTCGATTTCTTTGATCACTTCCTGTGACTACCGGAAGTGACGGCTGATGCTCTGAACCCAAGTGGTTTTTGCTACATCTTAAGGTCTGTTGTTCATATAAGTCTGGTGTCTTAATCTCTTACCGTTTCCGAGATCTTGATCAGACAACTTCTCATTTTTAGGACAGAAAAACACGCGACCGGAAGTGAATTTTTGAAAGATATTTGAGGTTACTCTAGACATTTGCTGTCTGAATAACATATTTAAAATTCATTTCAAATACTTTATCTACAAAAGATATTAATGGGAAAGAAAAATACTCAAATTATGTAGTTTTTCTCTTATAACCGGAAGTTGACGTATTTGTTTCCGGTGGGACCAACATATTTCAAAACTACAAAAGAGATGCAATAAAGTGATGTAAGAATTGATTTAAAAAAGGAAAGTTGAAATTTAACGATTTCTTTGATCACTTCCGTAAGCGACCGGAAGTGCCGACGACAGACGAAAAGGTGCCCTCTCCAATCTAAAAATCATGTTCTATCATCTCTAACAAGTCTCCAGTTAATATCTTAAGCCATTCTTGAGAACACTCGCGGACAAAATTGCATTTTAAAATCAGAAAATTGTCCACAACTTGGCACTGGAATCGAGTTTACCAAAAAACGGAATTTTATATAAAATTCATATAAGGACCTTTTATCCCTGAAAATTTCAAGGAAATTCATTGAATAGTTTTCGAGAAATCGCATGCACAAAATTTTGTCTAAAAAAAAAAGAATAATAACTAGAAACTCATTGCGAGCAATGAGAGGTCTTCCGTCCGATTTTGAAAGTAAAAATGTAAATTCAAGCTGAAAAGGTGATAAAAGAAATTCAGACAATCTGGAGATTTAACCCTGGTTGTCAGGGTGAAAATCCAACGTGCTAACCATTAACCATTCACTTTTTTGCATCACTTCCTGTCACGACCAGAAGTAACGGCGATACAAGATTTCCTCGCGATTCAAATAAACTGATGAATGACTATCAGTTCTGAAAGTTTTAGACTTCAGTCGTTTACTGTTGCCGAGCAATTTCTAATTCTGAGGACAGGTAAACACGCGACCGGAAGTGAATTTTATAAAAAATCTCTGACGTTTTTCTATACATTTGCAGTATCTACAAAATGCATAAAAACATTTCAAGTACTTTATCGATAAGCAATATTTATGAGAAGGTTAAATATCGAAGTAACGTAGCTTATCACCTAAAACCGGAAGTTGACGTTTTTGTTTCCGGTGGAATCTAACATGTTTCAAAACAGCGAAAGAGATGCAATAAAGTGATGCAAACTTAAATTTAAAAAAGAAAAGTTAAAATTTTTTATTTCTTTGATCACTTCCTGTGACGACCGGAAGTTACGACGGACGCGTTTACCAAAATGGTTTTGCCTACTCCTCAAGGTCTGTTACTCATAAGAATTTGGTGTTTTAATCTTTTACCTGTTTTTGAGATCTCGCTCAGACAATTTTTCATTTTGAGGACAGAAAAACACGCGACCGGAAGTGAATTTCTGAAAGATATTTAAGTTTACTCTAGACCTTTGCAGTCTGAATAACATATTCAAAATTCATTTCCAATACGTTATCTATAAAGAATATTTATAGGAAAGTAAAATACTCAAATTTTGTAGTTTTTCTCTTATAACCGGAAGTTGTCATTTTTGTTTCCGGTGGGACCAACATCTTTCGAATCTGCGAAAAAGATGCAATAAAGTGATGCAATCTTTAAATAAAAAAGAAAAGTTGAAATTTTCGATTTCTTTGATCACTTCCTGTGACGACCGGAAGTGACGGTTGACGCTCTGATCCCAAATGGTTTTTGCTACATCTTAAGGTCTGTTACTCATATAAGTCTGGTGTCTTAATCTCTTACCGTTTCCGAGATCTTGCTCAGACAACTTCTCATTTTGAGGACAGAAAAACACGCGACCGGAAGTGAATTTTTGAAAGATATTTGAGGTTACTCTAGACATTATCTGTCTGAATAACATGTTTAAAATTCATTCCAAATACTTTATCTACAATAGATATTAATGGGAAAGAAAAATACTCAAATTATGTCGTTTTTCTCTTATAACCGGAAGTTGACGTTTTTGTTTCCGGTGGGACCAACATATTTCAAAACTACAAAAGAGATGCAATAAAATGATGTAAGAATTGATTTAAAAAAGGAAGGTTGAAATTTAACGATTTCTTTGATCACTTCCGTAAGCGACCGGAAGTGCCGACGACAGACGAAAAGGTGCCCTCTCCAATCTAAAAGTCAAGTTCTATCATCTCTAACAAGTCTCCAGTTAATATCTTAAGCCATTCTCGAGAACACTCGCGGACAAAATTGCATTTTAAAATCAGAAAATTGTCCATAACTTGGCACTGGAACCGAGTTTACCAAAAAACGGAATTTTATATAAAATTCATATAAAGACCTTTTATCCCTGAAAATTTCAAGGAAATTCATTGAATAGTTTTCGAGAAATCGCGTGCACAAAATTTTGTCTAAAAAAAAAAAGAATAATAATAATAATAACTAGATGAGATCTCGTTGCGAGCAACGAGTAGGTCTTCCGTCCAATTTTTCGATAAGATGAAATATGATTTTGACTATGAACTTTGTTAAAAGATAATAATATATAGACTTCCCTAATTAGATTTCATTCTTTTGATTTATATAACATTATCAAAGAGCTATATATGACAGGTTTCTGGCCCCTCTGAGCCCCTAGTTTGAGGGGTAAGCCCCTTTTTCTTGATATCAATTGAAAGGTCTTGTGATTCTCTTTTTGTTCAACAACTATTCAGAGATTTTCTTTCGTTGTGGAGATATGCTGAATGGAAATATTTAGGGGCCACCCCTCCAAGTCCTTAATGGGGCCGTTTGACAAAAATTAGAAGGGTGCATATTGTTTAGAACGTTATTCTGACCATCTTTTGTTCAGTATTGCTTATCAAACTATTCCCCCTTTTCGAGATATAAAGCGTCAAAGATTTAGCATTCTGGCCCCTTGTGACCCCTTATTACGTAACATATGATCAGAATCTTGTCATATATTGTAAATCGTTACGATAAACATCTTTGCTTCAGTAATGTATTACAAATTACTGATCGTTAAAAAGTTAAAAATGAAGGACTTTTGGCCCCTCTGAGCCCCTAATTTGAAGGATCGACCCCTTTTTCTTGATATCAAATGAAAGGTCTTGTCATTTTGAAGACTTTTTGTTCAACAACTATTCAGAGATTTCTTTTCGTTGTGGAGATATGCTGAATGGAAATATTTAGGGGCAACCTCTTCTGGTCCGTAATGGGGCTGTCTGACAAAAATTGAAAGAGTGCATGTTGTTTAGAACATTATTCTGACCATCTTTTGTTCAGTATTGCTTTTAAGGAATGAATTTAATAGCTACCCATTTTATACGGTATAAACTGGGTTGGGACAGTTTAGGCTTTATAAACCGTGAAGCGGTTTATAAAATAGCGTAAACTGTTCCAACCCAGTTTATACCGTATAAATTGGGTAGCTATTAATTTCATTCCTTATAATTTAATTTTTATTCATTAAGTGTAAGAAAAAAAGATGATTGCCCTTGATTATGACTTCAATTTAGTCGAAATTTGAATGTAAAGTCAGGCGGATCGATACGTTTTTGATGCAAGTCATTGTGACGTAGGCAACCCAATTTATACAATATAAAGTAAACTTTTTATCCAATCAAAAACGGCGTTTCAACCAGAATTAAATTATATCAAAATATTCTTCCTTTTTGAGATATAAAGCGTCAAAGATCCTGGCCCCTTGTGACCCCTTATTTCGTAACATATGATCAGAATCTTATCATATGTTGTTGTAAATCGTTAAGATAAACATTTTTGCTTCAGTAATGCATTACAAATTATTGATCGTTAAAGGGTTATAGATGAAAGACTTTCGGCCCCTCTAAGCCCCTATTGTGAGGGTCCAGCCCCTTTTTCTTCATATCACTTTAAAGGTCTCATGATTTTGAACACTTTTTGTTCAACAACTAGTCAAAAATTCTTTTTCGTTTCTGAGATATTTGCAAGAGAAGTATTTAGGGGCCAGCCCTTCAACTCCTTAATGGGGACCTTTAGCAAAAAATGAAAGGTTGCATCTTGTTTAGAACATTATTTTGGACATCTTCTGCTCAATATTGCTTATCAAAATATTTCCCACTTTTGAGATATAAAGCGTCAAAGATTTAGCATTCTGGCCCCTTATGGCCCCTAATTATGTAACATATGATGTGAATATCATAATATATAGTTGTAAATTGTTGAGATAAACATTTTTACTTCAGTAATGCATTACAAAATATTGATCGTTAAAGAGTTATTGATTAAAGACTTTCGGCCCCTCTCAGCCCCTATCGTGAGGGTCCAGCCCCTTTTTCTTCATATCACTTTAAAGGTCTCATGATTTTGAACACTTTTTGTTCAACAACTAGTCAAAAATTCTTTTTCGTTTCTGAGATATTTGCAAGAGAAGTATTTAGGGGCCAGCCCTTCAACTCCTTAATGGGGACCTTTAGCAAAAAATGAAAGGTTGCATCTTGTTTAGAACATTATTTTGGACATCTTCTGTTCAATATTGCTTATCAAAATATTTCCACTTTTGAGATATAAAGCATCAAAGATTTAGCATTCTGGCCCCTTATGGCCCCTAATTATGTAACATATGATGTGAATATCATAATATATAGTTGTAAATTGTTGAGATAAACATTTTTTCTTCAGTAATGCATTACAAAATATTGATCGTTAAAGAGTTATTGATTAAAGACTTTCGGCCCTTCTCAGCCCCTATCGTGAGGGTCCAGCCCCTTTTTCTTCATATCACTTTAAAGGTCTCATGATTTTGAACACTTTTTGTTCAACAACTAGTCAAAAATTCTTTTTCGTTTCTGAGATATTTGCAAGAGAAGTATTTAGGGGCCAGCCCTTCAACTCCTTAATGGGGACCTTTAGCAAAAAATGAAAGGTTGCATCTTGTTTAGAACATTATTTTGGACATCTTCTGTTCAATATTGCTTATCAAAATATTTCCCACTTTTGAGATATAAAGCATCAAAGATTTAGCATTCTGGCCCCTTATGGCCCCTATTTATGTAACATATGATGTGAATATCATAATATATAGTTGTAAATTGTTGAGATAAACATTTTTACTTCAGTAATGCATTACAAAATATTGATCGTTAAAGAGTTATAGATTAAAGACTTTCGGCCCCTCTCAGCCCCTATCGTGAGGGTCCAGCCCCTTTTTCTTCATATCACGTTAAAGGTCTCATGATTTTGAACACTTTTTGTTCAACAACTAGTCAGAAATTCTTTTTCGTTTCTGAGATATTTGAAAGAGAAGTATTTAGGGGCCGGCCCTTCAACTCCTTAATGGGGACCTTTAGCAAAAAATGAAAGGTTGCATCTTGTTTAGAACATTATTTTGGACATCTTCTGTTCAATATTGCTTATCAAAATATTTCCCATTTTTGAGATATAAAGCATCAAAGATTTAGCATTCTGGCCCCTTATGGCCCCTAATTATGTAACATATGATATGAATATCATAATATATAGTTGTAAATTGTTGAGATAAATATTTTTGCTTCAGTAATGCGTTACAAAATATTGATCGTTAAAGAGTTATTGATTAAGGACTTTCGGCCCTTCTCAGCCCCTAATGTGATGAGTCAGCCCTTTTTCTTTGATATCATATAAAAGATCTTGGAATTCTACACAATTTTTGTTCAATATGTTTTAACAAAATACTCATAGTTTAAAAGTTATCGTAAGAAATGTCTCTAAAATTCACTCATGATTCGCTTCCTAAATTTTGACCCCTACCGAGCTTCCATACTAGGCACTTCCGGAAAATTTGAAAACCCAGGTGATCAATGGCAACATGTCCTTTATCATCACTGAAAATTTCAGCACTCTAGCTTTAATCGTTTTTGAGTTCCATCGCAGACAAGGATGTCGTCTGAAATTTGATTTAAGGGAGATAACTTCCGACCGGAAGTGAATTTCAAAAAAATGAGAAAAACGTATAAGGTTCAGACAAAGATACATCTTCCCTGAAATTTTCAAGTAAATCGATCGAGCCAACTCCGAGAAATCTTCTGCACAAAAATTGTAAAGAAAAAAAAAGAATAATAATAATAATAAAAGTGAAAAAGAAACAATAGAATAATAGAAGGGTCTTCCGTTGGAGACGGAAGACCCTAATAATAATAAAAGTGAAAAAGAAACAATAGAATAATAGAAGGGTCTTCCGTTGGAGACGGAAGACCCTAATAATAAGAAGAAACAATAGAATCACTATAAGGTCTTCCGTGGAGACGGAAGACCTTAATAATAATAATAAGAAGAAGAAACAATAGAATCACTATAAGGTCTTCCGTGGAGACGGAAGACCTTAATTAAACTTAAACACCCGGCCCACTGGGCAGTGGCGGATCCAGGAATCTTGAAAGGGGGGGCAAGTTTGGGGTCAGGTAGGGGCCCACTGCCACACCAAAAAAAATTTATTTAACCTTATACAACCAAAATGAATTTGAATTACCATATTTATATTGGATTCCGAAACTTCATAAAAATCCTTAGCGGGTTCGTTTAAATGTTCAACCAAGCCTCTTTCTTTACTCCTCACTAAGATATGAACAGTGGTGAAGGAGAAACTTCAAGAGTACTGTTCAACAATATATTCGAGAAGTGGTGTAAATCAGATGTGGATACTTAAAAATTCCAAGGAACTTTTGGAAAATTTGAAATCACAAGATTTTACCAAAATCAACAGCTTAAAAACTTACGACTTTTCTACTTTATACACAACCATTCCACACGATAAATTAAAGTCCAGGCTTTTTTATATGATTGACAGCTGCTTTTTCAATAAAAATGGAACTCGTAAATATACTTACCTTGTCATTGGTCATTTGCAAAATTATTTTGTTAAAAAACATTCTGATTAGGCCAAAATAAAGAATACCTTTGTTTCCCCTAACGTGACGGACCCACTTAAACCATGCCGACTAAAAAGTTTTTTTTATTAAGATTATTCAAATATTTTTTTTATTGTTTATCAATTTTATAAAAAAACAAATTTCATCAAAATCCGTTTTTTTTATCAGAATTGCCGCTTTTGTTTTACTCTCATTCATGTGGCCACAGAGGGTTAGTTCGTGTTGTAAAACAACGGCGATGTATCAATCTTAATATATATCTTTAACTTATTAGAATCCTACACTCTTGAAACATTTCGTGAATTAAATAGACCATAACTAAGGAGTGTTAAGATGGTATTTACAAATGTGTCTTTTAAAATTAACGTACGTAGTGAGCATGGGAAAGCCTGCCTAATGAGCAGATGAGGGGCCCGCCTTGTGTATGCATATCAATAAGATTCACTGCATTTCATTCATTTCGATCTAATAAATAATTCATGTATTATGATTCTATTTTTACTATATAGGCCCATAGGATTTGTAAATATGTCTTTATATAATTATTTCATCTTTTAAATATAATTCAGATGGCGTTTCTTCCTTCCTTTTATTTATGAGGTAAACTTCGTAACTATAACATTAGATATATGAAACTTTAATCATTTAAGAAATGGTTTGGTTGAATTAATTATTGTTTATAAAGGTACACACTTTTCAAATAGTGTTAAAATCTTTAAAATTGGCTTATGGTACTGCTTCCTGAGACGTCCAGTGTATTTTTCTTTAGTTAGTCCTTTGAAAATAGGTTGTTTCTTGGCTTTAAAATATTTTTTTAAATTGTTTGGGTCGACAACATTTGAACACTTGTCTGGTGGAGGGCTCCTAATTTAGAATTTTTCTTGGCACTAATGGCCATTGATTATAAAGCATCAATAAAGGATCTTTTTCGTGCCATCATCTACATGTATACTGCAACACTGCATGGACCTACGTTTTTTATGGTCTCATTTGACTGACCAGTCTCCACGTCCCACGTCGGGAACTGTGACTTACAATAAGCTCCTGAATAACGTCAAGACTCCAAACGAAATACTAGAATTACTGCGCCACGCGAGGCCCTTGACAGTTTGTCTGTGTAAGCACTCGAAGATGAGAGTAGGTTTGTAAAAATTCGATTTCAATTAATTTACGCTGGCCTGAGATATTTCACAAGTTCAAATGAAAAATGTTTGTGAATTCATTTACGATACATGTCGCTTTTAAATTTCATTTGTATGATTTTCGGTTTAAAAATCGGTTTCTTTTGTTCTCTCTTATTTATAAAGACATTATTCAATTTTTCAGAAAGTATTTTCAAAACTGTTGTCAGAAAAAAAAAATTATTTACCTACCTACCTACCCAACTTGAAATTTTAGGGTCGGGTTAGGGGAAACAAAGATATTTTTAATGATGGCCTTATCCACACAAGTACTCTGAAGTTGACATCAAAAAGATGCTTGAGTTTCTGATTGACAATATCTATGTGGTTTTTGGAGATCAGGTCTTCCAACAATCTATTGGAATTCCCATGGGTACGAATTGCACCCCGTTATTAGCAGACTTTTTTTTGTATTCATATGAAGCAGAATTTGTCCGAAATCTTGTACGTGAAAAGAAGAAAACACTTGCTGTGGCCTTCAACTCGACATTTAGATATATCGACGACGTATTGTCAATTAACAATGGTTATTTCCATTCTTATGTCGATACGATATATCCTGGTGAGCTTGAGATAAAAGATACCACAGAGTCTGACACATCTGTTCATATTTTGATATTTTACTTGAGAAAGACGTTAATGGTAATCTAACAACCAAGCTTTATGATAAACGTGATGACTTTAACTTTTCAATCGTCAGCTTCCCTTACTTATGCAGCAATATACCTTCATCACCTGCATACGGGGTATATATCTCTCAGTTGATTCGATACTCAAGAGCATGCTCTACGTATGTACAATTTCTAAAACAAGGTAAATTATTGACAAACAAGTTGATGAAACAAGAATATCAGCTGTCTCGTTTAAAGTCATCATTTCGTAAGTTCTATAGTCGATACAATGACCTTGTCAGCAAATACAATTTATCATTGAGTCAAATGCTGACTGACGTTTTTCATACTAATTGTTAGGCCATTATTTACACACTGAATTGTTGACGGATTTTTCCCTTATTTCCCGATTATGACAAGGAGCACACAGCGGGTGTGACCGGTCGGCAGGGGATGCTCACTCCTCCATGGCACCTGATCCCATCTCTGATGTTTAGAGGTTCGTGTTTGCTCTGCTCCTATTTTGTATTGTTTAATGGACTTTTGAGCTTGAATACTGTTCGCTATCTCCATATATTTCATGTATAATATTTTGGACACAAAAGGGGAGTCCTCCCCCCTGGCCCCCTCTTAATCCGCCAGTGGTGGGCTAATAGGTGACTGCATGTTTGACAACATGTAATATAATGCACTACACAGATGATTCTATTGAATTCAGAGCTAATATCAAAACAATATCTTAATTCTTTTTCCCAAACCTTGAGATTTAAGTTTGTCTTTCAATTAAATCTAAAAATTCTGCAAATTCACAAAGCGACATACCAAAGAAAGAATATGTGCATCTAGGATAAGATGGACATTCCTTCTTAAATAGAACAAAAAACTGAATGTAAATGCCCTTCCATAAAAGGCCATTATTATATGATGGAAACTCAGCACAAAATCTGTTTGATCCAATGAAAATTATGCTAGTAAGTAAGAATTCTACAAACCATGAACAATCAGTATTGAAACACTCTTCAATGTGTCGTCTTTGTGTTTAAAGAATACTACTTTGTTTAATAACTAATAAGAAACAAGATGTGTTTGTGAAACACTTATGCCCCCTAATGGCAGCTTATGGCGAAGGTTAAAGTTTCTCAAACGAAGTCAAACTCCAGGTCAAGAGATCAAAAATGTTGGTACCCAAACAAAGGTCTTGTCTCGAGGAATATACCTGTGAAATTTGAAAGCCCTAGCACCAACCGTTGAAAAGTTATGGCGAAAGTTAAAGATTTTTAAAAGTAAGGAAAACGTCAAGGTCAAGGTCAAATGGTGCCCAAGGGAAGGTCTTGATACACATGTTCGTGAAATGTGACAGCCCTAGAACCAATCATTCAAATGTTATAACCAAGGTTAAAGTTTTTTAAAAGTAGGTCAATCTCCAAGGTCAATGCCAAAATCGTTGGTATCCAAAAGAATTTAAGGTCATTTCACCAGGAATAAAGATGTGAAGTATGAAAGCTCCATCACCAACTGTTCAAAAGTTATGGCCAAGATTAAAAGTTTTTCAAAATCAAAGTAGGTCAAACTCAAAGTTCAAGGTCAAAAGGTCAAAGTTGTTCGTATTGGTATTCGAAAGAAGGTTTTGTCACAAGGAATACACATGTGAAGTATGAAAGCTCTGGCATCAACATTTCAAATGTTATGACCAAGGTTAAAGTTTTTTCAAAAGTAGGTCAAACTTTGAGGTTAAGGTCAAGGGTCAAAGTTGTTGGTATCCAAAGAAAGGTCTTGACATAATTAATACACATCTGAAGTTTGAAAGCCCAAGCACGAACTGTTCAAAAGTTATGGCCAAGGTTAAAGTTTTTCAAAAGTAGGTCAAATTCCAAGGTCAAGTTCAAAACGTCAAAGTTATTGGTATCCAAAGAAATGTTACAAACAATACACATGTGAAGTTTGAAAGCCCAAGCACCAACTGTTCAAAAGTTATGGCCAATGTTAACATCTCATAAAATTTTGCAAAAGTGGGTCATACTCCAAGGTCAAGGTCAAAAGGTCAAATATGATGGTACCCAAGGAAATGTCTTGTCACAAGAAATACACATGTGAAATATGAAAGCCATAGCTCCAACCAATCAAAATTTATGGGCAAGGTCAAAGTTTTTGCACACAAACAGACAGACAGACAGCTAGACAGAAAGACGGCTATAATTCAGAGAATTTGTGTCCCCCGCTTAGAGAAAAAAAAGAGCAGCGCAGTTCGGGGGGTGGGTGGGGTGGGGTTGGATCGGACTCCACCCCTGGATTTGTAGAATTATTAAATGTATACATGTATATTGAAGGAAATGCCAATATGGATATGAAGATTTGATTGCTTATTCTTTAATATGTGTATAGAAGATTCTTTTTATATAGAATATTTACCACACTGTAATAATGATTTTATGAGTTGGTACACTGTGTGTGAACCCCCCCCCCCCAACTGCGCATGCTCTTCTTTTTTCCCTAAGCGGGGGACAAAAATTCTCTGAATTAGCTATAAATATACTGAGTTTCATTTTATATAAGTATAATAATATAATGTTGATCAATGTAAAGATCCATGTACAAGTATCAGATGTTAAAAAAGTCAAGATATTCTCACTCGACAAAGGGTCTTATTGCATTGAATTCATATCATTCATTCAAATTTAATTGCTTCCTGTGGAAAATTTCGTTTTCTTAGTGTTGAAGGATCACTTCCTTGCTATTCAACAGGAAAGATTAAATTTAATTGTTTACCCATCAATTTCATCCAGTAAAATCAAATTGAGATGCAAAGAAAATCATAGTATGAAGTGTTTAACAATTGCGTGTGTGTGAAGATAAAAAAAAACCAAGCACAGAAAGCATTGTATATATGCTTAGATTTAAATAATGGAGAAAAGGGTAAATTAGATTAATTCAAATGCAATGTTGCGACCTCGACAGCTCTAGCCATCTATGGAATCAAACATACATATAAAATGTGTTACGCGTGGACATTCTTTTGAGAATGAATATTCATCAGTTTCCCAACAAGCAAATTCAAAGAATTGTGATCCTCCGCTTTCGGTGTCTTGGTGTTTGGAATTAATTATGGCATATTGTAACTGTTTTATTTGTGTATACTGTCTTGTCTGTCCATCATAGAAAAAAAATATAAATTACTGATTAATAAGAGTTATGGCAAAGATTAAAGCTTCACAAAAACTAGAAGATCAAGGTCATGAGGTCAAATACATGTATCATAATACAATCTGAAAGGTGTTGTCACAAGTAATGCTCATGTGAAAAATTTTGAAAGTCCTTCTCTTCTGGAGCAAAAGTTATGGCCAAAGTTAAAATTTTTGGTAAGTACATATAGGTCAAACGTCTAGGTCAAGGTCATGAATCAAAAATGATATACTAGTACCTTTCTGAAAAGTGTTTTCATAGGTAATGTACATGTAAAATATGAAAGTCCTATCTTCTCTCATTCAAAATTTATTACCAATGTAAAAGAATTGAAAAAGACTCTAATTTAAACTTCAAGATCAAAGTCACTATGTCAAAGACCAGAGTGCATTCAGGTTTTGAAACAGCTGCAGGTAATGTACATGTCAAACAAGCAAATTCAAGGACATGTGGTTCCCCACTTTCGGAGTCTTAGTGGATGGGATGCCATTATTGATATATTAAATATTGTAACTGTCTTGTTTGTGTGTTCTGTCTTGTCTGTGCATCGTACAAAAAAAACATAATTATTGAATTAATAACAGCTATGGCAAAGTTTATAGCTTCTCAAAACTACATCCATCTTCTCTAGCCAAGGGCTTCTGATATTCTACTCTCCTCATAAGCCCTTGGCATACGGTGTTAAAAAAAGTTGGGATTTTTTTCTCAAGTTGTGATTGGAGTTGATCGACATCGTTCGACCAATCAGCAATTGTTTTTTGTAAATGACGATAATTGCGTTCGGGATATATCTTGACTCTTTAATATCAGTAATGTAAAACGCAAGTAAACAATGATTCGTAGGATAACATGCCATTCTATGAATAGCAATATGGTGTCATCCAATTTCTAAAGCAACGTGCAATATATGTAATTAAGAATCTATACTGAAGATGTAGATTTGCATTTTTACATGTTTAAATAACAAATTAACATAACTCAATACCTTCTTGTTAATTATTTTTTAAAAACAATTTTTTTTTTAAATACGCTTTTTATTTCTGTCGATGACGCAATCTGTGCATACCTAGTAAGAATCATGATCATGTGACAAAAACAAACCCGTCTTTTGTCAGCACCGTATGCCAAGGGTTTATGAGGAGAGTAGCGTATCAGAAACCCTTGGCTAGCGAAGATGAACTACATCAAACGTCAAGATCAATGTCAGAACTAATACACATGTTTAAGTTTTTGTGACAGACAGACAGCTAGACAGACTGTCAGACAAATCAGATTTAATCTCCCCTCGCTTTCGTGAATGTGGGGACAATAAAAATACCCTATCTTCTCTCATTCAAAAATTTTCAGCAATGTTAAAATTTTTGAAAATCCAAACTTCAAGGACAAGATCATGGTTTAAAAATCATAATACTTTTTGGCACATTCTTGTCTGAGGTAATGTACATGTCAATTACGAATGTCCTATCTTCACTCCTTCAAAAGTAAAGATCAAGGTCATTGGGTCAAAAAAGTCATAGTATTTTTGCAAAGGTCTTGTCACAGGTAATGCGCTTGTCAAATATGAACACCCTATCTTCTCTCATACTAAAATTATCACCGATGTTAAACCTTTTGAAATTACTAGTAGATCAAATTTCAAGGTCAAGATAACGGTGGCAAAAATCATAGTTTTTGCAAAAGTCTTGTCACAGATACTGTACATGTGAAATAGGAAAGTCCTATCTGTTCTCATTCAAAATTTATCACCAAGATAAAAGTAATGTTAATATTATTAAAAAGTAGGTCAAACTTCAAGGTCAGGGTCATGGGGTCAAAAGTCTTAGTATATTTGGAACGGTCTTGTCACAGGTAATGTGCATTTGAAATATGAAAATCTTATCTCCTCTCATTCAAAAGTTGTGACCAAAGTTAAAGTTATTGTGACAGACAGACTGAATGAGTTTTAGTGTCCCCACGCTTTCGCAAAAGCGGGGGACAATTAGTCTCTGTATTGTATGTTTCTAGATCAGATAACTTTCTTTATGGAAAACTAATTTTTATTATTTTAACATTAATTTTTACCAACGTCAAAAAGTATACAGAAGTTTTGGCAAAAAATACTTTATGAAAATATAAGATCTAAAGAAAAAAATATATCCAGAGAGGTGAATTACTCTAAGGACACAAACATGAAAATGTTATTATACATACAATAATGTTGTCGTAACAACTTAATCAAATCCCGAATTTATTCATTTCATCAATGCAATTTGCATTATGCTACTCTAGAAACATCAAAACATTGATGAAGGTAACAAAACGCAAACTTATAATGTACAAGATCAATATTACATAGAGCACAATAGAGACAGTAGAAAATAATGTATAGCATTAATAAAAGGCAGGGGCTTCACAGATAAACACAAATACAAATGCACTATTAAAACAAAATTATGTAGTAATTGTTACTTATGTCTTAAATCAAGTGGTTATCAAGAAAGGATGTTTAAATGTTAGATATATTGAGCATCAGTACAAGTGGTGCATTGAAATTTGTTAACAGTAGCTTTGTATTGATTTTTAAGAACTCGAATGATACCCAGTGGGATTTCGATACTTTTAGGACCATTTTGTGTTTTGTTATGTTCTTAACTGACCTATTTTAGTACTAAATAGTAAGGTTTATGTTCACTAACAGATTTTTCTACATACATTACGTACCATATGTATGCAAAGAAGCAAATTCAAAGAATTGTGGTCCCCCACTTTCGGTATCTTAGTGGATGGGATGCCATTATTTATTATTCCCGCACTTTCTAAAGAAAGTTCGGGTATATTGTTGTTACTCATGTCTGTCCGTCTGTCCGTCCGTCACACTCTTCTTTCTCAAACTCCTCTTACATTTTACACAGTAGCCTAATCATCTTTTGGGAGATGTTTGATGGTGTCATGTAGATGTGCAGTAAGGTTTCGGAATTTTCATTTTCACCCTGGGGGTCAAATGGGGGTCGAAAAATGGCGTTTTTTATGCAAAAAGCCCCTGGTTCCCTGAACTCCTCTTACATTTTACACAGTAGCCTAATCATCTTTTTGGAGATGTTTGGTGGTGTCATGTAGATGTGCAGTAAGGTTTCGGAATTTTCATTTTCACCCTGGGGGTCAAATGGGGGTCGAAAAATGACGTTTTTTTATGCAAAAAGCCCCTGGTTCCCTGAACTCCTCTTTCATTTTACACAGTAGCCAAATCATCTTTTGGGAGATGGTTGGTGGTGTCATGTAGATGTGCAGTAAGGTTTCGGAATTTTCATTTTCACCCTGGGGGTCAAATGGGGGTCGAAAAATGACGTTTTTTATGCAAAAAGCCCCTGGTTCCCTGAACTCCTCTTTCATTTTACACAGTAGCCAAATCATCTTTTGGGAGATGGTTGGTGGTGTCATGTAGATGTGCAGTTAGGTTTCGGAATATTCATTTTCACCCTGGGGGTCAAATGGGGTAGAAAAATGACGTTTTTTATGCAAAAAGCCCCTGGTTCCCTGAACTCCTCTTACATTTTACACAATAGCCTAATCATCTTTTGGGAGATGGTTGGTGGTGTCCTGTAGATGTTCAGTATGTATTTACTATTAGCATATGAAGTTTGATAAAAATATCATAAATGGATTATTTAAAACGTAGGTAAACACTAATTTAAAAAAGTGAAGTCAAGGTCAAAGGAAAAGTCAAGGTCAAAAAAGTTGATGATAATCATAGCTCTTAGCAGTATGTTTCAGCATATGAAGTTTGATAAATATATCTTGAATTTTTTATTAAAAAGTGATCTAGACACTAATTTAAGAAAAGCGAGGTCAAGGTCAAAGGAAAGGTCAAGGACAAAAAGGTTGATGCAGTAAAAAAGCTTACATCAGTATGTATCAGCATATGAAGTTTTATTACAGTAATTTGAATGATTTCATTAAAACTAAGCTAAACACTAATTTAAAGAAAAGTGAATTCAAGGTCAAAGGAAAAGTCAAGGTCAAAAATGTTGATGCAGTTGAATAGCTTACATCAGTTTGCATCAACATATTAAGTTTTATTACACTATCTTTAATTTTATCTTTAAAACTGAGCACTGAGATAAACACTAGTTTAAGAAAAGTGAAGTCAAGGTCAAAGGAAAGGTCAAGGTTAAAAAATGTTGATGCAGTTGCACAGTTCTTATCAATATCTATCAGCATATGAAGTTTGATAAAAATATCTTGGATGGTTTCTTTGAAACTGAGCTTTGAACTGAGCTATAAGCAAAGCATGACAGAAGGACAGACGGAAGGACAGACAGAAGGATGGAAGGATGTAAGACGGACATGACAAACACTATATGCCTCTGCCATATTCATGGAGGGGCATAAAAAAATTTAAACTACACTATATGAGGATGTTTCCATATCAAAATGACTAACAAGCAAATTCAAAGAATTGGGTCCCCTGCTTTCCATGTCTTAGTGGATGGGATGCCATTATTTATAATGGCATATTGTTTCAAATATGCACGCCCTATCATATGTCATTCAAAAGTAATCACCAAATAAAAAATTTTGAAAATTAGGTAAAACATCAAGGTCAAGGGGTTAAAAATCATAGCATGCTCGGAAACATCTTGTTACAGGTAATGTACATGTCAAATATGAAAGTCCTATCTCTTCTCAATTAAAGGTTATAAGGAAATATAACATTTTTGAAAAGTAGGTTAAACTTCAAGGTCCATGTCACAGAGTCAAATGTCATGATATATTTAGAAAGGTCTTGTCACAGGTAATATACATGTATAATATGAATGCCCTATCTTTTCTCTTTCAAAATGATCAATTTAAAATAATGTTAATTATTTTGAAAAGTAGGTCAAACTTCAAGGTCATGGTCATGGGTTCAAAGATCATTGTATATTTAGAAAGTTCTTGTAGGTTATGTACATTTGAAATATGAAAGCCCTATCTCTTATTATTCAAAAGTTATGACCAAGGTTAAATTTATTGTGACAGACGGACAGACTGACAAACAGACAGACTGACAGACAAATGAGATTTAATGTCCCCTAGGTCCCTTTCATGAAAACGGGGGACAATAGTGCCCTTGCTGTTCTTGAGAAGATTTATGATGGAAAAAATCCCCTGCATTTTACTATGTAAATCTTTGGATCCCCATATGTGGCCCCACCCTACCCCAATGGGTCATAATTTGAACAAATATGAATCTACACTAAGTCTATGTAAAAGAAAGTTTCAACTTTTTAGGCCCAGTCAGTGGTTCTTGATAAGACTTTTTTTAAATGATACCACCACATTTTCATTAATTCTTGATTATCTCCCCTTGAAAGAGGGTGTGACCCTTCATTTGAACAATCTTGAATCCTCTTTACCCAAAGATGCTTTGTGGCATGTAGGTTGGTTAAAATTGGCCCAGTGGTTCTAGTGAAGAAGACAGAAATGTGAAAAGTTTACAGATGGACAGATGGATGACAGACAAAATGTGATCAGAAAACCAGAAAAACTCAAGTGAGCTAAAAACTTGTGATCACAAGTACTTGGAAAGAGTTACAGTATTTGAAAAGCAGTTTTTTTTTCATGTTTTAAGAAGCTGAAAATGTATGACTTGTATCCATGTTGAAAAAAACTGCACATTTTAGAACACAGCATGATTAAAAATAATTAATCTTAAGCATGTTAAGGTGCTTTGAGCTAAGCAAAATAAGCTAAAGTGGTATAGCTAATTTCATCCTCGTAAGCCAGGGGTCCCGAGTCAACACGTTACCGTTGGACCCCTGGCATATTTCATTCAATATTTGTGGGCTGACTGTGGCGACGTCTTTTGGAAAAATTACAAATCTTGATTGTTTTTCTCATCTCTCAACCAATCACATTAAGCCATTCTATGATAAACAACTTGTAACAGGTGCATTTGAGGTGTCAACGGAATCCTTATCTAACTATTTATGAAAGCTTTAATTTGATTGGTGTTTCTCAATGAGAGAAGCAAGCTCACGAATATTGAATGAAATATGCCAGGGGTCCAACGGCAACGTATTGACTCAGGACCCCTGACTTGCGAGGATGAGCTAATTTAACTACAGAGCTTAGGTTAAGTCAATTTTAAGATGCACAACCTTTTCAACTCTTAATCATTCTTAAAATATTCATATCATCATTTCTGATTCAAGGGAGAACTAGATATATGACCAGAAGTATATCTGTTGACTAATAAACATGTACATGTATATTGTGTTTTTAAGTCATTTGTTTGTTTGTTGTTAAATGTCTCAATCATATTTTTCAATCATATGGAGACACCACCACTTAAAAATAATGAAGACGTACAAGTCGAATTAAAGGTTAACATTCATTTTAGGAGTTTTCAACAATTAAGACGTAAAGAGATAACTCCTTCCCCTCGCCCCTTCCCCTTCCCAGACCCCTGTTTGTTCATGTATGCAAACTAATACTTTGTTTTGACATAAAAAATGTGAATATATACAAATAGTTTAATGGTCCATCTCTTTGAGTGATTTTCATTCCTAATTCTGGGAGGGAACATGGGTTGACCCAAATTCACAAATGAAATGTCAAGCAATCTTATCATTGATGCACTTTTATTTAATTTGATGTTACAAAAGTAGTCATATTGTGAACATTTCCAGTTCATTAAGAGAGTGGGGATGACCTCCAGGGGTTCATAACCTTAAACCATTAGATATACATGACATAATAACAAAAGAAACAAAATTATGCATAGTCAAATGGAAAAGTTTTCTACTTTTTTGGAGTCACATGACCATTTGTCATTTCAGGGACAGCAGGGATTTATCAGTACCTTCTCAGGGGCCGAAATTCGGCCCCATTCCCAATTGAAAATGAGTTCATTTTTTTCCCAATTTGGCAGTATTTTTTCCCAATTGGTGAACAATGCTTTTATATTTAATTATCTTGGAAAAACACTAAGTAAAATTGTCAGAATGTCTGTAGTTTTCATCTATTTAACTCGTTTTGCAAAGCTACAGTCAAAACACGTGTTTAAAAACACTGTAAAAACATCGCCAACTTTTAATCCGAATTTCCTCCGTTTTTTCTGAAAATGGTGATATTGTGTTATTATATAGATTTATTAAGTTATTTCTACCTACTCAATTGATCTATGAGTGAATGGTAAGGACTGTAGGCATTATTTCAAATAGAAAAATATATTTTCAATGCATAATAATACATATTAAAAGAGGACTTTGAGAAAATGTGTACTTCTTATAATATTTTACAGGAGGTTTATAATCAGATTCTATAATGACCTAAATTGGAATCTCATACACACATGTACTACCCTAAGTTGTATAAACACTTTATACTCTTTGAATTCAATTTTACTTTTATTAGTCTATTATTCATAATTGATCTTGTATGATGTTGGATCATGATTGAATTGTCTGTTTGGTTGCCCAAATTAGAGTTCATTCTGAAATGTTAAATGAATTACACCTGAATACATGATTTAAGCAACATTTTTAATTTTTCCCAATTTCATCAAAAAGCCGATAATTTTTTCCCAATTCCCCAAAAATAGCGTTTCCCAAAATAGGCTGATAAATCCCTGGATACATGGGATAGGGAGTGGCTAGGGAGATTGCCCTCCCCCCCCCCCCCCCCTGGAGAATTTGCATAGTTATTTAAATAGGACTATGATTATACTGATCTACAGAAGCAAATTAAAAAAGGACTGGACGCCCTCCCCATATTAAAAAAAAAGGACCCCACCATCATTGTTTTTTTTTTTTTTTTTTTGCTTCACAGGAAATTCTTTGACTGAGGTGTGCCCCCCCCCCCTCCCGAAAAAATTCCTGGATCCGTGCATGTAATTGAATGTAATGTCGACAACGGGAGATAACTCTTCATAATGTGAAATTCGTCTACTGTGGCATCAGATGATCTTTGAATTTGATCCTTTTTAAACTTTAACCTAACCATTTGCATTTCGGTTTATTTTACCCCAATCTAGACTTAAATTTGTACTTACCGACTGTCATAGGTCCTGTCAACTTCTTGAAATATAATCCAACTAAAACACAAAATGAATTCACAGGTACTTGGGTCTTGGTTTATAAATATGTATGTACCTTATTGATATGTAAAAAAAGTACTTTTTTTACATATCATACATACATATTTATAAACCAAGACCCAAGTACCTGTGAATGAATTAATTCCTACTGATATACATGTAATTCTGTTTTCACCACACTGCACCATGTGCAATCACTCGGCACACCTCGGCCGATTCGTACCTTATCTAACGTTCTAACGTTTGATGAAGGTGACGGAATCAGCCAAGGTTTGCCGAATGCATGTGCAATCTAAAAATGATAATGGTAAAACTAGTACAAGTAGGGTGATGCAAGCCCAATGTGATGAAGAAATTTTCAAAAAGGTGTTCACATACATGTACAGTACAAGAACAAATTTTTGAATTATTATAACAAACGATGTTTCTAACATAACTTTGCCATCTAGGCCTAATTTCCAAAAACAGGCAAATTGTGTGTTATTTGGGGGGGGGGGTGACAAAATTGATTGAGTATGGCTTTTCAAGAGGGTTTTTGCCTAATTAAATACTAAATAAAAGTTTGCACATTTTGATAAATTCATTAAAAACGCTTTGTACTAAAATAATATGATTTGTTGTTGAGAAAAGAAATTTAAAAAGTTCAATTATGAGCCAAAAATTTATATCCCCCTTTTATCAAAACCTAATTTACATCATTAATTAAATTCTGTTATTTCAGACTGGTAATGAATTAAGTAAAGGAAATACCTATAAGAGGCTCATAGGTCACATGGTCATCTGAGCATTTTATGCTCGATTTGACAATTACATGTACTGTGTAAATTATAGAATTATTTTGGCTTTTTCCTTGGTAGGCCCAATATGAAGGAGTGTGCATTTAGAGGCAAACACCTTAGTGCTGGTATTACTGTCTCATGACAGCATCTAGTTGCATATTGTAACTGTCTTGTTTGTGTGTCCTGTCTTGTCTGTGCATTATACAAAAACATAACTTATCGAATAAATAACAATTATGGCAGAGATTATAGCTTCTCAAAACTACATCAAACTTCAAGATCAAGGTCATGAGGTCAAATATCATAGTACAATGCAAAAGGTCTTCTCACAAGTAAAGCACATGTGAAAAAACAACAACAAGAGTATACAGTCGGAAAGGTCTTAAAACAGGTAATGCACATGTCAAATGTAAATGCTATATCTTCTCTCAATCGAAAGTTAACAGCTATGTTAAGATTTTTGAAAATTAGGTCAAACTTCAAGGTCATGAGGTTAAAATCAGAGTACATTTGAAATGCTTGTCATAGGTGGTGCATGTGTCAAATATGAATACCCTATCTTCGCTCCTTTAAAAGTTAACAACACTGATGAAATGTTTGAAAATTAGGTCAAACTTGAAGGTCAAGGTTACGGGGTCAAATATCACAGCACATTCGGATACACTTTGACACAAGCAATGCACTTGTCAAATATAAACGCCCTATTATATGTCATTCAAGTAATCACCAAAGTTATAATTTTTGAAAATTTTGTCAGACTTGAAGGCCAAGGGGTCAAAAATCACAGCATGGTCGGAAACACCTTATCACAGATAATGCACATGTCAATTATGAAAGCCCTATCTCTTCTCAATCAAAAGTTATAAGCAAAGATAAGTTATTTTTGAAAAGTAGGTCAAACATCAAGGTCAAGGTCAGGGGGTCAAAAACCATAGTGTATTTGGAAAGGCCTTGTCACAGGTACCTGTAATGTACATATGTAATATGAAAGCCCTATCTTTTCTCATTCAAATTTTATGACCAATTTTAAGTCATGTTAAAATGTTTGAAAGGTAGGTCAAACTTCAAGGTAAAGGAGTCAAAAATCATAGTATACTTGGAAGGGTCTTGTTAAAGGTAATGCACATGTCAAATATGGTTTTGGATTGGGTCTAATTTAGTCAAATATCTGGATTTCAAAACTGCGTTTGCATAGATAATGCTGTCAAGTGAAAGCCCTACCTCTTCCCAATCAAAAGTTATAAGCAAAGATAATTTTTTTTGAAAAGTAGGTCAAACTTCAAGCTTTTAAGGTCATGGTCACGGGGTTAAAAAACCATAGTAAATTTAGAAAGGTCTTGTCACAGGTAATGTACATGTGAGATATGAAGGCAGTATCTCTTTTCATTCAGAAGTTATGACCAACATTAAAATTTTTGTGACAGACAGACTAACAGGCGGACAGACCGAAAGACGGACAGACTGACAGACAGAAGAATGAGATTTAATGTCCCCTCGCTCTTGCGAAAGCGGGGGACAATAAAAAATTGATAGTAAAATAGTTTTATTCAGCAAAAAGTAAAATATTGTTAAAAGTGTGTTATTTCTAGATCTGTGTTATAATGAATGTGTGGTCTTTGCAGGGAGAGCAGGGCTCTGTCTTTGACCATTTTCTTTGGCTAAAAGTTGGTGCAGAATGGAGATAGTTTTATAGTTAACATTGCATGGAATGTTGATTGTAATTGCTTAAAGCCGAGTCGATAATATTTCAGTCGTATTTTGGCGGTGCATGTTATGTCGAATTCGTCTTGATACATGATCAAGCTATCGATGTGATATATACTGAAACACAAAAGAAACGCAACATCATATTTTAGGGGGGAAGTATAACATATAGGATATAATTTTGTATCTAAAAAGTAAAGACATCTTCAGCTTTGTAAATATCGGTAATTTAACGGTTAAATGATTTTCATACCATTACCGGAAGTTAAGTTTGAGTCTGCTTAACAGAAATCAAAAATTGCATGTTTAACAAAACATTCGGCAATAATATGGGGTTCTAAGGATTTGTATCTGTTCATCATAAGTAATGCAGCAATGTTCCGAAAAATAAATTCCCCCCTTTTTTCCGTAAGCAATGCCAAGGCTCTAGCTGGAAAATCTCAAAATAAAGGAGATGGAGGGTTGCAGATGCAAATATGATCCACACCACGTCTTAACAGCCTCTTACGTATCATTAGCATGAATGACAGTCCTTGGATCTGAATTCCAAGGGTTACTTTACTGCGCTTGGGTAGAGGAAATTCGACCTCATCATCTGAAAAACAGGCATTTAAAAATGGCAAAGAATTCTTCTTTTGCTCAGATCTCGAGATTGATGAACCTATTGCATCGTAGAAATTCAAGCTGCAACTGTTGTGCATGGCAGTCTTGCACGCTGTAATTGAATGACCGGGGTGGGGGTGTTTCAACAGTCATGTGTTTTTTCTAAAGTTAAAAGATAATCATTTAACATTAATTTTATCAAATCTCTGATGTTTTTAAATCGAGTTTTACCCTAGTGTATTCATTTTTGAAAATCATAAGATAAAAAATTCAAATATTTGTAGATTACTGCTTGTTGCGTTTTTTTTTTTTTTTTTTTTTTGCGTTTCAGTATATTTTGCTGAAAGAGACTCTTAAAACTGAGACTTATGGCTACTAAATCATGAAATGAGGGTGTTGCACTGAGAGTTTACACTATCAGTTAACATTAACACTATAGAAGAAAAACAATATTCCTACTGTACGAATTTTTCTATGACTTTATTAAACTTGAAAATGAACAAATTCGTATATCCTCTAAAAATACTTGCATGTGCTCTCTACTCTTTAAATCAAATAATTTTTCTTCATATATACAATGAAACACTTTTTTAAAATTTATTAAGCACAAAAATGAAAGTGGTTACTTATGTTTAATGCATACTTTCCTTATTTCTATATACCGGTAGTTATTGTTCGCTGAAGAATCACCCTACAAAATTTTGATTAAACTTAACAGAAAACTAAAACAGAACTATCGTTTTGGAAACTCTGAAAAAAAAAAAACAACTTTATTTGATTAATTCCTCACTATTTGTAATGTATCGCCTTCTGGAGCTGACATGTCATGTTTGCAGACATGCTGGGATGTCCCAGGCTATAT
This sequence comes from Saccostrea echinata, assembly GCF_033153115.1. Taxonomy (NCBI): domain Eukaryota; kingdom Metazoa; phylum Mollusca; class Bivalvia; order Ostreida; family Ostreidae; genus Saccostrea; species Saccostrea echinata. The sequence continues at coordinate 2,336,490 of NW_026889806.1, read as the reverse complement.
AGAAGAATAATCTGGAGTCCATTGGAGTTTTATCCAGTCTTTTTTCAAGGCGCAAACGTTAATTCTGCGTGTTACTGACAATTTATTCAGCTATGTTCATTTAAACTTTAAGTTTTAGTGTGTTTGCTCTCGAAGTCGATATCGCCTTTTAAGTGAAGGGTAATGTTCGAGCATCCATTGGTAAGATGTAGGTTAAACGAGTTACCATCTAGAGAGCATTCACTGACACCTGTGTTGTACAACTTCAGTCTTTGAGTTGTTTGTTTCTTAACTCTCAGTCCATACAATGGTATATGAGGTACATGAACATATTTACATACACTTTATTTCAAAATACAAGGTAAGGAGAAGTAGGACAATAATAGAATTATATCTTGAAACAGGCAAATATTTTCTACAAATAAAAACAGGTTTTTTAGTGAAGCAACATCCGTGGTAGACAAAGGATATCAAATTGATGAGTATTTACATAAGTACAGTATTTCTTATCAATATGAGTTCTAGTAATAGGTGAAGATCTCTATAGCATAGTGGAATTCATCACCCAATGATTTTTTTTTTGTCACATTAAGGACATTTTTTTTTTTAAATGTTTGTCTATATTAATCCATCTACCAGTTTTCTGAGAGTCTGTAGTTACAAGTTCCATATTTTGTTAACGTTACTCTTAAATCTTTTGGGGGTATTGAGATAGAGTTTTTCGTCCAAAACTGTATTTAAACAATTAAGTATTTTGATGAGTTTTCTTGGATGCTAGACCAGTATTGTAAATTTGATTTAACATTTTTAACAATATATTTTAACAATGTAATACTACAATAACTCGGATTCATCCCAGATGAGTTCAAATAATTTCTTAAGACATTACATCCATGGGTGCCGAAATGAATCTCCAGAGAAGCACTTTATAGAAAAAGTGATACATTACATATAGGTAATATATACTAAGTCTTATACTTAGATAGTAGGTAGTGTAAACTTATATATAGCTAACTAGGAACTCGTCAATTTACATACCATATCATTAGTCATGATTACTATGTTGAAAATATTTTTATTTCATTCATAAGTACTCCGAAGCTTTTTAAAAAAGATGCTTGAGTTGCTAATTAACAATACACTGTATCTATGTAGGTTTTGGAGATCAAATCTTCAAGCAATCTGTTGGAATTCCCAAGGGTATTAATTGCGCCTCGTCATTAGCTTACCTGTTTTTGTATTTATATGAAGAAGAACTTAATATTCAAAAACTTCTATATGAAAAGAAGAATCTTTTGCTATGACCTTCAATTCGACCTTTAGATATATCGACGACGTTTTATCAACTAACAATATATAACCATTTGCATTCCTACGTTGATTCAATATATCCCTTTGAACTCGAAATAAAAGACACCACAGAGTCTGACAGATCTGTTTTATATTTGGATATTTTCCTAGAAAAAGACATTAATGGAAATGTAACTACAAAAGTTTATGATAAACGTAATGACTTCAACTTTTCTATCGTCAACTTCTCTTATCTATGTAGCAATATATCAATATCACCTAGCTGCATATGGAGGTTATGTCTCCCAGTTGAATCGATACGCAAGAGCATGCTCTACGTACAAATAATTTCTAGAATGAAGCAAACTATTGACAAATAATTTGATGATACAAGGATATCAACAGTCCCGCTTAAGTCAGCATTTCGAAAATTTTATGGTCGGTACAATGACCTTAGCAAATCCAATCTATCGTTAAGTCGAATGATGACTGACGTTTTTCATACAATTTGTTTGGCCATTATTTTCACACTGAATTGTCTATCTTTCATTTGACCGATCATGACAATGAGCACATCATTATCATATTGGAATAGGTAGGAAGAAATGCTAGGGGTTTGATCAATTTGATCAAAATTGCATCATTGGATACCATAACATTGGAAGAAAGAGTAGGTTCTGAAATTAGAATCAATGTTCCTCCTCCTGAGACAATGAGGTTACTCTTTTTTTTCAACAACAAACAAGTTAAAAACATTCGATTCACAACTTTATGAACAGGATCTTTTTCGCAAGGACTATCTGGAATAAGACAACACTATCGGCTATTCCCTTCAGCCATTTTTATGAAGTCTCGTAATCCATTATAAATAGGGTAATTCAAATTCATGTTGATTTTTGGGTACATTAAAAATATTCAAAACTGATATATGATTTTGAAGTATTTCCTCCTTGGAAAGTTAGCTATGGGTATAAGTTGGATTACCACTTGTTGAATTAAATCCCAGTTCCTCTAAAATACAATCTAAATAATGAGCCTTACAAAGACTATATTGTTACCTGCTTTGTCAGCAGGGACCAGTACATACTAATCGTGTAATCTAATTCTTTTTCACTTCTGAATTACTGAACACAGAAGGATAGTTGGTTTTCCTTTTCCCCCTCAGTCGCTTAATGAGAATTTAACATACATCCAATACATTTAATCCATTCTATCAACGTGTCAAGGTCTTCGTTTTCATGTCTGGCCCATCGCCTGGCCTAATCTTCACAGAATTCATATTACTTATGACATTTTGATGTCAGTTAAAAGATCGGGGTTCCCTAAATTTTGGCTGTTTTAAAATTAATGATTTAAGGTCCTCTTTATTAGCTACATTTACATCACCAGTAATAACGTGTCCAGCAGGCCTATAGTTGTAGAGTGAAGAAGAACATGAACACGAAGGAGGATTATGTATCAGATGCATAATGTCCAGGCTCTGTAAAGTTTTCTTGTAATTAAAAAGTTTGGAAGCAAGAGTCATCTTGTATTAAAGGTTTATTAAAGGCTCGTTATGCAAATTATCCCACGTTTCCAACTATCGTTGATGCCCTGGCATACCCAACAAACTAGAAAGTGATTTCTTAAATAAATAAACACCAGGATGGTGCTGATTGGTTGCTGTTCTAAGTGAACCTTAAATTCACATAATGGGAGAAATAGGTCCCATAACGATTGCTTGTGTCTCTTGAATTAAAAAAAAGAAGGTACTAAAGTCTAAGGAAAACCGGCTACTAACTCACACTGGTTATGGAACTTATATTTAACACTGAAAAGTATTATAAGATATGATACGAAATGTACGAAGTAGGCTGGACTGGACCAGAAACTTTTTCACATTTGGTATTTATTTGATTGGATCAGTTAGGTGTCATTATCAATCGATGTTGATGGCATCCACAATTTATTGACTGTGGATCTTCTGAATAGTTCTGTCGTCCTTGCATCCTGTAACACTTCTCTGATGATCACATATACATGTATAAGCTAAGGTTCTAACTTATAGGCGATATATATATATATATATATATATATATACATATATATATATATATATATATATATATATATATATATATATATATATATATATATATATATATATATATATATATATATATATATATATATATATATGCATATAACAATAAAGTGCTCGAAAACAAATAAAATTCATATAATTGAATCTTATACATGGTAATTCTGAAAAAAAATGCTTTAATACTTTTTCCCACTTTGAGGGAAAAATAATAAGACGTGCATAAACCCTTATACAAATTGCTTCAGTCTTCTTAATATATATATATATATATATATATATATATATATATATATATATATATATATATATATATATATATATATATATATATATATATATATATATATATATATATATATATATATATATATATATATATATATATATATATATATATATATATTTGTTTTGTTTTGTTTGTTTGTTTGTTTGTTTTTTTTTTTGGTTTGTTTGCTTTTTATTGTTTTCTAAAGTGGTGTATACGTAAATGTAGTTTAAAGCCTTTGCGATTTGCACCCTCTTTTTTTGCCACTAAGTCATTGGGATTTTCCGCACAGAAAATCAAATTAAAATTCGTCTTATTGTAATAGAGCATAAATTACTGGCTTTATCATAAATCAATAAAAGTTCGTTCATTAATGTGATCATATTTTCCTTTCGACAAGCTGTGTAAGCAAAAAAAAAAAAAAAAAAAAAAAACAAAAAAAACAAAAAAAACAAAAAAACAAAAAAATCAAACAAACAAACAAAGCAGCAAAATACTTAACAATTCTGATCTTTTTTTTTAAAATCCAAATTTAACGAGTTCAAAATTATTATTTTATTAATTTATTTTAATTTATAAATTATGATTACTTTTCAAAAATGTTATCCTCAAATATTATTTCTAATTTATCTTCACTCTATGCTATAGTTTTTAGTGTAGGTTGCAAAATATCAGAGATAATATACTCAGTAAAATTACGAAAAACAAGCCGCAGAATAACGGTTTTCTATTCACCCAAAAATACACTAAGAGATATTTTCGAGATACATGTACAATATTTAAATTTGGTATGGAGTCAATATATTCCTAATTACCATTTTACGGTACCTCCTATTGTGCCGTAAACTGATACATTTATTGGTAGATCGATCGACTTACACGACAGTCGTGATATTTTCCTGTTATTGCAGATCAGACTACGGAGGGAAGTATATTTTTACTGTGGACTGTCTGCAGATGACTGAGAGCCAATATCAGTATGGAAAATCACATGTGAAACCAGCACAGGTAAGACTTTTTATAAAACATTTTTTTTTAAATCTAAAATGAGGAATTTGTTGTGATTTTTTTTCGGGGGGTTGGTGGGGAGTGGAGCGTGTTTTTTTTTTCCTTTCGAGGAAGGGGGTATAAATAGTGGAACCTGATATGCATGATTAAAACCATTTAGAATGAAATTAAAAATAAATAAATAAATGGGATAAAAATTTAACTATTAAACCTAATTGTAATGCAATAAAAACTTAAATGTGTTAAGGATTTTTTCTTTTTCTTGAGGAAATGAATTTTTCAAATTAATACTTGGTATTTCCGAATTGCATGTTTTTAATTAGTCCATGGAAATAAATTTTAAATATTTTCTCCTGTATTGTGATCATGTTTTTGATTAGGAACAGGAGTGTATACGTAATTATTCAGTGTGTGATTACCGTTTGTCTGAAATAAATGCTATGAGGAAATAAAATTCAGTAAATAAAAGAAAAAAAATGAATACAAGTTCAATATTGTTGAAACAGAATGAGTAATTTTCAAGCCACAGGGTTTGACAAAAAACTCGGGATGGGTAAGCCACAAACGTCCTTTGTCTGGGATGCTTCGTTCAGCTAAAGGTATTAATGAAATCCATCAGAACTAAGAAAACTTAATCAAACTAAGTGATTGCCAGATACCGTGCCCAGAATAGAGAATTAACAAACATTTTATCTTTTTTGCGTCTGTGGATTTTTCCATCAATCTGTTAATATTATTTCATGACACACCGCGGGTGATTCTAGAGGATTTATACTTTTCAGCTTCTTGTTCATTACATGTATTCGAAATACGAAAATGTAATTTTACTGGCTTTCGATGCGCAACACTGTCAATAGGTTTCTTTAGAGCATGAAAATCAAATATCTTGTAATTATCGGGTACACAGTTTATTTAATTTGCCCGGAAGCTGTGCTCCTGTCGAAGTATTTCAATATCACTTTATTGTAATATGCTATAAGTATGCATATATCCGGAACGTGAATGTCTGAAGTCCATACAGAGGAACATTGAATGGGTCTTTATTCACGAAATCAATAGAATTATACAAGTAGAGAGGAGAAGCTACATTAAGCATTGATTTTTAAATATATAATATGTGTTTTATTTATGGACATCAGCAATCAGAGATTTTTCTGCTACGAAAACATTTACTATCCGTTGTATACACATACACAGAAGAAAATAAGTGCAGTCTTTCTCAAATTTAGCGGGGAAGATTCTAACCAGCTTAGGGGTCAATTATTAGTAAAAAAGACTTAGATAAATTATATAATCATGAAAAAAAATGCGATACAAGGCTGCGACAAGACCCGTTGGAACTGATGCCCCCCTCCCCAATTTTTTCCAGTAATTACGATACAAAAAAAAAGCAAGTCACGACTGTGTCCCTTCTTTAATTTTGCAAGAATATAAAACATGTAGAAAACAAGGATAACGTATGGTAGATAAATCCCGTATCATCATTCTTTAATTTTATTCCAAAAGGACAGCAGTTAATTTTACAATCTAAGGAAAAAGAACTAAAAAAGTTATTCGTTCATTGTAGTCAGATTTCATGTAGAAGTAAACAATTATGTTGATTAGCCTGTGAATTGTATTAATAATTCTTTTAAAAGCATCCCAGATAAGCAAAAAGATACAGGTTGTATAGAGAGAAAAAATATTATTGTATTTATTTTTATCGAAGTGTGTGTTTTAATTGTATAATAAAGACATGTCAGTTGATAATAGTCAACATGTAAGATTTAATACATGTTTATCTATCTCTTCTGAGCCTAGGCCATGCAAGAAGATCTCGGAAGAAAGATGCATTAAAAACAAAAAAAGGAGAGAGAGAGAGAGAGTGACAATTAAGTATCAATTTTGCAATCGGAAATAGCCCGGACCTGAACCCAATTAATATTAGTTTCTTACTCCATTAGAAACAATCCCTCTAAATTGAAAGGCATTTAGAAAATCAAGACGGGAAAGTGCTTTCCAGAAGATACATTCCATGTGCGCTTGTTTTGTTTTATTTCTGAAGGAGATTAAGAGAATAAAAGATCTAATGATTTGTTTATAAAGATATTTAAAAATTGTTTTGTGCTGATTTTTAAATTCATTTTATCTTAAATTGATAAATAATAGATAAGTGATTATCATAAAACAACGTTTACTTTTCTTTTTCCCCAAAATAGGTGAAAATTAACAAGGTGACACACAACTCGGGCAAATTTTAAAATCTCATAAATACGTGTAATGGATGTTAATAATACTGAATTTGGTTCACCATTAAACATTAAAACAGTGACATTTTTACTTCAAATCGATGTAAAGTTTATTTGAATGACTGTTTACAGGTTTTATAAATTTAGAATAATATTCAAAATGGTAACACATTTTGAATCTGGTAGTCAAATTGTCATATGTGGTATGCTTCTGAGGAAATATAAAGGAGAACGCATACGTCCATTGAATTGCATGACCATTTACTGACCAATTACACGACTGTGCTATGGCAAATTCTAGAATGAAATATATGGAGATATCGAATAGTATTCAAGCGCAAAAGTCAATTAAAACAATACAAATCAGGTGCAGAGCAATCACGGGTCTCTCAACCATCTAATGTAGAATCAAGTGCCATGGGGCGTGAGCATCCCCTGCTAACTGGTCACACCCGTCGTGTGCGCATTGTTATGATCGGGAAATAACAGAAAAATCAGCAGACAATTCAGTGTGTAAATAATGGCTAACAATTAGTATGAAAAACGCCAGTCAACATTGGACTTTATGATAGATTGTATTTCAGGGCTCTAATTGGCGACTAATTTAGTCGCCATGGCGCCTAAAATTTTTCCATAAGTCGCCAAATTGGCGACCATTTTTAATTGACCTGGAGATCGTGGAATTCAAGAAATTTTCACATTTTTAACAATTTTTCTGAAAAAGTGAAAAGAAATTTAAAAGAAGAGGAAATTATTTTTAGCAATGGACATGTCAAGTTTTCTTAAGCACGCCATGGGTCCTTATATTCTATTAACCTTTAAAGTTGGCGCCTTAGAAAAATTGCAGGGCGACTAAAATATGCATTGGCGACTAAGTTTCTTTGATAAGACGCCAGCTGGCGCCTAAATTTTAGAGGCCACTTAGAGGCCTGTATTTGCTGACAAGGTCATTGTATCGACCATATATAGAACTTACGAAATGAGGACTTAAAACGAGACTGTTGATACTCGTGTTTCATCAACTTGTTTGTCAATAACTTACCTCGTTTTAGAAATTGTTCATACATAGAGCATGCTCTTGTGTATCGAATCATCGAAGAGATATATACCCCGTATGCTGGTGATAATATATTGCTACCTAAGTAAGGGAAGTTGACGATTGAAAAAATTAAAGTCATCACGTTTATCATAAAGCTTAGTTGTTGGGTTATGATTAGCGTCTTTTTTCTAGTAAAATAACCAAATATGAAACAGATGTGTCAGAATCTGTGGTATCTTTTATTTCAAGCTCACTGGAATATATCATGTCGACATATGAATGGAAACAACTATTGTTAATTGATAATACGTCGTTGATATATCTAAATGTCTAGTTGAAGGAAACAACAAGTGTTTTCTTCTTCTGATGTATAAGGTTTTTAATACATTCCGCTTCATATGAATACAAAAATAGATCTGCTAATAATGGGGAGCAGTTGGTAACCGATGGGAATTCCAACAGATTGTCGGAAGACTTGGTCTCCAAAAACCACATAGATATTGTCAATCAGAAACTCAAGCAACTTTTTTTAATATCAACTTTATGGTACTTGTGTGTACAATCAGAATGTTTTTTAACAAAATAATTTTGCAAGTTTTGACCAATGACAAGGTAAATAAGTTTACGAGTTCTAATTTTATTGCAAAAGCAGCTCTCAGTGATATCAAAAAGACTGGACTTAAATTTATCGTGGAGAATGGTTGTATATAGAGTTGAAAAGTCGTGAGTTTTGATGTCATTGATTTTGATAAAATTTTGTGATTACAAATTTTCCAAAAGTTCCCTGGAATTTTTAAGAATCCACATCGGATTTACATCACTTCTCGTATATAGAACGTTTACTGGAACTCGCTATGTATCTTTGTTTGTAAGGATTTTTACGAAGTTTCGGAATCCAATATAAATATGGTAATACATATTCATTACGGTTGCTGGGAATATTAAAAATATTTAAAACTGACATATGATTTTGAGGAATTTTCTCCCTAGAAAGGGAGCTATGAGTACAAGTTGGATTATCAGTTGTAGAATTAAATCCCAGTTACTCTAAAATACTAAAATACAATTCAAAAAATGCGCTTTAAAACAAAGACAATGTTGTTACCTGCTTAGCCAGGTGGGACCAGAACATACTGATCGTGTGTAGTCTAATTTTTTTTCACTTCTGAATTATTAAACATAGAAGGATAGATGATTTTCATATTGCCTTTCAATCGCCTAATGCAAACTTTTAACATACATCTGATACACTTAATCCATTCTGACAAAGTGTCAAGGTCATTTTCTTGTCTGGTCTATCACCTGACGTAATCTTCCACAGAATTCATAAAATTTATGAAATTATGAAGACAGTTGAAAGATCGGGGTTCTCTAAATTTTGGTCCTTTTAAAATAAGTAATATAAGGTTCTTGTTAATAATTATATTGACGTAACCAGTAATAACGTGTCCAGCAGGACTTTACTTGTAGGGTGAAGAAGAACATGAACACTATGGAGGATTATGTTTCAGATGTTCGTTTTCTAGGCTCTGTAGAGTTTTATTGTAATTAAAAAGATTGGAAGCAATAGTCAATGTATATTTGTAAGAAATACAAGGTGTAGTCTTCGACAGGGCTAAGAAGTCTCATCACATTTAAATTGCTACACTGTGGACTGGTAGCACAGTTTGAATCTGGTCGTCACATTGTCATCTGTGGTATGTGTGAAAACTGCTTCTGAGAAAATATAAATTTACTGACGAACGGACAGTATTCAAGCTCAAAAGTCCATTTAAAGGTGCAAATAAGATGTGGATTCTCAAAAATTCCAATGAACTGTCTAAAATTTAAAATAGCCACATTTTTCAAAAGTCAGTAACATCAAAACGTACGACTTTTCTTCATTTAATAAAACCATTCCTCACGATGTTTTTTGATATCATAGACAACTGCTTCAATAAAAATGGAAGAATTTTTCATATTTTGTGATTGGTCATCAACACAATTACTTTGTTAAAAATCACTCTGATTCTACACATAAGTACTGTGAAGTTGATATTAAAAGATGCTGAAGTTCCTCATTAACAACATTTATGTTGTTAAATGTTGTAGTGATGTCATGAAGATATAACTATCTACAAATCTAATAATGATTAGTACGCATGTTTGATTAAAAATATATACTTTCAACTTTGACTTGTGACAACTTGTCATTTTCCTGCAACATCTTTGACACAGTTCTGTTAATTTCTGTACAACGATCAATATGTGTTTTGTTATTATGTTGTAATTTTCAGTCTCGTGTTTCAGTCTGATGGGAATTGAAACTGACAGATCCATCATTTCTTTTGTTGTTTACAATATTCTTGAGAAGTGTATTTCATTTCAACATGACATTTCTGGATTTTCCGGTGGTTCAAAAATTAAGAAAGCTTTTTTTAGTCAAAACAGAAAATCCCATAAAAGACTTCAAAAAATTCATCATCGGCATTTCTTATTATGAATCTAATGCTTCTTGTCTCCTGGCTTAAGGTCATGGATCCTCGGGGGAGGAAAAATATTGAACAAAAATTAAATCCTGATGCGTACAACAACCATCACGATCTGTCACGCTCCAGAAAACCAACTTGACCATTGCAAAAATATCAATAAATAGCTTTTAATCATTCAATGGATTTCGAAAAATAACTTTTTTCCATCGGGGGTCATGTTAGAACATCTTAAAGATGCTGGATGCAAGTTTTTTGTGACAGAACCAAAATATGAAAAGTTGATGACATTTCTCAATTTTTATATCTTTATTTTAACATCCTCACAATGTCAGGGGTCCTGTGTCAACTAATTGCCGATGGTCAACGGCAACGAGTTAACACAGAACACAGGGTCCCTGGTTGTATCTTTTGAAAATGATGTAATGTTCTCTCTAGTCAAAGCATTATGACGTCATGAAATGGGTAATTTTTCCAAATCCTTAAAATTCCTTCAAGAATAGCCTTAAGTTTTAGTATTTTTTTTATATTTCATATAGAGCACAACCTCTGATCTAATATGTACAATTATATAATGAAAGATCTGTTTCTGAAGATTATTAAATACGTGTTATTTTTTGGATCGAGAGGTGTGCTCACATTTTAATTATTTGATGAAGGTTCTCAAATACTCCTGTTTCTGCAAAATTCAAGAACAGTCTGTTTCACAGACTATTTTCCAATACCTGAGTCTTAAAAGAAACCGTTATAGGAAATGAAAGCACTGTCTCAACTTTATTTTGATGTTAGAAATCGGACAAAGGGTGATAGTCAATAAATTGGTATGAGTAAACGGCTTTCATGCATAGAGTGAACCTAGCTCTTCCTGTTTAACACTTATTTTTTTAATTTCTGACATTAATGCAAGTATTGAAAAAGACTGAAAGGAATAAAAATAATGTGTCCCTGTTAAGTGTAACGCATTACACGCAATAAAATATTCAATGATCAAGAAAAGAATCTCCTGATGTGTTTAACATCATGTAACACAAAGAATAAGTTACGCAAAATGAGAAAGAAAAGTCCGTGATATCAAATATTCTAATTTTTCCTGTCTAAAATATTTGTTCCAGCTGCTCTATTAATTAGGCTTTTGATAATGTCTGAGAAAATAAAGGAGAATCCCCTAGAGTACTCAGCAGTTAAGACACCGCAGACAAAGTTAAGACACCGCGGACAAAATTAAGGGAGATCAAGTCATTTTTTCCTCTAATAAGAAGAAAATTATAGGTATTTTTTCCGATTTGAAATAAGAACAATTTCAATGATGCCTTTATGGGATATATTGCAAAATGTATTCCTATCAGGAGAATCAATTAACAAATGATATATTCTTTGATAAGTCATACACAAAACAATACTTTGAATGAAGCCGGTGCTTTTTTTCTCTCTTGTCAGAATGCCGACGAAGTTAATTCATATCCATTCTTTATCAGAGTTGATTAAATGATAACAAATTAATGGAGAATAATTAATTCTGTTAGGGTGTAGGTAATAAAATATAATCTATCCCATAATATGAATGAGAGTGTACAAGGTCGCCGGGATGTAAGTATAAGATCAGACATTCTCTATTTTCTAAAAAAAATCCATATTTACATAGATTTCTTAAATATGTATTTTTAAGAGAATAAAAAGGAATAAAAAGAATTGAGCTAACAATTACATGTACTTCCATGTAAATTGCAATTAAGCTGTGTCACTGCTGTGTAGAATTTGTAATACGCATGCTAATGTTAGTGTTTTACACTGGATTAGAAATTAGTTTACAAGATGTGTTCGTTGAAATCTTTTTTAATATGTATATCTTTAGTTAAAGTTATCTGTTGTTTATTGCTATAGTTCTGATTGACATATGATAGTTAATTTATATTTCTTGAATGTTTATTAATGGAAGCATGACGTCTCTTAATAAAAGACTGGAGTGTTTTAAAAGTTAATGCATATATTTGTGTGTTCTAGGGTTATAAATCAACCAAAATATCCTTGGTGAGGAAACAATAAATTCTTCTTAGTTTATATGACTAAAATTATGTGCGTGTCATAGGATAAAACAACCAAGATCATAGTCTAAGAAGTCCTTTCTTTTTGCAGGTGTCATTGTGTGGAATATTTTCCTATCTCCCAGAAATACAAAATGTCTGTCGAATTCCCAGGATAGGAAGGAGAGCTTGACAGAGAACGTGAGTGTTTATCCTAGGAACCAGATAAATTGTGAAAAAGAAAAAAAGGATAATGAATGGGTGCAGTACGGATTTGAATGATTTTTTGTTGGAATTCAATATCACACGAATTATTTCAGAGAAAATCATGGCTCATAATAATTTTCTTTACTACACATATGGGATAGCTTTGTCGATTGTAATCAGCATTGGAATACCCGGAAATTGTTGTGCTTTAGTTATATTAATGCATCGAACACTACAGAGTTCCCCTGTAAGTATTGTAAAAGCTTTGACTATTCATGGTATCATTAACATGTGCTATTCTATCTATTTGGATATAATTCCGTCAATAAAAATGCACAGGGAAACAGAAAATTTAGATAACGATATCATGAATACTTTGTGGCAAAACAAATGTAGAAGCAATTTTTCCTTGTTACCTCCATATATGGGTCATATCGATGTCTTTGTAAACACTACTAATTCACTCCTAGCCCAAATGAAGCCAGTATATGACCAATTAGTGAATGGGAGCTTTATCAACGGACAACGGTCATGTATTATCGAAAATTGCATCTCTCAAACATCTCCTGGTCAAGTGCCAAATAAATCGATATCAAATTATGATCCACGGGTGGATTTTCCATCTTCTTCCCTTTCCAATTCTGACAACTTTACCACGGATAAGGATATTGGCTATTTCATCGAAAAGGCTGTGGAAAGATTTATCGGATATTTCCTCGTCAATGTTGGGTTATTGATCACCTTTAGTCTCGCAATAGAGAGATGCATTGCGATTTACTTTCCTTTTCAGGCGGTTAGATGGCTAACAATTCGAAAGACCAGAGTTTCTTTAGTGGTAATACTTTTCGCTTGCATGTGTGCACATCTTCCACAAATGATCAAGGAAATCTCTATAGCGAACTCAAACCCCTCACAAATAAATGGAGATGACAGTGAAATGTTTGTTGATCCAATTCGACAAGAATATGAAAGATTTTATGCCCTGATTAGTCTCTTAATTTGCGTTGCAACATTCAGTTTGAATATTACAGTGTTAGTTAAACTGATTATTCTTCACAGGAAGTTGAAATACTGCAAACATCTAATAAACGCGGAGCGGACAGAAATCAACATTACGGTAGCAATTGTTGTTCTGATCTTTTTCCAACTGCCATTTCATGTAATGGCAGCAACCATCGCTTTTATTCAATCAAGCTCCGTCATTCAAAATGTGAATTCGTTCATTCAAGCCACAGTATTTATTCGATTCTTTTTCATCTCTCAGTCTGCCTTAAACTTCATAATTTATTGTATCCTCGCTAGAAACTGCCGAAAAGTCTGCAGAATTCTTTTCAGAAAACTGTCCCTTAGTTTTACAAGGAAGACCACAAGTCTAACTCATCAAGATGACAAAATGCATGAAAGAATTCGAAGAAATTATTCACATTCATTAACAACGGTAAAGGCAACGGAAAAAGATGACGTTCATGTTCGAACAAATCCATTAGATGAGATATCTTTGCACACATTGACTGGTCACAACTACCGAAAACACGTTATAATCGAGGACAAACACAGAGTGTGCAATGGTTCCGTGAAAATGCACTGTGTGTAGAACTAAGCCCAATAAAATAACATATGGCAATTTGTTTTAAATCCTTTTTGTGATTTAAGTACATGTATATCAGTGTCTTCATATTTTATTATGTTTTTTTTTTAAATTTCTTGAATACATGTACCTCTAAAGTTATGTGATATCATCTTTTTATACTGTAAAGGACAAAAGTTTTTTACTATTAAGTTAATATTAAATTTCTGATGGTCAATGAGACAAAGTTCTTAAATATTTAAGATTTTACGTCAGAATTAATATGTTATGTCGTCCTTCTTTATAACAGGTTGATATCTATTAAAGTTTGGATTATTTTTAACAAAATTCCTACATAATCTTATTGATTGTGTTATGATCATGTGTTCCTTAATAACTTAGAACACACGGCGATAGTGACCTGTCGGCAGATGATGCTTACTCCTCCATGGCACCTGATCCCATATCTAATCTCAGAGGTCTGTGTTGTCTCTGTTCATAATTTGTATTATTTAAATGGACTTTTGAGAATGAAAACTGTTATGATTGTTGTCTTAACATTTTATTCCTTCATCTTGAAAATGATCAAGAAAGTGGATATATTGAATTTCAGTATCACAATAATACCATACTAACTTTAAATATTTAAAAATGATTTTAACATTCCAGTTAACGAAGGTGGGTTCGATCTACCCTTCCTATACTAGATTCCTACACCTCATAAAAATCTGTACAAACAAAGATACATTGCAAGATCCTACAAGCGCCCTTCCAAGCTCCTATCTTTACTTCTTACAAAAATATTAACTGTTGCAGCATATTCTAGAAGTGGTGTAAATTAAATGTGGATTCTCAAAAACCCCAAAAACTTTTAGAAAATTTAAAATCACAAAATTTTTTCGAAAGTTAGTAATATTAAAACATACGTCTTTTCTACACTTAATACAACCATTTTTCGCGATAAATTAAAAACTAGACTTTTTGATATCATAAACAACTGCTTCTTCAATAAAACTGGGGTGCAGGAATTTTGGCATCTTGTGATTGGTCATCAAAAAATTACTTTGTTGAAATCAATCTGATTCTGCACACAAATACTCTGAAGTTGATATTAAAAGGATGCTGGAGTTCTTCATAGACAATATCTATGTAATCTTTGGAGACCAGGTCTTCCAACTAACTGTTGGAATTCGGATGGATACTAACTGTGCTCTTTCATTAGCCCGTCTGTTTTATAGTCTTATGAAGCAGAATTTATTCAAAAACTTCTACATGAAAAAAAAAAAGAAAACACTTGTTGTGGCCTTAACTCGATATTCAGATGCATCGACGACGTTTTATCAGTTAACAAAAGTTACTTCCATTTATATTTCGGCTCGATATATCCCAGTGAACTTGAAATAAAAGACACAAATGGTCTGCCACATCTATATGATATTTGGATAATTTACTAGATATAACGATTAAGGCCAAATAACAACTGATTTGTATGACAAATGAGATGACTTCAGCTTGTCATCGTCAACTTTCTTTTATGAAGTAATATTCCGCTGTCACTTCATATAGTGTTTATGTCTCCAAACTTATTTGATACTAAAAAGTATGCTCGGAGTACGATTAATTTTTAAACCAAGACTACTTACAGATAAGTTGATGTTACAGGGATTTCAACACCTCATTTAGAGTCAGAATTTCGTTATAATGACCCTGTTAGCAAATACAACCTATCACCGGGTTTTACTTTGACTGACATATTTCATAACAATTGTTAGGCCTTTATTTTTATACTGAATTCTTTCTACCTGATCAATACATAGGACTCGGGGCGGGTGTGACCAGTCGACAGGGGATGCTTAAAGATACTTCTATTAGGTATCAGATCCAACCTCTGGAATTTCCAGGGGTTTTATGCCCTGTTTACAGATTTGTAATATTTTTATTTTTTGTGATCGATCACTGTTTGCTGTCTTCACCTTTCTCATTTGTACTTAGATAAATTGAGTTAGATTTTTCTGATAATAATACATTGAAACTTTCTATTTGTGTTGATATATATCCGATATCTTGAAAGCAGCATAGATAAAATTTTGGTATATTGATTTAAAAATTATTTGTACTAATCATATTTGGGAATGCTGGAAAAATTTAAACAACAACAAAAGAGATAATTTTCAGCTTAAACATAAATCTGATCCAAATAAGAATTTTTACCAGTTTTTTAAGCTGAATATATGATTCATGATTTGATATATAATAGCAAGTTACAAAAACAGGTAAATTTACTTTTTTGTCATATAACAAGTATATTTAAAGGTCTTTTAAGATCAAATTGTGCTGCCCGTGTTACACCAAATTCAAAACGTTGTGTTTATCATATGGATTCTTTAAAAACTCAAAAGAACTTGACAAAATTTTGAAGACACAATCGGAAATTTTCATATCTTGTGACTAATCATCTACTCTTGTGACTGGTCATCTACAAATCTTCTGTGTTGAAAATCATTATGATTCCACACACAAGTACCCTGAAGTTGATTAAAAAGATGCTTGAGTTCCTCATTGACAAAAACGGTCAGGGTCTTATGTCAGGGAAGATAACTAAGAAATATAGAAAAATAAGATGTCCGGTTAAAACTCTCAAGACTCACCGAGATTTAAATGGCAAAACTAAAGTGAAAGACCGAATACATTGTGGAAATTCAGGTTAAGTCCAACCATATTACTTGGGTAGGACCAACCGTTTAATTGTGCAATGAATTGTGCAATGCGTTGTATAGAAGAAATGCTTAAACTTGCCTTGCAAAGGATGCTACAATATTTATATGCATTACTTGTGGTATGAAATCAATATTTAAAAGAAATCTTTTCCAAACAAGAATTAAAATTTTCAAATTATTATGGAAGTGTTCTCATGCAGAGATATTCTTATTTGTGTAAATTATTGCTCTGTTGACCAAGTGGAGATAAATCGGGACTCCCAAGGTTTTCAAATAGGTAAATAAAAAGAATACATGTGACTCGAGAAAAAAATCACATAGTGAGGCTTTGATGATTGTTAAGGCTTATGGACTTCTCGGTTTAGAGTGGACGTTTTTGGCCTTCGGTGATGTCGTTTTTAGTTTTGAATAAAATTTCTCCTTAATTTGGGTTGGAATATCTTTTTGTGTGGGTTGTTAATTCTTTTCATTATTCTGTGGACTTGAGAATGTTTAAATAAAGTTAATTGATTTTTATTTTTATCAGGAATATAAAATATTCTTATACCAGTCCTAACGAACCAGATGTAATTCTCCATAATAAAAACATATCAGAACATGTTATCTCACTAATAACGTCATTAAACCTAAGCATCAATACAAAACATTTCAGAGCTATACTGGAACATACCAGTAATCTATAGAAGCATGATAGCCTTATAGTCCTCTTAGGAATTTACATATGAGCTCAATATTGCTATCTAAAAAGAGGGACATAAATAATTTTTGAGGGTTTTTTTTTATGAAAGTGATTTTGTTTCATTTAGATTAATCAATAGAGAGGTTACTGACTTCAAAGGGACAGACGGACATTTTGTAGAAAACATTCACGGTCTCTCATTTTACCAATGTCTTTAAACTTTATTTAAAAGGGTTTTTAAAAGGGTCTAGATATCCAGTTCAATGCAAGATTAAACACTTAAAATCATTTCAATTAATTTATTTTAGTTTCAAAATATTGTTGAAGACATATGGAGATAACGAACAGTATT
The DNA here is from genome assembly GCF_033153115.1 of Saccostrea echinata. Lineage (NCBI taxonomy): Eukaryota > Metazoa > Mollusca > Bivalvia > Ostreida > Ostreidae > Saccostrea > Saccostrea echinata. The sequence goes on along the minus strand of NW_026889806.1, from coordinate 2,318,587 downwards.
CAGGCTTAAAGTTAATTAAAACAATACAAATCGGGAGGAGAACAAACATGTATCTCCAAAAAAAATCAGAGGTGGGATCAGGTGCCATGAAGGAGTGAGCATCCCATGCCGACTGGTCACACCCGCCGTGTGCTCCTTATCATGATCCGGAAATAACGGAAAAATCTGTCGACAATTCAGTGTGTAAATAGTGGCCTAATAATTAGTCTAAAAAACGTCATCAGCATATGACTTGAGGATAGATTGCATTTGCTGACAAGGTCATTGTATCCACCATAGAACTTATGAAATGATGACTTTAAACGAGACTGTTGATATTCTTGTTTCATCAACTTGCTTGTCAATAACTTACCTCGTTTTAGATATTGTTCATACGTAGAGCATGCTTTTGCGTATCGAATCAACTGAGAGATATACACCCAATATGCAGGTGATAAGGGTACATGTATATTGCTGCATAAGTAAGGAAAGTTGACTATTTAAAAGCTAAAGTCATCACGTGTAACATAAAGCTTTGTTGCTAGATTACCATTAGCGTCTTTTTCTAGTAAAATATCCAAATATGAAACGTATGTGTCAGCTTCTGTGGTATCTTTTATTTCAAGCTCACTGGGATATATCGTGTCAACATATGAATGGGAATATTAATTGTTAATTGATAATACGTCCTCGATATATCTAAATGTCGAGTTGAAGACGACAGCAAGTGATTTTTTCTTCTTCTGGTGTATTATTTTGAATAAATTCTGTTTCATTTGAATACAAAAATGGGTCTGCTAAGAACGAGGCGCAATTGGTACCCATGGGTATTCCAACAGATTGTTGGAAGAACTGGTCGCCAAAAACCACATAGATATTGTCAATCAGAAACTCAAGCATCTTTTTAATATCAACTTCAGAGTACTTGTGTGTACAATCAGAATATTTTTAACAAAATGACCAATGACAAGGTAAGTATATATACGAATTCCATTTTTTTGAAAAAGCAGCTTTCAATGATGTCAAAATGCCTGGACTTTAATTTATCGTGGAGAATGGTTTATACAGAGCTGAAAAGGCGGAAGTTTTTATGTTTTTAATTTTGGTAAAATTTTGTGATTTCAAATTTTCCTAAAGTTGCTTGGAATTTTTAAGTATCCAAATCTGATTTACACCACTTCTCAAATATATTGTTGCACAGTACTCCTGTAGTTTCTCCTTCACTACTGTTAATATCTTAGTGAGGAATAAAGAAAGAGGCTTGGTGAGCCTTACAAACAAAGACAACGTTGTTACCTGCTTTGTCAACTGGGACTAGTACATACTGATCGTTTAGTGTATCTAATTTTTTTTTCACTTCTGAATTATTAAACACAGAAGGATAGATGGTTTTCATATTCCCCTTCAATCGCTTAATTCGAGATTTTAACATACATCTGATACACTTAATCCATTCTGACAAAGTGTCAAGGTCTACTTTTTCATGTCTGGCCCATCGCCTGACGTAATCTTCAAAAGAATTCACAATATTTTTGAAATTCTGATTCCAGTTGAAAGATCGGGATTCCCTAAATTTTGGCCCTTTTAAAATGATTGATTTAAGGTCCTCATTATTAACTATATTAACGTCACCAGTCCTTAAGTGTCCAGCAGGACTGTAGTTGTAGGGTGTTGAATATCATTAACCTTTCCCCTAAAACTGATAAAATGATGGATGTCTTGAGATTTATCAGTGAAAGTGATACTTCATAGTAATCTGGGACTCTTTACAATTAATTGTATAATTATGTTTAGGAATCCGAATTGGATTGTAACGTTATCTTTCTGAAATAAAGGCTCTGGTTAGGAATAATCAAAAAATAAATGATATCTAGCTTATTGTTTCCTCTTAATGACGCTGGGAAACGATGATTAAAGAAAACAACGAAATTTGCGATTTTGATGAATCATGAAAAATAGTTATGGTATACACGACCTAGAATAATCGATGGAGAGAGAGAGAGAGAGAGAGAGAAAGAGAGCTGTTAGATATATCAATTACAATCGGTAAGGTGTAGGAAATTAGAAATCAAATTTCACAGGCAATTGCTACAAAATGGATGTGATGCAAAATGCTTCCAGCTGGACAAATGAAAATGCTTTTTTTCACGAACAAAATCACACATTTTTTTCATACAAGAGATATTTAAATAAGAGAACAGAAATCCTTAGTAAATATGTTGGTAGTATTGATAGTGATTTTCAAAATTTAAGCAATCTAAAAATATCAAAAAGATTAACTAAAACTCATTATGTCGTAGTCGGAAGAAAATAAGATAATAGACAATTGTATGAGTGCAGTGACTTTCGTGTGTCCTTAAGGTCAAGATCTAGTAAATGAGTTTAGCCTTTCTTCTTGGTGCTTGATTCATTATGACGTCATAATTGATTGCAAATTAATTTTTCCCGTACTTTACGGCTTCAATGGAATTATGTAGAAAATGAAACACTTTCATGGAATTCAATTTGAAATCATGTCATATGTAACCCCGATACCCTTATTCCGTTTAATATCATTTTAAAGTAGAGATCAAGAAGATATGAAAAACCGTTTTCTGAGAGACTGTAGGCAATACTGATACATTTTTTCATTGAAAATGGGCAGTTTATAATATGTTTTTCCGATGAGTTTACCCCAAAATTATGTCCGGATACACCTTATTTTACCAAGCTATATTCGTAAAGAGTCATTAAAAGATTGTGTATCTCAAATTTGAGAAATCTGTGGGCACCTTTCATTCACTAGATCTTGACCTTAATATTTCTTTCTGTAAATGCTGGCCTTCCTTTTCTTCATTTTGCAATATTTCAATAAATGATAAAGGTAAGGATATTAAAAAATAATCGATCTCATAATTCCTTTCAACAAAAAATACTTTTAACAAAGAAAAACGAACCGCTGGAAGCACCAGAGGTGGGATCCGGTGCCTTTGAGGAGTAAGCATCCTAGTCGTCCGGCTACACTACCGCGAGCCCTCTTTATTGAAAAGGTAAAGGGTAATCGGTAATCCATATTAGTATAAAAACAATGACCTAGGGAAAAAAACAACTCGTATTTGCAAACGAGGTCATTTTAAAGACTATAGAATTTGCGAAATTTTACTTTAAACGAGATTGTTGAAAGCCCTGTAACATCAACTTATTTTTCAGAAACCTGTCTCGGTTTAAAAATTGATCGTACTCAGATCCTGCTCTTGCAAACCGAATCAGCTGGGAGACATAAACACCATACGCAGGTGATAATGGAATGTTACTGAATAAATAAGGGAAGTTGACGATGGAAATCGCATTCGTTCCACATCATTGTCATATAGTTTGGTTGGTAGTTTGCCATTAACGTCTATAGTGTGTAATGAAATATGAAGATAACGAACAGTATTCAATCTTGAAAGTCCAATTTAACGATACAAATTTGGAGCAGAGCAAACACGGACCTCAAAATTTAGAGGTGGGATCAGGTGTCATGGAGGAGCGAGCTTCTCCTGCCGACCGGTCACACCCGCTGTGTGCTCCTTGTCATGATCGGGAAAACCCCCCGGAAAAATCCATAGACAATTCAGTGTATAAGTAATGGCCTAACAATTAGTATGAAAAACATCATTCAGCATTTGACTTAATGATAGGTTGTATTTACTGACAAGGTCATTGTATCGACCGTAAAAATTGCGAAATGTTGACTTCAAACGAGACTGTTGGTATCCTTGTTTCATCAACTTGTTTGTCAATAATTTGGCTCGTGTTAGAAATTGTTCATAAATAAAGCATGCTCTTGCGTAGCGAATCAACTGAGAAACATAAACCCAATCTGCAGGTGATAAGGGTATATTGCTACATAAATAAGGGAAGTTGACTATTGAAAAGTTGAAGTCATCACGTTTATCATAAAGCTTTGTTGTTAGTCTACCTTTAACGTCTTTTTCTAGTAAAATATTTAAATATGAAACAGATGTGTCAGAATCTGTGGTATCTTTTATTTCAAGCTCACTGGGATACATCGAGTCGACATATGAATGAAAGTAACTATTGTTAATTGATAATACGTGGTCGATATAACGAAATGTTGAGTTGAAGGCCACAGCAAGTGTTTTCTTCTTCTCATGTAAAACATCCAAATTTTAAACAGATACAAGGACAGACTCTTGTGTCTTTTACTTCAAGTTCGCTGGGATACTAGTATATCAAGTCGACATACGAATGAAAACAATTAATATGTGTAAGTGTCGAAGTGAATGCAAGTTTTTGAATAAATTCTGCTTCATATGAATATAAAACCAATAAGAATTCCAACAGATTACTGGAAGACATGGTTTTCAAAGGCTATACAAATAAACTCCAGCAGTTTTCAAAGACTACACAAATTAACTCCAGCATCTTCTTAACTTTAGAGTACTTGTATGTAGAATTAGAATGATTTCAACAAAGTAATTTTGTAGGTGAACAATTACAAGAAATGAAAATTTCCGAATTCCATTTTTATTAAATTAGCTGTTGTCTATGATGTCAAAATCCTGCGCTTTATTTTTTCTTGAAGAATGATTGTGTAAAGTGTAGGAATTCGTACGTTTTGATGTTATTGATTTTTGGGGAAAATGATTTAAGATTTTCTAACATTTATGCTGAGCTTTTGAGAATCAATATTTGATTAAAACAACTTTTTGAATAAGTTTGAGCACAGTACGTCTGAAGCTTCTCTTTCACAGCTGTTAATATTTTTGTGTGAAGACAATGGCTTGGTTGAATTTTTTTCTGGACCCTGCAATGTAATGTTGTTTGTAAGGATTTTTATGAAGTTTTGACGCCCAGTAAAAGTACGGTTAATCAAATTCATTCATTGATTGGAATTTTAAAATTATTTAATTTTTTTTTTGATTTTGAAGAATTTCATCTTTTGAAAGGGAAGTGCGAGTATGTATAAGTTGGATTACGAAGTAAAATGATTCCTCAGCACCACCCATATCTTAGTCAAACATGCAACATATTGATGTCATTTTGCAGCTAATTTAAATCAGCTTGTTAAAATGTCTGTAGTCTGATATAGAAAAAAAAAGCCTTTCTTCTTTACACAGATGAAAATATTATAATATTACCTAAAATCTTTATATATAACGATAAATATTCAAGAAGTATATTTAATAATAAATTTACCAGTCAGCATAAATAAGTTGAATGTTTATGGTATACGGGGAGACTGGACGTTACCCGATGTACGTACGCATTTATACAAGAATGATATCTTTCTGGGGGAAACTGTTACATGGAAATGAGAATAAGATTTGTAGAATTATTTATTTACATCTTTATAATAAATATACCAAAAATGGAATCAATAATCCATGGATATCTTGCATACAGAATATACTTAACACTGCAGGACAATGTAATGTTTGGAATGATCAAAATTTTCATAGTGTTAAATGGATTACGACTGCAATAAACCAAAAGCTTAAAGACCAATTTTTACAAAAGTGGTATAGTGATATGAATAATTCCAGTAAAGGTATTACATATAGAATTTTTAAAACAAAGTTTGAATGTGAAAAATACTTAACTATTTTACCAAGAAAATTTAGAAATATTTTTTCAAAATTTAGAACAAGTAACTATCGTTTTCCCATAGAGGTGGGTAGATGGAATAATGTTGAAAGAAATGAAAGAGTGTGCTATTTATGTAATAATAATCAAATTGGAGACGAATTTCATTACTTACTGGAATGTAATGTATTTTGTAATATTCGATAAGATTTTCTGTTAAAGAAAAACTATGTACACCCAAATATTATAAAATTCTGTAATTTAATGGCAAATACTGACCCAGCATTCTTAAGAAAATTGTGTATATTAATCATCAAAATTTTTGACACTGTCTGTCCTCCTGTAATTTCTGCTCGTCCATAATTTATTGTAAATATGTATATATGTACCTCTTGTACCATTCATATGGTTTTTGAGAGAATAAATGAATGAATGTCAACATTAATTAATTATAAATTATATGTCAGCACATATCAATTATAAATTATGTGTCAGTACAGATTAATTATACACTGTAAGTTAACATGAATAAATTGCATCTCGCATGTTGGATGTCACATGTTGGCGATATTTGATGTTTTAAGAAAAAAAATCTAAATCTTATCCGTTTACATTTTTTTCTTGTTTGTAAAAATAATCTTTTTTGTAAACTTCCATATGAGGTGCAGAAATATGCAAACACACTAATGTTTATGTCATTGAACCATGTTGCCGTGGTTATTAAAATAAGAATAATTTAAATTTCTTTAAAACTTCCTACAGATGATTTCAGTAAAGCTTGGTACACAGGGAGACTACATCAGAATAGATAATTCTTTAGATCATTCTTGTAAATTTTGAATATATAAAAATACACAACTTTATCCGATTTCCAGACTGCTGCTAAAAATGGAATATTGGAAAATCATTTTTAAATTTTGCCTCTTCAGTTTCTGTCTAGCTAGAATAAAATCATGCATAGATTTAAACTTTATTAATATAAACCATTTAAATGGTATGAGCTATCGGTAAGGGTAAAAAAATCTAATATTTGAAAAGTATTTTATTAACTCAATTTTGTCGGGTAAAAAGGAACAAACTGTTGAAATGTTTAAGTTTAGTGAAAGTTTTTTTTTATCTTACACATACATGTAGGTTAGTATAGATAAAAACCAATATTTACAGTCAGTGACCACCCAATCCCCCTCCCCCATGTTAAAAGCATTTTATTACCGAACTAATCAATACAGGATTAATTGATTTAAAATACTCAGTGAACTCCTCAAATTACAGATAAAACGGTGTTCATTTCTGTTAATGGTTGACGATTATGTACTTAGCATCAAGCATATGGTAACTTAGAAATTACTCAATGAAAAATCCTTATTAGAAATTGTTAAAAAGGATATATTTCATCATATTTCGATCTAATAGCAGCAGTTTTACAAAAACCTACAGCTTACTTGGTTTTGTTTAAAATAAGTGCTATTCGGATTCAAACTACATCTTATTCAGTTGAATAATGCAACTATTTAGATTCTTTATTCAGGTTTACACAGCATATACCACTCCAAGTACTACTCAGCTTGCTGTAAAAAGACTTTGGATGGAGACTGAACTTTAAACACGTAATTGTTGCTCTGATAACCTCCGCAGAAGATGTATGATTGACATTAATTTGGCTTCATCAAATTGGTCTTTGTAGGAGTATATGTTTGCTCAATTGCGGCATCTGAGATCGATGCACTTACAATAGAGGGGAACTTATTGTTGGAGGACAGAAAACCCCTCGAGGACAACATATTTAACACGTATGCGTGCTTTTTTACCAGACGCACCTGCTACTTTCTTTGCAGGAAGTGTTATTAATTGATATTAATGGTATTTTAGTTAAAACTTAAGTGTTTAGAGTATTATTTAACTATTTTTAAAACAGTTTGTTCTGAACATTATATGGTGAGTGAACATGCTAACATCATGTCCGTATTAACTATGAAATCCGGAAAAAATCAACGTTATTAACAGTCTTACAAATTTGTAAACTTGTTTTCAGATTATAGAAATGGTAAATGTAGAAAAATAGTGCACCATGTAAAACGTCCAAAAATTATCGTTCTTTATATGGTTGATAATCACCGAGGCAAAATTATATACATGTATATCTAAAGATATTTCCAAGAATACCTTCCTATATTAACAACCTAAAAGAGAAATTTTGTATAATCATAAAAAACCACTTACCTGGAAACTATTACGTCATACTTTTTTTGGTCAACTTCATAACAATGATTTGCAGGGATGTACCTCTCACGCCGCCCTTATGAAGAATATTAACAAAATTTGGCCACTGTTTAATCGATTTCTGAAAATTTTGCTTTTATTGGAACATTAATTTTGTTTCTCTTAACTGTGTAGTTTATTGCGCGGAAAATTAGATATTTCCTGGATTTCTGGATTTCTTTTGTTGTCGTAATCCCTCTGCTGTGGAGAGACAAAAATCCATCAGGGTTATAAGTTATTTAGGGTTTGACGGATGCCGAATTATCTGTCATTTATATTCACTGATTTACTAGGAGTATTTGATAGATTTCGTGAAGCTTAGGTACATTGGGCAAGCTTGGGTAGAGGGCCTTTGAATTATTGCGCCGTTGGAAGGAACCGCCAAGGGAAGTTGAACAGTGGATTAGGAACTCCCAAAAATCATAATGTGAAATTATTTTTTTAATTACCAAACAGTTTTTTTAATCTTATGTCAACTTTGATTCTGATATCATAGAAATATGTGACATCTTATTTTATGAACTACAAAATTTACTTAGTAGGTGCGCAAGTATGAATACATAAACTGGTTTATTTAGTACAGAAAAAAGTTGTGTTTATAATAAATATTTACAATAGGTGATTAAATGGGGGAAAAAAATAATAATTATAATATAAAATGAAGTATGAAAATTTATATGAGATTGTAGAGAACAGATGGGGTTAGATGCCTTCTGAAAATGTTTACTGAGGAAAACTGACCTGCCTGCATTAATATTGTCCAAAAACAATGATGGATAAAGGTCGTAGTAGACAGAAATATTAATGATCACATCTACAATGTACCAACTTCATTGACAAAAGTGTTTAAGATTAACTTTGACAGCCTATTTCAATCAAACATATTGACCTGACATCCCGATGATTATAAATTGTATTAAAATAGTCACCTACAACAGAGCTAAATGTACATAAAATAGTTAAACAGATTTGTTAACCAGGTACACATTTGCCATACATCCATAGAGCAAGCACTCACCATTTCGTTAAGAAAAAACGTGCCTCATATTTTCTAAACATTTTAGATAAAGGAGGATAATAATAACTTTATTTATACTGGTATTTCAGTGGAGAAAATTTCTTAACAAGTGTATTGTCCCTTCCTTTCCAACGTTATGGTGTTTCTGGAAATTGAAAACCTCCGATCTCATAGAAAACTGGAAATTATAATACAGTGTTGCGACCTCGACAGCTTTAGCCATACATGTATATGGAAGCAAAATAATGTGTTAGTATGAGGAATGTACCGTTTACAGAAATATATTGAGGAATGAAAAGGATTTAAGGTATTCAATGTATAACGACTATATTTTGTATCTAATAAATGAACGGTCCTATATTTGTAATTATGGTATCATTTTGATGGTGTGGGGAAAAAAAATTCCACCAAAGAAATTTAAACAATTTTGATTATTGTCAAATTAATTGCAACTTGAATTTTACATTGAAGTCTATAGGCAATGCATGTATTATTAAGATATTGTAAAAAGTATTTTGAATTTCATAAAAAGCTCTTGGTGAAAATATGCATACACTCTCTCATTATTAAATTATGAAATAAAATTAATCATTTACCACAGATATTTTGACGAAATTAAAATTTTCTTCTTTGCATCAAGGGCAGATAACTCTTCAAAAACTTTAAGTGTGCAAAATGACCAGCTTCTTATCACAGGTACTTGTGGACAGGAACCCCCCCCCCCCCCCCGAATATACCCCACAGGTCAAAATATTTTTATGTGTTTTTTTCATAAATTATTCTTCTAGTACACATTTACAATGTATTCCATAAGAAAAATCCAAAAAATAACGCAGAATTAACGTTTTACTAAAAAATCATACCCGCGGTATTATAAAATAGAGGTACTTGTGGACAAGAACCCCCCCCCCCCCCCCCCCCGAATATACCCCACAGGTCAAAATATTTTTATGTGTTTTTTTCATAAATTATTCTTCTAGTACACATTTACAATGTATTCCATAAGAAAAATCCAAAAAATAACGCAGAATTAACGTTTTACTAAAAAATCATACCCGCGGTATTTTATAATACAGGGGGGGTCCTGTCCACAAGTACCTGTGCTTCTTATATGTTATCAGTCATGTGACTTTGATTCATTTCACTTTCATCGTTATCTAGCAATGCAATTTTAACTAGTTTAAAATGATTCAAAATTGTTCAAAATCCCTTCATTATACATTGAATACCTTAAAATAGCTTTCCTGTTACAAAAAAGTGTTGTCGTCTATAAAATACGAAGATAACGAACAGTTATCAAGCTCAGAAGTCTATTGAATCAATAAATATAAATTTGGAACAGAGCAAACACGGACCTCTACAAACATCAAAGGTGAATCAAGTGCCATGGAAGAGAAAGGATTCCCTGTCGAACAGTCACGCCCGCCGTGTGCCCCCTGTCATGATCGGGCAAACAGAAAACAATTCAGTGTGAAAAAATGACCTAACAATTGGTGATTGATGATTAGATTCTATTTGCTGACAAGGTCATTGTATCGACCATAGAATTTGCGAAATGTTGACTTTTAATAAACGATACTGTCGATAGCATTGTTTCCTCAACTTATTTATCAGTATCTTGCCTCGTTGTAGAAATTGTTAGCTCGCGTAGGGCATGCTCTTGCGTATGGAATCAACTAGGAGGCGTATACATGTACTCGATCCGTATTCAGGTGATAATGGTATATTGCCACTTAAATAAGGAAAGTTGACGATAGAAAAGTTAAAGTCATCACTTTTGTAATAAAGTTTAATTGTTAGTTTGCCATCAATGTCTCTGGCTTGTAAAATATCAAACATAAAACATATGTGTCAGACACTATGGTGTCATTTATTTCGAGTTCAAAAGGATGAAATATGGAGATAACGAACAGTATTCAAGCCCCAAGTCCATTTAAGGTTAATCGATACTCTGATAAGAGATATAACTCTTACTGATATAAATTACTATTATTCCGTTACAAACCCGTCAAATTAACATGCCATTTATGTCAAATTTTACCCCGCAAGGTATGCTGTAATTGTGTGCATTTTGATTATAAATTAGAATTCTCTTGGATAATTATAAGCATTAAAAGCTATTTTATATGAGTGAGCAGAGGGATGATGAACCTTAAACAATACGAATCGGAAGCAGAGCAAACACGGACCTCCAAAAACATCAGAGGTGGGATCAGGTGCCACATAGGAGTGAGCATACCCTGCCGACCGGTCACACCTGCTGTGTGCTCCATGTCATGATCCGGAAAAACAGGAAAACCCATAGTCAATTCAGTGTGTACTAGTAATTAATGACCTAACAATTAGTATAAAAAACGTCAGTCAGCATTTGACTTAATGATAGATGTATTAGCCGACAAGATCATTGCATCGAGCATAAAACTTGCGAAATGATGACTACCCATGGAAATTCCGTGAGATTGTTGGAAGACTTGATTTTGTCATTCGTCATTTGCAAAATTATTTTGTTAAAAACCATTCTGATTGTACACACAAGTACTCTGAAGTTGATATTAAAAAGATGCTTGAGTTTCTGATTGACAATATCTATGTGGTTTTTGGAGAACAGGTTTTCCAACAATCTGTGGGAATTACGATGGGTACCAATTGCGCCCTGTTAATCGCAGACCTATTTTTGTATTCATATGAAGCAGAATACATCAGAAGAAGAAAACACTTGCTGTGGCCTTCAACTAGACATTTAGATATTATCGACGACGTATTATCAATTAACAATAGTTATTTCCATTCATATGTCGACACGATATATCCCAGTGAGCTTGAAATAAAAGATACCACAGAGTCTGACACATCTGTTTCATATTTGGATATTTTACTAGAAAAAGAAGTTATTGGTAGTCTAACAGCAAAGCTTTATGATAAACGTGATGACTTTAAATATTCAATCGTCAACTTCCCTTACTTATGCAGCAATATACCCTTATCACCTTCATATGGGGTATATGTCTCTTAGTTGATTCGACACGCAAGAGCATGATCTACGTATGAACAATATCTAAAAAAAGTTACTGACAAACAAGTTGATGAAAGAAAAATATCAAAAGTCTCGTTTAAAGTCATCATTTCATAAGTACTATGGTCGATACAATGACCTTGTCAGAAATACAATCTATCATTAAGTCATGCTTATTGACGTTTTTCATACTTATTGTTAGGCCATTATTTACACACTGAATTGTCGACGGATTTTTCCGTTATTTCCCGATCATGACAAGGAGCACACGGCGGGTGTGACCGGTCGTCAGGGGATGCTCACTCCTCCATGGCACCTAATCCCATCTCTGTTTTTGGAGGTCCGTGTTTGCTCTGTTTCCGACTTGTATTGTTTTAGTGGACTTTGAGCTTGAATACTGTTCGTTATTTCCACATTTCACTCCAATAGCTACATAGATAATGTCAATCAGGAACTCAAGCATCTTTTTTACATCAACTTTGGAGTACTTGTACAATCAGAATGTTTTTAAATAAGTTTGCAAATGGCGAAGGACAAGGTAAATAAATTTGCGAGTTCCTTTTTTATATTGAAAAAGCCATGACTCTAATTTATCAAGGGGAATGGTTGTATGAAGGGTTGAAAAGGAGTACGTGTTATGCTATTGATTTTGGTAAAATCTTGTGATTTCAGATTTTCTAAAATTTCCTTGAAGTTTTAAAGTATTCACATCTGATTTAAACCACTTCTCGAATGTATTGTTGTACAGTATTCCTGAAGCATTTCTTTCACTGATGTTAATATTTTAGTAAGGAGTAAAGAAAGAGGTTTGGTAAGGATTTTTATGTAGTTTAGGAATCCAGTATAGGGTGAGTTAACCATGCATCGGACACATACCTTGCTTCGGACAACTTTAAGCAATAAACTTTCATTGAACATGAGTCTCCCCGTGTTTTTACTTGTTTCTGTCTTAAAGGTGAAGATTTAAACTTTTTAATGATGCCGAATTTTATTTTCATGTTGTGATAAAAATACCACAAGAATGGCCTTGAAATTACGTCATATTTTGCATCATCAAAGGGGAGTAACCTGAATTTTACGATTTTTCAATTTTTAGAGTTGTCGCTCTTCTAAATAGACTTCAACGGAACGAGTCGGACCTAGGTAAAATTTGTCAATGATTGATAATTTCACAGAAATTTTTCAAAAATTTTACTTCAGTGTTTGTATATTTTTTAGAGTTGATTTTTACTTGTATGTTTATTTCATCGTACATCGGACACAAATTACCCATGCATCGGACACTTTCCGATGCATGGGTAATCACTTCCATTTTAATTTAAAACCCAAATCACAGCTGTTTTTTACGGAAATAGAAAATAAAAACTCTAAATTTTCGATGAAAATACAAGTTATCGATATATGACGACTAAGAGTAGACTCAATTTATTTCTTTAAACTAGATGATGATAACCTACGAGACAAAGGCGTGAGTTGCCATATAACTAGCATTGTAAAGCCTTTCTAAGGCGATGTGATGCACCTAAAATCTCTTCACATTTGTGGATCGAAATAGTCATTCAAATTGAACTAGAAGGTTAATTTTTAAATAAAAGATAAAAATGTTTCGATATCATTAATTTTAAAGCACCGAGATCAAGGTATGATATTTTTCTGGTTTAAATACCGTGTGTCCGATGCATGGTGAATATTGTCCGATCCATGGTGAATTTTGACTTATCTCGTAAAAATCGAGTTTTAATGATATTTTCTCAATAAATAGCACACGTTTGTGTCAAAAATTTATATTTTAACCACATGCTACATGTTAAGTTCCATTTTGATAATATTCGGTCGTTAGCGACATCGCTAGAACTTGTTGATGTGCGAGGGTGTCCGATGCATGGTGAATTCACCCTAAGTATAATAATTCAAATTCAATTTTATCATTGATAATATTAAAAAATTTCAAAACTGACATATGATTTTGAAGAATTCCGTCCATAGAAAGGGAACTATGAGTATAAGTTCTATTACGAATTGCAGAATTAAATCCAAATTCTTCTAACATACAAGAAAAAAAATGAACCTAGATTACACAATTTTTAGTTTAAAAACATGCTCGTGTAACGAACATATTTTTACTTACATCAGTTGTCAAATATGTGCAAAATTATAGATCAGATCACTTTGAGAATTAAAAAAGAACTTTGTCTTAAGGTCAAAATATACTCAAAATCCGGAGAAAGTGGAGATTTGATCACATCTTCTGTTTTTGATGTTTGTAAGTTCAAATTAATTTGCCACATGTAAATTAGAGCAATTTTTGGGAGTATTTCATTTTCTTATGTTTTTTCATTAATTATCAATATACACGTAGATAAAAGAAATATAGATTTATGGAAAATGAAAACATACTGCCGGTGTGATAGTGAAATGTTTGATAAATATGTGTTTTAGCAATAATTTAGTCTTTGCAAACTTTCTTACAGATTTCTGTAGCATATTTTTTTTAGTATCCCTTGACTATAATTCTGTTATAAAATGGAAGCCGGTGCTTCACAGTCTCCCAGGTGAAGAGTTTAACAATTGCCTTTAAAACTGACAATATATTAGGATGCTTCGTCATGAAAGCTCTCAAAATCATTATTGTGAATATCTAATTATTGACAAAATCTTCCTCAAATTCATTATTTCTTTTTCTCTTATGAATCTGTGTGAGAAGATTTAATGTTCACAGATAAAGCCGGAAGAAGAAATTATATATACCATCAAATACTGTTTTTGTTTTTCTTATTTGAGTTTTATTTTCATATATTCTGTAAATCCTGATTAATATGGATAAAAACAGGACAAAATATCCAAATAGAGGAAATACAGAAAGCTTAATAGATGTTTCCATGACAATCTTAGAATTCCCATTTGATTAAACGACATCATTTAGTATTCAACGACATTGTTTGTGTTAGCATTACATGTTGCTTTCAAACTAGTATCCACCTGATTTTCTGCACCAGGAACAAGTAAAATAAAAAAAAAAATAAATTCATAAAATGAATACTAATCATTTAATCCTGTAGTTGAAATTTTTAAAAGTCAGATACTGAACCAACTAGATATGTCATAGTTTAAAATTATAAATTTATAAAATTAAAACTTACCCTAAACTTATTACGGAAAAATTATCAAAGATAACTCTAATACTTATTGCTATATTTTGCTTTTAATTTTTTAAGGTATTCTAAATTTACTTGAATTTCGTTTTTTAAATTATTTGTTAGAAAATTGCCACAATTGCTGAAGAGCTCCAATTTTGCACATAAAGGGTCCTCTTTCCTTAAGATGTTAAGGATGAAATGGTTTGGAGAAAGGCACAATATGCTGTGATCTGATCACTTCAGTACATTACCCCAGTCGGTAGAGCGCTCACTCCGTCATCGGAAGGTCGTGTGTTCGAATCACGGCCGCGACTGACCCAAATCGATAAAAAAAAATAGGTAGCAACTGTTCCTTCGCCAAGCGCTCGGCACTTTGAGGTGTAAGTTGCGGGTCCTTCGGATGAGGCCTTAAAAACCGAGGCCCTGTGTCACAGTAGGCATTAGCACGATAAAGAACCCTCACTGCTCCGTGGCCCTGAGTGTCGAGTAAAGGTCTAAATTTGAAGCCCTTCACCGGTATATGGTGAGGTCTCTATATGAGTGAAAATTCTCGAACGGGACGTAAAACAACATACAATCAAACAATCAATCAATCAGTACATGTACATTACCCCAGATTACAACTTTTCTTCCTATAATTTGCTGAAATAGATTTCCTGGATTCCATACTTTATACAGTACCTGATGATTAAATATGAATGGATAAACATGACAATGAAACCCAAGGCAAGTTTGGCTAGTTACTGAGTATTACATAGACATTTGACACTGTATATTAGCAATGCAAGCATCACACACCAAAGTCCATCTTGAGAGCTACGACAGGAAAGAACAAAATACAAAGACTGTCAAATGTTACCGAAAAAGGTATTAAGCTGGTTATGGTGAAGAAAAGTCGAGCAGAGTGTTATGTAACATTGAAAATTTTGAGTTTACTGAGTGGCAGTAAATAACTAAATGTGCAGTATTCAGTCTTTACTGCCACCGGTAAATTCATATGACAGAAGCATATCTACAGTAGGGCAGTGATTTGGCAAATCACCATGCAGTTCAGATTAGGAGTCTAACCGAACGCGTGGATCTACCTGTTTATTACCAATCTACATAGCCAACATTTTTAGTTGTTTAGCGTAAATGTCTTTGATATATAATGCGGATATTCTTTGATAAAACCCAGAATTGGGATAGGTGGCGCACACTGATTGGGCTAAGTGCAAGATGTATCAATGAAACATGCTATGCAGGATTATAAATGTATGAGCCCAAATCTCCTTTTATCAAAATTAAGTATGCTTGGGAGAAAAAAGAATGAATTTTTATATTTCTTTAAGTAATATTGTCTCCATAACTTTTGGAGTTTCCAGTTATTTACCACATAGAGAATTACTCAGCTTTCAATATATTCTTCTTAGCCAAAGTTATTATGTAAACAAGATATGAAATAATGAAACTTTATTATGTACATATTAAACCAAAGAAACTGTGTTTGCTGGCAATGGTTATTTTACTACCTTTTTATATTCAGCCTTAGTTTCGTATAAATCTCATATAAGCAATAAATCTTCGTCGAGGTGAGCTAAAAATCGCATCATTGAGTACTTCTTAATACTTTGTCTAATAAATCTATCTGGGGAGAAGGTTCTTTTTTTTCAAACTGAATATTCATTTGCATTAGCTCCTGTCAGCGTCTCAATAAATAAAGTAGTTGTTGTTACACAGTGTATTTTTTCCTTCAATTTCTCTGAATGCAAAGTTGATTTTTTTGCATGTTGCTTTACAAGCACATGCAGAGAATATACCTATACTATATTTGTAGAACTCTGGTACATGAAATACCCTGCACTAGTACAGTAACCATAACTAAAATACTAAACAACTTAAAAGGGGTGAGCTTAATTCTTTTGCGGTGAATAGAAAAATAGATATACATTGAAAAGAAAATTTACTTCGCAAATGAAATCGTAAACTTGTATGGATAATTTCCTAGCGTAACTTTTTTATGGATAAATTCAGACTAAAAAATTATGTAATGTTTAATCTGGAGATAAAGTACTTAGCTATATGCTTGTGATTGCGACAGTTTATTCTCTCTATATAATAACTGTACCGAACTTTATATATGCAAAAGATTCATTAGTTGGTCAAAGTGTTGCAAATTTTTACTAGAAGATTAAGTTGAGTCAGTCAGTTGACAAAATCTGGAAGTAACAGTGCATTGTGAGACTTTAAAATTAATAGTATATTTATCTCTGCCTACAGAATATTTACCATTCAAATTAGAGTACATGTACATATATTTCGTTTCCCACGAATTGTTTCTGTTGTACATGTTAAAAAAAATATTAATCAGACTTCAATTTCATGATCAGCGAAGAAGTTGTTATTCTGTTAAAAGAGGAAGTCACGCTACTCATTAGAGTTCACAATAATATTGATTTATTTCTATTCGTGTTAAGTTCAATCACAATTCCTCATGAAATGTTTTAGTTTGTTTGAGAGACGTAAATGTAAAATGCGACTTACAGAGAAAGCGAGTGACTATCTAATCATTTTAATAAAATTATCTATTGAAAAATAGTTTATGTGTAAAAAGTTAAGTTAACGGACATTGATCAATCTCAGAAATCCTGTAACAGACCGAATCGTGAACAAAAGCAGAAACAACGACCCCTGGAAACATTTAAGCGACGTAGGATCAGGTGCCTAAGAGGAGAAAGCATCCCTTGTCGACCGATTACACCTGCCGTGAGCTCTATGTTTTGATCAGGTAAACGGATTAACTCTTAATCAAAATTGGTTAAAAACAATGGGTAACAATTACCAGGAAACATGTCAATCAAAATAAGCCCTAACGATTGGTGGTATGTATAAACAAAGTAAGTCACTAAAACGAAGGTAGAAATTGCGAAATGTTTACTTTTAACGAGATCATGAAGCCCTGTAACATCAACTTATTTGCCATTAGCCTGGCTGTCACTGTTGAAAATTTTGATCGTTCTCGTAACTTGTGTATCGCATCAGTTGGGTGACATAAACACCATATGCAGGCATAAATAAGAGAAGTTGACGATGGAAATGCTGAAGTCATTCCGTTTGTCATATATTTTACTTGTTAGTTGGACATAAACGTCTACATACGTTAGTAATCAGTCCATAATCAATAAAACATCTAAATATAAAACAAATGTGACAGACTCTGTGGTGTCTTTTATTTGAATATATCGAATCAAAATAACTATACTCAAATTATGTCGAATTTAAAGCCAAAACAAGAGTTTTCTTCTTCTCACGAAGTCTTTGCATAAATTCTGCTTCACAAGAATTTAAAACAGATTTGCAAATAAAGGAGCACAGTTAATGCCAATCGATTTTCCAAATGGTTGTTGGAAGACCTGGTCTTCAAAGACCACATATACATGTACATGTAGATATTGTCAATAAAGAACTCCATCATCTTTTAAATATCAACATCAGTGTACTTTTGTCAAGAACCAGAATGATTTTTAACAAAGGAATTTTGTAGATGATCTATATTTCCGATTTCCATTCTTACTGAAAATGCATATAATAATAAATAAGAGTTTACAGGTCTTCATTCAGAAAGCAAAAACAAAGATATTTATTTATAGTTTAATTCCTGTACGACTTTACAAAATACATGTACATGTATCTGAACCCAGATTTAAATTGAGTTTTGGATATGCCATGATTTGTGATTAGTGATCTTTCTCTCTCTTTTTTTTTATCATTTACATGTTACTCAAAAAAGAATACAATCACATCGATCCCTCCCCAATTAAACATTCCAACACTTGGTTTGGCGCCTTGTCCACCTCCTATACCCTGTAGGTTGTGATGAAATATGTGATTTCCCTGTCATATATTCAAAGTTTTACACATACGTGTATATATAACTAGAAATAAAAACCAACACTTAGATAAGGAGAAAAAATGTCAGAGCTGATAATGGTTCAGAAGAAATGAAACCCGCGTTTTAATAACATTAATTGGTGCTGCGAGAAATTGGAAGAAGTCTTACGTGAATAATAAAACGACTTGATTGGAACACGGGATTATTTTGCTTGAAAACAGGGACATTAAGTACGACTTAGTAAGATGAAATCTATTAAAACCTTAGACATGCTAACTTATACAAGAAACTACGGAATCAACAGGCTTACACAAGATACATGTATATCAAATATACATATTGATAACGGACGTTTCATGTGCATTTGAAATATTAAAATAATGATAATAATAATAATAATAATAAAATATATAATAAAAAATAAATGAAATAAATCTTTAAAAAAAAATGCTATCATACGGTATTATATTTAGGACATGCAGATATTATATATATTAACGATATTTCAAACACTGAGTATTAAGTATGTAAAATGTAATTATAAGGAATGTTATTAAGTTTAGTGTGAATTATTGGTAGCGCGCTTCATGAAATATGCCTTCGTGACAGGGATGGGGTCAATTACTTTAAAAAGTAATTAATTAAATTACAATTACTTTGACTTTTTCTTCAATTAAATTACAATTAAATTACAGGCTTTCTAAGACATGTAATTAATTAAATTACAATTACTTTGCAAAAGTAATTAATTAAATTACAATTACATTTTTAATTTTTTTGAAAATTTTTATAACCCTTGTCAATGAATATACAGAACATCATTTATTTGTATATAAGCTCAGCCTCTGACAAACAGTACAAGAAATATTATGCTATAGGCATTGTGTATCATTCTGGTTTAATTTATAACATTTATTTACAAAACAATAAGAATCTCTTAAAGAACTATCCGAGATCAGTTTGATGCAGTTTCCACCACACAAAACCTACGTGTACATAAATTGCATGGCTTATGATATTTGATTGAAAGTGAGTATTTTAATAGAGTGATATGAGTCGCAATCTCAATTAAATTAAATATTTCCTTTGAAGGTAACCTGAACATCCTAAATTGCTATTTATGTTGAACAATTTTACTTCATAAATCAGAATTGTACAGATAGAACATTCATTCATAAAAATCTGTTTAGATGTTAAAATAATTAATATCAAATTGAAAGTTTTTCTTTTCTAAAGCTAGCGGAGCATTTTAAATTGAAATAATTATCTCCATTGGCTTTGTCTTCTAAATCATGGAATGAATATCTCTTTAGAGGAGTTGATTTGTTTTGATTGCAATTTAAAGCTGTGATCTGGAGGGCAATTATCTCTTCCTAACAAGAGAGAACTTAATTAATGACACACACCTTCTTTTTCTTTAATATTGATCAAACAACAAAGATTGAAATAAAATAAATGTGTGTTTCATAGCTGAATAGACCTAAGAAGGGTGGTTCAAAACTCATATTTATAAACATAGATAAAAGAAATCAAAATTTACATAATGATTAGAAAGAAACTAGTTTATTAGTATCAAGTCAATCATTTAATTATTTTTTGTAAGCATAATTAACCTAAGGTTTTGTATAATTGAAGGATTGAGGATATGTTTAACAATAAAATAAAAACCAGTAAAATGGGGAGGTAGTGGTGACGATATATCATGAATATATCACGAATGTGTATTATATAAAGTAATTGAATGTAATTGAAAAAGTAATTGAAATTACATGGTATTTTTTCAGTGTAATTAATTAAATTACAATTACAAGTAATTGAAAAAATGTTCAATTACAAATTACTTCCAATTACTTCAAAAAATGTAATTAATTACAGTCAATTACAATTACTTTTTTCAATTACCCCATCCCTGCTTCGTGACAAGTCTGTGTGATTTATTCACACTATTAACTCACACAAAACTTAAAACATTCCTTAAATATATAAAATAATTTCACTTAAAATTTATTAAAGATATCCTTGGAGTGCGCTGCAGAACATCCAATGCAGGTTTTCTAGCAGAACTTAAAAGACTACCACTTTGGTCTAAAATTTCATTCTCGAGTATTAAATATTGGAATCACCTGAAAACTTCTGTTTCTTTGGGCTTTTAAACTTTACCAATCCAAAAGTAACAGTAATTCTTCGATTAAAAAATATTTTTCTATTCTAGATAATCTTGGATTTTCAATCATTTCAAAATATAAAAGTTCAATGCAACACCTTTTACCCAACATAAAACAAAGAATCATTGACCAGTGCACTCAGGAGCAAACATAAAAAATCTCTAGTTCAGAAAAACTTGAATTTTATTAAAAAAAAATATACACAAGAAAAAGAAATCCATATGTTGATTTACTCAGAAAAAGATCTGGGAGATTCTCTCTTAGTAGAATTAGATTAAGTACACATAAACTTGCAATAGAAAGTGGTAGATAGAAGCGAAAGGTGTTGTATACTGGTGTGAGTGAGGATGAAATTCATTTTCTTTTTTAATGTAAATCTTATTCTAAGCTAAGAAACACATAACTTAGAAATATTTATAATATAACAAAGAAAAATATTAATCCGGACAATGAAAGATACATGTTAAAAGTATACGTAAATAGTGATATACATAAAGTCTTCAAAATTACTGTGAATAAATTTATAAGAGACTGTTTTGAACATAGAAGTCAATTACTTAATACTACATAAAAATTATGTAAAAATTATCTAATTCTGTTCAATGAGCATTTGCCAATTATTGTAATTGTGTTTGTGCCAATAAATATTTGTATTTGTATAAACAGCTCATAAAACAGACTTTAAAAAAAACAAAAAAACAACAACAACAAAAAAAAAAACAAGAACACATGCAGATGCTAGACGATATAAATAAATAATATTTTAAATAAAAAAAAAACCTGCTTTGAATTAATTTTTTTCTAGTGTCATTGCATACTGAGAGGTCTTGTGGATAAACGAGATAATCGTACAATGATTTTGAAAAAATACAAATACTCACTTTCCATTCTTCTACAATTTGGATCGGGCTCGGTGTCATCTTTACGCAACTAGGCCTACCCTTTCGGCGACAGTTAGTGAGTTACACAAGGATTGAAGGAAAGCCGAAAGGTTGCACTAGACTGTGAAAACTGAATTTTGAAGATAGTTAAAAGAAAAAAAATGTCTTCTTTGAAGCAGGTAATTTTTATAAGTATTATTACATCTGTGCAACTACCAGCTCGATATTGAAAGTGCAATTTCGAATTGCCTCTAATGTTCGAACTTTGAACCCCAAAAACATGAAAAACCAATGTCTTCACGGTCCAGTCTATGAAATTTCTAACACTATAAATGTAAATGAGCATAATGTTATTATTTTTGAGCTACGCAGTATACTGGTGTCTCATAGTATCGCGGTATTTATTTCTTTTGCTTAAAAAAGTTATTCCAAATTCTTACATTAACTTTTCACCAAATACTATTCATAAACCTATTAATGGCCCAACTTTTCAGTGGCTAATTATTTTCTAAGCTTTCTTCGTTTACTTTGTATTCTATTTTTATAACAGGAAGTCTTATTTACCTTCAAAAGTGGAGAGTCTCTTTGTATCGCGGTATTGAAAACATGAAGGTTTGGCACGGTCACAAAGTACAATTTTTATTTTTTAAATTTATGATGTAAATCTACATGAAAACTTAAGTATAATACAAACTTAAGATTTTCAAAATATGAACTTTATTATGGATTTTACTTGGTCATATATTCAATGGTCTAAATAAAATAAAAATGGGAATGGAAATCTGTAAAATTTCGTTTTATTTGAATAAATATTTTTCCAACGGGTGTTCCATACTTTTTAATCATCACAAAAGTCAACATTCAGACGACAGACAGATAGCCCATCAAAAAAAAGGATATGAGCTATGTATCCTAATTTTTGGGAAATACCGCGATACAATGGAACCCGCTATATAATGAGAATTACGGATACAGTTAAGGTGCACAATGGAAATATCGGCGATTTTTCATGTTACAAAATATATTCTTTTTCAGGATGGCGATTCTTTTTTGTACTTTACAGTGATTTTTATACACCCAATTTAGGTCCAAATCGGCCCTTTCCCCTATCAAAAATTACCAATTTTTTCCCAATTTTAGTTGCTTTTTCCCCCCAGAAAAACCATTATTGACTTTGTTATATTGAATTTTTTATGTACGACTTATCTAAATTGGAACGCTATTGCTCTCGGTCATTCATACTCTTAAAATAATAGTGAAAAACAGCAGATCATTTTGTGCGTTTACAAGACATAGAAAAACACATGGATCATGTCAAACGTCAAACTAAATACATCGTAAGAAAGTGTAAGATGCATGTGAACAGGCGAAACATAGCTTTATTTGTAAATCCAAGAAC
The DNA here is from genome assembly GCF_033153115.1 of Saccostrea echinata. Taxonomy (NCBI): domain Eukaryota; kingdom Metazoa; phylum Mollusca; class Bivalvia; order Ostreida; family Ostreidae; genus Saccostrea; species Saccostrea echinata. The sequence continues at coordinate 2,295,294 of NW_026889806.1, read as the reverse complement.
TAGTAGTTCTACAACAAGCATCCCTGATTCCATGAAAATCAAACTGTTTCTACACCCGGCAGATGCAACTAATATTGCAGGGTAATTGCAGCACAATGATTAGGGTGATTTAGAAAGCTAGAAGAAAAATGATTTGTTTTAAATCATGTCAGATTATATCATCTTCAATGGCTATTATGAGTAGGATTTTTTTCTTATGTCTACCATTATGGCAAAAAAAAAAAAGAATTGAAATATAGGACGGTCACAACTAATGACAACTTTCAAAGATTAAAAAAAAGTTAAAAATGTAGAACTGTGTCTAATTTGTTATTTTGTAGTAAATATTTTGAATAAATGATGTTAAATTTACTTATATATTTTATTTTACCTGTCAATTAAGGTTTATTTCAATCTTATTGATTTTTCCCAATTTTACACAAATGTCGATGATTTTTAGCTCACCTGAGCTGAAGGCTCAAGTGAGCTTTTCTGATCACATTTTGTCTGTAGTCCATCTGTCCGTCCGTCCGTCTGTAAACTTTTCGACTTCTTCTCAAGAACCACTGGGCCAATTTCAGCCAAAGTTGCCACAAAGTATCCTTGGGTGTAGGGGATTCAAGTTTGTACAAATGAAGGGCCATGCCCTCTTTCAAGGGAGATAATAAAGAATTAGTGAAAAATTAATAGCATCTTTTAAAAATCTTCTTCTCAAGAACCACAAAGCCAGGGAAGATGAAACTCATGTGGAAGCATCCTCAGGTAGTGTAGATTCAAATTTGTTCAAATCATGACCCCCGTGGGTAGGGCGGGCCACAGTGGAGGATCAAAGTTTTACATAGAAATATATAGGAAAAACCTTTAAAAATCTTCTTCTCAAGAACAGCAAAGCCATAATGAGTCATATTTATATGGAAGCATCCTCAGGTAGTGTAGATTCAAGTTTGTTCAAATCATGACCCCCGTGGGTAGGGCGGGGCCACAATGGAGGATCAAAGTTGTACATAGAAATATATAGGAAAAATCTTTAAAAATCTTCTTCTCAATAACAGCAGAGCCATGATGAGTCATATTTATATGGAAGCATCCTCAGGTAGTGTAGATTCAAGTTTGTTCAAATCATGACCCCCGAGGGTAGGGCGGGGCCACAATGGAGGATCAAAGTTTTATATAGAAATATATAGGAAAAATCTTTAAAAATCTTCTTCTCAATAACAGCAGAGCCATGATGAGTCATATTTATATGGAAGCATCCTCAGGTAGTGTAGATTCAAGTTTGTTCAAATCATGACCCCCCGGGGGTAGGGCGGGGCCACAATGGAGGATCAAAGTTTTACATAGGAATATATAGGAAAAATCTTTAAAAATCTTCTTCTCAATAACAGCAAAGCCCTTATTGGTCGTATTTATATGAAAGCATCCTCAGGTAGTGTAGATTCAAGTTTGTTCAAATCCTGACCCCCCGGGGGTAGGACGGGGCCACAATGGAGGATCAAAGTTTTACATAGGAATATAAAGGAAAAATCTTTAAAAATCTTCTTCTCAGGAACAGCAAAGCCCTGATTGATCATATTTATGTGGAAGTATCCTCAGGTAGTGTAGATTCAAGTTTGTTCAAATCTTGACCACCCGGGGGTAGGGCAGGGCCACAATGGAGGATCAAAGTTTTACATAGAAATATATAGGAAAAATCTTTAAAAATCTTCTTCTCAGGAACAGCAAAGCCCTGATTGATCATATTTATGTGGAAGTATCCTCAGGTAGTGTAGATTCAAGTTTGTTCAAATCATGACCCCCTGGGTTAGGGTGGGGCCACAATGGAGGATAAAAGTCTGAAATAGAAATGTATAGGAAGATATCTTCTGATGAAGAACTGCAAAGCCATGATTAGTCATTTTGATTTGGAAGCATCCTCAGGTAGTGTAGATTCAAGTTTGTTAAAATGATGACCCCAGGGGATAGGGATGGGCTATAATGGGGGATCGAAAATTTTACATAGGATAGGAATATATAGGAAAATATCTTCTTCTCAAGAACTGAAAATCATGTTTAGTCATTTTGATATGGAAGCATCCTCAGGTAGTGTAAATTCAATTTTGTTCAAATGATGACCCCCGAGGGTGGGGTGGGGCCCAATAGGGGGATCGAAAGTTTTACATAAGAACATATAGAAAAAAATTTCTTCTCAAGAACAGAAAAGCTATGTTTAGTCATATTGATATGGAAGCATCCTCAGGTAGTGTAGATTCAAGTTTGTTCAAATGATGACCCCTGGGATAGGGAGGAGCCACAATGGGGGATCAAATTTTTACAAAGGAATATATGGGAAATTTTTTTAAAAATCATCTCAAGTACAACAAAGCCATTTGTTATATTGACATGGAAGCATCATCAGGTAGTTTAAAATTCAAGCCCCCCCCCATAATCTTTTCAATACTGAACTGATTTGTGCTTCTGCCTTGCCAATGTGCTCAAGTGAGCGATGTGGCCCATGGGCCTCTTGTTCCCAATTGTAAAGGCCCAGGCCCCTTTTAAAAAATGTAGAAAAATCACTGCTTTACTAATATCGGACAAATGTAATTATGGTTATTTACTACATATTGAGGACGATTAGATTTTCTATTTAGACTTGTCACTTGATGTGGCAGTCACGTGATTTTTGCACATATATACTTGCAGTATTGAGGTCACCTATAAATTGCAATAGTGCAAGGCCATAAACAAGTTAAGATTCGAAGTTTAATTTTTAAATAGTTTCAACACCCATTGTAGTTTATGAAAAGTGCTGTGATCCTATATAGATTCTACTATTTCATTGTTAAAATCATATTTGTATGAACGCATACTAAATTTTTTGCTGGTCAGCTTCATTAAATATAGAAATAATTAATTCAGTTTCAAGATTTCAACAGGATCGCATCACTTTTCAAATAGCTTAATTGTTATAGTGTTTATGTTTAAAAACTTGTCATGATCCATTGAGCAGGTCTGGGCATCCTCCGTTTTTGGAGGATAGCTAGATTCAATATGGCGGCCATTTTTTTTACCATATATGGAAACCGCATTGCATTGTGGGATAGTTTATACTCTGATTTTAGAGGATATCACAGGTAATTTTCAAAGGCCTGGTGCCTACCTTTAATCAAAAAGTGCAAGCACCAGAGTAAATGTAAATAAATTAAAGTTCAAACATTAAACTATCAATTGTATTTGGCGATTTGAGATTCTATGTCTAGATATTTTGCAATTTATTTTCAAAGTTGGCACTTTTGGCGATCCATTATTGCTGAATATTTCTTGTTATTCTGTGTTATTTTTTATGATTTTTCACTACTTAGACAAATAAAAAAAAAGGACTTTGATATTTCTTCGATATTTTCTTTTAATTCAAAAATGGAGGACAAAAGGAAACATATTTTAAGTGTATTTAAAACGCAAAATATAATCTGCGTTATGATTTCAGCAATCAAAACTATAATTAAAATGGATTGAATGAATAATTATAAAAATAAATAATTTGAATAGCATAAATAAATAAAATAATAATTTATCGTGTTTAAGAAGAAATTAACATATATTCATACAGCCATGTTTACACATAAACAAATAAAATATTACAAAGTGATGTTCTTATGAATTATTTAATGAAAGAAATAATAAATGATTAAATTTAATTTTTCAAAAAAAAAAAAAAAAAAATTGATTGTCAAAATTTCTAAACTGCTTATCACATAATTACGTTACTTGAAAATAAGTGTGGTTATAATTAACCTCAGTCATGGGCAGGTAAGAGTTACTGTAATATTTGTTTTCCAAACTGTATATGGAATAACTGATTGACGGGAATTACAAAAATATAGTTATATTGATTTAATATCTAGAATTATCCATCATCAAATGAAATTATACCTTTTATTTGTTTTGATTGTGAAATCGTGGAGTGCGGGACGGTTCGCCCCGAAAGACCATTCGCGCTGAGACGTTTCGCCCCAAGACGGCTCGCGCCGAAGATCAATTAATCAATTATGTGGTAATTATCACTTGTTAACAGCAATTATTAACTTCTTAATAACTTTTGTACTGTGCTATATAAATCCAATCCATTGGTTCAATCAATAACCCGTAATTGGCGACTTCACTGTATACCCCCCCCCCCCCCCCCCCCCGACCCGCCCATAACCACACTAAAATTAAAAAAAAAATTGTCAGACCTGATTTTTTTTTTTAATGAATTCCTGTTACTTAAAAAAAAGAAGATATTTCTAAATGACCTGATATTTTTTTATGATGTGAGAAAACAGCAACTCGTGATTATTTTAATGACATGATGATTTAAAAGAAAAAAAATATCTATTTTGATGTAACAGGCATAGAAATGTCACTTTTGAAATTAGTTATATAAAAAGATTTTTTTGAGAAGTATATTTTTGATAAGAACTTATCATGCTTATATAGCATTACTCAAAATCGCAAAGAAAATTGGAGTCAGTGTGCATCCTAGCTATTGAGCAATGGTAAAATGAACTTGACACCCGTCTCATAATTTAAATTCTCCTCTTTATCTTGACATGATGAAGAATCTCCAAATTATAGTTATAACACCTTAATTACAAAACTGAATCAGACAATTATGATTGCTGAATAAACATAATTATATCTGCACATGGATAATTATACATTTAAGTATGGTATAAGCCTATTTTCAACAACTTTTAAAACATAAAAGTTTTTTAGTAACCTTAGAACTTTTTTTTAACACAGTCAATATTAACCTTATATATAAATATTTATCTTAAAACATCGTAATATATCGTTGTAGACAATGTAGATTAAATTGGGCGCGCAACGTCTCGGCGCGAAACGTCTTTAGGGGCGAATGGTCTCGGCGCGAAACGTCAATAGGGGCGAAACGTCCCGTTACCAAATCGTGCACTGTTCATAAGTGCAAGAGTTGTGGTTATTTGTGTGGTTAAGAGTTAATTGCCCTTGGTTTTGAAAATTCCGGTAGGTGGCAAGACTGCTATCCTCTGTTTTCAGAGGATAAAATCTATCCTCCAAAAACAGAGGCCGCCTAGACCTGTTGAGGGTATGCCCTTGCACTAGATTGATTTATTAAGTCCCTTAGGTTATCCTCCAATGTACCTGCATACAAATATATGGCAGATCCGTTAAATAGGAAATGTACTGAAAATATATGAACAAAATCATAAACAGGACATTGTATCTGAATTAATGGCATCTTAAAAATCTGCAAATAATATTTTATTTAATTATAAAAATACATTTCTTCGTTGTGAAAATATTACTTGATCCGCCTCTCACTGCATACAAACTGCATCAAGTTTTACAGAATGATGTCATATCGACAAGTGCAGTGCGATCAGTGACTTGTTTAAACCTTGCTATGTGGGATTAACTATAACGACAAAAACGCACGATAAAGTAAGTTTTGATGTAGTTTAATTATCTCTTACAGTTTAAAATCGCAAATCACTTCATTTTTTGGTATTTTTAAGGATTGATAGTTTCGTGTGATGTCATAGTTATAATTTCCTGTAAAAATTAGGCCCGCCTCCTTTTTGTGGCCTTAACTGTGCAACGTAGATTCAGAGTTGTTTTCTATGAATGAATTTTGTCTTTGTCACTTGGTCTGATACGAAAATTTAATTTCGGCTTCCACTGTCTGCCGCCAAGTGACTTTGAGTCTTCCTCTCTTCCGTTTTCCCTCTGGTGTCCAAAAGAGAGCTGTCTTTACAATGCCGTCTGAGTCCCTGCCAAGCCATTTCCAACTCTTCTGATGATGATTGTGGCCATCAGGTCCAGTACAATCAGTACATTTAGCTACATAGCTAAAATTACCTACTGTAGCTTTATTTACCTACGTCAGGTACATGTAGCTTTATTTAGGTATTTCAAGGCAACTTAATTTTCACAATTTTGCTTTTTATCTTAAAAAGACAAAAAAAATCGCAAATAAATGACTAATGATATTTATACTAGGCCTGCCAGTACTAGGGATTATTTAAAAAGCAATCCAAAGCAGATATAGTTTTAACATTGCTGCGTTTGAGCACCTTTAAGGAAAAGATGTATTTCCATTGTTTGAGTAACTGTACACCACCTTGTGTGCGATGAGGCGTGGATAAGTATGATTGCTTCTCATTGTGCTCATGTTAACCAGAACTGGTTTTCTTTGTTATTTCATTCAAGAAGTAACTGTTTGGTCACAAATTGACTATTGTATATAGCCCCAAAACTTTTAAAACTTTGATTGAAATTGCGCAGAAAAAGTCACATCTCCAAGAGTGATTTTTATACGCCCATCTTTAGACAGGATGTATTATGTTATGGCGTTCATGTCCCTCCATCCGTCCGTCTGTCCGTCTGTTAGCTTTTTTTGTGTCCAGCTCATAACTTTAATACTATTAGGCCTAGGATCATCAAACTTTGTCAGCTGATACTTCTTGGGTAGAAGGTGTGTCGCACATTTAAAGTAGGTCTCTCTGACCTTTAATTAAGATGCTATGGCCAAATATGGAAAAATCCTGTGTGGCTCATAACTAGAAAACTATTGGACTTAGAATCATCAAACTTGGCCAATTTATGCATCTTAGGTAGAAGGTGTGTCGCGACCTATTTCAAGGTCACTGTGACCTTTAATTTAAGTGAAATTTAAAAAAAAAACTGTCTTTTTACTATTAGATTACACAATCCCAAAAAATGCAAGAGTGTTGCAGTATCCTTATTGAAATAAAGTGCCCTGCCACAGCATGATACGCCTGTCAAATATTGTTCAATTATCACAAACCCATTCCTTATAATATTTGTTTATACATTTCCTGTGGTGTAGGCATGAATTATAACAAATATTACATTATAGATCCTCAACTGGTTGTATTAGAGCTTGACAAATGCCCATCTGCAGCCCCCCCCCCACCCCCACACACACACACACACACACACACACACACACACACAGAGTGACACACACATCTTTCATATTTGTGAGACATGATGCTCTGAAATTTGTTAGTTGATATTTTCAAAAAATTAAATAAAAATATCATATTAAACAATATGAATTTAGTCTTAACAACTTAATCTATACCAAATTAATTTTAAAATAAAAGACTGGCCATCAAATGAAATATCCTATAAAGTGACCAGCAGTTCTTCTGTTTAATTCCCAAAGGATACAGATAAGAACTGCTTGATCAGATATGCTCTAACAGAAATGATTGAGACAGCTAGCCTTCCTACACTGAACTCATTAATTAATCTTTAACTGGATACAGGTCCACTCATTACTCCCAAGGGATGAATGGATCTGCGCTATCTGCTTTGTAGTGCAATTAAAATGCATATTTATGTCATACTGAAATTAAATTTGAAAAACAAAGTTTTTTTTTCAATTTGTTACAAAGATTTATAAAAAGAAAAAAAAATTGTAATCTTGATGCAACATTTTTAATAAGGTTTCTGCTTGACTCTTAGATTTGTAGGGACTATCTGCCATAATTAAAACTTTTTTTGAAATACTTGATTTTTTTTTTAGACTCAATGTCAGACTGGTTTTAAGCTGCAATTCATATGCATGGACAACCGGCATGTTGATTCCAATATTCCCCCCCCCCCTTCCGAGTATAATTAGTTTTAATTAATTAGTTTAACATAAGATATAAGATTAGTTTATTATACAATATCAAATTAGTTTTAATTACTTTTCACCAAGTTCATTTTAAAAGTTAGGCTAGCCCACAAAAACTATGTAATCCAACATGGCTGATTCCTCTGCCCAATTCCCAAGAGACATAGATAACACCTGCTTGATCAGAGATGCTCTACCAGTTAGCTCCTCACACTAAACTCATTAATTTCTCTCTAATTTGACATGCAATTTTCTGTTATCCCAAAAAATGTAAAAGTGTTGCAGTATCCTTATTAAAAAAATGTTAAAATCAAGAAAATACTTTTTTTTTCATTATATACTTTTCAGCAATCTATAACAAATGTAATGTTACAAGAGAAATTCCACCTCTCCCATGCGTGTAATTATCAAGCACTGGTCAAGGAGAATTTGATAACAGAAAATTGCATGTCAAATTAGAGAGAAATTAATGAGTTTAGTGTGAGGAGCTAACTGGTAGAACATCTCTGATCAAGCAGGTGTTATCTATATCTCGTGGGAACTGGGCAAAAAGAATCAGCTTGTTGGATTAAATAGTTGGCTAGCCTAACTTTTAAAATGAATTTGGTGAAAAGTAATTAAAACTTAATTGGTATTGTATAATGTATTAATTTGATATTGTATAATAAACTAATTTGATATTGTATAATATAATTAAAACTAATTATACACTGGTTGATATTGGAATCAGACTGCCCGTTGTCCTTATGAATTGCAGCTTAAAACCAGTCTGACATAAAATCTAAAAAAAATCAAGTATTTAAAAAAAATGTTTTAATTATGGTAGATAGTCCCTACAAATCTAAGAGTAATGCAGGAACCTTAATATGTTGACGGTGCGACCATTAGGGCAAGCGCAGATACCTATATTCAGTTTTATTTAGATCGGGCTCTTCAAATCGCACGTGACATTTAGTACGTCTAGACGCTGACGTCACATGACGTTGCTTGTAAGTTGCATTACCAAAACGAAGTCTGAACAGTGCTAATTTTAATAAAGAAGGTTTCAGGACATACGCAATGTAGTTTGAACTTTATTGTCTTTTCCCCTGGAGTTGAAGAGTTCCAATACTTAAAGGAACTGTGTGCTACATTTTAATGTCTATGTGTGCTGCTGTACACTTTTTCTAAAACAAGTTTGGATTCACAAAACATTTAGAATATGGGTGATTTAAAAAAAAATGACCAAACACATATTTATCAACCCACACTAAAAATACATGCAATTAAAAATAGATTTCTATGTCTCAGCATATGTCTTTAGATAGTGTCTAAATACCTGCCAAATATCTCGTTGATATCTCAATTAACAAAAAAGTTATGCCCAAAAATGATGCTAAAATTGTCAGGAGTGCAACACCTTTTTGTGACATTTTGAAATTTCAATATTTTTTGGAGATCTGTGAAATAAAAAATAATGCTTCATGTTGAAAATAAAGACTTTCCTGATAATATTCAAAGTATTGAGCTTTAAATGTGAGCTGTCATAACTTTTGTTTACTCAAGTTGTGGTCATGGCTGATGTTTAAAAAAATGTTATACCATGTCAGGAGTGCAACAGAAAAAATGTAGTGTTGCCAAAAAAACATCAATTGTAAAATTCTAGAGAAAATTAAGACAAAAAAGAATTTTGGAAGTGTAAAATAATAACTGATATACATTTTAAAACTTAAAAATGGTATATAAATCACAAGCAGCATTAATGAGAGTCAAGTATATGTGCATTCCCAAAAATGTCAGGAGTGCAACATTTGATGTTTTGCTCCCAAGCATGAAAAAACTATTATCATTATATGATTTTCTGATTTTTATTTTGGAAAATAAAGACACTAAGAACATTTTTACCAAATAGATTTATCAATTACAGGATCTGTCTGTGCTTCAGATCCATATTTCTATGGTCAGGAGTGCAACACATTTTTTTAAAGATTCAAGTTGTGTGAAGAAAAGACTTCTATTCATGCTTATAGAAGTATTCATTAATTAATAATGATCTTTTTGTATAATTTAATGCTAAATTATTGACAGTTTTATTATTAAAATCCTTCCTTTTTCAATTTTATCAATTCAGATGTGTTTTTATCTTTTTTGTGATTTTTTTAATGAACGTTAAAAATAAACACACTAAAACATTGTCATTAAATTCAAGTAATTCCTCCTCAACTTCACTGAAACAACAGAACAAGTTCTTATGTAATTTTCACTTCACAATCCTACTTTAAAGGCACCAATGCTTTTGGTCAGGAGTGCAACAAATATGTTAGAATTATAAATCATCCAATAAGAATAAAAATAAAGAAAAAAATGATGAGTAGAATTTTTCTGGTGGGTTACTGTGTTTGTCTTCTAAAGGAAAATATGCTTTAAAATATATTTTATCTTCTAAATATACATTTAAGCTAGTTTTTTTGGCATAAAATAGGGTATAATTCCAGATAAAATGTGAATTTTAAATACTTTCATCTGTTTAATTATGAAGTATTGGACTATAAGTATTGCACAATTTCATTACCACTTGATGTTGCCAACACTTTATGAATTTTTGTGTTCTATGGTTTTAATTTTAAACTTTACTGCAGTCAGGAGTGCAACAAAACTGGTTCATAATTACTGATGCTTTTTAACTATCTTTACTAAAAAATAAGTTGAAAAAAAATGCTTGATACTATTTGATGTTCAAAACACTATGTCTATCAACAAATTACAGAAAATTTACAGTCAATTCAGGGAATAATTTTCCATCATTTCACATATATTTTAAATACAATTTATATATATTACACTTTGCAAATAATCATGTTTTAAGGTCTTCAAAATATGAAAAACCTGCTGTAAACGATGAAAAATATCAACACAACAAATTGATTTACAAAGTAAGAATGGGTTATTGTGTGTTATAATTTTTAAAACAATGTTAAATAAAATACATATCAGATGTCAGGAGTGCAACACAATAATGTAACATAGAGTCACTTCAAAATCTAGTATTTTTTGTAAGAGAACTCGTATATAACAATTCTTTTTTGGCCTAGATTTAAAGAATTGACTTGAACGGAAAAAAAGTGAACTTTGGGGAATTTTATTCTTCATATTTTTTTCATATTAAAACTTTTCAAACCAGAATTGAAAAAATAATGTAAAATAACAATCAAAAAGCCAATTTTTTGTCACATGTACAAGAGAAGATACTCATTCAAGGTATAGATTTAATCATTTATACCCCTTTTACCATTTTGAAGCATAAAAAACTATAATTTCTTGTGATTATGTATTTTAAAAAGTCTTTCAAGGTGTAATGATATTTTCTTTTTTCAAAAGAAATTTTACTAATAAAAATTCTGAAACTTTTTAATCCAATTGTCTATTCCATTGCCACTTCAGGATTTTAAACTAGAATGCATTTGCAATATGATGATATAAGTGAAAAATATGTTATAAGTAGTTGAATTTTGCCAAAAAAATTAAGTTTGGTCGTCATTTTTTTTTTAATTCACCCATATATGTTCAGTAATTTTTGTATATTTTTCTTTGAATTATACAAGAATTTTCATCAATTGATATCTTTTAAAAACCCCTGGTAATGCATGCTGATTTTTTGTCTACGAACATCTGATGACACTATAATCTTAAATTAAGAATATCTTGAAACATTAACAGTAGCTAAGGTACGTTGCGTATGTCCTTAATCTACTATTTATCTGCTATACATCCATCAAATCAAGGTGAGTTTATTTTTTCTTGGAAGTTCTTGTTACCGCGAGAACGTTGTTTGCGGCGAGATGCAATTCGCAAAGAATTATGGGACCACAGGTGACTGTGGAAAAAAATTCGTTTGGATCAATGTGCAAAGTCCAAATTTTCTCTTCACCCAGGCGTTGCTGTAAGAGCTCGCAGTGACGAGTGGCGCTTCGTGCCGCTCGCTGCGCTCGCTATTTAAAATGTTGCATCGAGATTACACAAGTTTTTTGTTTCTTGTCATAAATCTTTGTAACAAATTAAAAAAAAATCTTTGTTTTCAAATTTAATTTCAGAATGACATACAGTCCCTGATACGTTCTACTTTCTCACTTGAACAGTGAGCGAACGGTAAACGAACGGTGAACGAACGCAGAGCGAACGGTGAGTGAACGATGTCTGAACGAGCTTGGTGAACAATGTGTGAACAGTGAACGGTGAGCGAACGCAGAACATGAACGGAGCGCAAACGCGAACGCAAAGTGAACAGTGAACGAACGGTGAACGCAAGATGAACGATATATTCGGAATGCCTCTGATATTTTTCCTGCATTGAAACTATTTTATTGTATTAAAATGTTAGGTGCCAAAAAATAAATAAAAAAAATAATAAATAAGTAAACCAATAAATGAATGAATAAATAAGTCAAAAAATAAATTCTCCAAAATTGTCCTAAGAAAGACGATGCATGCACATTAAGTTTTTAATCACATGATTCTTATCGCATTAAAACATTGCAATTGTTCCGAACGCTGAAGTATAAACAAATCAGAGAAAACTTCTGACTAATAGAATGAATTAAAGGGGCTGTAACATCCATTTATATATCTCCGTGTCAGGGCGATTTCGGGTAAAGTAATGAAAAAAAAAATTACAAAGGTCAGTGGACGTTTTGCATTTATATGCTCGTATTTTAAATTTTTAATACAATAATATATTATGTGTCATTTCTATTTTTCATGATGATTTATTGAGCAGACTTCTACATGTATATGTAGATGGCCATTGTTATACTTGGACAAGATAATACAAACTTAAGATACATATTCATATTATTTGTTATAAATTCAATTTTCCGAACTTGATATTTATGTAGTATGCTGTTATAGTTTTTATTAGCTCACCTCAAAGAAGTTGGGGGAGCTTATGTAATACCCTCGGCGTCGGTGTCGGCGTCCCATGTTAAGGTTTTTGGAGCAGTTTTCTTTTTCAAGTACTTCTATGGCCTATATTAGTCAGAGATGCATGGAGGATGCTTTTAGTGTGTTTTATTGTACCAGTCAAGGTTTCAGATGCTGCAATTTCAGCTAAAGAATAACCAGGTTAATGTTTTTGGAGCAGGTTAAAGTTTTTGGAGCAGGTTAAAGTGTTTGGAGCAGGTCTCATTTCCAAGTAACTATAAGCCCTATATTGACCAAACTTGCATGGATGATACATCTAAGGATGCACACTGCTGAACTTGTTTCGGATGCTGGATCTGACCTACATTTTCCAGATGAGTGACTAGGTTAAAGTTTTTGGAGTAGATCTCATTTCCAAGTAACTATAAGCCCTATATTGACCAAACTTGCACGGATGATACATCTAAGGATGCACACTACTGGACTTTCTTCGGATGCTGGATTTGACCTATATTTTCCAGATGAGTGACCAGGTTAAAGTTTTTGGAGCAGATGTCATTTCCAAGTAACTATAAGCCCTATATCGACCAAACTTGCATGGATGATACATCTAAGGATGCACACTACTGGACTTTCTTCGGATGCTGGATTTGACCTATATTTTCCGGATGAGTGACCAGGTTAAAGTTTTTGGAGCAGATGTCATTTCTAAGTAACTATAAGCCCTATATTGACCAAACTTGCATGGATGATACATCTAAGGATGCACACTACTGGACTTTCTTCGGATGCTGGATTTGACCTATATTTTCCGGATGAGTGACCAGGTTAAAGCTTTTGGAGCAGATGTCATTTCTAAGTAACTATAAGCCCTATATTGACCAAACTTGCATGGATGATACATCTAAGGATGCACACTAACTGGTCTTGCTTCGGAGGCTGAATCTGACCTATATTTTATGGATGAGTGACCAGGTTAAAGTTTTTGGAGCAGATGTCATTTCCAAGTATCTATAAACCCTATATTGACCAAACTTGCATGGATGATACATTTAAGGATGTACACTACTGGACTTTCTTCGGATGCTGGATCTGACCTACATTTTCTGGACGAGTAACCAGGTTAAAGTTTTTGGAGCAGATGTCATTTCCAAGTAACTATAAGTCCTATATTGACTAAACTTGCATGTATGATACATCTAAGGATGCACACTACTGGACTTGCTTCGGATGCTGGATCTGACCTACATTTTCTGGACGAGTAACCAGGTTAAAGTTTTTGGACTAGATCTCATTTCCAAGTAACTATAAGGCCTATCTGAACCAAACTTGCATGGATGATGCATCAAGGGACGAACAATCTCAAAACTTGCTTCGGATGCTGGATTTGACTTACATTTTCTGGATGAGTGACTAGTTTTAAGTTTTCAGATAAGTCTATTCCCAAGTAACTGCAAGCCCTATCAGACCAAAATTGCATAAATGTTGCATCTAGGGATGCACACTCCTAGATTATTAGTTTAGTGTGGGACTTTACCTTACTTAAAGACAACATTCGTTGAGGTGAGCTCTGTAATCTCTGATTACCTATGTTTAAACAGACAAATGAGAGAGAGAGAGAGAGAGAGAGAGAGATTCCGTTTTAGTCCCCCCCTCCTTTCAGGCTTCACTAAATGTTTGTACCCATATTAAACAAAAACTCTGAAATTTTTTTCTAAATATATCAGACAGTGAAAGTAACTTTTTTTTTATCAACAAATCATATCCATTTGTTTGAAAGTCATACTCGTTTTTATTTTCCTGCTTCAAGTTCACACGAAGTCCACGTGCTTGTCCTGTCAATCAAAATCATTCGACACTGTGCAGGTGTGAAAGTTTCGTCACATCGAAGACGAAGTGCGAGTATTTTCAACAAGTTATAACATTTATTTTTATCATTTCTAGATTTGATCCCAACATTTGAATAATAAATGAATAAAATACATTGGGCATTAACACTTGAATTTGAAACATACTCTCTGCCAATTTCAAATACCACCGCCGACACGTGTACATTTTAAACTACTATTGTTTTGTGACTTTTTTAGATGCATGTTTGTTTTGAGACTGAAATTTTTGTTCTAAAAAAGACCTTAACTTATTTTTTAAAAATGTTGATTAAAATATTCTGGAAATACAGTACTAAGTAACTAATCTAGGGGAAAAAAAAGGGGGGGGGTATTAATCATATCGAATGGCAAACATATAAAGTTACGATGAAGAAAGATTTTTTTTTTCTCTATAACTATAGACTTTACATATTATATTAGAGAAAATTCTGTAGTGCAGTACATTTCAAATAAATATTTCCTTTAACCACACTATCAATTTAATTTGCTCCAAAGATAATATATTAATAGGATATCCGCAGTACTATGTATAACTCTCAGAACTAGTTCTATCATATTTTCTGTAGTAATTGAAAAAAAAAACGTGTCAGAAATAAATATTTTCGTAATTTTGCTGCGTAATTATTTGACTTAGATGCATATGTAATTATGTCACCATTAACGATTTGTCGTCTTTAACAAAATAACAAAATGTTGCAGTGCTTGAAGTATTTGCACATTGCCCTTAGTTATATTTAATATTTCAGCATTGTTCTACATAGGTACAGAATGTGCTTATAACAACATTTATTTCCCAGAGTAATTTAATAAATAACCTAACAGCTAAGTTAGAATAATAAAAATGTATATCATAGATATTTTTCAACATGAAATAATGATTCTTCAAACACGATATGTTAGTTATTAAATTAAAAAACCTGTAACTCATTCCCTACAAAAAGATAAGTCCTTTCACTTCGGAGTTCCGAATGACAATGAAAACTGAACGATAGGTGAACGCTGAACGCAAGGTGAACGCAAAGTGAACGGAACGAAGAGCGAACGCTGAACGCTTTGTGAACACGAGAGCACGGTGAACGCAAAACTGTGAACGGAGAGCAAAAGGTGAACGCACGCTGAACGAACGGTGAGCGAACGGAAAAATGGGAAAGTAGAACGTTTCAGGGACTGTAAATATGCATTTTTATTGCACTGCAAAGCAGATAGTATGTATAGATCCATTCATCCGTTGGGAGTAATGAGTGGACATGCATCCAGTTAAAGATTAATTAATGAGTTCAGTGTAGGGAGGCTAGCTGTCTCAATCATTTCTTTTAGAGGATCTCTGATCAAGCAGCTCTTTTCTGTATCCTTTGGGAATTAGACAGAAGAACAGCTTGTCAGTTTATAGCATATGTCATTTGATGGCCAGCCTTTTATTTTTAATATTAATTTGATATAGATTAAGTTGTTAAGACTAATTTGATATTGTTTAATATGATATTTTTATTTAATTTTTTGAAAAAATCAACTAACTCAGAGCATCATGTCTCACAGATCTGAAAGCTGGGGGGGGGGGATGCAGATGGGCATTTGTCAAGCTCTAACACAACCAGTTGAGGATCGATAATGTAATGCTTGTTATAATTAATGCCTACACCACAGGACATGTGTAAACAAATATTATAAGGAATGGAAAAATCATGGAAATCCTTGTATCAAGGTTGATATGATTTTCTTGCACTCTAAACTGTTTATGACAATTGAACAATATTTGACGGGCGTATCATGCTGTGGCGGGGCACTTTATTTCATGAATTATTTTCAGTTCAAAGTTGAAAATTATCACTGCATCAAATTGTAATTTTCTGCACTTTCTGGAAAAAATGCTAATTTAAGAAATAATTTTGATTTAGTAGCTAAATAAAGCTACTTCAGGTAGGTAAATAAAGCAATGTAGGTAATTCAAGCTACGTAGCTAAATCTAGTGATTGTACCAGACCTGGCCATGTCCTCTTGCTGGCATCTTTTGAGAAGGTCATGATTTGAGAAGGTATTGGACCAAAATATTCTAAGAATCCTTCTCAGGGACTTTTTAAGGAATGTTGACAGCCTGCCATGTTGAGGGCCTCCCTATTCATGTTGGTGGTTTCCCAATGTCTTTCACTACCTACAGTCATACTGGTTCCAATGCAGGTCCCAGAGAGGCTCTCATTCACAGGTATAGATATATTCCTCGTTACTGTTTCTGTAACAATAATTTTTTGTTACGAGTTAGGGTTGTAAGCCCTAAGCTCAACCCCCTGGACTCGGAGTGCCAGTGGTTTTTCTGTCAGGATGCCCTTCCCTTAGCCCACAGGTTCCAGTTATTTCAAGGTGCTGGACACTCACCTTTTACCACTGCCACTTAGCTACTAAAGCATTTCCAGAGTCACCACAAGGAGGTGTGGCATGTGACCTGCTGGCAGAACCTATTTAGAGATGGTGGGCATTAACTCAAAGTTTTAAGTGGCGAAACTTAGTGACATAAGTATCACCCCTTGAGACCCAAACCAGCATTTGACCCCAAAACCTACAGTACCTGGCCATATAACGAGTCCAGTCCAAGGACTATTTAGAACTACCTGTGTAGCTAGTAATAGCTTCCTAGGTATTTAAACCTATTCCAGGTAGCTATTTTTACCTACTTTTTGCTTTACTTGCATTTCGTGACAAAAAGTGGAAATGGCGCAATATGATGAGCTCTGTAATCTCTGATTACCTATGTTTATATTAAAATGACTTCATTAAATTACCATAATTATACACTCTATTAAGCTACCCAGAGTCAATGACAACTTGTTTTGTTGAATTTATGTCCAAAAGTAAAGAAATGAAAATTGGCTTTAAGTATGTTGATTTTTTGCCACAGTTTTTATTACAGACTTATGGTCATGTATGCTGCAATATTAATGTAGCCCTCTTCGAGATTTTTAATCTGATGTTTTCAGAAGAGAACTACAATTCCATCAGATCTCCATTATGGTACAAAAATATTTTCATGATACAGACATTTTCAGGCAAAATAAATCAATTGCTTTTAGATTTGACTTCCTTTGAATAAGATGGATTTTTTTTTTATTATCATCAACCTAGCTCTTAATATGATAACACAAATTAAAATGCAACTGCATGTTTTCCAGTTGCTTTCCTCAGCTGCCATGACAGGTCTAGCTCAATGTAATGGGACATGTACTTGAAACTTATGCCCTGTTCACACGGAGAGTTTAATTCGCAGTAAATTAATGCGAAGTAAACTAATGCGAATTAAACTAATGCGAATTAAATTGCGTTCACACGACAGCTAATTCGAAGTAAACTAATGCGAATTAAATTTTTGTTTCTACAATAAGGCTATTCAGTAAGGCTATTATGACGTCATTTTGCGAATCACATCACATTGTGCCGAGCAGATACATTTGACCACTGATTTGACATAATGTCATAGTGTCTGTACACATTTTAGTGATTATCATAATTTTGCTTTGTTTTCCACTCAAAAATAGCACAAGTACCTGTATCTGACCATCGACATGTGGCCTGTGACTTAATGCTGCCCTTACGCATGCGTCAAAATTTAATTCGAATTAGCTTCGCTTAGCGTTCACACGGAGCTAATGCGAAGTAATTTAATGCGCAGTAAATTAATTCGAATAAAAATAATTCGCATTAAATTTTTCGTGTGAACGCGGTTCAAATTTAATTCGCAGTAACTTACGTTTAATTCGAATTAAACTCTCCGTGTGAACAGGGCATTAGAATAGCTTGATAAAATATAAATGATTTTGCCATATGTTATCAGTCAACCAGCTATAAATAAAAGTATATAATGTAAAATTTTATTATTTTACAGTGATATTTGTGCTTAAATTAACCAATTCATATATATTCATTCACAAGATCTGCTCCCTTGCTCTCAAATTCTCTTTGGCTGTCTTAAAATTGATCAAGGTCAGAACATTAACCTGTTAACAATTCAAGTTGTGATGTTGACATAAACAAAAAACAACAAAAAAAAAAAAACATATAGACTATTCATTAAATTCTTGGATCAATTTATGTCTTTCATAACTACATTTTTTGAGTTCAGGTAAGAAATATTAATAAAAGAGTAACTCTCTCAAAATTTGAGCCAAATTACACAATTACTGAAATCCTATGGATTAGTTCCTTCCCCCCCCCCCCCCCCCCTAAAAAAAAAAATCAGTTACAATATTAAAGAATGTAGCTTTGCAAAATCAGTAAGGTTTAAATATAGCAGTTTCTTTTAAAAGGGAACATAATGTGAGCATTATTTTTTTCTTTAAAATATGGATTACATAGCATCATGTATTCTGCCATGTTGCAGTCAAAATTTTGCTAATCGCTGTGCAAAGAAATATTAAAGGGAGGCACGTGATATCAGTTAGGCCTGAAATAAAAATTTGTTTGTTTGCAGTTGCCTACCAACCTACTGAAAATGCACCCAACCCAAATTTTTTTTCAGCTATTTTGTATTATTATTTTTATACGCCCGTCTTAAACACCCAATTTTATGTTAACGCCCCCAAAATCTACCTCATTCAAGATCAATAATATACCGCCTGTCAATCATTAAAAAAACAATAGTTTCTGATTTGATTGACGGGCCAGCTACATGGGCTACCTGATAATCTGAGTTTGCATGTTTTGAAAACAATTACCTGGTCACGCGTCAAATGCTTTCATGTACCGCATGAATGGTCGCTTTGTATACACTCTGGTTAAAAAAAATCATGTCGCTGTTATATTGGTTGATAATTTTATTTTTAAAAAAAATTGAGAGTAGATAATTAAACAGTGACTTCGTGATTTTTTTTTCTATCTCCACTGCTGTTTTATACTTAGCGGATATGCAGGCCCTCTCTTCCTTCCATAACTGAGATCCGGAGAGAGAAGTTTCTGTAGAGCACAGACCGATAATTCTTCTGAGCCCTTTATTCAACCTGTGCCTTGATTATAAGAGTGTCCGTAATGCCTTTGGCCACCTTGCACTTGGGTACACAGAAACTCAATTCGCTGTAATTGGAAACAATCGACCCCCTTCCCCACCATTGAAAATTATAACAAAATGCAATGGATTAAATAAGAAAAGATATTTATACTAATATAAGTAAAGTATCGTGTATCTAACGCCATGAGTTACGAAAGATTCTTTTTATATGCAAATCTGTAAAAAGGGCATAAGAACACGGACCCTCGGAAATGGCGAATATTTGGACACCATTGATCGCCAGAAAAGTAAATAATATCGTGGAAAATGTCCACACAATAAGTGAAATCTTTTTATTTCAATATTCACACTTAATATTTCATAATAATTTCTTTTATTGGCGATTAAAATATCGATATCTTTCATGTAGTTTTTACCCGTTTTTTTAATGTTACGATTTTTAAAAAAGATATGTCTTTTAAAAAAATTTTTTCTTCAAAAGATATTGGCGAAAACGCTAAGTCTACAAATTTTATATTGCAGTACATAATTCATTTTAAATATTTTCACTCAAAATTATGCCCAAAACGCGTAATGTTGACCCTGATTACCAAAAGCCGGACTTCCTGTGTAATGCAGTGTGTATATGGATTTTTGACATCTTGAGCATTGGGGCTCTCCAGGTAAATTAAACACCAGTACTACCAAGACCACTCCCCCTCCTCAGGTAACCGTACGGTAAAAAAATTGGGTCTTTAGGACGGGACGTATTATGTTATAGCGTTCATGTCCGTCCGTCTGTTAGCTTTTCGTGTCCGGCTCATAACTTTAATACTATTAGGCCTAGAGTTATCAAACTTTGTCAGCTGATGCATCTTGGGTAGAAGGTATGTCATGCATTAAAAGTAGGTCACTCCGACCTTTAATTAAGATGTTATGGCCAAATATGGAAAAATCCTGTCCGGCTCATAACTAGAAAACTATGAGACTTAGAATCATCAAACTTGGCCAATTTATGCATCTTAGGTAGAAGGTGTGTCGCGACCTATTTCAAGGTCACTGTGACCTTTAATTTAAGTGCAATTTTAAAAAAAAAATGTCTTTGTACTATTAAATTACACAATCCCAAAAAATGTAAGAGTGTTGCAGTATACATATTAAAAAAATGTTAAATCAAGAAAATACTTATTTTTTCCATCATATACTTTACAGCAATCTATAACAAATGTAATGTTATAAGAGAAATTCCACCTCTCCCATGGGTTTAATTATCAAGCACTGGTCAAGTAGAATTTTGATAACAGAAAATTGCATGTCAAATTAGAGAGAAATTAATGAGTTTAGTGTGAGGAGCTAACTGATAGAGCATCTCTGAGCAAGCAGGTGTTATCTATATCTCTTGGAAACTGTGCAAATGTTGGATTAAATACATGTAGTTCTTGTTCACAGGCTAGCCTAACTTTTAAAATGAATTTGGTGAAAAGTAATTAAAACTAATTTGATACTGCATGATAATTAAATAAAATTTGTTGATATTTTATAATAAACTAATTATTTAAAACTAATTATACTGGGGGGGGGGGGGGGGTTAATGTTGAAATCAGCATGCCCATTGTCCATATGATTGCAGCTTAAAACCAGCTAGTGTGACATTAAATCTAAAAAAAATCAAGTATTTAAAAAAAATGTTTTAATTATGGTAGATAGCCACTACAAATCTAAGAGTCATGCAGGAACCTTATTAATAATGTTGCTTCAAGATGACAAAAGTTTTTTTTTCTTTTTAGAAATCTTTGAAACAAATTTTAAAAAAAATCTTTGTTTTCAAATTTAACTTCAGGATGACATAAATATGCATTTTTATTGCACTACAAAGCAAATAGTGCAGATCCATTCATCCCTTGGGAGTAATGAGTGGACATGCATCCAGTTAAAGATTAATTAATGAGTTCAATGTAGAAAGGCTAGGTATCTCAGTCATTTCTGTTAGAGCATCTCTGATCAAGCAGCTCTTATCTGTATCCTTTGGGGATTAGACAGAAGAAATGCTGGTCAGTTTATAGCATATGTCATTTGATGGCCAGCCTTTTTATTTTCAAAATTAATTTGGTATAGATTAAGTTGTTAAGACTAAATTGATATTGCTTAATATGATATTTTTATATTTTTTGAAAATATCAACTAGAGCATCATGTCTCACAAATATGAAAGATGGGGGGGGGGGGGGGGAGCTGCAGATGGGCATTTGTCAAGCTCTAACACAACCAGTTGAGGATCTATAATGTAATATTTGTTAAAATTAATGCCTACACCACAGGAGATGTATAAACAAATATTATAAGGAATGGAAAAATCATGGAAATTCTAGCTCCTACCGGTATCAAGGTTGACATGATTTTCTTGCACTCTAAACTGTTTTTGATAATTGAACAATATTTGACGGGTGTATCATGCTGTGGCGGGGCACTTTATTTTTAAGTTTCAAGCTTTGGGGATATTGAAACTTTCTTTTTCTTTTTCTATTTTTGATTTTTAATTTCATCAATCAGTGGCTTATATCAAGTAGAGCTTTTGTATGGTTAGAAAGCCTATTTTTGTTATCTAACAAAAATCTGAAAACTATGATCTTTTTTTTTTCAAAAAAAAAAAATACCTACCTACCTATCCACTCTAAGAATTATAGGTCAGCAACTGCAAAGTTAACAAAGAAATTTTTTAAACTTGGCCTTATCCAATGACAGAGCGTCTTTCTAGTCTAAGGCAAATCAAATTTACTTAGATTCTCTTATTAATAAAAATTAATATGATATTTAAATATTTTGGTTTAAAGTTGCGCTGTAATATTTCTCCCCATTTGTTGTAGCTCATGAGGATTTGAATTTTAAAAGAAATTCCAGAAATCACATTTATGTAAATATTTACATGTCAAGAGTCACAGAATTGGAAATGTTTTATAAATATACTGAAACGCAAAAGAAACGCAACAAGCAGTTATCTACAAATATTTGAATTTTTTATCTAATGATTTTCAAAAATGATTACAGTAAGGTAAAACTCAATTTAAAAGCATCAGAGATTTGATAAAAATGTTTAATTATTATCTTTTAACTTTAGAAAGTAACACATGAATGTTGAAACAACTCCCACCCCGGCCATTCAATTACAGCGTGCAAGACTTCCATGTGCAACAGTTGCAGCTTGATTTCTACGATGCAATAGGTTCATCAACCTCGAGATCTTAGCGAAAGAAATATTCTTTGCCATTTTCAAATGCCTGTTTTTGAGATGATGTGGTCGAATTTTCTCTAGCCAAGCGCAGTGTATTTACCCTTGGACTTCCAGTCCAAGGACTGTCATTAATGCTAGTGATACGTAAGAGCCTATTGAGGCGTGATGTGGTGCATATTTGCATCTGCAACTCTCCATCACCTTTATTTTGAGATTTTCCAGCTAGAGAAATAGAAATGAACGCTTAAGTCATTTTTAGGAAGCTTGGCATCGCTTATGGAAAAGAAAGGAGAATTTATTTTTCGAAACAGATACAAATCCTTAAAACCCCATATTATTGCCAAATGTTTTGTTAAACATGCAATTTTTGATTTCTGTTAAGCGGACTCAAACTTAACTTCCGGTAATGGTATGAATATCATTCATCCGTTAAATTACCGATATTTACAAAGTTGAAGATGTCCTTATGTTTTAGATACAAAATTATATCCTATATGTAATATTTTCCCATAAAATAGGATGTTGCATTTCCTTTGCGTTTCAGTATATGACGGTTCTACTTTTTTGTTAGCTTTCTCAGAAGTTTGGCCATCTGTTGAGACAAATTCCAAGAAGACATTACACAGCTGCTGCCCAGGCTAGCGCAGGAGTTAACTTTGGTAATTACATCCTTATTAATCAAGCATTGATAGTAAAACTAATGGAAAAGATATATATGTGTAGTTTTGATAATATTTCTCGTACATGTATTTTCTAAAGAAAATTTGCCAGTATTTTAGTGTTCATTAATTTTCAATGAATTTGACAGGCCTTTCAAAATACCCAGTTCTTTTACCTGGCTGAATTGTGATTGAAGTCATTGTACTGGCCAAAATGTTGGATAAAATATTCCATGGAGAAAAATTCAGTAGATATTTAATTAAAATCACTTCCATAATGTACATCCTTTTTTTGTAAAAGTACCAACTGTTTTTAATCTTTTTGAAAGCCCTGATTTGACAAAGGAAAATAAGACAGAAAAAATATATGTTTGTCTCTACTTTCTATGAAGACCTTAATTTATAGCATGGATCCTTAACTTTAAAATGTTTTTCCAGTGAAGATCTGAATATTCAATTTTTGTCCAGTGTATGAAAGTGTCTACTTTAATTCATAAAAAAAGCCTTAAAGCACTATTTCTTTTATCATCAGTGTTACTTTGATGTTTTGTTTTCAGAAGTCCAGGGAAAAAAATAAAAAAAAAAGATTGCCAACTTACTTCCTTAATATTTTTTTAGCCTGAAAGTGGAAGCAAACATTTTTTTTCTAGGCTTAAAAATAATATGAATTGATTTGCATTAAGTTGACATGAACCCTAGGCATTGTTTTCTTTTTATTGATCCATGTAATACCTAAATCAAGAAAATCAGATGTCACACAGTGCAGACTGGGAATTTGGTAAATGACAGGATGTTCTAGAGTGATCATCCTCAATTTAGCATTAAATGAACAGATAAACAAGCCTGATTAATTCTTCAGATCCCCATTTACAGAAGCAGTGGTTATGTTTTTGTCAGATATTTTATGTATGATGGGACACTAATTATGCACTAAATAAAGTCTCTAACCATCATTACACCCAGCTATAGTCCAAACGAAAGCTAAGCACGTTGTGGTTTTTTTTTTTTATGTAAGTTCATGCTAATAAACATGATAATGCTTATAATTCCTTAATGCATGGACACAACAGCTCTCAGAACAAAGTTTTTGACACTCCTTAACTTCTAGGTCTATTATAAGTTTTATGATTTACTGTATAATGTAGTATTTTTGCTATAATCCAATTTTGTTTTCTTTGTGAGCCTATTATTTTGATCACAAAAAAATAAATTCACTGTAAATTCTTGTCAGTTATGATCTGTAGATTATTACATAGGTAAAGTAAAAAAAAAAAAAAACACTGATAGAATTTTAAAATTAAGACTACATAAAGTAAAAATACCAGTGTTTTCGGATATTTCGCAAAGTTGTGACGCACAGAAAAAAACCCTGTTATACTATATGTGCATGTAAGTCAACAATGTTTATCATTTATTCATTTGCATTTTTATATTTGCCACTATATGTAATGTCACAACAACTCACATTTTTTCTATTTTATGATCTGTAAAGAATTATCAGACGAGCAAAAAGAGTACCAGGAATTAGCCAGGAAGTTCAGCCGAGAAGAAATTATTCCAGTTGCCCCTCATTATGATAAAACAGGGGAGGTAAGCTAAAACTAGAACCAACAAGATGATAAAACAGGGGAGGTAAGCTAGAGGAAAATAAAACAGGGGAGGTAAGCTAGAGGATAAGAAAGTAAGCTAGAGGATAAGAAAACAGGGGAGGTAAGCTAGAGGATAATAAAACAGGGGAGATAAGCTAGAGGATAAGAAAACAGGGGAGGTAAGCTAGAGGATGAATTCCACTATCTTTCAGAATGTGCTTTTTTCAAAAGAGAACGAAAAAAACTTGTTCCATATATTTTTTATTCTAACCCTAATGTTATTAAATTTCATGACCTGTTAAATTGTAAGGACGCTAAGGTCATTTTTGGACTTGCCAAATTTTGCAAAATTTTATTGTCAGTAATAAATTAATAATAACAAACAACTGTTTAAAATATGTTGTAATGATTTATTTAATACTAGCAGAGGCCTTCTATACTTTGATGTTTTGAACTATACATGTACATGTATATAGTAATTAACATTAGTGCCACTCATTTCATGCTTGTATGTTATTTGTTGTATCATTTGCATTCATATACCCCAGTTGGGGTCTTTGTCTTAAATAAAAACTTGAAACTTGATAATAAAACAGGGGAGGTAAGCTAGAGGATAAGAAAACCGGGGAGGTAAGCTAGAGGATAATAAAACAGGGGAGATAAGCTAGAGGATAATAAAACACGGGAGATAAGCTAGAGGATAATTAAACAGGGGAGATAAGCTAGAGGATAATAAAACAGGGGAGATAAGCTAGAGGATAATAAAACAGGGGAGGTAAGCTAGAGGATAAGAAAACAGGGGAGGTAAGCTAGAGGATAATAAAACAGGGAAGGTAAACTAGATGATAAGAAAACAGAAAACAGGGGAGGTAAGCTAGAGGATAATAAAACAGGGGTGGTAAGCTAGAGGATAAGAACAGGGGAGATAAGCTAGAGGATAATAAAACAGGGGAGGTAAGCTAGAGGATAATAAAACAGGGAAAGTAAGCTAGAGGATAATAAAACAGGAGAGATAAGCTAGAGGATAATAAAACAGGGAAGGTAAGCTAGAGGATAATAAAACAGGGGAGGTAAGCTAGAGGATAAGAAAACAGGGGAGGTAAGCTAGAGGATAATAAAACAGGGAAGGTAAACTAGATGATAAGAAAACAGAAAACAGGGGAGGTAAGCTAGAGGATAATAAAACAGGGGTGGTAAGCTAGAGGATAAGAACAGGGGAGATAAGCTAGAGGATAATAAAACAGGGGAGGTAAGCTAGAGGATAATAAAACAGGGAAAGTAAGCTAGAGGATAATAAAACAGGAGAGATAAGCTAGAGGATAATAAAACAGGGAAGGTAAGCTAGAGGATAATTAAACAGGGGAGATAAGCTAGAGAATAATAAAACAGGGGAGATAAGCTAGAGGATAATAAATCAAGGGAAATAAGCTAGAGGATAATTAAACAGGGGAGATAAGCTAGAGGATAATAAAACAGGGAAGGTGAGCTAGAGGATAATTAAACAGGGGAGATAAGCTAGAGGATAATAAAACAGGGGAGATAAGCTAGAGGATAATAAAACAGGAGAGGTAAGCTAGAGGATAATAAAACAGGGGTGGTAAGCTAGAGGATAAGAAAACAGGGGAGGTAAGCTAGAGGATAAGAAAACAGGGAAGGTAAGCTAGTGGATAAGAAAACAGGGGGGATAAGCTAGAGGGTAATAAAACAGGGGAGATAAGCTAGAGGATAAGAAAACAGGGGAGGTAAGCTAGAGGATAATAAAACAGGGGAGGTAAGCTAGAGGATAATAAAACAGGGGAGATAAGCTAGAGGATAATAAAACAGGGGAGGTAAATAGAGGTTAATTAAACCGGGAAGGTGAGCTAGATGGTAATAAAACAGGAGATTTAAGCTAGATGTTAAAAGCTAGAACTAGTTGAAGAAAAAAATGAATAGGTGATATGTGGATCTAAAATTATATATGTGCAGCATAATAGGGATGGGTATCGCCAAAAAATTTTGTATCGTGATATATCACGATTTTTTCCCAAAATATCGTGATAAAATCGGGAT
Organism: Saccostrea echinata; assembly: GCF_033153115.1. Taxonomy (NCBI): domain Eukaryota; kingdom Metazoa; phylum Mollusca; class Bivalvia; order Ostreida; family Ostreidae; genus Saccostrea; species Saccostrea echinata. Next base: position 2,268,385 of record NW_026889806.1, on the reverse strand, counting down.
ATTTTTACCAGGAATTTTTACTTCATTTTCAAATGAATTTCCATAATTTTTCTTACAAATACAATGCAAAAATATAAGTTTACTTTTTACCATTTTTATGCCCCACCATGAATATGGCCGGGGCATATAGTGTTTGTCATGTCCGTCTTCCGTCCTTCCGTCCTTCTGTCCTTCCGTCCTTCCGTCTGTCCTTCCGTCACACTTTGCGTTTAGCTCTGTTCAAAGCTCAGTTTCAAAGAAACTATCCAAGATATTTTTATCAAACTTCATATGCTGATAGATATTGATGAGGGCTATGCAACTGCATCAACATTTTTTGACCTTGACCTTTCCTTTGACCTTGACCTCACTTTTCTTAAATTAGTGTTTAGCTCAGTTTTAAAGATACCATTCAAGATAGTGTAATCAAACTTCATATGTTGATACATACTGATGTAAGCTATTCAATTGTATCAACATTTTTTTGACCTTGACCTTTATTTTGACCTTGACCGCACTTTTCTTAAATTAATGTTTAGCTCTGTTTTAATGAAACCATTCAAAATATTTTTAACAAACTTAATATGCTGATACATACTGATGAGAGCTATTCAACTGCATCAATATTTTTTACTTTGACCTTTCCTTTGACCTTGACCTCACTTTTCTTAAATAAGTTTTTAGCTCAGTTTTAAAGATACCATTCAAGATAGTGTTATCAAACTTCATATGCTGATACATACTGATGAGAGCTATTCAACTGCATCAATATTTTTTGACCTTGACCTTTCCTTTGACCTTGACCTCACTTTTCTTAAATTAGTGTTTAGCTCAGTTTTAAAGAAACCATTCATAATATTTTCATCAAACTTCATATGCTAATACATACTGATGTAACCTTTTCAACTACATCAACGATTTTTGACCTTGACCTTTCCTTTGACCTTGACCTCACTTTTCTTAAATTAGTGTCAAACTTCATATGCTGATACATACTGATGAGAGCTATTCAACTGCATCAATATTTTTTTACCTTGACCTTGACCTTTCCTTTGACCTTGACCTCACTTTTCTTAAATTAGTGTTTAGCTCAGTTTTAAAGAAACCATTCATAATATTTTCATCAAACTTCATATGCTAATACATACTGATGTAACCTTTTCAACTACATCAACATTTTTTGATCTTGACCTTTCCTTTGATCTTGACCTCACTTTTCTTAAATTAGTTTCTGAATCAAACGTCATATGCTGATACATACTGATGTAAGGTATTCAACTGCAGCAATACTTTTTGACCTTGACCTTTCCTTTGACTTTGACCTCACTTTTCTCAATTTGTGTTAAAATGTTGCATTACTAATATACCCTTGGCGGGGCATTCATGTCCTATGGACATATTTCTAGTTATTTTATGTAATATAAAGCATGTTTGGATGCCGTAGTTCAACTTTTTTCAACATTTTTTATACTTTCTGTAATTTCTATTTAATAGTTCGAACAAATAAAAATGATAAATTAGTTATTTCTGGAATTAATAATTATATACCAAATACCGGTATTTTAGTCTCCGTATCACGATACGTATCGCACAATAAAAAATCACGATATACCGGTATACCGATAAAATCGCACATCTCTACAGCATAAACATTAAAATTTTGTATTACATGTATACCCCACCCCAACCCCCACACACCAACAAGAGAACATAAATTGATCTTGTCAATGAAATGGTACGTTCATGTTGTCTGTATGAACATCGCAAAATTGTGTCATAATCCTTAAATCCTTGACAGATAAGTATGTTTTTGCCCATTTGACCTAAATGTGTGGGTTTTTTTTTATTAAGGTCATATATCTCAAAGGTCAAGGTCATTTGGTAATGAAACATTTTCCTGCACTTTAGAACCCTTCATTGAAATGAATTCAAACTTGAGTATGTTGATGCTGAAGACCTTAAGGTGTGTCATGACCTTGACTCAAGGTCAGTTATTAAAGGTTGAGGCTGCACAGTGAATTACCAGAGGTATAACTAGAAAGTTGCAGAAGATAACTGATTGAAATCATAGAATTTTTCATTTTTAAGCTAACTTTGATTTTCAGTGACTTTTGGTCAAGAACTTACTACATTGGTGTTTTCTAGCTTTTCAATTGTATGAAAATATATTTAAGAAATAAGGTATCATTTTTAAAGGGCTTTATGGTAAATTTGATCTCGTACAAACCCGTATTTATAGCCCAATAGATGTTTTAAAATGATACCTTATTACTTATATTTACATTTGTGACTTATTCATATTTTATATTTGCCTGATTATAATCTTTAACGCGTGAAACGTTTTATTTTTTAAACCCAACGACACGTGTTTGATCCACTGATTGCGCGTCGGTCCTTTATGACGTCACTGAGAAATTACGTCGAACGTTTTTGACGCGAGGATACAGATACAGATATAGATACGCGTTGCTTTTAATAGTGTTATATAAAAGAAAACATTTGCAAATGTAAATATATACATATATCATTATGAAAAGAGCTTTGGAAACTTGTCATTGAATTGGAAAAAATCTATTGTTTGTATATGATTTATTCATCAGTACCCATGGGATATCATTAAGAAGGCCCACAGTTTGGGTTTGATCAACATGCACATTCCTAAAGAACAGGGGGGATTGGATCTTGGCATCTTTGACACCTGTCTGGTCACAGAAGAACTTGCATATGGCTGTACAGGGATTCAGACTGCTATAGAGGCCAACTCCCTTGGGGTATGTAAAATATGTAAATATAAATAGCTTAACATGTACATGTATTTGTATCTTTGTTAAAACAGTACATCACAAAATTTGTTCTTCAGATGCTAGAGGTTTTAAAAACCCAGTTTTTCAGTCAAGTATCTTGAAAAACCTTATAGAAACTCTGTTTTCTGAGCCCAGTATTTTTGATATGTAAAATATTTTTTATAGACAATGTCCACTCAGTGTATTTGTGAAGCAGATTGATAATGATTTAACCTTTCATTTCATTCACAGCAAATGCCCGTTATAATTGCTGGGAACAAAGCTCAAAAGGACAAATATCTAGGTCGTATGCTGGAAGAACCATTAATGTGCGTAAGTAACAATATTCTTAAGTATGACAAGTTTCAATATAAGCAAAAATGCGGACTCCTCTAGTATTGTATGTTTCAAAATATCAGTGAACAGTGTGAAGCTGTGGAATCATTAAAATCCATGGATTGCCAAAATTTGTACATATTTCAAATGTAACGTCAAGTGGATTGCTAGGTTTTTGACATAAGTCATTGTGACGTACGCAACACAGGTGTTATACGATATAAAGTAATATTTTTATCCAATCAAATGACGCATTACAACTAAAATTAAATTATGACATAATGCCATTGTATACCTCCTATTTTGCTTTTTGATCCGGAACATTTCTCAGGTTTCCCATAGCAAAACATGGACACTGCCATTCTTTCTTTAATATCTGGGGTACCCATCTCTAATCCATAACTCCTTCTATACCTTTGAATGAAATACATTGATACTTTCACAGAATCTTTATTACATAGTGCTATTGTGCACTCCTAATTTACCTTTAGATCGCATGGGTTTCAAATAACAAAACATGGACACTGCCATTCTTTTTATATTATTGGGGGTACCCATCTCTTATTGACAAATCCTCCGATACCATTGAATAAAATATGATACTTTCACAGAATCTTTATCGTAGTGTCATTGTGCACCTCTTACTTAATATTTTGATCTGACAGACAGATATTTGGTCTTTCCCGTAGCAAAAAGTAGACTTGCCATTATACTCATATGGGAGCGGGAGATATATTTTTGTGCAGAGCTCACTTCTCACAGTTCCTGTAGTATTAAGATTGTCGTAGACAGGTGTACCTTTACTGGACAGCCTTTATAGAAACAGAAACATTATGCTACTAGATGACATACTATATATTTATACTAAAACTAGGGTTGTGACCCTTAAACAAGGGGAGATAATTAGGAAAATAGAAACAAAAGTACTGGTTGCTAAAAAATCTTTTCTCAAGAACCACTGGGCAGATTATCACCAAACTTATACAAAAGGATGAGGATATGTTGTAGATTAAATTTGCATGGGGAATCACCCTGGGGCAAAGGGTGTGCCATGGTCTCAAGGTCACTTCAAAGTTGACCAAAAATTACATTTTATTCAAATGTTGATATTTTGCTTACTATAAGAACTAGGATCATCAAATCTTGTCAGTTGATGCATCTAAGGACCTCATATCATGTTGACTCAGATGTAGGTCACAGTAACCTACTTATTAAATTCTGCGGCCATTCTTTTTCAAAATGATGTAGAGGCATATTTTGAACAATTTAAGGCCTATGATCATCAAACTTTGTCAGTTGATGTATCTGGGTCCTCGGAGTACGTCAACTAAAAAGTAGGTCACCTTGACCTACTGCTTTTGCCCTGTCCGTCCGTCCGTCTGTCTGTCAGTGTGTTTGTCTGTTTGTCCACAAAAACTTTAACATTGCTCATAATTTTTGATTGGTTGAAACTATGGCTTTCATATTTCACATGTGTATTCCTTATGACAAGCCCTTTCTTTGGGTACCATCATATTTGACCTTTTGACCTTGGAGTTTGACCCAGTTTTGCAAAGACTTTAACCTTAGCCATAACTTTTGAACGGTTGGTGCTAGGGCTTTCATACTTAACATATGTAATCCTTGTGACAAGACCTTCATTTGGATACCAATGACTTTGATCCTTTGACCTTGACCTTGGAGTTTGACCCAGTTTTGCAAAAAAATTAACCTTGGCCATAACTTTTGAACATTTGGTGCTAGAGCTTTCATACTTCACATATGTAATCCTTTTGACAAGACCTTCCTTTTGATACCAATAACTTTGACCCTTTGACCTTGACCTTGGAGTTTAACATACTTTTGGAAAACTTTAACCTTGGCCATAACTTTTGAATGGTCTGTACTATTGCTTTCATACTTCACATATGTAATCCTTGTAACAAGACCATCATTTGGATACCAACAACATTGACCCTTTGACCTTGACCATGGAGTTTGACCTACTTTTGAAAAACTTTAACATTGCCCATAACTTTTGAACAGTTGGTGCTAGAGCTTTCATTTGAGCTTTCATAAAACTTTGTAAGTTGATGCATCTTGGGTCCTTGAAAAATGTCAGCTGACCTACTTTTTTGAAATTTTATGGCTATATCTAAATATTAAGGGTACTATTTGGCTTAGAATCATCGAAATTTGTCAGATGATGTATCTTGGGTCCTCAGAGAAGATCGACTGAAAAGAATGTCAGCGTGAACTACTTTTCAATTGATAAGACTATAATTAAATATTTCGGGTACTAATATTGGCTTAGAATCATCAAACTTTGTCAGTTGATGCATCTTGAGTCCTCCGAGTACAACAACTAAAAAGTAGGTCACCGTGATCTACTTTTGAAATTTTATGGCTGTATTTAATGTTTTCGGGTACTATTTGGCTTAGAATCATCAAAATTTGTCAGTTGATGTATCTTGGCTCCTCAGAATAGGTCGACTGAAAAGTATGTCACTGTGACCTACTTTTCAATTTATATGACTGTAATTAAATATTTCGGGTACTAATTGGCTTAGAATCATCAAACTTTGATAGTTGATGCATCTTGGGTCTTCAGAGTAAAGTCAAATGAAAAGTAGGTCACTGTGACCTACTTTTGGAAATTTATGGCTTTAATTAAATATTTCAGGTACTTATTGGCTTAGAATCATTAAACTTTGTCAGTTGATACATCTTGGGTCCTCGGAGTACGACAACTGAAAAGTAGGTCACCCTGACCTACTTTTCAATTTGTATGGCTATAATGAAATATTTCGGGTTCTAATTGGCTCAGAATCATCAAACTTTATCAGTTGATGCATCTTTGGTCCACAGAGTTACTGGATTGAAAAGGAGGTTACTGTGACCTATTTTTGAAATTTTATGGTTATATTTAAATATATCAGGTACTAATCAATCTAATTAAAATTAGATGTTCCGAATCTGCTACCGCTTCTCAAACATCTAACAACATCCCATTCGGGGTCACATTAGAGAGACCTGAATGAACAAAAATTTTGGCCAATCAGATTCAAGCTTCTGTATACAATTCTAAAATTAGTTCCATGGCTAACATCTTAACATTATTAATGCTTAGTAGACTGTCTTACGTTGAATTAAAGTAATTTTGGTATAAATTGAACTGTTGAATGTATAGTTCGCCAATCTGGCATTCTTACCCAAATAATGCAAATGAAAATGCACAAACTACACGTCTGTGTATCCCGCACGTCACATTCATATATAGCACAGTCTTTGTTTACTACAAAACCGCTGGGGCGTTTAGGTTTGGCAGTAAAAAAAGAAAGGCATCCGAATCATAAGCCAAGATTTGGGAGACAGCGATTTCATTGGGTTATCGAAAGGTCGCTCTGATGTGACCCCGAATGGGATGTTGTTAGATGTCTGAGAAGCGGTAGCGGATTCGGAACATCTAATTATACCCCCCGCAAACGAAGTTTAGGGGGGGTATATTGGAATCAGAATGTCCGTCTGTCTGTAGACGAGATTTTGTCCGGACCATTTCTTGGAAACTGTTGGAAGGATTTGTCTGAAAATTTGTACACTTATTATTCACCATATGAAGGTGTGCACCTGGTATTTTCATTATGATTGGATAATTATTTTGCATTTTACAGGTGTTTTTTTCATTTTTATTATGTGGTTTTGTCTGGATCTGTTCCCAGAGACTATTGCATAGATTTGTATGAAAATTTGTACACTTATTATTTACCATATGAAGATGTGCACCTGGTATTTTCAACATTATTTGATAATTTTTCTGCATTTTACAGGTGTTTTATTTTTAATTTTTATTGACTTAGTCATTTCGGGTTCATGTCTAAGGTTTGAGACATAGAATCTAGAACATCTGTACAAAAATGTGAACTACAGCTAAAAACTACTCATTAGAGCTAAAAAAACCCACAAAGTATTAAAAACAGTTTTTACATTACACAGCAGATAGTGTAAATCCATTTGTCCCTTGGGAGTAATGAGTGGACATGCATCCAGTTAAAGATTAATTAATGAGTTCAGTGTGGGAAGCTGTTAGGGCATCTCTGATCAAGCAGGTCTTATCTATATCTCCGGGGAATTGGGCAGAAAGAAATAAAGATCTCTTAATTGTAATTTATGTCTGTCAAAATACATAGTTACTAAAACCAGCCTTTTATTTTTAAAATGAGTTTGATATAAAGGTATTAAAATCAATTTGATTTTCTATAATTAATTATGATATTTTTTTTTCAACAATCAATTTGCTGTGTGTCATGTCTCACAAAGATGGCAGATAGTTGCAAACTATTTTTTCAATGTAATAAAAAACACTGTAATTATTAGTATTGATGTTTTATTAGGCTGCACCTTAGTTTCATTCATTTAATAAAGTGCCCCACCACAGCATGATACGCCCATCAAATATTGTTAAATTATCATAAACAGTTTAGATTCAATTGGTCGAATGACATCTTAGTGAGACAAGGCAGTCTGCAATTTGTTGTAAAGATATAAAAATTCAAATAAAAAATGTACAATAAATAATTAGTTTAAATTATATTATACAATATCATATAAGTTTTAATTATTATAAACAATATCAAATTAGTTTTAATTACATCAAATTTATCTTGAAAGTAAGACTAGCCAACAAGAACAATTCAATACAACAAAAGCAATTAATTAAGAGACTGATTCCTTTTGCCCATTTCCCAAGAGATGTAGATAACACCTGCTTGATCAGAGATGCTCTGCCAGTTATCTCCTCACACTAAACTCATTAATTTATCTCTAATTTGACATGCAATTTTCTGCTATCAAAATTTTCCTTGACCAGTGCTTGATCATTACACCCATGGGAGAGGTGGAATTTTTGTTGTTACAGATTGCTGTAAAGAACATAATGAAAAAAATAAGACTAGTATTTTCTTGATTTAACACTTTTTTAATAAAGATACTGCAATACTCTGACATCTTTTGGGATTGTGTAATTTAAAAGTTAAAAGACATAGTTTTTTGATTCTAAGTCTAATGGTTTTCTAGTTATGATTTTTCCATATTTGGCCATAGCGTCTTTATTAAAGGTCAGAACGACATGGTTTTAATGTGCGACACACCTTCTACCCTAGATGTATCAGCTGACAAAGTTTGATAATTCTAGGCATAATTGTATTAAAGTTATGAGGCAGACATGAAAAAGCTAACGGACGAACAAACATGAACGCTATAACATAATACGTCGCAAGACGGACGCATAAAAATATATAATGAGTAATTAAATTTTCACTGTAAATGTTTAAGGAAATTGTGAACACCTCTCACATCTAGAAAACATTAGTGATTTGGTACTTTCTCTGAAAAACCCAGCGGGGGGTATTTGTCCCTTTTGGACAGTTCTAGTTTTAATTAGATTGGGTACTAATTGGCTTAGAATTATCAAAATTTGTCAGTTGATGCATCTTGGGTCCTCAAAGTGTGTCATCTGAAAAGTAGGTCACTGTGACCTACTTTTGAAATTTTATGGTTATACCCGTAACTAAATATTTTAGGTATTAATTGGCTAAGAATCATCAAACTTAGTTGATGCATCTTGGGTCCCCAGAGAATGACAAGTGATAAGTAGGTCACCATGATCTACTCTCAGGTACTAATTGGCTTAAAATCATCTTGGGTTCTCAGAGTGTTTCATCTAAAATGTAGGTCATGGTGACCTACATTTGGAATTTCAAGGCATTATCTAAATATACAGGATACTTAGAAGCTTCAAATAGAAGTGATAGGTTGTACAGTTTATCAGAAGAGTGATTCAAGGCCCTTGGGCCTCTTGTTCATTTTAATGGTCTAGCTTATAGTTTGTTTTACACATCATTTTAATTTTTTTATTAACGGGAATATCTTATGTTTTACAAGCTTGTCTTATATGTTCAGTTAATTGACAGTCCTATCTTGTTTTCCGTTTTTCAGGTCTTTATTATTTATAGTCTTACAGACCTATCTTACTATTCATTTTACAGATATGCAACCTAAGTTTTTTGTGTTTAGTTTTACAGGCCTATATTTTTTGTTTTACAAGTCTATCTTATTTTTTAGTTTTACATGCGTAATCTTTTTTCTTTTTTTATAGGCCTATTGTGTCACAGAACCTGGAGCAGGCTCAGATGTAGCGGGGATCAAAACTAAAGCTGTAAAGAAAGGAAATGAGTATGTTATTAATGGTCAAAAGATGTGGATCACAAATGGTGGCCATGCTAATTGGTATTTTGTGTTAGCACGTACTGCCGAGGACCCCAAAACATCAGCAGGCAAAGCTTTTACAGGGTTTATTGTAGACAGGGACACTCCAGGACTTACTGTTGGAAGAAAGGTTAGAGGTCATCTTTAATCTAAAAAATCTTAAAAGGATATTCATTATTTATAATTAATTTTGCAAATTCTTGCAAGGTCTTTCATGCTGTCCAAAATTCATGCAGTCCAGTTTTGATTTTTTAGGTCACCTGAGTCACTCAGGTGACCTATTGCTATCTGACTTTGTCCGTCGTGCGTCGTCCGTCGTGTGTTAACATTTGAACATTTTCAGCTTCTTCTCAGAAACCGCTGAACCAATTTCAGCCAATTTAAGCATATGACAATTATGTGTGAAGGGGAACAAAATTTGTGAATCTCATGGTCTCTGCCCCCCCCCCCCCCCCCCCCCCCCCGGGGCCTGAGGGGTGGGGCTAAAATCACCAAAATTAATGCAATCTTTAAAAATCTTCTTCTTTACTCCTGAACATCAAGCAGTCAAACTGTTGGCATGATTGTAATAAGCATTGAGCCCTCTACCAAAATTGTGAAATTCATGGCCCCAGGGTCAGGGGTTCTGGTGCTAGGGTGGGGCTATATAGATCATATAGTGAAAATGCATTATTTCTTTGAAAATCTTCTTCTCTACTCCTTTGTATTATTTAAACAAATTATATACATAGTTATGATAAGCAAGAGTGACTCTACCAAAATTATGAAATTCATATCCCCAGGGTCAGGGGTTCTGGTGCTAGGGCGGGGCTATTTAGATCATATAGTGAAAGTGCATTATTTCTTTGAAAATCTTCTTCTCTACTCCTGGGTATTATTAAAACAAATTAAATACATATTTATGATAAGCAAGGATGTTTCTTCCAAAATTGTGAATTTCATAGCCCCTGGATCAGGGGTTCTGGTACATGTATTAGGGTGGGGCTCTATTTATTATATAGTGAAAATGCATTAATGCTTTAAAAATCTTCTTCTTTGCTGATGGGTATTATTTATACAAACTAAGTACATTTTTATGATAAGCAAGGATGCCTCTTCTGAAATTTTGAATTTCATGGCCCCAGGGACAGGGGTTCTGGTGCTAAGCAGATAAACAAAGTGATTACTTATGATGAGCAAACTTTTGGTCCCAGGTTGAAAGGCTCTGGTGTTTCTCGGTGGGGAGGGGGGGGGGGGGGGCTCTATTGATAATATAGTGAATCTGTAGTAAAAATGCATTATTTCTTTGAAAATCTTCTCTGCACTTCGGCATATCAGAGGCAAAAAGAGTAAAGTTTTTTAAAATTAGAAAGGGTATTTTTACCAAATTTTTGAATATCTGGATCATTTGGTCAAGTGTTCTGGTCCTAGCCAGGGCTCTTTTAATTTGTATTTTACTATTATTCCCCTTTTCATTTACTTTTGATAATTAATCACTGTAAATAACATACTTGAAAGGTTAATAGAATAATAGAATTATGCAAGAATTTTTATTGTATAATACAAAAAGTACTTTCATAGTTTTAATGATCAGGTAGACTTGTAAGTAATAGATTAATAAAAATGAGACAAAAATAACTTGTCTTATTTATTGTTTACCAAAGACCAAGAGAGGCAAATGTAAGAGATTTCAACAAGGATTTAAAATAGTACAGAAGCACTAGTAGTTTGTTACCGGCCGCCAGGAAGCGGTCAGTTATTTGATATGAAAGTTTTAAGTAGCCATGCATTTCTGCAGAGCTAAAACAAATAAAAGTATTTAACATTCATATAGAATATTAATCAAGAGTGTCTAAATGTCTAAATGTTTAACAAAAACGCACAAAAATTTATAAAATTAAAAAATGAATAAATAATGGGGTAAGTATTTTATCTGATCGAATCCTGATTGACGAATTTTGAAGTGTGGAGAATCCTATCAGCACACGTGTTTGGCATTATCTAAAGCAAAGACCAAGATATATATAATCAATATTACTTTCTCAGTTTAAACAGGATTTATTATATTTGATTTAAAATGGCGTAAAATAAACATTTCATATGGGATTTAAAAAAAAAAAAGTTTTGACTTCTTAAAAGACAAAATACAGATTGTTAAGAATTTTTTGCTCCAGCAAACAAGGATAAAGCGCGTTTTACAATGTGCCAAGCATTTTCCTGCCACATCTCAACACCACAACAAAGAAACTGAGAGAAGAAATGCAGTGGTGGATCTAAAGGGGGTTGTTGGGGTTTCAACATTCTCCTTTGGATTTGCTTAAGAGAGAGAGAAAAAAAAGAGAGAGAGAGAGAGGAGTCCCAAATATTTGTTTTGTTTTACTATTAAAGTAAGATATTCCGTGAAACGCAAATTATGTATGAGAAAGATTCGGTTGTTGAAAAATGAAATCCACACATGCAATATTTTATGTCACTGGGTTATATTAACAGATTAATATCAGATATATTAACAACAGATCACACATTTCAGTTTCTTGCCTCAGAAAAGAGAATTGATTTTTTGATGCCTGCGTCAATATGTTTCTTGTTAATATACTGTATAGTGATAGTGATAAATGGGGAACAGATTAGAACCTAATTTATGAACTGTTAATAAATACTAGACTAATTATTTTGTTGATCCTGATCACCCTATTTTTCTTGCTTTTGAGCAATAAAGTTTCACCTTTCAGTTCATTTTATACTCTGTGGATCCTCTAAATTGTTGTATTATACTCAGGTGACCGTTTAGGCCCTTGGGTCTCTTGTTTTTCTTTGTTGGCACATTGAAATAAATTGTCTAAAAAGATGTTCATTTCTTGGTGATTGGTAACATAATTATTCACTCTGACAAACTACAACTATAAATAAAAAGTATTGCTTTCAATACCCCCAATTATAAAACACAGACCATTTTAATACAATGGAGATATTTATAGACAGGAGACTGACACTCGTATAATATATGTATCATTTGGGTCTTTTCTGATGAATAAGCTGTCTAATTAATGTACCAATTAAATCTAGACAATGTTTATATATTTTAGGAGTGGAATATGGGCCAAAGAGCATCTGACACAAGGGGAATAACTTTTGAAGATGTAGTAGTTCCAGCAGAGGTTGGTTTTATACAGTTGTTTTTAGAAATATTTGCCATTCTTTACAGAATTAACAAGAGTCAGTGTCTTGTACTTTTAAACTGATTTTACTGAATTTACAGATGAAGCTTCCTACTTTTGTTATTGCAGAATGTGCTGGGCTCCGAAGGCATGGGATTCAAGATAGCAATGGGAGCTTTTGACAAAACAAGACCTCCAGTAAGTTTTAATTGCAGAGGAATAGAGTCTGTATGTAGCAGATTTATTGTGCTAATATGAAGTGACACATCAAATCTTTTTTGAAAAAAGGAAAGATGTCAAACTTTCCAATGAATTTGAAATTTTCATGAAATCAAGCAACTTTGGAGAGCCTCTCATTTATTTTTTGTTTGATCTGGATAAGTTCTACAAAAATTCTACTTATATTCTCTTTGTCTTCTATAAATATAAGTGTTCTGGATTTGATTGTGTAGGTGGCAGCAGGAGCTGTTGGGCTGGCACAAAGAGCTCTGGATGAGGCCACAAAATACTCTATGGAAAGGAAAACCATGGGAAAACTTATCTGTGAGGTAATTGTTTCTGTTCATGTGTACTTTCATGTAATTTTAATTCTTAAAAAGAAAAATTAATTACATGTAAGCAAAGGTACAATGGGTAAACCTTATTGTTTAAAATTAGAATCAAAATTACATAGTCATTCTCCTTTTCTATTTTAAACTTGGTAGCACCAAGCTGTAGCATTTATACTGGCAGACATGGCTATAGGTGTGGAGACGGCCAGGCTCGCCACACAGAGGTCAGCTTGGGAGATTGACCAAGGCAGGAGGAACACATACTACGCCTCCATTGCCAAGGCCTTAGCTGGCGACGTTGCCAACAAATGTGCCACTGATGCTGTACAGGTGATGATTAACTCTAGTTCTCGTTTTCTCAGTATTTTATGGATGGGGTGTCTAAATGTTACAATTCCTTATATCTCTCAGTATTCATTTATATGGTAACATTTACATTTAATAATCATTAAGAATAACCATGAGACTTTGGAAGGTGGGGGGGGGGGTTAATATGTGGCAATCAGGCTGATTAGATTGCTGTTGGCTATATACAGTGTAAGTCATATGATTGAGCACTGTATTGAGTTCAGGAAGCCTTAGATTTGAATCCTGAACAAGCCTGTCATATCAACACCCTCCCTATTATATTCATTGCTGTCACCCTGCTTTGGAATTCATATGTGTAAAGCCTGCCAAGATTGAGACTGAATTAGTGTTTTGGGGTGATGAAAATACTTTTAAAAAGAGGGAGGAATTTGTTGTCCTTAAGAAAAAGAGACATTTAAAGGGGAGAAAGATAGAAATCAGACAGGCTGGTCAGATAGCTAGTTTGAGTTCCAGTCTGGTCTGTCACATTTTCTCCTTTCCTGTTACATTGATTGAACATTTTGCAAGAAAATGAAAATACATTTATATTTTTCTGAAATTAATCCATTTCAGGTATTTGGAGGAAATGGCTTCAATTCAGAATATCCAGTTGAGAAGTTAATGAGAGATGCTAAAATTTATCAGGCAAGTTGTCTTAGAGAGATACACAAGCTTAGTTCTGTTGTAGTGATCTGTACAAGCTTTTTTTTTTTCATTTTTGCAAAAGCAAAATCAAGTTTGTTCAAAACATATTGCCCTCAGGACTCTGTAAGGGCCACAATCATGGAACAAAGATTTGTACAGAGATACATGTATATATGGAGTTTGTATGCTGTTTGTTGTCATCAAGCCTAGATATATACTGTAAATTAAAATTCATGAAATCATAGATTTTGTTTCAATGGCCTAAATAAGAGGATTTATTTATAGTTGTGACTTTGTGAGCTCAAAGACTGTTTAATTTCTTTTCCAGATCTATGAAGGCACAGCACAGATACAGAGGGTGATCATTTCCAGGGAATTATTGGCCAAAGCCAACAGCTAAAGAATTTTATTACATCTGACCATCATGCAGTGAATTATAAAATCATCATTCAATAACCTCTGACATTAGCACAGTACAATGCAAGTTGATTCACTCATTGGAGTTTCAGTGATCTGTGATTTGTGGGAATTAATATTGTTGATCCATTTAAGTGCTCAGGTTTTAGAGATGAATTACAAATAAAAGATATTATTTATAATTTAGTTGATATATATACATAAATCTGTTGTAAAATTAAATCAGGAGAAGAACAGCGTTTCTTTTTTTAATGATTATAAAAAATAGAAGAAAGAAAGGGGGCATTGTTCTTAAGAGTCTGTTTGCCTTTTACAACTTGGTCAAATGTCTTAGTCTATACAACACCAGGAGAAAAAGATAGTGGAAAATAACCGGGTGGAGGTCAATATGATTCTTACTGTTTAATCTGTAGATGTAATGGCAAAGCTTAGGAAGGATTTCTCAACTTGAAAAAATTACAAAAAGGCTGGGTGAAGTCTAAGGGAACAGAGGGAAACTTGTGTATGAAATTATTGATGAAGACCATTAATTGATGATAGAATTCTATGCCTACGTGTAGTTAAATATGAATTCTGTAGTTTATAAAATTCTACATATATCATCTCTATAGCTGTATCAATTATTACAGTCTTTGGCTGTGTCTTGATCAATAATAATATAATAACGAGTCCACTTCTAACCATTCTCAGCATGGGCAGTTGATGTGAAGTCTGCAAGTTATTGCATTCAATAACTCTTTGGTTGTAGCAATTACATACATGTTTGTAACCTTTTTAGAAATTATGAAGTCTGAAGGTTAGAAAGTGTAACATACTCAAATTCTTGCATCATATGACAGTGTTGACAGTGATTACTATGGGACTCGATGCAGGGCATTATACATAATGTACTGTATAAGCGACTGATATCATGATTTTGAGACTGCTGCATTATTTTAAGGCATTTGATTTAAAATTTTATGCTTTTTGAGGAAAACTGTCTCAAAATTATTATTGCTACAATCAAGCAAATTCCGCTTAATAACAATCAATATTGGGATTAGGGATATTTTTGAATTTTAGGCCCTCCGGGTAAAAATTGTACAGACTAGATCCTTGCATCTCAAGATACCATATGAGAAATGGAAAACAAGTCTATTCATCTTTTAATATCCTGTGCAAGTATAAACTTTAATTCATATAGAAATTCAAAATCAAGTGATAGTTGAAATTTTGTAACAAACACACATATAAAAAATCACAATCTCAATACACATAAAACACCTTCATTTACTTTTCTTAATATTCTTTCATAATTAAAACTATATATGCTGTATCTGAGCTAAAAAATAAAAATACGAGATTGAGTTGGATAAACATGATATATGTTATTTACGTTCAAATTAAAATTTTCACCGATTTTGAACTTAAATAATCTCATGTTTCTGTAGTTAAATTGATTTTAAACCGTGCCTGTAATTAAATGCGGAGTCGGTAAATAAATCAGTTCTTGTTTTAAAATTCTAATATCCTTGAAATGTGATTGATTTTAATTGTGAAATTTACAGGAAAGTTCTATCTTTATATAAAGTGACAAAACAAATCGAAAGATCTTTTTAATTTTAGTTAGTCTGAATTTATAAAAAATACACCATATATGACTTTAACAGTGATCTGTACATTTGAAAGATAATTATAGCTATAAAATATTTTGAAAACATCAGAGAAAGTGTGTTTATTACGGGAAGTATAAGTACTTGTGCTCTAATACACAACAATGATACATGTATACTTGGTTGCCCATCAGTTAAAAAAAGAAAGATGACATTCAATTATGGAGAAAATGTAAATGCATCATTTCAATAGCACACTTTTTATCAAAATATAAAAACAACCACACAAAATCATGTCAGCAATAAATGTGTACATGCTTGTAAGCACAAAAGGAATATTGATTATTGGTCATTATTCTGGTGGATTTTCTTTGTAAAACACAACCTACAATTATTTGGAATGCTAACACATTTCATTAACCCTTAAATCTATTTACATACAATCATGCAAATATTTTGGAATGTCAATAGACTTAACTAAAATTACCAACTTAATTACAATTTCATACAACAGCATATATGAATCTTTCATAAAAATATCAATTCCTTACTCTGCTTTAATCAATACTTAATTTAAATACATCAATATTTAAACAACAGAAGACAAACACAATTCCATATAATTGTGTTATTGAAACCTTGTTTTGAACCAGATACTGTAGTTCTTGCATAGACAATTGAAAAACTGCTCTACTGTCTAGAAATAAAAAAAAAATTTATCTTTCTTTGTTAATGTGGCTTCCTCACAGCAAAGGTGTCATCTCCTTCCTTGTGAGACAGTACACTTGGAATTTAGAAATCTTGTCTAACCACATAGTTCTTTCACAGACAACCATGATATTGACAACAGTGATTTTGTCTTTTCAAAATTACCTGAGGAACATGTTCAATGCACCCTGAATCTCAACTGGAGGCGTCATATATGTAGGTAATACAGCGAAGAATGGACAAACCATGATGTGAATTATTAGCAAAGAGAATTTAGTGATAAGTTGAGAAGTAACAAGAATTGCAAACTTGAGAGGCTATCTTAATGTAATGTATAAACAAATTGTGTTTGTGAAACAATGGTGGCCCTATATGGCAGTTCAATGCCAAGGCTAAAGTTTTCAAACGTAGGTCAAACTCCAAGGTCAAGAGTTAAAACATTTTGGTACCCAAAGGAAGGTCTTGTCACAAGGAATATACATTAGAAATTTAGAAGCCCCATCACCAACCATATAAAAGTTATAGGCAAGGTTAAAGTTTTTGTAGATAAACAGACATACCAAAAACTATAAGCCCACAAGTCTTCAATTATGGGGGCATAAAAAAAACCCAGCAATGATAAGTGATCTGCAAGTCTTAAAACTACCGTATATACTCGCCTATAAGTCGGTTTTTTGGGAGTTAAATATTGGTCCAAAACTCTATATCCGACTCATAGGCGAGTTATAAAAAGATTGGTATTTTAGAGTTTCAAGCCCTCTAATATAAGCTTAAAAAATACAGCCGACTTATAGGCGGACCGACTTATAGGCGAGTATATACGGTAGGAACTGATTGAACAACATACTGTGTTAAACAGCTTGTGTTTCAATATGGCTGTGAACAACAAACTTTGACAAAGTTTGTCATTTTATGCCATGAATATTAAACTGAGAATTTACATTTTAAATCAAAGGGCAGTCCTTTCTGCAAAAATGACTACAGAATCATTAGGTATGAGAGAGTCTGTATCATCAACACCTAGTGGTAGGTTACTATTCCTCATCACAGCTATTGCTTCTGCATTCTCTGTTTTCAGTTGGCCTTTCCTTTGCAGTGTGGAAGCCTGGGACAAGAAAGATAACTTTCATTAAACATGAAATAAAAAGTCAATTTATATGTCAATTGGAGAGATATTTTCTTACACTATGACTTTGAACTACGCACTTTTTTGAATATATACATGAAAAGGGAAGCTCCATAGAGCTCTGATAAGTGTTGTACCAATATATCATGTTTCACTCAAATCTTCCCAGTACAGAAATTTGGAAATCAGTGTCCCTTTTTTCACAGTTTAGAAATATGAATTTGCATCAATTAAGTGCTTTACTTATTGTAAAACGTTGTTTAAGAAATAAAATTTTGAATTATTGATTCCACTCAATCCTAAATTTGTTAAACAAATGTATTTGTAGATTGAAAGATAAATTTATTCATAACAATATTACAGAATTACTTTAGAGAAGTTTTTAAAAAAAAAAAAAAAAAAAAAAACTTTATAAAACAAGTGAAAAGTGATGTGTATCATGATATGTAAAGTCAAAATATTAATGCATGACAATACATTTTTTGTGTATTGATACTTCACCCTAGCAGTGAGCTCTACTGATACTCCTTCCTAGCAGTAAGCTCTATTGATACTCCTCCCTAAAAGTAAGCTATATTGATACTCCTCCCTAGCCGTGAACTCTATTGATACTCCTCCCTAACTGTGAGCTCTATTGATACTTCTCCCTAGCAGTGAGCTCTATTGATACTCCTCTCTAGCAATGAGCTCTATTGATACTCTTCCCTTGCAGTGAGCTCTATTTTATACTCCTCCCTAGCAGTGAGCTCTATTGATACTCCTCCCTAGCAGTGAGCTCTATTGATACTCCTCTCTAGCAGTGAGCTCTATTGATACTGTTCCCTTGCAGTGAGCTCTATTTTATACTCCTCCCTAGCAGTGAGCTCTATTGATACTCCTCCCTAGCAGTGAGCTCTATTGATACTCCTCCCTAGCAGTGAGCTCTATTGATACTCCTCCCTAGCAGTGAGCTCTATTTTATACTCCTCCCTAGCAGTGAGCTCTATTGATACTCCTCTCTAGAAGTGAGCTCTATTGATACTCCTTCCTAGCTGTGAGCTCTATTGATACTCCACCCTAGCAGTGAGCTCTATTGATACTCCTCCCTAGCAGTGAGCTCTATTGATACTCCTCTCTAGCAGTGAGCTCTATTGAAACTCCACCCTAGCAGTGAGCTCTATTGATACTCCTCCCTAGCAGTGAGTTCTATTGATACACATCCCTAGCAGTGAGCTCCCTTACCCGTGAGTAGACTTCCTCCGCAGAGAGATCCATGGAGACACAGATAGATTCCCTGTCTGGTCGCCACTCACCCCCAGGGTCAGACACACCCTGCTTGTAGGACAGATTTTCTATACCTAGAAATAAGTTAGGGCAAAATGTGAAAAATCACAGTGTCAAAATCTAAAGAATTGTTTTATTAAAAATGAAGTTAGATGCACAGTTTATAAATCTATGTTAGATCAAAATCAAACTATATCTTTTGATGAGATTTTAAAAAATGTTCATCTGAAGGGGAGTGGTCTGATAAAAAAATAAAAAAATCATAAATAAAATAAACAAACTACCTTATCAATAAATATTCTGCATTAAGACAATGTATGTTTAATTTGCTAATGAATGATCAATAGCATCAATCGTACAGTGTTTAGAGGTCACTCCAACTGGAAGTATGCTCAAAAGCTTCATTTTTGCTTTAAGGGTGCAATTTTCCTCTCTTTTCTTCCTTCCTTTTTCTTTGTCATCTTCTATTGTGTTTTTCTCATTTTTATGATCCCTAGATTGTGTTCCTGCATATTAAGTGGCTCCTAAACTGCCCCCCCCCATTTCAAAGGTATGGAAATCTAGAAAAATGCTTTTATGAAACTCCTATGCCTATGTATATCAGAGGATCTATAAAATTAGATAGAATAAGGGCAGAACTTTGTAATTTTCAGAACTGATCAAAAGCTTCCTCTTTTGATTCATTCTAAATATGACCCCCTGAGACTCTGAATAGGGGGTCAGAATCTCTGTTTTTGGCTTTGGGCATTTTTATACTTAGGCCATGGGAAGGATGTGTACATGTAGTGTGCAATAATTGCATAAATACCAATTTTTACTCTGGAAAGCATAATTTATATGGATATTGTTATTACCCAGAATCAGCTGTTCATATAAAATTTCATTTTTTTTTCAACAAGAAGCATTTCTTGGATTTGAAGATACATGTGGATGTCCATTTTACATTAACATTAAGTACTACAATATGTACAAGTACTTAGTCATACACAGTTAACGTACTCACCTGTTGGGTCTGGTTTGTGGATTCGGATACCTGGGAAGGTGGAGGAAGCAGCCACTGATTGGCTCTCCTTCAGATGACCATAGCTCTGTAATCCAAATAAAATAATATGCTGTGTAAAATATAAAACAACAAGGAAGTACAGGGTAAGAGTCACAAAAGTTATAATCTGGAAAGAATGCAAAATCCATTTCACCATGTCCAAATATACCCATTTCACCTGGTTCATTGTAACATTTGTATATCGTGTGTACATCTTGCACTTCTCTATTACAACATTCTAACCAAACATGAGGTTAGATGGACAGTCTGACAAAAAGACATTTCTTTTCTATATCCAAAATTTATCTGCACAGAGTATAATTGGTGAACTCTTACCTACAATTTAAACTTTAAATACCTTGGATTTTAGCGATTTTCAATCTCAACTCGGTGAAAGATAAAGTACAATACCTGTGTTTCAGATACTGTAGAGTTGGTACCATATTTGACTGCATCCCCCAGAAAGTGGATTCTGGATGTGGAGTGCCTAGTATCTCTGTTATTATTATCCTCAGAAGCATCTTTGGTTGACAAGCTAAAAAATACCATATATGTCCATTCCTCAAATACATTATACATAGACCAATTTAAACAATCCTGTCTTTGGATTTTTTTAAAAACTTTTTCTTTTTACCTTGGTGACCTGTCTCTGGGCATTTCCCCAAATTTCCCTTCAGATGACCTTGTTTCTATAAAAACAAGATGATAAATTAAATTTTTTTCTCGAAAACTTTTGATATGCTATGATTAAAAGCCTTCATAAGAATCAAAGACAAAGAAAACAAATGTCCAATCAACTTACCAAAGTTTCCATAAGCCACCAGATTCTGCCTCTCTCTCTGCTTGATGCAGATACACAGAACTATGGCCAGTATGAAGATGACCAGTACAGCCCCTGCTGCCACACCCCCTAAGTACACTGGTAGTTTGTCCTCCTGACCCTGGGGCAGGGAGTTACTAAGGGCAGTGGTGGTGTTTGTGGTGGTACTGTCTGTGGTGTTTGGTGTTGATGGAGGTGGGGGAAGAGAGTCTACAAAAGCAGAAACTTTAATTTTGTATTATACCCAGATAAATACATGTATGTTGATACATTTTAAATGTATATTTGCACAACTTAATGCTGCATTATTAGTACTCTTGTAAAAAGTTATAAATAGTATTTCTAAATAATAATAAAATAATATCCATGTGAATAAAAAGAACAATCACACTATATTAATTCTATATAAATACCAGTTTTGGCAGTATGTACTGAAACAGTGCCCTCTCCCTTGGGGTTGATGGCTGATATTCCCACCACGTATTCCGTGGAGGGCTGCAGGTTCTCTAAGACAGTCCGGGTCGCTGTGGTATTTTTGTATATCAGACCTAAACAAAAAGAATATAAATTGTGTATCTGAAAATATGAAAACCATATATAAGGACAAATTTAATTTTGGAAAGATGTGAAAATTCTGTTCAAACATCTTTATAAAGCAGCGTAAATGAATTGATTACCATTTCTGACCCACAATAATTCACTGCAAAGATCAAACACTGATCTATTCCAGGCAGATATCCAAGTCAGTGCATTCAAATCCAGTATACTAAAGGAATCACTGATTATACTAAGGCTCAAATTAAAATTCTCCTCATCTGTGACATTATTTGATGTCAAATGAAGATTTATAAAATTGAATACAAATGCAGAAAAATTGTTCATCATGATGGAGTCTCTGTTTTCTAGAATCTCCTGAAGGATGTCATCCATGATTGATGAAAAAGAAGAATTCAAATCAATCAGAGAATCACAGGCATTATATATAACTGGATAAGGAACAGGTGACAAGTAAGCTTCTGCCGATTCCGTGAGACCATTCTGTTTGTTTGTCTGTCCGTTTGGTAAAGGGTAGTGCTTAACTACATAGAAATCAAGGACTCCATTAGGTTTAAGGGGAGGTGACCAGTAAACGGTTATACTGGTAGGGGTTCCTTGGTAACCAAACTGCCTAACCTTGTCTGGTTCTACAATTCAAAATTTAAAGTAGTACATTGTATTTTTCTAGGATACAAAAATTACATAAAGATATATTGTCTGAAGAAAAGAACCTTTTCCTTGAAAACAACACCTTTTCTGTAAAAATGTGCAAAGTAAACTCTACATATACCTGACTGTTGGGTCTGAACTAGCCTCCATTCACTCCAAGGGCCTGTTCCGTTGTCTGCCTGAGATGTGTATAGTGCAACTCTAACATTGTACAAAGTCCATGGTTCAAGGTCACTGAAATCAGAATAAATGAACATCAGTCACAAATGTCACAGATTTTTATCCCATACCTTTGAATTAAAATACTGAAAACTTTTTCCCCCCTTACATTTTATATCTTTTTCAGTTTGATGAAAATAAACATGTATCCCTGAATCACACTATTATCTATTTGATATAAAAAAAATCCTTTCCACCCCCCACCATTTCATCACCAGCTGAATTTCATCAGTATTAAAATTCTCACCTGATATTGTATGGGAGAGGGCCTGGAGTTGTAGGAAGAGTGACCTCCCTTGACGATTTATCCCCATCTTTCTGAACCTCCACTACTATACCAGAAATATCACTATTCCAAGTGGAGGGGTCTGGTAACTAAAAGTAATTTAATGGTTTATATCACTGATGGAACTAAAAGAGACTGATTTATCATAATGTGCTAAATTAAATCAGCTGAACTGTCAATAAATACAATCAAGTACATAATTTCAAAATTCATACATATACTTACATTGCTGTATATAGTTTCACAACATCCAGTGCGTAGTAGGAAAATATGTTTGTATGTATAGTAGAAATTCAATAACTGTGTACATGTACCTTAAACTGTATACTGACTACACTGCTGGACACTGCCGTAAGTCGGATATTTGTTGGGGGACTACTAGGGGCTGAAAAAGTTAAAATAAATATTCTTTTATAATAAAAAGCTGGTCATTTTTAAACATGAATTTGAAGATCATACATGTAAGTATAGGAGGATACAATCACATATTAAAAAGAATGAAAAAAGACCAATGCATGTAAGATTCATTTTCGATGTAAAACAAATACACATGTAGCTCCCCCACCTCTTCCTTGCCAGATAAACCACAAAAATTCTTCATATACAAATATAAAACATTTCCAACAAACATAAGTCTTAAAGGCAGTTAAGAAGAGCTTCTCCTAACCTAATGCATAAGTACGAACTTTGACCTCTGGACTGGGGGGACCTGTTCCTGCCACATTCTCCATCTCCACGGTAATGGCGTACTCTGTCCAGGGTTGAAGGTTATTTATCATCCCAGAAGTCTCACTAAAATTAACGGTCTTCACCTCCGAGAAGCCAGAAGAAGGCGCTGTAGACTTGTATCTTATATGGTAGAATTTCAGGGGTCCATTATGTTTGTTATTGGATAGGGCCTACAATACACAATTTATATAATACTCAGTCAGATATATGTAATTGTATAAAATTTTAAAATAAATCTTCATTCTCTATTCATTGATATATAAGATGCAAGTATAAATTAAAGAAGCAAAAGGGGGCAACCTGAATTAGCATTATACTGATCTCTGTTTATGCTACATTCATTTATGTGCATGTATGGCAAAACAGAGGAACTAAAACTGCCTCATAATAGCCAAATAAAATAGAAAGAGCCTTAGATGACATAGAAAAAAATGCAAAATAAATTGAAAACTTGCCTGCCAAGAAACTTGCACTTCAGTGGAAGACATCGGCCTCACTTCAACTGAAAGTGGGGCACCACCTGGAGCTACAATGAACATACACATTAATACATTCTGATATAAAAAGATACATTATAAAAACTACATGTGTCAGTATGACTCGAATGCCCCTGCAACTTTTAAATCTTTTGAAAGTCCAACGATATTAAAATACTACAGAGTGGAAATGAGACAAAAATAAAACAACATATTGCTGCTTTAAAATTGTTTTCTTGCTTGAATTAGTTGTCAATACCAAATATAAATTATCTGCATGGAAATGGTGATCAACTACAAACACATCACCAAAATAATTCCAAAATCAAGGGCAGTAACTTTTGGGAAAATGAGTCAATTAACATGAAACTCAAATTGATCTGTAAGTCATCAATATAAAGAAACACAAGAATACCAGCTCTTTACTACAAGAACAATAAAAAAATTTTGGAAAACACTGAAAAATTAGAAATTTTCTGAATCAAAGCACAATAACTTTCATAATAATGGGTCAAAAAAATGTTACTTGAATTTGATTTGAAAGTCATCAACATCAAAATACATACCAAAAATCAGCTCATTATCTACAAGCTATGGAAAAAAAAGTCTGGGAAAATAACTATAATAGAATGACAGAACGACAATGACAATACGCCTGATGGAAAGGGGTTACACTATATGCCCTGAACATTTCATGGCAGGGGTATAAAAAAAAAATGGTACTGTGAGCAAACTCAGTAAATTTACCCCTTGCTGCAATTTTTAATTGCCAATATAAAATTTTCTAAATGTGACCTTGAACTTGCAAAATGACCTTAGTTAAAGAAAACGACAATTCTCACAAGTAATCTTAAAGTGAAATTTGTGCATCCAATATTTCTCAACAAGAAAGTTATAAACCTGACATGAATTTTACACTTTTTGGCCAGAGACCTTGAACTTGCCAGAATAACCTTGAGTCAACGTGAAGACATCCTCATTGTTCTAGTAATTGATGGTTTAAATATCAACATCCAACACAAATCCATTAACTGACCTTGAACTTGCCAGAATAACCTTGGGTCAAGGCTATGACACATTTTTAGGACTTGTAATATTTGTGTAAAGTTAGAACTTCCAATGTTTTCCCATTAGTAAGTTATAGATCTACTTCAACTCTACTTCTGCCAGTGACTTTCAACTTGCCAAAATGATCTTGGATCAAGATCAATCAAAAGGAATATTTTTGTCAAGTATAAACTTCCAAGTAGCCTCCACAGGGGAATTATAGATCAAAAAACAATTAATACTCTTTAACTATCAGTGACCTTGAATTACCTTGGATCAATGTCAATACATATACTCATGTAATAAGCAATATTTGTGATAAGCGTGAGCTTTTAATGCTCTCCATTACAAGATATGATGAGGTCAGGAATTTAACATTTTTCTAAAAGTGACCTTGAACTTGATCAAATGTCCTTGGGTTAAGGTCATGACACATCCTCAGGTGATAAGAAATCTTTATATGAGGTACAAACTTCCACTGCTTCTCCATTAGGGATACATAGACCAGACACAATTACTGTAATTTTTTTTTGTCAGTGACCTAGAACTTGCCAGAATGACCTCGGGTCAAGGTCTTTACACAGAAATCAGATTTCTTTACCTGCCGCCTCTGTTCTAGTGACCACCATGGTGGAGAAATTTCCCCACAGATCAACATCGTTCTCCACTGTGGCTGCTCTGACATTAAACTGGTACTTGGTGTAAGCTAGTAGCCCTGTCACAGTGTAGGAAGTGGTAGGAGCCCGAACCTGAATTTTCTCTGGCCCTGTAAGTTAATTTAGATAATCAGCATGGCATTTATCAGTTTATTGTTTGAGACATTAATATACACACTGGTGTTTTTATTTTTTTAAAACTAAATTGCTGTGTTGATAAAAATGAAAACAACGATTATATAGCTATGACTACAAAATATTACATACCTTCATTTGATTGGCTAATTTGATACCAGATCTGGTACTTCTGAATAATTCCATTAGTTTTTTCTGGAACCTCCCAGCTAACTGTGATGGAGCTTGATGCCACATTACTAATATGCACATTTCTGGGGCTTGATGGATCTATCATGATACACAGAAATACATGTATAGACATTTAAATCATTACCTATTTCCTTGCATTCTTTACTTTTGTTTCAAATCAATATTCACAGTCATTATACAAAGAACAGTAGCTTATTTAACTTGAGTTTAAGACATACAGACAAACCTGCATTAAAAGTTTTGGCTGATCTACTGTTACTCCTCCCTCCCTCCCCTGCCTGATTTGTGGCTGTTACCACAAACAAGTATTCCGCCCCAGACTGCAGACCCTGTACATTATGAGACACATCATTGGCTCCTGCCAGGATATCATATTTAGTGTACGTCAGCTCATGTCTATAAAAAAATTAAAAGACTACAGTGTATTTAATAAAATATTTCTGAAAATATATACTTAAAATATTATCATGAAAATATTCAGAATTCCCAGAGAATGTGGTTTCTTTGAAAATTCATCTTCTAAAATAAATATTGTCAATCAATCTAATGTTAATGACCACAAAAAATAAATTTACTTCCAGTTTTTTTGTATCGATCAAAGAGTTGCCTCTCTAATTACTAGTCAATCAATTTTCAATATCAAACATCACCAGTCTATATTACTATGCATGAACTTATTCTCTCTCTCCCTCTTCAATAAATTAATTAAACAGGTTATTTTTAACTTTAATTTTGTGTTTTGGACCATGTGAAGAAATCTTGTTCAGTGTCTAAAAAAAAATCTGACCATCTATTATTCAAACATACTCATATTGTTATCCATAATTCACACCAACTACACATCATTAATTGTATATATACATGTACAATGCAGAAAGAAAATGAAATTAAAATCCACCCGTGACATATCACTCTATTGTTCGAGTGTTTCATTATTTTTTAGGAATGCAGAGTTGAGAACAATGAGCACCCTTCACAATACAATATTCTATTCTCGCCATTTATCATTTTTCTATAAACTATGGAGAGCACTGTTGGAAAGTAATTCTTCATAATAACCCCCATTTTTATAATTAAAAAATGAATGTTAATTTTTCAAACTTTTTTCAAATGTACATCAAATAAAATAACTTTTTTATTCACTCTACATCATAATAGGGACTTGAAACTTTTTATCTAATTTACATATTTGACAAGCTAATTCAGAGAATTTGAGTTCTTAACTTAAGGACGACGGACCTAATTCGAACTACTGCGCAGAAAACCGCTCATATACCTTGAATCAAATTGACTTAATTATGTATTGCAAAAGATAAAAAATATACATTTTTAATTCTTTTAAAGACATTCAAACATTTCCTCTCAATTCAAAAATATTTTAAATCTTTATATTCATTTGTTGATTTTATCAATAAATAATTTATTTGGCCAACTTACTTTCACTGAAAATTTCCTTTCATTGAAAATTTCCCCCAAAATGTGCCCTACACCTGAGTTTGACATGCCCCATCCCTGAAAAATCTAAGCAGATGACCCATTTATTTTTTGGCATAATTTGCTGGTAAATTTTCTTGTTAACATTGTCCTTTAATATGAATAAAAATTCTATTGCAGAATTTTTTCAATGATCACTCTTATACCCTATGCTGGCAATTTCCCATTACTTCCTATAGTAATTATAAATTTCCATCACCAACTTTTGAAACACTCCCCATTAAAAATCTACATCGATGACCATATGATATTTTTTATTGATTTTAACTCACCAAAAGTCACTTCAACTCATATTAAAATTTGAATAAAAAATCTATTGCAGAAATGAATTAGATCCCTCTTTGTTAATGAGAAAAAAAGGTTGCGTGGATCTAGAGGCAGAAGGAGGGTCTGAACCCCCTCCCAAGGATTTCCAGACTTACCGGTATATAAATAAACAAAAGTTACTTTGGACACCCCCCCCCTCCCGAAAATATAGACCTCTGTGACTTAATTGACCAAAATAAAAAAAACATATGGACCCCTGTGACTTAATTGACCAAAAAACAACAGGGCAGGACACTTTCAGAGGGCGAGCGAAGCCCTAGGGAGTTATGGTATAAAATTTCATTGCAAATTTAAAACTCAAAAGCTGTGTTACACACAAAGAGAAAGTATAAATTTATGACCTTGACCTTTTGACCTCAAAATCAATAGGGGTCTTCTATGGGTGGTAGGGAGTTGTGATGTAAAATTGCATTGCAAAAGCTGAAAGGCTTCTCGAGATATCGCCCGGAAGCATAAGTGTTATAGACAGAAATACAGCTAGACAGATGGACAGACCCAAATTAATATCCCCCACTTTCAGTGAAAGCCAGGGGCAAAAAATAGGATAATATTTATTTTCATGACAAAATGTTGCTAATTTAAAGCTTTCAAAATTATCAGTAAGTGTAAAACCCCCCATAGGAATTTTCAAAAGTTGGCATGTACAGACAGCTTATTCTAAGAAACACTTTGGATGAATCATGCATTAAATATTCTCAAAACTAATGTTATACTGTATGATTTTATTTTGAAAACTTTCATTTCTTTCATTCTCATAAACATGTTCCATCCTCAAAAATTACATACTAGATCCCTTATATCTTAATATTGTCACTTTCAATGGAATGAAAATGTCTGTAATTTTCTAAATCATACTAATTCATTCTTCCTTTAATTCTGCATGGTTTGGTAAAGAAAAAGCTGTCATTTTAATTTCATGCATTTAAATTTAAGGCAATAGAGTAGAAATTCCCTTTTTATACCCAAATAAACATTCCATAAAATTTGTGAGGGCTACGCAAAGGTGGATTTTAAGTGGAACAATATCCTTGTACCTCCCCAGTCCTTAAAAACAATGACCCTTTGTCCCTTTGGGGCCTTGGCTCAGTTATCTTTAAGGAATGGAGATATATACTTGGACATTACCCCTTACACAAGCATGGATAGGCAGAAAATGTTAGATTACTGGAAAAATTAATTCAAAATATTGCACTGACATGGTTAGAGTACAACAAAAGAAGTTAGAAACTATCAGAGAAAAAAAAAGAAAATAACAGTCAATATATATATATAAAGTCCACCAGACCATACAATGTCATTACCTCTCAGCATTCACTTCATATGCTTAAAAAGATACACCTTTGTATTCTTAATATTAGCTGAATACATGAAGTATAGAATAGATACATGTATACATGTAAAAGAATAGAAATTGTTATAAAAATACAAGTCTTTATTTTTTGGAATTATGTATATCTAATGAAAGCAAGGAGCAAATGAAGTGGATAATATTCCACAAATATCAACTGAAAAAATAAAGTTCTGGGTTACATGTATTGAACATAAAGGGAATAAATAGCATTACTAAGAAATTCAGAAAAGATAATCTCTTATGTCCTATAAAGATTTAATGTGGCGTACCTCTGTTTATAGTATGCTATATAGTTGGTCACTGATGTGTACCAGTTCTGTGTGACCGGTGTCCATCTCAAGGTCACAGAGGTCGAAGATGTTGCTATGGGGTCCAACAAAGTCGGTGGTAATGGTGGCTCTTGAAACATTTACAGGAATCAAATAATTTTAAAAGACATCAATCTGAATATCCCTCATTTATTGCAAAACATAAAATATACATAAAATGTACACCTCTAGAATTACAAATTGCCAGCAGCCATTAGCTTTTACAAAGAGGTTTGGAGAATTTATAATAAGAACAATGGAGAACTTAAGACAATATGGAGAACTTAAGACAATATGGAGAACTTATGGATAATAAGGAGAACCTACGGACAATATTTATAGGGTATTGACTGAATATTGGGAAATATGCTTGCCTTAGGTCTTTGTGTGGTCGAGTGGACTGAGCTTGTGAGGTCTGTATCTACGCAAAACCATGGTAAAGCATATTTCCTGATATTCTTATTTAATGTTTTAATAGTACAAATACATTTTTTCTGATTCAAATTAATGGAATCTATGAGACACTATATTTCTGGTCATAATGTACAATTATGGACTCTATCAGTAGTAAATATGGTTTGATATTCCCCAGAAAAATTTCAATATTGATCTTAGTGAAGGAGATTTAATGGACATTGAAGAAATAGGAAGAACTTAATATGGACAATATAGAGAACTTACATGTATAAAAAATATGAAAAACTTATGGACAATATGAAGAACTTACTGACAATATGGAGAATTTATAGACAATATGGAGAACTTACGGACAATATGGAGAACTTACGAACAATATGTAGAACTTACGGACAATATGGAGAGAGACTTCAGCTTGATCTGATCCTGCTTCATTGACAGCAGAACAAGTATAGTCACCTGATAATATTGAAAACATCAATTCTATATATTGCCATATTTAAAGGTTTATTTGTTTTTTTCTGTAAATTTTAAGTGATAAAATCATGTAAAATCTTAAATACACGTCATGAACTTTTGTTAAAGCTGTACCTCCATCCCCTGCATTGGCGACCTTAATGAGGAGTTGTCTCTCACTAGTTACTACAATCCTCCCATCTGCAGTGGAGAGAATCTTGGATCCTCGCCTGTACCAAATGACATGTGGGGCAGGGATCCCCTCTGCTTTACAGGTTAGGGTGGTGGCCCGGTTTCTTACAACAATTAGATCTCCTTGAATATATTTCACTTTTGGAGGCACTAAGAATAGACAATATTTGTTTAAAGTTTAAATCAAGAAGAATTTGCGATAATAAAATACAAAATACAATATCTTCAACGATGGGAGCCCCCCCCCCCCCCCCCCAAAAAATGCATGTAATAAAAGACATGCAAATTTACCTTGGAGAGAGAGCTTTGCTGACATGTTCTCTGAACCAACAACATTGGATGCCACACAAGTGTACTTTCCCACATGTTGCCAGGTTGCCGTGGTAATGTGTACACTATTGTCTAGATTAATAAATACTCCATCTGGAAGCAGATTGGTGTCCTATAAAAAAATAAGTGAAGGAAATTGCATTCAATATACCAATTATCACATATGGTTCAATGCATTTATAGAGTCTGTAAAGTGTAGCTATTTTAAATCTAATTTTTTTTTCTTCAATTTTTTATACATTAAGTTTTTATAATGTATTTGGAAAAGGTATAGTCTTCTTCATTTTTTCTTCCTGATGTAAAGTAACATATTAGGAAAATGATTATTTACACATTACTTAAATAAAGATTTTTCCAAAGGAACAAAATAATACAGTTGAACTTAGGTATCTCAAACACGGATATCTCAAATACCATGGATATGTCAAAGTGATTGGGAAGTCCTTATCAGGTATTTCTTAAGTATTTTATCCTCAATATCTCGAGCCCTCTGATATCTCAAAGTATTTTCTTGGTCCCATCGAGTTCAAGATAATGAGGTTTGACTGTATATACTGTAAGACTTTGTATAGTTATAAAAGCTTTTAAGCAAATTATATGTTTTAAGCTTTTTTCTACTGCTTTTGGCTACAAAAAGCTTACATTAAATTGCCATACAATAGTTGAAGCAGGATGGCTGCCTACACTACAATTGAAGTTAGCAGTGCCACCGATCACCACAGTAACATTCTTTGGGATCATCTTAAATACTGGTGGAGCTGAAAGCAACATACATGTATTAAAATGATGTGATGCAAATTGATAGATTTTAGGAATTTAGAGCCCCTTTGAAAAACTTATCTAAAATGGAATATTTTTCTATGTAACAGAAAATTTACTCAGAAATCAGTAAAATTTTATAGGTACTACAGTACAGGCCAATATTCATAACCTTACAAATTGTTGATGTTGTTAACACACAAATAAAAAGTATGTTATCAAACAATAATTATATTAAATATTTGTTAGCATTTATACTCTTAGTTTGAACAGAAAATGAGATTTAGAGCATTATTTCTAACTTTCATTTAAGCATATTATGCCACAAAACATACAATAAATCGGTGAAGTACCCTGAACAATCAGTATTCCTGAGGATTGTGCAGTGCCTGCCTCATTGGTTGCCAGGCAGGTGTAAGTTCCCTCATCAGTCATGTTTACATCATTAATAAAAAGTCCATCTACTGTCTGACGAACTTGACTGCTGAGGGATAGAGGGCCCTGATCTGGAATTAAACAAGAGGCCCCTGGGCCTTGAAGGTTGCCTGAGTATCATAAGTCTCTCACTGGTTATGACCAGTTTGGGCCCACAAATCAGTGACTAAAATTCTAAAGTTTGATGAAGACTTTATAATCATTAAAATACTCCTGAAGTTTGTTTCCTAGAGGAAGGTACACTGTGTAATAAACTTCAATAAAAGACCAACTTAGCCCCTGCCTGGGTCCTGATCCCTAGTATCAAGGATCATAAACTTTATATTTGTAGAGGACTAGCTGCTCCTTATAATCATGAAATTAATTTTTCAATATTTATGAAGATTTTCAAAGATGTAATTTACTTTCGATAAATGACCATCTTAGTAGCCACACCCTGGGGCGTAATCATACATTTACCACATATCAAACTATGCACAGATACATGAACATGTACAAATTTGAAAGTAGAACATTTTTCTCTACCTTTGTACCAAGTTATGTTTGGAGCTGGGTCTCCATAGACTTCACAAGGCAAGAACACCTGGTTGTTAACAGTTACCGTCAAATTGACCACTGGCTTGGTAATCACCACCGGGACTGAAATGATATAAGTATAACTAAAGCTAATGTATTAGATTTTACACAAGCTAGAGAACTTTATTCAACTCATCTTTTTGACAATGATAAGCCACTTCAATATGCAACAACTATTAATTTAATACAGTAAAACATTATAGTTATGGTTAACTGGATTATAACAAATTCATGCTTACAGCAAAGCAGATTTTTATTCCTTGTGAAGCTTTTAAAATGTATTATTAACTTATCAGAAACAACAAATTATGTTTATATCAAATCCAAACTGGCTGGCACTTTACTATAACCATGTTTAATTTACTGTACCAATAGAGTTTTATAAATAACTATACATTTGCCATCATTACCTTTGACAGTCACGTACGCCATGGCCTCAGATTTTCCGTATGAATTATTGGCTCTACAGGTGAAATAGCCCTCCCATGCTTTGTTTACATTGGCAATGTGAAGCTCCTGGTTCTTCATGCTGTTGAAATATTTTTCAACCATTGAAATTGACCATGTATTATTGATATTAAAGAGTCTATTACTTCTCAGTAATGATGATATAAAAGAAAATATTTGCATTGAAAGACGAAAACTAATTGGAAGAATTGTGTGATCCATCTGACATGAAGAGATAGCTAAATTGTACATATATTTCATACGGGTTTATTCACTTGACAATGATTATTTCTAAATTAACTCTCTCTCATTGCTCAGTATACTTAGTTAAGAATTCCCAGTGTGAACAATCTATCCTACATGTAAATCACTGACTAATTGTCTTCTAAATGTATAGGCTCTGTAGAAATTTTATCTGCTGGTGTACATTCTCTGTAGAAATTCTCAACTGAATGCTGTTGTATAGGCTCTGTAGAAATTCTCACCTGAATGCTGTTGTATAGGCTCCATCTGTCACTGGCTGTCCATTGAACAACCAGGTTATTTCTGGTTCTGGATCTCCTTGAACCAGACAAATCAGCACTAGACCTTGACCTTTGATAACAGACTGGCTCAATGGGGGCTGCACAAATGTAGGTGCTCCTTAAACAAAACAGAAACATAAGATATACCTGGTACTGAGAATTATTTACATTCAGTGTAATTTTCTTTATGAAATCCATTTGAAATCCACAGCGTTCAAATCTTTATAACACACGCGAAACCTTGTCACCGCTTGGTAGAATACACAGTAGGAACTATATGCATTTTCCTGAAAGGCGCTAAATTCATATTTAAAAAGATTAGTGAAATAAACGATTATGAAGATAGAAAATTAGAGAATGTAAATATAAGCATTGAATTCTTATTTTTGGATGTTGTCGGTCCTATCAAACACCTGGCTGTGCCAACAAATTATCATACACAGATAACGCATAGTATTCAATTTGTCGGCACAGCTAGGTGTGTTATAGGACTGACAACATCCAAAAATAAGAATTCAATACTTAAATAAAATAGTCTCAGACAAATGTGTACATTTTTATTTTAAATTTATGTGTTCCTCCTCAGAATAACACAGAATTGAGAAGAGAACATTTTTTAGGGGGGTTCAAATTAATTAAATTAAAAATCAATAATGTTGACTGTATGATGAATTTCTACGCAGTGTACAGATATCTGGGAGTGAAAAGTCACATTTTCAGGATAGAGACGAGTATGTAATAATGCATTGTTTTTCCCCCATAAATTTACATGCTTCATACAATATCACAATATATGTAACTTGATCATAAGAGCAAGTACATTTTTGTCTAATATTTTTGAAAATTGAGCAGGGTGAGGTTCAAACACTTCATCACTTTCATTGCTAATACTGAACATACCTTTTGGAATTTTGAACAGAAAACAGTACACTTTACCTCCTACTCGAAGTGTGGCCACTTTAGATGTTCTAGATGTTGGAACAGCAAAAACATTCTCAGCGACACAGAAGTATTCCCCCTCATGAATTCTCTGTACATCAGATATAAACAGGTCCCATACGCCATTGTCAGGGTCCATAATTAACACGGTCTTACTGTTATTATTAAACTTGTTGGTCAAGGGTTGGTTGTTCTTATACCATGTGACTTTGGCAGGGGGATTAGAAGTAGGAGGAGAACAAGGCAGGGTTGTGGGCAGGCCTGCTATGGCATATTTTGAAGTTGGATGTCGAGAAAATTCAAAGTCAATATCTACAAAAAAAATATATTAAAATGTTTTGCACTGTACAAAAATTTGACAAGAATGCTTAAAAAAATTATCTCCTCTTTACTTTGAGACATTTAAAAGATTTACAATTAAATTCATGCATTGGTTCCTTACAAGCTGCCTGTAATACAATGTCAGGTGATGTATCCCTCCCTAGTTTGTTTATCCCCTCGCAGATATAGTATCCCTGATCCTCCAGCTGAAAGGACTGGAAGTAGAGACTACCATTGGACAGGAGGGTATGGTTAGTGGTGACTGGTGTAAGGGGCACCTGGCCCTTTTTCCAGGTGATGACTGGGGTGGGGTATCCAATTATTGGGCAGTCCAGGATAAAGGGCTGGTCCTTTGGAGTCAAAATATCCCTCTTATACAAGTTTAAGTCAACTCTTGCTGCAAACTCAAATGCTTAGAAGGAAAAAAAATAACAGAAATATGAGATTCACATCATCACTTTCATGGATAATCTCAGTATCAAAATGTTTTTAACCAATTTCTCCTGAAAGTCATGGAAACAAAATTTTTCAGACACAGATTTAAACCTCATGCAACAAATTTTAAAATGATTTACCTGTAACTCCTACAAACACTTGTAGACTTCTAACAGTTATTCCAAGCATGCTGTTCCTAGCAGCACAGTTATACTTCCCACTGTGCTCTGGAGTAGCTACTAGGACCAACTTCATGCTGAACTGTTGAACAAAACCCAAGGAAGAGGCACTCTTATAGGTGGCATTGTACTGAGATCCACCCCTGAATAGAACACCATCTTTTTCCCAGAAGATCCCTGGGGGTGGGGAGCTCTCCCCTGTAACACAGTCCAGTGTTATTGTGTCTCCCTCTGTCACAGTCCCACCATTAGGATTCATCACAAATGAACGGATATCTATCAAAGACAAACATTGATGTGACATCAAACACACAGAAATAAGCAGAATACCAATAATTAACCCTATAATGTTCTCGAAAAGAGATCTTTTTGTGTGAATTTTCAATATTGACAGAAAAAAGACATTCCTCATCTGGCATTAAAGACCTATATGAATTTTGAAATTCAATTTAAGCTTTCAAAACTACTCTGACATAACCAAATAATGAGTAAAATATATATATTAGGGATAACCGGTTTAATCGGGTACTCGATGGAACGTCCAAGTAATGAATACTAAAATCGGTACTCGGTTACTCGGACACATATTTTTTCATATTTCAAAGTGCATAGATTCATTAAAAACTTATCAAAAAATGTTATTCAAATATGCACTCTCCATGTCTATACAGTAATTATAACTCTTCAATTCATAGTCATATTAAAATTTTAACATGTTGGATTAAATTTTGTTGATAATTGTAAACAACAAAATAAATGAAATTTAATCCCCAACAAATATTTCTTCTTTTACAGTATTCTTCATCTGTCATAGTTATCACCATTTATTATAAGCATATTTTGTAAACAAAATATATACCAAGTAAAATCAAGTCACCCATACTGCATTACTTACATGCATGTTTGATTTGAGCAGGAGGGGACACAGCTAACTGTGAGCTCCCATCACCTGAGGATACAACACAGGTGTAGTTTCCTAGTTCTGCCTCATGGATGTTCTGTATAAGTAGGGAGTTGTTGACAAATATAGAGCTACCCTGGGGACGTGGTCCCCCATTCAGATACCAAGCATAGGACAGCTGTTCCAAGGGGGAAGATACCAGCTTGGCTTCACAGTTTAGAGTTATGCTTCCATTGTACATAACAGCTTGACTTTTTGGTTTCACTGTAAATTCTTGAAACATTTTTTTTGTTTTATTAATAAAAATAAACACAAACTTGCATCTGCAAGTAATATCTGTAACAATGTTTACTGCTAAAATGGCTGTATTATCATTCAAATCCTCATTTTGTTTTAAAGAATATGATTTTTTGAATGATTTCAGAGTTATCAGAGTGAACTTACCCACAATATTGTCTTGAGTGAAGACAAACTTTGAATGCATGAAGAATATATGAAGAAGGGAAAAGAAGAACTTTGGAACATTAAGCCTGGTCATCTTTGGGAGGCCAGGAAACCTGTGAAAGGAATAACAGTACATAGATGGGTTCTAACATGACATAAACTGATAAATGGGTTTAGAAATGAGAAACATCCGACACAGAAATAATTAAATCTTTTAAACCTTCAATTAAATATAGGATAACAATAAAACGTATACTTTTTTTGAATGCATTTTACCTTACAAGCTCACCGAAGACAACAATCCATCATATATGTATATATCAGTGTAATGAGTTGTCATTGAGAACAGCTGTACGGAAGATTGTGTACAACATTACGCCGATACTGTGGCAGACTCTCCCGTCCAGTTGATAAAATATTCATGACAACATCATCCTTCGCCTATACACCTTGATTCTTACAGCATCTTAATGGTTATACACCAATCAATATTTCTCGCGTGCGAAGTCAAGGTAAACACGATATGTTCTTTCGCGGTACGCCCCGCGGTCATTTTTCTGCTTTCAAAAACAAAAGAGTTCCCAATTGTATAGAACCGCCTGTGGTTTCAAAATTGCGTATAATTTACAAAGCAATTGTTCACATAAATCATAAAATTTAACAAAAATAAGAAATAAAGTATGAATGGAAAGAACGTCGTAATATTTAGTGTGTTTGTGGCGTTAATTGTGACAAGTACATGTACTTATGTATCTTTCATGCTTCTCTGGGGGCCCTTGATTGGAAATAAATATTGTCTTTTGTAAGGTCAAAAAGTTTGCCTGTACAGTTCATGCAGTTGGATAACATTTGATATGACATGATATAATTGAAGATTCTTTAAATGCTTTTGAATTCAAAAAAAGGAGTAAATAAGGAAAACAAATTAATGTAATTGATTTATTTTTCCTCTCAAAACATATATATATATATATATATATATATATATATATATATATATATATATATATATATATATATATATATATATATATATATATATGTTTATTAACCAATCAAGGGCCTCAGGGGGCATATATACAATTATTTCAGAATGATTACATATAAATAATATTAAAGTATATTGTAATATGAAAGAATATAAATCATATCTATCATAAGGGTACAAATGAAAGATGTACAATACCACGAGTAGGATACTCATGAAAATGCAAGATTTGCAACATAATCACAATAGTCTGAAACTGGATCAAAAATATTGAGTAGGAAGAAAACTGAAGGAAGATAAAGAAATTGACAATAATAGCAATGTGCTAATACATGTATATAGTGTGGCTTGAATACAGAGGGCACCAGGGGACGATGCCTCTACATAGTCAATCTTACTGACACACCTGTACTCTAAGTATTCAAGACACTCATTCAGAATCATTTAGGTGATAGCAAAACTAATAACATATATAAAAAATACTTCACATGTAATTATGTACCTACTAAATTCAACTTTTTTTTAAAGTGATTATAGGTATTTTACATTCTAGTATAAAATACATAGTTACATACCCACATACATATACACAGTCGTACATACATATGCATACCTACATACATTATTATAATACACATACACAAATATACCATTATATTTAACAGTAAATAAGTAATATTAATACTTAGTCTATTGTTTAGTGTAGAAAAGGTAGCTTGAATACAGAGGGTACCAGGGGACAATGCCTCTGCACAGTCAATTTTACTGGCAAACCCGTACCCTAAGTATTCAAGGCACTCAATCATTTCACTTTTGAAGGATATAGGGGGAAAACACAAGAGACATATAAAACTATGTACTATTCATGATCATCAGTTCATAATTTAAAGAAATGAATATCTTTACGGGGTCTACGTCTGAACTAATACATGATTATTTTACAAATATTTTACTCTCAGAATTATGAAATTCCATATACGACAGCCAATTGCTTACTGCCAACTGCTCACTGCTTGTAGATGATACTGCCTATATTTTGATATCTTAATATTTTTAATACGCATGCTTGAATAAATCCTATGAACATATTTAAATGATTTTTATATATTTATGTAGACATTTATGTGAATTTTCATATAACATAACTTATCTGGAAAAGCGAAGAGAGTTAAGTTTACAAATTAGGTAAAACTTATGTTTATATATCACTTTAAAATCAACGAAAACAGGATATTTAAACCTCCCCCCCCCCCCCCCCCGTGAAACAAAAACTTCTTTTTTCAGGTATTATGAATTGTTATTTCACAAATTCGTACCAAAGTTCTCTTTTTTTTTCAGGGGGGGGGGGGAGGTATGTTTACAGACAAAAACAATAAAAATAGCCACATGTATTTTTTACCAATTTCAAACAAAATAACAAGTTAAAAAAGTACTCTATCAATCTGATATGTTGAATTTTACATAAGTTAAACATTAATGATCGTTTATCCATTTCCATGTGAATTTGAAAATCTGGTGATGTTTTGAATTGATAAAATTTTCTAACCCCCTCCTAATGAAAGGAGTTGTAAATAAGAGCAATTAACTTTTTGACACAGGTTTTAATATTATTAATCCATTACTAATGAACTTTTCTTTGCATTCAAACAAGTTTTAATGGCCAAATTTCCATTAATATTGAATCATATGCATGTAAAATGTAAACGGGAATTAGCGTTAGCGTGCGTAGTTCTTACAATATTTAAAAAAAATGCTGATTTAGGAACTTTGACGGGGAGAGAGGAGTAAATTGAAAGAATTAGTATTTCCTCTTAAAAATAAAACGTTTAAATCCCACATTTCCTTGCTGGCAAATGCTGTTTTGACAAGGGGGGGGGGGGGGGTAGGGGGCAGATACGACAAAAGAACAAACTTTTAGTAGAGTCTTAATAATTTGGAGGTAACATTTGTTGGTATAAAACAAATGTTTTTATACTAAGTCTAGAAATATGACTGAAAATTATATTACATAACTTCTGTCTACGGTAAAATATCTAGTAATATCCATAGCCAAAAAAGGCTATTGAATTATTTGCCTGCAAGGAAATATGGAAATTAAATGTTTCGGATTTTAGAGGAGATGCTCCTTCTTCCTATCTAATTATTCTTTCCTCGCCATCACTGTTTAAAAATTCCTGAATCCGCCAATTTTTGTTATTATTGTAATGGTCTTGCTATCATAGGACAGGCCCGTAGGAAGCAATTTCAGTTTGGGGGGACACAGCCAAACATTTTTCAGTTGACAGTTGAGGGGGCACTACCAAAAATTTTCTGACAAGCAAAAAAAAAAAAAAAAAAAAAAGGGTCGTCAACTACCAAATATTCGTTGACAAGCAAAAAAAAAAAAAAAAGGGGTATTCAGGCGGTTTTATTGAGGGGGCACATGCTTATAGTATCTATGTTTACTATAGTAATCTATATATCGGCAAAATTATTGGGGGGGCACGGCCCCCCGTGCCCCCCCCCCCCGGTTCCTACGGCCATGTAGGATTTATTCAAACATGCGTATTAAATAGGCAATATCATCTATGAACAGTGGCAGTTGGCATTAAGCAGTATGCAGTTGGCAGTAAACAGCTGGCAGTAAGCAGTGAGCAGTTGACAGTAAGCAGTTGGCTGTCGTATATGGAATTCCATACAGAATTTTGAAGACTGCTTACTGCGAACTGTTCACTGCGTACTGCCAACTGCTCACCGCTTACTTCCGGCTGCTACTGCTTAATATAGATGATATTGCCTATTTTGTTATCTTTAATATCTTTAATCCGCATGCTTGACTAAACCCTATGATAGCAAGAATATCACTCTAATAACAAAAATTGGCGGATTCAGGAATTTTTTTTTTAAAAGTGAGTATAATAAATAGGGAGAAGGAGCAGAAGGGGGGGGGGGGTCTTTTAGTATAGTATCCTGGGTAACATTTGTTGGTATATATGCATTCATACCAGAAATACTCTAATGAAAAATCATAATACAAAGCAAAAATTTTACGCTATGTAAAAACATTTGAACTTATGCAAAGAAAGCGATAATTTTTTATTTCTTATTTTCAACTCCTTTCATAGGGGGTAGAAAATTTTATCAATTGAAATCAGGCTTTAAAACGTCACCAGATTTTTCAAATACTCATGGGAGTGGATAAAAGACTCTTAAATATCTCTGTATGTTTAACTTATGTAAAATTGAATATGTCAGATTGATAAAGAACATTTTTAAAAAAAAATTTAATCTCATTTGAAATTGGTAATAAAATGACTATTTTTGTGTTTTTAACGTATGCCCCCCCCCCCCCCCATTGGTAAAACAATAAAACCTTTGATATGAATTTGTGAAATAACAATTCGTAATACATGTAAAAATGAATTGTTGTTTCAAGGGGGGGGGGGTCTTATTTGGCCGGTTTCCCAAATAAGTTGTGTTTATGAAAAGTATAATTCAAATATGTTACTTTTTGAAAATTGACTTGGATGTAGGAGACAGAACAATACTCTTGTTCGCTGTTCTTTTCTTGCTATCATTGGATTTGTAGAATCTATTCAAG
The DNA here is from genome assembly GCF_033153115.1 of Saccostrea echinata. NCBI lineage: Eukaryota > Metazoa > Mollusca > Bivalvia > Ostreida > Ostreidae > Saccostrea > Saccostrea echinata. The sequence goes on along the minus strand of NW_026889806.1, from coordinate 2,227,046 downwards.
CATGAGTATAAAGATATTAAGATAATCATCTATAAGCAGTGAACAGTTGGCAGTAAGAAGAGAGCAGTTGGCAGTGAACAGTTGGCAGTAAGAAGAGAGCAGTTGGCAGTGAGCAGTTGGCAGTAAACAGTGAGCAGTTAGTAGTTGGCTTTCGTATATGGAATTCCATAGGACATAATTATTATATGGATGTGCATGGTAAAGTTAAATGAAAAGATAGTCACAATGTTGTGTATTAGATGCTTGGTAAAATGCAGTATCACACTAAAAACTTAACCAAATGTTCACAATTTATCACGATAAAGATAACAAACAACTACCCTTAAATTGTTGAAGTAGATGTCTATATTAAAACAAGATGTGTCTGTGAAACACTGATGCCACTGTATGACAACTTATAGCGAAGGTTAAGCTTTCTCAAATGCAAATCAAATATATATTGGTACCAAAAGTAAGGTTTTGTCTCGAAGAATATACCTGTCAAATAATGAAAGCGCTAGCAGCAACCATTGAAAAGATATGGAAAAGGTTAAAATTTTACAAAAGTGAGTTAAACATCAAGGTCGTGGTCAAAATAAATGGTGCCCACGGAAAGGCCTTCTCACAAGAAATACACATGTGAAATATTAAAGCCCTAGCACCAACCTTTCAAAAGTTATGGCCAAGTTTAAAGTTTTTTAAAAGTAGGTCAAACTCCAAGGGCAAGGCCAAAGGGTCAAAGTTGTTGGTATCCAAAGTAAGGTCTTGTCACAGGTATAACATATGTGAAGTATGAAAGCCCTAGCACCAACTGTTCAAAAGTTATGGCTAGGGTTAAAGTTTTCCAAACTCCAAGGTCAAGATCAAAGAGGAAGAGTTCTTGGTATTCAAAGGAAGGTCTTGTCACAAAGATTACATATGTGAAGAATGAAAGCCCTAGCACCAACTGAAAAAACCCCTACAATTAACTGTCCAAATCCTATAGAATATGTTAATTATACTCAGAAAAAGTGCCCCCCCCCCCCCTTGCGTTTTACGGGCCTGATACAACACTTGTTGTAATAAGAAACTGATTAGATGCATGTCAAATTGAAATAAGGCCACCTTTAGAGATCTGGAAATTTGCCCTTTAATTTTATCTATCTCTATCGATCCGTTTAAGAAAGAGTGTATGAGAAAATTCTAAAATTTGTGTTACTGTAAGTAAATATCTTGCTCGCTACCAGATCTTATTTTGTGATTATTTGAATCGAGTAGTTCTTCAAAGGGGAAAAAAGGGGGGGAAAATGCCAAAAATAAAAACAAACAATACAATTCAATTCAATTCACTTTATTGACAATTACCATGTCGGCATACAGTCATGAACAATAATAACATAAAACAAATTATTACGATTAATACATGCATATATACAAAGTGACAAATGTGAGGTAAACAAAATAATGTAGAGTATATTCACATATTTCTAAGTATTCATTGCTGACTTTATTTTCTGGCGTCAAAGCACTTTTTCAAAAAACAACATATCCTTCTAGCATTTGTAATATTTGTAGGATTGACAATTTTTTCTAATGGTATTATCACTAGTATATGTGTTTACATTAAATATATCAGTATACTTGCATCTATATTGGTCATACTTTAAACAGTATAGAACAAAATGTTTTTCATCTTCAATAAATAATTTACATGAATAGCACAGACGTTTTTCTCTAGGAATAGGGGGTTTACAGTATTTACCCGTTTCAATATACAATGGATGAGTACTGATCCTTAATTTTGTTAATATAGTCATAACACCAAATTTTCTATTTTAATAAAAATTTGTGGGAAGACAATACAGATCTCAAACTTTTTTTCAAAGGCAGCTTTAAATAACTTTGCAATTTGTATTCATTTTGATTTACAATTTTACTATAAAAAGCTAACTTTCCAGAGTCTGATTTCCTGGTATTTTTCAGTTGTTCATGTATCTTGTTTTGGTAATGCTCTTGTAATTTGTTTTTCAAGGTTGTGTGAGAAATATCCAAAGAAGTGATGTTTAATTTTTGTAGTAATGAAAACAGTTTTCTTTGCCAAGATATTCTAGATACAAGTTTTTTGTCTTCTTTAAATGCAGAAATCACTAAATAATTATTATAATCATGTTTGTTTTCCATTTCCTTAAGTCTCTTAAAATATTTAAACATATATTCATAACATAAATAGTACAAAGGAAACGACCCAATTCACATAAAACAAGATTTGATGCCTTTCTATGTATCCTCAGTATGTCCTTAATATTAAGTGTTATTATTAAATTTTAATACAAGAAACATGCTTTTGCAAGTCGAAATATAAGTATGTGTCCTCGACCACAGCGGAGTTATATTGGATTTCAAAACAGTAAATGCTCTTTTAAAGTTGTGTAAAATTTCAAATTTTTTGAAGTAAATGAGCCATTTTTAGCTTCACAGCAACTGCAGGTATTTTGGATATTCAAACTTGATACACTTGGAGAGACACTTACACATAAATACATGTATTATAATTATAATCAGATGTCAATCTCCATCTCGTTTCATGTAGACAATCTATGAATTGATCATTCAAAATATCACGTTTATGATGTTGACTTAAAACCGGTAATTAAAGCATCACTTCACGAAAAAGTATGCGGTAACAGGTTTTTTATAGGATCTGTACGGGGCCGAAATAAGGCCCCATTCCCAATGTTGAAAAGAAGATATTTCCCCCCAATTTTTGCTTTAAAATTCCCAAACAATGAACAAATGTCATAGCAGGGTAGTCTTATTCATAAATCTCCTTCACAAGCCTTCAGATTACAATTCTTGCCTCAGAATTGTTAAGTAAACCTTTTTCCAAATTGAAAGCCAAAAGGAGTCCAATTATACCTGCTTTATGCACTGGTTTGATCTTTTCAGTACTTTTTTGTATAAATTGTTTTTCCCAATTCCGAACAAATGTTGTTATTTTTTTCCCAATTGGAAAGTCCAAGGCCCTTGAATTCTAGACCTAAAATAAAACCCTGGGTAAAACTAGACGAAAGCAAAACCGTTTCTGGAAAATAAAACAACAAATATTCGGGACTCATCTCTCTCTCTCTCTCTTTTAGCAAATCCAAAAGGGGGGATTTGCAACCCCCGTAACACCCCCTTTGGATCCGCCACTGTATATGATGTGACTTCTATCTTCAATCCCGACATTACTTGTAAAATGGCAATTTGTTTATGATAGTTAAAACTAGTTGGACTAGTCCACTTCATGCGCGGATCTAGAGAGGGGGTCGGGGGGGGGGGAGTCCGGACCCCCCCCCCCCGCCCCGGGATTTGCAGAGTTATTAAAGGTATCTACTGAAGAAAACGTGGACCCCACCATTATCACTACAAAATAGGTTTTTTCATGTCTGGGAAATGAATTTCACGGGTTTTTTGGCTTGTCAAGAAACATTTTTTGACTGGGGTGGAACCACCCCACCCCCCCTCTGAATAAAAACCCTGAATCCGCGCCTGCATTTATGGGATAAACAAGGGAAATAAAATAAAAACAAGATGTGTTTGTGAAACACTGATGCTCCCGTTTGGCAGCTTATAGCGAAGGTTAAACTTTCTCAAATGCAAGTCAAACTCCAGGTCAAGAGATCAAAAATGTTGGTACAAGAAGTAAGGGCTTGTCTCAAGGAATATACCTGCGAAATATGAAAACCATAGCACCAACCATTGAAAAGATATGGAGAAGGTTAAAGATTTTCAAAAGTAAGTCAAAAATCAAGGTCAAGGTCAATGGACCGTAATTGTTGGTATCAAAAGGAGAGTTTTGTCACAAGGAATACATATGTGAAATATGAAAGGCCTATAATATAACATCAACCGTTCCAAAGTTATGACCAAGGTTAAGGTTTTTCAAAAGTAGGTCAAACTCCAAGGCGAACGTCAAAAGGTCAAAGTTCTTGGTTAAATTCGAAAGCCATAGCTCCAACAAATCAAAAACTTACAGGCAACGTTAAAGTTTTTGCAGACAAACAGACAGACAGACAGACAGGGCAAAAACTATATGCCCCCGAATCTTCGGTTACGGGGGCATAAAAAAGGGAAAAAATTCGCAAATTTTGACATTTTGAGATGTTTCTGGAAATCAGACAGTATACTTTTTATACTTCTAATATATAATGTACTACAATATAGTATTTTACTTATCACAATGTCATATCATTTTTGAGCAAAAAGTTTATGTGTAGTATTTGCATAATTTGGTTTGAATTGCAAGTGCAAAAATTAGCCCTTTCCCATATAATCCTACTGGATGAAATCCCGCACAAGATCGAAGAGCTGATCATGAATTTTTACCACTGATAAAGGATCAATTCCAATACACAGGTAATTGTGGACAGCCCCCCCCCCCCCCTTCTATTCAAACCGGGGCCTGTTGGACATATTCACAAATTATATTTATTACATTTATTTATTGTGTACCATAGGAAAAAATCGGGAAAACCCCCAAAATAATCGCTCCACACAAAAATACCCCACTAAACAATACAAGAGAGATAATTTATAGTGGGACATTTTTGTGTGGAACGATTATTTTGGGGTTTTACAAATATATTCCAATGGTACACATAATAAATAGCTGTAATAAATAGAATTTGTGAAAGGAAGTTTAACAAGTCCCATGGTTGAACATCCCAAGGAGTGGGAATGGGGGTGTCCTGTTCACAAACTTGTACCTGTGTTCCAATGAAGGTTAATTACAGTCTTATAGCAGGAAGAAATACTTTGCTCAAAACTTCTGCAGCTGGTTTTAGGAGCAGAGGTAGTTATGCTTCACCCCTTTCTTTCTTTATATTATACATATATAACTATATAATCTATTGAACTCGAGGGTTCGGATAAATGGAGGAAGTTTGGAAAAAAAAGGATCTATTGATCGAACCTAATTTGAAGACCAAGTTTTGAGATATGAGGCGAAAAGTGAGGTCCTTGGTACCGTGGAACAGACTATAGTAGTGAAAGTGCATTATTTCTTTGATATCTACATCTTTAACAGATAAACCAAATATTTACTTATGATGAGAAAGGGCAACTCTTTCAAAATTGTGAATATCTTGGCCTCAGGGTTAGGGGTTCTGGTGTAAGGGCGGAACTCTATTGATTATATAGTGAAATTGCATTAATTCTTTGAAAGTCTCTGCTCCTGGGTATTTAGCAGATAAACTAAGTGCAAGGTTATGATAATCAAGGATTGATTGATTGTATATTGTTTTACGTCCCATTCGAGAATTTTTCACTCATATAGAGACGTCACCATATACCGGTGAAGGGCTTCAAATTTTGACCTTTACTCGGCACTCAGGGCCATTGAGCAGTGAGGGATCTTTATCGTGCCAACGCCTGCCGTGACACGGGGCCTCGGTTTTTAAGGTCTCATCTGAAAGACCCGCAACTTTCACTTCAAAGTGCCGAGCGCATGGCGAAGGAACAGTTGCTACCTATTTTTTATCGATTTAGGTCTGTCGCGGCCGAGATTCGAACTCACGACCTCCCGATCACGAAGCGAGCGCTCTACCGACTGAGCTACCGTGAACGGTCGATGCCTCTTCCAAAATTGTGAAATTTGTGGCCCTGGGGTCAGGGGGTCATGTTGGCGGGGGGGGGGGGTTCAATTTAATATATAGTGGAAATGTTTTTTATGCCCCCGTATCGAAGATTCGGGGGTATATAGTTTTTTCCTGTCCGTCTGTCTGTCTGTCTGTCTGTTTGTTTGTCCGCAAAACTTTTAACCTTGCCCATAACTTTTGATTGGTTGGAGCTCTGGCTTTCATATTTCACGTGTGTATTCCTTTTGACAACACCTTTCTTTGGGTACCATCATATTTGACCTTTTGACCTTGACCTTGGAGTTTGACCCAGTTTTGCAAAATTTTACCAAACTTTAACCTTGGCCATAACTTTTGAACAATTGGTGCTAGTGCTTTCATACTTCACATGTGTAAATCCTTGTGACAAGACATTCCTTTGAATACCAACAAATTTGATCTTTTGACCTTGACCTAAAAGTTTGACCTACTTTTAAAAAATTTAACCTTGGCCATAACTTTTGAACAGTTGGTGCTAGGGCTTCCATACTTTACATGTGTAATCCTTGTGAGACTTTCCTTCGGATAAGAACAAATTTGCCCCTTTGACCTTGGAGTTTGACCTACTTTAGGAAAACTTTAACCATGGCCATAACTTTTGAACGGTTGATGCTAGAGCTTTTATATTTCACATGTGTAATCCTTGTGATAAGACCTTCTTTGGATACCAACAACTTTGACCCTTTGGCCTTGACCTTGGAGTTTGACCTACTTTTGAAAAACTTTAATCTTGGCCATAACATTTGAACGGTTGGTGCTAGAGCTTTCATATTTCACATGTGTTATCCTTATTACAAGACCTTTTTTAGAATACCAATAACTTTGACAATTGGTCAATTTAATAATTTCAGACATTATTCCTCTTTGCTATTCACCTATAATAATTAATCACTGTAAATAATGTAACTTAAAAGGAAAAGAAATTTTATAATACTTAATACGAAACTACTTTCATAGTTTTTAATGGTCAGGTAAACTTTTAATTAATAGATAAATGAAAATGGGATAAAAATACCATATATTTGTACAATGAATAATCTTTAAAGACCAAATGAGGCCAATGTGAGGGGGAATGACATGTATTAACTAACAGTGCTCTAGAACTATAATTGTTTTGTTTAGTCCGTATGAGGATAGTGAGAAATGGAGAAAAGTACAGGTAAATAAATAGATCAGCTTAAAGATTTGTTGAGTACTACATTAATAGTTTGCTGATCCCTGATTATCCTATTTCTCTTGCTTTTGGGCATCACAGCTTTATTCATCAGCTTATTATGTTCCCCAAAAGAAGTTTGGGAACATATTGTTTTTACTTTCTTTTTTTAAGTCGCCCGCGTGGCGCAGTGGTTAGAGCGTCTGCTCTAGAGTCGCGAAGTAAGGAGTTGATCCTTACATCGCGGGTTCGAATCCCACTGTGGGACGTGGAGACCGGTCCTTCGGGTGAGATCGTATAAACCGAGGTCCCGTGTCGCAGTAGGTGCTGGCACGAAGAAGACCCCTAACTTCTCAATGGCCGTAAGTGTCAGGTATAGGACAAAATTTGCAGCTCTCCACCGGCAAGTGGTGGCGTCTCCATACGAGTGAAAAATTCTCGAGAGGGACGTTAAACAATACACAAACAAACAAATCTCTTTTCAAAATTTCTTCTCCAGTACTTTTTTATCCGCGAGTGTTCTCGGAAACTACTCATCCGATTGAGATGAAACCTTTTTAGGGTTAACTGCATATGGCATGTTGTGTAGATGTGCGGAACAAAGGTCATTTCGTGCGCACTTGCATGCACGTGCGTGTGCGTGCGAGGAGTGAAATGACTAATACAATTGAAACAGCTTTAAAATTCCTATTTTATATGCTTTGAAACTTATTATATAAATATATATTAGTGGTGTAAGCAACATGAGGTGGTTGAATTAGCAAGAACGCACGCGCATGCATGTGTGCTTCACTCTGATTGGCTGACACAAAAAATCTCATTATTAACCTTCTTGTTTTTGACGAAATACTTTGAAATTCAAACCATAGTCATTAATAAAAAGGTTCTACATTATGATATAAATGAGATATCGTGAAAATGCGCACATGCACGTGTGCTGCAATTTGATTGGTTTAAACTTTAAAGACTGTAAATTTTGTAGTTTTCAACAAAAAGGATGAAATTTAGAATGTAGATAGGCATAGCAAATTCCTACATTATGCTAGTATCAAAATTGAATGCAAGAACATGCATGCATTTGTGCTGCATTCTGATTGGCTAATATCCATATGGCTGTATCTCGCATAGTTTTCAATGAAAATGTTTGAGATTTCTTACATAGGTATTTATCGTGAGTCTCTTTACGAGGAAGACATGGCTCTGAAATCCGATTGGCTAATACTCAAAGGAATATACCGGGGTTGTTTTTCGATTAAATACTTCTGAAAATAAAGTGTAGATTTATTACACAAAAGAATTGCTTAATTTAATGAAGCTTGTTGGGAATGGGACCCATATGGGAGTGGGGAGGGGGTGTTTGGGAAACATCTGTAACGGTTCCCGTTACAATTAGCACTAGTTTATTTTATTTTAATCTATTTATCGTTACATCATACTCAGGTGACCGTTAAGGCCCTTAGGCTTCTTGTTAGAACTTATGCCCAACCCATTTGTAATTAAATATTATAATTAAAATATTTTCAAACCAACCAAACCATTATATAAAAAGGGGCTGAATATTATAGTAGAAATTTGGTTTTTATACTAAAAAAAAATCATGTATGTGTGCGGATCTAAATTTAATCGGTCATGCATCATCAAACATTGAATTGGAGTTTAAGATTTGAAGGGCTGGGGGAGTAGGTTTTTGAACACATTCCGATGTCAATCATTTTATTCTAAGGCACTGTGCGTTACCTATTCATGCGCGGATCCAAGAATTGAAGTTGGGGGGCTGCAAAAAATAGGCAGGGGGTCTGGGGGCCGCCTTTAGGCTCCCAGTGGGTCCAAGGCGAAGCCTTGGTAAGGACCAGGGAGCGAAGCCCCAGGAAGCTCCTGGATTTCAGAGATTTTGTAGGGTAAAAATGAGGTCTACTGAGTAGACATTTTTACTTTTTCTCGACGAAACTATGATTTACGCCAACTGACAATTTTAGGGGTGAGCCTCCCCCTTTAATCGGCCACTGCCATTTAAAGATCGTTGTAAAGCAGTGTAATTCATCAAGAAAAAAGCACTTTTTTTCACAGGTAAGGAGTGAATATGCGATAAGAGAATAGGTGGATTTCAATGGGGTAGAAGGTTTCAAAGAGTATTTTTGCGCCCCATGTTTTGGAGGCAATAGTAAATACATTCAGAAAATATAGGTTATTTGAATGACATGACCTAAACTTAAATGTAGCACGTAGTAAACGACAAAGACAAGGATGACCTGTAATTTTTCTTTTTTGTTTAATCTCTACTCATCCCCCCCCCCTTTCCTCCACTTTCAAGCTTGCATGTGACAACGCTTTTACACGTAATAATTTCCACATTCAGCGTATAAAAAATACAGAAATTATTTTTGCCTTTCAGTTTAATTTTTATATCATTCAATTTTTTTTAATTTAGATCTACATGTATATATGCATTCCACTGTGTCGGCGACTTCTTGTGTTATTGATTGAAATAAAATCTATCATGTATTTCATGCTGATTTCTAAGCTGCGTGTGGTAGGAAGCACTCAATGACACATTCCGGCGTCATTTCTAATCATTTTTCAAAAGTCATTTTTCTTCTTATTTTAACACTTTGTTGCACCATGGACCAAGTGTTATAGAAAATGAACTGACGTATCCGTGTATTGACAATGATTCGACAATTATTGGACCCATTAATGCGTGTCGTACATTCTAGTATATACGTAAGGCGTTATCGCTAAAAGAAACCGGTCTTACTCATTAAGTATATACGTATCCATGTATTGTTATATTCCTTACTACTGAGTTAACATTCCATCATAACTTCGATAACACAGTATTTTACATGTACTTCCAGAAAGAATTTAGGCCTACAGTGTATCTATATGCTGTTTCATTTAACAAAACACCCTCCATGAACACACTAGAGAGAGAGAGTTGTTTACATTAATTTTGATAACGGGTGTGACCGTATTTGAAGATATGAGAAGGGAGATAATGACGTGGATCATGTATTTTAAAAAACCGTACCGTCACGCCAGAAAAATTCACTTCCTGCTTAAAATACTTGAATATTTCGCTAAAGGAGTCAAGTTCATTCATTATCCTCTAAATGGATATAAAGACATCTTTGTACCTTGCGTTCCTCTTTACGCTTTCGGAATTCTTATCAACAGGTAATCAGAATTCATTATATCTGGTTATGGCGCTATTGTTTAATGTTTCATGCACATTTTTTTATGTACAATGTTTAATAACAACAAAACCGTTATATAAATACCTGTGTATGTATATGCAGGTTCAATTTAAGACAGGTGTAAATAATTAATCAAAGAAAAAAAAATCATTTTTTCTCCTCTTACTCTTAACTGACATAGGGTCTTTTTAAAGTAAAGTTTGAAGTTTGCTACTGTGTGTTTAATAACATATTTTAAATAACCAAACTGCAAGGAATTTTATAACTGGCATTCAAAGAAGCATTGTTGTTGTCTCATGGACAGACTGTTTACAGAGAATGATAACACTCTAATCTTATTTAAAAGGAGCCTCTAACAGTTTCCGTTATTTATAGCAATGTACATGTATAAGACGAGGTTCCTATTAAATAAGCAAATCTTTAAAAACCAACCAATAACAACAGCCTGTATTTACATCCTGACCTATTTTGGACACACACACAGTGTCCTTGGTTCTATCAATAAGATAAAAAGAAAAAAATCTAAATTTATTTGAACCAGGAAAAGCATTTCTCCTGTACAGATCTAGAATCCTTGTGACTTGCCATTTCCTGTTCTTGAGATGTTAATTTTAGTGTATCATCTTTTCTTATAGGTCCATTTTAAAAATCACATGAGCAATTGATATTCAGCTGTAACACTTATTTCAGAAAAACAAGATAAGGAAATAGAAACAACTGATAATCCCCTCTGATATAAAGACCATGGGGATATCAAAGATGTATTTGGTGAAGGTTAATGAAAGCATTTTCACAACTCAAAACTCTCTCTCTCTCTTTCTCTCTCTCTCTATATACTGAAAGGAAAAAAGAAACACAGGTAAACGTTTTAGGTGAAATACATGTAATGTTATATGTTTCAGACGCATCTTCTAGTATTCCTATCTAACATTTGAAATCATCTTTTTAATAATTAAAATATAACCAAAATCTCACTTGATTTTTACCAATAATTAATTAGTTATTGAAACTCATATGGCATACCCCCCAAAAGTGAAAATCCAAAATTCTCATTATCTCACATGTCCCCCTCGCGCATCTCACAACCTTGAATCTCCTCTGCATGGAGCTTATCAGTGTGCTTATCCTTCTAATAGGGATATTATACAATCCTTCCGACAAGGCAGCCATTAGTTGACCGAGACCAACTTGGACATTTTGAACCTTATCGTCCACGTAGTCCAATTTTAACAGATGTTCGATGAGAAAAAGATGGACTTAACGGAGATCAGTCAAGTGCGTAAATGTGATTCTTGACAAACCCAGACTATATTGCGCCGGGGGTTAACATGCCAACAAATAGGCAAACGACGCGTGCGCGAGTGAGATGAACACCTACGTAAAATTGACGAGCTCACTAACCAAAATCGCGCAATCGATTTCATTCAGTTTTGGGGTGAATGTAACGATTATGATAGCTCACTGTTTTGATAGCAGTTTTAGGGTAATGAGATGATTATACAGGTGGTAGGATGAATAGCCCGATCTTCACTGTGTAGAAACGAACTAGGGTAACGCACTTTACCCTAGTCCATGAGGCGATAGGCAAAAACATTTCACATTTTCTCATACACATATTGTTGATTTCTAGCGTAAAATTTTACTTTATTTTGCGCCAATCTGTCGGACACCTTCAGTTTTACATGCTCGCTTGGAGACTTTATTCATTTTTAGCGTAATTAAAAAGAGAATGCACGTCACAGTTTTGCTGCAGATTAGGGTAAAGTTTCCGAACTATTTATTTACGATTAGGGTAAAGTTTTTTTGGGAAAAGGGTAAAAGTTATTTATTCTACAATCTGATTATGCACGATTTTGATTTTTTAACTGCTTTATACAATTAATTAAATTGGAAAAGGCTTTCTCGAAAATGTTCAAGAACTGTTGCTTCCACAAATCATATACCGATTGCATTTTTTTAAATTTCCGCAATTTTCATATAAAATATAACTCTATTGTGAACCTTATATTTTCCGTTTCAGGAACATATATTATTTTATTGTTAAATAAACATACATGTATAAATGATGTAATTAATTTATTTGATTTAACTTTAGTATGTTTCCTGTATAAATTTAAATTTACTTTGCATTTTTTAATCCCCACTTTGGGCCAAATCATCGAAAATGAGCCAACAACCGTTGGCTAATTTGCATTTGTTGGTACTCGACAGTAACGGAGTTAAATTCGCATTGCCGGTAATTGAAATAAACTTTTATCAACTGAAATGAAAGTAACAAAGTTATCATGCTCAAAGTCCAATTAAACAATACAAATTGTGAGCAGAGCAAACAAGGACCTCTGAAAACATCAGAGATGGGAACAGGTACCATGGGGAGTAGGGGCCATATTTCGATCGGACACCTCCGTCACGTATCCTTTGTTTTAATCAGATAAACAGAAAATGTGTTCACAATTCAGTTTTAAGAAAACAACGAACTAAAATTTATATAAAAGACATCAGTCAACACTCGAGCAAACAACATAATGTATTTGCTAACAAGAATATTGCATTGACCATAGAATTTGCGAAATGTTGGTTTTAAACGAAATTTTTGATACCCTAATTATCAACTTATTCGTCAACAGTCTGCCTCGTTTTAGAAATTTTTCGTACGAAAACATGCTCCACTGGCTACATAAACCCTAATTGCAGGTAAAAATAATATAGCCCTACACAAATAAGGGAAGTTGGTGATAGAAGAGTTGGAGTCATCACGTTTATCGTAAACTTTTAAGCTTAGGTGTTAGTTTACCATCAATGTCTTTTTTGAGTAATACATGTACATCCAAATATGTAATGTGTCAGAATCTGTGGGATCTTTTATTGATATTAATGGGACAAATCGAATCAATGTTTGAATGAAAATGAATATTGTTTATTGACAAAACATCATCAATATATCTAACTGTTAAATTGAAGGTCACAGCAAGAGATTTCTTTTTTCACTTGATCGCAAACATGGAAACAAATGTCGGATTTTGTTTTAAAGTGTAAATTGTAACGATATCGAACAGTGATCAATCTCATAAATCCGTAAACAAAACGGAACATATAAATGTATTGACAATGTGCAATTATGACGACAGCTATACTAGTTTTATCAATATCTATTTACAAAATGATTTTGACAAATATGATGTAATATAGTAGTCGAACTAAACACTTCCATCACAGAAGAACGCACTTTTTGTTCGGAAAGAATTTCTATGCGATGCTATGGAGATTGAACTCAATTGTTACTGATTTTCTAAGAATAATTTATTGAATGCTTGAATACCTTTTTTTTTCTTAGTTAAGAATATTTTAAGGTGTAATTTTTATGAAAAAAAAAAAAAAAAACCCACACAAGTTTTCTTAATCTAAGCCCAGGTTAATATGCATTTATCCTACTCTTGGACAAATGCTTTGCCAACGTTTTCTCAATAGGAACAGCAAAGTTTCTTTTGCCCGTTTTTCTAGGGTTAAGCGTATAAGTGCTAGTAAAACTAGAGGAACTGTGAGCACTAAGCTCACAAAATAATACCCCCACCTCCCATATGTTTATAATGGCAAAGTCCATGTTTTGCTATGGGAGAACCGAAATAAGTGTCCGATCAAAAAGTAAAATAGGAGCTGCACAATGGCACTATATGATAAAGATTTTGTGCAAGTATCATTAGATTTTATTCAGTTGTATAGGAGGAGTTGTGGGTAAGAGATATGTACCCGTCAACATTATAGAAAGAATGGCAGTGTTCTATGTTGTGCTATTGGAAACCCGAAATATGTGTCTGATCAAAAGGTAAAGTAGGAGGTGCACAATGGCACTTCGTAACAAAGATTCTGTGAAAGTCTCATTATATCTTATTCAGTGGTATAAGAGGAATTGCGGATAAAACATGTGTACCCCAAAGCGTAACAGACAAACGAATGGACGGACGTACAGACAGATGGACGGACGGACACCCCATCACTATACACCCCCGCGTTTCAAGCGGGTGGAGGGGGGTATAATAACATTTTCTGTATAATATGAAAATCTAAATACAAAAAAATAATCGAGAAAGAAAGAGTATACACATAAGTTGATGACACAAGGGTATTAACCATCTCGTTTAAAGTCGACATTTCACAAATTCTATGGATGATATAATGACCTTGTTTGCAAATATAATTCATCGTTAAGTCGAATGTTGAATGACGTCTTTCATACGAATTGTTAAGCCATTTTTTCCATTTACCTATTCATGACAAAGAGTACACGGCGGGTTTTACCGGTCTACAGGGTATGCTCACTCCTCCATGGCACCTGATCCCACCTCTGTTTTCACTTTTCAGAGGTCTGTGTTTGCTCTGCTCATGATTTGTATTGTTTAAATTTGATTTTGAGCATCGTTTCTGTTCGTTATTTTCACATTTCATTGATGACTTTTTAATTGATCTGTAGATATTTGGAAAGTTTTTCGTCGTATTTAAATCAACAGAACACGGTTTTCAAGACTCATTTTTTTTATAAACAGAAACATAAACTGATTTGAACAAAATTTGGGAATTGTGCTCTTCCAGAAATTGTCAGCGCACTGAGAATTTTTCAATTGCATAATGTTTGGTGCAATGAACTATGAATTTACTTACAGAGTGCATTTTGAGTCTGCTGAAATAGCATTTTTTAAACCCTGAAACAAACAAAATAACATTTTACACATGCTTTACCCTAATCACTCAAAGAGATCACAAAATATTTACCCTAGTAAATTTGAGTTACCCTAATCTTGTTCAAATTTTCTACCCGTAATTTGGCTTCAATTAGCGAAGATCATGCAAAATTTTTGCAATAGTGACGCACTTCTGTTTAAAATACTTAAAATAAAACCACCCATTTCATAATGTAAGCCAGTATAAGGCGTAAACTATGTGCAAAATAGTCGAAGCTTATTTGCCTGTCGCCATCTTGGACTAGGGTAACGCACTTTACCCTAGTCCGTTCCTACACAATAAAGATATCCCTCTGACCAATTTTCATAATTTTCGCTTATGCAGTCAAACAGTTTTGGCATAGATCTATTATGTTACCCTGCGTTTCTTTTTTCATTTCAATATATATATAGTTTTTCATCGAGCTAAATTAGTTATATATAGTGCAAGAAGACTCCATGCTATATGGTTTGAACAAAATTTAGGATGCTTTCATACATCGCAAAGTTACCTTTGATACGGCATAAATGATACGGCTTTAAGATAGTTGTATAACTAATAACTTCCTGAAGATGCAGTGATTTCGGTGCTCAGTGCTCTATTTTTTTCCTCCTTTCTATCAGTGTTCTGTATTGTTAGTGGTCTTATGGTTTTTTATACCCCCGCTTGAAAAAGGGGGGGGGGTATAAAGTGATGGGGGTGTCCGTCCGTACATCCGTTAAGTTAGTAACACTTGAGAGTAGCCATCACTTATTCGCAACTCCTGTACACCACTGAATGTAATTTAATGAAATTTTCAACCATAACTTAATGAAACTTTCAACTAATGTTTTTATATTTTATATTGGCTTTGTGTCTATTTTACATTTCGTTCGGACACATTTTGGGGTTTCCTATAGCAAAACATGGACAATGCCATTCTTTTTTTTATAATATTGACGATACGATCCATCTCTTATCTGCAACTCTTCCTATACCCCCAATAAATTATTGAGACTTTCACAGAATCTTTATTACATAGTGCCAACAAGCATCTCCTGTTTTAATTTTCGATAGAAAGATATTTGGGATTTCCCATAGCGAAACATGGACACTCCATCATTCTTTCTTTAACATTAGATTAGCTATTTTGTATCAGCAACTCCTCCTTTACAAATGAATAAAACTTAATGAGACTTTTATGGATATCTTTATTATACCTGCATATTTTCTAAAAATCTGGTGGTGTACAGTAAATGTGTAATTACGTTTCAGAGTTTTTATTTTCATCCTGGGGGCCAAATAGAAGTTGAAAAATGACGTTTTCCTACAAAAACCTGGTTCCCAAAACTCCTCTTACATTTACAGTTCTTTTGCAAGATGATTAGAGGTGACCTGTAAATGTGCAATAAGGTTTTAGAATTTTCATTTTCTTCTTGAGGGCCAGATGGGGGCAAAAAAGTTTTTCATTCTACAAAAACCTTGCTCCCAGAAATCCTCATACATGTACATATTACACATTAGCCATTTCATTTTTTTCAAGATGAATGGAAATGTCCTGCAGATGTGCTTTAAGGTTTCAGAATTTTCATTCACACCTTTTGGGCCAAATTGGGGTCGAAAAATGTCGTTATTAAGTTCCGGTTTATTCTTTTTATGCCCCCGTATCGATGATTCGGGGGTATATAGTTTTTGTCTTGTCCGTCTGTCTGTCTGTCTGTGTGTTTTTCTGTTTGTCCGCAAAAACTTTAACATTGCTCATAACTTTTGATTGGTTGGAGCTATGGCTTTCATATTTCACATGTGTATTCCTTGTGACAAGACCTTTCTTTGAGTACCATCATATTTGACCTTTTTATCTTGGCCTTGGAGTTTGACCCCGTTTTACAAAATTTTACCGAACTTTAACCTTAGCCATAACTTTTGAACGGTTGGTGCTAGGGCTTTCATTCTTCACATGTGTAATCCTTGTGACAAGACCTTCCTTTTGATACCAACAACTTTGACCCTTTGACCTTGAAGTTTAACCTACTTTTGAAAAACTTTAACATTTTCTATAACTTTTGAACGATTGATGCTAGGGCTTTCATATTTCACATTTGCAATCCTTCTGACAAGACCTTCCTTTGGATACCAACAACTTTGACCCTTTGACCTTGACCTACGAATTTGACTTACTTTTGAAAAACTTATCCTTGGCCATATCTTTTGAACGGTTGGTGCTAGGGCTTTCATTCTTCACATATGTAATCCTTGTGACAAGCCCTTCCTTTAGATATCAACAATTATAGCTCATTGACCTTGACCTTGGAGGTAGACCTACTTTTGGTAAACATTAACCTTGGCCATTTCTTTTGTACAGCTGGTTCTACATGTAGGGCTTTCATACTTTGCATTTGCAATCCTTGTGACAAGACCTTACCAACAACTTTGACCCTTTGACCGTGACTTTGGAGTTTGACCTTCTTTTGAAAAACTTTAATCTTGGCCATATCTTTTAAATGGTTGGTCTAGGGCTTTCATATTTCACGTGTGTATTTCTTATGAGAAAGACTTTCCTTGGGCACCATTAATTTTGACTATTTGACCTTGATGTTTGACTTACTTTTGAAAAACTTTAACCTTTTTCCATGTCTTTTCAATGGTTGCTGCTAGGGCTTTCATATTTTTCAGGTATATTCCTCGGGACAAGACCTTAATTTGGGTACCAGCATATTTGATTTGCATTTGAGAAAGTTTAACCTTCGCTATAAGTTGCCATACGGGGGCATCAGTGTTTCACAAACACATCTTCTTTTTCTTCTTTACAGAAATTATTTTTTCTGAAACTTCCTCTTTAAAACAGAAATTACTTCATCACAATCTTTAATTTCAGACACAAGAAGCCCATGGTCATATATGCTCACCTGTGTACCTTATGCTCAATTTGATATATGTATACATTTTTTATGTAATTTATAGAATAAGTTTTGTGGCTTCTTTGCTACCCATGTACAAAGGAGCTAGAGTACATTTAGAGGCAAATATGTATGTTTATGTTCTGATCAGACAGATATTTGGGGTTTCCCATAGCAAAAACAGACTTTGCAATTATACTCATATGGGAATCGGGGTGGGGGTATAATTTTGTGAGTTTGAAGTGCTCACATTACCTCTAGTTAAATGTGCTTCTATATCAGATCATACTAAATGAGTTTTGATCAAAATGACGAACCTACATACATATATATATATATACATACATACATTAATACCCCTAAATGAATAGAGAGCGTCTTCATACCTTCCTTCTTATGATTGTGAAATTTTTATCAACAGGTACTTAGACTTCTTGCCAGTGTTTATAGTTTAAAGTACATTTTAATGTACGGTAATTTATAACAAAGAAACTATCATAAATATCTTAAGATTTATAAGTACAGTGTAGGTACAGTTAAAGTCACGTGTAAATAATCAATTAGTGAAAAATTCCTAGATGCTCTTCTCTTACTGAAAATGCTTTTCTAAGTGTGGGTGGGATGGGGTAAAGTTTGACATTTGCTACTGCATGCTAAATAACATATTTTAAATAACTGAATGGCAATGAATTTTATTACGTTTTATTATTCAAAGAAGAAAGAATATTTTCAGGACATTTCAGAACATAAATCTTATTTAAATAATGCTCTTACAATTGCCGTTATTTTCGTTATTAAGAACAACGTAACATGTATGTGACGAGGTTCCTATTCATAAAACAGCCAATAACAGCAGCCAGGATTAACGTCCTTGCCTAGTTTGGACAGACACGGAGTGCTGTTCATAACACTGTTAGACTGCCGAGCTCCATCTTGCTTTTTACCCATCAAAAGAGAGAGAGAGAGAAAGAGAGAGAGAGAGAGAGAGAGAGAGAGAGAGAGAGAGATTGAAATAATACTTAAATTGTACCAGGAAAAAAGTTCTCTTGTTCATAGCCCTAGTGCTTGATTGGTCATTTCCTGTTCTTGCTGCACTTGAGGTGTTTTAAAGTGTCATTTTAATTTTAATAGGTCCATTTTAAAATCCAATCACACGAACAACTGATGTTCAGAAGTAACACTTATTACGTTCACATGATAAGGAAAAGGAAACATTCCAAGATATGGAATATTAAAGAAATTCAGGTCAAAATTTTCTCGCTCAGCATTATACCTTCTCCTAAACGTACAAAATGCTATAATGGTAATTTAAGTGTAATAATTGATAAATTATGATTTGAAGGAATTCTAGATATAGTAATTCTCTTTGGCAGGATAGCCTTGCGAATTGCTTTTACGATATTATAAATTGGGTTTACTTGCAAAACATCAAATGTGTGCCTTTAAAATGCAAATACAGACAGGCGCATTTCACCTAATTTTTAACAGGTCCATTTTAAATTCAGATGAACAATTTATATTCAGAAATTGAAAAGTAAAACATTTCAATAAAACAAGATAAGGAAGTCAAAACACCTGTTAAACCTATAAATATCATTGGAATATCAAAGATGTATTTGGTGAAAGAACCATTCTCACAACTCAAAAATATACTCGTTGTCCATCGTAAATTACTAATAGTAATTTTCTTTACAAGTAATGCACAATATTGTACACTATTTCATTATTGATAAATCGTATTTGCTGATACAGGATCGCTGTATCAACCATAGAATTGTGAAATGTTGACTTTAAAGGAGACTGTTGATATCCTTGTATCATCAACTTATTTTTTAATAGCTTGCATCGTTTTAGAATTAATCGTATGTAGCTTAGAGCAAGCTCTTGCGTATCGAATCAATTGGGAGACAAATCCATATGCAGGTGATAATGGTACATCGCTACATAAACTAGAGAATTCTAGACAAAATAATTCTCTTCAGCAAGGCAGCTTTAATAAATGTTTTCTTAACATAAGTGTTTACAATGTGCACACTGTCGTATAATGCAGCTTCAAACAACCGCTTTACATGTTATATGCAACATGCGAAGTTTTTAAGATATAACTAAATGCTTCCTTGTAGATTGAGTGATACTGTGTTCAGTATTCGATTTTTTCTTTTTTCTTCCTCATCTGTTTTGTGTATTTTTTTAATACTTCTAAATCAAATCATAGATTTCACTATCCCAAATGAAAACATAGACAATGCCCCTAGAAAATGACACTATCCCAAATGAAAGGAAAGTTACGACGCCCAAATGTAGAACACTGTGAGAAGTGCACGAAAAGTATACTAGGAAAAACTGCAAATATCCTGAAAAGTGTTTAAATTACAGTATCCAGAATTGATTTGGAAAAATATTTGGCCTCATTAGACAGGAAAGGTCGTATTTGCTGTAGATACCTTAATATACGCTAAGAATTTATTATCGCACAATTCTTTTGCAAAAAAAAAAAAATAAATAAAAAAAAAAAATAAAATAAAATAAAATAAAAAAATAAAAAAGAAAAAAAAATCACTTTTATTTTGCCGAAGTAAAATCTTGATAAACTGCCACTTGCAAATTCAAATTCCGGCAATTTTAAAAGGCCTTCGATTCATTAGGCAAAATTAAGTACTCATGTAAGATATGGAATATATGGAATCTATAGTATTCAATCCTATATGGCTACAAATGAACTATTCCTTTAGTACATGATTTCGTAGATAGTATAAAAAAATCCAGAATAATTCTCAGCTTGTTCAGCTATTCAATAAAATTTAATGAAAATTTCACAGATTTAAAATGACAATATCACTAAGTGATGGTATCAATGTGATTAAATTTGACCGTTTTATTTTAGGTGCAAGATCAGGTCAAGGTCTTCATCTTTTTCTTTGACATCAAGAATAAAAAATTACTGTTGCAAATCATTTTATGCCTCAATTTATTTTAAAAGATTAAATATTTTTCTTTTTGCCTAAAAAAAATCTCATCATATACATGTAAGGTCCATCAAATGATACTACCGAATTAAGATAAAAAAATATAACTAAAATAAATATTGGCTTTCCGAATTTCCTCTATTTTAATTAAATTTATAGAGAATATTAGCTATTTTGATATTCTTCATATATTTAAATTTTTCTTATTTTCACATATGGTAAAGAAGTCAGGTATACAAAGTGATACAAAAACAAAAAGTTTAGTAGGAGAGAAAAAGCACTTTTTACTGATTTTTTGCTCAAATCTGTTCTTAGATCGGAAGCTTTCAAAAGCTAATAAGACTGTAGTTTGTTTAGAAAATTGAAATTATTTTAAATATTTTTTAAAACTTTAGTCCAGAGTGATGTTAGTCAGTTGGAAAATTTCATTCAGTCTTTAATTGTTTTAAAAAATTAACCAATTTCAATGTTTTATGGTCATTTTAAGATGCAGAAAAGGAGACATTTTTATACGCCGCTATTACGCCAAAAATATAATAGTCCCTGCTAGATAAAAAGAATCCCTCCTTAATATACAAGTCATAAAGAAATACAGTGAAACCTGTCTATATAAACATGATGTTGTGTATTCCGAAATCTTGCCTATTACAGTGTAAGCTTTATTTCCCTTTCAGAAATTGTTTAAAATATTGACCAATCCGGAATGTTGTCTAATCCGGCCAAAATCGATGGAAACAGTGGTGTCCCGTTTAAAAAAAATGAACTATATATAATTAATTTAGACTCATTAATTAACATTATTCAATAGATTTGATAAGGTGTGCAAATTCTATGCATGCGCTTACAGGATAATATTTTTCATCTAGATGCCTGTACCCCGAGCATATCTGGTTCATCCTCTGTTTCCATTACGGTCGGTGGAAGTCGTACCTTCAGCTGCAGTTATTCATCATGCAATTCAAACAGGACAATATCTTGGCGACTAGGTTCCGTAACTCAGACAACTAATATAACAGTGAGCTACAGTTCGAGCATCAGTTCCAGTAATGTAACAACTTACGGTGGCAATAGTCAATTCCAGTATTATCCGTCAAGACCATCCTCCAGCAGTCTTAACACAGTAAATGTGTTTTGTTACGCAGGATCAGCAAGTGATTCTGTTACAGTGTCCAAACAATGTGAGTGATGGGCTTATTCATGTATAAACAGTATCTAATTTAAACTTTTAAAAAAGTTTAAATTTGTTTTACTTGTTAAAAATACCTCTACATTTAAAAAAATGGATATAGCTGTATTCCTATTATTACCGAATGATTATTCAATTTATTACAGTAATTGATTATGTTTAGATGGACCTAACGTTCCCACTTTAAGCAGAACAGGAACCATAACTCTAACCGAGCATGAACCCACTCCTTATATTACTTGTGATTCAGCTTGCAATCCAACATGCACGTTTAGTTTTCTAAGAGGCGGATCAACACGTGACATCGGGGACTTCTTCATATCATCAGTTAAACGAACTGACGCCGGAATTTATACTTGCAAGGCTTCCAACAGAGTTGGTTCTAAAATCTCCAGCATGAATTTTGATTTGAATGTGCAATGTGAGGGAAAATTTACTAAATTTAATTTCTAAATGTATGCATTTTAATATGCTTTAGAAAATTATTTGCCTGGGGGTTGTAGTTACTGTTTAGATTTTAAATTTAATATAACAGGACTACGATTTTGATTGTCTTTATTTCGAATACTGGTAAGAATTTTTACATTAATAACTAAAGAGACTTGATTTTCTTAATAAATTTTCTTATATATCTCTATGATTTGAAAGAAAAAAGGATCTGTTACAACCACGAATTCATTGAAGCTTTGGTTTTTAACATGATTGAAACATTCTAATTCAAAGTGAGTAAATGCCTGTCAATTCTTTCACTGACAATTTTTTATTCTTTCAGATCCTCCCAAATTTCATTTGTCACGTTCTCCGTCTTCCAGTCAAGTTGAGGAAAGAACTTTCGTTACCTTTACATTTAGACCAGTATACAACGGCATTCCCGATATATACACGTTCCAACAATGTAATCACACTACCTTCAGCGGTGAATTTCTGAGAAGTATCTCTTACAGTAAAACATCCTCTTCTCAGATTGAATTTTCGCTTCAAAATGTGTCAATCACGGACGGAGGGAGGTATACCTGTGCGATGACCAATAATATTCCGTTTAAAAACGGAAGCAAAATTGTGACGGCATTTTCTGACTTACGAATTAAAAGTAAGTTAAAGGGTTGGATAAGTCGTTAGTGCTTAAAGTTTATGTAGAGTTTTATAATACATGTATATCAGCGGTCAGTTTGACACTAGTATTTCAACAACAAAAAAATCCCCAAGAAAACAACAAAATGATTTTATGTAGAAGTCGCACAGAAAAGCAAGACATAATAGGATTGGATAAGTAGTCGAAGTAATAAATATAATCAAGCAGAAATTGAAAATTTGGTTTAAGTTTTACATTGAAATATGCAGAAAACATCTTTAAAAATCTTCTTCTCAAGAACCACTGGGCCAGAAAGGCTGAAACTTATGTGGAAGCATCCTGGGGTAGTGTAGATTCTAATTGTTCAAATCATGACCTCTGGGGATAGGGCGGCGCCACAATAAGTACAACGGGGTGTGTGTGTGTGAGAGAAATCAGGTGAAAAACAGCAAGGCCAAAGTTACTCAGGTGAGCGTTTGGCCCATGGGCCTCTTGTTTAAAAGGTTATAGTCATTTTCCGTGAATTCACACACACACAGATTTAGGTGGGATAACTAACTGTGGTTACACAACTTAAAACTCCTTTCATAAAGACATTTCATAATCAAATTTAAAATTTCTACAAAAATTGACAATGACAACGTAACATTGTCACTGTTTTGACAATATAATATGAATATTTATGTAACATTTAGCTCCACCTATAATTTTGATGGATACCAAAAATAAGACGCCCATTGGTGACGGAAATTGGACGTTAAGCGTAGATTTCATCAGTCTCTATTACACACCGGAGATTCTTTGGTTCAAGATCGTAGAGGGCAAAACTGCAGATTATGTGGAGAATAGGAATGTAAAACCGAGATACCACACAATGAAAAAGGACAATGTCAGTTATAGTATACCAAGCTTTCTGTAAGTATTTATTTATTCCATCATTAAATGTACACTTGTATGTATAGAAAGTTTATGAATTCAAAGTATTCTGTCTGCAGATGGTATTTTCACACATAGGGGTATAATATACAATTTGATTTGTTCTTGTTGTTGTTGTTGTTGTAGAACAAGTATAAAGACCAAAGACCCCGGTAAATACTTGACGTTTATAAACAATTCAATGGGTAATGCAGTTGTCCAGTATCTCATTGCATCTCCAGGTAAATTTAGTATTGTTTTTATATTGTATATTGTATATACCGCCAGCTCCAATAATGCTATTTATATATTATGTACAATAATTCATGTTGAACAGAAATACATGTATATGTATGCAACGTAATTACATGTATAAGATTTGCGTTACAGTACATGTATATTTATGGTGGCATATACATGTATATTTGTGCCGCCCATTTGCAAGTTAATTTTTTAAATATTCCTACTTTACTTACAAGTTAATTATGTCAGTTTGCAACTTAACAACTTACTGAACACGTCGTCATGCACAGTAATACTTTTTACGGAACAGAGAGTGTACATTGATTAATATATACTTTATTAAAAGTATTAATTTTAAATGAATGAATTGTGTAGAAATAGGCATTTACTGGATTTGAATACTGCTTTTAATACTCGTCACTTGTATATGGTTAATCCCTTGGTTGATTCTTCATCATCCTGAAAATATAGTAGAGTAGGATTTGCCCCATAGCCAGTCCCCCCCTCCTCCCCCTACCCGGAATCTGTACTATAGAGTAGGATTTCCTCCCGAGGGGAAATCTCACAATAGAGCCAAATTTCCCCCTTGATCTTTCTTAAAGTCGGATTTTCCCCTTGTATCAATACTTATATCCTATCTACAAAATTTTGGCTAAAAGTTTATATGAAAGTCAACTGATTTTTTAATGGAAATACGAGTGTTTTCGATTCAGGAACTGTCAAATGTAGTTTTAAACTAAAAATGATTAGTTTAAATTATTAAGTCTCAACCCAAAATTTTAACTCATAGAAAATTATAAAATTTGTTCACTTAAAAAATTCTAGGACTCAGTGTCTCAACACATCTCTCGACGAGTAGGTAGCTGTTTGTTCAGGAATTTTAAAATGTATATCAGGCCACCTTTAGTGATTTGATGATATGTTAATCCTTTGAAGGCCTAGTATATTATTTATGGAGCAATCCTTTATACAAAGAGTGTGAGAAAATTCTAAAATTCATATTATTAAGAGATTCCACATGTCATTTTGTGAGTTTTTAAATCGAGTACTTCTTCAAAGACCCAAAAATTAATCAATTCAAGAAATATGCTTTTGCAAGCCGAAGCATAAATATGTCCCCTTGACCCCTGCGGTGTAATATTGAATTTGAAAGCAGAGAGCAAATACTCTGTTAAATTTTGCAAAAATTCATTTTTTTTAAAGAATGATATGACAAATTTTTAGTTTCATGGGAACGACAACTATTTGGGATATATTCAAACTCCAGAAACTTGGAGAGACATTCACACATCAATATTATGTACATGTAGTTTGAAATACAATTGGAGAAAAAATTAAATCCCATGGATACAGTTAAAAATTTGTCAAATCGATTACATTGTACCCCTTTTTTAGAAGCCAGTTTGACCAGATGAAAAGAATAAGATTTTAATGCTTCAAAAGAATTGATGGTCAGTTAGTGAGGAAAAGGAAAAAGCAAAATTTTCAATTTTCATAATTCATATTTTCATTGTAACTGGGTGCCTTTTTTGAAGAAGGGACACTTGTAACAATGCCCCCCCCCCCCCCCCCCGTGTAAACATATAGCCATATTTTATTGGGGGAAATTTGACTCTGGGGAAAATCGCACTCTATAACTATTACACATAGTAGGATTTCCCCCCGGAAAATTTACTCTGATATAAGATTCCGTAGTGGAAATCCTTCTCTAGAGTAATTTTTACGTGGGGGAAATCTTGCTCTAGAACCAATTTTCCGGGGGAAATCCTACTCTGGAGCCCGTTTTCCGGGGGGAAAGATTTTACGGGGAAAAACGTACTTTACAAGACTGGTAGATTTGGCACTTCTTTTTAAAATGCTTCACAAAAATTAAAATGTTATGTCAAGAAATGACTAAAAATCTAGCAGTCAAACTAGCAACAAAAGTAGATTTTCATGTCATAATATACAGGTATCAATTTTGGTAGTATCGTTTTTGAAAAGGGGGGGGGGGAGGGCGGCCGGGAAAAATTGACACCTTATCTGAAAAGCCTTCGACAAGCAAGAAAAGTTAATTGTCCAAACTCCAAAATCCAATTTCTTGAAAGAGGGGCGGGGGTTAGGTTCCACCTTTTTCCCACAACCAAATTTTATTAATTTACCGCCACATCCATGTTTTAACTTAATTGCAGCAAAAAGTGGGAGAGGGGGGACCAGCCTTTCAATGAACATTTTCAACGGTAAAATGTTAAGTTTGGAAAAAGTGGGATGGGGGGCATGTCCCCCTGCCCCCGATACTACGTGAAGTTGCACATAAACATAGTTAAGTTATAATAGTAGGTAAGTAAATTATTTATTATGGTGACAATGTGTATTGATAACAATTATACAATATATTTAATACTAATAAACTTAATTTCTCACACTTGGCCGAAATGACCTATATGTCACTGTTAATATTTTGACAATATATAGATAGGCACATAAATGAAGAAAAATGATATTAGAGTTTTCTTTTTGTAAAGTTTTGACGAATGTTAAAGGCATCAAATATAAAATTTGCAGTTTGTCTGGGAAATTTACATAAAATATCTGAAAAGAATGTATCATCTAAAGACAAATTTGACAATTTTTAAAATCTTATTTAACGAAAGAAGCCTATCCTCTTAAATTTATATAATTTACAGTGTAGTAAAAAAGTTTTTCGTTATCAATTTCGTTAGTGTTACAAAACTTGCAAATTTTGTTTTGGGGTGGCTCAGATTTATAACGTCCGGTTTCACTTCGAAGTGGCAATACACTGCAACGAAACATTGCCATTACTGATCGGATAGGTTTCGGTTAATCCATACTGACGTACTGCTCCAGTTCATATTGGTTTTTGAAGGGACGGTATGTTCTTAGTTTGGAAATATTTTGTAAATCGTCAAGCCATTGTGTTTTAATTTTCTGACGGAGGAGTCTTTCGACAAGTTCTATGCTGCATCTTGATGAGTTTGTGTATGTATACGGCATATTCAGAGAATCAAATAATAATTTTTGAGATCCAGTTTGTTATTTTGATCCCGATCCCAAAGGATAATCTTCGTCAGACGGTCGTTTTCTAGTGTTACCAGACGATTCCAGAATCGCAAGACATCAATCTGATGCCGATAGTAACATCTGAGTCGGTGTCATTTCTCTCCTGATCGGAGAGAATATCATTGGTCTGTTCAGCTCGCGCTTGCTTTATAACAATTCTGCCATTAGCTGTAAATCGAAATTGCTCGCCTTGTGGCATTTCGTTTAAGATCGTGCGTGCATTTAGTTCGATAAGTCTTTTAATTTGGGCTTTACTCGATCTGAGAAAGTCCGTTTTGAACTTTTTTATTTCTTGGAGTTTATGCTTTTCCCGCAACACTACCTTTTATTTACTATTAGAGAATACCGAGATCTTTACAAGGCCTAATGTTACCTTTGCTTTTCAAGCGGCATGCAGCCACGACGTTTACAATATCGTCAAGATGACCTACAATTTCTCGCGTCTTCCCCTCTATCGCATTTGACATTAGTTGCAATAAGTGTTATATTGGGGTCATCCAGTTGATTTGTAGGACTTTTTGCAATGTTTGCATTTTCAGGTGAAGGCTAAGCTCATTGTTCGACATTTTCTAACCGGTTAGCAATAGAATCAATGCTCCCTGACAAACTATCGATCTCATTTTTATGAATAGCAAGTTCAAGGTCAATATCAGTCTTCATTGCTTTGAAGTTTTCATCTATACTACTCATGAAATCGTTTCGAAACTTGTATAATTTGCTTTCTATCGTCGACTGTAAAGAATTCTGCCCTTTCTGTTACCCTTCAATAGCTTTAGCTATGATTGTGAACCGGTCGACGATGTCGGGTTCTTCATTTTCTCCGTCCCCATGAGAACTACCCGCGCTACCTCCTGCCGCCATTTTGACTGACATAGTTACTGGCTTCATAGTTTTACCATCTGATGATAGCTTCCGTTTGCTGTCTGACATATCATATAACATTTTTATGAAAAAGCCAAGCCTCCCAATGGTACTAATACAAGTCTTAAATATGATAAAGATGCTTCTAAACGCCAAAAAATTCAATCGAAAACGCAGCAAAAATCTGAACACAATCTATCTTTACGCATGCGCACCAAAACCTCATATAAATTATTTGTCAACATAGATATGTCATATGTCAACACAGTTCATTTGCATATTGATATAAATAAAGCAATTTAAAATATATAGTTTATAGCTTGTACCGTTTTATATGTATATATGTGAAATATAGCTGAACCTACCAAATAAAAAGTTTAACGTTATGCTACATGTATTGGACCTAAGTTTCATGTTGACATGTACATGTAAACAAGGAGCATGTTGATCAAATATGAAATACATTAAAACGCAAATTTGATGTATGATGTTTCCATGTTATATCAAGGAAGAAATTAATGTAACTGATGTTTTCCTTGAAGTACCCGAGGAACTCTCGAGTGATTCGGGAATTGCAATGATAGCTGTCGGATCTGTTTTCCTCGTCCTTAGTGGTCTTGTAATTGGAGTGGCCGTGTTCTTACTTTACAAAACTAGAAAACAAAGTACGTAACTGACCTGAAATGTAGAAAAGAAATTTCATGTATTTGTTAACAGAATTATGGTAAGTTTGGCTATGCAAAAAACTAATTCTTGCAATTCTTTTTTTTTTTTTTTTTTTTTTTTTTTTTTTTTTTACAGAGAAAGCTATAAAGAAGGTTGTTCGAGAGAAACATGCATCGTAAGTTTGTATGCGTTAAATTCAGCGTCTTTTTGCTGAAATTACCTAAATATTGTTTTGTTAGCAATTCAATTAACCAAACAAAAATGCATTTTTTAAAATGATAGATTATTTATTCCTCCCTCTATTGATGCTCTTTCTCCAACATCGACCGAGAACGATTATAGGGAACCAGAGAGGGAGGTGAGGGAACCAGCAGGGGAGGTGAACCCTATTGCAGTAGAACTAGAAATGCCTTCAGAACCACAAGGAGGTTTGTCTTCTTTTAAAGAAACATAGAAATTGTCATTTGAGAAAGTAAATTTACAGGTACTCCAAACTTCCTTTTATAACACAGACTGCTAGTTTCTCAATCAGACGAAAATGCTCCTAGGTATTTAGCAGATAAACCAAGTATATAGTTATGATGAAGAAAGGTCGCCTCTTCCAGAATTGTGAATATCTTGGCCCCTGGGTCAAGAGTTCTGGTGTTCCATTGTAGGGCAGGGCTCTATTAATTATATAGTGAAAGTGCATTTTTCTTTGAAATCTTCCTCTCTGCCCAGGGTATTTAGCAGATAAACCAAGTATATAGTTATGATGAGCAGGGGCAACTCTTTCAAAAATGTGAATATCTTGGCCCCTGGGTAAGGGTTTCTGGTGTTAGGTTGGAGCTATATTGAATCTATAGTGAAAATGGATTTTGGGTGTGAGCGGTTGGCAGGGGATGCTCACTCCTCCATGGCACCTGATCCCACCTCTGATGTTTAGGGGTCCGTGTTTGCTCTGCTCCTATTTTGTATTGTTTAATGGACTTTTGAGCTTGAATACTGTTCGTTATCTCCATATATTTCACTTGAAAATCTAGTGCTTCTGGGCATCTCGGAGGCAAATAGAGTATATAAAGGGGTGTTTTTACCAGATTTGGAAATTTTATATCCTTTGTTCAATTTATTAGTTTCTAGTGAAAGAGTTATTCCCTTTTGCTATTTACCTATAATTGTTAATCACAGTAAATAATGCAACTTGAAACGTCAATTGAATAACAGAATTATACAAGAAATTTTATAATGTTTAGTACAAAAGTATTCTCATAGTTTTTAATTGTCAAGTAAACTTTTAAATAATAGATAAATAAAAATGGTCCAAAACTACCATATCTTTGTACAATAAAAAATCTTTAAAGGCCAAGAGAGGCCGATGCGAGGGGGAATGAAATGTGTTAACTAATAGTGCTCTAGAACTATTGTTTTGTTTAGTCCGTATGAGGATAGTGAGAAATGGGGGAAGTACAGGTAAATAAATAGATAAACTTTAAGATTTGTTGTTGATTATCAAATTAATATTCTGCTGATCCCTGATCGATTATCCTATTTCTCTTGCTTTTAGGAAACACAGCTTTATTTATCAGCTTATTTTGTTTTAATCTATGGATTGTTAAATTATACTCAGGTGACCGTTAAGCCCTTGGGCCTCTTGTTTAGAATCAAGAGGCCATAACATATTAATTTAGATTATGAAAAGTGTTTAGGAGACCAAAAAAATCTACTTGCAGACCTTTGTAAAATACTGATCTGCAAGCGAAAACAATTTAGAAGCTTGAAAAAACCTCAGATGGCCAACTTATTGCACAATATTTTGCACAGTATAGTAAAATGCAACGAATTTGCACATTTTAATTTTTTCTCATAGGAATCGACAAATTAAATTAACCGATAAAAATACAGAAGATTTGAAAGAGTTTGACAAAAATTAAATGTTAATAGATAAAGATTTTTAAGTTTGATATAAATTTTCCTTCTTGATTAATTAATGATAATTAACCCCTTTTTAAAACACATTTTTAGCTCTCATAGTTCATAAATTGTTGAAAAAAGTTGATTAATATTTTTAAAAATCTCTTTTTTATTTAACTTCATTCCCTTATATAATTCCTCATATTATAATTTTTATAATTTCAGTGTCAAAGGTCATAAAACCACCTACAGAGTAAGTACATAATACAATAACTAAAATATGTGAAAATTGTATCTATATATGGCATACTTTTTTTATTTTAAGAATGATAATGTAATGCCTTTTACAACACTTCCAGTTGGTATGAATTTTTTCATAGTGCCTTGCTGAAAAGCCCTGCTTCAACATTCAAAGGTTAAATTGTTTTTGAGACTTCTGTTTATGAAAGTTACATTGTTAAATGAAGTATAAGTCAAAGAAATTTAGGTTACAAAAAAAGAAAAAAAAATACAAAGTACAAGACTTACTACTACTACATAATAATGAAATGTCTCATTTTCTCCCGTTTTATTCTTATATCTTATTTTCTTCTTCTTCTTCTTCTTCAATTAAAATTCTGTTATTAGATACTGTGAAATTTGTATACCAAGTTCTTTAGACCATAAGAGTCATATAGCCGACTACTTGCTGTCTTATTTCATCTTTGGCTAACTTGCCAGTGTCTCTTTTCCATATGTACTTCACAAGTACATGTACTCAAGAGTTTCTCATAAATATTTTAATGATTGTATAGGACCTTTTAGTTCTTCAGTAGACTTTTACTTCAACAAGGAAATACAAATAAATTTGAAGTTGAAGAAGGTTTTGTTGGTTTAGTCTGGATAAATAATGCTCTCCTGAAAAATATTTAACATCCTGGATTGTCAAACGTAAGCAGCGTTCCCTGCAGTTTGATTTTATAATTCTTAATTGTATTCTTTGTAGTAAATTCAAACAACAACAACACCAGTTAAAAGATGCTGTTTATGAAAACAAAGATTTTGCTTCAAAATCGGCAAAGAACAAATATACAGCAATTATTCCCCCCTGAGAATGAACAGGCGTCATTCTATGAAACGCCATTAAGTTTAACAGCAGCAAATAAAAAAGGCAAACTAAAGGAGAAAACAGACAGTCCATATGTTAACACTAAACCAAACAAAAAGAAAAAAGAAACAAAGCAGTACGCAAATGTTAATTATAAAGGAGGTATGTATACATTAACTTATTTTAATTATCTTTCTCTCAAACTGTAAAAATCTCATTCAAAATTTTAAAAAAAGTTAAAACAACCATGCATTTATTTTTTGATTTTATATCAAAATACAAGAGCAATTTCATCAGAAATAGGGCGTATAGTTACTTTGTTGTATTATGTTATATTTTTGCCAATTTTTATTGTGATTTCAATTGTATATCATTCAGAGATTTTGCTCCCCTTCTGTCAAGCGATAACTTTTGTATATCATTATAGGTTATATTATTTATCATATATTTTTTTTCCTTCGTATCAAGTGACCTGTTTAATTTTTCATCATAGGTAAAGCATATGAAAACCATCAACCAGTCTCGTAGTCCATAGATACAATACAAAATATATTGAAGAACAACTTATAATCCGTGTCAGATTACTTAATGTTTAAATGTCTTTCAACTGAGCAGAGGATACACTATCTGTATATAGTAAATTTGGTTTGTTTGAAAGACATGTGTAAAAAAAATTTTATATATAGAGAGCAAATTGCATTAGACCTAAGGAATTTCACTATTTGTGTCGTGCTGACGATTTGCTTGTCGAGAAGTTTAAATACTACGTCACATTGTTACCACATCAAAGGAAGTAACCGAGATCGCTTCTCTCCCACGCTAAAGTCGGTCAACTGCAATATACATCGCCGACGTATAACGGGTTTATAAAAGGGGACAGACAGTCCATCCGTTCTTTTATTGAATATTTCATGCACAAATTTTGAACAATTGAAAATAGAGCAGTATGCTTTTTTAGAGTCCATAATAATTGAAGTAATGCCATTATATATATGCCACATAAAATGTTTTGCCTGATCAAGCTGGATGTTTCCGTATCAGTCTTGGTCATGGATTGTAGTAGTTTGTTTCAAATCACTGTTGAAAATAATGATTTTTCTTTGAAAAAAAATATATTCCGTGTATGTATTAAACCATGAACTGAAGGACTTTAGAACTGAGTACATAGATCTACATGTATACCCCAAACAACCTTATCATGCGCGGATCTAGAGGGGGCGGAGGTGGTCCAGATCCCCCCACCCCTGGAATTTGCAGTTATTGAATTTATATACTAAACCAAATAAAAAGCGGATCTGTGTTAAGTTGGTTTGAAAAGGTACACACATCAACGACTCCCCCCCCCCCCCCCACACACACACACGAAATAGGTTTTTGACGTTTGGGCGATTTTACGTTACGAATACTTCTGCCAAGGTAATCCGTATTCATAATTGTCAATAATTATGTCAAAATGCTAAATTAGTATTTGTACATATCTTTGCTTAGAAAAGAAAAACGCATGTATGATAGCTTTTTTCTTCTCTCTCTCTCTCTCTCTCTCTCTCTCTCTCTCTAAGAAAACGTTTCAGCGGCTGCATACAGTCATGTATTTCACTCTATTGTATCATTATTGTGTGAAAAATAAATCTATGATCTACTATTTTCATTTATTTTGATATTATGACAAGATGGTTTAGCCTACGGTCTACATGTCATATACAAGAATCAAAAATGAAATCATATAAATTACAAATCAATTTATCAGTAGGCAAAGTTTAAGTTCATTCTCATTGCTCATACACGACAGACTGCCGCAGGATTTTTGAGAAGGGTTTTTTTTTAACAATACTGTGTATTACGTAAAAGAGACGCATTTTCGCAATCCTTTATAAAACTGAGAATGCAGGAAGTACATGTATGTATACCCATAACAAGGAACACAATACATGTACGTACTGAGTACTGCGTACGCGGAGATTTTGCAAACATCCTCCATTGTGTGTGTGTATGTTAGGGCGGGGGTAGAAAGAAAACAGGTGCGATTTCAACAACTATGGGACAACTTTATCACATATTAGTACAGTGTTTATTAATAATTATTTTAAATCAATCAAACTATAAAAACCAATTGATATTATTCCCCATCTTTGATGTGTTACATACAGCATATACTCGAGTAATTGGCGTCAAAAAGTGTGTGGGGGGGGCTCTCATTTCAACCCGATTCGTTTTTATCCCTTCAAGTATGTTAACGGGCACATAATATAAGACACCCCCCCCCCCCGGCCACTTTTTTATGGAACTCTAAATGACAGTTTTCTTTAGTCCCCCCCCTTTTCACAAAAAGTTTTTTCACTGTTATTATTTTTTTATGTATTGAAATTTTCATTCGGAGGCCTGTTTCACCAAAGCCACCTCCCCAAATTTTCTTTACAGTCCAATGTAAGCTCTTCCATGTTATTGTGCCTAAAAGTGACGAATATGAGAAAAGAAACCCCTTCTCTGCCCAATTCTTAATTTTGAGTTCTTTGAAATTTCCTATTTTTAAAATATATTTATCATGATAACCATTGTTCTACCTTTTGAGCTTGTCAAAGTCTTTTTTTTTTTTTTTTTTTTTTTTTTTTTTGCCAGCTATGTCTTCACTAATAAAAAAAAAAGCTACGTATCTGAGTAGATTAGAGGAGGGAATCGGGAAAAGTGAAAGGAAAAAAGGAAGTAGAGACGAATGTTCCTTGTTATAGCCTATATAATATATACATCTTTTCGCTTTTTTTTCTCTCTCATACATACATATTGTACAAATCTATTAGATTTCTTCTGTATTATTAGAACGTCATTCATTTGTATGAATCGACATCATTTCTAATTTAACATGTATGTCAATTTCAAATATTAGTTTTTAAGCAGCTTCAAAGCGTGTTAAACTATCTTATAAGGGTCTGTCATCTTAGTCATAATAATAAGGTAACGGATTAGTATAAGTTTTCAAACTTGTTTCCGAATCCTTTTTGATTTTTTGTACTACTTGCCTGTATTTTCTGCTTGTCATTTTCAGATAAAATATGGTTTAATCTAATATATACATCTTGAGGGAGAGGGTGTAATAAGTTTTTAGAACTTGTGCCCAATCCCTTTGTAATTAGAAATTACAATAAAATATGTTCAAACCAAACGAAACCAAACCATACATCTTGAGAAAATACATGCATACACTGCGTGTCCAATACTTTCTATTTCCATTGTTGAACTCTTCAAAAGTGAACTCTTCAAAATTAAAGGCGCGTTTGGTCGTCTGACTGGGACAGCATGGCGTGGCGGATAATACAAAACATGGCAATCTCAATCCAATTTTAAATGTAAAAATGTATTTGTAACCGGTTAACCGATTACTCGGTCGGAACGATGGAAATCGATTAGAAAATCTGTAATCGGTTAATCGGAAAAAATAAAATATTTGTTAAATTGAACACATTTTTAAAAAAAATATTTTAAAAAAAAATCTCTGCAGAAAGGATGATCATTTAGGATTTAACGGATCTAATTTGGACGTACGTGTAATTATAAATTTCCAGATAGAGACCGTAGCGAAATTGGTCAGTTTATGTACAGTGTTAATAACTGTGAAAACACCATGTCGTTACCCCGACTGTCCTGTAATTCTTTAATGATAATAATTAAATCATTGAGCACTGTGAATTGGTGTGTTTGTAGTTTTCAGTTTTCAATCCAATTTAATTATTAAACAAACATTGTAAATTAAGGGCTTTTGAGTTCACGTGTAGTTTTGATTATCATAGTGAAAATGCAGAAAGAGCATTTGTGACTTGTGCTGTGGAAAATTAGCAAAGATTTCAGGGTTTTCTCAATTTTTTCTTGCCTACTGAAATTTAAATAAAAAAATATGTACCCGTATTTTTCTCATCCAGAATCAAGACTAATGGAATGTTTTATCTTCTATCGTTTTATTTGGATCTATTTGTGTATATGGACAGAGCTACTTGAAAAGCAATTGTCAAGAAAACGTGCATTTTGATACGATTAACCGGTTAATCGGTCGGTAGGCCATGCGGTTAACCGATTAGCAATTCTGTAATCGATTGCCATCCCTAATATATATGCCTTTGTCAATGAGGACTACCTGTCTTATGTAATTGATATCTGTTATAACACATGGAATGATGTAATAATACTCATTTTGAGTGTGTTTATATTTTATTTTGCTTTACACCATTTTCAATAGATATGACTACACATATTTTATTAGTTTTTGAGTACATTATTAACATATATTATTTATATGATATTTCTACCAAAGTTGGTTTGAATATGACGTTAAATAAAAAGGTTATGACAAAAGTTTACATATTTTTTGGAATGACCCTCTAATTAACACGAAGATGTACACGTGTATGAGGTGTAGAACAAGGAAATAAAATATCATTTATCCACGATACAACTTAAAACACATATTTCAAGCAACACAAGCAATCGATCTATGATATAAATATTGTTGTAAATGTGTAAATATTAGTAAAGAAGATTATGTACAATTTTACGTTATTTATTTCTCTTGGCTCCGTTTTGTTCCCCCAAAATGTATTGTTTATATTTTTTTTTATACTTTGTTGTCTCTTCTTTTATTTGTATATTGATATTTGATGTATAGAACTCAAAAACCATTATTTTTAAAGAATAAGATCACACGAGTTAATTTTCAGATTCCTTGCTATCTGTTTCCCCTGTTGTCTGTCGTGCCTGTTATGAATTTTGAAACATTTTTAACTTTCTTTAAAGCTCCTTAAGCAGAGGTGAAAATCGTCCTTTTTGAATATGAAGTTTATAACCTCGTGTGATTTCAAAAAAAAAAGTTTAAAACACCCAAATGTTATGCAATCTTTTTTTTACTTCCTATTTAACTACATAACGAAGATAAATTTTCATTTATCATCCACCAGTGTGCAGCATTTAAGTTACATTATTAAGATGTATCAATCTTTCAAAAAGGTGTTAATTCCTTACTTTTAACTAGTTCTTCCTTACCGTTTATATTATCTGATTATGTAGAGCAATGCCTGTTTTACATGAACAAAAACATGTTACATTCAGGGTCAAGGGTTCATTATCACTGAATATAAAAGATGCAGTGAATATATATAATTTTTTCCAAGGTAAGTAACTCACAATATGTGAAAATTATGTTAACAAGCAATGAATCTTATTGTAAAACCATGAAATGTTATGATTTCACTAAATTTATTAATACTTTAATACATGTTGGCCAACTTAATAGATCGACATGTAAGAATGATGATTGCTGTTTGATACCCAGATGACCGTAATGTTTTCCTAGTCCTCTTGAGTGCTTTTGTTATTTCATAGATTTATATATTTATGGAAATAAATAATTATGTTTTGATAAGGAAGTTTGATCTTTATTTTAAGATATAAGTTTCTTATTCTGTAGTGTAAGAATATGCGTCTTGAATTTTCTGTCAAGGTTATCTCTAATTATATGAGCTGTGATTTCACAAAGGACATAATAATACCATATTCAGTTTTTCAGCATAACTGAAAACAAGTGAACTGTTTCTGCTTATTGTAATGAACACAAGTAATGTTTTATTTGAAGTGTATTGAATAATTTCTGGTTTTTATTACAAAGAGACCGTCACGGTAGCTCAGTAGGTAGAGCGCTTGCTCCGTGATCGGAAAGTTGTGTGTTCGAATCACGATGGCTACTGACCTAAGTCGATAAAAAAAAAAATAGGTAGCAACTGTTCCTTTGCCAAGCACTCGGAACTTTGAAGTGAAAGTTGCGGGTCCTTCGGATGAGACCGTAAAAACCGAGGCCCCGTGTCACGACAGGCGTTGGCACGATAAAGAATCTTCACTTCTCAATGGCCCTGAGTGCCGAGTAAAGGTCTAAATTTGAAGCCCTTCACCTGTATATGGTGACGTCTCTGAAAAACTGAAAAATTCTCGAATTGGACGTAAAACAAAATACAAATCAATCAATCAATATTACAAAGAGAACTTTAAATTACTGCAGTGCTGTTTCTGGTGTGCATTCCACAGCAGAAGGTCTGACTCCTTTTTGGTCCACACACACAGATATATATATATATATATATATATATATATATATATATATATATATATATATATATATATATGACTGAGAAGGAAGATTAGCATATGTTGCACTTCGCTTAATTTTGAGTGCCTAAATTTGTGTACGTTTACAAAAAAGCATTAGCTTTTTAGCAGGAATGTTGCTCCACATTTCATACTTTCTTAACCTTTTTCTAATACAGTAGTTGTTTCACTTAAGGATATTCTTGTTGATTTTACAATTTTTGTCTTCAGCTCTCTTACTCCTGTCCTGCGATGGTGAGTTCATAATGGCTATTTTTTGTCTCCGGATAAGTTTGGTTTTTTCCTTCGTCCAGGCAAGTCGCGCACAGTGCCGTGTAACTTGTATTTCCTATATACCAGGGTAGTCGCCTGAGACTATTCCATTGAACTTTAATTATTATAATGTTAAATGTTGTTGAAAAATGTTATCTTAATTTATGCGGAAAACCCTGTGAATCTAAAAAGTACAGCAAAGCTGGTTATTAGAATCTTTCTTGACCAGAGTAGATATAGCATTCAGATAATTATGTTCTTAGAACTAGGGTTTTTTTTATTTGGTCATTAGATCAGTCATTAAACCAAAGTTACTTAGATAACTGTGCAAGTGGCCAACAGGGTTTAAAAACAGTATATTGATATTGTATATGTTATAGTAAATTAGTGAAACCAGCGATTTGATGTATTTTCTGAAGTGTTCAGTCAATAAATGTAATTCTTGCTATTTAAGAAAATGCATATAATTTCTGGTGCGACTAGGGATTTCATGCATTTGGTGAAAATTGTGCACATTTTAACACGTTTTTACTTATTCTTATTTGTAAACATCTACGAGTTTCTAATCAATTCATATATTCTTAAAGTAGTTCAATAAAGAAATGAATTTCTTCTGTTTAATTTAGCAAAAGTTAAACAAATGTATCCCTTTCAATAGGTCTATGAAATATGAACATAACAAAAAGTAATCAAGCTCAAAAGTCCATTGAAACAATAAAAATGGGAGCAGAGCAAACAGGACCTTTAAATGCATCAGAGGTGACATCAAGTGCAATTGAGAAGTAAGCTTTATTAACTTTATATAAAAGCCTATCGACCGAGCACGAGGTGCTTAATCGGTATGCTTTTCTGCGAAGTATCTATGATATATATCCATAGATTGACCGTATGAAAGCGTTACATTTGCTATATTAATATTTAAAGAGATTGACAAAGCAAAATTTGACATACATGTACATATATGTTGTTTAACGTCCCTCCCGAGAATTTTTCACTCATATGGAGACGCCACCACTTGCCGGAAGAGAACTGCAAATTTTGACCTATACTCGGCACTTAGGGCCATTGAACAGTGAGGGATCTTTTTCGTGCCAGCACCTACTGCAACACGGGACTTCGGTTTATACGGTCTCATCCGAAGGACCGGTCTCCACGTCCCACAGTGGGATTCGAACCCGCGACGTAAGGATTAAACTCCTTACTCCGCGACTCTTGAGCAGATGCTCTAACCACTGCGCCACGCGGGCGACAGCAAAATTTGAAAATATGGAACAAACCTCAAGGTTTCTTTCTTTTCTTAACACACAGCTACTAAAAATCAAAATAAAGTAAGTTGTTTAAATGTCATAGTGTTTCATTTAAACCCGAAGAGTTATTTAGGGAATGTACCAAGTTATGTTTACAAAACAGAGTACATGTAGATCCATATAATAAGCATTGTTACGTCATACCCATTATTGCTTCACAGTAACCAAATTGAGTTGTTGACCATGCATCTGTTTTTAGAAAATACAGGTCAATCCGAGGTTTTTATTTATAATTAGAAAAACCAAGACTATCTACATTTGTATACACTGACACGTGAAACCAATCTAAGATATCTAATTCTAACGCTCATTACTACATACATGGGTATGAAAATAATATTATCTTATCTGTTCATCGATACTTTCTCGTCTTTGAACATTTCTTCTGGAGCGAATGTGGACGAAATACTAATACCTATGAATGTTTTTTTCTGATGCTAATTTTTGCAAAGGCGCCTAGGACATATTGCTTTCCCTTTCCTTGGGATAATTAGCCTTTTTCTAATAACTAAAAATTTTTTACTAAGCATTTCATATTTCAAATACCAAAATCATATAAATGTTCATTCTCCTGACGTGTTCTAATATTTTCAGGAGAGAATTTTTTAAAATACAAGCAAAAGAATACTTTCATAGTCTTCTTTTTATTTCATCGTTAATGAAGGGCGTATTTTGAAGATGCACAAAAGTTCAAGTAAAGGGCATATTCTGGAGATGAACATAAGACTGTAAGCTCTCCTAACTTAGGAACTACTTGTAAAATACGTTTTTCTTTTTAATTTTTCTCTCATTTTAGAAATGTGATATTAGAAAACCCGGACATGCTGTTGATAATTTTTCTTTCTTAGATCTTAACAATAAATGCAGACGACACTGCTGGGAAAAATATTAAAGACTTTTTTTTAAAATTGATAATATGAGTGGATAGAGAATATTTTTTCTTTAAGAAAGAAAGAATACATTGCTTTCTTTGTTTGTTAAAGTGGGGATTAAAGGTTGCAACGATTGCAGAAAACAGTAATACATTTTGCAAAAGCGGGTTATGTTACTTTTTCAGCATTTGTTGCAACCGTTAATCCCGCATTTACAAAGACATTTTATTGTTTATATTTATGTCAGTATAAAGAATCGTATAAAGTAGGTTTAAGTACGTTAAATATTGTATTATTGATCTGTACATCATATAGGCGCATGCTTGAAGGTAGATTGTGTTCAGATTTGTGCTGCTTTTTCGATGGAGTTTTCTGACGTTAAGAAGCGTCTTTATCATATTTAAGACTTGTAGGGCCTAAATTAAAATATTGGGGTTTTTTTGCCCTCAGCCGACCGACCCATAAAAATTTCCCCGACTCAAAATATTTTATTGCTCTTTTCATTTACAATTTTTTTATTTGAATTGTTTCAAGTCTGCTTTTATCCGGTTCAAGGCTGCTGATTTTACCTTCAAATTAATTAAGTCAACTTACATATTGTATTAAAACAAAGTTGGGTGAGAATTGAGCTTCAAAACAACATGAACAACAAAGTATTAAGTCAGTTTCATTTAATGATGGCGTGTTCAGACTTTAAAGTTGATAACCGCGGGTTCAACGTTTCTAAAAGAAATTTACAACAGGAATTACGTAATTTTTAAACTGTTTCTTTTTATATTACGATTTTTCACTGGATAGATTTTTTTCTAAAAAATAAAGCCCTATACAATTTTTTTCTAAGCCCCCCCCTAATTTTTTTTGCTTACATAAATTACACAATACAAGCAGGCAAAAATAAATAATCACATCATGACCCTATAAATTTTATGGCATTTTTAAGCTATAATGTTTTGGTATGATGAGTTTTCACTGGATAGGTTATTTTCCATAGAAAAATAATGCTCTATACATTTTCCACAAGTGCCCCCCCTCCCCCTACCTGAAAAATAACTCTTGTTGTGCTTGTTTATACAACAAAGTACTGCAGGCAAAAATATAAATAACCACCTCAAGACCTTATAAATTTTAGGCATGCACTGAAAACATGCCTATTCCTTTTTCTTTTTACCATAAAGAGCCCGATTCTTGGATTACCGTGCCCTTTTTAGAGTTAAATTGAACACTATTTAGATAGCACCGATTGAAATATATTCAAACCATGGACCCTTATGGTTTCAAACCATGACCCCTTATCGCGGCCATACCTAAACCCATGGTTTAGGTGGGGCCGCGATAAGGGGTCAGATATTTACATGGAATAAATAGGAAATAATATGTAAAAATCTTTTTCAAAACAGCAATGCAACAAATATTCGCATTAATATACAAGCATCCCATTAAAGTGCAGATTCATATTTGCCACAGTAGTCATATTGATATTCAAAATCCCCATGTAGTGTAGATTAAGTGTGAGTATGTCATGACCCCTTGGGGCTAGGATGAGCCAACAATTTTTTCATGGAAATGTGGAAAGAATTTTTTTTAAAACAACCTTTTGAAGAGGAGCAATAGTGAAAGTAACTCAGTGAGCATTATAGCCCTTAAGCTTCTTAAAATTTTAAGAAAAAAAAAATATTTTTCCTACCTACCTACCCATTCTTAAAGTGACAGTACGGCGCATCTCATCAAAAAACTGACTAGATAAAATTTTCCGACAAGATTTGGAATTTTTTTACTACTCATAAATGTATAAACTTTCAGAAAATTACAACTTTTACAATTAAATAATTTGGATTATTTCATTAAAATTAATAGTTATTTATGGGACGTAAATATATACATCGCAACGTGTTCGGGGTTCCACATTCCATGCTATGCACGCATGCGTAGTTTTCATAAACAAAACAGCATGGTTAGAGAGGGAATCCCGGTAGGCCTGCTACATTGACCAAGTCGACCAAAAAGAAAAAGAAACTGAAAATAGAACTTGAAAAAGCAACTTTCATGACTAAAATTTAGTTTGGGGATTAATAAAATCGCTGGATAAGGAAGAAACGGGAACTCGGCGACACTCACGCAGGGCTCTCGAAGGTTCTATTCGACAGGTTTGTTGATACTTGTTATCATTTCTCATTTTTCCGTCGCTTTCAAAGAAAAAAAATAGTGTAAACTTAACATTAAAAATACATCTTTGACTTATAAACATTGTTGCCATTTGAAATGCTAATTTTTTTAACTGTGCAGAAAAATATTTTGTTTGACGTTTGCCGCGATAACGTATGATTAGTTGGTTTTTCCTTTCTCGGACCCCAATACAAAATACGTAAACATTTGTACTTTCAATTCTGTTAAATTCGCCTGAATGCAGACTAAAATCTTTACGATTATTATTTTAGATTATTTTATCAGAAAGTAATGATAATTTGTGTTTTTGAAAATTGCTTTCACCTAATATTCATTATAACTGTAAACTCTACAGTGTAGGCACGTGCCGTTTTAGAATTCACGTGGTACAAATAAACAGATCTAAGATTGATTTTCCGGCAGATTCTAATTACGTTAATTTTGTTTGAGTAGAGAATATTTCTGTTTCTCAAACTGCTTACATCAACTTTATACCTTATTTCTTAATGACATATTGGGTAAATTTGGATGAAATAGCACACATCTTGCAGCCGTACTGTCGCTTTAACAATCTGGGTCGGAAAAGGGCAAACAAACAATTTTCTAATTTTGGCCTAAGTACCATTGAGAGACTTGATTTTGTTTATAAAAAAGTTACATAATATGTCAGACAGCAAACGAAGGCTATCTTCAGATGGTAAACCCCCGAAGCCAGTAGTTAATTCAGTCAGAGGAGGTAGAACGGGTAGTTTTCATGTGGACGGTAAAAATGAAGAACCCGATATCGTCGACCGGTTCACGATCACAGCTAAAGCTATTGAAAGATTACAGAATGGGCAGAATTCATTACAGTCAATGATAAAAAGCAAGTTAGACAAGTTCCGAAATGATTTCATGAGTATAGTATAGATGAAAAATTCAAAGCAATGGAGACTGATATTGACCTTGAATTTGCTATTCATAAAAATGAGATCGATAGTTTGTCAGGGAGCATTGATTCCATTGTTAACCGGTTAGAAAATGTCAAACAATCAGTTTGGCCTTCACCTGAAGATGTAAACATTGCAAATGTCCTTCAAACCCACTAGATGATCGAAGTGTAACACTTATTGCAACTAATGTCGAATGCGATGAGGATATTCTTGACGTTGCGCGAGAAATTGTAGGTCATCTTCACGAGAATGTAAACGCCGTGGCAGCATGCCGCTTGAAAAGCAGAGGCAACAGACCAGGCCTTGTAAAGATCTCGGTATCCTCTCTTACTGTAAAAAGGCAGTGTTACGGGAAAAGCGTAAACTCCGAGAAATAGAAAAGTTCAAAACCGTCTTTCTTAGATCGAGTAAAACCCCTACTAAAAGACTTATCGAACTTAATTCATGCACGATCATAAACGAAATGCCACATGGCAAGCAATTTCGAATTACAGCAAATGGCAGAATTAATGCATGTAAAAAGCAACCGTAAATCGAACAGACCAATGCAAGGATGTATTCTCTCCGATCATGAGGATGAGTAGGACAGAACCCGAACCACTAGTAGCCTAAGCATAGGACATTTGAATGTTTGTGGATGGACTTGATCAAATGAATAATTAAGAACTCAAATAATACAGAACATTAATTGTGATATTGCAGGGTTGAATGAAACACATTTAATTAATGCAGATGGTTAAGACTTAACAGAGCATGGACTTAAATCGATTGGTTTAACGCACTCACACTCATATTAAAGCACCGAAAGGCTCAGGGGGCGTGGGAGTTTTAGTGAAAGACTGGTTGTTTAACTCTTATTGTATTGACATTGTTGACAAATCTTACGAGGGAATCTTAGGAGTGCGCTTTGTAAATAAATACAACGATTGTACACTTGTTCCCTTTACTGTGTACCTTCCTCCCGAAATGTGCTAAAGGCCTAACCGACTATCCCATTCTAGTAGGATGCCATAAAGACAGCC
Source organism: Saccostrea echinata (assembly GCF_033153115.1). Taxonomy (NCBI): domain Eukaryota; kingdom Metazoa; phylum Mollusca; class Bivalvia; order Ostreida; family Ostreidae; genus Saccostrea; species Saccostrea echinata. Next base: position 2,182,857 of record NW_026889806.1, on the reverse strand, counting down.
CTCTCTTTGAAATATGTGGAGATAACGAACAGCATTCAAACTCAAAAGTCCAATAAACATTACAAAATAGGAGCAGAGCAAACACGGACCTTTAAGACATCAGAGGTGGGATCAGATGCCATGGAGGAGTGAGCATCCCCTGCCGACCGGTCACACCCGCCGTATGCTCCTTGTCGTGATCGGGAAATAACAGAAAAATCCGTCGACAATTCAGTGTGTGAATAATGGCCTAAGAATTAGTATGAAAGAAGTCAGTCAGCATTTGACTTAATGAAAGATTGTATTTACTGACAAGGTCATTGTATCAACCATAGAACTTACGAGACTGCTGATATTCTTGTTTCATCAACATGTTTGTCAATAACTTACCTCGTTTAGAAATTGTTCATACGTAGAGCATGCTCTTGCGTATCGAATCAACTGAGAGATATAAACCCCGTTTGTAGGTGATAAGAGTATATTGCTGCATAAGTAAGGGAAGTTGACGAATGAAAAGTTAAAGTCATCATGTTTATCATAAAGCTTTGTTGTTAGATTACCATTAACGTCTTTTTCTAATAAAATATCCAATTATGAAACAGACGTATCAGACTCTGTGGTATCTTTTATCTCAAACTCACCGGCATATATCGTGTCGACATAAGAATGGAAAAAATCATTGTTAATTGACAATATGTCGTCGATATATCTAAATGTCGAGTTGAAGGCCACAGCAAGTGTTTTCTTCTCTTCGCGTAAAAGATTTTGAACAAATTCTGCTTCATATGAATACAAAAATAGGTCTGCTAATAACGGGGTGCAATTGGTACCCATAGGAATTGCAATAGATTGTTGGAAGACCTGGTCTCCAAAAACCACAAAGATATTGTCAATCAGAAACTCGAGCATCTTTTTAATGTCAACTTCAGAGTACTTGTGTGTACAATCAGATTTTTTAACAAAGTAATTTTGCAAATGACAAATGACAAGATAAGTAAATTTACAAGTTCCATTTTTATTGAAAAAGCAGCTGTCAACGATGTCAGAAAGTCTGGACTTTAATTCATCGTGTCCATCCTTTTCCAATCTTTGCTTAATAATGCAAATTTCTTCTCTTAAGAAAAAAATCTAAGAATGCTTATATGCGATGTTTGTATTTATTGAATTAAAAGCGTGTCCTTAACTTTCATAGGATCTAAACATGAAGTTATTTTCAAAAGGTCACCTGGATACGTAGTCCATAAATTCATTTAAACCCACAGTCAGGGAGTTTCATACTTTCATTTAAACTTAATTTTGGCGTCTAAATTTGAGAAGAATTAACAATATCAATTTCAATTCACTTTATTGACAATTACCATGTCGGCATACAGTCATGACATAAAACAAATTAACAAGAATAATACATACATATACAAAGTGACAAATGTGAGTTGAACACAATAATGTTAGAGTATATTCACATATTTCTATGTATTCATTGTTGACTTCTTTTCTGGTGTAAGGGCACTTTTTCAAAAAACAACATATCCTTCTAGCAGTAGTAATATTTGTAGGATTGACAATTTTTCTAATGGAATTATCACTAGTATATGTGTTTACATTAAATATATCAGTATAATTGCATCTAAATTGGTCATACTTTGAACAGTATAGAACAAAATGTTTTTCATCTTCAATAAATAATTTAAATGAATAACTAAACGTTTTTCCCTAAAAATATGGGGTTTACAGTATCTGCCTGTTTCAATATACAGTGGATGGGAACTGATCCTTAATTTTGTTAATACAGATCTAAAACTTTTCTTCAAAGGCAGCTTTAAATAACTTTGCAATTTGTATTCATTTTGATTTACAATTTTACTATAAAAAGCTAACTTTCCAGAGTCTGATTTGCTTATATTTTTCAGTTGTTCATGTATCTTGTTTTGGTAATGCTCTTGTAATTTGTTTTTCAAGGTTGTGTGAGAAATATCCAAAGAAGTGATGTTTAATTTTTGTAGTAATGAAGACAGTTTTCTTTGCCAAGATATTCTAGATACCAGTTTTTTGTCTTCTTTAAATGCAGAAATCACTAAATAATTATTATAATCATGTTTGTTTTCCATTTCCTTAAGTCTCTTAAAATATTTAAACATATATTCATAACATAAATAGTACAAAGGAAAACGATCCATTTCACATAAAACAGCAAGATTTGATGCCTTTCTATGTACCCCTAGTATGTCTTTAAATATTAAGTGTTGTGTTTTTTCAAAAGAAAATTGGTCTGAAGACATTAAATCAAATTTGAAGTCAGTTATCCATACTTCAGATCCATATGTAATAATTGCTATTATCATTGACTGGTATAATTTTAACATAATTTCAGCTGAAGAATTAATGTTTGCAGGAAAATTTGATTTAATAGCATAATATGCTTTCCTAGCACGTTTTGATAGTTGTTCAGCTGCAAATTTCATTTTTCCATCAGATCTGAACACAACACCCAAATATTTATATTCATTAGGTATGTTAATCATTTGGTGATTGTAATAAAATCTAAATGATGTTTCATCATCTGTTTTTCTTGAAAAAATCATAACATCTGTTTTTTCCATATTAACACACAATTTCCAGTCTGAACAATATTTTCCTAAAACATCTATACAGTTTTGTAGACCAACTTCTGATTCTGATACGAGGAAAAGATCATCAGCAAAAAACATATGATTAATTGGCATAGTATCTAGGTATGCAGGATATGTGCTTACATTTTCAAAATAATTCACAAAATCATCAACAAAGATATTGAAAAGTGTTGAACTTAAATTATCACCTTGTTTGACTCCTCTATTGGCTTTAAATTTTTCACTCATTTGATTGTCCTTTTTACAAGAATAGTAGGTATTTGTATACATGTCTGTCAAAAGTTTGAGAAAGTTACCACCAATACCCTTTTTATTCAATTTATATAAAAGTGCAGAGCTCCACACAGTATCGAATGCTTTTGAAAAATCTACAAAGCACACATATAAATTCTGTTTCTTTGTATAAAGATATTTGTTTACAAGTGTTTTTAGTACAAATATATTGTCAGTGGTCCTATGACCTTTTCTAAATCCAGATTGATATTGGCTTAGTAGGTTATTTGACTCAAGATAATTATCTAAGCGTTTCTGTAGAAGGCCTGTAAAAAGTTTTCCTAAATAACTTGTAACAATATTTAAAATAGTTGTCAATAAAAGGTAAAAAAAAGAAACCAAACAAACAAACAAAAACAAAACACACACACACACACAAATAAATAAAAATAACAAAAACAAATTGCTCTTTTCATTTACAATTTTTTGGGAGGTTGCCCCCCCCCCCCTTCAGAAGCACTGGCCTGTCAATGGCATGATAATGGCTCTTCAATAGGCATAATAACACCTTTTGGAAAGGCGTAATAACGCCATTTAGAAAGGCGTTATAACGCCTTTTAATTTTTTTTTCATAGATTGATCCTAATAGGCTTTCGTACATATACGCAAGGCATGTTGAATAGTAACTTTTGTTAAAGGTATCGCTTGTTAACAAAATATCAGATTGTTGCCTATTTTTCCCTACATTTTGGATTTATTCAGTTTGAAAATCAGTTACACACAGAGTCATACAGCTATCCAGCCTAACATATAGGAAGGTTCAGTTAAAATATTGTTTGCACATAGAAAAAAAGGTAACGCTTGTTAATTAAAAATTTTATGACAGTAGAAAGAATCAGATTGATAACCGCCATTTGGACAACAAAACAACCATACAGTACATGGGCGTAGTCTCAGGGGGAGGGCAGCGGGGGTACTAGCCCCCCCCCCCTTCCAGATATGGGGGTCAAGAGTATGTCTGTGCCCCCCCCCCCTCTTAATGTAGAACAAAATCACAGCAATGTTGAAATTATATTAAACCTCATTTTATGGCAAATTTATTTTATTTTCAGCATCAACTGAGTAAACATTTATCTTGAAGTAATAGTAATGTAATATACTTTAGAATATATCCTAGCCAATCCGAATCTCATCAAGATTAGTAATTTCTACAAGATAGCTGCAGTATTGGAGATTCTGATTTCGGTATACCTGTGATGAATTTCAATCAACTTTAAGTGCACTATTTGAAGTCCTCTCATTCAACTTAGACAGGGGCTTGTTATTACATGTTTTACATCTTAATCATGGCCGTAGGAATCGGAGGGGGGGGGGGCGTGCCCCCCAATAATTTTGCCGATACATAGAATACTATAGAAAACATAGCTACTATATGAGTGTGCCCCCTCAGTAATAACGTCTGATGACTTTTTTTTTGCTTGTCTAGGAATTTTGGTAGTTGATTGTACCCCCTCAAAGTGAAATTGCTTCCTTCCCGCACAACGACACATACAGTAAATATTGAACGACGGATACAGTCGCATTTGATTAAAGAAGTAAAATTAAGGATAATCTAATAATAATTAGGAATAAATTACGTTTCAATACCCCAATACTTATATTTTTCATTATTTGATACAATTATTACCGAATATGGGATAAACGTCAATGCCATAATATATCTTTTTAAGTCTTTGTACAATTACACTGCACTGCGTTTTGCATTGTGTTAAAAAACAAAGCTGCATGTTGACAAAATTGTGTTTCCTAGGGAACGTTTCATCATATATCTATGCGTTTTAATGCACAACACATTTAAATACTTAACATGTCTACGAATAATTGCCGTCTTATTTTCATAACCCCATGACTGGATCATGTTGTCAACCAAGAAACGCAACAACTTCTGTTTTTTTTAGTATGTGGGTTAGACACTGTGTAAATGTCCCTTGCCCATGGAAGGCACTGTTGTACGACCATCGACATCCAAAAATACAATTTAATGCTTAAATGGATACTTGAAGAAAAATGTTCTTTGTCTGAATTACATTTTAGCCTACACAATTCTTTTTCATTATAACTTAAAAGTGGATAAGTAAAACTTTTGAAAAGTTATTACTGTCCATTTTAAGACTTAAAAGTAACACAAAACAAATTAAGGAGAGAAGTTTAAGTCATCAAAATTGACATTCGGACAGAATCAAATGCAGAAATACGAGATTCGCAGACAAGGCTAAAACTTTTGTCTTTGTGAATTAGAAATCAATCAGCTCAAGTTTCCGTCTCTATTGTAGTTTAGTGGACAAACGCTCAACATGTTTAGTAATGAGATGGAAATATAATTCTATAATCTATAAAACATTTCTCTTCCGTTTAACATTGTTTGGATCCGTTTAATGTTAATTATAAGTAGATTTCATGAACATTAGAATTATTCTACATTAAACTTAATCTATGTTGCATAAACCACAAATCTCTGATTTGATTGAATTCAAATATTTTTATGAACCCTGAAATAAAAAAATATTGATATCTTGTTTCAATTGTTTGAGGTGAATCTTTTATTTGACGTTTAATCTTATGTCTTTATATAATCTAATTTAGATCTTATCGTACTTATCTGAAAAATCAAACTCTCGAAACAACCAATAGAATTTACTTGAAATGTGATATTTGCATTTATGATGCCTTAATCATTTTCCTTTTCTTTTCCTTTTCTTCCTGCGATGGAGGGTTCGATTTGGTTGACGTTAATTGTTACTTGTGTATTACTCAGGTGTTCACATTCTATTCGTAAGTATTGTTTTTTTAAATCTCAACTGTGACATGATAAATTATGTTTCAGGGAAGAATGTACACATTGCGAGAGTTACATAGCCCATATAAAGCATAAATATTAAACATTACTATACATGGTATAGTAGCAAAAAGTTCTTTCTAATAATGAATACTTATCGACTTTTTTAAAAACAAAACTGCAAGTAGCTAAGAGATAAGCCCATTTTATATGAAAGAATACAATAACATCAAAACGTTCCATTATATCAGATTTTTGCTTGGTTGCAATTTTAATATGCAAGGGTATTTTTACCAGAATTTTGAACACCTGGACTACTTAGACACATGTTCTGGTCCTGGCCAGGACTCTATTTATTCGCATTCTGCTGAGCAAAGTTATTTCCATTTGCCATTCGCCTTTGATAATTAATAACTGTAAATAATGTATTTGAAAGGTTGATAGAATAAGAGAATTATGCAAGAATGTTTATTGTATAATACAAAAAGTGCATTCATAGTTTAATCATCAGGTAGACTTGGAAATAATAAATGAATAAAAATGAGACAAAAATAACTTATCTCTTTAAATGTTCTTCAAAGGCCAAGAGAGGCCAATGTGAGAATTAATAATATGGAATTAAGAAATAGCCATTTTGCAAAGGTATTGTGGACAGGAACCCCCCCCCCCCCCCGATTTTTTCCTATGGTACACATGATGAATAAATGCCATAAATATAATTTGTGAAAAAATGTCCAACAAGCCCCAGGGTTGAATATCGGTGGGGGGGGGCTGTCCACAAGTACCTGTGACATTTTGTTAATAGTTTGGATGGTATAAGTGATAAATGGGGGAGAAATAGATACTAGACCAATTATTTTGTTGATCTTATCATACTCTTTTTCTTGCTTTTGGGCAACAAAGCTTCATTTAGCAGTTTATGGATCCTCTAAATTGTTGTATTGTACTCAGGTGACCGTTAAGGCCCTTGTGCCTCTTGTTATCGACTTATGTCCGTCGCGACCCAAATTTCGCGAGCCAATAATAAAAGAAAAAATGAATCAATAAAACGTGGGAAAGTTTGGTAATATATTTTTTTCCTATGAAATTCCTACATATAATTTTCCCATCCGTCCTTTCTTTCTGGTCTAGTGGCTCTTGAGAAGAATTGTTTTAGAAGATTTTTGCTTTATATTCTCAAGGAAAACTTTAATCTTCTATTGTGACCCCACGCACCAGAAACTATGATTTTAAAAAATTAGAACTATACTATGTTGGAAAGTTCACACATAAGTTTCATATTTTCTAACCAAGTTGTTCTTGATAAGAGATTTTTTCATCCCCCCTTCATATTCCCATGTAAAACTTGATCTCCTTATGTAGCGGGGGTCATGATTTGAATAATTTAGACTCTACAGCAGTTGGCCATTAATATGTTCCCGAAATGGCTGACGTTCTTCTTAGATTTAGGGAGCCGACTGGGGTTTTATTGTGTGAAAACTACTATAGAGAAACTCTTTAGTTTTATACCATATGTACCTTACATTGACTTCAGTATACATGCCAAGTTCAGAGAAAATCTACCATCTAGTTATTTTTAGGGACCATATCAAAAGACAGGTACATTTAGTATAGGATTATGTAGGAGAATACTATTTTTTCGCATTTTGGAGCAAATTATACAAATGCTACTTTAGACTTTTTGCTCATATTATATTATGTGATGAGTAATATTATATTGTACATTTTATGCAGGAAACACAAAATTCTACCTTCTGATTTCCAGAGGGGGTATCTCAAAATGTCAAAATTCTTAATATTTTCTTGTTTTTAAGGAGTACTACAAAAGATGACAGATACCACATATTTATATTTAAAAAATAGTCAAAATGATTGTGAGATTTTCGATTTCCTATGTTTAAAATTTTAAGAGCATCTATTTGATACTTTTTATTTTATGGCATAATTAATGACCAATCTTAAAGAACTTCGGTTATTTATAACGTCAAAACACATTATCACGACGTCTATCTACCCATCATTTGAAAAATCGTTTTAATTAGATTTTTGACCTGAGATTTCTAAATTTTGTGAATTTTAATTAATTATGTAAAAATAGTTGCTTTAAAAGAGTAAATACACTTTATTTTACTATGCTGCGCGAAGTATTGCGCAATAAAACCCCCAGTCGGCCTCCTTAATTGTAAATTACTGCAAAAAATAACCTTGTATGACTAGAACTTTGTTATGTGTCCCTTGTCTTTCAAAACATTCCTAATTCGTTGAAGAAACTTCTTATATAGTGAAAAGGTAGAGAGGGCCAGATTTCCTGAACAATGCGCTCCAGGTTTTCTTTGTTTTTAATATCATACTAGATAAAATCCCGCGCAAGCGCGGGGAATTGAATTTATACCACTACCGACAGAAAATATATTGTAGTTTCTACTGACAGCCTACATGCTTATATCAGGAAAAATACTTTGTTCAAAATCCCGCATGAAGTAGATGTACGTCTCCACCCCCACCCCAGCCCCCTTTTTGTAAAAATTTGAAAAAAATTACAGTTTCATTAATTGACGTTTATTGTGAAATCTGTTATACTATGTTTTGGATATTGTACTTCAGATGTTCCTTTTTCTTTTCCGTCAAGGATAATAGCAGCCAATATGCACATTTTACTCATAAATTGATTTTTTGGGGGGTGGGGTAAAATTTCACAGGTACTTGCGTCTTGGTTTATAAATATGTGTGTATATACTTTATTGATATGTAAAAGATGTACTTAACTTTTTTTAACATATCAATAAGGTACATACATATTTATAAACCAAAACCCAAGTACCTGTTTAAAAATTAGCTTTTAACGCTATATGAATAGGCCGAGTATTTCATACAAAAGACTGTATATATTCAGAAAAAAAAACAGAAATGTATTTAATAAAGCAAAAAATTTTACAACTTTAAATGTATTTGAACAATACCTTATTCATTAATAATCTATTTTCATGTAAGCAAGTTTATTACGAAGTACAAATTGTACTACGATGCTCTCTGTAAGGAATATAAACAAATTTTACCGATAAATTTATTAGGAAAACCTGCTACATATATGTAATAGTCTTTCGATATATAAATATGTTCACAACTTTAAGTGTTATCAATGAGTTACCATTATTTCAATGACCATTTACACAAAATCTTTTTTTATGTTCATGCAGTTACAATGTATAATCGCCTTTCATTTTTTCATTAATCATTTTTCATTTTAACATCGGGCTCGATGATATGTGATGTTCTAGAAGCTTCCGTCAATATTAAGATCGATGAATGACGAAAATAATTTGCAAATTTCCCTTTTTAATCGGTTATCACAACTTATTTCTTTTATATCAATCAAATCAAGTTTTGATTGAATAATTCAGTGATGACGTTTTATGAAATAAATAAACAATTGCTTGTTGTCAGTTTTATTAAAAATTGCCAGTAACTTAGATCCGCCAACCGGAAACGCCACCGTACTCACGATTTTGCTATTTCATGGTTGTTTATAGAAAATGAAAGTAGACTTTTAATTTAATGTACAATACTTACTATGCGAGTGAAATCTAAATATAGTTTACGGACATTATCTTGTATGTAGTGTATTGTTGGAGGAGTAATTAAGAACTCTGGTGCACCCGCTTCGGAGTTTATTGGCAAAATTTATTAATTTATAAGTATAGATAAGCGTCTCTTAAATCTCTCCAAACATTTTCTATTACATTAACCGCTGATTAATGTCTAGGCTCTGAGCAGGCCATGGTAGTCCTGGAATACTGTTCACCATTTTCCAGTTGTTACATGCCCTAGAAACATAGCAAGGGGTATACTCCTGAAAAATCCAGGCACCATTTCCGAAGTTTATGGCAACGACAGACCACAAATTGTTGTAAGAGTTTCAATGTAAACATTTGAGTTCATATTTCCATTTATAGTACGGAAGCGTATTGGTGCCTTGTTATATTTTTTAAAGTTCTTAATTCCAACTTTAAAGTTGTCTTTTCGACTTAAACGTCAGAAATTTTAGCGAGGATTCAATTTTGGCATTTTAAGCGAGGTTGTTGAGATCGCTAAAATTTGATATCGCTTATAATTCATTCCACTTTGCAGGCTATCATTATCTTTCTATGTATCAAAAAAAAAATTAAGATTACTTTTTCGAAAATGAAATATCAAATTTCTAGGAAAATTTGCGAAAACGGAAATATATTCAGGACGCTTATTTCCAAACCTCTATCAGTATGTATACTTTATTTGTGCATGGCTGGGAGAAAAAAAAAGGAATGTGGAATTGCTATGAAGTTTTTTTTTTTTCATGTCAGAATCTCAAAGCGATTGGAGAAAGTCGGATATTATAGGAACATACTTTTGGCCAATTACTGTACAATGTGTCAGGAAGCTAACGCGTGTTTCATTTTTTCTCGTCCTGTAGTTTTTAAAGCAGATTTTAAAAGATTTTTTCCTAAATATTTCACATTTTGTTCCCTTATTTGGTCCACATCCTACCCGCTGGTTTGAACAATTTAGAATGTATACTATGTCAGAAAGCTCGCAAATAAGTTTCATCTTTTGTGACCCGGTGGTCTATCATAAGAAAATTTTAAATAATCTCACCATAGTTCTCCTTTTATTGCTTTCCTCCTCATCGAGGGCTTTTGGACCTTCATTTTAACAATTTTGAATCCCCCACAACCAAGGGTGCCATGTGCCAAGACAAGCTTAATATGGCTCAGCGAACCTTGAGAAGTCAACAATGTAAAAAAAAAAAACTTACAGTCAGGCAGACGGACAACCAACTATGAGAAAAATCCGCTCAGGCGAGAAAACAAAATTTACAATTTATTAATATAACTCTAAAAAATCTATATCTTAGGAGAGTGCTTCCAGAGAGTAGACTTAGTGTTTGTTTTGGATTCATCTACAAGTGTGGGAAACGAGAAAAATGTTGGATTTTGTGAAAAAATTCCTACAAGCTGCCAACATTGACAGAGGTGAATTTAGAGTTGGTATTGCGACGTATAGTACATGGGCCAGAATAGAATTTAATTCGAAAGACTACACCAATAAAAATGATTTGTTTAAAGCTGTTGATAATATTTCCTGGCAGTACGGCAGCACAAATACAGCCGATGCGTTACTCATAATGCATGATACCATGTTCACAGCCATAAATGGCGACAGGGCAGATGTACCAAACATTTGCATTGTTATCACTGACGGTGTGTCAAACATTAACTACGGTAGAACCATACCCGAAGCTGAAGCTGCCCGCAAGAAGGGTATTCATATCTATGCTGTTGGTATCGGTCTACAAGATTTAAATGAAGTTAACGGTATCGCAAATAAGCCATCCAGTGAAAATGCCTTCTCTGTAAACAATTTTGATGAATTAGAAGGTCTAAATGAAACAATATTTGAAGCAGCATGCACAGGTTTGTATGTTTATGTATGTTTAAAGATACTAGTATATAGAAAGAAGCTCTATTTATAGGTAATTTCTTTTTAAGGTCATGCGCAACGTACATATACTGTACAATGTACCTTTTCCGTTGATGATTTTTCAAGATAATCCTAATTTAAAATCACAGAACTATCAGATGTTCCTAGACAAAAAAAAAATCAGTAGACATCACCAGAACGTTTTAACAGATATCAAATGATGAAAACTCTGGTGTTTTTGTTTTAAAAAAGATTAACAAAGATATAGTTTTAGCTGGTGTTTCCTCATAATTTGAATCAGAGGAGGTACAGCATCAACACGCATCACAGAAGTCCTTCAATTATTGGAACATTTAAATTGTACAGGGAATAAAAAATAAAGTTCAAAACTATGTTGCGAATGTCCTTAAAAGAAAAAAAATCTTAACTGTTGTCTACGTAATAAATACCAGCTTAGTCTGAATTACCACCAAATTTATTCAATGATCAAAATTAGGATTACCTATAAAAGCTGTTGAATTAGCAGAAGGAAGTTGTCGTCTTAAAAAGAGGTGATTAAGTTAATGTACGAGAAATAATATTTATTGTTCTGTATTGTACATTTATTTATTTTCACTATGGAGATTGTGTTTCTTTAGAAGTTTTATCTTAAGCTATAAAATAACTTTGTTAGCCGAGATAATAATTACAGCTGCTTCGAATCATGTATATATATCCTATCGTTTTGGACAGGAAAGTAAAGGATTTTTTTCAATTAATGGATAACCTATTATTATTTTAAGTAAACAATGGCGTAATATTAGCATTTTGATATTATTCATTCCTTAACCATGCTGGTAGTGATAATCTAAAGATAAATTTTGAATTATATATAACGAAAAGTTGCATTGTCTAAAAACTTGTACTACAATAAAGCTATAGCATTTATTTAGAAGTTCCTGCCAATTACACAAGAATCTATGGACATTCAATTCATCTTAGGGAATATTTTAAGACAAAGTTTTTCTTTGAAAGTCTACTTTTTTCGAATCCCTCATTAAGTTTTTAAAGAGTGAGGGATCTAAAACAAGCGAGGTAAATTCAAATGGAAGGACTCGGAGAGTTAGAAAACTTTTTTTTTTCTTCAAATCATTGACTGAATACTAATTCCCATTAAAGACAATTCGGTGTTATTGCTTACTATCTGTTTACTATGTAAAATGTTGAACATTCCTTCTGTAATTTATTCGTTTTCCTTTTTAACAAACTCGACATCTACAGGTATGTATTTCTTCCACATTCGTATCTGTATTAAAGCTCTGTATTTGTCTCATCTAACATATTTCAAAATACACTGGTCAAGAATTCCTTGCAAGCCTGTATTTTTAATATTTCAAACTTATCTTTGTAGATTGTATATAACTTTTTCAGACAACCTGACATTACTAACGAAGTGATAATCAAAATGGCATAGTCTATAGTATTTTAATTCTAGCCATGCAATTAAGAATATGTAATATTCTTACGTGTTTACATCTTAAATTATGTCGATTTAACTTGAAATTCTAAGGTTCATTTGTTTAACTCTGTAACAGGAGAATCATGGGAGAGGATGTAGATGAACTGATGTTTTTAAGTTTGATTGAAAATAGGATAAAAGGATAAAAAAGCTATCCAACAAAAAAATTTAACTCAATTTTTCTGTGTTATTTTACTTTACTTTTGTCTTGTATATCACTAATAAAGCTTAAAGGTGCTTGGACACAGATTTGAAGTTAATATTTTTTTCAAATTTTCTGTATAATTTCATGACTTGTATGTTGCTATAGCATTTCATACTAAAATATAATAAAAATCTTATTTCATCTCGAAGTTAATAAAACTTCTATTTTCTGGACGCGTTTGATTGACACATCCTTGTGCTTTCACATATTTTAATTTTATTCTTAATACTTAAGAAAAGTTGGAATTTTATTGCGTATTAATGAAAAATATTAAAACTATAACCCAGAAAATTCAGAGTAGAAATGTTCGAAAGCAAAATCCACTCACAGTATTGTAAGTCCGTGCTCAGTGGTGTGTGCAGAGTTTAACTATTGAACACAACCGGTGAATCGTATACATTAACAATAACAGCTCGTGTCCTGTTTACAAAAACAGTTTACGTTTCACGGGTGTGTTCAATTTGTTAAACTCTGTACACATCATAGAGCACGGACTGACAATACTGGTGAGATGGTTTTGCTTTCGAACATTTCTACTCTGAATTTTCTGGATTATAGATGTAATATTTTTCATTTATGCACAACAAAATCGCTTCTTTTCTCAAATGTTAAGGATAAAGTTAAAATTTGTGTAAGTGCAAAGATGTGTTAATCAAACGCGTCCCGGAATTCGTAGTTCCAATAATTTTCAGATAAAATAAGTTTTTAATTATATTTTCGTGTGAAATGTTATTGCAATATATAAGTCGTGATATTATACAGAAAATCGGAGAAAATATTAAGTTCTAATCTGTGTCTAAGCACCTTTAACAGTCGCTATTTCTTTGTAAAGTACAAATCAGGAGAAATTGTTGATATTTCAGAGCTTATCATCAAGGAACATCACGTTTAATATTTTTTAACCCGGGTGTAGCCATCTGATCGTCATTCTCTCATTTTTCATCTAAGTGCTCATAAATTTTACCTGGTATGCTTTATTCAATTTTTTTTTTCTTATCTGCTTTTTTCCTTAAAGTAACAACAGTTGCTACGCCTTCGATGACTTTGAATTGTAAGTACTTGTTTATGTTACGAGTAAAATATCTTAAACAAAACTTCAAATTGATATATATTTTTGACATGCACGTACTGAGTATGTATTCCGTACATAGCCATTAATGCTCATCATTCTCTCATTTTACATCTAATGGTTCATGACTTTCATAGCGTTATCAAATTATAAATCTTTCCACTAAGAATATTCATTTGGACCATGAAACAAAGCGTTTTTTGTTTTGTTTTGTTTTGTTTTGTTTTTTTTTTTTTTTGGGGGGGGGGGCATCCTGGAGAAAATCAAAACAATATTAATTTTTCACAAGAGAGATGTGGATAAACATTCACTTCTCATGGCCACATCTAAGACATTTGAAGAAGATCAATATACAAACATTCTACGTCAAAAACGTTTTAATTGTTTACAAGTACAATGCACTAGTGTTTTAACTCCAAAGATAACGTTACTATTTGTTTCTACATCAGCTTGTGGCTTTGAGAAGGTGGATTTGGTAATTATCCTGGATTCCTCAACGAGTGTTGGTCAATACAACTTCCAAACAATGATCAATCTAAAAAATACCTACATGCAATACAAATCTGGACATAAAAACGTACCACTTGAAATTCAGAGGTGGTATCAGGTGCCTAGAAGGTGAAAGCATCCTCTGTCGACCGGAGCCATATGCATTGATCATTGTCCGAATAATCTGAACTCATATCTAATATAAAAACAATGTCTTGTCTAACAAAATGATATGAAATATAATAATCAAAGTACGACCCATTAGAGGTTTTTATTTGCAAACAAATTCATTATCACGACGCTAGGATTTGCAAAATGCTGACTCATAATGAGATTGCTGAAATCTCTGAAACATCAACTTATTTGGAAGACGCCTACATTGGTTTAAAAATTGATCGTCTGTTATAATGACCTTGTTAGAATAAAACATATCAAGGGTCGTATTTAGGCTGGAGTGTTTTGGCTGTCAGGTTTCATAAAACTTTTTAGGCCTTTTTTTTTAAATACTAAATTTGACTACGGAATATTCTGTCTACCAGATCAATACAAAGGGCTCAAGACGGCTGTAACAGGTTGATAGGGTATATTTACTCCTTCTAGTAACCTGATCACACCTATGGAAATTCCGATGCCCTGAACACAGATTTGTATTGTTTATAGATTTTTTGAGACTGCTCATTGGCGTCACCTATTTCATTGTAATACTTTCATGTTAAATACTAAAATCTCATTGCATTTAATGATTTTCATTATTATATTTTTAGGTCACCTGAGTCACTCAGGTGACCTATTGCTATCCGTTCTCGTCCGTCGGCGTGCGTCGTGCGTTAACATTTGAAAATTTTTAGCTTCTTCTCCGAAACCGCTTAACCAATTTCAACCAAATTTGACATATAGCATGTATGGGTAAAGGGAAAAAAAATTGTGAATTTTATGGCCCCTGCCCCCCTGGGGCCTGAGGGGTGGGGCTAAAACCACCAAAAATAATGCAATCTTTAAAAATCTTCTTCTTCTTTACTCCTGGACATCAAGCAGTCAAACTGTTGGCATCATTGTAATAAACATTGAGCCCTCTATCAAAATTGTGAAATTCATGGCCCCAGGGTCAGGGGTTCTGGTCCCAGGGTGGGGCTCTATTGATCATATAGTGAAAGTGCATTTATTCTTTGAAAATCTTCTTCTCTGCTCCTGGGTATTAAATAAAGTAACTAAGTACATAGTTAGGATGAGCAAGAGAGGGTCTTCCGAAATTGTGAAATTCATGGCCCCAGGGTCAGGGGTTCTGGTGTTTGGGCGGGGCTCTATTGAATATATAGTGAAAATGCATTAATTCTTTGAAAATCTTCTTCTCTGCTCCTGGGTATTACATAAAGTAACTAAGTACATAGTTATGATGAGCAAGAGTGCCTCTTCAAAAATTTTGAATTTCATGGCCCCAGGATCAGGGGTTCTGGTGTTAGGGCGGGGCTCTATAGATTATATAGTGAAAAAGCATTTATTCTTTGAAAATCTTCTTCTCTGCTCCTGGGTATTAAATAAAGTAACTAAGTACATAGTTATGATGAGCAAAAGTGCCTTTTCAAAAATTTTGAATTTCATGGCCCCAGGGTCAGGGGTTCTGGTGTTAGGGCGGGGCTCTATAGATTATATAGTGAAAAAGCATTTATTCTTTGAAAATCTTCTTCTCTGCTCCTGGGTATTAAATAAAGTAACTAAGTACATAGTTATGATGAGCAAAAGTGCCTTTTCAAAAATTTTGAATTTCATGGCCCCAGGGTCAGGGGTTCTGGTGTTAGGGCGGGGCTCTATAGATTATATAGTGAAAATGCATTAATTCTTTGAAAATCTTCTTCTCTGCTCCTGGATATTTAATAAAGTAACTTAGTACATAGTTATGATGAGCAAGAGCACCTCTTCCAAAATTGTGAATTTCATGGCCCCAGGGTCAGGGGTTCTGGTGTTAGGGCGGGGCTCTATCGACTATATAGTGAAAATGCATTAATTCTTTGAAAATCTTCTTCTCTGCTACTGGAGATTATTTAAACAAACTAAGTGCATGGTTATGATGCATAAGGATGCCTTTTTAAAAATTGTGAAATTCATGGCCCAAGGGTCAGGGGTTCTGGTGCTAGGGCGGGGCTCTATTGATTATATAGTGAAAATGCATTGATTCTTTGAAAATCTTCTTCTCTGCTACTGGAGATTATTTAAACAAACTAAGTGCATGATTATGATAGGCAAAGATGCCTCTTCCAAAATATTTAAATATATGGTCTCAGTTTTTGGGGTTCTTGAAGGGGGGGGGGGGCTCTATTGATTATATAGTGAAAAAGCATTAATTTTATTAATTAATCATTAATTAATCCTTTCTGCTCCTTAGTGTTGAGCTGATAAATAAATTGCTTAGCTATGATGAAAATAGGAGCTTCGAACAGAATTTTTAAAATCTTGTGGTCCTAGGGTCAGGGGTTCTGGCATAACGAGGGGGGGGGGGGGGGGCTTTTGATAATATAGTGGAAAAGTGTTAATTCTTTGAAGTCCATAGTTATGATGATTTGGTCTTGGGTTCTGGTGTTAGGGTAAGGCTTTGTTGAATCTGTAGTGAAAATGCATTGTACCTGTGAAATTCTTCTCTGCTTCTGGGCATATCGGAAGCGAACTGAGTAATAGTTTAAATGATATAAGTAAGCTTATTTCTACCAGATTTTTGAACATCTGAACCATTTGTCTAAGCATTCTGGTCCTGGGCAGGGCTCTATAATTATATCATATCATAATTAATCACTGAAAATAATGTATTTGAAAGGTTAATAGAATAAGATAATTATGCAAGAATGTTTATCGTATAATTCAAAAAGTACTTTCTTAGTTTTAATAATCAGGTAGACCTGTAAGTAATAGATAAATAAAAATGAGACAAAATAACTTATCTTATTAAAAGTTCTTCAAAGACCATAAGAGAGGTCAATGGTAGAGGTCTTAATATGGGTTTAAAATAGTACAGAAGCACTAATAGTTTGTTAATAGTCTGCATGGTGTTAAGTGGGGGATAGATTAGACCTTAATTTATGAGTTGATACTGAATACTAGACTAATTATTTTGTTGATTTTGATCTTCCTACTTCTCTTGCTTTAGGGCAACAAAGCTTCATTTATCAGTGTATTTAACTTCTAAATTGTTGTATTATACTCAGGTGACCGATAAGGCCCTTGGGCCTCTTGTTGTGTAAATTGTTTGTTTGTAATTTAACGTCCCTCTCGAACATTTTTCACTCTTATGGAGACGCCACCAATTGAGGGCAGCAAATTTAGACCTATACTCGGCACTCAGGGCCATTAAGCAGTGAGGGATCTTTTTCATGCCAGCACCTCCTGCGACGGACCTCAGTTTATACGGTTTCCGGACCGGTCTCTTCGTTCTGCAGTGGTTCGTGTAAATAAATTGATTTGATTTGTCAGAAAAAAGTTGTTCAACAACACTGTTACCGTCTAAATGATGAAACCACACCCTCCGGCGCGATATAACTTACCAACCCTTAACATTGCCTGGCGACGAGTAATATTTCAAAAACACTGACTGCGTGAAATTATGCACGCGCGCTTTGCTTTCACTTGTATTTGTATAAAACATTCAGTATAATATAATAAATACTGCATGCAGTTGAGGATAATATGGAAAATTTTCACCCCTCGAAAACCATTGTCAGCCTTGGCTGCGCCTCGGTTGACAATGATTTTCTTGGGATGAACATTTTTCATGTTACCCTCAACAACATACCGTTTCTATATAATGTTGCCCTCAGCGTAAGCAACATACATTGCAACGGCTAACAGAAAGATAATACTTTCCTGTTAAATACTAAAATTTTAGTGTTTGGATGACTTACTTGTTATTTTTCCTAAGCATTCACAACACACTTTGCAATGGGTAACACAACGATTATGTCATATGTGTGTAGTTTATGCGCATACGGTTCTCCTAGATTGCTCAAAACGCCAGTTGTATGTTTGATTGATTATGTGTTGTTTCACGTCCCATTCGAGAATTTTTCACTTTATCTTGCCAATGCCTACCATAAGTCCATAACACGGGGTCTCGGTTTTTAAGGTCTCATCTCAAAGACCCGTGAATTTCACCTCTAATGCTGGGGGCAGGGGGTCATTATTCGTTTTTACACCGGCCGCTCGGCAAAGGAAGTCACTACCTATGTTTACGTCTTAGGTTTGACGCAGCACGGCAAACGAAAATCAAACCGGGTCCTCATGATCAAGAAGCGAACGCCCCAGTTGTTAGCTGCAATAATGTAGCCCTCTCCACTTCTTTGGTGGGAGAGAGCTAAAACTTATTTTTTAATATTTCTTACCTGAAGTCCAAAAATGGTTTTAAAAGACATAACCGTATAAACCGAGGCCCCGTGTCGCGTCTTTTTTTTTTTAGGACAAAAGATCCCTCACTGCTCAATGGCCGTAAGTGCCGAGTATAGGACAAAAGTTTGCAGCTCTCCACCGGCAAGTGGTGGCGTCTCCATATGAGTGAAAAATTCTCGAGAGAGACGTTAAACAACATACAAAGAAACAAACAAAAGACATAAATTGGCCCCAAAATATAATGAATAGTTCATATATCAGTTATTTTTTGTGTATGTCAGCATCACAACTTGAATTTATCCGCCATATGTTTACTGGCCTTGATCGATTTTATTTCGGGATGGCCAATAAGAATTCGGGATCTAAGGAGCGGATTTATAAAGTAATCTCCTTATTTTAAGCATCAATATTATTATTTATTACAAATATCCACATTTGATTATGAACTTTATGAATAGCATGTATCAACGCACTGAAGATCACTTAATTTACGCGATACCTTATTTTCGCGAGATTGTTATTTGGTATTTATAAGCGAGAAACAAAATTTCCACGAATTTCTGTCCTTGTTCTATATAATCTTTTGTAATTTAAATATACGCGAGAATGAAATTTTTGCGAGCAGAGTCTCGCGTAATTAAGCAAAAATAAAGTTCTCGCGAACAAAAGTGATTTACAGTATATATGTAGCCTATATGTACAAAATAAATACAAAAGCGTCGGTAATTGTCTTATACTCCTAGCCTTTTGTTTTTGATTTTTGGAGCTATAGAATGTTGCATTCAAAATAAAACTGGAACACTAACACAATTATCATATAACAGATTATTTTGTGTCTACTTTACAAAGCTGACGAAGATAAAGTAACAACTAGGTCACGACCTAAACCTACAATCCCCATCAAACCGACCAACACCACTACGCTTGCTGCCACAGTCTCCACCAAATTAGCCACCACTACTTTACCTCCACCTTCAATCTCCACCAAATTGACCACCACCGCTATTATGCTTCCCCCTGGAATCTCCACCAAAACCACTACCACTTTGCTTCCTTTGACAATAAGTATGATTTTGTACTAAAAAAATATTTTTATAAAGAATTCTTTTCGTGTTTAAAAAAAACTCTGTATTGTGAAATATTTATTTTAAAGCAATGCGATTTTTGAAATCCAAAGTAGATCTTTAGCAAATTAGTGATTGTGAGGGATTACACCTAACTGTAAAAAACCCCACTGAAAATATATAACTGGATACATCAAAAATATCTTGCTCTCTACATATGATTTCGATACTTTTCATAGAGATTCAATATTGAGTCTTTAGAATCTTAATCATAAAGAAAATTTACTTTGAACCTGTATTTGAACCACTTTGAACTTCAATATATTTATATATTATATTATCATTGAGTTGGCTGTACAAATGCACGAGCTTTCGAGTGCATTTTTACAGCCTTCGAGTGCCTATATTTCCCAATATAAGTTCAATAACTTCGTTATCATATTATAATAGCTAAAACTTTTCCCATTGATTGATTTATTTAAATCAACTCAATTAAATAATTCAAAATTAGTGACAATTTCTCAGTATCGGTATTCATATTAAAACTACTATATCAGCGTCTTTCCTGTAAATGTTCACAGACATAGATAGGTGGGGAACAAGAAAGAAAATTTTTAGTTTCACAATATTGCAATGGCAAAAATTAGATGAGGTCTTAATTAACACAAACGCAGCTCAATCCAAGGAATTGTCAGAGTCAATTTTGTATACTTTCGCCCACAAACAACTCAACTACTCGGAAGGTCACAAAAATTTACAGTTTAGACACTCGGATCTTTTATTTCATAAATGCAACGTTTTCTTTTATGTGCTTGCCTGTATAGTAAGAACAGTTCTAGTTTACTCAGAGTCCTCATAACAACTGAGTGACAATCAAAGATTACAATGTACTCAAACATTATCTAAATCAAGTACTAGTAATGATAATTTCTAGTAATGAAACTTGAGAAACAAAATTTATATTTATTTCAATATCATCTTTGTCTTGTTTTATGTAAAGACAATGAGTGAAAATAAATTGAATCATGGTATCCAGGTGCCCCAAAAATAAGAATTTGAAAAATTGATTGCATGCAAATGGATTTTACCTAAGTACTTTACAATCACACGCTTACTTTAAACCCTCCCCCCCCCCCTTCAAAAAAAGAATAAATCATTGAATAAAGTATACCAGTATTTTGTCTTAATCATGGGGAGGATTAATTCAATATTGTTTTCTTTGTAGTACAAGAGAAGCTTTTAAGGGAAACAGGAACTGCGCTAGTGGCTGTTGGATCTACATTTCTCGTACTCAGTGCCGTAGTTATTGGTGTAGCTGTGTTCTTGTTCTACAAAACCGTAAAACAACATATGTAATTGACCTGGGAGCTATGTGAGAAATTGATTCTTTTGCTTCCAGAACCATGAGGTTGTTGAGTAAGGGTAATAGGAGTAATTTGCAATTCTTACACTTTATTTATTTACAGAGGATGTTGTAAGAAGAGTTCTCGAGAAACATGCGTTGTAAGTATTAAAAATTTAAAATTTTATGCGTGAAATGACTGAAATATTATTTGAATTTTGCTCTGCATGTAGGCAGTTTCTAAAACGAGGTAGGTTATTGACAAGCAGGTTGATGGAACAAGAGTGTCAGTTGTCTCGTTTGAAGTCATCACTCTGTAAGTTCTGTGCTCGGTGCAGTGGTCTTGTCAGCGAGAGCATTCTTTCATTGGGTCATGTGCTGACTGACGTTTTTCATACAAATTGTTAGGCTATTATTTAAACACTGAATTGTCGACGGATTTTTACGTTATTTACCGGTCATGTCAAGGAGTACACGGCGGGTGTGACTAGTCGGCAGGGTTGCTTACTCCTCCATGGCACCTGATCCCACCTCTGTTTTTGGAGGTCCGTTTTCCCTCTGCTCCCGATTGGTATTGTTTTAATGGACTTTCAGGTTGGATACTGCTCGCTATCTCCATATTTCATCGAGAACCAATTAAAGTCATTGTCACTAAACATTAGAAACATTCTCAAAATGGCAAGTTTATTTATTTATCCATCTATTAATACTCTATGTCAAATGAATATAGGAATGCACCTGGAGGGGTCAACCATACTGCAGTAGACCTAGGGACGTCTTCAGAGTTTTAGAAAGGCCGGATTCATTTTAATAATAAAATGAGAAAGTGTAAGTAATTTAACAAATCAACTTCCAATGCAATTTTAAACTATGGACCATTTTTCGAAGTTTTACATACAATAATATGCTACCCAATAAACCAAGAAATTGAAGAATATAAAACTGAGGGGCAAAATGTTTTGCTTTTCAAATATTTCATGCAATATCCTTTAGTCATTTAAAAATGAAAAGAAAATTGGGATGGCCTCCATTATAGTGAAAAGGGGCATATCAATCACAAAATTAAGACTACAAATTTTATCTAAGATACATTACTTCATAAGTCGCAGTAGGTTAGCATATCAACAAATGATTGTAATGCTGTATATTTTTTTCTGAAAATTAAATGCTTCTAACATTATAAAAGAATTTTCTCTCCATTCTTTATTTTATTTAACACACAACATTGTTGTACGTGGAAAGGAAATGGAGGTTTAAAAAGGCGCTTAATAACAAAACTAAGTTACATGTAAAAAAGTAAATTATTTCTTCTTGACTCATAGAATGTTTGTTAAAAACAAGATTTGAAACACTGATGCCCCCGAATGGCAGCTA
Source organism: Saccostrea echinata (assembly GCF_033153115.1). Classification (NCBI taxonomy): domain Eukaryota; kingdom Metazoa; phylum Mollusca; class Bivalvia; order Ostreida; family Ostreidae; genus Saccostrea; species Saccostrea echinata. Next base: position 2,160,333 of record NW_026889806.1, on the reverse strand, counting down.
ATACGAAGTTAGTTTCTCAAATGCAACTCAAACTCCAAGGTCAAGTGAAAAAAATGTTGTTACCCAAAGAAATGACTTGTGTCAATGGATATACCTGGTAAATATGAAGGCCAAGCACCAGGCATTCAAAAGTTATGGTCAAGATTAAGGTTAATTTTTTCTAAATGTGGGTTAAACTCTTACTCTCGGTCAAAGTCAAAGGGTAAAAATTAATGGTACGGAAGAGAAGACCTTGTCATAAGAAATACACATGCAAAATATAAAAGCCCTAGCACCAACTGTTCAAAAGTTATGGCGAAGGTAATAGTTTTTCTAAAGTAGGTCAAACTCCAAGGTAAAGGTCAAAAGGGTAAAATTGTTTGTATTCGAAGAAAGGTCTTGTCAAAAGAAATATACCTGTGAAATTTGAAAACCCTTGTTCTAACTGTTTAAAAGTTATGACCAAGGTTAGATTTTTTTAAAAGTGGCTCAAACTCTAAGGTCAAGTTCAAAGATAAAAATATTTACACCAATGAAGAGGTCTAGATGTTGTCCCGATGAATACACACGTGAAATATGAAAGCCCCAGCACAAAGTTTTCAAAAGTTATGACCAAGATTAAAGTTGGGAAAATTATTGCAAAAGTGGGCCAAACTCAAAGGACAAGTCAAGAGGTCAAATATGTTGGTACCCAAAGGAAGATCTTGTCAAAAGGAATAAACTTGTTAAATATGAAAGTCATAGTTCCAACCAATCAAAAGTTATGGGCAAGGGTATTGTTTTTTGCGGACAAACAGACAGTCGGACGGACAGGGCAAAAACTATGTACCCCCAAATCTTCGATTATGGGGGCATAAAAAACAATCTACTCCATGCATGCATGTATTTAAGTTATCAATAAAAAGGGTAAATTAAAATTTTCAAGGAGTCTAAATGCGTTTACATTTAGTTGCAGTGGATTTTCAAACTCTGCAAGATGTGTTTGTAGAAGACTGAAGCCCCCATATGTCAGCTTATGGAAGAGCTCGAGGTTAAAGTTTCTCAAATGCAAGTAAAAATCCAAGGTCAAAGTCAAGAGATGGAAAAATGTTGTAAACGAAAGAAAAGTCTTGTTTCAGGGAATATAACTGTGAAATATGAAAGACCTAGCACCAAACATTGAAAAGTTATGGCAAGGTTTAAAGAAGGTCAGATTTTTTTGAAAAGTAATTTAAATGTCAAGGTAATTAAGACGACATGGTCAAAATTATTGGTGCCCAAGGAAAGGTCTTGTTACAAGAAATACACTTGGGAAATATGAAAGCCTTATCACCAACCATTCAAAAGTTGTGGACAAGGTTAACGTTTTTCAAAAGTAGGTCGAACTCCAAGGTAAAGGTCATATGGTCATAATTATTGGTATCCAATGGCAAGGAATACACCTGTGAAACATGAAAGCCTAATCAACTATTCATAAGTTTTGGACAAGAATAAAGTCTTTTTAAAAGTGGATAATACATCATGGCCAAGGTCTAAAAATCAAAACTGTTGATATCCCATGGAAGGTCTTGTAACAAGGAATACTAGTACACCTGTGATGTAGGAAAGCACTAGCACCAACTGTTCAAAAGTTACAGCCAAGGTTAAAATTTGATAAAATTTTGCAAAAGTGGGTCAAACTCATAGTTCAAGATCAAGAGGTCAAATATGTTGGTACCCAAAGAAAGATCTTGTCACAAGGAAAACACTTGTGAAATATGAAAGCCATAGTTCCAAGCAATCATAAGTTATGGGCAAGGTTAAAGTTTTTGCGGACAAACAGATTAACAGACAAACAGACAGACGAACGGACAGGACAAAAACTATATGCCCCGAATCTTCGATTATGAGGGTATAAAAATTAAAGTTAGACACAACTGATGAATCTCTACTTAGAAATTGGGAATATCTTAAAATAAATTATGTTGCAAAGTTTTTATTAATCAAAACTTCTTAGAAATGCCTGAATGAGTGAGCTTTAAAAATGCACAGTCCAGACCTTTGGGGGTATTCAAAAATAGTGATTTATTTTATCGCAATTTAATGTCATTTTTCAAAAATGTGCCTTTATTGTATTCAATTGTGATGGCAACCAAGGGTACTGTGACGCGTCTGAAACAAGTCTGCGTGAAAACCCAAATTGGGCTTCGTTAAAGCGATTCCAGCTTGAATTTCAAAATTTATGAGCCAAATCAAATTTGTTTGCTATTTTAATCAATTTGTAGCCTCTACTACCGATGTTTGATTTACTTTAGATGTTAATTTCTAGATACTTTTGCAGATACATGTATATCGATCTAGGAGTAAGCATATTGACCGAGGACAAAGTGTAAGAACAATATGCTTTTCTTTGTTCGATGTACATGTTTTTATATAGATTGTACTAAATCAAAGAGTTACATATGCTTATGATTTTTTACTTCAAAAGATTATTTATAGATTTTTTTTTAAAGATTTTCAATTCTTTAATTTTTTTTACTAAAGAAAACAAATATTGTTTTCACTTTATAATGCGTGTGGGCTTCTTCTTATTAGTCGTGGTATCCTTCACTTATTAAGGTACATCGATCCTCTGATAAGAGAGATGATTCTAAGATATGAATGTCTAATATTCCTCTAAAAGTTTATTAAGTGACGAAAAGGTTTTACCGACTTTCACCTACATGTAGTTTCATTGTGTTTTTCATATTATCATTACATGTTAAATGAAAAATCAAATTTTTTTTCTCTTTGTAGATAAAGTTAGAAAACCAACAACCTGGATTCCATAGTCTCAATAAAAGTATTAAGACTTAAATGCTTTCCATGCTTACTAATATTATGTCAAATATTCTGCAATTAATATAAAATGTAGTAATTTTTGATTTTTTGGAAAGAATTGGTATCACTTTGATAACGATTGGACATAGAATTTAGGGATTTATAATTAATGATTACTAATGTAAATTTATGTGAAATGAGATGCAAAATTAAAAAAAAAATACTTGTAGCGGAAAGTATAACGCCAAAATATTCCATGTACGTGCAAAAAGTGTTTAGCAAATAAACTGAAGAACAAATGACGTAAAAATGAAACCCTTTATAGAAAATATCAAACAAACAACCTCTCCCTGTAAGACTGTGTTTATCTCTAAAATCCTGTTTTCCGTCAATCAGTTACCTATTCCGTACCATAACACCGAACAACAGCATGCTGATTTACGTAGACGCATGTAAATGAATTTACAAACCATGTTACTTAGATTCAAACTTTATTAATCCTTATCAGGGCAAATTGTATACTATCTTGTGTGATACTGAAAACACCACCAGCCTTTTTTTTTCAATTCGCTGTAAAATAATTTCTTTTTAGTGAAACATTGTAAACAATTCCAATCTTTCGTAATTCTCTGTGAGATAAATACTATCCAGCGAAACATTGTAAACACTTCCGTTCTTTTGTAATTCGCTGTACATGTATATTAATCATTATATATGACAGTGTAAAAGAACAGTACACATTTCTTTATAAGACAGGACTTGTTCAAGAGAAAGCGTTGTGAAGAGAGCCCTGTCTTATGTAACTATACAAGTAGCAAATGCTTTTTTTGATGTGCTCTTTGAAAAATGTTAAATATAGAGTATAAGAAATGGTGAGTAACACGGAAAATAATGAATATTAAATTTATTTACCTAGAAATCATTTTTAAGATTTGAATTTAAATAATATAAATTCCAACCACAACTGAAATGCTTTTTATGTACATATATCTGGGTGTGTATAAATGATTTCCATGTGTATATATGAAATAGTCATTTCTCACTGAGCTATAACCTATAAAACAATTCTTTCAGTTATGATATAATTTTATTGAATTAGGAGGTCTTGGTACTTAAATAGCGAAGAAAAAATATTGAAAATGACGTTTAACCCAATGTTAAACGTTAAGCCAAAGTACATTCCATCTGAGTAGCCTCGGCAATACTAATTACGAAATCAAATTAACACATTTCTTAAACACTGAAAAATAAACACATTTCCTAAATCTTAATTTTAATCTGACACTATGTCTATTCCTTAACAAAATCAAATTTATGACAAATGAGTTATCTTCAGCTTTTCCATCATTAACTTGCCCTATTTATGTAGTAATATCCCGCTATAATCTGCATATAGTGTTTCCAAACTTAATCGATACTCAGGAGCATACTTTGAGAACGATTAATTTGTGTGACCGTTCAAAAGGGTATGCTTACTCCTCATAGGCACCTGATCCCTCCTCTGAAATTTCCGGAGGTCTGTGCTTAATGCCCTGTTCAAAGATTTGTACTTTTTTGGATTTTTATGAGATCGATAACTATTCAATATCTTCTTCCACTGAGTATCTTTGATGGTGGACAATCTGTTCCTGAGGAAACTTGTCTATAAAATGTTTATAAAATAGCCATTTACTAATAATTTGAGCCAAAATCTGTGTGGAGTGAATGCACCATTATAGAGATCCTAAGGAGTTGTAGTTCTCTCATTAAAAAAACGGGGGGCCAACTAACCCTATCCGGTTAAATTGGATGAAATTTTTACAATACTATAACAATTTTGTTTCTTTGATGTATTCTTAATTGACTGTTTTATTATTAAATGTTTTGCTTTGAATCAGTATAGAAATTTTATTTTCTGTTTTTATTAGATTGATCACCGATCGTTATTTTCACCTTCTGCATTTGAAACTGATAAAAACAATTTCATTTGTTGAATTCTTACTAAATGTACTGCCTTAGCATAAGGAAGCTGCTCTACCTTTTGTCATTGGCACGATAGAGATCGGAATAGCCCCAGCCATGGTTAAAGAATACTTATGAGTGCAACAAAATACATTGCTATTGTAGTAAGGTCACATTAATAAAATTTATTAAAATATTAAACGTGTTTGTTTGTTTATTTCAATGTTTACCTAGCCATGTGGTTGTGTTGTTTTATACAGTTTGGAAGTGTCATGTGATGCATTCTTATGGTAATTGAGGTCTTGCCCTGTCTTGCTATTGCTTAGGTCATTTTTGTATAGCTTAACTGGTCAGTATTCCAAGCAGTTCATGCTTCTCACTTTTAAGCCAGGCCTTGGTCCTGATACATATAGCAGCAGGTTAGATTTCTTTTACTAATTTTGTTGTTTAATTAATTTTCTATACTTTTGACTATGACATTTAAAGTTAATGTAAAGTTTATCTAAAGCTTAAAAATTTGAATAAGTTAATTATTTTGCTTGATTAAAAGACTTATTGGTTTTAAATAATCTGAATGTTAAAATCAACATTTAAGTGTGTATGTAGCACCTTGAACTGTTTTATATTATTTTTATGACTAGATGCTGGGTTACCATGTGATTTTGATGTATGGTAAATTAATAAGCCTCCAGACACATTGTCTTTAGTAAGAACATGTATTTTTTATTTTAGATATTTTTTTATTACTTTGAATTAGTTAATGAAGCTATTGGTTATAAGTATGTTTGGCAAATATTTTTGATCTACCAAGTTTAATTACCAAAATCCATTTTACCTCTATTTTTTGTGTTTTATCTGTAAAGCCTTATGAATCTGTTCAGTTGAAATTAAGAGTTATTGCCCTTTATTCAGATTGCTGTACATACTGTATTTATCATGAAGGAATGTATAATGTTGAGCATAATGTCATACCATTGTATTTCATGTGATATATATGATTGTTTGTGTTTGTAATTATTTGTTTTGTAGATTTACATATATCTATAATATATTTTCAATTTTAGGGCTCAATCAATCAACCAATCAGTCAATCAGATAAACAAGTAAACCCATACAACAGTCTTATTCTTATTGGACCTGTAACACTATTCCTCTGGAGGCACTACATATTTAACACCATTAATTTGAAAACAAGCAAGGCAGTCCCTGCATTAGACGCCTTTTTGTGACGTCATGCCAGCAACCCAATCTTATCTGGTATGTTCGTTTATTTAAGTACTTTCTATGTCTTGCCTTTCATCCAGAATTGTGGACGACATCGATACAAAGCAAGATCTTGTGTTTAACGAGCTCTTTTTGACCTGCTTAGACAAAGGAAAGCAAATGATGTTTCTTTCAATATTTCACTCATTGAATTAATATGTATGGGATCAAAATGGAGTTCATGTACGAAACTGACGAAATAAACACTGACTTGCCTTGTGTTCCAGTTTTAAATTGACATTCAACTAATTACATTAATCAGTCAGACGTCTTTGTCAATCATCAACGCAGCAACGATTAATGACGATCACATTATTTACAGCTTTGTGAACCCTCGTGAACCTTGTAAAGTTACTCTGTTATTTTTCATTTGTTCACTAAACATCTTATAGACATGTTAATATTCGATATGATTTTCTTAGCTACAAACAATAAAGTTCACAAAACAAAATCAATTTTATCATGTCTATGGCAATTTCATTAATTGAATTCTATAACTAGTACTAGCATATGCATATAATGTTTCATTAGAATATACGGGGCAAAATCTCTGTTTCTATTTGTTTCGTTACCTAAAACAAAATTCTCTAAATGTGAGGAACCAAAATCCAAGAACAAGGAATTAAGTAAATTCAAGTTTGTTTTGATGAGTAAATGGTTCACGTGACTCTTTTATTGCTCTAAACACGATAAATCCTTAGAGACATAAAATAAATTACTGGCTACGTAAAGTTTTTCCTCTTCCATGACATAACAGCAGTCATACATCACAAAAGATATGTCTGGTTCCTGCAAAAGACATATGTTTCAACGAGCTAAAGGATCGCTCAAATGATTACTATAGAGACGAGGGTAATTCAAAAATTACGTAGACTTTTGTCATCACTTTTTTATTTAACGTCATACAATGACCAGATATGGTAGAAATATTTCAACCAAAAATCCAAATAATATGAATTAAAAAGAATAAAAATATTAAGATAAAGTTTAAAATTATTTATAATATAAAACTGTAAAATGGGGTCAAGAAGCATGTCAAAACTTAGTCATGTAATGGCAATACACTATAAAATGTCTGTAGTTATATCTCTTTAAAATGGCTTGAAAACTAAAATTAAAATATCTAATTACAGAACACATTACTATAATTATGTTTTTGAGATCTTAAAATAAATTTTAAGTTTCAATTTGTTTTATTATCCATAATAAATTCTTTACTATAATCAATGGAACCCAACCCTAACACCAGAACCCCTGACTAAGAGACCATTAAATTCACTGTTTTTGAAAAGTATGGTTACATCATTTCATATGTTAAACCGGTAATGTTATACATTGTTTTGTTGGACAGAAATCAATTGCAGAAGAAATGTATTGCTCATTGAAAAGAACAAAGAAGATGTCGTCGCTGGACGTCTGGGACCAGCGAATAGCGATACAATATTGTGTTGCACTCGGGAAATGTCTACATGTATAACAAACTCAGAAAAAAACTGAAGGAAGCAGAAAATATAAGTTATAGCTGTGCATGTGTGTATATATGACACAAGATACTTTTTGAGTTTGAGAGACTCTGAATTGGATGATGAACGGCCTCCATGGAAATAAATTATCACTAAAAATCTTGTTCTCAATTCTCAATTCCTTATTCTCTCTAAAACAGATCACTGGTACAAGAGGTACATATATAGAAATAAAAATAACAGTCAAGGGTAAAAAATTAGACAAATATAAAAAGAACAAGAGGCCCAGGGGCCACATCGCTCACTTGAGCACTGTGGCAAGGGAAAAGGCAAAAACCAGTTTAGTATTAAAAAGCTTAAATGCATAAGTGGTCCCGACCTAACCCTAAAAGGGAAAGGGGAGGGGGTTTGATTTGAACAAAATTGAATCTTTACTAACTAAGGATGTTTGCATACTTTTTGACTAATTGACTTACTGTGACTTTTTTCCTACAAGTTTGATCTTTCTTTGTGGCCTCACCCTATCCCCGGGGGTCATGATTTGAACAAATTTGTATCCACACCACCTGAAATTGCTTCCATATAAATAAGACCAATCATAGCTTTGCTGTTTTTGAGAAGAAGATTTTTTAAAGATTTTTCCTATATACTCCTATGTTAAACTTTGATTGTCAATTTTGGCCCCACCCTACCACGGGGGTCATGATTTGAACAAATTTGAATCTACACCACCTGAAATTGCTTCCATACATGTATAAATATGACATCATAGCTTTGCTATTCTTGAGAAGATTTTTCCTATATACTCCTATGTTAAACTTTGATCATCCATTTTGGCTCTACCCTACCCCGGGGGTCATGATTTGTTCATACTTGAATGTACACTATCTGAAGATGCTTTCAGATAAATATGACTAATCATTGCTTTGCTGTTCTTGAGAAGGAGATTTTTCAAGATTTTTCCTATATATCATGTATATTCCTATGTAAAACTTTGATCGTCCATTGTGGCCCCGCCCTACCCCTGGGGGTCATGATTTAAACAAATTTGAATCTAAACTTCCAGACAATGATTCCACATGAGTTTCATCTTTCCTGGCCCAGTGGTTCTTGAGAAGAAGATTTTTCAATGATGTCATAAATTTTTCGTTATTTCGTAAATATCTCCTCTTGGAGGTGAGTGTGGCCCTTCATTTGAACAAACTTGTATCCCTTTTTCACCCAAGAATACTCTGTGCCAAGTTTAGTTGAAATTGGCCCAGTAGTTCTGGAGAAGAAGATGAAATTGTGAAGAGTTGGAGGGTTCAAGAAGGACAGACAGTTTTGAAAATTTTCTAAATAAATTTCGAAAATAATTTTTGTATACCCACATTACTTGCGTTCATAAGCTCCTCAAATCTGGTCAAAACCGTTAAGGGATGTACGCTCACAGTTGTGGAACTAGTAAAAGCAGAGTTGCATGTGCGCAGTAAAATATTGTAGACATTGACAAATTATCTTGAAACATAAAAACATGTAATTGTTAGCATACTAAGTATAAAATGGTAAAGAAACACTTTTTTAAATAAATGGGTAAGGCATCACTGAATGATGAGGTTGAGAAACTGTCAGGACGTTATGTTTTGATGTTACGATGATAAGAATGTTCCGTGGTGACAAAACATCTTGATTTAAAATAATGTAGCATAAGTTCAATTTGATAAGATAAAATGAAACTGCACACATCAACAAAATAAATTTTTTACATACAAATATGTTGATCTTTAATATGACGACGAGAAATATTTGCTAGGTATTTTTTTATGACCCTTGTATGTACTTTAATTAAAAAGGATCGCTGGTGTTAAGAAATTATTAATATTTTAATGCGATTTTAGATTTTAGTTTTCATAATTTCATATCTCCTTATAAAACGGATCCTTTAAAAAAGAACGAGTATCTCTCTATTTGAAATTTGAGAGTCAAGGTCACGTGATGATATACCTTTGGGTCATAGAAATGAAATATATGGAGATAACGAACAGTATTCAAGCTCAAAAGTCAAGAAAACAACACACTTAAATTTGAATGAATTCTAGTCAAGGGTTCCAATGCAGTGACTCGAACAAGATTCTGGGATATACAGTGAGACAGACGGACGGTCAGCTAGATAGAAAAATAGACAAGTAAACCACAGATCCATAAATCTCCACCCACTCCTCAATATCATTCCGCAGCCATCATGTTACTCACTACTTCTTCCCACCTACACTATCTGGAATTCAGTTTACCGAAAAATTTCTCACTTTATTAGCAACTTTTTCCCCAAAATATTACGTAATTTAGAATTCCGAAAATTGTGTGCTGCATATTACCAGGCAGAGATTCTGTGATAAATTCACTTACCCTCACTGTCGTTTTTAAGCGCTTTAGAACTTTATATTTTTGTAATTAAGTATTCGGTGTCTGCTGCCTTACGTTCCCTCGTGAAACTTTCATTGTACACATGTCCATTCAGTGTTAACTTCAGGTTCAACTACATATCCCAACCTCTGTTTATTGTTTTTATTTTCAGACAAAAAATGTGACAGACCACCTTTTTGTAATTACTAACTATCAATATCGCTTCCAAGAGTAAATATCAAATTCCAGATGAATGTATACATTATTGTAATATCCCATATATATAAATATATAGTTTCTAATTCATGATTTATGAAGTCATTGGAGACCAGGTTTTCCAACAATCTATTTAGATACTGATAGGAACTAATTGATTCCTTTATTTGCCACCTGTTTTTATATTTCTATGAAGCAGAATTTATTCAAAAACTTCTACTTCAGAAGAAGAAAACTCTTGCTGTTTTCAACTCGACAATTAGATATGTTGACAACGTTTTATCAATGAAATTTGGAGATAACGAACAGTAATCAAGCTCAAAAGTCCATTGAAACAATACAAATAGGGAGCAGTGCAAACACGAACCTCTAAAAACCATCATAGGTGGGATCAGATGCTATGGAGGAGTAAGCACCCCTGTCGAGCGATCACACTCGCCGTGTGTTCATCGTGATGATCGCGTAAACGGAAAATCTGTAGACAATTCAATGTATGAATAATGACCTAACAGTAAGTGTGGAAAACGTCAATCAGCATTCGACTTAATGATAGATTGTATTTAATGACAAAATCATTGTATCGACCATAGAATTGCGAAAATGATGACTTTAAACGAAATCGTTGAAATCCTTATTTCATCAACTTGTATGTCTATAACTTGCCTCGTTTCAGAAATTGTGCATAGTGGAGCATGCTCTTGTGTACCGAATCAACTGGGAGATATAAACTCCATGTGCAGGTGATAAACGAATATTGCTACATAAGTAAGGGAAGTTGACGTTAGAAAAGTTGAAGTCATCACGTTTATCATAAAGTTTTGTTGTTATGTTACTATTAAAGTCTTTTTCTATTAAAATATCCAAAAATGAAACAGATGTGCCAGACTTTGTGGTATCTTTTATTTCAAGTTCACAGGGATATATCGAGTCGACATATAAATGAAAGTAATCATTGTTAATTAATAATACGTCGTGGATAAATCTAAATGTCGAGTTGAAGGCCAAGCAGTTGTCTTCTTCTTTTCATGCATAAGTTTATGAATAAAACCTGCTTCATATGAATACAAAGATAGGTCAGCTTATAATGGGGTGCAATTGTTACCAATTCCGACAGCTTGTTGTAGGACCTGATCTCAAAAAATTACTTAGACATTGTCAATCAGAAACTCAAGCATCTTTTTAATATCTACTTCAGAGTACTTGTGTGTACAATTAACAATGGGTACTTCATTCAATTGTCGACCCGATATATTTCAGTGAACTTGAAATAAAAAAGACTACAGAGTTTGATACATCTCTTTCAATTTTGGATGTTTTACGGACTATAGACAACAATGGCCAACTTACAACTAAACTGTATGAAAAACAGGATGATTTCAGCTTTTTAATCGTCAACTTCCCTTATCTATGTTGTTATATTCCAATATCACCTGAATATGGTATTTATTTCTCCAAAATGATTCGAAACGCAAGAGCATGCTCTGAGTACCAGTAATTTTTAAACTGAAGCAACGACCCAATTTAAGGTCACTTTTTCGACAAATCCCATTCGTTGTAATGATCTTGGTTGTAAAAAGGACTTGGCTTGCGTCATGTTTTGTTTGACATGTTTGATACCATTTGTCAAGTCATTGCTTTTGTACTGATTTAAACTACGTAGTGCTCCAAATGTCAATACATAAGGCTTACGGCGGTGTGACCTGTCAACATGGGTTGTTTATTCCTCTTAGGCAACTGATCCCACCTCTGGTGTTTCAAAGGGGCTTTGATTTTTACCTGTTCACGATTCGTTTTGTTTACTGGATTTATGAGATTGATCACTGTTCATTATCTTCACATTTTATGAGAATGAAAGAAGTTTAAAGAAAACTTAATAGCCATAATTTTTCCTTACTTACTGTTAATTAGACTATTTTTTGCATTGCATACTCTTTGTATTAAATTGTAAATCACTTTGATTTCTTCAACTTACGTCATAGCATAATGTTTTTGATTTGTATTATGAAATGCTAAGTCTCATTAATTTTACTTGACTACATAAAATATATCAGCTCTTTTATTTGAAAAGCTTTATCAGGAATTCTAGTAAATATTACACACTCCTTCCTTCAAAACTAGACAAATTTGTTTCAGAGATATTTTTGACGATTTCTTTTCAGAATTCATATGTTCTATTTCCAAATGGTCTACAACAAATTGTTAACCTATGGTAGTTTGATGACCCGAAAAATTCATTTAATAGCAACTTCATTAAATTTTTTTTAAACAAAACGTTGGGAAATTCGTACAAACTCCTACTCAGTGAACTAGAAAGGCTTTAAATAAACTACTCAAAGAAGATAGGCAAGTCAGAACTTCGACATTTCAGCACCAGACTACAGGGTGGTTTTTGTGATTTTGGATGATACTATCACGGACTATTGAAAGCTCCACGTGTATCAGAAGAAGATGAATTTGCCAATAAAGGTATACATGCGCAGATAGTTTAATATGAAGAGAAAGACCTAGACACTTTGACAGAATGCATAAAACATAAATTGTGAGATGCATAAAAAGCATCGTGTAAGAAATTAAACAGGAAACTTATGTTCCATCTATCCTTCTGTCTCAAGAAGACTGAAAATCATAAAGAATTAGATAGACTCATTGAACAAATTACAATGGATCCACTTGTCAAAACTTAAAATTCTTGTAATATCTAATATTCACAATGTTTATCAACCATCCTTTTATAATACTCACAAAATATTTTTGTTGTGGAGAAAACGTAAAAAACTTTTGACATGTTGTGCAACAACATATCTAATATTAATGGATTCTCAAAACCTCTAAAGAAGTTTTAGTAAAATCAGAAATCACATTTTCCCTAAAATCATCAGCATCAAAAAGTATTGCTTTTCAACACTTTATATTCCTCAGGATGGATGAATCATAAGGCTTTTTGATTATATAGAAAAACTTGTCTAACAAAAAATGGAATTCGATTATTTTCAATAGCTTGTGATTTGTCATCTACAAAATTACTTAAAAATTATTTTGATTCTACACACAGATACTCTTAAGTTGATCTTTGTAGTGTTTAAAGATCAGTAGACCTTTTCACAAAAAATCTTAAGTTTTTGCAAAGGATTTTAACTTAAGAATCTCTTACGACAAATCTTAAGTGCGTTTCACGAACGCATTCGTGGCAGATTGATTTTACCTACGACAGACTTCATCCCTAGAAACGACTTCAATAAGCTTTATTATCCTTAAATCAATGGGTGAAAATAAAAATAAAACTTAGTTTTCAACATATGTCAGCATAACAAACAATACTGACAATAAATATCGAATGCAATCGTTTGTGAAGCAGGGAAGTTTAAAATCTGACGTCACAATCACAAGTCTGACGTAAAAGTAGGTCATACGAAAATCTTAATTGAAACTTAAATCGTATATAATTTGTAGTGTATTTAATTTAATTTTTCGACATTGATTGTGATAAAAAAAATAAAATATTAATGGAAGTTGCTTAAAAAAGTTCAATTTAATGTGTATTTTGGTTTTTGTGGTTATATTTTTACAATTATATCTGTTTTAAAATACTTAAGAGAGGGTTGGGGCTCTCGTAAAGTTACGACCGGTTTTGCACTTAAGAATTTCTTAAGAATTTTTGTGAAAACGATTTTTATCATAAGTTTTCACTTAAGATAAAATATGTCGTAAGATTTTTTGTGAAAAGATCTACAGGTCTTCCAATAATCTGTAAGAATTCCTTTTGGCACAAAGTGTGTTCCTTTATTAGGTTCTGTTTTCTTCTAAAGCAAAATTTATTCAAAAACCTCTACATTAGAAACGAAAATGACTACTTTGGACTTCAACTCGACATCTGCGTAAATATATCGAGGACGTCTTAACAATAAATAATGGTCATTTTTATTCTTTTTGGATCTTTTATTTGTTATATACATTAATGGCAACTACTAAACTGTATGGTGACATCGTCAACTTCTCGTGTCTATGTAGCAATAATCCGTTATCGCCTGCATATAATGTCAAAGTCTCCCAACTGACTCAGTGACCAAAAAGTATGTTCTGAGTGCGACCGAGACAGACTATCGCCAAAGAGGTTGAGGTTAAATGGCGTTCAACAGTCTCTTTCAAAGTCAGCATTCTGTAAAATCTGTGCCTGTTGTAATGTATAATGACATTGCTTGTAAATATTACCTGTTTTACGATCGAAGTTTGACTGACATCTTCCAAAAGAATTGTTAAATCATTGTGTTCATACTAAATTTAAAGTAATTATTTCTCGTTTATTTGATCAATACAAAGGGCTCACGTTGGGCATGTGTGATTGAGAGGGAATGTATACTTCTTCTAGGCTACTGATCCAGCCTGTGGTGATTTTTTGTTCAGAGGTTCATGATTGTTTTTGTGTGTGTACTGTTCACGATTTGTTTATGAGATTGATCACTGTTGTTATTTTCTTTTTCATAAATACTATAAATCTGTAAAAATTGCAAAGATGGTATGAGTCAATTACATTTCTTTTTTGTGTGTATGTGTTTGTATGGGGAAGGGGGTGAAGTGTTAGTCTAAATATATAAGCAACGCCTTCTTATCTCAGAACAAGTCATGAAACTCAAAAGTCATATAAAGTCATATACAAGTACCTTATACGGAATATATCTCATTTCTTAACACTTTTTTGAGAATGTAATTTAACACACAATTTAACATTTTTCAAAAATGAAATACATCACTTATGCAAATAATATTCAAATGATATTTTTTTCCTGGTCTGATCTACCTTTATTGAAAACTTAGAGAAAGTTTATTTTCACAGTGAAGTTTAAGATGTGTAAATGTCATATTTGGAATTTACTTCTACGTCTTTACAGAGAAAATGTGTTTATTGTTTGTGACGTCATATATTTATAACAGCAGAAAAAAAAACATTTTACTGCTCATCAGTTGGTGTTTAGGAGAATTAAATTATTACAATGGAGCCCTATGAGGAAAAAAGTACCAATGCACAAAATATATAAAATGTGAACTAGACATCAAAATCTTTCACAAGATCAAGGGATTGATCATTTAGTTTGTTAACAATACAATAGTGCGTTATACAGAACAGGGGTATGTGATTGTCAAGTTGTCAATTTAAGAATGTTTTAAATTCAGGTAAAAGTATAACGGCGTTGGCACATTATATTTATCCTGATATCCTGATAAAATAAACGGATTTGACAAAGTTCAACTGGTGGTTTTAAAGTGCATGATTTTTGACAATAGGTTATCCTTTCCCTCTTGTCAAAATAACAAAAACAAAAACTGGTAGCGTATGCTAAAGACATAAAAATAGTTTTAATGATATCGGTTTTTTAAATATATTTTATTTATCTATTTATTTATTTATTTATTTTTTGTTTTTTGTTTTTAAAGGTTAAGTGATCACATTTCTTTTAGAGAGAAGATTCATATTCTTCAACTCGAGGGGAAATATCCAGATTTTACAACTCGGACACAGAAAATTTGTGCAACCTAAGGTATATGATTGATGATTGATTGTATATTGTCGTAGGTCCCATTCGAGAATTTTTCACTCATATAGAGACGTCGCCATATACCGGTGAAGGGCTTCAAATTTTTACCTTTACTCGGGACTCAGGGCCATTGAGCAGTGAGGGATCTTTATCGTGCCAACGCCTGCCGTGACACGGTCCTCGGTTTTTAAGGTCTCATCCGAAGGACCCGCAACTTTCACTGCAAAGGAACAGTTGCTACCCATTTTTTATCGACTTAGGTCAGTCGCGGCCGAGATTAGAACTCACGACCTCCCGATCTCGAAGCTAGCGCTCTACCGACTGAGCTACCGTGCACGGTGCAACCTAAGGTATAAGATGTAATTAAAAAAAAAATTAATCATAATTTAGCATCATCTTTTGGTAAGTGAATTCGTAGTTAGGTTTGTACAAAAAATCATTTAAAACACTATTTAATCTCGAGTATTATGTAAACATTATATAAAACTATTATACTAGAATATCACTGAGACTCCTGGTGTTTGTGAAATGTAATCATTAATTTCTTAGATCCAGATCTGTTGATGTTAAGATTCAATGTCACGATTTAAATAATATATAGCAAATAAAAATAGGGAACCACTGGTTTTAATTGCAGTCAGAAATCTCAGTTATTTTAAGTACTACTAACTCGATTTAGAGATTAACTGTGTTTGTTCTGCAATGTGCTCAAGTAAATGGTTATTTTTTCATTACTGTTCTGATGAGTTGGTGGATATAAATGTAGGATCGCAACATAACATGAAAAGAGTGTATTGGTTCTTTCTAAAAATAAAATGATTAAAAGACTTGATTCAAAAATTGACAATGTCATCTCTGATTTTCTTTTATGTACGTAAAGCAGATATTATTATTCAATTGGTTTGTGTCTGTCATTGAAGACAGGTTCTGGAAAATCTCAATGACGCAATAGCAACAAAATTCAAAAAAGGCTTTCACACTAACACGTGGGTGCTTCAAAGGATGGCATTGTAACTTTTTCCTTCGCAATGAGAATTGAAAGAGACATATGCAAGAAATCAAGCTTTACAAGTACAAAAAAGAGCTTCTGGATTGTAATTATTTTATGCTCATGCCTGTCTGAGATATCGGAAATCGCAGCTCACAATCGTTTAATAGCTCACCGGTCTTTATGCCCTTTTTTCATGTTACTGCATTTATTAGTCCCCTACCTGTGAAATTAACCAGAGGGGACATAGGTTTCCTCCTCCTCGTCTGTCGGTTTGTCTAGTTGTCTGTCTTTCTCTCTGTCTGTCTTTCAGTTTTTCAGTCTGTCCCACTTGTTTTCCACACTTTTTCGTTAACGCTTGTAGATATTTAGCTGATTTTTGGTATGTGAGTGTATCTTGAGTTATTGATCAAGTTTGCATTTTGTTCCACTTCAATAATTTTTTGATGGAATTTCGGCATTTTCAATTTTTAATGGGAACCAGATTTCACTTGCCTGTAGGGGTCTAGTATTGCTTATGTCATACTCTCACAATGCTTGTTATGTTTAGAAAGCCAATGTTTTATTTTTACACCTACTTTATGTTATATGTCAGTGACTTGTAGGAACTAAGGACAGATGATACAAAAAAAAAATGGATGCCAGGATTGAGATATATTTTAGTAAATATCAAATTCCTAAAATGTACTGTCTATTCATCCTTTTTTTCACTAGAAGTAAGCATTTATGTTGATGACTGTATTTTTCTATCTTTTATATTCAAAGTAATAAGAGAGTTCTTGCACGTAATTTGAAAAGAGAATATTATTTCATAGACGTGATATTCGTTTTGTAAAGAAGCAGATGAATACATGTGGCAACGCATTTTGAAAAAAATATTCAAAGTACGTTAAAATTGGGGAAAATCAACGCATTTTGAAAAAAAAAATTAAAAGCGTTTTAAATTTAGGACAAAATCAACGCACTTTGAAAAAAAAAATCAAAGTGCGTTAAGAGTGTACATCAACATTTTTTTTTTTTTTTACAATGGAGACACTTTGAAAAATTATGGATAAAACAACAAAAATTCTGAACTTAGATTTTTAGTAATAGACAGCATTATTTTGTCATATTTCTTTCGAAAAACTGAAGAATTGATCTACCCTCATCGAGAACGAGGAGAAGATGGGTAGAAGGTCCTGTAGCCCAATTCTTTATCTTTCCCACGCAAATATATGATGGATAGGTGACTATGATAGATTGATAGATAGATTGATTAGAGAGAGATGGAGAGAAAGAGGGAGAATTTTCAACTATTCCTTTCAAGAACTGAAAAAAATTACACCAGCCATTCAAAAAATCTGTTATATTTTCTATCCGTACGTTGCGTACCTGTTACTCTCTTTAAATTAACATTTATCTATAAAATTACTTTGTCTCAGTATAATATTTTCTTGGCTAGTTACCTCCTAGATCATCATCATTGTATGAAAGGTCCATAAAACAGAATGTGACATCAGACACATGCTTTTCTTTCAAAGTGTGTTGATTTTGTCCTAAATTTAATGCACATAAGAAATACGAACTCAGTTCCGATTTGCTACATGGCTTTCATCAAAGCATGTGAGTGATTCCATTTAATATATGAAATAATGTATGATTTCATAGATAGTGAATCTTTATAAGTCTTGTTATATATATGATGTATCTCTTATCTATAATAAAGCAATAATGTGACATTTTCCAAAAAAAATTATTACTTGTATTTTCGTAATTAATTCTTAGGATAAAGTCATTAAGGTACACATACTAATTTCTTGAATTTTTGACATTGATTTATTTTTTACAGAATCAAGACAGCATTACAGTCATGCCAGGTAATGTCTATTTATCCTCTCTTTCTTCACTAGAAGTAAGCATTTATTTTGATATCTGTATTTTTTTTAAATCTTTTTTATTCAAAGTAATAACAAAGTTAGTGCAGGTAATTTGAAAGGAGAATATTATTTCGTAGATGTGATATTTCTTTCTGCAAAGAAGTAAATGAATACATATGCCAACACACTTTGAAAAAATTACACGCTTTGAAAAAAAAATCAAAGTGTGTTTATATGTGGAAAAAATCAACGCACTTTGAAAAAAAAAACCTTCAAAGTGCCTTTAAATTTGGGACAAAATAAACGCACTTTGAAAAAAAAATTCAGTGTACATCAACATTTCTTTTTACCATGGAGACACTTAACGCACTTTGAAAAAATCAGTATAACACAAAAATTCTGGACTTAGTTTTAGTGATAGACAGCATTAATTATTTTGTTATATTTCTTTCGAAAACTGATGAATTGATCTACATGTACCCTCATCGAGAACGTTAACGAAGAGAAGACAGGTAGAAGATTCCTCAGACCAATTCTTTATCCTTCCCTCCCAAATATATGATAGATATATGGCTATGATAGATTTGATAGATAGATTGATTAGAGATAGAAGGAGAGAAAGAAAGAGAATTTTCATGGTATTGTAAAATCATCATGCTCCCTTTTCCCTACGAAAAATGAATGCGATGCTTTAAGTCACATACCTACCCCTACATCGACCGAAGTTATTATAGATCTAGACTGGATAAAATCAAAAAAAAAAAAAAAGAAAAGAAAAAAAGAAAGAAAGAAAGAAAGAAAAAGAAGAAGAAGAAGAAGAAATTGTGCTATTAAACAATTATTTTTCCATTATTTCTAAAAGACCCATTTCCCTGTTATAACATTTACGAGAACCTTTGGGTACAAGTCTTTAAAACGTCTATATCCCAGATCCTGAACTGACATCATCACCGAAAAGTTATCCAACCAGGTTCAAATAATTATTTATCATACCTAAAATTTACAAGAATATTCACCAAGCCGTGCACATTTTTTTTTCAAAGTGCGTCAATATGGTCGATATAAATGCACTTTGAAAAGAAATCTTTTTTTTTTCAAAGTCCGTTAACTTGGTCCCAAATTTAATATTCTTTGAAAACATTTTTCAACGTGCGTAATTTTTCAAAGTGCGTTGTAACAATATATATACACATTTATTGTCTTTCCCTTTTAAATTACCGCAAAAAAAATCGTGCGAAACGTTATATGATAACTGTTCATGCAGTTTATTTGAAATTAAAATCTGAATACATTCTTAAACTAATCTCGACTGAGATTCAGCTAACTTGGTGTTTAGACTGATGCTTTCATCGAATCTCGAGACAGTTCTTCATGTCTGGAAGATCACACCTAACTTCTGCAGTATTTACCTCTTGATACAGGAGCATAGCCGATTGCTAAAAATATGATATTTTAATGTATAAGTTACACACTATTACTATTAAACCTGCATTGCTTCCTCTGTAGGTATGTAAAAAAAAAAATAAAGATAAACTT
This sequence comes from Saccostrea echinata, assembly GCF_033153115.1. Taxonomy (NCBI): domain Eukaryota; kingdom Metazoa; phylum Mollusca; class Bivalvia; order Ostreida; family Ostreidae; genus Saccostrea; species Saccostrea echinata. The sequence continues at coordinate 2,140,400 of NW_026889806.1, read as the reverse complement.
TTTCTTGTTTAAAGGATGGTTTTCATGACGTAATAATTTTTGTATATCCTAATTTTAAGAATTCCTATTCCTAATTAATCCAAGCCTTTAAATAGTTTTTCTTTCTCCTTTTTTCTCACTCTTATTTATGTGAAAGTATGCATTATTTTACTACATCTTGTTGAAAAGTCCTGACATTATTTATCAATGCTGAAAGTACTTGAATTCAGAAAACTAAAAATTTACATGAAATCTGTAATTCATTTTCATACTCTGAAATAAATGACTCTCTCTCTCTCTCATAAGAAAGCATTTTCACATTTCAAAAATCGTAGTATTATTATAATTAATACCGCAAAAAGATGAAAGAATCAAATTGTTATATGTAAATGAATTTGTTCTTTTTTCGGACCTCCGTGTCTGCATGTTAGACACGAATATTTAATCTCCGTCTTTGCAGTATAATCTCAGAACTGATCTAGACTTGAGAGATGTAATAAGAGAAGAAAAAAAACCACGTCGCAATTTGACGGTGCAGACATGTAACATATTTTGGAAATGCTTTAATTTCAAATATTAAAGCTATAACCTTCAGTTTACCACAAAGTTGTTATACATCTTCAGTCTAATAGATAGAGTAAGGACTTTTATACACCATCCACCAAATATCTGGTTCCTATTATGATTATAGGATCATTGACCCCCTGTTAAATACTGATATCAATGGAGGACACAGATGTACTTAATAAGGCACTGACCCCCTCTCTAACAGTAGATCTCAATTATCTGCTTCCTTTTTCTTATATTTGACACACTAAATATATAAAGAATTTTATAGTGTTAACTATTCAGTGCTTTTTGTAATCTCATTTTTAAACTTGTACGAACTTCATTGATTTCTTCAACAATATCTGTCATGTTTTTGCTTAGAAAAATGCACTCTCTTTTAAAACTATTGAACTAGTTAGATTTTAAAATAGTATATATGAGAGTATAAGTTAAATGCGTTTAAGGTTTTGCCAAAAGTCAAAATTTCCAAAAATTAATCAATGATACATTTATAAACTGTAAACGTTTTAACTTTATAAACCACATAGTTTTGGAGCTATTGCAAAAATATTTTTTTGAACTTGTTGACCTTTGGCAAAACCTTAATGTTTAAATTCAGTATATGTTTTCAGTTTGTTTTAATAAAGGGAGATCCTTTTTGTTGCCTCTTTATCTTTCTATCTATCTATCGATCGATCTATGCGACAATTTTTAACGAGAAGTTCATAAAATTAAACTCAAGTAAAAAATTGAATTATTCATTCTAATTGAAAACGTTAGACAAAGCAGTATAACGTTGTCAAATTTAAGAAACTCAAATTGTCTTAAGATTTAAAGACACTGACTGTATCGAAGGTGAGATAAGATGTAAAGCCGACCGTCTCACTAGCCATCTGGATAGTGCCATGAAAAATTCTAAATGTTACGAGGCGCACGCGCACTTTAGTTACTGATACGGTGTAACATCATTCAAATGAGATATCGTGTAAATCATGGACTGGAGACTTGAAGTGAACTCTAGTATTGGATTTTAGTGTGTATCTTGTACAAACAAACAATGGCCAATGAACATGTTACATAGTACCCTAATGCTGCTTACAAAACAAATATTTGCATGTCAGTTCTTTAAAAAATTCAAAGTTCAGACTCCATATTCCGACTCCAAAACCCGCTCTTCCATTACTCAGCTCTAATTCTCCAGTCGATAAATTACACAGTGCCTGCAGACGAAAGAAATAAATGTCTACAGGCATGTCATTGCAACCTTTCAATTCCTATAGCAGACATAAAGCATAGAACCTGTATATAAAACGAGTGTATTTATCCCCCTCTGATGCAATTAATTTGTGTATAAAACCTATCTGATATACCATAACAAACTCGCACTTGCTCGAGGTTGTTTTAGTTAAACTAAATGTTTAAAACGTTAAACAACTTTTATTCAACTACTTTGTCGAATTGTCACAACATCCCCAGTAGCAAATCCATTATCTGAGACGTTTAAAGCAGTTCTGAGAAGTTAATTAAATATCTACATGTGGCAACGAACAAAGCGAAGACCATTATCATCCTACCCTTTGTAAGTTACCATACTGAGACTTAAGAATGCAATTTTTCATGTACAATACCAAAGAGTTTTGCCATTCTATCAGAGATCAAAGAGAAAAAAGAACTTTTAGTTATGAACATCTCACCAGTAGCCTCTATCTAGTTAATTAACAAAGAATGCAAACCACAACATAGTGACAACATGGTAAAGTCCGACTGATTTCACTTCACAAATACACATTAACATTCTAGGTATGGGTTTACTTTTGAAAAAATGGTTTGTATGCTGTTATATTTTTTTTATTAAGCTCAGAACAGAATGAATGGTTTGTATGTTCTCTGTTTTTTTATTAAGCTGAGAACAGAATGAATATTACAAATCATCCAATTATTTTTTATTTCTGGAAGTGATATAGTTATAAAAACATAAAATGATAAATTGATGCAACACAAGCTTCAGCTTACAATATATTGTGTCTAAACTAACTAAATACTGTAGTATCTGTTCAAGTTTCTGTTCAAAGTACTCAGTCACTCCATTAATCACAAGATCTTAGGATAAAGACACGTGACCTGACAAATTTCTGAAATGATCCTCAGAACGAGGAGTTTTTATCAGATGACTACAACTCAAAATCTTCACAGCTAGTGCAAACATGTGCAATATATAAGACATGCCAGACCTTCTTGTGATACGTAAAGTGATGTGACTGTAGCTACTCGAAGTGTCTTATTAATAAAAACATGTAGACATATTATTGTTAAGAGACACATTACACCATTAACTTTTTTTGTGTTTTGTACTTTACTATATTTCTTTTATAAATAAAATATATATCTATTAAGACACTTATACTACTATATTTGGGTACATACCTCTAATTATTTTTAGAATCAGTAGGGGTAGAAAGTAGTTCACTAAAACGAAATAGTTCCTTAACATACGAGAAGAAGGTCATCTGAACTAAATATGCTTGATATACATGAAAGAAGAGAAAATTCCATGTTCAAAACCATTTTCATTTTTGTGTTAACTTTGAAAGAAAAGGAATTGAATTGTTTTAAATGTGCATACCCCGACTTTAGGAATTACTCTACTTTTATTGTCATTTTCAGATGTTTTTGCAAACATTTTGCAGGAAAACGAATCTGACATGCCACCTCGAAATTTTAACCAGTGAGAGAGAATTTGACGAGCTTTCATTTGAGGGGTGTCCCATCCTTCAGCGAAAATTAGGGGAGGAGCTGTATGAGAAAACGTTAACATTGTCGCCTATGTGAAATGTATTAGTGGACTGTACCCATTTATACAATTGCAAATGTTTTTACTTTTTGAACACCATTTTCAAAACTCATATCTATTACTGTATAAACACGGGTTTCTCACGTCATAAAAGTTTGACGTAAGTTTTTATCATTGATGTCATGAAGAGTCAATTCGCGTTCAATGAAACAAAGTTTTGCCGACGAGTTTTGAAAAATAAAACATTAACGCATTAATGATTATAAGCACACAGATATATTATAAATTAGTCAAAAATGTAAATATAAGTAATATGGAATCTTTTAAAACATCTCTAAATAGAGGTTGGTACGTGATCAAATCTACCATGAAGCCCTTTTGGCTTTATGGAATTTGATCACTTGACCAACCCGTATTTATTTTATTGTAGACCAATGATTGTAGTGATATTATTCACTTTCAAATAGCTAGGTCAATAACCTACTTTTTTGCTAGTGACCCCTGGGTATTTATCAGGAAATACCTCTTTTTTTCTTTCTTTTTTTTTCACACTTTTTACAAATTGGACAAGTGTTGTTAAATATTCATTAACAACAAGAGTTTGAACCATAAACTTCTGAAATATTCCAGTCCGAATTCCATCTCTCAATTTTCTAATTTTTACCCATTTTTAATCTATTATTACGAAAATTTCAATGATAGGAACTATAAACCATTTTTAGCATCTTCCTCATTCTGTTTGTATGAAAAATATATGAGATCAATGATTAAATTCTTGAGATATGTTATCTTGAATGGGTTTTGTTTGTATTTTTGATATTCTTTATTGCATGTCATAATCATTTGAGAGAATACATGAGCTATAACACACCTAATATTTGCAAAACGATGTGAAAAAACACAAAGATTCAACACGTGCAGAACAATATTGTAAGAATGAAATATATGGAGATAATGAACAGTATTCAAGCTCAAAAGTTCATTAAACAATACAAAATAGGAGCAGAACAAACACGGACCTCTAAACATCAGAGGCGGGATCAGGTGCCATGGAGGAGTGAGCATCCCCTGCCGACCGGTCACACCTGCCATGTGCTCCTTGTCATGATCGGGAAATAACGGAAAAATCCGTCGACAATTCAGTGTGTAAATAATGGCCTAACAATTAGTATGAAAAACGTCAGTCAGCATTTGACTCAATGATAAATTGTATTCGCTGACAAGGTCATTGTATCGACCATAGAACTTACGAAATGATGACTTTAAACGAGACAGCTGATATTCTTGTTTCATCAACTTGTTTGTCAATAATTTACCTCGTTTTAGAAATTGTACATACGTAGAGCATGCTCTTGCGTATCGAATCAACTGAGAGATATATACCCCGTATGCACGTGATGAAGGTATATTGCTGCATAAGTAAGGGAAGTTGACGATTGAAAAGTTAAAGTCATCACGTTTATCATAAAGCTTGGTTGTTAGATTACCATTAACGTCTTTTTCAAGTAGAATATCCAAATATGAAACAGATGTGTCAGACTCTGTGGTATCTTTTATCTCAAGCTCACCAGGATATATCGTATCGAAATAAGAATGGAAATAGCCATTGTTAATTGACAATACATCGTCGATATATCTAAATGTCGAGTTGAAGGCCACAGGAAGTGTTTTCTTCTTTTCACGAACAAGATTTTGGACAAAGAATACAAAAAAAGGTCTGCTAATAACGGGGCGCAATTAAATATATGGGGAAAAAAATGAAATTTAGTCCGAAATTCCTCTGCATCACTATAAACAAACCTATGATGTTGCATATTTTCTTCAAATAGTAAGAAATTAAATTTAAACATTGCCATATTTTATTACATTGTTATTTTTCTATTTAAAGCAATTCTTGTTTTAAGATTTTGTACTTTTTAGCAATCCGTTTCTAACAACTAAAACCTTGAGTAAACGTCATCCTTAAAAACAAGGACTTTTTACTGTTTTTCAATATAAACAAATGAAATAATTTACCCTTTTCTGAAGAAATATGATTTATTGACATTTTCCAAGTTGAAGATTGATTTATAGGGGTATACATGCACTAGAAGTTGTAGAAAGAAAAACAGCATGCGAAGTACATCTTTTTTTTTTTTAGCTTTTTAAATGCAATAGATGTAAATCTGATATGTTAAACAGAAAAATAAGGTGTTTAACCATGACATTATGAAAATATGTCCAGATATGTCAAATTTTGTAATAATTTCATATTTTCCATTTGATATACTTTCCCCACAAACTTTCTTATTTGTTAATGTATAGATGAAAGTAACCTTTAATGTGCAATACTAACATGATAACAGATAAATAGATTTATGAAGTTATTTGCTCCAATGTTATGTTTATATTAACCAAATACTTTTCAGTTAAGATCAAGTGATGAGAGAAGGGGGTATACGTCTTCTGGAGTTTCTGGTCAGAAACGTCACCTGTTAAGATGAGTATTGTTTTAGGCTTTTTAATTACATAAGATGTTATTCTAAAGATTCAGAGGGAAAAAATAGTTAACAGAAATATGGTGACTAGGGACACGGGATTGATATATACATGTATGTTTATCACTGTTGATCAGAATTTTGCTAAGATTTAGTGGGTCCATCAATAATAGCTTAGTGTGCAAAAAATAATCAAAAGCCGAAAGATAAAGTTCTCAAAACTAGTCATGCGAATTAAGTAAAATTTTGACACAGTGGCATAAAAAATCTTCAACAGCTTCTCCATTTACAAGTAGAAGGCTAATAATTACGGCTTCACAAGCTATCATCTCCATACATCAAAAATCTTAAGACTTTTAATTTCATTCTATACGCTGTGAAGGATCTTGAGATGTCGAGGCATCGTGTGGTTCCTATTACGTAGAAACACACCAAGAGTTGAAGTTCTCTGAGCTTCTGGCGAGACTGTCGGAGGGAACAGACGTCCTTCTAGAAACAAGAACTCGGAGGAGTCTTACTAAACATTAAGCACATGATATAATTCTGGATTAAAGATCCTTCTTTAATTCTATATCCCATGTTTGCTGAAGTAGAGGTAGAATGTTATTCTACTGACTCGGAACATTTACAGCTTAAGGAATACTAGTTGACGTCTGAAAAAAGCAGGAAGTCACCAGGAGGTAGGATACGTTTATTAAAACTATTTTTTTTTAAATTTTGATGTAATCCCTTAGATTAGTGTACTTTTGCAAGGTTGCATTAGACCATATTAAAAAAATTGGTATTTTTTCATCAAAGTGATAAAAATCAAAAATACATGTATAATTTGATCTGAGTTTCCAATAAAAAGCTTACTTATCACAACCCACTTATACAAGGCTTTTAGCTTTTCATGTCCAAATGTTTTTTATAGAAAATTTTGTCGAATGTTTTTGATCTTGTGACTAACTAATTTAACATTGATTCTAATTTTGAAATAAAAAGAATTTCAAAACATACAGGTATAAAATTTTGGTTCTTTGAAGCAACAACGAGTTTAAAGGGAAATATCTACATCCACTGAATATTTTCTCCATTTTTTTTTTTTTTTTTACAAACGCCGATTGTTGTTAATCAGTTAACCACTGACTTTTTTCCTTTATATCTTATGAAAACCGATTGTTTGTTGATTAGTCAATAAGCACAATAATCTTCAAAACTAGTTAGTTGTGTTTTTAAAGCCATGTGCTTCAGAAATATCTCAAAAAATGTCAGAAGTTAACTTTTCATGGCTATTTCACCAAAGTAATGTACGGATCAATAATAGAATGTTTTATGTACTTTAACCCACTTAAGAATTAATTATATACAAATAGATAGAACAATAACATCCCTTCCTTTGGTTGTTACAACGGGGATAAACGGTTGCAATCATTAGATAGAATTACATTATCTGTATTACGTATTTTTGTCAGAAAATGTTGCAACCGTTCCTCCCCTTGTCAACAAACAAAGAAGGCAACTTACTGTTTATATAATTACCAGGGCCCAGGTAAGCTTTGAGTTGATTGACAAGTAGGAATATAAAACAACATTTTTATTTCATACACTTTAAGAATACAAGTTTTACATGAGACATGTTTTCTTTGTTAACCAAGTCCTCGGCCATACTTCAGAATGCTTACTCGCTACAAATTAGAAATAACCTAACAAGCATACTGGTACTTGAAACTGGAATGGCAAAACATTTATTCTGAGAAGTATTCATGCCAATAACACCTTAGTTATCTGTTCTGAAATTAAGTTTGTCACTTTGGTATTGGAATATTGAACAACATTTTACTCTGTGGATGCATGCCCGGTACCCCAGCATGCATGTTACGTAATTAACCAAGAAATATACATTGTTGTTACGTAATTCTCACTATGCTCTATTATATTATGATAGTGAACGCATTTTCCATCAATTTTAAGTAATACTTCTCATATATCTTTCTAAAAAAATTAAATTCAAGTGAAATAGAATACCTTCTGACATTTTTAAAATAGATATTGACTTGTCTCGAAACACCTGGGTTAAACATTATAAAATTTGTTCATAATGTGCGCTGTGATACGTTAAAAATGGAAATCAGCCTTTCCACTTCTTCTGAAATTCAATATTTATCACATTATTTAGAAATCACCGCGTACGCTTGATTCCCAAGTTGTTGTTTTTTTTTTGGTATCAAACTGAATCTAGTTAAGTGCTGTTTGAATGTGGTTGGCAACAAGGCAGATATTTACTCTTTTTCAGCTTTTTCTTATAATGTCAATTGGTTTTAGTAACATTTATTTTCTTTTTTTCCTCTTTCAAATATTTTACTTCAGAAACATTCAAAACCATTATATATTTCGTCATAAATAAAATTCTCACACCTGAAAGGGATGCTTCAACTGAGAGATAAAATCTAATTTTCAAATAAATTTAAAACATTCTGCATAACTCATGAATTCAGAAAACAAGTAATACTAATGGGGTACGAAATGCTGAATGGAGAGATAATTCTATCAATTAAAAGAGTAGAAGTGAGATGAAGAGATTTTCTACATCGATATTATTTATTAAGCATTCCAGATCTTTTATTACCGGTTTAAATCCATTACTCTGCAACAGCGCAGGAAATATCTAACAATTTATATAAGATGTATATAAGATAACAATAAAACATATTGCCCAGCTGTAATAAATAAAAACACTCTTGTTCTACACAACCGGCAGCTCGAATTCAAAGATTGTTCATAGAAGGTTATCTGATTGAAGGGTCTTTTATGATCTGCAATGTTTATACTGGGTGACAATTAAAGCTTATCAAACAACCATTTAAGGCATTGTTTATTACCCCATAAACTTAAATACAGTAAGCTTTGAAACATACATCTCATATATCATATTCGGTCCTTTATTCATATTTATTTTACAATTATTTGATTTTAAAACATGAAATTTACACACCTCCTATTTTTATTGGATGGACAAGATGAAGAAAACAAAAGAAATCTTAGTTGTAACTAGGTTTAGCTTAATTTAAAAAGATGATAGAAGAATGAAGAGGACAGTAGGTAGCGAGATTTCGGAAATGTTAAAAGGGAGAAAACGAAAGAAGTTTAGGAGAAAGGACTGTGAGGATGGAAAACAGGAACCCTCATGTCCACCCAACCGTATCTACACGTCAGTTGTAACAGGATAGCTCCTATGTCCATCCAACCCTATCTACAAGTCAGTGGTAACAGAATAGCTCCTATATCCACCCAACCCTATCTACATGTCGGTGGTAACAGGATAGTTCCTATGTCCACCCAACCCTATCTACATGTCAGTGGTAATAGGATACCTCCTATGTCCACCCAACCGTATCTACATGTCAGTGGTAACAGGATAGTTCCTATGTCCACCCAACCCTATCTACATGTCAGTGATAACAGGATACCCACCAAGCCCACACAACCCTATCTACAGGTCAGTGTTAACTACATACCCCCATCCCCCATGTCAACCTACCCAATCTACTAGTCAATGGTCATTAGTCTGGAACACACCAAATTTTATCACTGCAACGTCTGCCGTTACTTGGTATATTACAAAGTTAAGGTAGTACACAATAGATAGGCCAATTTTTTTTTCCTTAAATTCAATATTTTTTAAAATTTGAACATTTGTTCTAGGATACAAAGTCTTTCTTTATCTAAAATGTAGTCTCTAAAATGACCAATATATAGGATTCTCTCATTTTTGTAAAATATTGCAGAAATATGTCCCAGATTATTAATTTCCTTACAGAGATCACTGATTACTGATATTATAGTGATATTATTTAATTTTTTCTAGTGTACTTATAAGATGTTAGTTAATACAGATTTCATGGGTGTTTTGTACTACCTTAAATGCCAACTGTACAAATATTTTAGAAACATTCATCATTACAGTGTTTAACTCTAAAAACTTAACAAACTAACGATAGGAGGAGTGTTTATCTTTACTGTTGTTGTTCAGGTGGCTATAAAAGTTTACATGTGTTGTTTTTAACAGTATATAGATAGTATTACTTTAAACTATCATTATAAGACACAAAATACAAATCAGGGAAAGAAAGGAAAACACAAGATGAAATGTAAATATAAAATCTTTGAAGTCTTATGTTTGATCCAAGAATTAATACAACATTTTAAAGTTCCATATTATAGGCCTTCAAAAAAATCTCTCTGTAGGATGTAAAAAAAAAATATAAGAAATAAAACCAGATGAAGCGATACAGCAGCAAGGTCATGATAAAAGGTATTCATTTCAAAATTCTGGAGCCTAAAGATAAACACTGCAATGTTTCCTGATAAAAAGATCAACAATGGATTTGATCTATAAGCTCCTGCTATTACACCATGGTTATGTAAAGTATAGATATTCAACACAGCGAGTTATTTTTCTGCTGACTGGTGTATAGATAGATAGATAGATAGATAGATAGATAGATAGATAGATAGATAGATAGATAGATAGATATTAAAATAAAATCCAAGATAAACAAACAAGTTCACATTTAATTATTACACTAAGTGCTTTCGCCGTGAGGCTCTTCAGAGTGTAACAAAGTTTATAAAAACAATACAACTTGGTTGTTATGATGTCGTTATTGTGACGTCATAAAGGCAGCATTATATATTGGCGCAGGTAAATGTCATTAGGGCGCCAAAAGTAGAGAATTGAACATATGTACATTGTGATGAAATAGACTGCTAATTTTAAGCTATAATGTTCAATTTAAATTCAGTTTAGGTTTAAATAATTTTACAAAGTAATCTTCCTTGGCTCTCCGTAATTGTTCATTATTTTCTAGAACTTTATAAAATGGAAATATTAAAAAGTTTCCATTCGCACATGAATCAAAATGTACACTGCATGGCGTATTCCTGACAGAAGGGTCCCGTATTTGTTGTTTATGGACTCTTACGGGGTCAGCTAGTTTGTTACCGGTCTGTCCAATGTAGTTTTCCCCGCATGAAGTACAAGTCATACAGTATATTAATTTTTTAGATTTGCATGACATATTCGCATTTACGGTAAATGTTTTACCACATTTAAAAGTAAACGTCTCTCCTGTTTTTAAATAAGGACAGGTTCCACATAGGGGTCCATACATTTGGCCACTGTGCGTATGTCTTCACTTGACGAAAATTTGAAAAACCAAGTTGTATTGTTTTTATAAACTTTGTTACACTCTGAAGAGCCTCACAGCGAAAGCGCTTAGTGTAATAATTAAATGTGAACTTGTTTAAATAGTTTCCTCCCTCGGGGAACCATAAATTTGCTATTTCCCTCGTACCCATTCCATAACTGTATAATATATAATTATATATAGTTATAGTTATAGATAACGCACTTAGTACTGGAAGTCAATTATCAAAGCATTCAAATACCCCTCTACCCCTCTCAAACAGCATTAACCTCGCTGAAGAGAAACTAAATAGATAAACTGTATATAATTGTTTTTCATTTAAACTGCTAGTGCAATATCCCATCAAAATAGTATACGAAAACTCTGGCAAAGATTAAATAGTGGGTATCATTTGCAATTACATTCTTGCTATAGAAAGGCTCATTGCAAATTCGAATGACAGTAGAGGTTATCTTGAAGTAGTTCAAGTAGAAGAGACACAGAACAACACATAACTTAATCCTATTCAATACCTTCATTTTGTCATTCTACATTTTCTTATTTGAATGATTTCTTTCTTCTTGAATTCTGGAATTAAGGGTTGCAACCATTGCAGAAAAATACAGAACCCGGATTACGTATTTTTTCTACATCGATGGCAACGTTAACTGTTTTAAAATTTCCCTAGAAACAATCAAAGAAAGACCAAAGTAATTAATTTTATTGTTTATTTTAATATCTGTACAAGTATAATCGTAGATAGTAGGTGTTAGTACGTGAAAATATTGTGTTATGGATCCTTACATCATGGTACATGTCATTAATGGATCGAAGAGCCCACTTTTTAAGAAATCTTTCATCTAGGTTGCTATAAAAGCAGTTCTAACTTCATGTAGTTTAGAGTTAATGGGATGACTAAGAGGATTTGTTTTTTATAAAAAGGAAAAAATATTCAGTGGATGTAAATATTTTGAGATTAATTTTGCACAAAAAATAAAGATTCAAATAATTATAACAGCATGATTAAAAATCGACAATTGTTTAATAAAAATCATAAAACTAGGAATATATATATAGAATATAGAGAGTATATATCAATTCATATATATCATCTTTTGTTACAGGATGTACAATAGGTTTAGGATTCTGATTATTATTCTTATCTGAGTTCAAGAAGTGTAATTCTTAAAATGTCGCCGGTATATATATCCTGTCGTAGACCTTTAAAGCATAAAGTATTGACATGGTAATAAAATCAATGAAAAATATTAGGGGGGGGGGGGGGTTGCATGGTTTAAGGCTCTATATTTACTTCACAAAGGTCAAACGAAGTGAATGTCAGTGTTTAACCCCTTCTGGTGGAGTGAACTTTCTAAAATGTTTCTAATACTTTTATGATTTCAGTTAACGTTATTAAAGTTTTACACTCAAAAACACGGGTCCTCCCTGGAACGGAAGGGTTTGGGTTAAAATGCTTGACAGCAAGTGATTAGGTTTAAAGCCATCTCTGTGAAGCACTCTTGTGCGGGGGAGGTCTGTTTTAGCAGCAGCATATTTGCAAGGAGTATAACTAAAGCAGGGTTCTGGTATCTTTTTTGTGCAAACAGGTGTAAGCTGCCTTGGAGATAAAAAGTGGTTCAAACCGAGAAAATGATAGGAATATAAAAACTGTATTGTAAATTACAGTTTCATGGAAAACATTTACGATGGATTTTTTTTCTAGAGATATTATAACATATATTGTCTGTACCTTCTATGGTTGAGAGAAAACAAGTCTTACATAAATTATTTGTCAAAAGTGCATTGAGTGTAACAAAAAGTTTATTTAATTTTATTTCAAGATATCTAAGAACATGTATATATTCACTATATATAATACATCATTTTACTATAAAATTCACTGATTTCCTGTTTTTTCTACAATTACGATTTATCCTGCGTCCAGGGTTTACAACGGACATAAACTTAGAAAAACTCAGAATATTTAAGAGATGAATTTAATTTTTGAGAATTCATGAGGATATGAACTACGACGCTTCACGCCTGCATATTTCATGAAGCACGTTAGCGCTTCGTGATAAATATGCAGGCATGAAGAGTTGTAGTTCATGTATCTCATGTACCCCATGAATTCTCAAAAATTAAATTCATATCTTATATTTACATTATTTTTCTGATGACTTGTCACATATTTTTGTCATTCAAAGATCATTTTAGGGGGAAAAAAAGTTCGCACAATTTTTTGACTTCAGTCACATCACAATGGAAATATATTCTTACTCATCCCGCGGTAGTTCATGAGAACATGAACTTTTTCCAATTTTCAAAGAATCTTAAGGAAAAATATTTGGAAATGTAATTATACTACCATGAATTCAGCTGACCAATGTTTAAATAGCTTTACGTTGCGAAACATTTAATAATGTAATTTTCTAGAGAAATATTGATGCAATCAAATGGAACTGATAATTTTGACCATATCACCACCCTGGTTACTGCTGGGGAAAATGGCCTTATCTAAAAAAGCAATTAAATCTTCTGACATTGCTACTATACACACATCAAAATATATTATAGACTCACTCTTGTAGACAATAGAAGAAAACGATGTACAAATTCTAGTGAAATCGATTAAGAGGTGATTTTTCGGGGGAATTTATCAATGCATTTTTTCGATTAAAACATACATATACGTAAAAGAGGTGTTTATTGCTTAAGTGTGTTTACAATAAAGCCTCTCTTAGGTAATTCCATATTTCCTCAATTAGACATAAGAGGTACTTACGCACTGGGAAGCGAGTTTCACCAGCTGTTTGGCGTAGGTTAAGAACTTCCTATTTTTTATTTCTTAAGTTCAATCCCTTGAATAGCAGTCAAACTATCTTTTTTTATCATCTACAATGTCCCGAGTTTTGATTTTCATAATCAACGTGAGGATAAAACTGCAAATGCGATTTTTTGATTTGAAATTAATTCATAAATTAAACACAGAGTTATGAAAATCATTTCAAATAATATATTTTAGCTCATTATGTTGACCCAAATTTTCCATAAGGGGTCATCAATATGCCTCTTAACGGTCACATTCACCATTGTACTCAAAGTCTACAAATCATTTTCCGAACGTTCTAAGTATCAAAGATCGTAACACTATATGGTTTATATTACCAAAAGGAACACAAAACAAACGTTTCAGAAGTGAAATGATTATGTTACTATTTCTTACATGCAAATATAAAACTGACATACGCCAGTAAACTGCAAGTAAACAAGCTTTTGACATGAATGAAATATAAAGATAACGAACAGTAATCAAGCTCAAAAGTTCATTGAAACAATACACATTGGGAGCAGAGCAAACATGGACCTCTACACGCATTAAAGTGGGATCAGGTGCCATGGAGGAGTAACCAACTCTTGTCGACCGGTCACACCCACCATGTGCTTCTTGTCATGATGGGGCAAACGGAAAAATCCATAGACAATTCAATGGGAAAATAATGGCCTAACAATTTACATGAAAATCGTCAGTCAATATTTGACGACAAATTATTTTGTGACAAGGTCATTGATTCCACCATAGAATTTGCTAAATGTTGACTTTAAACGAGACAGTTGTTATCCTTGTACCATCAACTAATTTGTCAATAGCTTGTTCTAAAAATTGTTCGTACGTAGACCGTACTCTTGCGTATCGAATCAACTGAAAGATATCAAATATATGTGAATCATGTCTTCCCTTTTAATATTTTCACTCTGTAATCGGAATGAGGGTTTTGTCAAAACGCGTGTAGCGTGTGGGTCACTTGAATTATGTCAAAACATCAAGTCTCTGTATAATTAATTAATTACTCTCTTTGTGAATATATTATATTTCAACGATTCAAAATCCGTCCGAAACGTGTTACTGCAAACCAGCTTAAAGTTCCCTAAGATTACTGAACCGATTTTTAATCCTTCTTTAAAATCCATCAGATATTCAGAAATGTGTTATCAGTTTAGATAATTTGCTTTTGTTACGTAGAATACAAACTTTATGTAGATGATGAATGCTCACCAATACATATACATTCTTTTTACATTCCATCATAAATTGTATGAATGCATTTCTGAACATCTGATAGACATTGTTGATAATTGTTACGGACACTTCGACACATTTGTGCAAATTCTCTAATTCTTCTCTATTTGATTTCATCTTTCGGTCATTGTATGTAACAATGTTTACAAAATGCACAAGTTTCTTATTTATTTCTGTGACCTGCCAAGTATTACGCAGTTATGTCTCCCACAAAGGTGGAGACATATTAGTTTCTGCATAATTAGGTGTCTGACTGTAGCAAAGGCGTGTCTGGATCATAATTCTCGAACACTTGATGAAATATTTTAGCCCTTACTAATAATTACTATATTTATCTATAGTTTATTTGCATACTTGTTCTTATGAAGCAGAATTTATTCAAAAACTTCCACATGAAAAGTATAAGTTTCTTGCTATGACCTTCAATTTCACATTTACAGATACCGAGGACATTTAATCTATTATTAATATCTATTTTCATCCATACGTTGATTCCATTTATTCCATTGAGCTCGAAAAAAAAAACATGACGGAATATGATACATCTACTTCATATTTGGATATTTTTTTAGAGAAAGACATTGATGGCAAACTAACAACTTAACTTAATGATAAACGTGATGACTAACTTTGCTATTGTCAACTCCCCTTATTAGTCCCCTACCGGTGAAACCGGAGGGGACTATAGGTTTCCTCTGAGTCTGTCCGTCCGTCTGTCCATCCGTCTGTCTGTCTGTCTGTCTGTCCGTCTGTCTGTCTGTCTGTCTGTCCCTCTGTCTGTCTGTCTGTCTGTCCCACTTGGTTTTCCGCACTTTTTTCCTAAACGCTTGCAGATATTGAGCTGATTTTTGGCATGTGAGTGTATCTTGATGAGTTACAGATCAAGTTTGCATTTCGTTCCGCTTCATTGATTTTTGACGGAATTATGGCCTTTTCAATTTTTAAGGGTTTTCCGCAATTTTCTTCTGAACGCTTTCAGATATTGAGCTGATTTTTGGTATGTGACTTTACCTTGATTAGTTATAGATCAAGTTTGCATTTCGTTCCGCATCATTGATTTTTGACGGAGATATGACATTTTCAATTCTTAAGGGGAACCAGATTACACTTGCCGGTAGGGGACTAGTATTGCTAATGCAATACTCTCAGAATGCTTGTTCATGTAGCAATGTACCACTATTCAGCATATGGGGTTTATGTCTCACAGTTGATGCGATACTCAAGGACATGTTCTTCGTACGAATAATTTCTAAAACGAGGAAGGCTACTGATAACCAAGTTGATACAACGGTATCTGCAATCTCATCTAAGGTCAACATTTCGTAAATTCTATAGTTGATACAATGAACTTGTTTGTAAAATACAATCTGTCGTTAGATGAATTGTTGACTGACGTCCTTTATGCAAAATTATTACGCCTTTGGTTTCATATTCATTTTTCCGTTTATCCGATCATGACAAAGGACACTCAGTTGGTGTGACCAGTCAACAGGGGATGCTTACTCCTCAATGGCACCTGATCCCACCTCAGAGATTTGTATTTGCTCTCCTCATTCATACTTTGTATTGTTTCATTAGATTTTTTAGCATGATCATTGTTATTTTCATATTTCATTACTCTGTACATGTACTTACTTTAATACTTAATGTTACGTTGATTTTCTTTAATACTTTGAAAATTTACTATGAAACTTTGATTATAAATGAATCTTTTTCATGAGATTCTGAGCATTATATCTCTCAAATGTCATATCAATGACACTTACGTTTAGAAATCACTTTTGAATTTAGACGAAATATTTCCTTTAGATAAAAAAAAAACTTTCATTTGAGAATGGAAGAATTGAAAATTTCATAGTAAAAATACTTTGATTTCCGAAAGAAAATAAATACTTTGATACTTTGATTTAGTCAAAATAATAGATACCTTGATACTTTGATTTAGTCATTGGACAATGAGATACCGAAAAGGCTCTTTAACCATAAAATTATTGATCGAAATCAAATTTAGAATTTTAGAAATTTTGTTGACCATGTACTTAAGGTGTTTCGTGGTCCTCACTCAAGGTCACACGTTGAACGTTGAATGAAGTAATGACACACCTTTAGCCAATCAGTAACAATATAAACTGTAATTTATTCTCTTAATTGTAAAAGAGTTAAATTTCAGCGACCAAATTACTTTCTCGTTGATTGACCTCCTTAGCAAGATGGCATTCAAGAAAACGGCACACGTTTAGGTCAAGGTCAATAATATACTCAAGTGTGAGTCTATTTAACAGGGTTTTCGACAGTTATGGCACGATTTTGTGACAGACATCAGGAATAACTTCGCGTTACTTGGCTTATTCCAAAAATAACATAGAATATTATGTAAGACATATCTGTACGAGGTTACAAAATATACAATGAGACTAAACCCGTCTACACCAATCATTGTCTTGATGAACTGAATCTCGAACTTAAGTACATGTAAACTCTACCTACCCGATAGTAAATATACCCAAATAGGACTTGACCTAGGCGAATATGAAAAAAAGACAAACCATTGGAAATTTACAGCCCACAAAAATAACCATCAGCGAAACTATCCCCGAGCCGCTTTTTTATAACTGCAGAGAAAAAACCGTTTCTAATGACTAAAAAATGAGTCTCATACAACGTCTATACATCCTTACAATTAATGATGGCGATGTGATATCTGTTAATGTCCGTTATATATTATGACTTTCCATCAGTTAAATTTCTTTTTATATATTTAATGTAGTGTATGACGGGAAAAACTAAAGGTGTTGACTTTAAACGACGTTCTTTCTTTTTGGAAAAAATTAATTAATTAATGTTTTAAATTATCGAATTTTCCTGATCTAATTTTTTCATTCCTATCAAACTTAAACCAAATTAATGAAGTGCATGAAAGTGTATAAAATCTCAAAATTCAAATGGAGCTCTGACCATTTTAAACATTCATTCCTAATGCATGATATGTGAAAATAACGAATATTAGTAGTTATCAGGCTCAAAAGTCCATTAAACAATTCAAACTGAAAGCAGAGCAAACACAAACATCTAAAGTGGGATCAGGAACCATGTGTACATCAATACAAAGTATAAATACTGTGGAATATTTTTTTTTTAAATTTGTGGGGGTTAATGTTCGTTGGCAACCAAAACTTAACTACTGTGGAATCATTTAAATTCGTGGGGGTCAATGTTCTTGGGCAAGCAAAATTTTATTGGTTCGTTGGGATGTAATTTCGTGGGCAGCTCGTTTATTTGGTATATTTAATTAATCCATGCGTTGACAAAAAAATTGTTCGTGGGGATGTAAATTCGTGGGTAAGGGTGACCCACGAAATCCACGAACATTGATCCCCCACAAACAATGATGATTCCACAGTAGTTCATGGGGACGTAATTTCGTGGGAAATCGTACAAGTACATAAAAAAGATTCAATGAATTGATACATTAATCGTGAGGATGAAATATGTGGAGATAACGAACAGTATTCGAGCTCAAAAGTCCATAAAACGTTACAAAATAGGAACAGAGCAAACACGGACCTTTAAGACATCAGAGGTGGGATCAGGTGCCATGGAGGAGTGAGCATCCCCTGCTGACCGGTCACGTCCGCCGTGTGCTCCTTGTCATGATCGGGAAATAGCGGAAAAATTCGTCGACAATTCAGTGTAAATAATGGCCAAACAATTAGTATGAAAAAGTCAGTCAGCATTTGACTTAATGATAGATTGTATTTGCTGACAAGTTCATTGTATCGACCATATCGACAAGGATGTAAGGTCGTAACTTCGGATGATTAACGAAATCCACGAACATTGTTCCCCAAGAACAATGATGATTCTTCAGTAAAAGTAATGACTTCAAATCTTTTTTATTTGAATCCAAACTGAAGATTTAGTAACTATTAACTGTAAGGCATATGATAAGATCTTCGATGTCAAAAATATCGATTTTAAAAAATACTGTAATAAAATATTGAATTTTGAGCTAATCGGTGCATCGGATATTCATTAAATTTAAAGAGACATATTGAGTCATATTCGATATTTTCTTTTTGATTTATGTTTTATCAATCGTAATACTTATCAAAAATGTCAGTTTAGCAATGTTTTGATAAACTGCACTCTTAAGCGATCAAAGAGTGCGAAATATAAGTGCCGGTGTAAAGACGAATAATGAACCCATAGAAAAATGACCGGGGACCATTTTTCGACGTTGACAAATGACCCCTCAGCCGTAGAAAAAATGTTAGTTTTTGTATAAAAAGAATCCTAGGGGCAGTTTTCTACCCGTGCAACTTATAAGAAATTGGCCCCCGTTGAAAAATGACCCCATCCCAAACAGAGTAAAACAAAGTTTAAAAGAGGTGATTGATGTAAAGGGTTGGTTTTCAACGGGTAATTCTCTTTCGTTTCTAGATTAAATAGCGTAAAATTCATTAATAGAAGCATGGAAATGTAGAAAATTCGTTTGTGTTATATTTTTCGAATATTGTTTGAAAATCCTGTGTCTACCGACCCTTCCAGTTCTTGGAACTTGAGACCCATGGCATAACTTTCTCTCCATAAAAGTTTATTTCTCTGTAACCTTAAGGAAGCTCTAAACACTAACAAAAAGTGCTTTTTGGGCTTGGAGATAAATATATCATATAAAGGTGTGCATATTGAGACTATTTAGTTCATTTTCAACATAGGGTACCTGCCTTATTTCCGCAGGAAAAATGTTCAAAGACAATGGACAGAAATCACTGTTGTTTACTTACAGTGGGAAAATCAATGGAAATAATGAATTTAATTACTTATTCTTGTTCTAATATAATGCTAAGAATATTTCAATCTATTATAAATTGTGTAATTAACAGTAAATAACCATTTTTTCTATCTTACTTCTAAGGGCAGATCACTCTAACTGCATAAAACTACCCTACAAGTAGAACTCTTTAGTGTGCAGTGTTTAGAGCATCCTTAAAAATAATAATAATACTTTCAAGTATTAAAAAAATCGCATGATTGCATGAATCATGCAATAATTCTCTTTTTTGAGGGTCACTGTGCCTCATTATAATGTGTATTATAGGATGCAAGTTGACTGATAATGCTTGTCAGTATTGGCAACAGAAAAAATACCCCAATTACAACATTAGCCAGTGGAGAGTATATTTTTATTTGATATATCAGTTATATTGATATATTAGTGGATATTATAATTTAAGACCTTTCAAGAATAATTAACTTTTTAAGCTAACTAGGATTTTCATACGATAACATATGGTTCATTATGGTATACAATATATGAAAAGATAGGGTAATTTTTCTTAACTAGAGAAATATTAGCCAGGAAGTTATTAACTACTCTGCAACTTTTTATTATATTTTAACACCTTAGAAATAGATATGGAATGGAACAAACTTCTTTAAAGAAAATATAAGGCTAATACAATGTTTAGCTCACCTGACCAGAAGGCTCAAGTGAACTTTTCTGATCGAAGAGTGTCTGGCGTCCGTCTTTTGCTTGTCGTGTATCATCTGTATACTTTTCACATTTTCGACTTCTTCACAAGAACTACAGGGCCAATTGCAACCAAACTTGCCGCAAAGCATCCTTGGATAAAGGGAATTTAAGTTTAATCAATGAAGGCCACGTCCTTTTTTCAAGGGGGAGAAAATTGAGAATTAAGGAGTCACAATATGCGATTAATTTTTTACATAGAAATCTATAGGAACAATATTTAAAATCTTTTCAAGAACAGCACACTAGTGCATGGCCATAGGAACAGGGGGCACACACCCCCCTCCTCCCCCACTAATTTTCCTGATATATAGAATACTATAGAAAACATAGGTGACATATCTTCCATATGCTTGTGTACCCTCAATAATAATGTCTGATGTTATATTTCATGAAAATGCACTTTCAATCTGTTTATTACCATTGTCTTCTGCGATGATTTATCTACACAACCATATATGGCATGCTTGTCTTATTTTCGTTTATCTCCGTAAACAACGTCAAGACTCTGCTCGCTGACTGGAAAACTTGACTGGAAAATTTTCTTTGTCGAAGAGAGGCATTATGTCTACGTACATATAAAATAGTTTTTGTAATGTCATAATTCAGCCTCGTCATATAATCTAGATGTCCAATAAAAAAATTTGTGTCGATAACTTAAAACTTTGCAATACAAAAAATGTAGACTTTTTGAATCTTTCAACATATTCCCACGGCGTCAAAAATACTCCCTAATGGAAATGTCTAAATTTCTTGGCTTAATAGAGTAATTTAATGTCTTTGAAACATATTGACTTAGTAGTGTTTTATAATTCGGAATGCGGTTTAATTGCAAGCACTTGAATCACGTCAACTCATCTGTATCATAAAACTTTGATTTGTAATGCTTTATTTATTTTCTCTCTCTTTCAGCGATGGAGAGTTCGCTTTGGTTGACGTTAATTGCTACTTGTGTATTACTCAAGTCTTCACATTCCATTTGTAAGTATTGTTTTTTTTAATCCAACTGTGACATGATAAATGGTGTTGCAGAGAAGCATATAGACAATGTGAAACCTATTTTTCCCCAGAATCGTTATTTGTTTTACACAACCACACCTGACAGCAGACTCTTCTCTATCAAACTGAATACTTAAGGTCTTTTTTAACCATGAAACTATTCATGTCCTGCTAATCTCGGTTTTCTGGGCTTATCTTTTCTTTTACATTTCATAACACTTCAATGGCATATCTTGAATCTCAAGCTTGTTGCATAATCTAAACATTTATTTCAACCGCATTTAATCTACAATAATTTAATATCTTACAGACTTCTACTTAACTTCATACATTTCAAAGATATTTGATATATATATTCATTTTTTGTTCTTTTACATAAGCGTCTAGAAATGATGTTATTCATGCTACGAAAAGATTTCTAAATCTAAACATTTTTCAAGAAAACTGTTTAGGCAAAGCATTTTACAGTCTTTTGATTTGCGCAGTTGTGTACATAAATGTATTTCAAATGTTGGCATGTGCACTTTTTTTATCTCCTGGTAAGATAGAAATTACGTGATCAATCTTCATAAAGACATCGCTTGCAAATACTTTTTTCAGTTTTACAAAAAAAAAAAAAAAAAAAAAAATGTTCGATTACCGTAGAATTTACAAGTAATCACATCATCTAAATTGTTCAACACAGGAAAAACAATACACTGTCAAAGATGGCTTACTTCATTATTTATAAAATTAAATATTACAGTTCCTAATCTCATTGCAAATTAATTAAATCGTCAATCTCAGTCAATCTCAGAAAGGATTCATAGTTAGTTAGTACACCGTTTTCGAGACACGTTTGGGATCGAGTGACCCTGATCTCGGTGAAAAATTCCATTTATCATTTTAGCAGCAACTGTTTTTTACTCGATATTTTCTTTTCGTATTCCTGACAATTTATTTATTTTTGTGTTTGTAATTGCTTCATCTTGGCTATAAAGATATGGTTAAAGTCGGTAACAGCTGATTAGAAATATTTACAAACCTGCGAGTAGCCAAGAGATAAGTAAAGCGTATGATTACAACATCGCGTCGATAAAAGAATATAAATCTACATCAAAATATCTCATTATAAGATTTTGCTGGGTGGCGCAAGATTAAGTTTTATAAACATTCATATCTTCTCTCAAAAATTAGTTAAAGTGTATATCTTTGCAATTCACGTATCAACTTCAAAGAATCATTATTACAAAATTAAACTTTTCAAAAGAATACAGCATTTGAACATACTTAAGACCAATCAGAACCTAACAGTACAGTTAATGTTTGTAAAATTTATCTATAAAATATGAGGATTGGTTAAAAAGATAATTTTCATCTTTAAAAATCTAATCTAGATGACTAATCTCTGTCGTCGGAATAGAATGAGTTGCAAACTTTACCAAAGAAATAAATTTTACTGAATATTTACGAGTTGTGGAAATGGTAACTACTTCTGTTAAGTAACACCTTATCAAGGTTTAATAAAAGAACCAACCTTCAGTTTGTAAAAGAGTTTTGGTCACAGATACCAGATTGTTACTAAGTCTATTAGAATTACAAGTAAGTTACGAACCAAGGGAAATAACTCTTTAACAAACATTTTACAATTTTAGTGCCAAAATAGATTTTATGCAAAGAGGAATTAATTAGGAAAAACGTACATTATGATTAATCACTTAATGATGTGGCAAATAAAAGAAAGTCTAATTCTTCAACGAAAAAAGATGATTTATAACTTATTCGTAGACTGTCTGATAAACATCGAAAGTTTGTATAGTAAATTAATATTGTTTCATTTTCCTTTTTCAGCTGATTATGAAGGTAAGTCCTTGTGAAATTGAGCTTCTTTTACGTTTTGACTTTTTAATGTCAGCTTAACGTTATTAAGTGAAGTTTCCCGAAACTCCTTCATTCTTAATTTTAAATTTAGTGAAGTTTTATAAATCCTTTTATTATTTGTTTGAATATCAAAAGCAAATATCTTAATACGTATAGAAGATGGATGTATTAATAAGAAAAATGACTAAACTTTTTTTTCTCTCAACAGAAGGACTTCCTTTTGACTTAGGTTGTAGTGAATCTATGGATATTGTGATTTTACTTGACACCACTATAAACAATTCAACACAAAATGACGAGTTCAAGAAGTTTCTATTAGACTTAGTTGAAGATTTCCAAATTGACTCTGGGATTGCCAGGGTAGCCTTTGTGACATTTAGTTCCAGCCCAGTACTCCATTTTAGACTGGATAAATACTCCTCAAAATCGGACATCAAGTCGGCCATAGAATCTGCAATTTTTACTCCAGGAGAGAGAAACTTTGCAGATGCATTCGATTTGCTTCGAAGGCAGGTATTCTTCGAGCCTTATGGGGATAGGCCGGATGCACCAAATGTAATCCTTTTAATAACAACAGGAAACTCTGAGAGAAAAAAATATGAAGCATCACAACAAGTACAGTTCCTGAAAGACCAAGTCAGCATACTGGTGATATCGAAAGGCGTAAAAGACATGACAGAAATACATTCTTTTGCCAGCGACCCATATCTGGAGAATACATACGAACTTGCACCATCGGAAAATATTAGTTTAATCAAAGATCTGGCTTATGTTGGAATTTGCTCAAGTGAGTTTTGTATATATCGTCAGTTATTTTTTTTTTACATTTCAAAGTTTCTAAGCATACTGTTCTTACTGTGGATGTCAAATATGTCCCAAGAAATATTTTATTTTCCAAACGCATTCTGAAAATGATAAGTTGACAATGAGCGTGATTATTTGACAATGAGCGTGTTTCTATTTTATAGTAACTACTACTTATATTTATGATAATGAGGAAATAGAAGGCTCTGCAGTAACTGCCACAGGTATATTTTGAAAAAAGCAAATTTTTGGCATGTGACCGAGTGCTGGATTTTAGCTAGATTCCCTTTGTAGATTATTCCTATTCTTCCTTGTGCTTTCTCATGGTTGTTTTACCATTTCCCTATTTTTCTCAACTGATATTTGCCCTTAGAGAAATCTAATTTGCATGTTTTGGATGATTTTCAGGAACCCATTTGGCGTTTGTATCTCCTATAGAAGGTTAGTTCCTAACCGTTATAATCATAATTTTTATATAACTTATTTTGACTTTTATTCCGCCTCCAGTGAAGTACTTACATGTATCCGCACATTGAGTTGAAACGTGTGATAATTAACGATTCCCAAAATAACCTATTTTTGAAAGACCAAGAAATTCTTCTCATCTAAGATCTAATATAAACTTAGAAAAACATAAAAACTGTATTAGCATGTGTTTAGAATGTTAAAAAAAACTCTGGAAAAAATAAACAAACTTCGATAACCATTAATATATATATTAATACATGTTTTTCTAAAGAATAAAAACAAATCTAATAGTTAGTTTACTTACAAAGCTGATGTCTATATCTATGTATATAACGCTTAGTGGTACATTATCGGATTGATAATATCGCATTCTTTTGGTTTAGACGCTAATCAATTTGTAAACTTTTAAAATTATCATTACATGAATTTAATTGTTTTCTTCCTTTAAGTATTTAAGACGAAGGTGTAATTTCACTTGCATTTATATTAGAAAAAGGTTACTCAAATTTAACTTATATCCCATTTTAGGAAGTAATAAAACGGATTTAACTCTACTTCTCCATTACTCTGACACAACAGCTGAACGTGATTTCAATTTAATGGTACAGTTCTTGCAAAGTCTGATAGCTAATGCAGACGTTGATAATGATGACGTCAGAGTAGCTTTCCTCGTTTACGGCATGGGAACAACCACCATATTTGATTTCAATGATTACAAACAAAACAAGAAAAAGCTTTTGAATGCACTGAATATAGATTTTAGCAGCTGGGGTTCTGAAGAAGCGAATTTAGCTGGTGCTTTAGATGTAGTTCGCACGTCAATTTTTGTGGAAGCTTCCGGTGATCGCTTGGATGTTCCAAATACGCTTTTGGTAATCACAAACGATAACTCTGATAGCAAATATGTTCCTGCATTTCCCAAAAGTGTAGCGGAGATGAAGAATACTGGAGTGACGATGATAGGAGTGGGCTTGAATCTCTACAATAAGGATGAAGTGAATGCGCTTTCTGATTCTCATACATTTAGTTTCATTTTGAACGATGCTTCTCAGCTCTCTGTTGTCTTGCAAGATATCCAAAATAGACTTCCTTCACGTGCGTGCTTTTTTGTAATATTTTTTCAGCTTTTTCATTCCTGTTTTGCCATCTTCATAGACAATCTTGATAAGATTGACTCGCTTTTTAATTTGTTATTTGATTTGAATACTTTTGTCTTCGATAATTGTATCATTTCATCAGAACTGTTTCTTTTTTAGTGAATAAAATTTTAAGCACGACACCAAGCATTGTTTTCGAAGGTAAGCAAAATGCAGATTATAAATTTAATATTGTTAATATGTACACGCCAGAAAGATTTTTTTGTAATTATCGTGTGTTTTATTCTGATCTTTCAGAATCAACTCTAGACACTACAGATTTCACAAACGGTATTGATAGTAAGTATAAAAGAACAGGTTATGAGAAATTTGCTTGTAGATGTTAGATATGAATATTAAAAAACAATGTAACGGAGAAGAAACCTGTCCTCCTGTCATTTCCTCTTTATAAAATCTCTCCTGAGAATTTCTATTATTCTGTATCATAGTTGTCAGATTTGACATGATTATAAGGCATACTAGTATAATACTGCAAAAACTGTCTAATGCGTCTAGACGACTAGACATTCACAACGACTTTGGTAGATTGATGTTGGTGATAATGAGGTTTGCGTGTTTTAACTTCTAATATGTTTGAGACGTTGATACAACAGTGGTTAAAAATTAACTTTCTGAGCTGTTCTAGTTTCATCTCCGTTGCCTGTCTTTCAGTTAAACCTGATTATTGTTGACAGTCTATAGAAAAAAATAGTATAATATCATATGTCAAATCTTCATTCATGATTTGTACTGAATTCTTAAACTGTATTGCATGTTTCTCTGAATTGCATCCATGCATGATCTGTACTTCTATCAACTTCTCAGCTTCTATGGTTCATGTCGTTGGTTTAATTTGATGAAAAATAAAAGTCAATGTATACCTACACTATGTATAAATTTAACATGATCTAATGAACCATCTATGTTAATTGTGAAAGTGGTTCGTCTTTTAATGTGCTTCGTTACAATTGTGAACAAAATTAAAACTCGTCTTGCTTTAAAAAAAGATAAAGCTTTGCGAAGTTAATTAAATAACAAATCGTTTGCTTATTCATTAATTTGCGAAGTAAGATAATAAATAAGCAATGTAATAACTTTGCCTTCATTGTTCAGTAACTAAATCTTTCATGAGAAATTCACAATATCTTACAACGAATTTTTTTTATATTTTATTTTTGTCAAGTATCTAGTACAATAATAGTTCAAATATATTGCTGAATTCCTATCTTTTTTACATAAAGTGAAAAACATATTAGACTGAAACATAGATATTGCATGGTTATGGTGTTGATTCCTAGATTTATACCATTTCTTTCATGAGTGGCAAATGATGTCTAGAAATCTCAATCCGAAAAAAGAGGAAAAGAATACTAGCAGAATACTAGAAATACTTGTAGCACCAGCAAAATAAAAATAATACCATCAATTAATGTTCAAATCATTAATTGATTATGATCATGAGTTGTACTCAGTTTTAACTTTATTAAATGATTATGATCATGAGTCGTATACACCTTTAATTAAAACAATGAATGATTTAACCTATTTGCCACTCATAACTTCTTTCTGTAATGATGACTATCACCTTCCATATTTCTATGAAGTATTCTTTATCACGGCATGGAGTGTTTGAGAATCAGTAGTTAGAAAGCGGAGACGTCACGGACAAGGAAGGCAATTATAAGGTATTTCTTTGATAATATTCCTATTTTCTTTTGATGCGTTCAAATTTAAACGTTTTAATTTTTTTCCTGCTTTAAAATACGCTGTCCATTCCAAATTCCTTAAAATTCACATTGAAAAGAAATATGATGAGTATTCATTCTTGAGATCATTAAAACATATTCTTTAATTCTACACCTGTAAAGCATTTCAATTTTTCAAATTATTATTCAGCCATAGGATAGAAACCGTAACAAGTAAATACATGAATTCATTTGTATGAGTCGTTTCTCTTAAATAAATACAAATATAAAAGCAACATATACCATATATGATAGTGTTTGTGAAATTCATACTGGTACGCAGGTTTAATTCTTAATAAATATTTGTTGTTGAATTTTATTGCGAATTGTAATGTTTGATTTTTTCTCTCTTTCAGGTAATGTGAAAGCAGATATAGCTGTGGTATTTCACGCGAGTCATAAGACGAAAGCAAAGGATTTTAAAAACAACTTGCTTAACTTTATATCAAGCCTCTTTGCAAAAGCTCGAATAGATTCTGGAGAAGTCCGAGTGGCCTTAGTTAATTATGGTGCGTCGGGAAAGATACTATTTAACTTTAACAAATACTCCAAAAAGTCAGACTTGCGCAAAGCCATTAGAAAAAGCAGTCCAAAAGTTAGAAACAGTAACGCTAACTTAGGTGATGCCATACACTTGGTAAGAACACAACTGTTTACCAAGCAAGAGGGAGCGAGAACCGAAGAAGGGGTTCCCTCTGCCATTATATTAATAACTGATTGGCCGTCATCAAGATCAGCATATTCTGTCCAAGATGAAGTTAGTAGATTAAAAACAGATTTCAAAACCCCGATTTTCACGATTGGGGTGGAAAAAGCAGACTTGAAAGAACTGCAGAAAATTTCGAGTACTCCAACAGGAAATCATTTCCAGTCAGTGACACAGTATAAAGACCTCATTTCAAATAGAGATATTTTGACAAATGTAGTAAACGGAATTAGGGCACGTAAGTTTAAATTAAAATCTAAATATAAATCAAAGGAAAGGAAAAGGCAATCAAAATTTCTTAAAACAGATATGTCTGTCAATTTAATCAGCGTAATTTGATGAAATTACTTAAATACAGTTCAAGGTCGTAAGTCCAAGAAGACAACTCATGCAACTTCTGCACCAGGACTAAACACAGGTTTGTACGTGAATTTGTAAGTCCACATAAAATTAATTATCAGATTCTCATATTCCTCCCATAAAAAATGGACAGGGGAGCTGGAAATTAAATTTTTTATTGGAATGTGGATGAAGAAATGCAAGTAAAATTCATTGAAATTTAAAGTTTTTGCACCTTTTACTGCATCTATAACGTTATCCTCAGTCTATGAGCAGTTTAAAGTTAAATAGAAGACCAGCTTGCAATGAGAATCAAACTATTAATTTTATGTGGCCCAACTTACTGCTAAATTGTTAAAGGAATTTAGAGCTATTGAAGATTTCGTTGTATAAAGTTATAAGCACATGTCAAATAAGATTAGTACGTATGAATGAAGAGTTCTCCAATTGCTTCGTTTTGAAAGCTCGTGTGCACAAGGGCATGGTTTGTGGCATGTTCGTATTGTCCATTGCTTTACCACAAAAGATCATATAGTTCCTAGTTCTGTTTAACATGTATACGTTACCTAACAATGAAATGCACAAATTTAACCAATCATGGCATTGAAATTATCTAAATTATATTTTTAATGAATTTAATTTCATAGCTGTGTGTGCACACTCAAATTAAATATATATATATACAATCTATAATATTTGCATGGAAAATTGCACTATATATTTTAAGGAATAGAACCTTTGCGAACGATACTTTCATAGAAATATAAGTACTTCCGTAAATAGCCTTTGCTTAAAGTATGCTTTTCGTAACAAAGGATAGTAGGAACGATGCAAATAGAATATGAATAGGCGAATGGAGAGAATGAACTAGGTGTCTGCGCCTGCCCCTAGTATCGGAATCCTTCCAGTCCTTCTTACTATATTGCTCTAGCATTGTTATGGTAAGTCAGAAAAATTAAAAGAAAATTTTACAGATTTCTTATGTGAAAAGGACATTGAGTCGATTATTTTGAACTGATGTGCTTGAATAAAGTTTCAAATACAACAATTGCTTTTTAGAGCCATGGCCATCACCGAACATAAATTTAGCAATTTTGTTCCAATCGTATGGGACCACCAAGCCAAAGGACTTTTATAAACACCTGTTACCTTTCATGGCAAGCATTGTACAATACCCAGACCTGCCCAAACACAGAACTGACGTTGCTGTTATCAACTATGGAAAAAGCGTCAACATCATTAAGCAGTTTAAAGGAAGCATTAGTTTGAATGAAACAAGAAACACAATCATTGGATTATCAAAGACACTGCGAAGCAAATCTGCTGTTTTGTGCCAAGCCATGGAAGAAGCGCTGAAGTCGATTCAAAATTTAGAAAATGTTAAAACAGCTAGTAATCAGATTCTAATAATTACAGACACTATGGCATCAGACAACTGTACATCAGTAAAAGATAAGTTACAGAGCTCTGAGGTGGACGTTCAGGCAGTCACAGTAGGAGTTTCTAATGACGGCCAGATAAAGTCTCTTACAGAACAAAGGGAAAGTGGATCCCTTCTCAAAGTTGGATCGTATCAAGATTTGCTTTCAAAATCTCATATTTTGGATGTTGTTGCACAGAACATCATACATAGTGAGTATATTTTTTTCAAAATACAACAGAAAATAATGGCTGTGGTGGACGTTATAGAAAATGATTTTGAATTCTAATTTAATGTAAGATGATGTAAGGGAAACACCGTAGAGATCTTCATTAGAATTTTCCATACGTTAGTCATTTTAGGGATTAGTTTGAAGATTTGGAAAAAAGTTCCTCTTAACAACTCTTTGTCATGTCAAAAACCAACAGGTTATCGAGTTTATTTGTTTTATTCTGTACAAGGAATTGATATAAAGGCGTCAATTACTATTTTTTTAAATTTTAGACGCGGACTCTAAAGAGCATCGATTAAAAGCTTTGAATAAAATCGGTCAAAAGAAAGGTAATTATCACTTTGTTCATTTTTATATTTTTGATTTATCTATAATTTAAATCTTGATTTGAATTAAATTTTTATTTTATTATCCTCTAGATGACTCCTTGGCAGATATTGCATTCGTTTTGCATGCATCAACCAGAGTTAGCAAACGGAATTTTAAAAGGCAGTTTTTGAAATACGTTATCAAACTTGTTAAAAGAGCAAAAATTAGTCCGAGCGGCGTGCGAGTGGCTTTAATTGTCTACGGAGAGACACCGACAGTAGTATTTAACTTCAAGGACCACCTTGGTAAGAAAAGTCTCATAAAGGGAATCAAAAGAACTCCAAAAAGACTGAGGTTTGACTCTGCCAACTTAGGAAATGCTGTTGCAAAAGCAAGGGAACTTTTCCTTCAGGAAAAAGCAAGGGTAGGCGAAAAGATCCTGATTATATTAACAGACATGAATCCCACAGGTGATCATTTTGTCCTTCAATCGGAGATAAGTCAGGCGAAACATGAAGGAATCAAAGTCAACATTATTCCAGTTGCTCTCACTAATAAGACAGTACTTGAAAGCATTGCAAGTAGACCGCTTGAAAAGCATTTTTACCATGTGAAATCATATAAAGATTTACAGGTCTACAAAAAAAGCGGAAAACCTGTCGTGCAAAATATTCGATTCTGTAAGTATATATATAAAGGATATTCAATATATAGTAGTTTATTGAAGTTTATTTCACGAGTGAGACAGGATTTTTCGATATTTTCAGAGTGACAAGTGAAATAAATTCCATATTCAACTGCAAAATATTGATTTTTTTGTTTATTAGATTTTTTTTTATTTTCCCTTCCCCACCGCCTTTTCTTAACACTGTGTCATAGGCTGTGACGTCTTAGATGAACAATTCAGACGTCATATCTAAGCGAATGTAAGAATGAAAACACTGTAAACAAGGATTTTCAACAACATACTTGGAAAAACTTTGGAAGTTTTAGTCTCTTTCAGGATGGTTTATTTTCTCTCTTTATCTTATAACAGACGAAGAAGTTCCAGTTATGTTTTACAACACTCCTGATGGAGGGAAGGAAAATCGAGATTTTTGCTGCAATTAAATTCTTTCACACTGTGACAAATTATATTTTGATTTTCTTTCACACTGTGACAAAATATATTTTGATTTTCTTTCACACTGTGACAAAATATACTTTGATGCTCTTCAAAACTGTGACAAAATATCACTTTTATTGAATAATAAATTACAGTATTTAACTGTTGAGAATGTAGTAAAATTGATTATACTCGTAAAAAAGAAATATTTTTTTACTTTCATCATCTATGTTTAAAAATTTGATTGATGAAATGTGTGATTTGTTTTCATGGGTTTTTTCTGCTTGTGTTTTTTAGTTCAAAAAAAGAAAAAAGGAAAGAGAAACTCCATAATTACAACAACAGTTGCTACCCCATGGCCAACGGCAATAACAATTCTATCTAGTAAACGTATTCAAGCTCAAACATCAACTTTGCAAGTTTCTGGCAATGAAACTATTTCTGTGACAACTGAAAGTCCTGAAAGCGAAAGAAGAGAAAACTTTGAGTACACCTCTCAAAGAACACTGCAGCGTCTATCCTCATCAACCGATGTTTCACATGCTTTGACTACAGTTTCACCAGATATGGATGACACAACTACATCAGCTTTTCCAGAAGACCACGCCACGACTGAATTTCAAAAAGAAAGAAATAAAACGTCAGCGAAATGGAATGTCATCAGTGGTAGTGATGAAGTCTCGAAAGAAAAGACAGTGAATTATACTAACGAAATATTGGATAACAAGATACGTGACAATACAAAACAAACCCCCTCCAGGGAGACTTCAACTAAAACCCCTATACATTCTCCTTCTTTTAAAACTACTACTTTCACCACTACTACTGATACTATATTTAATATTATAACAACAAAAAGTAGTGAATATGATAATACCACAGAAAACAGGTTTGATCCTTTGTTAGAAAGAGCAGTTTCTCCGCAATTAGAAAGGGAGATACACACAAGAACAGGTGGTAGTGCACTAGAACGTACTGGTAAGTATATCAACAACTCGTATTTACTTCTTCATATCAGGACGCACTTTCAATCGGTTTCTTTACAATGTTCTCCTAATTTTCAGCTTGTTTTATCTTTGGGACTGAATTTTCTCTCCCTTCTGGCACTGACCGTCAAAATGCGAAAATTACATTTCATAACCTTACCGAAAAACTAGTCGCATCAATAGAGCAAACTGTTGAGGATGGAAATATTTGTGAATTACTAAAAACAGTTAATAATACTTTGGAAACGTTTTCCAACAGCTCGACATCAAAACTTAAATTTGGTTTATTAGATCCTATGAAAGATGATGCGTCAGGAATATTGATAAACATTGTGCGTACTCTATGCAATATTCAATCGAATATGTTCAATTATACCGCTAAAATGGACGCGAAGTTCGTAAACAATATCAATGGGACAGACAGTCGAAAGCTGATAAGGAGCGGACGTTTTTCTTTTAAAATGACGGGGCCCGTCATGAATAGTGATACCACGAATCATCTTCACAAGCGCTTTCAACAAATATATCGTCCTATACTTAGCAATAATCATTCATTGTACAACATCAGCAAGCCATCGGTACTTTTCTTTCCATTTCGTTGCAAAGGTTCGCACATTTTGTGTACTAATACTACTCACATTGTTTCACCGCTTGTGAAGTACTAATTTTTCAAAGTAACATCAACCGTTGACTATTTCTTTGTCTATAATTATCTTTTTTTCAGATTTAGAACAGCAAAAAGCCCAGAAACGAAACCTTTTAAGAAGTAAGGCATTTTTTCTAAGTGTTCTACGGTAATTAATTGGTATTTACATCTATGTTTTATAGTATTTGTTTCTATACACTATGCAATCTTTGGGTCATTTTTTTCATTGAGAAGAACTTGTATTAAAAACAAGGCTTTTTGATAACATAGACAACAGGTTCTTCAATAATAAGGTGATTGGTCATCAACAAAATTAATGATTTTTTTTTAAAAAAAAAAAAAACAACTCTGATTCTATACACAAGGACTGTGAAGTTGATAGAAAGAGGATACTGGAGTTCATAATTGACAACATCTATGTAGTATCGGAGACCAGGTCTTCCAACAAACTGTTGGAATTCAGATTGGCAATAAATGTGCTCTTTTATTAACCGACCTGTTCTTATATTCCTATGAAGCAGAGTTTGTTCAGGGGCTTCTACATGGGAGGAGGGGGAATACTTGCTGTGGCCTTCGACTCCACATTCAGATACTATTATATCAACGACGTTTTATCAATTAATAATAGTTACTTCCACTCATTTGTCGACTCGATATATCCAGGTGAACTCAGAATAAAAGATACCACGGAGTCTGCCACATCTGTTTCATATTTGGATGTTTTGCTGGCTATAGCCGATGGGGACAAACTGGCGACTGAGTTTTTTTTTATATGACAAACGAGATGAACAGCTTTTCCTTCGTTAATTTTCCTTATTTATGTAGTATTATTCTGCTATCACCTGCATATTGGATTAATGTCTCTCAAACATACCAGTATTCGTTACTCAAGCTCTGAGTACGATCAATTTTTAAATCAAGGCGGACTACTGAGAGATTAGTTGATGTTACAGGGATTTCAACAACCTCATTTAATGTCATCATTTCGTAAATTCTATGGTAGTGATAATGACCTAGTTAGTACATATTACATATCATTGGGTCATATTTTGGCTGACGTGTTTCATACTAAACGACTACGAAATATTTTATCTACCTGATCAATACATAGGGCTCGCGGCGGGTCTGATCGGTCGATGGGAGATGTTTTTTTTTTTTTTTTTTTTTTTTTAGATCGATTACTGTTCTTTATTTTCACCTTTTCACTTATGAACAATTTTCTTGCATTCCAAAAATATTGCAGGTTCCTTGGGGACAAAATTACGTGGGCGCAAGCCTTGTACTGAATTATATTTATAATTATATAATTATATGTATATTCCTTGCAGAGGGGTTTTCACAAAAACTAAATCCATAAAATATGATAATTTCGTAGAATTTTTTAAACTCTTTTTATGTTTTGGTCAGAGATTTTGAACTTAGGAGCCGCTGATGGTCTATTAGCGTAAGGAGAATGGTTCCTTTCTCTTTCAATAATTTCGGATGCAGTGCAACACGATAATATTTTGTATGATTCTTCCAAAAATATGATTTTCATTTTAGATGGTGATGAGGCACAGATTGTTTTTGCCTTCCATGTGTCATCAACAATACAGACGGACGAGGCAAATTTACTGAAACAGTTTTTCAATGATGTACTGCGCAGGGCGGATATTGAAAGCGGAAAACTAAAGGTTGCTATTATAGGATACAGCGATCAAGCGACAACTTATGTCAACTTTTCAAGGTAATTTTTGAAGATTCTGGAAATTTTCAAATGCAAATGCTAAAAAGCGAATACTCAAAAAGAAACAGTCAATGGACCAATATCTTTTAATGATATAGCATCAAAATCGGAAAAATTCCAACATTAGACCAACCGTCACCCTAGCTCAGTCGTTAGAGGTCTCGCTCCCTGATCGGAAGACAGTGGGTTCAGGCCAGACCTAAGTCGATAAAAA
Organism: Saccostrea echinata; assembly: GCF_033153115.1. Lineage (NCBI taxonomy): Eukaryota > Metazoa > Mollusca > Bivalvia > Ostreida > Ostreidae > Saccostrea > Saccostrea echinata. The sequence continues at coordinate 2,105,130 of NW_026889806.1, read as the reverse complement.
ACAAGAAAACATTGATGTAACCATCAATTGTCGCCCGGGAAATAAATAAAGTAAACAATGGAAATGAGTCTTGATCATCAAACCGCTTTGATATGTGTGAAAAAGGCATGCGTCTAAATGATGGAGACGATAGTCGAGAATATTTTGAAAACTTATAGTCGGATGAAAATCGAACAAAAACGATACCCTTTTAAACTTTATCAATTCCTCAAGTAAATTCTGGCTGCATAAAATATAATTTGAAACCAGACACACGCATCACTTATTTTCAAAAATGTCTTTCACCTTAAGACTATAAAACACGAGCTGTGTCAAGTACCTTTTTAATTTTTTATGCGATAAGTGAAATTCGATGTTCTAAAAAAAGGGACCTGTCGTTTTTTCGATAGTAAATGATAAGCAACTTTATATATTAAATATGAAAAACATATATATTTTTACAGATTCACTTTATGGAAGTAAATATATTGTGTATCTCGTAATTTACAATGTATAAAGGGAAAGAACATTCTGATTAACAATCTTTTTAATGTTTAGAAAACCTTTAATTCTGAATAACTTCTCCCACCTCAATCCCCATATACCAACACTTAAACTTATATGTATAGAGCAGCCCGGTCCTCCGGGCTGCAATAAATAGCAACTGTTCCTTCGCCAAGCGGTCGGTACTTTGAATTGATAATTGCAAGTCCTTCGGATGAGACATAAGAAACTGATAGGTCACTGTAGGCGTTGGACCGCTAAAAATCCCTCATTGCTCAATGGCTATGAGTGCGGAGTCAAGTGTAAATATTTGAAGCCCTTCACTGGTATATGATGATGTCTTTTTTTGAGTGAAAAATTCTCGGATAGGACGTAAAACAACATACAATCAATCAATCATAGGTAAGATCAGTAGCATAACCTACAGTTCAATCAGTTTGCAAGTGATCTACGTAGCCAGTAAACATAAACACTCTACAATACGCATTACTATCATTCTATCATTCATATCGGTCAGGGAACAGACGTTTGGCCTCTGGTATTTCTGAGATTTCAGATATAACACCACAAATAGGAAGAATATCCTTCACATTTTCAACACAAAAATATACTGATCCCTGCAGATATGCTCGGTACATTTTATTTAAGGTGTTAAGCAAAAGTAATACGTGAGGAATTCTCATGAATTCTGTCGATACTACACCGAGACTGTCAATGAATCATGTCAATTTGTTTTAGATTTTATTCATAAAGTATACGAAATACAGATCAACATCATTTTTGGTCTGGAACCAATACTTAACCTTTATCAATTTTACCAGCAGTGATACTGAAAATCGGACGGAAAACCTACTCGTTGTTTTGCCTGAAAGGTCATTTTCCAGATATTCCCTGCATTTACTTGCATTTAGTTAGTATATACATGTTTAACTACTAGAAAAAATTACAATATGCATACAATATCATATATAAAGACGGAGGCTACCTTCGATTCCAATAAAATTAAAGTACAATAAGTACTGAAACAACATTTTTCTTGATACTTCCACTTTTTCTTAACTAGTCTATACATGCATTTTTTTTCCTAGACACAATAATGAATATATATAATATCTAAGTTACGAAAGCTCCTCTCATTTTTGCAGTAAAAATCAAATTACCGTAAGTACTGACTGGACATTTTCTAGATAATCACTACTTCTACTACTAATAGTAAATACTGTACATGTTTCTGTACATACCAAAAAAACCAATTCATGCAATTTCATATAAGAGCGGGAAACCTAATTGTTGCAATAGCAACAATTTTTTTTTTTTTTTTTTTTTTTTTTTTTTTTTTTTTTTTATCAAATTGAAGTTCACATCTTTTTTTTTACAGGGGATATTTTTATAGAGCCAGTGTTCAGCTGTAACTATAATTTAAAAAATACTGTTTTTATTATTATTATGCAGATCGATGTCAAAAAGCGATTTGTTATCTTCCATTGATTATGCAGTCGACAGAGAGAGGGCTTTTGCGGGAAGGACAGTTAATGCTGCTTCGGTATTTGACGCAGTATCTAGAATTCTTCCACAAGACGAAACTCCCAAAGCATTGTTTTTCATAACAGACCAACAGTCAACTGTTAATGCTGATAACCTGATGGAAAATCGAATGAAAAGAAAACTAGAAGATGTTAATCTAATGGAGATTTTCAGTGTTGCTGTTGGGACTTACTCTAAGGATGAACCAGCCGCCCTGGCTTCAACTGCCGATAATGTTTTGAGTGTTTCCGAATACTCACGCTTACCACGAGTTAGTGAGGACATAGTTCGAAGACTCAGAATATGTGAGTGATTGTGATGACTTGGTAAAAAATACATTTGATATGATACCAATGACGATTCAAACACTACAATCTCTTTGTTTAATTATCTATATCTCATCATCTATTACAAGTTTCTGGTGTTAACTTCATTTACTTAAAATTATCTTTTTCTTCAATTTTAGTCCGGGCTTTGTCTGATGTGACTCCTGATTTAAAAGGTACATATTTGCTTTTTGATTTAATTAAAATTAAAAATAGTTCAAATAGCATGCATAGTCGTCATATTCTAATTGTTCTTTAGATCAGATGATATCTACAACACCACCACAACAAGAGTATGGTATGTATAGGGTGTGATTTTTTTTCTTTCATTTTTTGCACTGTCAAATACCCTGTGTTGATAACAAATGGCTACACTAATCGGGCACTTTGCTTAGTACATAGTTTTTAGAAAATAATTTAAATTTCTACACTTCATTTTATAATTAAGAATAACAGATTTACAAACTTGCCACCTCTCTATGTTCTAATTTGTAAATATTATCGCGTATAAACTATCTAAATATCAACAATTCTCTATATGTGTTTAACTGTTTGTAGTAGCCTAGTGATATTGTGATCTTGTTTCTTCACTTTTGTACATGTACTTCTAAAATTTTGACAATATTTCAGGTTGTATTGTATTGATGTGAGCACTGAATGACCTACAGTTCTGATTATGATTCCGTCTTTTGTTTTTGCTATGAATACAAACCAACCATTTTGCAAGCCATAAAGTTATCTTGCATTTTCCTTAAAAACTTCAAATTCGATCTATGCTGGACGAAAAAATACATTAAAATTTATTTGGTCTGAGTTGCTTTATAATGGAGTCGACCTAAAAATTTCCTAGAAAAATTACAAGTTCTATGAGACTAAGATACGTGTATGACGAAGCAAAATGAATTGGTTTGCATCAATTTTTATGTTTTCTGTTACTATGACATTTTTGTTGTACTTTGTACTAACACAATATCAGCTTGGTTTGATCACCTCATTACTTTAATATGGTAAGTAATATTTTTCAAAGCTCTTAAAATTTAAATGCTTAAAACGATAATGTTACGAAACAATTTTCTTTGAATCAGAATTCACTTATTTTTACAGAAAAACTTTTAACAGTAATGTTAGCTAAGATGTGTGTTCTCATAATGAATGTTATATATATAAAGAATAATGATTTCGAGCACAGACAGGCACTAAAGCACAATGGTGTCTTATTTTCACGGTTGATTTGTTTCAGTTATCACCTCACCACCTCCTCCGCCTCCTACAATCTTCACATCTTCAAGTAAGCATGCGCACTCAAATTATACCTTGACTTCAAAACATTTATCTACGACCCCTAATAAAAAAAAGATTTTCAAAAGTTACTATGGACTCATTCAAGGTTAATGAAGGTAAAAATGTATTTTTAATGGAGCACATATTTATTTGGATGAAGTTGGAGCCCGTCATGAATTATAAAATTTTTAAATACCTCATGATTTACCACGTACTCAGGAGTATGACGTAACAGTATATAGCGTATCAAAGCGTCTATAATTGACATAATAGACGTATTCATACCTAAGGACTGTATTACTGTTTTGTTAGTTCTTTCAGTAAATGTTAACATAAACACGCAATTTTACTGACATTTTATATTAAAAGATTTACGTATCCTAATACAAAATCATAATCCATTCATTTCTGTTTTCTACAATAAAGTACTTAGGAAGTTTGTTTTTTTTTTTTTTACATTTTCTGTCTTAGTATTTAGTGAAATATCTGTGATTTTATATATTGTTATGAAATTTTATTATGTGAAGAAAAAAGCTTTAAGAAAGCACAAAGTGCAATATTTTAAAACCTGTAGTCCTGTATAAATATTACATTTTCACTATTTATTATGCGTTTTGTGATTATTTCTTAAGACATTTAAGAACACATTTTACTACGTAACTTAACCAATAATTTTGTTTCCTGTATATATTCTCTAAGAATTTTAAATTTATAAGGAAATGCCTTTTTAATGGTATCGAAATAAGTATTCAATCTTTTTATTTGAAAAAAAAATGAATGAAGCAAGCAACTTGAATCGTTATATAAAGAACTGTATAATATAATTCTGATCATGATTTTTTTTCCTTTTAGAAATTTCTGCACCTACTGGACCTTCAAAACAGAAAGGTAATACGAAAACGTTTTTAATCTATGAATTTAATGATCATGAAAATGTTTTCAACAAGTGATTTATTTCTGTTGTGTACTTCCATTTATTGTTAAAAGATCTAATGAACGATTTGTGATCCTCCTGGGACGAAATATAAAAGTGGTATCTAACAATGCCAATACACATTAAAAAGTAATTTATCACATAACATATAACAGGTAATTTTAGTAATCCATTTCGAGCCTTAAATATTTTTTTATTTAAAGTTTCTTCACAATTTTTAATGCTAAAATTATTAGAATGGAATATTTTGTTTTTGACTGCAGTGAGAAGTTCTACAAAAATAAGACATCTCTGATATAACCCCTCCCACAATATTATCTATGGCAAATATTTTCTTATCAAAATGAAGTGTGACAATAAGTGATATATATCACTTTAGTGTTGGATTGATAAAAAAGATCTCCTTGCTTACAAATAGCAATAGCAATAGTCGCCCGCGTGGCGCAGTGATTAGAGCGTTCGGAGTAATGAGTTGATCCTTACGTCGCGGGTTCGAATCCCACTGTGGGACTTGGAGACCGGTCCATCGGATGAGACCGTATAAACCGAGGTCCCGTGTCGCAATAGGTGCTGCCACGAAAAAGATTCCTGACTGCTCAGTGGCCCTGAGTGCCGAGTATAGGTCAAAATTTGCAGTTCTCCATCGGTAAGTGGTGGCGTCTCCATATGAGTGAAAAATTCTCTTGAAAGACGTAAAACAATAAACAACCAACCAACCAATAGCAATAACATACCATTACACGATGGAAATACCCAAATATACTGTTTTGCTAATTATTGCAATAGATACTTCAAATATCAAGTTTCCCCCTTGATCAGCTAAAACTCGGAGAGAGCTATCTACATATGGAAAAAAAATTATCGTGTTTATGGGTTGATAAAGTTCCGGTAAGGATACTGGCGAATTGTGGTGCTGCCCAACCTGTCTGTCTAAAATATCAAACATCGTATGCGTTAATCTCTCAGATTTAAATGAAATATGCTGACAAAAGCAGATACTTGACACTATTTCCCCTCTGAGTGGCGTTTGCTTATTATTGCTAAATGTGACTACTTCAATGCATAATGTGCAAGAGAGGATGAATTCACTTTGAATATTTAAAAGAATTAAGATTACGCAGCATTACAGATGAAGGCAGAACCCGCTCTTTATCGTGGTACTTCTGCCTCAAACCATTGAACTCAATATAGCAACAATCTGCAAACCAATAAAAACGCTTGTCTGACCATCTGCTCTGTACAAAAGAATAGAAAACCTCGCTCATAAAAAGAAATCCTTTAAGAACTGTTTCTACACTCTTAAAAAGTTATATGCAAATTTTTAAATAAAGAATATTTTGCCCAAAATTCAAATACTCAGATACCAAATGTATTCTAAGTTTGCTTTTAAGGTTGACTGCATATTTGCTTTTTATGAAATGTTAAATCTGTTAACAGAGGCTTCACGAACTTCTTGGCTTCTTGTATGTGCCTCATGTATTAAAGATCAAGGTGATTTGTTCTTTGGTATACACCAAGAGCGGTAGCAACTCCTTTTTTGTGAAAACTCACCATTGTAAATTCATCGTTGTGGTAATCAATTCCTGACGTTTCACTGCAGCTACTCAAAATATGAAATTTTACTATAGGATTGACAGGATTGCCTGTTTAGTAACTGTTACCAAGAGTTTCAGTACTGGATCAAGGTCTTCAAATTACGTTTTGTCAATGCATTCCTATTTGACATAAAGACCTCGGAAAAGGAAATATTTCAAATATTAATTTCTTCTTCAGAAAAAAACCAGCATTCTCACATTAACTGTAATTATTCTTGCAAAAACATACATAGTGTAAATATGCACTGTGAGTAAAATTTTAGTCAAGAAATGATAACTGAGTTTATAATTATCTTAAACTTTTCTTATCTGTTTCGTATATCTAAAACTAACGATTTTACTCTTAACTCATTCGTTACAAATCTTCATAAAATGAGAGTAATAGAAAAAATAAAATTCAACATCCCTAATTTAATCATATCTTTTCCGAATAATTAATTTTAAATGGGAAGAAAAGCATCAAATCAGAAAGCGATATTAAGACTTTAAGATTAATTATGCGTTTTATTATCTATATTTTCAGTTTGCAGTGAAAAGGTGGATCTTATTTTCGTTCTCGACTCTTCAACCAGTGTTGGACAGGACAACTTCGACAAGATGAAAACATTTGTCAAGACATTTTTGCATTCAGCGGAAATAGATGCAGGAGATGTTCGAATTGGGATATTGTCGTATAGCACTGTTGTCACCATTGAATTCCATTTAGATGAATACAAAACCAAGCAGAGCGTGCTTGATGCTATTGATGAGATTCCATGGAGATATGGAAGCACCAATACTGCTGATGCTTTGCAGACAATGCACGAAACAATGTTCACTGCTTTGCATGGAGATAGAATAGGTGTTACAAATGTCGCTATCGTGATCACAGATGGAGTTTCGAATATCAACAGTCGAAGAACTCTGTCAGAAGCAAAGGATGCCAAAGAGAAAAACATTCATATCTACGCCATTGGAATTGGGCTAACAGATATGCAGGAGGTTAACGGAATAGCATCATTTCCACCTGCTTCTAACGCTTTTGCTGTGAAAAACTTCGACGAACTTGAAGGACTTGACGAGACTATTTTCCAGTCTATTTGCGAAAGTAAGTAATGAGTTTTCCCTCCTCTGTTTTAAACTAAAACGAATTCCTGAATTGAAAAAAAAAGTAGATGAAATGAAAAATGCATATATATATATATATATATATATATATATATATATATATATATATATATATATATATATATATATATTTTAAAATTTAAATGTCTATAATGCATAAGTCAATTAAAATATAGATCAGGGTAGAGTACGCCAGTTTTTTATATTGAGACTTTTCTTCAGGTGTAGTTACACGGCCACAAACAACACCTGCTCCAACAACGACTATTCCAGGTTTGTCAAGTTCATACAATTTTATGAATGTGCAATTAATTTCCCAATGTCTGTGGTGTTAGTTACTGCTCCTTGTAGCGTGCATCTCTCCTTTAGCTGTTTGTAAATGTTTAGTTCAGATGAATTACTCTTTTAGTGTGCTTTGACATGGCGGATGTTGTGTTTGTCCTGGATTCTTCAGAGAGTGTGAAGCCGGAAGATTTTGAAAAGGTGCTTTACTTCTGCAAAAAACTTTTAAATCAACTGAATATTAACAGTGGTGATGTACACGTTGGATTATTAACATTCAGCTCAAAATCTTGGGTAGAATTTCACCTTAACGATTATCGTACAAAAGAAGAACTGGAGCAAGCTATTGATAATATACCTTGGCGTTATGGACCGATAAATACAGCTGCAGGAATCCGCACTATGCATCAAGATATGTTTACTCCTGCAAAAGGGGATAGACCTAATGTCCCGAATATAGCCATCGTTATAACATACGGCCCATCTATCAACCCAAAGAGTACAAGTCAAGAGGCAATGATTGCCAAGTCAAAAGGAATACATATTTATGCAGTCGGTTTAGGTTCAGATGATATTTATGCAGAGCTTAATACTATAGCGTCTGAACCTTTTGGGAAGAATGCATTTTTCGTTTCTTCATTTTCTCAATTAGATGGACTGGACGATGAAATAGTTGCGTCCTCTACATGTCCAGGTATCGTTTGGCGCATGTGGTAGTGATTTTGATTTTAACTTATACCTTATTTTACTAATTTGATAGCTATATGTGCATGCAAGCTTCAATGTGTTTGAGAAAATTTGTTTTGACCAGTACATTGCTTAATTTATTTATCTTTTCAAAAGGAATATTTTACACATCATTCAATTCTTTTTGTTTTATTACAGACATACATGGTATTACTTTCTCGTCTTTTTTTTTTACAGAGCCCACTTTTGAAGTGGGCTATGATATTGTTTTCCTTGTGGATTCTTTCGGAGTATCAAGGAAGATTTTTGAAGACATGAAAACTTATCTTTATCAAATAATTGACATGTTCAGCATCAATGATGGAGAATACAGAACTGGTCTTGCTCAATACATACAAAGAAACAACTTTTCAACCAAATGGCATCTGAACAGATACAATACAAAAAGTGATATTCTTTCTGCCGCCTTCAGTATTCCATTTGTTCAAGGATCCGGAGAGCGACAGATTGGAAATGGAATAGATTATGTCAGACAGAATATGTTCACAGAGCAAAATGGAGACAGAGTCATTGGCAGAAACCTTATTATATTGCTCACCGGTGCAAATAAAAGTGATAACGTATATGAATCTTATCGGGCAGCTGAGCGCGCTGAAGATGCTGGAATAAATTTGTATACCGTTGGATTTTATGTTGGTGAAACACAGGAATTAAAACAAATTAGTACGTGGCCCCTGCAAACATATAACTATATGGTGAATTCTGCGAGAGATATTGCTACCTCTCCAGCAAGCTTATTCAATTCAAGTAAGTCTTGGCACATTACTGTTGTAAAGTAAGATCCAGTAAAATCTGGAATAGAAACACAATGGCTCAAAATACTCTTCGTAGATGGTCTGTTTGTCAAGTTTTATTGAACCAATAGATAGCTACATGCATAATCTTAATGTTTTCCGTAATTTCACAAGGATTTAAGGATATTTTCACTTCATATATATTGTTTAATTAATTAATATAATTGAATACAAACGTAACAAACTGAGTTTAGAATCATTTACAATGAACGAAAATAACGTTGTTTTAAAATAATTTTAAACTATGACCGTGTGGATACTAATCAAGTGGGTTTGTATAATCAATAACAATCAATGGTTCATGTGCTTTCTTAGAAAACGGTGTTTTCATTCTACTGTTGATTTGAAAAGAATAAATGAAGGAGTTGGTCATCACTGGTTCCAAAAGAGGATTACAAAGTCTTAATTATATTCTTCCTATTATTTTTCTAATTTTTTTATCTACAGTTCAAGAACAAAGTGAACCTCGTCGGCAGAGACCTTTACCACGTACGAGTTATTATATTACTTTTCTTCCTATCATTCTAGCATATTGCAATATCTTGCAAATCTATTTACAATTACTTAAAATTTTTTGTCAAACATAGATACTTTACGAATATACAAGTTTATAAAATGCTTATATATGTAATAAATATATATATAATGTTATATAATGTAATATTAATGTCTCCGTGTATAAATCGATCAATGATTTTTATGTGCAATGATTCGAAATACCCTAGGGGAATTGTGGTGAGTAAACCTTATACTATGTTAAAAATTAAGCATACTATACTATTTTGCTGAGAAGTGGAAATAGTGATATTGTAGAAAACTTCTTCTAATTGTATGATTTATTACACTTTTTCAGCTGCCACATCAACTGCAGCTTTAACTGGTAAGAATTTGCGATGTTTCAAGTAAACATAAAAACACCAATGTACTAACTTTTTTCTAATCTGAAATAATCTAGACGTAATTCTAGAGTACGAAGGATGAAAATTTGCGGTTAGTGTAAATAAAGAGCATTTTGCTTACTTCATTTGTTCTATGAATATATATATATATATATATATATATATTTATCCATAATTGATAATGTTCGAATTCCCCAGACTCTCAGTAAAGCATAATTCGATGCATATTCGAATAGTATGATTTTCCTCCACTCGCGTAACTTAATGTCCTTAAACCACCTGAGCCCTCCATCTTATACATATTAATACATAACACAGAAAGAAAAGGTTATGTTGCACTTTGCCACCACTGTGACTTTATTAATTATCCCAAATTTAGATTACATATAATTACGTAGATCACATTAAATGGTTATGTAATAATAACCTTATTAAAAATTGATATACAATTATAAATATTTGATTATCTACCCAATTAATATTTTAAATCAATATTAATCAATAATTCCCATTAATTATCTAATTAATGATGTGATTACATAATTTCCAAAACATCTATTCCTTGTGGTCTGAAACCGCCATGTACTTGATTAAATCCAATTAATCAAGTTCAGACCCCAAGGAGAGAAGAAAAACAGCACCATAAAAAAAAATGAAAGTGGCAAAGTGCAGATACACCCAATAAGACCAACCTTTGCAGAGAAAGACATATGCTCTGCAAACCTTAGCCTTATCTCAACAAATGCAACTACTATTCATGGTAGGTGAGGATACACATATGCCCCACCCAAAACATACATGCTATGTATACTTCACCAGTTTAACATAAAATGTCATCTTAACTTTATAGGTAGAACATGTATGGTAGGAATAAACATATGTCCCACCTTGATGCAATGTTATCAGGAAATATACATATGTTCCTGATGAATTCGATTTTGTATTAATCACACAAATGAAATCAAAATATAGTAACCCTAACTATAGGTAAAATAAGTAGGAATAAACATATGTCCCACCTAGTTTCAACGTTATCAGGAAATATACATATGTTCCTGAGCTCGCACTTTTAGAGTCCACATACCAATCACCAATGTCACGGGCACTATTAAGTTCTCCATTCGCTTGCTCACTCGATAGAGCATGTCCAACTAGACATTAACAAATAGCCTATGGACATTGTTCTTAGGAAGGGTTAATTGGCCTAATATAACTTTTGAATGCATCCGATTTCCATCGACCTAAGAGTCTTATTTTGCTGTCGCTCATGCCAATATCCGCGCAATGAGATGCCATGCCTATCCGGAAAGAATGACTTGTTATTCTACTCATGTCCATGTTTGCAAATGAGAGACAGTTTTTAAGTATTGTGGAAAATTTACACCTAGTAACTGGAATATTTGGCACATAGCAAAAGAGTGGCCCATTTTGTATCCCTCTTAAACTTAAGTAACTTTTGAGGCATTGAACTGGACATTGGTTTTTGCTACTTGCTGAATGTATCGTAAGAAAAAATGGTTTACCCATGTGATGTTTATATGTAATAAATTTGATAATAATTTTGTCTTGTTCCACACAAATCTGATTGATGTGAAGTAAATTCTTATTGATTACTTTCTGGTAAGATGTTATTTCTCCAACCCTTAAAAACCCGTAGAATGCCAACAAAAACATTGCTTTGACCATGGCCGATTCAAATGCATTAGAAACTGTAAATGGTAAAACGTCGCATATTTGATGTAAAATATTTTTGGTAATAGGTATCCTAACATCTTGTGAAGGTTTCAGTTTGCGGGTTGATAACAGTAATTTTTGTATTAAAAAGGATGAGCATGGATCCCCAAAATTGTTAATCTTATGAATGTAACTAATAGCTGAGAGGTAAGATGTAATGGTCGATGCAGCATAGTCCCTCGAAAAGAGGTATGCAACATAATATACTAATATATGTTGTTTAACTGGAAGTTCAACCAAAAACCCATATTTCTTTGCAAAGTTTTGAAAAACTGTCCATGCATGGGAGTACGAAGCTGTTGAGGAACTTGTGAGACTGGAATCCAGGAGTCTCTGGATGTCACTTGTTAATTCGGAAATTTTGGAAGTGGAGGCACGTTGACTGGGTTTCTGTCTGCCCATGGCGCCAGTTGTAAGAACTGATTTACCTTAGAACGAGAAAGACAATCACATAGTAAATTTTCTTTTGAAGTCAAATGCTTTGCTCTGAAATAAATGTTATATTGTAAGCATGTCAATACTAGTTTTCGCAAAAGAAACATGATATGTTTATCTTTAGACGTTTGCTTATTAATGACATGAACCAATGCTTGATTGTCAGTGTTAAACAAAATGCACTTATTTGTCATAAATTTAGACCAGACTTGTACTGCCAGGACAATGGGATACAATTCTAAGACTGCTATGTTTTGGTACTGCCAACTAATATTTCATTCTCCTTTAAACCACTGACTACCAAAAACTGCAGCATATCCAATGACACCTGAGGCATCAGTATATAACTTTAATTCATTTGAACTTATCCATTTATCAGGGAGAAACATTGAAGAACCATTGAAATGGCAAAGAAAATCCAACCAAACATTCAAATCCTCCTTAACTTCCTTTGTCATCCTAATTCTGTAAAAGTGCTTTTTGATTCCAATGGTCAAATCGATTAGTCTTCTTAAAAAGGCTCTGCCTGGCAATACTACATTACAAGCAAAATTCAGTAAACCTATAATTGACTGCAGTTCTTTTAAAGTTAACTTAGTTTGTTCCAAGGCAAATTGAATTTTCTTGACACACTTTAAAATTTTGTCTTTTGGAAGTCTACATTCCATTTTAATTGAATCCAATTCATAACCCAGATAGGTTATCACCTGTTTGGGACCACACGTTTTTTCAAGTGAAATAGGTACCCCAATTTCTGTACACATAGCCAAAAAAATTTTGAGCTTGTAAACACATTGTGTCGGTGATTTGTCTACAATAATAAAGTCATCCAGCACATGTGAAATGCAAGATATACCCAATTTATTTTGTGCAATCCATTGCAAAGCTGTTGAGAATCGTTCGAATATTTTACAAGATGAACTTAGACCAAACTGCAGACAGGTATCAAAATAGTATTTGCTTTCCCATTTAAACCCGACAAACTTAAACTGTGTGTGGTGTAGAATAATTATTCTAAATGCCGACTTAATGTCTATTTTACAACAGAATGCACCTTTCCCACATTGTTTTATAAAATGAATCGCATCTAAAATTGATGAGTATTGAACAAATGACTCATCTGGTGGTATGCCATCATTGACAGATTGGTTTTCTGGGTATGATAAGTGATGAATCATTCTATATTCACCCGGCTCTTTCTTTTCAACTAAACCTAATGGTGAACATTGTAAATTAGGGATTGGCTTACTTTCAAAAGGGCCCTGGATTCTACCAGCCAAAATTTCTTTTTGTATTTTTTGATCAATAATTTCAGGTTTTGCAAGAGCAGAATTCAAATTCTTAGACTCTATTCCCGGACATTCTCCTTCGAATCCTAAGCAGAACCCATTCGAAAAACCATCAATTAAATATTTAGTTTCATCTTTATCATAACCAGATAACCAGTGAGCAAGTCTATTTACTTTGATTGGAGTTGGGCCCTTGCTTGGCAGTAGAGTTTGTTTTTGTTTGGGTAGACTGTTTACTTGTGTTGCCTGTTTGGTTTTGATATTTTTGCATGACACGAAAGGGGTGCTTAGTTGGTTTTGTACAGTGAATAAATGGGTGAACCCCTGCACAGTTATAGCATCTATGCTGAAAACGACAGGACATTCCTGCCTGACAGTGTTTACCTGAATGATATTGGAAGCAGGCACCCTTGGGAATTGATCTATACTGTAGGTCTTTACTACCTTTGCTTGGTTTCATTGTCTGGGTTGTTGTCAGTCTGGCATTGACATACAACTCCATGTGGACATCCCCCCCAGGCAACTTGTCCCTGAGCCACGAGCATTCTAAAGTCTGTATCATACCCTTTCCAATTGCCCTTTGCATCTGCTATCTCCCTGACTGCTTCTAAATGCTTTGCTAGTTTTGCCTGTTGATCAGTGTATTTCATGCAATAAATTGCAGAAAATCTGTTCCATGCAGTAAGCCAGTCATGCATGGAGGAGACAGATGCGTCATTTGATGAATCATTCTCCACCTGGTGGATTGTCAACTTACCAGGACTGTCGCCATCCTCAACTTGTAAAGAAAACTTACCTTTCTTCTGCTTATCTTTTGAAAGAAGTTTTATGAAGTCAACATACTGGTTTGACCTTATTTTGGACTTGAGTTGGTCTGACACCCTAGCATCTATTGGGATTGCTGTACTAACAAAACCACTGGGACTCTTACCTGCTATTTTTTCAGTATGGTTAATTACCAAGGCTTCAACAGATTGTTGAATAGCTTGGTCATTGGATGTACTTGGGGCAGTCGATTCTGACCCACAAATAACAGAATTAGTTAAGCCTTGATCATTATTGACAGAAACCCCCGAAGTATTATTACTAATACTCCCCTGACTAGTGGCTGTGGTGCTGCTGGTCACATTACTTATTAGCGTTGTCAACTCCTCTCTGATTGTAGCAGTGACCCGCTCGGTTACTTCTCTGGTAATGGTTTCCAGGACATCAGGGGATAGGGGCGTAGATGTCGCGACCGCTTCCATATTTGTTGATACCCGTCGTCTCTTGTTTTGTTGATAGGCAGGAGTTGGCACTCTCCGAGATTTGCTAGATATTCTCTTTGGTGGCATGATTATATTTGTTGAATAGGTAACTGAAAGTTCAATAAACTGCATTTGGTTAGTGTACATATTCATAGAAATTGTTCTCTTCTATTGATCACTATAAATAGAATGCATAGTATATCAACATCCGGTCGCTATAAACAGAAAAATGGGATATTATCAACCGTTGAAATTCCGGAATACTGATCTTTAACTCACTACTGTACACTGAATTGATTACGAGCCTCCGATGGCATAACAGAGAGATTCACAGGAACAAGCCAGTAATTTATTTGATTACTGATTGGGTGCAGTAAAATGATCCTCAGCGAACCATAAGCGAGGATTTTTTTTTTTTTTAATTTTATCCTTTTTTTTTAAAATTAATTTATTTACTTATTATATTCTGAATATTCGGTAAAATGCGTTAACGAAAATAGAGTAGGTTAAGCCTCGGGGAGGCATACAAAATAAATGACATCTCAGGAAAAAACAAGTAAATTGTGTTAATTCCAGTGCAATGAGATGAGCCTCAGGGAGGCATACAAAAATAAAACAATCTCCGGATACACACAAGTAAATTGTGTTAATTCCAGTGCAATGAGATGAGCCTCGGGGAGGCATACAAAAATAACACCATCTCAGGAAACACACAAGTAAATTGTGTTAATTCCAGTGCAATGAGATGAGCCTCGGGGAGGCATACAAAAATAAAACCATCTCAGGAAACACTCAAGTAAATTGTGTCAATTCCAGTGCAATGAGATGAGCCTCAGGGAGGCATACAAAAATAAAACCATCTCAGGAAACACACAGGTAAATTGTGTTAATTCCATTGCAACGAGATGAGCCTCAGGGAGGCATACATAACTAAAACCATCTCAGGAAAAACACAAGTAAATTGTGTTAATTCCAGTGCAATGAGATGAGCCTCAGGGAGGCATACATAAATAAAACCATGTCAGGAAACACACAAGTAAATTGTGTTAATTCCGGTGCAATGAGGTGAGCCTGCAGGAGGCGTGAAAGATAACTAAATAAATAAATAATTAAAATTCTCTCAGGCAAATACAAGTAAATTATTGTGATTCTAGTTAAATAGCATTTGCCTAAATGAGGAAAGAATTAAAAACACACAAATTGTATTAATTCAACTCCGATGATTCAGTGCAATGACATGAGTGATAGGGAGGCTAAATAAATAATTAAATTCTCATGAACCATTTAATAAATTGTGTCACTCCCGTCAATTAAGCCCTAAAGCCGAAATAAAAGAAATAGCCGTGTGTTTAGGGACTGTTTTTATTATCATTATTTTTTAATCCATATCATTTCATATTAATTTATACATATAACGTTTTTAGATCTATAATATGTATATATATATATATTTTATGAATAAATTTCTTATTTTCTTTTCCTTATTACACCTTTTTTTTTTTTTTTTTTTTTTTTTTTTAAGATTTTAACTGTTTGTTAACCGAATGAAATCTTAATCGTCAGCACATTCATCGCATTCTAGATAAAATAAGACCACGCAAACTCCGATAGAGATGGACATTACCCTGTTTATTCAGATGGACGCCGTCTGGAAGGAATTTATGGCTACACGCCTTGCAATTCGACGATGGGAAAAGGTCATTATGCTCCCAAAAAGAAGCGAATTTGATGTCTTGAAGAGAAGTCTTAAGCAGAGCATTCACTTCGTCTACAATATCATTGTAATGAAAACTTTGGTTGAAACGTGGCAATAGTTTGCACACATGAATTTGGGAAACTCCATATCTACGATGGAGTACCGAGACAATAGATTCTAAGTTCCCAGCTAATTCTTCAGGAGAACTGACGCGTCGAACGTCATTACCCCCAACCATCATGATTATTTTATCGGGTTTAACCCGTTCAATGAAATGGGCATCCTCACGGAGAATGCCAGATACAGTGCGACCTCCAACACCTCTAAAAATTATTTGGTGTGTGGCTTGGAGGCCAAGATCTTCGTTATATCTATCATCCGCTTCACTTTGAAGAAATTGATGGAAGCGGCGAACAATAGAATGACCCAATATGAGTACTTTGTTAGAATCCATGAATGAATATAACGACAAAATGATCTTACCGCTTAAAATCGCTTAAAAATTTTCCGTGTATAAAATCGCCGGCGTCCTGTAAGAAAGTGAGAACCCACGCTACATCTAAAAAGACACACCCACAGTTTTCCCGCGAAACGATTCTATTGGTTCTGCCTTGCGACACTGCCTTAACTGACCATATAAGAAGATGCCGGCGTAAATTGCAAGCGCGATAACTCCAGCAAATGTGACCAAATAAATTATCAATATACATAAGGTATTTTAAGAAACCTTAAAATTCTTATATATATATATATATATATATATATATATATATATATATATATATATATATATATATATATATATATATATATATATATATATATATATATATATATACTCTTTACAGGGAGCTCATGCTTTGCAAAAGTGGATTTGATATTTATTTTGGACTCTTCCACAAGCGTTGGACAAGACAATTATGATAAGATGAAACTATTTATTAAGAAGTTTTTGCACACCGCCAACATTGACGGGGGTGAAGTACGTGTCGGTGTAGTCTCCTATAGCACTACAACAACAGTGGAATTCCAACTCAACACTTACAACACCAAAGTTGCCGTATTTGAGGCTGTAGACAAAATTCCGTGGCGATATGGAAGCACAAACACGGCAGACGGTCTTCAGATCATGCACAATGAAATGTTCACAGCACGCAATGGTGATAGGCCCGATGTTCCAAATATATGTGTGATAATGACTGACGGCGTCTCTAACATCAATTACCAAAGAACCATCCCCGAAGCTGAGGCTGCACGCCAGAAGGGTATTCATATCTATGCTATTGGTATTAACTTGAAAGATGTGGTAGAACTGAATGGAATAGCCAGTCAACCAGCCAGCGTCAATGCATTTGCTGTGAACACATTTGATGAATTAGAGGGCTTAGACGAGAAAATTTTTGAATCCGTGTGCCCAGGTTTGTCATCAACAGAATATTGTCTATCATGTTTATATATATGTGTTACTATAATAAGTGTAGTTGGAGATTTCATACGAAATTTTATCTTTTCATGCAATTATAAAATCAGCTAATGAGTATATGTTTTGTCTAAATTTATCTTTGAATCCCCATTTTCTTTTAATCCCTGTTATCTTTTTTTTCTTCAAAATTTTACACCTTTTCCCTGAAATAGAGAATATATTTAAACACTATACTAAATGAACGATTTTAAGAAATGCCATAATTTTTGACACAATAAGAGGGGTACGATTGATTGAATGATTATTATTGTTTAACGCCGAGTCGGCAATATTTCAGCCATATTTCGGCGGAAAAAGGGTACGAATACAATCTATGAATTATGTCTTTCCAAAGGATTCAAAAATTGCTATTTAACTATCGAGTCTACCTGTGTAATATAGTTTACAGAAAATATATTATCTTACCAGAGTTTCCATTTCAAACCAAGACAAAAATCGAAATCATGCAAGGATCTAATATATGCTCAAAATGGGCCCTAATGATCGAACAACAAAAACAATACTCAGCCTAGCAATTGCACAAACATTTCAGGAACAATTTTATGAACATTTCTAGATAAAAATTCCATACAAAAAAATTCAGTCATTTTTAAATAATAGTTTACAAGATGTAAAACAAGTCTTGTACACTTGTTCAATCAAATCTAATTTTTAATTTAAATTAAAATTTAACAAGAGCACCGCATAGAGGATTATCCTATCGCGACAACAAATAGTTTTAGAATATTACTACTTACGGGTTGGTCACATTAACTAATGCTTTGGGGTTTATGAATGGATAAAATGACACATTATTTCTTATATTTACATTTGTAAATAAATTATAACAAATATTTGCGTATTATTGTTTAAAACCCATGAAATGATTTTTTTTTTTCAAACTTCAACCGTTTAAATTGAATTTGTTAAACACGTCAACCACTCATCTTTGTGACATTACGTCAATCGTTTATGACCTTAACAATGAATTGGTGGTCATGCAATAAGCCAAAATTTAAACAGGTTTAAATACGGATTGTTTAAACAATGTTTTATTTGGGAAACATTTGCAAATATTTATATTTGGAAATGATATATTCTTTATAATTTTTTTTTTATATTTTTGCTTTGAAAATTTATGTGTACTACAAGAATGTTCTGAGAGATTTCATCAAAAAGCTTTGAATGCTCAAAGCTCGGAAAGACCTAACGGTTTCAAAAATTACATATTAATGCCTTTATTTTATCTAAAACAATAAGATAATAAACATAAACAGAATATTCACATGTGAACACAATATTGATACTGATTTAGAATTTATTCAAAAACCTCTTTATGAGAAGAAGAAAACGCTTGCTGTAGCCTTCAACTTAACATTTAGATATATTGACGACATATTACCGGTATCAATTATCAATAGTTACTTCTATTCATATATGTCGCTTCGATATATCCCAGTGAATTTGAAATAAGACACTACAGAGTCTGGTACATGTTTTATATTTTGATATTTTACTAGAAAAAAATCATTAATGGTAACCTAACAACAAAACTTTATGATAAACATGATGACTTCTACTTTTCTATCAACTTCCCTTACTTATGTAACAATAAACCCTTATCTCCTGCATATGGGATTTATGTCTCCAAGTTGATTCGATACGGAAGAACATGCTGTAAGTACGATCAGTTTTTAAAACGGGGCAAGCTATTTACCAGCAAGTTGATGAAACAAAGCATATGAACAGTCTGTTTGAAGTCATCATTTCTCAAGTTCAATGGTCGATACAATGAAGTTGTCGGCCAATACAATTTATCATTAGGTAAAATGCTGACAGAAGTTTTTCATACTAATTGTTAGGCCATAATTTACACACTGTATTTACTACGGATTTTCCGTTTATCCGATTATGACAAGGAGCACACGGCGGATGTGACTTGTCGATAGGGAATGCTTACTCCTCCAGGGCACCTGGAGGTCCATGTTTGCTCTGCTCCCGATTTTTATTGTGTAAAGGACTATGACCTTGAATATTGTTCGTTATCTCCATATTTCATTGTAAGCGCACAATAACTTTTATTTTTTTAATCACCGAAATCTTCAGAAACAATTCACCAATAATCTTTATAATTTATATAACAATGCTAGAGAATGGGAAAGATTGGTGAAGTACTAGTGTTCTCTTTTAATCTAGCACACAAGCTCTCACGAGAACACAACCATACACTAAAACACACACACACGCACATCCCTTAGGCAACTTACTGAACGGTAACAATAGCGCATCTATCTTCTTCCAAGAGGTGATAAAAACAATTATTATATATTTGTTATATAATACAGGATTTTTGCATCCCTGATATGAACACAGGCACGCGCCCTGTATTACACAACCTGTATCAGCACCCTTTTTTCACCCTTTATCACAGCCTTTATTGCACCTTTCCGAAAGATCTCTGTATTTTCCATTCTGAGTACCTCGGATTTTTTTTTATACTTGTTTATGAAATTTATTTAAATTGAATTTTACTTCATCAGATATTTTATGCTAATCAAAATAATTATTTGTTTAAATCATAATTAATTCATTTCTTATCGCTGAATGCGTTGCCTTTGGAAAAATAATGAGAAACGGAAATTCAACAAAAACAGAACAAATTCGATTATTAAACATTTGGTAATTAATTTTCAAGTTTATATATGATTTTTAGACACTATTTTCAAATATATAATAAAAACAACAATACATGACAAAATCTGTATCACACCCCATATCAACCTTCGACCAATATCAGCCCTCTGGCCTTCTGCCCTCGGGCTGATAATGGAGTCTCGGGTTGATACGAGGTGTGATACAGATTATGCCATGTATTATTCTCTGTTTATTTTCAATTTTATTCTGTAATAATATTGCATGGAGCGGGGAAATATGAATATGTTTAAATCAAAAATTGAAGATTTTTTAATTTCGTACCAGTCTATTTAATCGACACATTAAGAAATTAGAGCTATTTTGATTCGATGATATGTCAACTGGGGACAAGGCTAGATAATTGGTTTAGAAATGATATATTTTTACAGGGATCACTTGAATTACATTAAATTTTGTGCATTTCATTATTTTATTATTATAGCTATGATAAAAATATAATTCTAGGTTCAATGGATGTTATCATTAAACTTCTGATACTTGAGTCAACTACTCATTTTCTGTTATATATACAAAAATATTGATATTTATCATAGAATTTTGATTTAAATATATCAATATACAATCGTACTTTAGTTTTTACTTTCTTTGTTGTGAGAAAGAAGAATAATTTAGAAATAAATATTGATCAAAATCAATTTTATAGTTTCAACAGGAAATGTTCATCATTGAATATGATTGTTTCCTAATTTACATACTTTATTAAAGCTTTTAAATAAAGAACAAAATAAAAAGAATATTTCATTTCATTTCATTTCAGTTACCACAATCATCCCAACTACAACAAAAGTTGAATCAGGATATGACGTTATATTCATGTTTGATTCATCAGTATCCAGTCAAGCACTGTTTGAAGAAATGAAAAATTGGGCGATTCAATTGACAAGCAAACTGAATATCGATGATCAGGAATATCGAATCGGCTTCATGAGATATAGTACAGACGCAGAAGCCCTCACACAGCTGAACAAGTATAAGAAAACAGACGATTTAATTCGTAGCATGTTAGCAATGAACTACAGACCTGGCGAAAGTAATCTACAAAATGCACTCGACACAGTCACTCTCAACATGTTCAGAGACGACAATGGAGACCGAAATTTTGCTAGAAACTTAATTGTTTTACTAACGGGTGTGGACCAAAGTTCGAATCCATATGACGCTTTCCGGGCTGCAGAAAGAGCTGAAGCTCTAGGAATAAACCTGTATACTGTAGGGTTTTACCTGAATGATACGTTTGAAATTAATGAAGTATCAACACATCCTCTTTCCAAATACCGATACTTAATAAAAAATAGAAGAGACCTCCAAAGCACTATGAATTCTTTATCCAGATCTAGTAAGAATATAAGCAATGTTCTAACAGTAGAAATATATGCTTACTAGTATTCGTAATTGACATTGCCTATGCGAAAAAAGAACTTTCTAATAAAATATACACAAATCTTGCAATTCTTTTTTAGATACATTTCCTTGAAAAATGTTAATGTCCCCTTAAATATTCGCGACTTGTAAAGTTTATCTGATAGATTGGTGTAAATGAAAACCCGTGCAGAAATTTTCACATTTATAATATATCTTTTTTATTTACATAATGATCAATGAACATTGTAAAACTTGACACTTTAAATTATTATATTTAACTAGTTGATAAGAACATACAACCACGAAGAGGAAGGCCGTATCCAACGACAACGACTACTAGTAAGTGATTTATGAAAAAATTGGTTAAATATTTACTCATTTCAACAAATATGAGTCAACATCAACTGAATAAACATTATTATATGTATCTATATAAAAGTATTGAAAAAGTTATGTTAAAGAACATGCATAACAGCGCTCAAAACCAATTCTCTATCTATTTAATTCAAAGATAATGAACATTCCCATCTCTCATTAAAATTAATTTCATAACTGGAAAATACCACATGAAAATCAGAATAATTTGTCACTTTACAAATTAAAGGGACAATGCAGCTACAATTGAATAGAACAAGAGCTTCAAAATATAAATTACATATTGTAGCAACTACAACCACCACAACTCCACCACGCGACTCTGGATATGATGTTGTCATCATGATGGATTCTTCAGTTCCACAGAGAATTTTCGACTCCATGAAAAAATATGCCAAATCTCTGGTCAATCGATTTAACATTGATGATAAAGAATACACGGTGGGCTTTATGAGATATGGAGAATCAAACGATAAGCAATGGGATCTGAATGACTATACTTCGAAAAAGGACATTGTTTCTGCTGTTGATCGCGTGGGTCATAAAATGGGAACATCATCTGATGCAGCAAGTGCCATCCGTATGGTACGACGTAGAATGTTCAATGAAAGAAATGGCGATCGAGACTTCGCAAGAAATCTCATTTTCCTTATGACAGCAAATGAGAGGAGTGATGATATTTATGCCACATGGAATGAAGCAGAACAAGCAGAAAAAGAAAATATTAACTTGTATACTGTTGGTTTTGACTTAGACGATACAACGGAAATTAACGAGACTTCAACCCACCCTCTCTCCATTTATCGTCATCTCATTAATACAAAGGAAGGTGATGATGCTATAGACAAGTCCACTGGTGATATTCTCGGGTTAAGTAAGTATATCTTGCTTTTTATCTATGCAACTTCGTTATCAGAAAGATGTACTTCCATCTCTGGATGGGGACATCTATAAAGTGTTCCTTTGACGTCGCAAAATCTGGCATTGGAAACGAGTTAAATTATATAATTCTGTTCTCGTTAATTTTGCATTCTTAAACAAATTAAGAACTCAATATATTTCCTTTTTCATCTAACGTAGTTGACGAAGATGTAGAACCACCAAGACCGAGACCAAAACCTACAACTACTACTACCACCACCACAACTACTACTACAATGATGCCAACGACAATAAGTATGTTTGATTTACATTAAGCAAATCAGATTTAAATATGAAGAATCATATTATAGGCTGCATTAGAATATGTGTCTTCAAAATTCAGTTTGAGGTGAAGAAAAAGAGAATTTACTGTGTCTATTATAACAATTATGTTTCATCCTAATTTTGAAACAAAAAACTGCAGTAAAAGTTTTAATGATGTAACTCTATATTTCTTTCAAACTCTTAGTTATTTCTAGAAATAGTTTCAATATTTTGAATTCCCGAGACTTCCCAAGGGCTTAAAAAAAGTCCAACCTGCGGTGCTTATATATATATATATATATATATATATATATATATATATATATATATATATATATATATATAAAATTTAATTTCAGTTGTAACACGTCATTTGATTGGATAAAAGCTTTCGTTTATATCGTATATATAACATAAGTTGCCTACTTCACAATGAGTTACGTCAAAAACGTATTACTCCGTTTGACGTTACTTTGAAAATATGCTCAATTTGAAGCCATTTTTGGAAAATAATTGTCTTATTGTCTACACTGAAATTAAATTATAAGGAATGAAGCTTATTTTAACCTGTGTTATACGATATAACATAACTTGGGCAGTTTATGCTTTTTTATAAACCGCTTCGCGGTGTAGATATCCAGCTAAAAAATGATCACCTTCAATTCCTAAATTTGACTTGTTTTTGCTTGCTGTGACAATTACGTGTAGATATATATTAATTTTTTTATTAATGCAAACTGAATGCTAATGTTTATTACCAAAAAAACAATAGAGTATGCTGCTTATCTTATTTTCTCCTTAATTCCTAGGCCTTTCCAAACTTCAAATTTTCCTTTTAAAATAGGTCAATTGATATCAACAAACGCTTCATAATTTAATAAAGCACTAATTGCATTTGTTATGGTCATTTGAAACACACACACACACAAAGCGATTGTAATTTTGTTCAATCTTGTTTTAGATCAATGTTTCGCAAAAGTGGATTTGGTTTTCATTCTGGATTCGTCTACTAGCGTGGGCAACGATAACTACGACAAAATGAAAGTATTCCTCAAAAAGTTCCTTCACTCTGCAAACATAGATGGTGGGGAGGTGAGAGTCGGTCTTGTGTCTTACAGTACCCAAGTTACTGTAGAATTCCAGCTCAACACTTATAATACAAAAGCAGAGTTGTTTGAGGCCGTTGATAATGTTCCTTGGAGATATGGAAGCACAAACACCGCCGATGGACTGAAAACAATGCACGAAGAAATGTTCTCGGAAGCCAATGGTGACAGACCAGGTGTTCCCAACATATGCATCATCATGACTGATGGTGTATCCAATATCAATTATCAAAGAACGATTCCTGAGGCAGAAAAAGCCAGAGAAAAGGGCATACATATTTATGCCATTGGTATTGCACTTAAGGATTTGAAGGAAGTAAATGGAATTGCTAGCCAGCCTGCAAGTGTGAATGCGTTTGCAGTTGATTCCTTTGATGAACTAGAAGGTTTAGATGAGAAGATCTTTGAATCTGTCTGTCCAGGTACCTATTATATTTCACTTTTCAATCGTATTTTCTCTATTTCTAATGACTTTATGGTAATAAGTATGATTCAACATTTCTCTTGTGCATTATTTCAGTAACAACTACAGTCATGCCTACCACAACAAAACCTCGGGACACTGGATATGATGTTGTAGTCTTGCTAGATTCTTCCGTAGATGATAGAAGAATATTTAATCAAATGAAAGACTTTGCCACAAATCTTGTGGATAATCTCAGTATTGATGATGAAGAGTATCGCATTGGTCTCGTACGTTACAGCGGGGATTCAGATACATTTGTTCATTTAAAGGACCTCGATACCAAACAAAAAGTAGTGGAAAAAATTAAAGACATTTCATACAAACCCGGCGAAAGTAACCTACAAGATGCTCTAGACATTGTGAACTTCGAGAACTTCCAGGAGGACAATGGAGACAGAGACTTTGCACGAAACTTAATTGTTTTACTGACTGGTGTAGATCAGAGTACGGATCCTTATGAGGCGTTCCGGGCAGCAGAACGTGCTGAAGATGAGGGGATAAACATTTATACCGTAGGATTTTACATAAACGACACATTTGAGGTCGATGAGGTTCCCACACATCCACTCAGTACATATAGATATTTGATTACAAGAAAAGAGGACATCAAAGCAGTTCCAAGAAGGCTAGCTTATTCGGGTATGAAATATATGGAGATAATGAACAGTATTCAATCCACGCGTTTTAAAAACGTTTGATCCTATTTTTTTTTAAATAGCTTAATGATATAACCATTTATCTTTAGCTGAGAGGATTATTTTAATTGAAAAGTAGTGAATTTTTATAATTCTAACTTCTTTTAGCGCAGTATTGTTGAGGTGCTCAATGGAAATATCGACCATTTTTTTGTGATAGAAATACATTCTAAATCAGGATGGCGATTCGTTTTAGTACTCTACAATATCGGATACATATTGAAGAGGATTAGAATTTTTTTTGACTTGTTACGTTATGTGGCAGTCATGTGATTTTAGCAAATATACTTGCAGTATGTAGATCTCCTATAAATTTCAACAGTGCAAAGACATAACCAATCTTAAAATTCAAAGTTTAGTATAGAAATATTTTTAACACTGATTGTAGTTTGTGAAAAGCTATATAGATTCTTCTGTTTCATTAAGATTATATTTGTAAGACCACATGCTGAAATTTTTCTTGTCAGCTTCATTCAATATAGAAATAATTCATATTCAAAATTTCACCAGGATCGCAGCACTTTTCTGTAATTCAATACCCCTAGATTATATAATTGTATAAAAGCTTACTATGATGTATTACGTGTATGCCCTTGCATTAGATCGATTTTTTAAGACACTTACATTACCCCCGAATGTACCTGCACACAAATATACAGCAGAATCAGTTAACTAGCTCGTTGTGACAATATAACTTGATCCGTATCAAACTGCAAACAAACTACGTTTATTTTACGGAATGACGTTACATCGACAGGTCACTGCGATCTTGCTAGAAAATGTAAGTTAACGACAAACCAGCAGGTAATAATACGTTTTGATGTAGTTTAAGGTTCTCCTACAGTTAAAAATCGCACATCATTTTATTAACTTTCATATCATTATATTTTTAAGAACTCTATGCCATAGTTAATAAATCCCCTATAAATTAGGCTCTACCTCCTTTTTGTAGCCTACACAGTGCTGCAAAAGATATGAAAATTTATTGTGGTACAAAAATTATTTATGTTTTTTATCTTAAATTCATAAATATTTTTGGAATTATGTTTCCAGTTGATAATATACTTCGCCCGAGAAGAGACAGACTTTTACCTACGACTACAACTACGAGTAAGTATTTGTAAAAGAAGGTTTTTTTAAATTGAACATATCTCCTATATTTCAAACATTCAACAATTATCAGTTGTTAAAATATATTTCAAAAGAGCAAAGACATGTAGATTAGTCTTGAGGAAAATATCATGTCATAAACTAATCAATATAACTTTGAAAAAAATCACTCAAATACGAATATTTTACAGTTTTATAATGTCAAGAGAAATAATATTACAAAATTAAAACATTTTGACGATTACTTTTTAAAACATTTTAATCAATATTTTTCCTTACAAAAATAGTGGGTAATGCGCCATTTTTGAGAGTTTTAGATTAAAAATATTTTTTGAACAGGCAGTATTCATTTCGAACTTCATAATATATGTTTTGATTTTTAACCAAATTTTAAAGCTAAAGGTAATCCACGTCTTTTATTGTAAGGACAGATTTAATGTCCGTCCAACCATTTTCTTGCTAAGATTTACAGGAAAAAATTATATTTTACTATTTATAGCAACAACAACTACAACCCCACCACGCGACTCTGGATATGATGTTGTCATCATGATGGATTCTTCAGTTCCACAGAAAATCTTTAACTCCATGAAAAAATATGCCAAATCTCTGGTCAATCGATTCAACATCGATGACAAAGAATACACGGTGGGCTTTATGAGATATGGAGAATCAAACGATAAGCAATGGGATCTGAATGACTATACTTCGAAAAAGGACATTGTTTCTGCTGTTGATCGCGTGGGTCATAAAATAGGAAGATCATCTGATGCGGCAAGTGCCATTCGTATGGTACGACGTAGAATGTTCAATGAAAGAAATGGCGATCGAGACTTCGCAAGAAATCTCATTTTCCTTATGACAGCAAATGAGAGGAGTGATGATATTTATGCCACATGGAATGAAGCAGAACAAGCTGAAAAAGAAAATATTAACTTATACACTGTAGGTTTTGACTTAGACGATACAACAGAAATTAACGAGACTTCAACCCACCCTCTCTCCATTTATCGTCATCTCATTAATACAAAGGAGGGTGATGATGCTATAGACAAGTCCACTGGTGATATTCTCGGTTTGAGTATGTATTTTGTGGAAATTTATAACTATTGTATTCAGAAACATTTATTCCTAAATATACATGGGAATACATAAAGTCTTCCTGTGACGATGCAAAATTTACAGCCAAAAGAGTTTAAACTATTTAATTCTTTTCTCTCGTTAATTTTGTATTTTTGAAAATTGAAAAAGTCATATTTATGTCCATTTTTTTCTAACGTAGTTGATGAAGATGTAGAACCACCAAGACCGAGACCAAAACCTACAACTACCACCACCACAACTACCACCATGATGCCAACTACAACAATAAGTAAGATTGATAACCACTACATTAAATCAGATTTAAAAATTGTCAAATATATTCTTATAGACTGAATGAAAATATGTGTCCTCAAAATCATCTCGAGACGAAAGATTAAAAATTTTACCTGCTTTTTATAACAATATTTTTCATTCTTATGTCTGTAATTTAAATAATTCGTAGAACGTATGACAAAGCTTTAATACTATACCTGTATACTTCTTCCAAACTCATCATAATTTCTAGTGGTAAATCCAGTATTTTGAAATCACACGTCTTATGGGCTTTGAAATATGTAGTAGCGACCAACTTGCCGTACTTGCCTAAATATAAACATTGATCTCGGCGATTACTTGACTTGACGATATTTATCTATCTCAAGAGTGTTCACTTTGAATTTTGAAATTTGCCTTACAATTACATTTGGATACCTATTCAAAATTTTATAAAAGCAAATTGAGTGCTAATGTTTAATACCAAAAACAACCAAAATATCCTGCTTATATTCTTGTTTTCTCCTTCATGCCTCAGCCTTTCCAAACTCTGAAATTTCATTCTAAACGTAAGTTAATATCAGCAAACACTTCATAATATAATAAAGCACTAATTCCATTTGTTATGGGTGTTATAAAACACACACACAATCACCCTAACACAAAGCAAATTGCATTTTTGTTCAACCGTGTTTTAGATCAATGTTTCGCAAAAGTGGATTTGGTTTTCATTCTGGATTCGTCTACAAGCGTGGGCAACGATAACTACGACAAAATGAAAGTATTCCTCAAAAAGTTCCTTCACTCTGCAAACATAGATGGTGGGGAGGTGAGAGTCGGTCTTGTGTCTTACAGTACCCAAGTTACTGTAGAATTCCAGCTCAACACTTATAACACAAAGGCAGAGTTGTTTGAGGCCGTTGATAATGTTCCTTGGAGATATGGAAGCACAAACACCGCTGATGGACTGAAAACAATGCACGAAGAAATGTTCTCGGAAGCCAATGGTGATAGGCCAGGTGTTCCCAACATATGCATCATCATGACTGATGGTGTATCCAATATCAATTATCAAAGAACGATTCCTGAGGCAGAAAAAGCCAGAGAAAAGGGCATACATATTTATGCCATTGGTATTGCACTTAAGGATTTGAAGGAAGTAAATGGAATTGCTAGCCAGCCTGCAAGTGTGAATGCGTTTGCAGTTGATTCCTTTGATGAACTAGAAGGTTTAGATGAGAAGATCTTTGAATCTGTCTGTCCAGGTACCTATTATATTTTCACTTTTCAATCGTATTTTCTCTATTTCTAATGATTTTATGGTAATTAGTGTGATTCAACATTTCTCTGGTGCATTATTTCAGTAACAACTACAGTCATGCCTACCACAACAAAACCTCGGGACACTGGATATGATGTTGTAGTCTTGCTAGATTCTTCCGTAGATGATAGAAGAATATTTAATCAAATGAAAGACTTTGCCACAAATCTTGTGGATAATCTCAGTATTGATGATGAAGAGTATCGCATTGGTCTCGTACGTTACAGCGGGGATTCAGATACATTTGCTCATTTAAAGGACCTCGATACCAAACAAAAAGTAGTGGAAAAAATTAAAGACATTTCATACAAACCCGGCGAAAGTAACCTACAAGATGCTCTAGACATTGTGAACTTCGAGAACTTCCAGGAGGACAATGGAGACAGAGACTTTGCACGAAACTTAATTGTTTTACTGACTGGTGTAGATCAGAGTACGGATCCTTATGAGGCGTTCCGGGCAGCAGAACGTGCTGAAGATGAGGGGATAAACATTTATACCGTAGGATTTTACATAAACGACACATTTGAGGTCGATGAGGTTCCCAC
Source organism: Saccostrea echinata (assembly GCF_033153115.1). Classification (NCBI taxonomy): domain Eukaryota; kingdom Metazoa; phylum Mollusca; class Bivalvia; order Ostreida; family Ostreidae; genus Saccostrea; species Saccostrea echinata. The sequence goes on along the minus strand of NW_026889806.1, from coordinate 2,075,056 downwards.
ACATCCACTCAGTACATATAGATATTTGATTACAAGAAAAGAGGACATCAAAGCAGTTCCAAGAAGGCTAGCAAATTCGGGTATCCATACGTTTGATTTTTTTTTTTTACATATTCTCATGAGATAGCTATTCATACGATTGTTTTGATGGAAAATTCTTTAATTTTATGTATCTAGTTTTGTAAAGATGCAAAAAGAATTCAATGTTTTAAAGTTCATGAAATATATTTTGAATTATGATTTTCAGTTGATAATGTACTTCGCCGTAGAAGAGACAGACTTTTACCTACGACTACAACTACGAGTAAGTATTTCTAACAGACGTCTTTCTTTTTAGAATTTGAACATAGCTTCTATATTTCTAATTTTCAATAATTATTAGATATTGATATATATCTTAAAATGACAAATAGATTATTATTGACGAAGGTAATCCATTATATCTTTAATGCCTCATAGATTTTATGTTCGTCAAATTTTCTTCTTGCTAACTGTGAACAGAAAATCACTATTTTACAACTTTTAGCAACAACAACCACGACAACCCCACCACGCGATTCTGGATATGATGTTGTCATCATGATGGATTCTTCAGTTCCACAGAGAATTTTCGACTCCATGAAAAAATATGCCAAATCTCTGGTCAATCGATTCAACATTGATGATAAAGAATACACGGTGGGCCTTATGAGATATGGAGAATCAAACGATAAGCAATGGGATCTGAATGACTATACTTCGAAAAAGGACATTGTTTCTGCTGTTGATCGTGTGGGTCATAAAATAGGAACATCATCTGATGCAGCAAGTGCCATTCGTATGGTACGACGTAGAATGTTCAATGAAAGAAATGGCGATCGAGACTTCGCAAGAAATCTCATTTTCCTTATGACAGCAAATGAGAGAAGTGATGATATTTATGCCACATGGAATGAAGCAGAACAAGCTGAAAAAGAAAATATTAACTTATACACTGTAGGTTTTGACTTAGACGATACAACGGAAATTAACGAGACTTCAACCCACCCTCTCTCCATTTATCGTCATCTCATTAATACAAAGGAGGGTGATAATGCTATAGACAAGTCCACTGGTGATATTCTCGGGTCAAGTGAGTATTTTGCGGTAATCTATACTTTTCAGCAGAAAGATTCACCTCTTTATATACATGGGAACATCTTTATACAGTCTACTTTGAACTTGCTTTCATTGCATGAATTTGCAACGTCACAAGATATTATATATGTCCCATTAAATCCAAGATAAAAAAAAACAAGTCAACATTTAATACACTAAGCGCTTCGCCATGCAGCTCTTCAGAGTGTTAAAAAGTTTATAAAAATAATACAACTTCGTTGTTATAACGTTATTATGACATCACTAAGGAAGCATTATATATTGTCGCAGGTAAATGTCAATTTGGCACCAAGAAGTAGATAATTGAACTTGTACATATAAATGAAATAGACAGCTTCTTTCTAGCTATAATCTTCCATTTGCATATGGTTTATTTTTAAATAATTTTAAAAAGTAATCTTACTTGGCCTCCTAAATTGTTCATTATTTACTAATATTTTATACTATGGACATTGGAGTCTCGATATGAGTGAAAAATTCTTGAGACGTTAAACAACAAACAAACATACATACTATGGACATTTACTACCGTTTCACTATATATATATATATATATATATAGATATAGATATAGATATATATATATATATATATATATATATATAATGGATTCAGCTATATAACATCTTGTGACGTTGAAAAATACAAGCAATGAAAACAGGTTACTTTGTCTAACTCTGTTCTCGTTAATTTTGCATTCTAAAAAATAAAGAACTCATAACTATGCCCATTTTTTTATTATGTAGTTGATGAAGATGTAGAACCACCAAGACCGAGACCAAAACCTACAACTACCACCACCACCACTACCACCATGATGCCAACTACAACAATAAGTAAGATTGATAAACAGTACACTAAATCATAGTGGAAAATATGTCAAAATGGGTGAGAATGTTGAAGGAGGCTGGGGGTCCAAATAAAAATTTCTTGAAATTCATCAAATTAGCAGAAATGCTTCATATAATCATCAGTTTCATTTTAATTTTAAGGAGAACATCACAATAAACCTTAATTTTAGAATGTATTGCATCTTGGTATACTGCACATCATGTTCAGATAAAAACACATAACAAAAGCAATATAAAACACGCGGAAAGTGGCTAAAACCATTACAATTACATATGATGAAGTGATTTATAAAAAAAAAATCTAAAATAATGAAAATGTTAGATAAACATGACAATCTAGTAAAAATACAGACTTAACATCAATACAGTTATTCGAATTTTAAAAAAAAGTAACCACATTACGTTATGAAATGTTGCATTATGTTTTACTTGTTACATAATATTGATCAATATATGTTATATGTAAATCAAGCGTACAAAAACTTCTGTAGGTGAATTTTGATAAATGGAAATGAAAACTGTCAAATTCCAACAAAATATTGGTATATTACTATTTACATTCCTTTCCAGATTCAGAAAAATGTTCAAAACAGCTGAAATATTTTTTTTAGTTTTGTTACCTCAGATTTGCCATTAATTTGCTTTTTGAATTATGTTTCAATGTCCTGATACCCATTCATTTCTCACGATTTTTTCAAATGTTGAAAACAGACCACAACAGGGCTGCGTTCAAGATCGTAGTGGCTAACCTAGCAGCTAGGTTGTAGATATCTATCTCTACTGAACGGACAGCTAATCTAGCAGCTAAGTGTTAAATTTCGAATATAAATATATCAGTTTAAACTTATTTTTGGAGCAAAAAAGTTTATTTCAAGCGAAAATATATATGTATATATACATTTAATATGCTAAGATGCACCAAAATTATTGCCCATTTTGTTAAAATCATATATGCTGCGAGGTTGTAACTAAGGAGGCCATCTTGGATTTGGTACTTAGCATCAAATATTTATGCTAGTTCTCCCTACGTAGCGGCTAGGCTAGCTCTCCATTCAAGAGAGTAGCATCACGTAGAGGCTACGCAGCAGCTACGCTGTTGAACGCACCCCAGGTAACTGTAATTTTTTCAACCATAAATTCAGACAAAACTTCTGCAGAACTAAATGTGAGAGGAAGTCATTTTGTCTGTTCAAACATGTTTATAATTGATAAATTATGAAGGAAATTTATCTGAAACTGAAGACAGGGTTTTAAAAAACAGTATCGATGACAAACACTGAAAAACTCGTATACTTGGACACATGTTTACTCTTTGGAGACGTATGCATGATTTTGCAATACTTGTACTCTGACAGTAAATTGATAAACAATTACTGTTGCCGCTGGTATTGTTGTTTACAAATACGGATAAATCTTCGGTTATTTCCTAATAATAAACTGCCTATTCTTGTCTTGAACTTTCTGACAGTTTATATTGACGATTGTTTTTATGGCCTTTTATTTCCTTATATATATGAAGAGTTCATTTAAGGAGGGATTCTTGTCTGGTTTCTAACTAAATGAAGTACTCAAAGTAAATTGGCTAATATGTCTTTTTTATTTGGATGTGAAGGGTTTTACAGGTAATATTTTTCTTTCTTTTTCATAATTGTACAATTTGAAATAGTAATGGTAAACTGACTTTGAAATCTAGCAGGGACTATATTTTTGGCGGAATGCCGGCGTATGAAAATATCGCCTTTTCTGCTTCTCAAAATTATTAGAGAACAATGAATCTAATAGGCAGTTTTAAACAATCAAAGGTGTAAGGAAATTTTTGTAGTAAGTGAAATTAATCATAATGGAATAAAGTTTTAAAATATATCAAATAAATATGACAAATGGCAATCTTATAGCCTTTGAAAGCTAAGGAATCAAAGAACAGATTCGACTAAAAATTCAGTAAAAATTTTTTTCTCTTGTTAAACGGTCAAAACTTTTGGTTTTTGTATCATTTTACACCTTTACAAGACTACTTTACCATAGGTAAAAATAATAAAATTTTAAATATGCAAAGCACATAAAAATAACGAATATTCCCTAAAACATTAAGAAGAATAGAGGAAATTCGGCTTACCCAATATCTATTTAGCTTAACTGTTTATTTCAATTTGATATCATCATCTGGTAGACCTTTTTTGTATCAACTTTTTATGAAAAAAGAAAGAGATTAAACCTTTTTTTTAAAAAAAAATAAGCATTACATGATTGGCAACAATAATTTTTGATTCTGAATGACAAGGAAAAGATAATGACCGTGACCTTTTAATTAAATGGTCAAATATAATGTAATTGCTGTCATCACTTAGTTATATTGTCTTCTTGAATCTATGAAAATTTCATTAATTTTTTAATATGATAAACACGAGAAGAATCCCTCCTTAAAGAAATTACTATTAACTCTTCAAGGACTACAGAAGAGTTACAAGACTACAAAGTAAAAAAATCTTTTTTGTATAGAGATAATTACGCTGTACAATGACAGCGATACCCAGTCCTCTCATACCACCAAACAAAATTTAGCTTATCTTCCTATTTTCTCCTTCATGCCTTAACCCTTCCAAACTCTCTGAAATTTAATTTTAATATAAGTCAATTAATATAAGCAAACGCTTCACAATGAAACACAAACAAACACAGAATGATTGCACAGTTTCAATCTTGTTTAAGATCAATGTTTCGCAAAGGTGGATTTGGTATTCATTCTGGATTCGTCTACTAGCGTGGGCAACGATAACTACGACAAAATGAAAGTATTCCTCAAAAAGTTCCTTCACTCTGCAAACATAGATGGTGGGGAGGTGAGAGTCGGTCTTGTGTCTTACAGTACCCAAGTTACTGTAGAATTCCAGCTCAACACTTATAATACAAAAGCAGAGTTGTTTGAGGCCGTTGATAATGTTCCTTGGAGATATGGAAGCACAAACACCGCTGATGGACTGAAAACAATGCACGAAGAAATGTTCTCGGAAGCCAATGGTGATAGGCCAGGTGTTCCCAACATATGCATCATCATGACTGATGGTGTATCCAATATCAATTATCAAAGAACGATTCCTGAGGCAGAAAAAGCCAGAGAAAAGGGCATACATATTTATGCCATTGGTATTGCACTTAAGGATTTGAAGGAAGTAAATGGAATTGCTAGCCAGCCTGCAAGTGTGAATGCGTTTGCAGTTGATTCCTTTGATGAACTAGAAGGTTTAGATGAGAAGATCTTTGAATCTGTCTGTCCAGGTACCTATTATATTTCACTTTTCAATCGTATTTTCTCTATTTCTAATGACTTTACGGTAAATAGTATGATTCTACATTTCTCTTGTGCATTATTTCAGTAACAACTACAGTCATGCCTACCACAACAAAACCTCGGGACACTGGATATGATGTTGTAGTCTTGCTAGATTCTTCCGTAGATGATAGAAGAGTATTTAATCAAATGAAAGACTTTGCCACAAATCTTGTGGATAATCTCAGTATTGATGATGAAGAGTATCGCATTGGTCTCGTACGTTACAGCGGGGATTCAGATACATTTGCTCATTTAAAGGACCTCGATACCAAACAAAAAGTAGTGGAAAAAATTAAAGACATTTCATACAAACCCGGCGAAAGTAACCTACAAGATGCTCTAGACATTGTGAACTTAGAGAACTTCCAGGAGGACAATGGAGACAGAGACTTTGCACGAAACTTAATTGTTTTACTGACTGGTGTAGATCAGAGTACGGATCCTTATGAGGCGTTCCGGGCAGCAGAACGTGCTGAAGATGAGGGGATAAACATTTATACCGTAGGATTTTACATAAACGACACATTTGAGGTCGATGAGGTTCCCACACATCCACTCAGTACATATAGATATTTGATTACAAGAAAAGAGGACATCAAAGCAGTTCCAAGAAGGCTAGCTAATTCGGGTATCCATGCGTTTTAACAAATATTGATTCTTTTTTACACTGTAAAAATGCTAAAAGTATTCATTCTTTTCTTCTAAAGTTCTTAAAGTATTTTTCAATTATGAATTCCAGTTGATAATGTACTTCGCCCTAGAAGAGACAGACTATTACCTACGACTACAACTACAAGTTAGTATTTGTAACAAATGTCTTTCCTTTAAGAATTTCAACACATCTTCTATATTTCTAATATTCAAAAATTATTAAACAATGATATGTATTTTAAAAGGACAGATAGATTATTATTCACGAAGGTAATACATTATATCTTTAGTGTCTCATAGATTTAATGTTTGTCGGATCATTTTTTTCTGGCTAAGATTTGAACAGAAAAACACTACTTTACCATTTACAGCAACAACAACCACCACGACAACCCCACCACGCGATTCTGGATATGATGTTGTCATCATGATGGATTCTTCAGTTCCTCAGAAAATCTTTGACTCCATGAAAAAATATGCCAAATCTCTGGTCAATCGATTCAACATCGATGACAAAGAATACACTGTTGGCCTTATGAGATATGGAGAATCAAACGATAAGCAATGGGATCTGAATGACTATACTTCGAAAAAGGACATTGTTTCTGCTGTAGATCGCGTGGGTCATAAAATGGGAACATCATCTGATGCAGCAAGTGCCATTCGTATGGTACGACGTAGAATGTTCAATGAAAGAAATGGCGATCGAGACTTCGCAAGAAATCTCATTTTCCTTATGACAGCAAATGAGAGGAGTGATGATATTTATGCCACATGGAATGAAGCAGAACAAGCAGAAAAAGAAAATATCAACTTGTATACTGTTGGTTTTGACTTAGACGATACAACGGAAATTAACGAGACTTCAACCCACCCTCTTTCCATTTATCGTCATCTCATTAATACAGAGGAAGGTGATGATGCTATTGACTCATCAACCAGAGATATTCTCGGTTTGAGTAAGTATTGTGTACTGATAATGAAAACAACTTTTTATCAAAAAGATTTATTTCTGAATATACACGGGAACGTCAACATAAACTTTTCCTGTGACGTTGCAAAATCTTCAGTGAAAAGAGTTTAAATTATCTAATTCTTTTTCCTTAATTTCGCATTTTTAAAAAATGAAGAACTCATAACTGTGTTCATTGTGGTCTAACATAGTTGATGAAGATGTCGAACCACCAAGACCGAGACCAAAACCTACAACTACCACCATGATGCCAACTACAACAATAAGTAAGCTTGATAAAAACTACAGATTAAAGCATGTTAAAATGAACTCGTATAGGCTAAATTTAAATATGCATGTGTCTTCAAAATATGTCTGAGATGAAAGATAAAAGAATTTGCCTGTCTTTTTTATAACCATTTCTTTCATTCTATTGTATTATAGCATAAATCATTCTTAGAACTTATGAAAAAAATTTCATACTATACATGTATATTTTTTCTTAACTCAGCATTATACCCGCACTTTCTAATGAAAATTCAGGTATATTGTTATTACCCTGATCCGTCCGTCCGTCCGTCTGTCACACTTTCTTCTTAATCAAACACTGCTAACAATTTACGCAGTACCCATTTAATCTTTTCGAATATGAAAGCTGGTGTACTGTAGATGTGCATAAGGTTTTCAAATTATCGCTTTTACTCTAGGGGCCAAACAGGGGTCAAAACCTAGTTCCCAAATTCCCCTTACATGGCTACCAATTATGCCCCCTTATTAGCAGACCTATTTTTGTACTCATATGAAACAGAATGTATTCAAAAACTTCTACATGAGAAGAAGAGAACACTTGCCTTGCTGTGCATGGCTTTCAACTCGACATTTGAATATATCGACGACGTATTATCAATTAACAATAGTTACCTCCATTCATATGTCGCTTTGATATATCCCAGTGAACTTGAAATAAGACACCACAGAGTCTAACACATCTGTTTCATATTTGGATATTTTACTAGAAAAAGAATTTAATGGTAACCTAATAACAAAGCTTAATGATGAACATATGGACTTAATTTTTCATTCGTCAACTTCTCCTTCTTATATAGCAATATACCCTTATCATCTGCATATATGGTTTATGTCTCCCAGTTGATGCGATACGCAAGAGCATACTCATGAAAAATTTCTAAAACGAGGCAAGCTATTGACAAACAAATTGATGAAACAAGAATATCAACATCTCGTTTAAAGTCATTATTTGCGAGTTTTATGTTTACTAATACTAATTGTTAGACCATTATTTATACAATAAATTGTCTACGGGTTTTCCGTTTTTCCGGGATGATGATACGGCGGGTGTGACCGTTCGGCAGGGGATGTTCAGTCCTCCATGGCGCCTTATTATACCTCTGATGTCTTAAGAGGTCCGTGTTTGCTTTGCTCCCGATTTGTATTGTTTAAATGGACTTTGAGCTTGAATATTGTACCTTATCTCCATATTTCATTTGAGGTGTAGTATTTTGAAAGACTTTCAAAGTAAATTCTTTTTTTTTTTTGGTAACCAAGGGAACACTGTTGGTCAAAATGAAAAACTGTTAAAAAGAATAATCTATCTTAGTATTCCATGTATTCCGAGTCTTATTGAAATCAGACCAAAATTGTAGGAGGAATTTTCAAAGTTTCTGCGCAACCTCTTCCCAAGGACAATTAATTTATGGGTGAAATTTGTGTCTGAGTGGGCCAGGTTGAAAAACATTTACTACGGACAAATGAAATCAAACGGACAGACTGATCACTACAGTGTACCCGCAGAGTAGGGACCTAATTACACAGTATAAAAGCTCAAAAAAGCAATCAATATTAAAGAAGGAGACATAATAATCAATTTTTTCATGTATTCTATTTAGAACAGCTGAAAGCCGAAAAATTAAAAAAATACTATGTCACCATAGTGTGACTTTTATCCATGTTTAAAAAAATGCACATTTTAGGGAAAAAGTATGATTAAATAGCTAAATCAAAGTGTTTTGTATAGCGAAATCAAGATATACCCTTCTTGTAGAGAAGGCTATCCCCTCTACCCCCCCCCCCCCAACCGGAAAACTGGCTCTAGAGTATGATTTCCCGCTGAAAATATTCTCTAGAGTAGGATTTCCTCCAAGGAAAAAATGACTCTAGAGAATGACTTCCAATACGGATATCCCACATCAGATTCAATTTTCCTGTCGGAAACCCTACTCTGTGTTATAGTTATAGAGTGCGATTTCCCTCAGAGCCAATTTTCCCTCATTAAAACATCATGGATGCACTTATGTATGAGGGGAAAGTGGGGCAACACATTGTTACAATTGTCCTTTCTTCAAAATGACAATCAGTTTCATTGAAACTTACGAAGTATAAAAAATGAAAAATTGAAATTTCATTTTTTTTTCGAGTAACCGTCGAACCAATTTTTGGAGCATTAAAATTTTATTCTTTTCATCTGGTCAAACTGGTTTCTGAAAAAAATGCTACAACACCGGTACAGCTTAGTCTAATTCAACTACAGAGCTTAATCAAGAGATTGAACAAGACCTGTGTAACTCTTAACCATTCTTAAAATATATCACCATTCCTGATTTAAGTGAGAGCTACAGTCCCTGAAACGTTCTACTTTCCCACTTGAACGGTGAGCGAACGCTGAACGAACGCTGAACGAACGCAGAGCGAACGGTGAGTGAACGATGTGTGAACGCTGAACGCAACTTGGTGAACGATGTGTGAACGGTGAACGGTGAGCGAACGCAGAACGCGAACGGAGCGCAAACGCGAACGCAAAGTGAACGGTGAACGAACGGTGAACGCAAGATGAACGATATATTCGGAATGCCTCTGATCTTTTCCTTGCATTGAAACTATTTTATTGTATTATAATGTCAGGTGCCAAAAAAAAAAAATAAATAAATAAATAAGTAAACCAATAAATGAATGAATAAATAAGTAAATAAAATAAATTCTCCAAAATTGTCCTAAGAAAGACGATTCATGCACATTAAGTTTTTAATAATACGATTTTTAACGCATTAAAACATTGCAATTGTTGCCGAACGCTGAAGTATAAAAGATATTTTTTTAGTTGGAAAATAAAAATGTTTATTCTTATTTGATAACAAATCAGAGAAAACTTCTGACTTATAGAATGAATTAAAGCGATTGTAACACCCATTCATATATCTCCGTGTCAAGGCGATTTCATGTAAAGTAATGAAAAAAAAAATAATTACAATGGTCAGTGGACGTTTTGCATTTATACGCTCGTATTTTAAATATTTAATACAATAATATATTATGTGTCATTTCTATTTTTCATAATGATTTATTGAGCAGACTTCTGCATGTATCTGTAGATGGCCGTGATTATACTCGGACAAGATAATACAAAGATACATATTCATATTATTTGTTATAAATTCAATTTTCAGAACTTGATATTTAAGTAATATGCTGTTATAATTTTTATTAAACAGACAAATGAGAGAGAGAGAGAGAGAGAGAGAGATTCCGTTTCAGCCCCCCCCCTTCCTTTCAGGCTTCACTAAATGTTTGTACCTATATCAAACAATAACTCTGAAATTTTTTTCTAAATATATTAGACAGTGAAAGTAACTTCTTCTTTTTTTTATCAACAAATCATATCTATCTGTTTGACAGTATTACTCGTTTTTATTTTCCTGCTTCAAGTTCACACGAAGTCCACGTGCTTGTCCTGTCAATCAAAATCATTCGACACTGTGCAGGTGTGAAAGTTTCGTCACATCGAAGACGAAGTGCGAGTATTTCCAACAAGTTATAACATTTATTTTTATCATTTCTAGATTTGATACCAACATTTGAATAATAAATGAATAAAATATATTGGGCATTAACACTTGAATTTGAAACATACTCTCTGCCAATTTCAAATACCACCGCCGACACGTGTACATTTTGAACTACTATTGTTTTGTGACTTTTTTAGATGCATGTTTGTTTTGAGACTGAAATTTTTGTTCTAAAAAAGACCTTAACTTTTTTTAACAGGTTAATTAAAATTTTCTGGAAATACAGTACTGACTAAGTAACCGATTTAGGGGAAAAGGGGGGGGGGGTATTAATCATATCGAATGGCAAACATATAAAGTTACGGTGAAGAAAGAATTTTTTTTCTCTATAACTATAGACTTTACATACATGTATTATAGTAGCGAAAATTCTGTAGTGCATTTCATTTTAAATAAATATTTCCTTTAAACACACTATCAATTTAATTCGCTCCAAAGATAATAAATTAACGGGATATCCGCAGTACTATGTATAACTCTCAGAACTAGTTCTATCATATTTTCTGTAGTAACTGAATAAAAAAACGCGTTAGAAATAAATATTTTCGTAATTTTGCTGCGTAATTATTTGACTTGGATAATTATATCTCCATTAACGATTTGTCGTCTTTAACAAAACAAAATGTTGCAATTCTTGAAGTATTTGCACATTGCCCTTAGTTAAATTTAATATTTCAGCATCGTTCTACATAGGTACAGAACAACATTTATTTTCCAGAGTAATTTAATAAATAACCTAATAGCTAAGTTAGAATAATAAAAATATATATCCTAGATATTTTCCCCCATGAAATAATGATTCTTCAAACACGATATGTTAGTTATTAAATTAAAAAATCTGTAACTCCTTACCTACAAAAAGATAAGTCCTTTCACTTGGGAGTTCCGAATGGCAATGAAAACTGAACGATAGGTGAACGCTGAACGCAAGGTGAACGCAAAGTGAACGGAACGAAGAGCGAACGCTGAACGCTATGTGAACGGTGAACGCGAGCGCACGGTGAACGGTGAACGCAAAACTGTGAACGGAGAGCGAACGCTGAACGCACGGTGAACGAACGGTGAACGCACGCTGAACGAACGGTGAACGAACGGTTAGCGAACGGAAAAATGGGAAAGTAGAACGTTTCAGGGACTGTAGGAACATGACCAAAAAGTCCATGATCTATTGACTAATAAACATATATGTTGTGAGAAGGATCGAGTAATTAATGATGACAGGTGGGAAGTGGGGTAAACATTCACAAATTTTAGTAGTTTTCAACATTTATGACCATGTATGCAGAAATAACTTCTAATTCCTCTTTCCCTCCTTTCCAGCCCTTCTGTGTGGTACATGTTTACAAACCAAAGCATTGTTTTGACATTAACAAATTGTGAATATGTACAAAAATGTACACATAGTTCAGTGACAGGGCTCTAAATGGTTATCATTTCTAATTCTAGGAGGGAGGCTGATTCAAGGGGGATCATGAATAAACGTCAAACGGATTGATGCATTTTTGACGCAGGTCATATTGTGATCATTTCCAGTTTCGGGGGGGGGGGGAGGGGGGGATGACCTTCCAGGGGTCGACTTTTATATCATTTAGTGACACAAGAAACCAGATTATATATGGTTGAGGGAAAAGTTTTCAACCATTTTCGAGGCATATGATCATTTGTAGTTTTAGGGGGAGGGGGTTCATGACCTCATATACCATTTAATGTGTCATAATACAAAGATGGCCAAGGGGCTTTCGATTTTAATTAAAGCTATCTTATTGTTCCCGGTTCCGGGGAGTGGGAATGACCCACAGGGACTTGCTTCAATGTTTAACCTGCATGTGGCATCCAATAATCTTTTACCTTTTTCAAGCTTATACTAACCATTTGTATTTCAGATTATATTTCATCCCGTTCTATACTTAACCTTTTAATGGCACCCCAATTATAATGTACTTACCGCGAGTTAAAGATATTATAAGTTCATTGAATAATAATCTGTTTAAAACATGCTGTGAATTCCTACTGATGTGTACTAGACATCATCTGCAATCCAATAATGATGCGGTTAAACTAGTGCTGATAGGGTGATGCAAGTCCAAGCGCGGGTCTAGAAACTTTCCAGAGGTGTACATGTAGAAGATTTATATTATAATTATGAATTGGTGTTGTTTACGTTACTTTGTGCTTTCTATTTCAAGTATTGCAGGAAAGCAGGTAAATTTTGGGTTGGGGTTGATTTTAGTTGATTGGATGAGGGTTTGGAAAGGGGTTTTCCTACCCAAAAACTGATTAAAGGTTACACAATTCGATCATTTCTGAAGTTGTCATTTTGGCATCTAAAATTCAATCGATATGCATTAAAACAATACGTATTACTACTTTTGCTGTTTTAACAATAAATTCAACTAGCTCGAATTATGGAACAAAATCTTAGCGCCCCCTCTCACTTTGCATTCTGCAATTTGACTCGATTGTGACTGCTGAACCAATTACTTTTGGATACCTATTCACAATTTTATAAATGCAAACTGGGTGCCAATGTTTAATACAACACACAACCAGAGTATCATGCTTATCTTCATATTTTCTCCTTCATACCTCAACCTTTCCAAACTCTAAAATCTCATTTTAAAATGAAAATGATAATCATTAATAACAGCAAACGCTTCACAATCTGATTGAAGACTGGTTACAAATCTTTAGGGTCACATGAAACACACACATACAAAATGATTGCTTGTTTTAGATCAATGTTTCGCAAAAGTGGATTTGGTTTTCATTCTGGATTCGTCTACAAGCGTAGGCAACGATAACTACGACAAAATGAAAGTATTCCTCAAAAAGTTCCTTCACTCTGCAAACATAGATGGTGGGGAGGTGAGAGTCGGTTTTGTGTCTTACAGTACCCAAGTTACTGTAGAATTCCAGCTCAACACTTATAACACAAAATCAGAGTTGTTTGAGGCCGTTGACAATGTTCCTTGGAGATATGGAAGCACAAACACCGCCGATGGACTGAAAACAATGCACGAAGAAATGTTCTCGGAAGCCAATGGTGATAGACCAGGTGTTCCCAACATATGCATCATCATGACTGATGGTGTATCCAATATCAATTATCAAAGAACGATTCCTGAGGCAGAAAAAGCCAGAGAAAAGGGCATACATATTTATGCCATTGGTATTGCACTTAAGGATTTGAAGGAAGTAAATGGAATTGCTAGCCAGCCTGCAAGTGTGAATGCGTTTGCAGTTGATTCCTTTGATGAACTAGAAGGTTTAGATGAGAAGATCTTTGAATCTGTCTGTCCAGGTACCTATTATATTTCACTTTTCAATCGTATTTTCTCTATTTCTAATGACTTTACGGTAAATAGTATGATTCTACATTTCTCTTGTGCATTATTTCAGTAACAACTACAGTCATGCCTACCACAACAAAACCTCGGGACACTGGATATGATGTTGTAGTCTTGTTAGATTCTTCCGTAGATGATAGAAGAGTATTTAATCAAATGAAAGACTTTGCCACAAATCTTGTGGATAATCTCAGTATTGATGATGAAGAGTATCGCATAGGTCTCGTACGTTACAGCGGAGATTCAGATACATTTGCATATTTAAAGGACCTCGATACCAAACAAAAAGTAATGGATAAAATTAAAGACATTTCATACAAACCCGGTGAAAGTAATCTACAAGATGCTCTAGACATTGTGAACTTTGAGAACTTCCAGGAGGACAATGGAGACAGAGACTTTGCACGAAACTTAATTGTTTTACTGACTGGTGTAGAACAGAGTACGGATCCTTATGAGGCGTTCCGGGCAGCAGAACGTGCTGAAGATGAGGGGATAAACATTTATACCGTAGGATTTTACATAAACGACACATTTGAGGTCGATGAGGTTCCCACACATCCACTCAGTACATATAGATATTTGATTACAAGAAAAGAGGACATCAAAGCAGTTCCAAGAAGGCTAGCTAATTCGGGTATCCATGAAATTTAACAACTATTGATTCTCTTTCCAGACATGTTGATGACATAGCTATTTATAGGATTGTTTTGATGAGAAATTCTTTAGTTTTACGTATATATTTTTGCAAAAATGGTAAAAATTATTCTACTACAAAAGCATTCATACTTTTCTTCTCAAGTTTATAAAATATTGTTTCAACTATGTTTCCAGTTGATAATGTACTTCGCTCTAGAAGAGACAGACTTTTACCTACGACTACAACTACGAGTAAGTATTGAATGTATCTTCTTTATTTTAAATATTCAATAATTATTAGATATTGATACTATATATTTCAAAGGAGCAAATAGATTATTATTGACGAAGGTTAACCTAAAAGTAATCCATATCTTTAAATTTGAGAGCAGATTTAATGCCTATCCAGTCATTTTCTTCCGGCTTAGATTTGAACAGAAAATCACTATATTTTATCATTTACAGCAACAACAACCACCACCACAACCCCACCACGAGATTCTGGATATGATGTTGTTATCATGATGGATTCTTCAGTTCCTCAGAAAATCTTTGACTCCATGAAAAAATATGCCAAATCTCTGGTCAATCGATTCAACATCGATGACAAAGAATACACTGTTGGCCTTATGAGATATGGAGAATCAAACGATAAGCAATGGGATCTGAATGACTATACTTCGAAAAAGGACATTGTTTCTGCTGTAGATCGCGTGGGTCATAAAATGGGAACATCATCTGATGCAGCAAGTGCCATTCGTATGGTACGACGTAGAATGTTCAATGAAGGAAATGGCGATCGAGACTTTGCAAGAAATCTCATTTTCCTTATGACAGCAAATGAGAGGAGTGATGATATTTATGCCACATGGAATGAAGCAGAACAAGCTGAAAAAGAAAATATTAACTTATATACTGTAGGTTTTGACTTAGACGATACAACGGAAATTAATGAGACTTCAACCCACCCTCTTTCCATTTATCGTCATCTCATTAATACAGAGGAGGGTGATGATGCTATTGACTCATCCACTAGTGGTATTCTCGGCTCGAGTAAGTGATTTGTTTTTAAATCCATACAACTGTTTTTTTCTAATTTCTTTCGAATTTTTCATTTCGTTTTATGCCTCATTCAAAAGAGGTTTAGGGGAATCGGAATATATTGGTATCGTTTTTTCTGTCTTTCATCTTTTCTAAGAAGACATTTTAACATGTGCAGGTGAATTTTTTGGATTGATTTGTGAAAATCCCCCCTCCAACACAGTTTGCTCGTGACCAGAGATATTACATTGATTTCAACAAAAATTTGCAATATAGATTTCATGCAAGATTGCAGAATTCTTTTTAAGCTATTTTTAAAAAGTCCCTTATTTAGTTGCTTTGTTACTCTGCATGGTAAGGGGCAGGATGGGTATGAATCGTTTTATCATTATCCTTTTATCTTTCATCGATGTTATACAATGAATTTACATAAAACTGTTAATATGAAACGAACAGTAATCAAGCTCAAAAGTCCATTGAAAGAATACAAATCGGGAACAGTAAACAGAGTAAGATCATTCAAATTCATTTTGAGTTTTGGGAATATTAAAAATATTAATAACTGTCATATGATTGTGAAGAATTTCCTCCTTACAAATTGAGCTATAAGTTGAATTACCACTTGCAGAATGAAATCCCAGTTCCTCTAAAATACAATCAAAATAATGAGTCTTACAGACAAAGACAATGTTGTTACCTGCTTTGTCAGCTGGGACCAGTACATATTGATCGTGAAATTTATCTGATATCGCATGAAATTTACATTCAGAAACTTGATAATTTTTTATCAAATCTATATTTCTCTTATGCAGTTGATGAGGTCGTGGAGCCACCAAGGCCACGACCCAAGCCAACAACCACAACTACCACAACCCTTATACCTACAACAACAATAAGTATGTTTCTTTGTATTGACTAGGAACATAATTTTTCAGTGAAAATCTTTCATGCGTTCTTATATGACATCAACAGTTTTCAAACTAGTTCTAATTGTAACGGAGAAACAAAGTAAATACAATATTTTCCAAACTTCGTTTAGGAACCAAATATAATGAAGAAAATTTTTTTCAGCATTTGTTAGAATTATTGTTTAGTCAGACTCTGGAAATCAATGCATTATAAAATTGTTCATTTTATGTTTTCCAGACCAGTGTTTTGCTAAGGTAGACTTGATCTTTGTATTGGACTCTTCTACAAGTGTGGGGAATGACAATTACGACAAAATGAAAGATTTTGTCAAGAAATTTCTCCATGAAGCTAATATTGACGGTGGAGAGGTACGAGTTGGTCTTGTGTCCTACAGTACTGATGTCACGGTGGAATTTCAGCTGAACTCCTTCTCGACCAAATCTGATTTGTTTGAAGCTGTGGATAATGTACCTTGGAGATATGGAAGTACCAACACTGCTGATGGCCTGAAAATGATGCATGAGGAAATGTTTACAGAGGTTAATGGTGACAGACCCGGTGTTCCAAATATCTGCATCATAATGACAGACGGTGTTTCTAATATCAATTACCAAAGAACCATTCCTGAGGCAGAAGCAGCACGGGAAAAGGGAATTCATATTTATGCAGTTGGGATTGCTCTTAAAGATCTAAAGGAAGTCAATGGAATAGCCAGTGAGCCTGCAAGTTTGAACGTATTTTCTGTAGATACTTTTGATGAACTGGAAGGTCTTGACGAAAAAATCTTCGAATCTTCATGTCCAGGTATAAAAAAAGCTTTAAGTTGCATACTAGTACTGTATATCTTTATATTGAAGATGTATGTGGTTTTGCTTTTAAAAGGTTCATTTCTCGATGTAAGGAGACCCGAGCTAGTAGTATCTACACAGATTATTCAATTTCCAATTGGCGCTTTCCCAGACCACTAAAAACATAACCGTCATATTTTTTTGTATTTTTTTTTAGTTTGCATTCATTTATCTTGCAGTTCCAACTACCACAGCACTGTTACTTCATCAGTCTGGTTATGACGTTGTTCTACTGCTAGACTCTTCAGTCCCGCCTCAAACTTATCAGTTCATGAAAGATTATGCAAAAGATTTAGTAAATGGATTTAGTGTCGAAGACCAAGAGTATCGAGTCGGCTTTATGAGTTACAGCAGAGACGCAGATGTTCAATTTGACTTAAATGATTACAATACGAAAGAGGACATCAAACTTGCTATTGACAAAGCATCATATAAACCAGGGGAAACAGACACCGCAAAAGCTATCGATTCCGTTCGCGAAGGTATGTTTCGCAAATCCAGTGGTGATAGAGATTTTGCAAGGAACCTAATAGTTTTACTTACCGGCCAGGATCAGAGTAAAGACACTTATGGTGCTTGGGCTGCTGCAGAAAAGGCGGAGGCGGAGGGAATTAATTTGTTCACCGTTGGTATTAATCTGAACGATACAACCGAAATAGACGAATTGTCAACTCATCCTCTAAAGACTTACAGACATCTCATAAACACCTACTCACCTCCTGCCCAAATTAACCGAACTGCCAATGACATTCTTGGAGTTAGTAAGTAGAAGCATCAATCTGTTCATTTGTACTTGTGACAAAATTAAACAAAATTTTGGTCAAGGTGTATTTCTAATGCTTTACACAATATCAATGAAATTACTTCATTCTTAATTTTTTATGCATTGAAGTTGATGACGAGGTGCAACCCGAAAGACCGAGACCAAAACCAACAACGCCTCCAGCTCCGGGTTAGAATATTTAGAATTCCTTTTTAATGAGTTAACAATACCTTATATATAGCAGAGCTCTTTGTTAGTTTGTTTTTGTTTCATTGATTGCTGTTTGCTTAATGTCCCTTTGAGAAATTTCACTCATATTGAGACACCACCACTTAACGGTTAGGAAGAAGAAGCATTTTACAAATTTAGACCTGTACTCGGCACTTACGGCCTTTAAGCAGTGAGGAATTTTTTCGTGCCTGCACCTACCGCGACACGGGACCTCGATTTATACGGTCTCATCCGAAGGACCAGTCTGGACGTCCCGCAGTGGGATTCGAACCCGCGACGTAAGGATCAACTTCTTACTCTGCGACTCTACAGCCAACACTCTAACCACTACACCACGCGAGCGACCTCTTTATTAGTAAATCATTTCATCAAGTGTGAATGAACATGCACTGTCGATAACATAACAACGAAAGTCCCATGAACCACAACGTTCACTAGAATTAGATCAGCCCTGCTATACGTTCTTCATCAGATTTTAAAACATATCCCCTCTTTATTGCAATGAAAATTGTGATCCCATATTGTGGTCCCACCCTAACTCTATGGGTTTTTGTATCCACACAACAATGGGATGTAATTCAATATCAAAATGACTAACATAGCCTTACCATAGTGGAGATTTTTTTCTTGTTTACATGCGTCATACATATTTGATCCCTGATTTTAACCCAATCCTAAACCCTAGGGTCAATAATAATATGAAGAAAAAATGAATCAACAAACTTGAGAGAGTTTATTAATTGATTTTTCCTATGATATTCCCATATAAATTTTTTTCTATTACAGGGACACCATTTTTCCTTCTTTTCTGGTCCAGTGGTTCTTGAGACGATATTTTTTTTTCTTTAGACTTTCAAGGAAAACTTTAATCTTCTACTGTGGCCTCAGCATCGGAAACCATGATTTGAAAATTTTAAAACTATACTATGTTAGATAGATTACACATAAGTTTTATCTTCTTTGACCAAATGCTCTTGAGATGAGAATTTTTCATTTTTCCTCTTCATATTGCTATGTAAAACTTTGATCTCCTAATGTGGCCCCATTTTACTTCCTGGGGTTCATGATTTGAATTGTAATTATTCTACACATGTCAGGAAGCTAACACGTTTCATTTTCTCTCGTCCCGTAATTCTTGAAAAGATTTTTAAAGATTTGTTCCTAAATATTCCAACTTAAACTTTGACCCCTTATTGTGACTCCATCCTAACCCCGGGTGCCAGGATTTGAAAAAAAAACTAGAATTTATACTATGTCAGAAACCTCACAAATAAGTTTGATCTTTTCTGACCCAGTGGTCCTTTATAACAAATATTTTTTTAATGACACGACGTTATTTTCCTTTTTCTTGATTTTCTCCTATTGAAGGGTTCTTGGTCCTTCACTAAATAATTTTAAATCCATGCAACTAAAGATGAATAGTGCCAAGTTACAGATTGGCAGACAAATGAATGGACGCCAAGTTTAAAAAAAAACTTGGGTGAGCTAAAAACAAAATTTTAATTTTTTTTTTTATTTAACGCTGAAAAAATCCATTTTAGGAGAGTGCTTCCAGAGAGTAGACTTAGTGTTTGTTTTGGATTCATCTACAAGTGTGGGAAACGAGAACTTTGGGAAAATGCTGGATTTTGTGAAAAACTTCCTACAAGCTGCCAACATAGACGGAGGTGAAGTTAGAGTTGGCATTGCGACGTATAGTACCGGGGCCAGAATAGAATTTAATTTGAAAGACTACACTAATAAAAATGATTTGTTTAAAGCTGTTGATAATATTTCCTGGCAGTACGGCAGCACAAATACAGCCGATGCACTACTCATGATGCATGATACCATGTTCACAGCCATAAATGGCGACAGAGCAGATGTACCAAACATCTGCATTGTTATCACTGACGGTGTGTCAAACATTAACTACGGTAGAACCATACCCGAAGCTGAAGCTGCCCGCAAGAAGGGTATTCATATCTATGCTGTTGGTATCGGTCTACAAGATTTAAATGAAGTTAACGGTATCGCAAATAAGCCATCCAGTGAAAATGCCTTCTCTGTAAACAACTTTGATGAATTAGAAGGTCTAGATGAAACAATATTTGAAGCAGCCTGCACAGGTTTGTATGTTTAAAGATTTATAGAAAGAAGCTCTATTCTTAGGTAATCCCTTTTTAAGGTCATGCGCAACGTACATATACTGTACAATGTACCTTTTCCGTTGATAATTTTTCAAGATAATCCTAATACATGCATAAAATCACAGTACTATCAGATGTTCCTACACAATAAAAATCCGCAGACATCACCAGACCTTTTAACAGAAATCAAATGATGATAATTCTTGTGTTTTTGTTTTAAAAAGATTAACAAAAATATAGTTTTAGCTGTTGTTTACTTATCATTTAATTCAGAGGAGGTATGCAGCATCGACACGCATCACAGAAGACTTTCAATTATTGGAACATTTAAATTACACAGGGAATGAGAAATGAAGTTCAAAACTATGTTGCGCATGTCCTTAAAAGAAAATTGTCTACGTAATAAATAACAAATAAGTCTGAATTATCATCAACAAAATTTCAATAATTAAAAATTAGGATTACATATTAAAGCTATTGAATTAGCAGAAGGAAGTTGTGGTCTTGAATAGAGGTGATTAAGTTAATGTATGAGAAATAAGATATATTGTTCTGTATTGTACATTTATTTTCACTATGGAGATTGTGTTTCTTTAGAAGAAGTTTTATCTTAAGCTATAAAATAACTTTGTTAGCCGAGATAATAATTACAGCTGCTTCGAATCATGTATATATATCCTATCGTTTTGAACAGGAAAATAAGGGTGTGGTTTTTTCAATTAATGCATAACCTGGTATTATTTTAAGTAAACTATGGTGTAATATTAGCATTTCGATATTATTCATTCCTAAACCATGCTGGTAGTGATAATCTAAAGATAAATTTTGAATTATATATAACGAAAAGTTGCATTGTCTGTAAACTTGTACTACAATAAAGCTTTAGCATTTGTTTGTATCTTAACATAACCGACATTTATTGGGAAGTTCCTGCCAATTACATAGGAATTTATGGACATTCAATTCATCTTAGGGGATATTTTAAGACAAAGTTTTTCTTTGAAAGTCTACTTTTTCGAATCCCTCATTAAGTTTTTAAGAATTAGTTTTTAAAAAGGGAAAGATCTAAAATAAGAGAGGGAAATGCAAATGGAAGGACATGAAGAATTAGAAAACTAGTGTTTTTTCTTCAAATCATTGACTGGAAACTAATTCGCATTACAAAAAAATTTGGTGTAAAAGCTTACTATCTGTTTACTATGTAAAATGCTGAGCATTCCGCCTGTTATATTATTTATTCGTTTTTCTTCATTTTTGACAAACTCAACATCTACAGGTATGTATTACTTCATTATTCGTATCAGTTTTAAAGCTCTGTATGTGTCTCATCTAACATATTTCAAAATACACTGGTCAAGATTTAAACTTTAAGAATTCCTTTCAAACCTGCATTTTTAGTTTTTAAACTTATCTTGTACATTTTATCTTGTAGACTGTATTTAACGTTTTCAGACAACCTAACATTACTAACGAAGTGATAATCAAAACGGCATGGTTTGTAGTGTTTTAATTTTTAATTTAATTCTAGCCATGCAGTTATATAATAACATGTTTACATCTTAAATCATGTCGATTTAACTTGAAAAAAAGGTATAGGAATACCGGAATATTTTCTTGATCTTTTTAGCTCACCTGGCCCATGGGGCCGGTGAGCTTATGGCGATCGATGTCAGCGATATCTGTTATACATTGGCTATAGCCAGGTGAGCAATAATGGTACCTGGATGTCTCTTGTTTCTGATCAGAGTTATTAGATTTGATAATACATGGAATTCTAAGGTTCATTTACTTAACTCTTTAATAGAAGAATCATGAGAGATATTGGTGAACTGATGTTTATAAGTGTAACTTGTTTGAATATATAGGTTAAAAGGATGGAAAAAGCTACCCAACGAAAAGTTTAATTAATTTTTCTGTGTGTCATTTATTCTAGTGTCTTGTATATCACTAATATAGCTTATATATTAACAGTTGTCTATTTCTTTAAAAAGTATAAAACAGAAGATTTGGTAAGTATGTGTAATTGTTGAATAGATATCTCAGAATTTATCACCTAGATACAATACTTGAACTTCACGTTTAACATTTTCTAACCCGTGTGTAGCCATTTGATCGTCATTTTTTTCATCTAACTGCTCATAAATTTTATGCTTTATAAGATTTATTTTTTCTTATCTGAATTGTTTTTATTTTCAAAGTTACAACTGTTGCTACGCCTTCGACGACTTTAACTTGTAAGTACTTGTTTAAACTTATGTTACTAATAAATTATCTTTAAAAAAAACCTTCAAATTGATGTATATTCTTGACGTGCAAGTGTCTATTCCGTGCATAGCAATTTGTTCATCGATCTCTCTTTTACATCTAATGGTTCGTGAATTTCATAGCTCTATCAAATCATATTTCCCCCTAGAATATTCAATGGGACCATGACACGGCGGGCATTTTATTATTTTTTTTTATTATGTATTGGTGTTTGTGTGTGTGTGGTGGGGGGGGGGGGGAACATCCTGGAGAATATATAAACAAATTTAATTTTTCACAAGAGATATGTGGATAGTCATTCACTTACTCCTGGCCACATCTGAATTCATTTGAAGAAAATTAATTTACAAAAATTTACAAAAATTCTACGTCAATTTTTAATTGTTTCAAGTACAATGCACTAGTATTTTAACTCCAAAGATGACGTTACCATTTGTTTTCTACATCAGCTTGTGGCTTTGAGAAGGTGGATTTGGTCATCATTCTGGATTCCTCAACGAGTGTCGGTCAAGACAACTTCCAGAAAATGCTGGATTTCTGCAAAGATTTCCTGAAAAATTCTGACATCGATTCTGGGAGTGTTCGAGTAGGAATTCTTAGCTACAGCACAGCGGTGCACGATCACTTCTTTTTAAATGCTTATAACACTTCTACAGACATTTTCAATGCTATTGACAATATTCCTTGGATTTTTGGAAGTACTAATACAGCTGACGCAATCAGAGATATGAGACTGAAGTATTTCTCATTCGCAAATGGTGATAGATGGGACGCGCGAAACATTGCTGTTATTCTTACTGATGGTGTATCTAATATCAATGCGTATAGATTGCAAGATGAGGCTTCACAGGCCAGGGACGATGGCATACATATTTATGCAATAGGCATTGGATTGAGTGATGTAACTGAATTAAATCAAATAGCGTCCGTACCTGCCTCTGAAAACACATTTATTGTAAATAACTTTGATGAACTGAAAGACTTGGATGAGCGGATCTTTAGATCTTTGTGCCCTGGTTAGTATAAAGGTTGCAATAGATTTTCATTAAATACCAACGTTTAAAACGACTATTGATATTCACCAATTGACGAAATTTTAGTTTAATAATTTGCTTTATATTTTTCCAGTATCATCACCTAGGCCAACCAGAAGAAGTAAGATTAAAACAATATATTGCTTTTTCTAACATTTTAATAATATTTAAAATTCAGTAAAGTTCAGAACTAGCGAATAATATCTTGGTTTCATAAACATTTTTCACATATATACAAGTCCTTGTTTTAGCCACAAAGGTCACCACCATCGAACCCACTACAACTTTTACTAGAAGAACAACAACAACTCCGATTCCAACAACAACAGAGAGATCCACCGGATATGATGTTGTAATATTGCTTGATTCTTCTGTCGATCGACGCACATTCGATTTCATGAAAAAATATGCTAGTAATCTTGTAGATAAACTAAGCGTTGATGATGAAGAATACAAAGTTGGTGTTCTGAGATATAGCACTAACCCCGATGTACAGTTTGAGCTTAACAGATATGATAATAAAGCTTCCATCAAGAATCGTATTAACAGAATCCAATATCGGCGCGGTCGCACAAACACGGACAGAGCATTTGATGCAGCAAGGCAGAGGATGTTTACGCCCAGAAATGGAGACAGGGGTTTTGCTAGAAATTTGATAGTTCATATAACAGGCAATGATAGAAGTTCTGATATATATGACACTTGGGCTGCAGCAGAGCGTGCAGAGAAAGACGACATCAACATTTATACTGTTGGCATCAACCTTCAGGACTTGACGGAAATAAATGAATTATCCTCCTATCCGTTAGACACATATAGAACACTGATAGACACCAGCATGGACCAGCCTCAAGTGGATAGATCACTTACTAGTCTTATTCGAACAAGTATGACGCTTATTTTTAATTTTTATTTAATATAAATTTACATGTTCATTAAATTCCATGCTTCAAGTAAAATGAGGTTTCCAAATGTCAACAGAGTACTTACATTTTCTATTGTCGTATACTAAAATATGAAAACCTTATATATTAACATTTATCCCATGTTTACCCCTTTATCCCGCGGATATGACTCATTGGATATTTTTTATCATAACCCACAGTTAAGTGCAGTTGTGACGTCACAATGGTTTTTGCGTTAGAGTGATGAAGTAAAAGAAAGTGGAGTCCTATTAAACATGGGATAAAAAGAATCTCCCATGATTTGTAGTTAGATATGACTTTTATCCAACTCGTTGTGTGTTTTTATCCCCTTGCCAAGGCTCGGGGATAAAAAAAAACACACAACTCGTTGGATAAAAATCATATCCAACTACAAATCATGGGAGATCCTATATTTATTACCTTTACAGTCGATGAAGATGTCGAACCCTGGAGACCGCGACCCAAACCGACAACAACAACCTCTACAACTACCACAACAACAACTCCAAGGACCACAGGAAAAGACTTGATTTTTATGTTAGACTCCTCGGTCCCTCCAGAGATCTTTAAGTGGATGCAATCATATGTGGCTAATATGGTTCAGGACATGAATATAGACAATGAAGAATACAGAGTAGGGTTGATGAAATTCGGTACCAATCCTAGCCTAGAAGCGCATCTTAACCGATATAAGGATAAGGATAGTGTGTTGAGAGCAGTGAAACGTATTGGATACACCCCAGGAAGAACAAATACAGATAGAGCCATTAATTATGTCCGCCAAAGTATGTTTGTACCTTATAGAGGCGATCGAAACTTTGCTAGAAATATTGTTGTACTACTCACATCAAACGACAAGAGTGCTGATACGTATCGTACCTGGGCCGCAGCAGAGACGGCGGAGAAATCAGGGATCAATTTTTTTACTGTCGGCATTAACTTAAATGACACCACAGAAATTGACGAGCTATCCACGCATCCTTTGTCGACATACAGGCATCTCGTTAACACTGATATGAATGACAGACAGGTGAACGATTCCGTTAACAGAGTTTTGGGACTAGGTAAGATAGTTCGAGGAAAGTTTGTAGTTTAGAGTAATACGTAACTTTAAACAAAATGACAGTTTTGTTTCAAAGCATGGTCACTGAAAAAGGACTCTAAGAAATGCGTTCAGGTTATTCACTCAGAACCATATGAATGATACATGAGGTAACATACAACATCTAAACAAGAAATAAAAGTAGGGTTAACTGAGGTTTTCATAAAGCTAATTGGAAAAATAGGCTACGTTATTAGTTTTGCAATTTAAGAATATTTGTCATTACAAATTTCTACCGTTCTTAAAGAAAACAATGAAGTTTGGTTTAAGTTTGCTTCCCCTTTAATGCACGAAGTAAATGTGGATTGTGTCTATTTCACGCTTCAGTTGATGAGGATATCGAACCACCAAGACCTCGACCAAAACCGACAACACCACCACCAGTAACTACTCCAGAGCCACTGAAGAGAGGACAAGATATCGTGGTTATCATGGATTCCTCTGTAAAACCCGAGCAGTTCCGGTCATTCAAAAACTTTGTCAAATATCTGGCGGAAAATGTAAACGTTGATAGCGGTGAAGTTCGTATTGGAGTTATGAGCTACAGCACGCGA
Organism: Saccostrea echinata; assembly: GCF_033153115.1. NCBI lineage: Eukaryota > Metazoa > Mollusca > Bivalvia > Ostreida > Ostreidae > Saccostrea > Saccostrea echinata. Next base: position 2,048,486 of record NW_026889806.1, on the reverse strand, counting down.
CCAAGTGTTCAATGGCAGTTAAATGCTTACGATAAAAAAGACAAAATTATTCGCGCAGTGGATAGAATAGGTTACAGAGCCGGGGATAGAAACACTGCTAGGGCAATAAACGAAGCCAAAAACTACATGTTCACCAGGAGGAATGGAGACCGAAGTTTCGCAAGAAACTTCATCATTCTTCTAACTGGTGAAAAAGAGAGCACCGATCGATACGATGCTTACGAAGCCGCATATCAGGCAGAAAGAGATGGTATCAACTTATTTACAGTCGGGTATTATCTGGATGATACCACAGAAGTAAGCGAAATTGCTACCTATCCTCTACGAACATACCGTCATTTGGCAACTCGAGAGAGCGATCTTCTGGAAGTTCCTGGAATATTACAATTTGCACTGAAAGACAGTAAGTTCTTGAATTTTTTCAACTTTTAAGCTGCAAAACATACTGTTATATGACCAAACATTCTGATCCTATAGTGTTTGCAAACCTGATTTGTTGTTTTAAACTTTTAGTGGGAGACGCCCCAGAACGCGCACGCAGACGACCTCAAAGACCTACTACTTTGCCCCCACCCACTACAACAAGAAGACCTGGTGGTAAGAATATTTACATAATTTAATACATGTAAATGCTTAAAGGAAATCGAAAAATACTCTTTTAATAAAGAATTTTAGCTCATCCATGTAGCTTTCGTCCAAATTCAGACTTAATGGCAATAATTTGATTATTGTGATTTTTCAAAAGTATGTTTCCATATTTAAGCAAAATTGTCTTTAAGAAAATTTCTTTAGCTTTCATTTGTATGTTTAATAGAAATATTTACTTTGTTCTATTCATGACTTTAGACGATTGAAATATTCACATTAATGCTCTCAAATATGATCTTCAAACAGATTATACAGGTTGTTTTTAATACACATTAATACATAATTTACTTAGATTGCAGAGGACAGGGAGATATTGTTTTTATTCTGGACACTTCCGGTAGTGTTGGCCAAGACGGATTCCAGAAAGTTTTGAACTTTACCTATACAGTTATTTCTGACCTTGACATTGACAGTGGAAATTTCCGGGTAGCTGTTATAACATTTAGCGATTGGCCAAACTTGGAGTTTGACCTCTCTGAGTACGAATATAATTTATTACAAATACTTTAAACGTAATAAATATTTCATTTGTACGTTCGTAGCATGAAAGTGTCTCATCCCTTGGCTTTCTTCGTTCAGTCTTAAAAATTTTTAAATGAAGTATTAATAATAAATTATAATGAAATAAGGGTATTAAATTGGTTAGACATGAAAAAAAGTTTGATACCATATTTTGATGTCTTCCAGGTATAGTACAAGGGCAGAGGTAGAAAGTGCGTTACAACGAGTGGATTACGTCTATGGGTCAACACACACCTCCTCTGCTCTCCGCCTTGCCAGGGAACGGGTATTTATATCGACAGCAGGAGACCGAGTTGGTATGTGGATCTCAGTTCCTTCAAACGTTTCAATGGTTTAGAAAAATACTTGGTATTGGAAGAGATCAAGCTTAACTGAATACACCCATTTTTTTTCTCCAAATGTAATCTTTGATTTTGTTACAGATGTTCCGAATGTTGTAATCACCATTACTGATGGTGAATCTAATATTAATCCCGAGGATACGATCCCAGAGGCCTTACTGTTAAAGAGAACCGGAGCCACCTTGTTAACGGTGGCAGTTGGATACACACACCGTGAAGAAGAACTGATAGGTCTGACAACACCTCCTGTTAAAGAAAACCTACTCCGTGTAGAAAACTTTGATGCCCTGCATAGTTTCAGTTCTACACTGGTCAACCCACTGTGCAATGGTAGGTGACGGGAAAATGTGAAATTGTTTTCAGTAGTTTTACAAAATTATTTTTACATTCACTGTATATTTTCTCCTTTTTCCTGAAAAGCATCTGGCTGTTATCAATAGCAACAATAACAAATCCAGTCTCTTTAAAGTCATCGTTAACTCCAAATATGGAAGAAATGTAACAGATCAACTGTTTTATGCCTCTTCCTTCTATGTCATATATGGATCGATAATACAATAATTTATCAACAATAAATGTCTTTTTTTTTTTGGTGTTTTACAGGGTATAGCTGTTCAATTTAATCACAATAGAAAAAATTACATAATCTGCTAACGCATGTTATGTATTTTTTTCTGCAATATTGCAACTGTTATATCACGTGTAATGTTTAAAAGAACACAATTTGATAGGGCATTTTCCGTTATGTCGTATCGTGAACATGGATCTTTCGTTTCCTTTCCTTTCCAGTTTATTTCCTGTAACTATTTCTTTTAAAAATATAACAGGTAGGTCTCCAATCTTTTTTTTTCTCTTTTAATTGATGCATTGTAAGATATTGTGCATAATTGTAACACTTACTTATAGATGCAAACACTTGTGCCACTAAGCCTTGTCAAAACGGCGCCTTCTGTATAGACGGCATTGGATCGTATCAGTGTGTGTGTACAAATGGCTACCATGGGAAAAACTGTGACCAAAGTAAGGATTATTCTATATTAATAACACTTAAACAGACCATAAAAATCACAATATTACATAGTCTGACACATCTGTTTCATATTTGGATATTATACTAGAAAAAGACTTTAATGGTTACCTAACAACAAAGTTTTATGATAAAGTAATGACTTCAATTTTTCAATCGTCAGCTTCTTTTACTAATGTAGCAATATACCCTTATCACCTGCATATATGAGGTTTATGTTCCCCAGTTGATTCGATACTAGCTGCAGAACTACAGACCAAAAACTCGCTTGTTGTAAATTTTATTCCGACAACAAATTCACAACAAGCGAGTTTATTGGTCTGTAAAGACGACTAGAAAGGGTAAGGAGGTGGATAAAATATACAGTTTGGTTATAGAATATGGCTAGAATTAGGGAATGAAAGGCAATTGATTGACCAATGCTGGAAAGTGGCGAAATACATCCCCAAAGTACGCAGAAAATTTTGTGCCGTAAATTGCACCATATTTGCTTTACGGGATCTGTAGCGTTATGGTCAAAGACTAAATTATAAATCCATAACAATACAGTTCTGCACATTCGATACGCAAGAGCATGCTCTACGAGGGGTGATAAAAAAGTTCGCAAACTAATTGAATTACTTCCTTAAAAGATATAAAATGAGGTTTCAGTGCTCATTATTTTGTTAAAGTAGTCCTCTCCGATTATAATGCACATCTGCCATTGTTCTGCCCATTAGCGAATCACGTGATCCAGGCGGTCACGTGACATGCTCCGTGACGTTCTGTTCACAGAAGCTAAAAGATTTTTTCCGAGTCCTATATTTCTTACCATGCAAGTTATTGTTTATAAACTTTACAGCCGTTCGTTGCTCGAGTACGACTGAGTCAACCATTTTTTGTCACAAGTCACCTACATATTGACGTCATTTTCACTTTGTGACGTCACAAACACGAGCAAAACATTATATAACACCTGCTATTTATAGAATATGTGTATGACTATATGTGTGCCAAATTTCATTCTGATTTGAATTGTGGTTTTGTAAAAATAGAGATGGTTCGCGAACTTTTTGATCACCCCTCGTATGAACAATTTCTAAAACGAGGCAAGCTATTGACAAGAAGTTCATGAAACAAGGATATCAACAGTCTTGTTTTAAGTCATCATTTTGCAAATTTTATGGTCGATACAATGACCTTGTCAGCAAATACAACCTATCATTATGTCAAATGCGGACTGACGTTTTTCATGTCCTATTGTTAGGCCATTATTTAAACAATTGAATTATCTACGGATTTTTTTTCCGTTTTCCCGATCATGACAAGGAGCACACGGCGGATGTAACCGGTCGGCAGGGGATGCTCACTACTTTATGGCACCTGATCCCACCTCTAATGCTTTTGGAGGTCCGTGTTTGCTCTGCTTCCAATTTGTATTGTCTAAATGGACTTTGAACTTGAATACTGTTCGTTATTTCCATATTCAAGCTGACAAACCAAAGTACTTGCACAAAGATGAATATTTTGTAACTATTTTGAATTTTAAACTACAGTTGTTAATACTAATATTTTTAATTACTCTTCTTATGTTCTCAAGAAGCTGTTTAAAAACTAAATTGGTGCATTTATTGTTTAATTGTTCAAAAGAAACTTTTTAAAAATTAAATTTCTGCTTAAAAATCCGTAATTTTTTTTCATTTTTTTTCCTTCTAAGAATGTGGAAATCCAGCAGATGTCGTGTTTGTCATGGATTCTTCGGATGGTATCGGAGAATATACTTTTAGGCGTATTAAAGGGTATGTTGACTACCTTGTTCGAGAAATGAACATTGAAGAATGTGACATTAGGGTCGGTGCCATGAAATACAGTTCGTCCCCCATGATACAATTTGGCATTGGTCAGTATAGAGACACCAACACTATTACAAGAATGGTCGACCATATTGGTTACACCAGAGGAAAAGCAAACATGGCGGGTGCATTGAGAAGCCTCCGCACGAATATGTTCAATGGTAACGGAGACCGACCAAATGTGAAGAACGTTGCCTATCTCATAACAGACGGGTCTGTAGAAGTTAACGAGGATACAACAATGCAGGAGGCAGAATTGACCATTGGATCTGATATTCAGATTGTTCCCTTAACAGTAGACATGCAGAGGCGAGATGAGGTGGAAAGCATCGCGCTGGCTCAAGGGATAAAAGCGATGGAAATTGAAGACGATGCCAAGCTTTATGAAATGCGAGATGAGGTTTTGGATCCAATCTACGATAGTAAGATATTTTTTTTTATTTTTAGCTATTTCATTTCATGCCATGTATTTTTTTCACTTTCGCGTAAACTTTAATGCTAGTACACACAGATAGGAATGACTTGTCAAATTATATATGTACCAAAACTGTCACTTACTTTGGAGTTTTTAATCAAAGGCAATGACTACTGCGCTGACAGTCCTTGCAGAAACGGAGGACAATGCAGAAACAACAATGGAGGATTTCTTTGTGAATGTAAACCTGGCTTTTCCGGAGATCTCTGCCAAAAGAGTATGAATAAACATTATTACCTTATATAATATGTAGTTTTCTTATCGCGCATAATTTTATTATTTCCATAAAATTTTTAGTTCAGCTATGTAATTAATTTTTTTCTATTTAAGGATGTCCATCTACGGGAGACATTGTTTTTGCTGTTGATGCATCTAGATATGTAAGTCGAAAAGAGCTCAGGGATATGAAAAAGTTCATTAAGCAGCTCGTAAGAAGAATGGCTTTCCGTAGAACTGGTTTCCGCGTCGGAATTGTGCAGTTCGCCGGAAGTGCTATGGTGCGAGTTGATTTAAGGGAGGGTTTGAAGAAGAGAAATGTAAATTCAGCAGTATCTGGAATACGGTAGGTTGTGTTCCGTTGTACATTTGCCATTTGCATAATGGTATTAAAATTCAATTTACATCCAATATTCTCAAATAATACAAATCTCTTTCGTTTGAAGACGTCAAGGTTCAGACCCTGTGCCAATGGAAGCTCTTCGTAAAGCACGAATAAGGATTTTCGGAACACCTTCTGACCGTTCCAATGTACAAAATACCATTATCTTTATTACAAAGAGCATGCGCAAAGAGAATGAACTCATTAGAGAGGCTGGAAAACTAAAAATGGAGGGAACTAATATTATTGGAATTGGTATGGAGGATACATAAGACTAACTAGAGTTAACTTTGAATATTTTAAAATTAGCTGATGCTGAGTAACTATTTTTTTTCCTGTTCTTCATTTTTGGAATATCCGGAAATATATGCATTTATTGTGTATTTTCCTTTCTAGGAATTGACCTTTCAGAATCGGATAAAAAGTTCCTTAAGACTGCTGTATCGCCACCGATGCTGGCCAACGCACATTTCCTTTCAAATGGCGATAGCTTGACAAGTCTTACTGATACTATTATGACGTATCTTTGCAATGGTACTTCTAAGATTCTTAATTAAATGCAACTTTTAAACACAGATATTTGGGGTTTATTCCCTAGATGTTAATGCTATATTAAATAATCTTTAGAAGTTTATAATACTAGTATATATAATTGCATATGTATATTTCTTTTCAATTCACTTAAAAGAGAACACTGCCTGTAGTGACAATCCTTGTCAGAACAATGGAACATGTACAAGTTTATCGAGTACGGAATACACATGTACATGTACCAAAGGATTCGCTGGAAAGAACTGTGAAGAAAGTAAGTTCAGTAAATATGAATGTATATTTCTTAATAAGGAGCTGGGAAATAGCACGTAATCAAGGCTTATGATAATTTAAGTAAATAAATCAGTTTTTTTTTTTTTTTTTTTTTTTTTGTATGGAAAACATTTCGCACAAGATGGTAATTAATATCTAATAGAGAATGCACTCACTGTCAGATTGATCAGCAATTTCTTACTTTTATGCACTGTATAATTTTCTTGCTTTAGTTAATGATAATGTTGCCGATATCGCCTTCCTCGTGGATGCTTCCGGGAGCGTTGGAATAGACAATGTTGACCGAATGAAAGAATTCGTTTACTCATTGGTGGAAAAAATATCTATCGGTCAAACAGACAATCATGTTGCCCTTGTCTCCTACAGCTCAGAGCCTCAAATGGGATTCTATCTTAACAGCTTCTTCACCAAAAAGGAAGTTATGAACGCAATATCGGCCATGCAGTACAGATACGGGAGTACAAATACAGCCGCTGGACTGAGAATGATTCGACAAGAAATATTTAACCTTAACAATGGTGACAGACCTAGCGCTCCAAACACTTGTATGTATATTGCGTATGCTTTCAAACTTGTCATATTATTAAAAGCAAATTACATTTCACAGTACATAATTTGCCAATTGTGGCTGATTCTGAACGTTCGCCAATCACCAGTAAGATCATTAATATAAGATATATTTTAGTAGCAAAATTATTTCTTCCAAGACCTGTTGTGTGATTTAAAATTGTTTACGATAAATAGATTTATTTATTTATTTATTTGTCAGTAATTTTGATCACGGACGGTAACTCTAATATTAATGCTGACGACACTGTACCTGAGGCTCTTCGATTGAGGGAACAAGGAGTTCATGTATTTGTTGTCGCCGTCGACTTTTCTGGAGATATGGAGAGACAGGAAATTGACGACATTGCCTCTCAGCCTGCGTCTGAAAACGTTTTTTGGGTCAATGATTATTCTGCACTTCCGGGTGTAGGGGGCGCTATTTTCAACAAAATGTGTTCACCAGGTAGATTATTTTTGTTTTCTTTTTCTTGAAGTTTTCAATGAATATAACAAAATATAATGATATGCTTTCACTCAAGGCATTCCTGAAACACTGAAAGATCTTTTATAATACTCAGTTCTTTGTCCTGTGTACATAAGTACATCTTAATTGTTTACCTCTGGTTAATTTCTGATACATATTTAAACATTTGAATAATCTGGCATTAACCCATGTAATACTTTATAAATAAAATGAATTTACTATAGATATTGTAATCTGATAGAGGCAGGTACAGTTTTGTTGTGTAAACATGACAGAAGATCTGATGAAATTTGAAAATTTCTGATGTTCAGAATGACCTTGGTAGCACGTTTTTGTAATATTAAAAAGTTTTTTTCTTCACATTTTCAGCATTTCTTGGATTGCTCCATATAGTACAACAACAGTAATATCAAAATTGAAAAATGAGGAAAATTCATAGTGTTAAAAATCTTCAACAGCGCATCCTTTGACATGAAATATCTTATTCTTCTTAAAATGCCATTTCTCTTGAATATCTTGTTCACAATTGTTTCAGTAGGACTTTTCCATGACAAAGTTTTATCAATAGTTTATGGTGTCCGGATAGGGCCATTTGCAAATGCTCAACAGCGCGTTCAGAAAAAACACGCCGTCGCGCTAACACACAACACGCCATCGCGCTAACACTTCATTGAACAACACGCCGTCACACCAACACAAGTTCGCACAACACTCCGTTGCGCTAACACACAACTCGCCGTCGCGCTGTCACAAAGTTGTGTTAGCGAGTTGTGTGACAGCGCGACGGCGTGTTGTGTAAAGTTGTGTTAGCGCAACAGGGTGTTGTTTGAAAGCGTGTTGGGGCGACGGCGTGTTGTGTGTTAGCGACGGCGTGTTGCTTGAAAGCATGTTAGCGTGTTGTGTGTTAGGGCGATGGCGTGTTTTTTCTGAACGCGCTGTTGAGCTTTTGCAAATGGCCCTATCCGGACACCATAATAGTTAGCACCAAGTAATTCGATTCTTGTACATATACATATGTGTCTTGAAATGGCATGGTTGCTTACAACTAAATTCAGTTTTCCACATTTTGATAATATTTGTACGGACGCAATAAGCAGATTCGGATTTATTCAATTCAAATTAATTTTATAAAATATATACCGTATAATGTACTTTGGAGATGAAAACTATTTTCAAGTTTTGATCGATATCGGCATTGTTGATAAATAAATGCAGAATCAATAGAAAAACTGAACTTTCACAATTCATTTTTCATAGTCTAACTTCATGTCTTCTACTAGATCACTCTATGTACTCAATTCTGTAGCATGGAAAAATAAATTAATATCGTTTTATGTACTTTTAGACATGAACAAAGACATATGTGACACCAATGAAATAAAATGTAAACATGGCGGTCGTTGTGTGTCTGCTGCTGTAACCGGAACTTACAGGTGTGAATGCATCCCAGGATTCACTGGAGCTCTTTGTGAGATTGGTGAGTACTGATTCTCTTATTGAGAGATATTCTACCAATTTCTTACGCCCTACAAATTAGATTTGTATATGGGGGAGGGGGATAAAATATCACAAATTAAATTACTGCATGCATCAGGCACGTAGCATCGTTTTTGAAAGTAAGGGCCTTCCGGATAAAGAACTTCTAACTTACCTAAAGAAATGTCAAGTAAAAAAATGGGGCGGTTACAATTATTTCGACAAAAAAAATTTAGATACATTTAATAGCATGGAACTATTTGACGGACCTTACTCATGATACTGAAACAAAAAAGGGGGCAACCGGCCTTTGAAGGGACAGCCCCCCCCCCTACCTCCCCCCTTCTCGATACTTGGTACCTGTGCATGATTCAGAATATTTTGTTAGGACCCCTCGAGTTCAACTAGTGTAGTGACACGGCAGCTTTTTTTTTTCAGAATGCGATTGAAGGGAATCCATCTGCGTTGCTCGCCGTCAAAGATGACGTTCGGATTAAATTTTATGTCACACTCTGATACATCTCTGGAAATAACGACTAGTGTTTGACAATAATGACCTAATTTCCGTGGTCTGTGCTAACTTGTCCGGTTGATAATATTGTACATGAACAGAAAATGAAGAGTATTGGGATGCATCATTTAGTATAAGCTCACTCTCAGTATCTCTAGTAATCTTTGAAGCGAAACCTGTCCTGCATCAAAGGTCACAGGTTTTTGATTTTATAAAATGAATTTTTTTTTTTTTTTTTTTTTTTTTTAAATATTTTGAATTTACATTACCCTTACAAAACCTTCAAAATTTAGAGCAATGTTTTTATATGTTTGCAATTTTTAACAGAAACATTTACATGTATTTGGCAAAATTTGTAAAACGGACCCCTGATGGAACATGTCTTAAGCACCCTCTTCAAACCCCAACCTCTTACACACTCTCATCTCAAAACAGTCATTATGAAAATGTTAACCTTAAAACATCTTTCATGCTATAATTTGGAGTTATATGGCAAGATGGTCATGACGTAAAAGCCTTGAACCTAAGGTACTAGTCTTAAGGTCAGATGACACGTTCCTCAATAATACGTATAATTTTCACAAGAATGTGCCATTGAAGTACTTCTATTTTAACAAGTTTCCCCACAGAAAATTGAGGTACCTTACCAGGCATTTGTGTAAGATACCAAAGGATCATGTTTCCTATATAATCCTATTTGAAATCACTTAAATGGTCAACCACAATGTTTTTGTATTTATTTTTCTGAGACATTTTGAAAACAGTTTAGAAATCACAAGATAATGTTAATATCTTATATATTTCTTATATATTTCAAGGAGAAACAAAACAGATATTTGAAAACGTGTCGTGAGACCTTAATACAGTTATCATTAATTTTGTTTCCAAAAACTTTTAATGACCACATCTTTTATCTCCTCTTATTTCATTTTTACCTTGGAAAGGGGGGAGTATCATTTTATTAATGACCCAAGTTGGATCCCCTAATCCAAATATGCTTTTTAATAAGTTGGCTGAAATCACTCTAGTGGTAAAAGAGGGAAAAATCAAAATTATATGAAAAATGACTTTTGGCAACGGATGGGGGGGGGGTTACTTATCAAACACTAATTCTACTTTACTCAGGAGAGAATTAAACTTACCTTATTATTGATAATAAAATGTATCAACCTTTTTCATATGGACCTATATATATTCACAACGAAATATTGTTTTGAATTCCAGAAAAGAGAGCTAATAGGGGCAAAAGGAAAACCAAAAGGAAAACCGAAGAAAATCTAATAAACAGAAAAATTCTGTATTTTAGTTGAATATATAATCCATTCCACGAATGAGACGGGATTTTTTTTTTTTACATATTTCACATGTGCTTCGCACGCATACAAAAATTCTATTGATCCCCCTCTGAAATTATTACATGCCCAACTTAAATTGCATATCCTCTATAGGACTTAATATACCGTAATATGAATGATGCAAACTGGCATTTATAAAACAACCTAAAAAGATGACATTACGTTGTTATAAATATAAATATATCCAATAAGTAAACATTTTTTTTTTTTAAATATACTATTGTGAATTAAAAATTAAAATGCATTATTTCCCTTTATCTAGATTCCTTTAAAATATCTTCAACAAACAAAATCAATTTGTGTCACCATTTAAAATTCATTCAAGCTCAAATATCCAATTTCTCGTTTCAAAGGAAGTCACACTTTCAAATTTTTATATGTAATAATTTTTCTCATTAAAATGTTTAAGATATTTCCATTCTTAAGGTGCGCAATGTCGACCATTCTATATCTAACAAATAAATCGATTTCTTTCTCACAAAAACATATTGGGAATGAACACATTAAGACACCGTATATAGAGAGTACCTTGCTGTTTAATTTTTTCCCTTTATTCAATGGTCCGGAAAATGTGATAAACGGGTTTAATGCGGCTATGAAGTCGAATTAAAAGGGGTTTTGGTTATCTTAAATTGTATGTTTCTAATCTGTCGAGTTTATACAGTTTTCAGAATCGCCTGAATTATTTCTCTATTATGTCGTGATTTTTTTTTTTCACTAATCGTTCATAATAATATTATTTCCTTGTAAGATATGTAATATGTCTTCAAGAACGTTTAATATTTTTACCTTGCAGTATTAATCACTAAGAAACGAAGAATATATATATATATATATATATATATATATATATATATATATATATATATATATATATATATATATATATATATATACTCTTAATATTTTTATATTTTTATAACAATACCTGGATTATGAAGGAATGTATTTTACATCTTGGGTACTAAATACCTTGGCAACTATTCGTACCAGTTTGTATAGTGTATCTGCTTACAGAATCGTGTAATAAATACCAAGAGGTTTTATGTTCAAAATAACCTGATGCAGGTGTTTGCACATTTTCTCAGATTCTATCGTTTAAATAGACGTAGGAAGTTTTTTTTTAAATTTTATTTTAATCAAGTTTTATATATAAAATACCTTTATGGCACGTGTAATCAATGTGATTGTGTTATATCAATTTCAAAATTCTTTACAGGTGTCCATGTGAGGTGTAATGTTAAGTTGCAAAAATTATATACATAAAAAGAAGTTGTCTCAATATCTATAAATTAAAACAAACTTTTAACGTATTTTTTCTAACTTATCTGGGAAATGTGTTTTGTGTTGCATCCATGTCTACTAATTATAAAAGCGCGTATTTCATTTGTTGCTCATTCTAAATATGCATGTTAAATGTATTTTTTTAATTACATTCTGTTTTGCATACTATGTATTTCCTAATATTGGGTATGTTGTCTTTTGTAGCATGCTCAAACAGCTTCGATATTGCCATTGTTGTTGATTCCTCTTCGAGTGTTGGGCCAGAAAACTTCCGACTGATCAAGAATTTCACCAGTTCTGTCGTGGAAAAGATGCACAAAATTTCCAGAAACAACAGGTTCGCCATGATTACCTTTAATCAGGAGGTCAAGATTGTGTTCAGTTTTAGTCGTTATTCTGCTCTGTCTGCGATGACTACTGCGATAGAAGGTGTGAGGTACAAACCCGGAGGTACCAATACGGCGCTGGCTTTAAGGACCGCTCACGGTCTGCTGCAGAATGACTTTGGCGCCAGACGGTCAGCAAAGAACGTGGTGATCCTAATAACGGACGAAGGGTCAAATATTAACGCAACTGAGACCCTCCCGGCAGCGAGGGAATTAAAGGATGACGGCACCCACGTCATCGCTATAGGAATCGGTTTGGACACAGCTGGACAGCTGGCAGCACAAGAAATCAAGGACATCGCGTCCGCAGACGATAAAGATCTGATAAAACTGAACAGTTACAGTGCCTTGAGAGGAATCGAGAGTGACGTCATTAATCAAATGTGCGAATTCGGTGAAGATGATGGAAACTAGCATTATAAATTGTTTAATTTCATTCCATGTAGGGTAACTTTAACAAATTACATATGTTTTGTAAAATATGAATCTAAGCAGCAGATGTTTTGCAGCATATTTTACGTGGTTGTAATATAATGTACCATACCAAGTCAAAATATACAGTGTACATGTATTTCAACTCATATTTATATCAATGAACTCTTTATATATACCTAGTTGTATTTATCTGAAGTGCCATTTGGTAGTCTTTTTAGTGGTTAACAAGTGTTTGTGGACAGTGGTTTGGTTACATCAAATATATTCTTTTAATATTGTCACATATATATATTTTTTTATTTACTGACTAACAAACAGTATTAAAGAATGCATGATATAAGAGTGGGATTTTTGTTTATTGTTTTGTATCATAAAGAAAAATGTTTTTGAGTCTAACGAATGATAGAGAAATCAAGTTTTGCAAAAGTGTTCAACTTTGCACTATATAGCTTTGTAATAAAAAATATTTTTTATGACTTGTATTTTCCATTTAAATTCGCTTTAGTGTCTAGAATAAAAGACTGCTTTATATTTGAAAATCAGGAAACGATTTAGACCCTGTTGGGCATGAATAGTCGCCTGAACGGTTGGTCACCTGGATCGGGCCAACAAAAGGTGACAAAGACCTGTCGGCACATCAAAGCGTCAATTAAGGTACATCAAAGTAGAAAAAGTTCTAATTGGTGGCTGGAATTTGACAGACTCTATGCCGTTAAAGAGGTGGGATGTCCTGTTATAGCCGTTAGATGAACCATGATTAAAACCTTTTCTAATCCGTTTTTGAACATTTGCCTGCAACTGCATCCGGAGTTATAAATTGGCACAATTTGTCAAAATCTTCAATAATTTGCACGTTTTGCTCTCTATATCAATAGAAAACCCTGTCACTAAACAGAAGTTTCTGTTTGTTTTAATGCAACGTGCACTTTCGATTATTGGGAGGTAAATTGCTTACCTATACCTCAGGCCTGTGATGTTTACTTAAAATTCCTTAGCTGTCACTTGAATAGACCACTTAAATCATAACTTTTCATTCTTGAATTTATCCAAACACGATTATGCATTAACAGTTGGGCCATAATGTGAAACAAGAAAGGGCCAATATTTTGGTCGTCATTCAATGGTAAATATTTGCAATGGCGCAGAGAAGACAAATGCTTAAAACAAAACTTGAAGTTCAGAACCCCCGCGACATCCGCCCCTTGTGCACGTTGTGTGTTTAGATCTGGAGAAAAGCTTACTGCCGTGGACTCTGGTTCCATCTTTAAAATGATATCCCAAAATCAATACAGAAAGTATTTTACGAGCTTGCCTAGGCCGATGTAAAGTACAGCACCTAAACATTTCGTAAATTTAACACGAATTTTCTTATCATTGGAAATTCTGAAGGCCTTTTACCAACAAATCCTATTGACGTGGTTCATCTCATAAAATTATTTCTGAATTGAAAAACATTATGAGTGTTACCAGGAAAATAAGCCCGTATTTATTGCCTAGATGTTTTGATTTAGATGCATTTCAAGTTCAATGTAGAGAATATTTAGGACACCACAGCAAAGAAAGACTTACTTTTTATATGAGACCTTCGCATGAACTTTCGTAAACATTTTGTGAAAAGAAACTAAAGATGACAAGATATTATAGTTCCTGTATATTTACATTATTGATTCATACAAAAAAATCATTAAATATGTCAATGACAAAATTGCACAAAATTTAGTCCTTGATGAAGCACCAGACGTGGCCAGTGAATTTATCACCGTTGAGGGCGTCTTTGTAGTGGTCACTATTTCCTCTGACGTCATGATGAAGAGACACTGTTCAACATGGACGTTTTTCTCAACAAATACTGGGTTAATACACACATAGTACTGCGATATTGGCTGTAGGTTGTCTATTACATGACTTTCCTGATAGGCTGGTAAAAATATGGGCTGTGAGTCGAACGAACATGTATTCGAATCAACACACTTAATAATCAAAGACCAGTACATTTGAAGTCCCTTTTCATACGGCCAAGAAACATTCACAGACCGTGACTGAACTTGAGAGAGTGTTAGATTCATTGAAACATAAATTTCCCTGTTGAAATTAAAATTCTTAAATTTTGACAATTTATTACACTCTAAAGAAAAACGTCTTAAAGAATTGAGAGGTCCTATGAAATCCTTTGAATCAACTACAGTAAATTTATTTTCACTAATATCGAGTTCCTGTAGGTTTGTTAGGTCTTTCATTGCAGTATTAACTATTTCGTCTATTTGATTCTGGGCTAAGTTTAATACTTGTAGATATATCATGTCTCGCACCATACCATGTTGTACTTTTGTAAGTTTATTTTTGGAAAGATCCAGTACAAATATAAATTCATTGAAACTATCAAATGCTCCCGTTTCTATGCGTGCTATTTCATTAGCGCTTAAATCCAAATAAGCAATCCTCTGCACTCCACGAAAGGAAGACCTCCAGAGTTGGGTTAACTTGTTGCCATTCAGAAGCAACTTGTCTAGAGATAACCCAAAAAACGCACTGTCGTTGATAAACTCAATATTATTTTCGCTGACGTTCAAATTTAGTAAGTGTGCCATATCCCTGAACACATTGCTCTTCAGAGCTGAGAGTAAATTAGATGATAAATCCAATTCCTTTAAACTGCTTCGCACAGGATCCAGATCAGATGCCCGCAAAAGTGAGAGTCTGTTGTCACGAACACTCAGCTGTTTGAGATTTACTAGTCCACGTAAAGTGAAGGACTGTAACGTGCGAATTCTGTTACTTGTTAGAGTTAAAACTTCCAAATTATTCAGATACGTAAAAGTTCCATCGTGAATGTATTCTATGAGATTATTAGATAGATCTAATACCCGTAATTTCGTCGTCTTTGAGAATAACAATGAAGGGATTTCAAACAAATGGTTGTCATTGAGATAAACTTCCTCCAGATAAGTGAGATTTTCAAAGCTGGTATTATGAATATCCTCAATTTTATTCTTGTCCAGTCTAAGAATTTCCAGTTCTCTAAGTGACGAAAATAATCCAGAATTGATAACAACTAATTTATTCTCTTCTAGAAACAACTTTCTCAAGTGTGTTAACGGCACGAAAACCTTTGGGGATATGCTTCCTATGCTATTCCTGGCAAAATTTACATTGGTCAATTGAGGGTGGTTATCAAAAATTTTGTCTGGCAGGTATGAAATACTGTTTTGACTCAAATCTAAGTATGTCGTTGTTGTTGGGGTACTCTGTAAAACCCCCTCCAACTGGTTGGCGGTTAGAGCGGCATTGTCACAATAAGTGTACATCTTCTGATGGCATCGGCATGGCGGAGGGCAAGATGCCGTCTTGGCAACAATGCAGTACAAAATAGCAGCAAAAATAACGTCAAAATAGCACACCTTCATCTTCTGTGGATGGTCTGGGCATTTTTCGTTTCACCTACAAGAACAGAATAACTTCCTTTAGTATAGATACAAAAAACAAAATTACACCTGTCTTTTTTTACAGCTATAGAGATTAAAAAACTAACATTAATGCGCGGACACGTTTGTGCAATGAAAGAAATGATTTTATGGCGTAAGATAAGCTCAGTATTTAAAGGCATAAATCTTAATCGAAAAATAATGCAAAAATTTGTTTCATAGGGACATCCTGGCGAATAATAGTTAAATATTAGTGTTAACTTACAATTCAAGAGGTTTAGGTTGTATAATGCTGCACGAACAATGTTCGACTGGAATCTTCCCATTAAGAACAAAAAATGGCAAGATAAAATAAACCCTCCTAACTTTTTTCTACAGAACATTAACAGATAATAAGATTACAGATTTACGAGGTGACAAAGGACATGACAAAACAGGGTCTTTCATCAAGAAAAAATCTGCTAAATATCACAGGTAATTGATAATTTCTTCTAAAAGCGAAACCTTTTCTGTTTGAGACGAAGCATTTAACACTGGATCCATTGATATCTTTTAACAACTTTCTTTACTCAATTTTCAAATTAATTGACCATATGTTTTTATACCTGTGTAGACAAGAGACAACATTTTGGTTAAAATTAATTGGCAGTATTAGAAACGACGACAATAACAGAAGTTTCAAACGGTTTTTACCTGACCCACCTATCAGGAAACAGTCTGTAGCCTCGTCAAATAAGAGGAAATAGTTTATGTATACCATTGTATACAAACATTTTGCACTATAATGAATAATTCAGAAATGTTCTGGGATCCTGCCACCTTATAATTATGAGAAAAACATGTTTCGAATTTTAAAGTGCTATTGGGCGATGACACAGTGTGCAATAAATAACAATTAAGTTTATTGATTAATGGGGTAAAGGTGTAAGTATGTCGTTAATGGGCCCTCGAGGGTCACCCAAAGGTAGGGGTTTAATTACCAGATACGTTTAAATATTTAATCCGAAAATCGTCTACCCGTACACAAGACATGGAACCAGAGAGGTCCAATATCTTTATCTGGTCATAAATCACAAATACAAGAGACATTTTGGTGGAAACAAATTCGTGATGACTATCTTTGGTCATATCAGATGGTGTCAATTGCCAATGAAATCTGAGAAAAAAGATTTACTCGAGCGTGACAAGATAATCGCTTGATCCCAATCTACCACAGCGTGATTAATATCACTTTTAAAGATCACATTTAAACAATATGGTATTTCATCTCGGATTTTGACAAGTTTGATGCACCAATTGCTTATCAAATTCGTACGATTTAGTATGGTACCATTCATTTTCACAAACCGAGTTTTCTCTCATTATGTTTTGCAAGGATTTTAGCTTTAAAGTGAAAGGCCACTCCATCCCGTTAAGAAAGGAAATTCTATTGTGATTTCTTCTCTTTAACAATTCTGAGAGCGGTCTTTTTCTATCGCAGCTCTTGTATAACAACCTTCAATATCATTTTGAGATAGAAGCATTAGACAATATTCATATGTCAAACTTTGACTAGGCTTTCGGGGGTCGTGTTCAAGGCTTTCACATTCCGATATTACCATTTATATACAGCAAAACGAAAAAAAAAACATTTGGAGGTGTAATGGTTTCAATTGTAAAAGACTGCGGCAGCGGAGCATTGCACAACAAAAGTGGGGTGTTCTAGGAGCCGTGCATGCATGACGAAATAAGATTCGATAATTTAACTCAAATGTTTCCTTTATGCAAATCAAAGTATTTTTAAAAACCTTAAAGTATGTATAAATTAGTCATAAAATCTTTTGTAACTAACCTTGATTGTGACATAGAAGAAAAACCCCTGGACTCCTGGAGATATTTTTCAGTTGCTTTGTCAAGTTGCACGAAGTACACTGCAATGAAACAAACACACTATATAAATATTAACCCCCTCTATAGAAACTGGTCAAATATATAATAAAATTTTAATTTATGATTCGGTTAATGGATAAGACAATATTAAACACGGTTTATTTACAATCACTTTGGGTCATTATTCCTTCTTTCGATCCGGCTGACAAGTTTATTGACAAAATGATTCCTAGGTGTGAAAATCTATATCAAATATGGTGTCTCTTCACCCTTTAGAAAGAGTGTGACATGCACACGTACCTAGCAGACGATATGTATTAATTTATGTTTTACCTCAGGAGGTATTTTACTCTCAGATGTTCGGTAAAAAATCAAGTTTTAATCAAGCCAGTCCATACTTTATGGCTTTGTTTATAACCATAGGTTTGTCATTGCATGCCATAAAAGTACCCCAACTGTAAACTTACCTGGAAACATGCACAAAAAAGGAGAAGGGAAAAAAAGTTTTAGAAAAATTACCTGTGAACGCCGTAAGGTGAATGTGGCTGTCGATCTATGCAGTAAAAATGTCCTCCTACACTTTTAACAATGTTACATTACATTCAGTCGTGTTGTGAATCAAGAAACTTCATCCAATGCGGCCTCAAAGGCTGGCCGATGATTTCCGACTGAACTATAAATAGTGATCATACCTGTACAGGGTTTTAAGCATGGTAAACACTTGCGCTGCTATAATCCAACAATATTTGACTTTCCATCTTTGTGTGTAGTATATCCACGTCTCTCATTTAAATATCTATTTCGCCCAATATTTACATATATACAAATCAACTAATCTGGCTAATCCTTTTGACTTTAACTGTGACTTTGTGATGTAAATCTCTCTATATGGGCCCATAAAAGTTTTAATATGATTACGTATTAACTTTTACATCTTCTAGCACTTACCCTGAATGAGGCTTAAATTTTGGATGGTCTTGTTTCTAAAGCTATACACCACTGAACAAAATGAATTTATAAATCAAGCATATGTTGACAGTGTTAAACTTTAAGGACAATGAATTATTTATTTTCCTTTTTTACTAGAATAGCATCGTAATAGAGACATTATTTTCAAAATTTAATTTCACAGTAAATCAAAAGTGATATTCTTTATTAGACTAATTCTTCGGGCTCGTCCGTGGGCACCTATGTTTTAGTAAACGTAAGTTTATAATTTATTCCTTTTTGTGTCTATTCATTATACATTGATGTATTATGCAAACTATGTGAATTCATTTAAAAAAAATAGTTAACAACATGGTCACTCGTGGCTACTGCATGACTACACTACATTTGATTCACTGCTTTAGTATAATATGCTGTGTGTGTTGTTTTCTGTATATTTGCATCCAATGAAGATTTTCTCCATTTCTTATGAAAACCACTTCTTCCAACAATCAGTAAACACCGGTAAATTAGTAAGAACCGTTTTGTTAGTACGGTAATAAACAGTTGCAGCTTTGAAAAAAAAGCCATCCTTAAAAAATTGTTTGGTTGTCCTCTCCCTACCTCCAGGAAGCAATTATTTTTATGCTTTCTGGAAAAGAGAATTTGAAAATTCAGCATTGAATTGAAATTTTCTGGGGAAATTTTTTTTTACCTTCCTACCATCCCACTTTTTTCATCCTGAGTCGGGCAGGGCAAATAAACATAAAATGGTCTATAACCCTCATAGGCAAAAGCTGGAACGTTAATTCCCGCACTGACAAAGATGTATCCTTTAGCATTGACTCTTGCTGCCTTTTGTCGGGGTATTACGTATATATTATATGTTCAAGACGTATATTGCATTAACAATACACGTATCTACCTATAAAGTATTTTAAGAAAATTGCATGCGTGGAAATCTATCACTAATTATATTAATGTACCACCTTATTATAGACTCAAAGAATTACTCTTCATTGTGTATTGTCTACAATTATATATGTTGTATGTTTATGCCCACTTGGGCCCTAATTTGGATATTAATTCTATTCTTTTCTTTTTTAATCACAAGACAATTTTTGTTGTGAGTTGTTTGAGGGACATTCCTGAGTCTCTCATCAGCGATAACAACAACGTCCAAACAATCAATGTAGAACAAAATAGCAAAAAGATAAAAACTTTACAAGCTATAACAGAAAAGAAAAACAAGGATCTTAGCTCAAGACGTACATTTAACATGTATTCTTTGAAGTGAAGGATAAATATCAAAGAAATCATAACAATTCCATAACATCTATACTAAAACAAATCTACAGAGCGTCAGGTTATCTGTGGGATACTGGAAAACATTTCGGGGTGCATAATTGTGTCTCATATGTTAATAGATTCTTACTATTAGAAAAGGTCATCCAGGGTCAATCATACATATAGTTTTTTAATATCCATGTTCTTACTGACTGAGTCTTGTGGTGACAGACAAATCAACACAGAGAGGAAGTATTTGGTCCCAGGAGAAGGCAAACATACATACACACATACTTATAAACACTTTTACTTATCTTTTTGTAATTGTTCCTTGGTCAAGTTTAGCAACCCCGTCATGAGAGAGGTTAATCACAGACATATAAGTGTAGTTCGAAACAATCTTGATTTAAACAGAACTTTGAACAAGTTGAACATGATGCCCCTTACATTTGTTGATTATGGTCTAGAAAAGAGTTTTTGGATTTTATGACGTACCCAGTGAAACTCTTTCATATACACATAGCCGATGCATAATTCAATGAAGAGAGTGAATTATAGGTATGAGATATATAATTTATATAATCGTGATTATATTGTTATATGTATAATATTAATAATAATAATACACATGATTGCACATTAAGTTGTATCAATACAGATAATATCTTAAATCAAGACAACCTATGTCTTCATATGAAACTCAAAACACCACCAATGTACTAAATGGAAGAATTTCTCTTCATTATATGTTGTATTCTGTCTGTTATCTTATCTGTAATTATACATGTTATATGTTGATGCCCATTGGGCCCTGATTTGGTAATAAATCATATTCTATTCCATTCTATTCTATTGTTTTTAATTTGTACATTCCCTTTGAAGGGCGAGGCCCTTGATTGGTGAATAAGCATAAACATATACAGTATTTCGAGATTCTGCATTTCTGAACAGTTATTTCAATCAATCAATCGATATTTGTGATGAAGCAATATTAGAGAGAGAGAGACAGAGAGATGAATGAAATAATATATAAGGGGGTGTCCTGTCCCCATGCTATTGTAGGAATTTAGGCTGGACTGAGGACATCGGCCTGGATAGCTCAGTGGTTAGAGCACCTGCCTAGTAATGCAAGATCCCGGGTTTGATTCCCGGTCCAGCCTTATATTTTTCATTATATATATATATATATATATATATATATATATATATATATATATATATATATATATATATATATATATATATATATATATATATATATATATATATATATATATATATATATATATATATATATATATATATTTATTTATTTATGAATTTTCAATGTATATTAACTCATTCCTCCTTTCTACTCAAGTGGCATATATATATATATATATATATATATATATATATATATATATATATATATATATATATATATATATATATATATATATATATATATATATATATTTACATAGTTCATTTAGGGTTAATTGTGATTTTTTTTATAGTGCAATATACATCGAAATTTGCTTTAAATAAAAATAAATCATGGGTGCCTAAGCAAGTAAAGCCTTAGACTGGTATTGCCTGTCTCTATCGTTCGAGAGATACGTTTTTCGCGCATATCAGACAGGCAAGCCAATCTTAGTAAAGCCTCGGGTTCGGGAAACTAATATTACATCCGGGGAGTTTACAAAAATGGCTGCACCCTGTCCAACAGCAGAGGTACATTTTGCTCAAAAACTTGCGGCAAATGAGAAAAGAACAAGAGACAGTGCTTTCAAAAAATTGAAGAAATGGCTCCAATCTCGGTCAAGTGACGGAAAGGGTAATTAAAGCATACAGTGAAAATGAAACTGCGTTATTCATGCAAGAATAATTTTACCACGTGTGTTCATTTAAGCATTGAATTCTTATTTTTGGATGTCGTCGGTCCTATAACACACCTGGCCGTGCCGACAAATTGAATATCGTGCGTTAGCGCGGTATGATAATTTGTCGGCACCGCCAGGTGTGTTATAGAACCGACGACATCCAAAAATAAGAATTCAATGCTTATATTTACATTCTCTAATTTTCTATCTTCATAATTGTGTAATGCTTTGGGCCGTGGATATCGGCCTGGGTAGTTCAGTCGGTAGAGCACCTGACTAGTGATGCAGGGGTCCCGGATTCGATTCCCATTCCAACCATATGTTTTCTACTTTCCTGTTACAGATTTGGTACCGTTGACACCCCCCCCCCCCCCCCCTTGAATTTAGTGCCTTCCAGAACTGGTGTGCTTAATAGTCATAAGAGCCGTTTGTGACATTGGAAAGTTAAATAACGCAAATGAACGTTGTGAGAAAAAAAAAAGACAAATTAATTTTAAATGCACAGTTGCTGTATTTTACAGTAATTTAACGGGTAGTTTTTTTTAATTGAATCAAAACAATATACATTTTGGTGTTCCAAGATATTGTAAATTATGTAGATACCAGTAGTTCCTACCGAGTATTCTACCGCACGGTGACAAGGTTTCGCGTGTGTTACAGAGATTTGAACGTCGTAGATTTCAAATGGATTTCATAAAGAAAATTACACTGAATGTAAATATATGTAATTTAATCGATTACTTTTGAAAGTAATCGACCCCATCCCTGGACTTGATATGTAAGTGATTTTTTGAAATGATCTGATCACAGATCTCTCTTTTTTTTTCTTCCAGAAGCAGACTTCTTAAAAATATGGAAAGGTTTGCACTATTGCATGTGGATGCAAGACAAACCACTTATCCAGGTAAGAATAGACTTTTAGTACTTTGTAAAGCAAACCTAAAAGCAAGGTTAAAATCTTTACTTTCTAGTTTCTTGAAAAACAAATTTGAACTTTTATTGAGTTTTGCCATGAAGTTGTAATTGCAAATAATTTAATTTTAAAACCCAAACTTGTGAATTATACACTTCTGGGAAGAAGAGAGCTGATGCTTTGTTTATGCATCAATGTATCGACCCCTTCTTCATCTAAAAATTAAAAAAATAACAGTAGTGATAAAACATCTTTCAGGAGGAACTTTCAGACAACATGGGTAAGCTTTTGCACATATTTGGAAATGTGGACATTTCGCTGCTGTTCCTTGGGGTATTTTTTCAAACAGAGTCCCGGGAATGGAGTGGTATAGATCGATGGAGAATGGACAAGTTTATGATGGTAATTTAAAGTCATATTCTATACTTAAGAGATTTTTTGATTGAAAATAAACCATACCTCTAGTGTTCATCCAAAGTGATGATAAAACAGAACTGTAACCTCCATGACAGTTATACACTGATTTAATGAGGCTGATTGGATGAACACAAACAAAGTTCATTTACTACCAAAGTGACTATGTATCTTTAACCAGAGACATAAATAACATGTTAATTATGTCTCTGCTTTAACTTGATAAATCCCACCATAGCCAAAGAATTTAGTGAACTTTAGGGGGTGCCACAAAAAATTACACAGAAATATATAAGAAAAATAATATTTCTTGAAGAAAAGCTTACTTTAGATAGTATGTTAGGATCCTTCCTATATAGTTTGATTAAAGTTTTTTCATTTTATTATCCCTAGGACTGTGGTTGAGCCACAGAATGGGGGCACCTTCATTTAAAAGGGAAAAAAAGCCCTATTGATTTAACCTTTTTTTTAGTGATTTACGGTGTCTTGCCATTGCCCTTTAGGTGGGTTTGCAAGGAGAAAGGGGTCAATTGTTTGTGTAAAAAAGAATTTTAAACAAGGAAATCTTTAACTTTCACAGTTTATTCTCAAGAACAGAGCCATTAGTCCAGCTAAAATGCAAACAAAATCAACTTATGCATTCAAATTTCTTTTAAATTATGGCCTTTTGGGCTTAGTTTAGTCTTAAGTAGAAGTTTTACCTAAGATTTAGTCAAAAAAAAACAAACTTAAATTGTTCTTCTACAGAAAGGCAAGGCTACAAATAGTCAAATTAACATGCCAGTATCCTTAAATTGTTTAGCCATTAGCCATAAGAGCCAGTAAAGGTTGAATAGACAGTGACATACTCAGGGTTCGACACTAACTTTTTAAGGCTTTAGTCCAGCCGGAGTAGTGCTTCATTACTGTTACTAGTCGGTACGCGATTTTATTAGTCCGTCAAAAAAAAGAAACATCAATGATTTTTAACATTAATTTAACGTGAGAATTAATATACGTATTATTTTTTGAAATAAACAAAGTATTTATATACAAATATATTTATTCCACAGATTCATTGAAACATTGATGTTAGCAAGATTTTTATTTTTCCCAATTTCATCAAAAAGCCAATAATTTTTTCCCAATTCCCTAAAAATGGCGTTTTGTGAAATCTCTCAATCAGCAAGTATGATCGTATTCCCGATCTCGTTTACTTTTTTCATTTTTTTTTGTCTTTACATTACATCTAAAACATCCAACATCTTTCTTAAAAGTGTCATACTAAATCATGATCGCTAAAACCTTATACTTCTTATCGATCAGTCGAAAAATTAAGCGCTGAATTGACCCAGTATTGCATAACTACCCGCCAAAAGCTAGAAATCTAAAAATACATGCAGGGTTTTCCAGTAAAAGCTGTCGAGAATCGGACATCGGTAATTTATTCGTATTGTTTTTCAGAAATTTTTATTGGTCCGTTCGGACTAATTAGCCACATATTTTATTAGTCCGAATGAAAATGTATTAGTCTGAGACTAACAGTCTAACGTTAGTGTCGAACCCTGCATACTGTGGAATCATCTTTGTTCATCTGGGACCAATATTCCTGGATTTCATAGGTCAACATTACCCATTAATTTACATCCCCACAAACAATAATTTTGTTAACACATTGTTTCACTGAAAGAACCATATAAACGAGTTACCCATGAAATTATGTCCTCACAATCCAATAAAAATTTGCTTGCCCACAAATACTGACACCCACAAATTAAAATAATTCCACAGTAGATGATGGTTATGGCCTTTGGGTGTCTTGTTAAGGAAGGTTGTATTAATGATCAGAATTTTATCAAACTGTTGGCTGTGATTTTTAGCTATCCAGAGAGATGTTGGGTCAGGGCATAGCTTTACTGAAGAAGACGAGGTGGAAAAAGGATCATGTTGATCTGTTTTGCCAAGTCATTAAGAAACAGGTTCTGTTGGCAGAAAATGATGGATATAAAATCCACATCACTGACATTTATCTGGATGAGCTTCAGAAATCTGGAGCTGAAGTGGTAAGAGTTTTTTTAAGAATTAAATGTGGAAAGGGATTCCCATTCCCATTTTAAAGCTCACCCTTAGCCAAAGGTCCAATAGGGCTTTCCTAAGTTCATCTGAAAGTCCATTTGTCAACTTTTTTCAATTTTCTGATCAGTGTTCGGCGTCCATCTGTCGTCTGTAAACTTTTCGCATTTTCGACTTCTTCTCAAGAACCACTAATACTGGGCCAATTTCAGCCAAACTTGCCACAAAGCATCCTTGGGTGAAGGGGATTTAAGTTTGTTCACAGAAAGTGCCATGTCCTTTTTCAAGGGGAGATTATTAAGAGTTCATGAAAATTTAGTGGCATCTTTTGAAATTTTCTTCTCAAGTACCACTGGGCAAGAAAAGATGAAACTTATGTTAAAGCTTAATTACGTACTGTAGATTCAAGTTTGTTCATATCATAACCCCCTGGGGTAGGGCAAGGCCACAAGAGGGGGTTATAGTTGCTCAGGTGAGCAATGTGGCCTATGGGCCTCTTGTTCCTTTCCTCCAAAACAAACCACTGAACCAATTTCAGCCCAACATGACACAAAACATCATTAATCAGGGTGTGGTCATAACACTTCCTATTTCACACAGATCTGTAGTTGATCCTAAGTGAATTGTAGGGGATACATTTTGTTGACAAAACTAATCTCTAGTTTTATCTACCGTATATATAGTACAAATAGTTAGCACTAGTATCTTGTATTTACACAAATGGACTGTGACCCTATAATTTTTTATATATATTTT
Source organism: Saccostrea echinata (assembly GCF_033153115.1). Classification (NCBI taxonomy): domain Eukaryota; kingdom Metazoa; phylum Mollusca; class Bivalvia; order Ostreida; family Ostreidae; genus Saccostrea; species Saccostrea echinata. The sequence goes on along the minus strand of NW_026889806.1, from coordinate 2,022,233 downwards.
AAGATTAATGTTAAAGGTTCATTCAAAATAATTATCTATTTCAGCTTTCACCGAGCCAAGTGATCCAGTTTCTAGAGCCTTTTTCTGCCTTTTTAGTTGAGTCCAAGAAGTAAGTCAATTGCTTTATATGAAAAGTGGGATTTCAAATTTGATAATTTGCTTACCAAAAAAGATTCTCTTGTAATAAGTGCAATCCTTCATACATGTATACGATTTGTTGTAAAGTTCTATGCATCATTACACAGGGTTTGTGTTCTGATATATTTCCTTGTTATTAATGAATAGTGTTTGTTTAAATTTTAAAAAATCTGAATTTCAGCACAACCCTGGTGAAGCGAGTAATATCCCGAATTTTTGATGCCATAATACAGCAGACTGTTGATGATGCTAAACAGAGAGCAGAAAGGCTTCTTCAGGTCTCATTATCCATTATATGAATGTGATATTTTTATAAGAGATAGATTGAAATTGGTTTTCTTACTGACATAATAACTATCATATATAATCGCCTATTAGTCGGTTTTATGGGAGTTAAACTTTGGTCCAAAACTCTTTATCCGAATTTTACGTGAGTTATACAAAGATTGGTATTCTAATGGTTCATTCCCTCTAATTTAAGCTTCAAAAATACAACCGACTTATAGGCGAATATATACATAATTTAGATGTGTTAAAAAAAGAAACGGAAGGAAAACAGTTTTGAACGTTATTAATTTGGCTGATAGACTTTAAATTTGTCAGTTTTGAGTGATGGAAGTCCAAGTATAAGTAAATGTACGTTAATCTTTTCTCCCTACTATTATTCAACTATAATATGAAAAAAAACATTCATGTACAAAAATGACAACCCATTTAGATATCCTTCAGAATTAGTATAGTAGTAGAATTGCAAGTCTTGAGTGATGAAACATTACGTAGCCTGACAATAATGGAACATGTAGGCAAACTACTGATTATTTCTACATTTACATTTCTTTGCATTAATTAAGCAATCAAGGAGTCTCCACATATTTTGTCCATGTAGACTGCCTCCATGTTCTTTATAAGATTATTTTCTATTCAATGCCACAGCTACAATTTTAATTTTGCTCAAGAAAATTGCCTATCCTGAATATTTAAGTTTTTTAAATACCCGGGTAATAGTCTTATACATGTATTAAATTAGCCTTCGAATTTTCATGTGCATATTGACCATTGCAAAAAATTACAAAAAAAATTTAACCACAAAACATTTTATCATTAGAGAGAAGATGAGGCTAACAACAACGGTGTAGAACTAGAGGATTCTGATGATGAGGATGACGATGACACACCTCCAAGACTCGACGTAAGACAATCATTTCTAAAAAGTTAAACCTTGTGAAAGCAGGTTCTACTAAGTATACATGTATATAAGAAGAAACATTCAAAACTGGAAGAACTGATTGATTGAGCCCCGAGATTCCTCCTCTGTGCCCAGCCCTGAGTGATGAAACATACATAGTCTGACAAGCTGTGGAGGCAAACTACTGATTTAATGAGTCTGAAGGGCTGGACATGTCTTTCTGTTTTGTAGATGATTTCTTGGGATTGCTTTGCAAAGAGGCTCAATTTCTAAAATCTACAAAATTGTAGAATAAGATGTGTATTTGAAGCTTTGCTTTTTTTTCATCCATTTTTATGCCCCACCATGAATGTGGCCGGGGCATATAGTGTTTGTCATGTCTGTCTTCTGTCCTTCTGTCTTTCCATTTATCCTTCTCTCATGCTCTGCATTAGGCCAGTTTCAAAGAAACTAAGGTATTTTTATCAAACTTCATATGATGATACATATTGATAAGAGCAATTCAACTGCATCAACATTTTTTTATTACCTTGACCTTCCCTTTGACCTAGTCCTCCTTTTCTTCAATTAGTGTTTAGTTCAGTCTTAAAGAAACTTTTCAAGATATTTTTATCAATTAAACCTTACATGCTGATACATACTGGTTAGAGCTATTCAACTTCATCAACATTTTTTACCTTGATCTTTCCTTTGACCTTGACTTCACTTTTCTTAAATTTCATTTTGTGTTTGGCTAAGTTTTAAAGAAACTATTCAAGATTTTTTTTATCAAACTTCATTTGCTGATACTGATAAATGAGAGCTATTCAACTGCATCAATATTTTTTGAACTTGACCTTTGACTTTGAATCACTTTAATTGAAAAATCAATTTCAAAGAAACTTAAGGTATCTTTATAGAACATTTTATGTCTAAACATATTGTTGAGAGATCTTCAACAGCATCAGCCTCTTTTTTATGTTGCATTGCTAATGAATCCTGGACAAGGCATTCATGTCCTATGGACATATTTCTAGTTTTCTTGTGCATTGAAATGTGCTGTACAAACCCCAGACTTGTCTGCTTAAGGATGAGTGTTTTTGACAGACTCCAACATATATAAATCACAGTGTTAATTTATTTTTCTAAATTTAGTCATATTTATTCTTCTTAATGTATATCCAGTTCTACTAAATGGAGTAAAGGCATGTGTTTAAATCCATATCTTAGATAGTATTTGGATCAGGGCAATTCGTTGAATCAAACACATCTATACATTTTTTTGCTTTCTGAAGAGCTTGTCTTGAATTCAGAATAATGTGTAACAAAGCTTCCAGAAAATAGACCTGATTATTGATAACATCCATGGTTGATAATATCAAATTAAAAGGACCTGTAGCATTTTAATGAATTTTCTTTTAGAGATATTGATAATGATTCCAAAAATATAGACATTATTGTAAAACTGAACTTGACTATAAATACTCAAAGCCTTTTAAAAAATGAAAGCTGAATTAACAAAAAAAAAACAAGATGTGTTTGTGAAACACTGATGCCCCCATATGGCAGCTTAAGGCAAAGGTTAAAGTTTCTCAAATGCAAGTCAAACTCCAAGATCAAAAATGTTGTTACCCAAAAAAAGGACTTGTGTCAATGGATATACCTGGTAAATATAAAAGCCCAAGCACCAACCATTCAAAAGTTATTGTCAAGGTTAATGTATTCTGAAAGTAGGTCAAACTCTAAGGTCAAGGTCAAAGGTCAAAATTAATGGTACACAGGGGAAGACATTGTCATAAGAAACACATGCAAAATATAAAAGCCTTAGCAACAACTGTTCAAAAGTTAAGGTTAAAGTTTTTCAAAAGTAGGTCAAACTCCAAGGTCAAGGTCAAATGGTCAAAATTGTGGATATCCCAAGGACAAGGAATATACCTGTCAAATTTGAAAGTCCTAGTGCTATCTGTTCAAAAGTTATGGCCAAGGTTAAAGTTTTTATAAGTGGGTCAAACTCTTAAGGTCAAGATCAAAAGGTCAAAAATATTTACACCCATGGAAAGGTCTTGTCAGGATGAATACACATGTGAAATATGAAAGCCCTAGCACCAACTGTTTGAAAGTTATGGCCAAGGTTAAAGTTGGGAAAATTTCTGCAAAAGTGGGTCAGACTCCAAGGTCAAGAGGTCAAATATACTGGTACCCAAGGGATGGTCTTGTCACAAGGAATACACATGTGAAATATGAAAGCTGTAGCTCCAACCAATCAAAATTTATGGACAATGTGAAAGTTTTTGCGGACAAACAGACAGACAGACAGACAGGTCAGAAACTATATACCCCCAATCTTCAATTACCGGGGCATAATAAAAATGACTTTGAAAGTGACTGCAGATTATAACTATAATGAAGATTGTATTATACCTGTATATAGGTCAAAAGTAAGGGGGGGGGACAAGTATGTTTTACTGATGGTATCAAAATGAGTGCCCTGTATGATGATCATTATTGCAATGCCTGACAATCCATGGAGGCAAACAACTGATTTAATGGGTCTGATCGGCATTCTGTATCTCTACTAATTTTTTTTTATTTTATAAAGTTCTCTCTGTAGAAACTTGTATGTATTTCAATGTACACTAACTATTGCAAAATTTTTAACTATGAGAGATGTTTATTTGAAATTAGTAAGAACTACGCACGCTAACTCTCGATTCCTGCCTACATTTTACACCCATTTAATTCAATACTAATGGCAATTTGGCTGTAAAATTTTTGTTGAATGCAAAGAACAGTTCAATTATAATTGACTGATAATTTTAATACCAGTGTTAAACAGTTAATTACCCCTAATTCCAGCTCTTTAAATAAGGGGGTAGATGATATTTTTCATTGAAATCGGGCTTTAAAGCATCACCACATTTTAAAATATTCTTGGATATGAATAAATGTTCCTTAAATCTTTTCTTTTGTTTTACTCATATAAAATTAAACATATATTATTAATAAAATACAATGTTTTAGTTGTAAACCCCCTTGAAATTGGTGAAAAAATAAACATTTTTGTAATTTTTTTTTAACTGTGAACATATGTCCCCCCCCCCCCCCCCCCCCCCCCCCCCCCCGTGAATCACAAAAAGCATTGGTATGAATTTGTGAAATGACAGTCCATATTACCTGTAAAAAGGAATTTTTGTTTCGGGGGGGGGGGGGGGGGGGGGGAGATGTTTTAAAAATATTTTCCGTTTTCCGTTGATTTCTATAGTGAAAAACACAAGTTTTACCAAAATTGTAGAGTTATCTCTCTTTGTTTTCCCAAAGAAGTAATGTTTTATGAAAATTCATATAAATATCTATATACATATGAAAAATCATTCAAATGTGTTAACTTTTGAAAATTGACTTGGAGGTAGGCGGTAGAACAATACTATCGTTCGCAGTTCTTTTCAGTAATGTTGTTGAGGAATGTTTTATATGAAGTTGCAGTTTAATGTTTTTAGCTCACCTGAGCTGAAAGCTCAAGTGAGCTTTTCTGATCACATTTTGTCTGTAGTCCGTCTGTCTGTCTGTCTAGCTGTCTGTCCGTCTGTCCGTCCATAAACTTTTCACATTTTCGACTTCTTCTCCAGAACCACTGGGCCAATTTCAACCAAACTTGCCACAAAGCATCCTTGGGTGAAGGGGTTCAAGTTTGTTCAAATGAAGGGCCATGTCCTCTTCCAAGGGGAGATAATTAAGAATTGGTGAAAATTTGGTGTCATCTTTTAAAAATCTTCTTCTCAAGAACCATTGAGCCAGAAAAGTTTATACTCATGTGAAACCTTCATTACATAGTGTAGATTCAAGTTTGTTCAGATCATGACCCCCAGGGGTAGGTTGGGGCCACAATGGGGGATCAAAGTTTTACGTAGGAATATATAGGGAAAATCTTTAGAAATCTTCTTCTCAAGAACAACAAAGCCACAATTAGTCATATTGATATGGAATCATCCTCAGGTAGTGTAGATTCAAATTTGTTCAAATCATGACCCCCGGGGGTAGGGTGGGGCTACAATGGGGGATCAAATTTTTACATAGGAATATATAGGAAAATTCTTTAAAAATCTTCTTCTCATGAACAACAAAGCCACAATTAGTCATATTGATATGGAATCATCCTCAGGTAGTGTAGATTCAAGTTTGTTCAAATCATGACCCCTGGAGTAGGGTGGGGCCACAATGAGGGATCAAAGTTTTATATAGGAATATATAGAAAAAATTCTTCTCAAGAACAACAGAGTCACAATTAGTCATATTGATATGGAATCATCCTCAGGTTATGTAGATTCAAGTTTGTTCAAATTATTACCTCAGGGGTAGGGTGGGGCCACAATGGGGGATCAAACTTTTACATAGGAATATATACGGAAAATCTTTGAAAACCTTCTTCTCAAGAACAACAAAGCCACAATTAGTCATATTGATTTGGAATCATCCTCAGGTAGTGTAGATTCAAGTTTGTTTAAATCATGACCCCTGGGGGTAGGGTGGGGCCACAGTGGGGGATCAAACTTTTACATAGGAATATATACGGAAAATCTTTAAAAATCTTCTTCTCAAGAAGGACAAAGCCACAATTAGTCATATTGATGTGGAATCATCTTCAAGTAGTGTAGATTCAAATTTGTTCAAATCATGACCCCCGGGGGTAGGGTGGGGCTACAGTGGGGGATCAAATTTTTACATAGGAATATATAGGAAAATTCTTTAAAAATCTTCTTCTCAAGAACAACAAAGCCACAATTAGTCATATCGATATGGAATCATCCCCAAATATTGTAGATATAAGCTTGTTCAAGGCATCCTCCAGTAGTAGGGTGGGGCCATAATGGAGGATCAAAGTTTTACAAAAGAACATATACAGGAAATATCTTTAAAAATCTTCTTCATTCTCAAGAACAACAAAGCCATGATCAGTCATATTGATATGGAAGCATCGACAGGTAGTGTACATTCAAGTTTGTTCAAATCATGACCCCCCCCCCCCCCCCCCCCCCCGGCAGGGTGTCAGACATATTTAATTAAAGAACAGTAAAATCATGATTAGTTATATGAAGATAGAAGCATCCTCAGAAGGTTTATATTCAATTTCATTCAAAACATGGCACCTCGGGGTAGGGTATGCCTAGAAAAGGCGATCAAAGCTTTATATATGAATATATAGGAGAAATATAGGAGAAGAAATCTGCTGATGAAAAACAGCAGGGCCATATTGACTCAGGTGAGCGTTGTGGCCCATGGGCCTCTTGTTTTAATTTTTTAAAATTTTTGAATAAAAATTCCTAAAAATGAGTTAAAGCAATTGAAGCACGTCTTACACAGAAGACTCCAAAGTGTCAGGACTGATATTTCTACAAATTCTTTATTTATGTTTGAACTTTATGCTTTTTAAATAGATTGTGGGTTGTTTTTTTTCAGTTTGACTATGGGGCAATAGCTGACAGGTTGTTTGAACTTGGAAAAAAACCTGAGTGTTTAAGTCGGCACAGAACCTTGATTTACAATGTTGTAAAAAAGTAAGTATGCATAGAATATGCTGTTAAAATATCGTAAATATATGTTTGAAGTTTCCTATGAGGGTAGCCAAACTTGTAATTAAATGAACAAATACCATAAAAATGCTTTATTTTCTCAATATATTTGTATTTATTTTATTTTAATACATAATACACATCTTTTGGTACTGTTGTAAGAAACTCATGCAGAAAAAAGTAAAATTTAACACAAGTTAGGGATACTGTTCAGGTGTTTTCAGTTTTTTTTTAAAAGCAGGTGTTCCCTTAAGTAGGAAAGAATTCATTTGCTCAAATTGCTACATGTATATATGTATAGTAATGATTTTCTTTTACATTTTCCTTATTGTTTCCTCATTTAAAGTATTTGTTAGAAATAACACGTCAAAGCCTGTATGATGATACTTCACATTGCTTGACAGTCTGTGGAGGCAAAATAACTGATTTAATGAGTCTGAAGGCTTGCTAAATATGGAGAATCTGCAAGATTCAATAATGAACTTGAAACATATTATCAACGTTTATACACCGTCTTCAATTCATTGAACTGCAACTATATTTTTACTAATACATATACAAATACATAAAATACATATGTACTTTTATTCATACATCCATAGACATACATGAACATGTGTATGTATATCCAACAATTATTATAAAATTTCAGGTTTCGAGATTTGAATGAAGGTGTCCTGCCAACCAAAGAAAATGATTTCACTGACCTAGAAAAAGGTTATATCAACCGGGAGGAGTTTGCTCAGTCTGTCAATAAGCTTATTTCCATGGAAACAGAGGTCCAAAGACAAAAAAGAAAACAAAAGAATCGAAAACAAAAGAAAAACCAGCAGAAAGGTACTTGTAATTACAGTCACTGTTGATTAGAGTAGAATCCTCATCCAATGGCAATGAAATTTGGTACAAATATTACAATGTACATGTATGTCAGGTATAGGCATTGTTCTTAAATATCAAACTGTCAGGATAGTTAAGAAACCTTTGCTTCCATTGCAATATGGACCATTGCTTTTGTAATGGGTAGGATTTCCTTTTAATTTTTTTGGAACAAGAATCTTATTCAGTATAGAATTGTGGTTTTCAATTTGTATTCTACCATAGCAATTGAAGGGGACACAACTGTGAAGAAAAGAAAGATGGATAGTACAACAGAGAATAACAAAGCAGACAGTGTCACTGAAGAGAAGCCAGAGACTGTGCAAAAGAAAGTTAAGAAAGAAACGGGACTCACAAAATTAAAGGACAAATTACTGGGTAAACGTAAAAAGGACAGTGAATCTACGGAGCCTTTGAAAAAGATGAAACAAGCAGATTCAAATCTAGGTACTCGTAGTGAAGAAAAACCTGGTGTTGCTAGTGTAAAAAGCCAAAAAACAGCAGCAGCAGTGACACCAATCCCAAAGAGAGCAATGACTCGAAAATTGTGTGAGAACGTGGGAAAGGATTTTGAAGCACCTCCCTTTGATGTCGAGGAAAGTGATTCAACATGTGAGAAAGACACTGCTAGTGTAAATAAGAAGCAGCCAAGTCACAAAAAGGTCCCACTGGACACTTTAGAACTAAAGCATATTCATGACGAGGAATTAGGTCACAAAGAGGAAGAGGAAGTGGAGATCTGGGTTCCAAATAAAAAGTACTCAGGCAAGTTAAAGGGACTATTTGAAAAACAAGGGAAAGGTCTGGGGACCAAGAAGTTTGCTCAATTTGAAACCAGTGTACAAACCCCTCCAGCCTATGTAAGGAAATCAGTGGCCAAGGCTGCCACTCCAAATACTGACCCAGGAAAGGCATCAAAGGCAAGTCATGAGGGTTGATGTGAAGTATACACATGTAGAATTACTGATTGTCACAGTAACACTATGTTTTATTTGTAGTTATCAATTGAAAAATAGAATTTTAAACAAGAAGATGGTTATATATGTTACAAAGACAAAAAAAATAGCGATTTTAGCTTTAAAGTCATCCATCATAATTGTTTTTCTCTTATGTAGAAATTGGTCGAAAATGAGAAAGGAAGTGAAACTTCTAAAAGAAAAGTCACATTTGACATGAAGAAAAACAAAGCTGTGGGTTAGTGTTCTATACATTAATATGGTTTTGTATTCAGTGAAATGATTTATACAGGAAATTCTTAGGGACAGCAAATATTGCTTTGTCATGTCCATAATTCATTTTATCCATTTAGTAATTAATAATTTTGTTGTGTTGGTTAAAAAAAATTTGACTTTTTTATTGACAGGTTTTTCTGTATCCTTGGCTATAAATGGGCTTTACTTACGATAAAACAAGTTTGTAGTGGGGGGGGGGATTCCGAAAATAGACTCTTGCTGTAGTTTTGATATGTAAATTTTGATTTACTTGTCACTGCTTGTCCCCCCATTTAATGTTGCTGTGCGGTCTAACATACACAAGTTCCAGCATTGAAAGAAAAAAATGTACCAAAAAGTTGGAGAAAGACCCTCAATCATTTTAGAGTTTGGACTTTTTTTTTTAATTTTTGCTTGTCAACTTTTTTTTGAGATTGCACCAGCCTCACTTTGCTTCTATTTTTTTTCCAGACTTTAAGAAAAGTATTCAGTTTTGAAAATCGTTGCTATGGGCCTGTAAAATGCATTTCATATTTGTAGTCTTGCACATTGCTTCTATTTTTTTTCTTTCAGACTTTAAGAAAAGTATTCAGTTCAGTCCTGCCCCTTATAACCCTGACAAGAAACCAGAGCAGAGCATTCTAAAAACACCAGAAGGTACATCTCATGTGAATGTCTCCGTAGCCACACCTCATGGAACAATGCATTTCTCTACCCAGAGAACTACGAGGCAGCAAACTCCCCATGTTAACAAAATGAGGATTGTAAAGAGAACACCATCTAGTGCCAAAAAACTGAGGACGCCAGCAAGTACTCAGAAATATACAGGGACGCCCGTACCCAAGAAAGCAGCCCCCGTGTTAAGTCTGAAGAAGTCCACCCCCAGGGCAAAAGCTGGGGACTTCTTTTGAGACATTTATTTAATATTTGTCTCATTGAAATGGGTGTTAAGGCCAAGGGAGATAAATATGTGTGTGATATCTTTGAAACATTAATTGTGTATATGAATATTTTCATTTTACTGTCGAAGGATATTTTCAAACATTTCTTAATTTTTTTTCTTGATTTTTTTTTTTGGCATTAAAATGAAATTAATTTCATATTTTATTGCACATAGCATGGCTTTTAAAAAGCATTTACCATTATTGTCACACAAATTTACATACTTTGAAACTTGTCTAAACCAGATGTTCCTTATTCCGAAAAATTTGCTTAATACGATGTAAACTTTAAGTACCTTTCAGTAAATTCAATTGATTAAAATTTCTAATCTGGAATGTTGTCTAAATCCAGCCAATTTTTTGGAACCAGTGGTGTCCAGATTAGACAAGTTTTATTGAACTAGTAGTAAGCCCGAAAAGTTCAAGATTTTTAATAATCAAAAACAGATGCTGTAAGGTAGAACATTTGTTTTAAACTGACAAATAATACTAGACATGTCTGTTCAGTTGATCAGAAGGAAATAATCAAGAAAATTAAGGAATTGACGAGAATTTCAGAGATATATTTTTTTCAAGTTTTGCTTTCACTGGCAGCTACATTGTACTGTACATTTGTATGTATAATTGTGATACAATATAATTAAGTATCTTTATGAATTGGTATCTGATACTGTCATTGAAAATAAAATAGACTTAAATAATGAGTAGAAGGCTTGTTATAATCTGAGTGGACAATTGCAATGTCATAGAAGTTCATGTGAATAAAACAAGGGTGAATTTTTGATTTTCAGCACTACTGTTTTCATATATCACCCCTTTGAATACACATTTAACATCCTAAACGGAAAGGATCTGAAGTTGGTCTCTGGACAATTTCAGAAGAGAATTGTCACATCCTTCAGGAATGGATTTTGTGATGTTATTATACTAATATACTTATCTGAGAAACTTGATTTCAATGGAGACAAAAATATTCAGTTTTCAAAACTTAATACTTGACACATATTTCATTGGCAAAATATCTTATTTCGGTTTACAGCCAGCAAAAAGTAAGCATTAATATGGTTACAGTTCTTTCCTCATGAAATACGGGAGTTAAAATTTTGGTCCACAATAAATCTTTGGCACGTTGTGTTCAATTCTGGTCCAGAGATTATCGAGATAATGATTTGTAGCTTCCAGGTAAGCTTGTTTAAATTCTAAATAAAAGTCGTAAACTTTTATTACAGAAACAAGTGCCTGAACTGACTTCATCATAATTCTTACTTGGGGTGTGAGGAACATATCCCTCTCTTTTGTTAAAGGAAAGGAGAAAATGTATGGCTGGACCGGGAATCAAACCTGGAACCCCTGTATCACTAGTTAGGTGCTCCACCAACTGAGCTACCCAAGGCGATATCCACTGCCCAAACCATTACATTTCTCCCTCAAATTGTCGTCGCCCTCAAAGACACAACCCCTCCATTTTGCCCCCGGCAGGACTTTCACCTGCAGTCTAGGGATGGTCATCAGCTCTAAATTATTTAACAGGAAAGGAGAAAATGTCACATTATGTGTGACTGGACCGAGAATCGAACCCGTGACTCCCGCATCACTACTCAGGTGCTCTACCAACTGAGGTACCTTGGCTGATATCCACGGCGCAAAACATTACATTCCTCCCTATTTAAATTGTCTTTGACCTTAAAGACACAACCCAGGTAGCCCAGGGATGGTCAACGGCACCAAATTATGTATCATGAAAGGAGAGAATGTATGGCTGGACCGGGAATCGAATCCGGGACCCCTGCACCACTAGTCAGGCGAACTGAGCTACCCAAGCCGATATCCACGGCCCAAACCGTTTTAATTTAAATTAATTTCAGTTGAAGACGATAAAAAATTTAGTGTAAGGAGACAAAGAGATGAGCAATTGACTAGGAATGAAAACTGAAATAATGTGAAGAGACTTTATTAACAAAATATGCACACAAGATCCATATTCAACTGATTTTTTATGCTTTTAGCTACCTTTGTGAATACATAATGATTATATACTTTACTTTTTAATTTCATCACATTAGTACTTTGTACATACAAAAGGTAAAATAGTACAGATAAGGGTTAGAATTATAAAATAAATACTACTCAAAAAAAGTTTTGCACCACGGTTGTTCATATAAACTTGGGAGAGTTTGTTGTATATATACATTGTACATTGGTGCATTGCATGAAACTGTTCAATTCCGTAAAATACTAACAATCACAATCAGATAGGCATTGGGATCTGTAAAATAAGAAATATCAAGTTAGTACGAGGACAGCAAAATAAATTCTCAATTTACAGAATTGCATACAAATCATCCATTCTAAAAATATCAAATGTTGATTCAAAACAAAAAACAATCAAATAAGGATTAGAAGTTTTTTTTCTGCGATAAGACTTTATTATACTTACTTAGAATGGAAGAGCGGGCTTTCTGGAAACTTGGGCCTGTAGTGGTCTCTCTGCTGGGAGTGGAAGTGACGGGGGCACTTGTTGTGGAAGTGACGGGGAAACCTGGAACAATTGTTGTGGGAGTGACAGGGGCACCTGCTGAGGAAGAAGGAGTTGTGCTTGGTGAATCAGACGATGTAGTCAAAACCGTCGAACTTGTTGAAGCTGAAATGTATGAAGTTTAAGGGAAGTCAACTGAAAGTTGAAAAACATGGTCGGAATGGAACTTTACATAAAAATACATAATTATCATCGACAGGTTATCAACTCAATTGTGCGGAATCATGCTCGTTATGTGCAAAAGCGTAATAGATTGCAGCGACCGCGATAAGCGCTATAGAAATCGCTAAAAGTAAGGATTTTGTTGGCTGGCTACAATGAGTTCTTTTACGAGCACTAAATGCTATTTACAGCGATATTTGACATTTTCTTGGAGGTTACCTTCCTGGGAGGAACTCGTTATGATGATACTGCTGGTTGTATCAGTATTACTGGACAGTGTACTGCCCTGGTGTAGAGGCGTAGTCATGTTATCACCATTGGAATCAGTAGAATTTGTTTCTGTAGCTATGGTACTGAATACAGGTGTTGTGTCTTGTGATGTTTCCCCTGTGGAACTGAAGTCTGTAAGCGTAGAAAGAGAATTTGTTGTAATGGGAGTTACAGAAGAATTTGTGAATTCTTTTTCCGATGTTGTCTGTGGTGTGTTCTCGGTTACAACTGATATGGATGTAGAAGAAATGTTATTCATGATATCTGTCGACAAATCTTCTGTGCTTGCGGGTGTAGTCTCTGTAACCATTACATGACTTGTGATATCTCCATTAACAGGAAAGGTTGGTTCTGTAAGTTCGGATACCATTTCATTGTCATTAGTTCTGCCATCTGTGGGACCCGGTTGTGTGACAATGGGTAATGTCGATGACTCATTTTCTTGACCGAGTTCAGTGGTTGTGAACAAGGTATGATTCTCTGCATTAGACTCTGTTCTTGTAGTCCACGTCCCGTATTCTGTATCGACTTGGTTAGTTGTGAACCAGGTCCCGTTCTCTGTGTCGGGTTGGGTAGCTGTGACCCAGGTCCCGTTCTCTGTATCGGGTCGAGTTGCTGTGACCCAAGTTTCGCTCTCGGTATCAGTGTCAATGGATGTGAGCGGAACTTCGTTCTCTGTAACACCTTCACTGGTTGTGAACAAAGTTATGTTTTCTGTAACTGGTTCAGCGGTTGTGAACCATGTCTCGTTCTGGGGTTCAGAGGCCGTGAACCAGGTCCCTGTCTCCGGACTACTAACAGGATTAATTGTTGTTTGTTCTGTTTCTACTGTAAAATTATCCTAATTTATTGATTTATGTGTCACAGAGTGTGAGTAAAGCTCTTTACATTGGTGATCTTAAGCTTTCATTGTCTCAGAGAGCTTATAGAAGGTAACATATGAATTAAGTTTCGAAGACATTGAAACTAAATTTTACATGTAGCTATGGATGCGCAGTTTTGCTTGAAGTATATGCGCAGCTGTACCATTTTATTAAGGGAATATTTCCTGCGTAAGTCAAAAATAAAAGATGAAAAATTGCTTTTCAAAACTTAAACATAAGGATGTTAAAAAAGGTAATAAAAACACTTAATCCAAATTTCGATATAAAGTAAAAGGTTTGTACCAGATGATACTGTGAAGGACCCTTCCACAATTCCATTTGCACATGTAGCATTCTGGCCAATTAAGCAGAGGAAGGTAGCAGTGACGTTTGTTCCCAAGTGGTATTCGAAATGAAATTCTCTGAAATTATTACATGATCCAGTTGTCATGATCCCTGAATCAGAAATACTGGACATGTTCAATGGAATAAATCCTGTAACGTTATGTTCGGAATCACTATTAAAACAAAGTTGCATGGATAATGGTTGCGAACCGACCGTGGCATTGCAGATTAGAGTAACGGTGGTATTTGCTGGGTATAAAGTCAGGGTGGCGTTCGAAAAAAGTTCTTGTTCAGATGACAACGTTGAAAATGAAATATCCTTGGGGCCCTCTGCAATGTACAAATTTAAGATCTTTTAAAAGAACGTATAACTGATGTTGCTGCAGATCTACTTATTTGATACATTTCTTTTTAAATTTACTTAGTTTCTGACACAAGTACAAGTCAAACACCTTTTGAAATGTTTATATCTATATAATTTTTTTATGCTGACAAATCCATATTCTCGTGTGACTAAAACAATGCAGTACAAACCTCTGGTAACGATGGTTGCATCATTATATTCAACAAGAGGCGATCCTGATCTTGTCACTGAAAACTCACACCGATAGGCGGCGCCGTCTTCGCACAACACTTTATTGGCGGAAATATGTAAAAGAAGAATTGATGATAACAGCGAGTCGACGTTGCCTGAAATGTTGGCCCTGATTTCTACTCCAGAATCTTGCCAGGATATTAAGCCTGCATTGGAACCACGATCATAAACTATAGAGACTGTCTTTGATTCTTCTGAGCCAAGCAGCCCGGAAGTGTTACGATACAACTGGATTGAGTTAACATCAGTTACTGTAGGGTCATTGGTGATGTACAAACATGCAACGGTTAGATCGTCTTGTCCAAGATTTACAGAATTTGTTACGTTTATGTGCACTTCCGCAAGGGCCCCTGCAAAAATATTATCATTGGAATAAGTGAATTAACATTTTTGAACTCTAAAAAAAAAAGAACTCTGTTCTTTCTTCATTGGTTTGATTTTTCTTCAGTATATAATTATATATGTACACTGAGCTGGAATATGTAGAAAAATTGTTCTATCATTCAAATGATATTGTCCCATCTTCTTAGAGTGCTAATGACACGCGTTCTAGTACTTAATTGATTTATCCATGGTAACCTAACAATGACAATGGTCCATTGCGCTTATATCCAGAAGATATATATTTTACAGCTATATGTACTTAAAGAACAGCTTCCACTTGTATTCAATTGTTCACCTTTTGTTGATCTTGATATATTTTTATCAAATTTCATACATTTGAATGACCCTTAAGCTTTCTTTCCACCCAGATCTTTAATTTTTCAAGGGTTGTTGTTATCGACTTGGTAATTTTTGATAAGGCCAGCAAACAATACCTAATGACATTTCGAGTATTTCACCCTTGTAAATAGGCATAAACATGCCCGCATAAATTTAGTTCTCGATATAATGTACCTCATATTGTAATTCAAACACATTTGCATTAAACATTTCTCCGAGTACGAGTGAGATAAAATGTGTCAAGAATATGAATGTCTTCGACAATGATACATTTAACGTTTTACATTACATTTCTCTCAGACAAGTAAATTAATATCGTAAAATCTTTGAAATGCTTTGTCAGGCACATACTAGTAACCAATTTAAGTTGAAATATAGTTCTTTAAAGCAAGAAACGGGACAGGAATAAAGGAACCATATCCTACTTGTCTGCTACTCTTGCTATTTTAACAATATGCACTTCGTTAGTATATTCAGGGATTTATCAGTACCTTCTCAGGGGCCGAAATTCGGCCCCATTCCCAATTGAAAATGAGTTAAATTTTTCCCAATTTGGCAGTATTTTTTCCCAATTGGTGAACAATGCTTTTGTATTTAATTATCTTGGAAAAACACAAGGAAAATTGTCAGATTGTCTGTAATATTCATCTATTTAAGTCATTAAGCAAAGCTACAGTCATAACACATGTTTAAAAACACTGTAAAAACATCGCCAACTTTTAATCCGAATTTCCTCCGTTTTTCTGAAAATGGTGATATTGTGTAATTATATAGATTTATTAAGTTATTTCTACCTACTCAATTGATCTACGAGTGTATGGTAAGGTCTGTAGGCATTATTTCAAATAGAAAAATATATTTTCAATGCATTAATACATATTAAAAGAGGACTTTGAGAAAATGTATACTTGCAGGAGATTTATATATTCTCCAGAAACAGATTCTGTAATGACCTAAATTGGAATCTCATACGCACATGTACTACCCTAAATTGTATAAACACTTTATACTCATTGAAGTCAATATTACTTTTATTAGTCTATTATTCATAATTGATCTTGTATGAAGTTGGATCATATATATTGTCTGTTTGGTTGCCCAAATTAGAGTTCATGCTGAAATGTTAAATGAATTACACCTGAATACATGATTTAAGCAACATTTTTAATTTTTCCAATTTCATCAAAAAGCCGATAATTTTTTCCCAATTCCCCAAAAATGGCATTTCCCAAAATAGGCTGATAAATCCCTGATATTCCTCTGTAATAAATGGAATAAATATGCTGCACCGATATGTTTAAGAGTATCTTCATAAAGGTGCTATTTAAAGAGTGTCAATTTAATATAAACTCAAATAATTGAAGATATTATTTGAAAATATCATCAATTCATTTAATGCACTACAATTTAATTAAAGATATCTTCATATTATTAATGCTATCTTCATTTCTGACTATAGCGCATTCAATTGTTGATACTTTGATGCGAGCAATAATTGAATTGTTATTCTTTTCATATGAATACTGGAATCAACTATTGATTTCAGAGAGCAAGTAATTCAATTACTAAGCACAGTAACTCAATAATTGCTTTTTTATTTGGATTTTTTAGCGAATCATTTCAACTAAAAGCAAAACAATTTAATTATTGCTATCTTCATTTGAATTTTCAATTATAATGCAAAAACGATTCTTTAGGAAAGAGCTATCCTTTGAAAAGTGATATCGTCAATTCAATACACGTTTGAAATTAAATAAAATTATGATCCCTTTAATTGAATTATCGCTCTCTTAAAAATAAGCTGCGTGCATTAATTCTTCCAATAAATCCACTGTATTTAAAACAATTTAAAAAACTGTGAAGTTTGATGATTATTATGTTCAGAATGCAAAGCACCGATATTACAAAAGTTAATCCCACAAAATCGAACTAAATTAGATTGTACTACTGGATATCATTTAACGGTTTTAAGGTAAAAATTCTAGATAAAAATTGAACATCCTTGCAAAAACAATAGATCGCAAACATGAATTAAAGGGTATATTATCCATCCATTTCATTGAATTTGTTAGTTTATTTCAAGATCAGTCGTGGGTATGACATTGAAAAAAGTTCCATAATTTTCTTCCTTATGAGATTGTAGGATTGTTACATGTATCACATTGTCGCCCATAACTGACCCAAACACAACGGATAAACAAATTTGAAAAGGGGCTTGTTCGCATTTAGTAAATATATACAAGATGAAATCATGGACGGAATTCACAATAAAACAATCTAATTCTAAAATTTTTATCTATTATCAAGGGATTTTCTTGAGTAAAATTGTTTGCCATTATTTCAAACAATTCTAATATGCTTTTAAAAAATTATATGTACAAGAAAATGTACTAGTTAGTATACAAGAGAGAGAGAGAGAGAGAGAGAGAGAGAGAATAAAAAGAAATCTTACCAACAGATAAAACAACAAAGAAGATATAAACATCCATTATTACTGTTCCGGTGTGGATGGCGAAAATTTGACTTAACTATTGTTTTATCTAATGTATATATAAATATTTTATTACTCTCCTCGAATGAACAGTACTTGAGATAAACTGTAAAATAATGGGTGTGGAACACGATTACAACGCCTCAACACCGTGAATTAAAATGGGAGCAAAGAAGATGGGCGAACAAGGCGAGCGAAATGCCTATAGTCCGACAAACATGAAGGTGAAAAATTAAATCTCAATTTTAACAAAATTTTTCTCGATATTTCATCTAACAATAAGCATTCTAGTACTTTATGAAAAATTTCCACAATTTGCAAAAATCTCGCAAGGATTGAAATTATTTGCCTATGAAATAGCATACACAGACTAAAGAGGGCAAAAAGGATCGTTTTCTCATACTATAACAAAATTTTTCAATATGAGTGGGTCTTCGCTCCATTTTTTTTTTTTTTTGAAAGTTTATCCTCAAAGTTTGCGAAAATAAAGTACATTTCTGGTTAACAAAAACTTGGAGCAAAGACCAACTATACCTTAAGAATACATTTTATGACACAACATTCGCATCTTTCCGAGAAATACTTAAGCCCATTTAGTCAAGGGTCATATCACATACATGATTTAAATGCCATTATTATACCTCTACTGATTTTTTCCCTGTATAACATTAGATCGTTAGATGTGACTAATTCCCTAGAAAGCGTTAAGAGTGGACTAACCCCCGTGTGTTAGTCAGGTGAGCTAATCCCTGCTTCGAAAGCTAATTCCCGGTTATCCGTAATCCTCTAGATTTTACTTTTACATAGGTATGATATGTGAATGGACTAATCCCCGTGTGTTAGTTCAGTGAGCTAATCCCTGCTTTGAAATCACGCTATCTGAGTCCTCTAAATTTTACGTTTGTATCGGTATAATAAAACAGTTAAAAGTATATCATTGCGGGAGTAAGCAAGATTCCAGTTCCCCTCGACCAGGACTATTTCCCTCGGCTTCGCCTCGGGAAATAGTTCTGGCCTTGGGGAACTGGAATCTTGCTAACTCCCTCAATGATATACTTTAACTGTATACTATTCATCAAGAGTTGTGTAGCGTGTTCGTTTCAAAGGAAAATGATACTCGGGATTCTTAAGATTTTTAAAAAAAGCGTGCTGGTCTCAAAGGAAAATGATACTCGGGATTCTTATTGCTAGGGTTCGAACTCCGCGAGTACCACATTATTTTTTAATAACAGAAAATTTTTTGCCGGGAAAATTTGCCTCAGAAAAGTTCATAAATTTCAATCATGAGAACTTTACTCTAAATACTTATTCACAAATTGAATATGATTTTTATACATTTGAAGCTAAAGACATTCTGCACGCCTTGTTCACCCATCTCATTTGATCCGCTGTCAATCAAGAACTTAAATATATATTATATGCAAGATATGTTTAACATTTATGAAAACATTGCTGTGATGTTTCTTTTTCTTGCAGCCTAAAAAGTTATTTTTCCTAGTATTATGTTAGTGATCAATCTGATATTAAGGTTCCAATTTTTACGACAAGAAAAAAAATTGAAAATATTGACATGAAAGAGATTTGATTAACTAAAACAAAAAGGTGAGGGACCAACCTTTCGATGAACATTTTCAAGAAGATTATGCCCCCTCCCTCCGTCATTTGACATACTGTATATGATAAAATGTGATAATCATATCGGTTCTACTTCTGGATACATTTAATTACAAAATTATCCTTTACAAATACAATCTTTTATAAAGATGTTATCAATGTCTGTAATTAGAAACTAGAGGTACTCCGAGCAAGCTTACAAAGTTATACCCCCCCCCCCCCCTTGTGCAATTTTTTTCAAAAGTGCCCATACACAATAAATGTAATCTTGAACTTGCCAAAATGGTGTTTCAAAAAGTAATCTTTGTTTGAAGTTTAAATGCATCAACTTTCAATACTTATCCATGAAAGAATATGGACACAAATTTTATACATTTTCTGCCAATGACCTTGAACTTGCCAGAATGACATTTATCATTGGGTCAAGTTCCTGACACACTTCCAGGACATTAGTTACAATTTTGTGAAGAGTGAACTTCCAATGTTTTCTCATTAGAAAGTTATAGACCAGACCAGACAGAATTTAACACTTTCTCTCTCAGTAAGCTTGACCTGGCCAAAATTGCCACAAGTAAACACCATGAAACAGCCTTGGGTCATAAAAGCATCAACTTCCAATTAGCATCTATTAGACAGTTTTGGACCAAACTGCACAACACACTTCTTTGCCAGTGACCTTGAACTTGCTGCCTCATTGGGAAAGTTTCAATTTGGTCAAACATGCCCTTGTTACATAAAACCGACTCACAAGCATTTGTCAGATTTTTTTCTTACAATTATCTTCTACCACACAATCCACTTCAAGAAAACTCAAATCGGTTTGATACACAAGACTTTTTAAGTCTTAATTAGCTCTGACACTACGTATTATCCCTATTAATTTGATATACAGCTGTACTTCGGTATCTTGAACACAGATATCTCGAATACAATGAATATGTCGAAGTGATTGGAAAGTCCCAAGCCCTTTTTCTTTTAATTATTTTACCCTCAATATCTCGAAGTTTTTTCTCGGTCCCATCGAGTTCAAGATAACGAGTTTGCCTGTATGTGTATTTCAGCTTTGTTCTTATAAAATCAGGATTCTCTATAATGTGCATATCTAAAAGTAAAAAAAACTGAATCAAAGATAATAACACACTTTTTAATTCAATTCAGAACAATTTAAACAGAATAACAAGCTCTAATTAAAATGGTTCCTACACATAATGGACACTCCACATAAGTAATGTACACTTCACTTGTAACTAATACAACATTAAATGCACACAAATGATCTAAATCTCTATTTGCTTTATAGCACCAGATTCTAGTCATTTCATTCAAATTTCATGTTTTAATACACGCCTTCTAAGATGACTTTTTACATATCATGATCTTTCAATGACTGTAATCATTCAGAAAATCTTTACCATTCCATGTTCTTTGTACATTGTAAAAATTTTGCTGCACCATTTCATGTTTTTTGTACATTGTACAAAATTTTGCTGCACCATTACATGTTCTTTGTTCACTGTACAAAATTTTGCTGCACCACTCCATGTTCTTTGTACATTGTACAAAATTTTGCTGCACCACACCATGTTCTTTGTACATTGTACAAAATTTTGCTGCACCACACCATGTTCTTTGTACATTGTACAAAATTTTGCTACACCACTCCATGTTCTTTGTACAAAATTTTGCTTCCCACATCCAGAAGAATTAAGAACTTTTCTTCTTGATCAGTTCAACACATGGCAAAATGTTATCATCAACTTCCACAGCTTCTTCCACCCTGGAAAAATCAAAGTACTCAGAAGTACAGAGAGCCGGGCTCACTTACATAGTAGTGAACAAAGACTGATTGAATTAAGTCAACTAATCAGTTATCCAGATTTATTTTTAGTTGTTTTCTTTACATCTGAGAAACTTTCACTCACAGTTACACTCCACCTAGCACCTATGTCAGCACACAGTTACATTCCACCTAGCATCTATGTCAGCACACAGTTACACTCCACCTAGCACCTATGTCAGCACACAGTTACACTCCACCTAGCACCTATGTCAGCACACAGTTACACTCCACCTAGCACCTATGTCAGCACACAGTTACACTCCACCTAGCATCTATGCCAGCACACAGTTACACTCCACCTAGCACCTATGTCAGCACACAGTTACACTCCACCTAGCACCTATGTCAGCACACAGTTACACTCCACCTAGCACCTATACCAGCACACAGTTACACTCCACCTAGCACCTATACCAGCACACAGTTACACTCCACCTAGCACCTATACCAGCACACAGTTACACTCCACCTAGCACCTATGCCAGCACCTACTGAAAATTTCTTACAAACAACTAAATCATTGCCAAATAGCCATGGCATCATTGATTATAGTTATATTTACAGTATTCACTGCAATTCGAACGGCCCATGAAAACAAACAATTAACAAATTTACAATTTTTCTTTCATTTGAGTTTGCTATGTACTGCCGGACGTTGTATTGTGCTCAAAATAAATGTCACTACGATACCACACTCCACAGACAAAAAACAAAATCACAAAAATATCTCTCTATAACAAATAGTATAAATTAAAAAAATGTTTAAAAAACTAAATAAAATGTAGCTAGAATTTAACAGCGTAAACAATTTATCACATGTATCGTTTCGGGGTCTTATATACCACTTACAGAAGTAAATAAACATTGATGCAGCAAGATTAAGGACAAACGTTTATGCACAGATGGGTCCTCAGCGGCAAGTTTTGCATCAAAGTGCACATCAGGTCACATGCTCCCCACAGTAGTGTTTGCCTGGTAACACAACCTTCAATTATTTATAGAATGTGACGCAGACAGGGGGTACATGATAAAAACCCTTTGCATATTTTAAATAAATAATTAATCAGAGAAGAGGGGAGAAAGTATAGTTACCATACAATTATTTTTGAGAATGTCATATTACTTTGTTTAATTTAGTGATTGTATTGCCTCAAAAATGATTGAGCATACGTACTATATTCTTACTCGCAAATTTGGCGGTGAGGAAGCAGCATTTCCGGTTGAACACCATAACAAAAGCCGGCTATTGCTCTACGAGCAATGAGCCCGGCTAAAAATGTTTCAATAAAATGACATTTATGACAACCAATAGCCCCAAAGCAAATCATATCTAAAATAGGGAACAAGCATAAACGTCCCAGGGCTCTCACACCACTTTTTGGGAATGGGACCACGGCCACAAAGATTGGGAAAATAGCGAACTTTTGGAAAACTCTGGATAACCATTATACTTTGAAATCATGATTTATTGGGTTTCTGGTCTTTGTTATCAACTATATATATATTTTTTTTTTGAAAACAGAGAAATAAGAATAGCAAGTTTAGTTATTATATATCCAACTATATTTTCTTTAATTTTTCGGAGAAATGACTAATGGGAAAATTGACACTTTTAATTGGGAAAAAAGGTACCTTTTTTGAATTGGGAAATAGGGCCCTTAAACGGGGCCCCAGTTATAGACAATTGAGAGTCCTGCGTCCAATCCCCATGACCTTGGATCAGACTCTCAAGGTCAGTTTAAGTGTCAAATACGAGATTTTTATGTTTATGAGATATTTCAGATTTATCTTGGCAATGCTCTGATTACACAAGACATCTATATCTTCATAGAAAACAAATGCACAGGTAATTGATCTATGATAAAAGTGAGCATAGAACTTATAGCATTTTTCAAACACAAATATTTTAATTAATATAAAACATTGGTAATTAAAAATCTTGAAGTGTGTCCTTTTCATAATATAGGTCATAAAAGATTAGGAAGCAGATAGCCTGGTTCCCTAGGCCTTCCGATTGTGCACTATTGGAGGGCCTCGTGGACCAGGCTCACGAAGCACAATTCTTGCAATTTTCTGGTCCTGTCAACAAGTCCGATAA
Source organism: Saccostrea echinata (assembly GCF_033153115.1). NCBI lineage: Eukaryota > Metazoa > Mollusca > Bivalvia > Ostreida > Ostreidae > Saccostrea > Saccostrea echinata. The sequence goes on along the minus strand of NW_026889806.1, from coordinate 1,998,798 downwards.
AAGTTTAAAGTCAGACTAATTTAGGTTCCATGATCCAGATGATTGCTATATATCAGCAGAGCAATTTTTGTAAAACTGACTGTTTGTGAGTATCACAATTGAACAATGATTTACTAAACACTAATCACAATAAAAATGTAATTCTAAGGCCTAAGAAAACAAGCTCATTGAGGATGTTTGTGTCCTCCACTTATGGAAAAGACCTGACAAGGAGCCTATGGGTCACAATGCTCACCTGAGTAACTATGATCTTGGCTGTTCTTATCAGCAGATTTTTCCCTTTATATTCCTATGTTAAACTTTGACTGCCTATTGTGGCCCCAGGGGTCATGATTTGAACAGATTTGAATCTACACTACCTGAGGATACTTCCATATAAATATGATTAATCATGGCTTTGCTGTTCTTGAGAAGATTTTTAAAGATTTTTTCCTTTAAATTCTAACTTGAACTTTGATCTTCTATTGTGACCTCACCCTACCCCCTGGGCCATGATTTGAACAACTTGAATCTATACTACCAGAAGAAGCTTCCATATAAATACATGTAATACTTTGCTTTGCTGTTCTTACGAAGACAATTTCATTTTTTCCAATATATCCTCATGTAAAACTTTTTTCTACAATTGTGGTCCCATCCTACCCCCATGGGCCATGAATTGAAAAATTTAAATCTACACTATGTAATGAATCTTTCATTTAAAGTGGTTCTAAATCAAGAGATTTTTAAAAGATGCCAATAATTTTTCATTAATTCCTAATTATCTCCCATTGAAAGAGGATGTAGCCCTTCATTTGAACTAACTTGAATCCCCTTTACAAAGTGATAGTCTGTGCCAAGTTTGGTTCAAACTGGCTCAGTGGTTGTGGAGGAGGAGAAGAAACTGTGAAAAGTTTACGACACAATGATCACAGACAAATTTCGATCATAAAACCTCACTTGAGCTTCTTCTCAGGTGAGCTAAAAAGTAGATAGTTAGAAAGGATTTTTTTTATTTTATTTTTTACTTGAAGGTATATCTTTGAAATAAAATTTTTAAAAACAGCTTGAAGCTCTCTTCTCCTGGCTAATAAATCTATCTGACAGCTCTAATAACACGTATTTACTATCATTCCAATAACAGGGTGTCACTTGGTTGGGCTTGCTTAAGTTTCATATGTTGATCACTTTATTACTCATCGTTTGGCTGTTTGATTTCAATGAACTGAATTCTACTCTGCATATGAAATGGAGAACCTACAATATCACAGTCAGCACTGACCAATAGTACTGAATGTCTGTTTATAAGTCAGTATGTAGTGGAAAAAAAAGTGGTCATTTAAAATAATCTCCTGAATATGTTAGATATTTTTAATACAAAGAAGAGACCTTCTAAAGATTTGAATATGCTATTTCAATACTTTTGATTCACACAACAAAGCACTAGAGTTTCTTAAACTTGAACTTTCTTGAAAGATAGGAGACATCAACTAAAAATGCATCAGATAATGCTTTCTTTACCTTTCGCTTGCCTATATACCAGTATAAGTGAAGCTTTACTAGTTTTCATTTTGTAAATTTCCTTATATTATCTTTACCTGCAAACATAACACTTACAATTATTAGGAAAGAAAAACAGGCTTTGACTGACCATGTGTTGCTGTCGTCTATGTAATAATTATTCAACGTGTTAGATTTGATTGGTCAATACTCTTGGTGGTATTTGAAGATTCTGTGTTTAATATGCAAAACAGTATGTATTCTACTGGAACCAAATGACCAATGATGAGAAATATGGAAATCAACGTGTGAAAGTTTTGCAGGCTTGATTAGGCTGACTCGCTGTTATTGGAATGATAGTGAGTGACCTTACTACCTATAAACCGTTTCGTTTGCAATTTCAGGATTTTAAAACAACAAAATATTTGAGCAGTGCATAAAATTAGGATCAGCTGGGTAATTAAAACATATTTTTTCTCAAGTCTAAATGATAACGAGTGAATATCACTTGATTTGAACAAAAAATTTTAAATTCAATTGAATTACAATATAGTACAAGTGAATTCAGATCCGCCACAGTTCTATCAAAACATAATAGACATTTTGGAGAGATGAACTCTATGTAATTATCAAACATGTCAAATTTTAAAAACAAGCACATCACTTTCAAAACACTTGAACTTAACCAACCTGGACAAAATTTTCTTGTACTCTGCCTGTGTTAAGTGACTTTTGCTGATGGCCCTTTTACACTGCCCACTTAGTGCCTTAAAGCACCTGTTCTTAGATTTGTTATGGTCAGGGTTATCCCAGTTAGGTAGGTCATGCACGAACTCCCAGGCTTTCAGTATATAGTCTATCAATGCTCGCCACGACTCCAATACCTCAAGCTGTCTTCCTTGATCAATGCATGATTTCTAAAATAACAGGGACAATGCAGAATTCACAAATTTGTATGCTAAAAAAAAATAATAAATGAAAAATGCACACGATAACCCTGTCTGAAAAACATTTTATCGCAGAATCATGATATTCATAATCATGATATACCTTCCCCTGGAGATAGATGCACATCAAGATCATTGTGTAATCGTAACAACAATGTGACCACAAATAGCTGAATAATGCCTTTCAATTGTCTGTCGATTAGAACTTGCCATATAAAACATGCAGTAAACCCAAAATGTCCCCGATAATAGCACTGAAACTGAAAGCAATGGAAGTGATGATTTCTTACAATGGAAAATGTAGAGGCGTCCCGGGATTACACGGAAAGTCTAGAGAGAACAAGTTTGGCTCGGTTTCTAACCTCTCTAGACTCTACAAGTAATTCCTGGACGCCTCTACATTTTCCATAGTAAGAAATCATCACTTCTATTGCTTTCAATTTCAGTATCCAGGACGTTTTGGGTTTACTGCATATTTTATACAGCAAGTTCAAATCAGCACACAATTGAAGGATGTTATTCAATCATTTTTCATTCTTACAAGACACCGGTAGGAAAAGTGTAGATATAGATTAAAATCAAGTGTTAACTGAGGCACCCCCTGAAATCCAAGATGGCAACTGTCATACCTTCACTCTTTTTATACAGTTACATGATATTTTTAGAAAGTGTATTTTCAGTGATTTTTTTTAAATTTTTATTTTAACGAATGTATTCACACAAAAGCAGAAAAACACATAATACACAAAATACACACTCCTGAAACCAAGCGCCTATGTCCCCCCCCCCCCCCCCCCCGCATCAACCCTCAAAATTGGATGATTCTAATCCTCCAAGTTCTCCATACGTGGTGCTATTTTTAGCACTGGAGTACATGGAAAAGTAAACAGTAGAGGAAAATTGGCGAAAAATGCAGTGTAGAAATGTTCAGAAAGAACAGGACAGAGAAGGCAATATTATAGTTATGTCAAATTATGTCCCTAGATATTTCCAAGTTTTGATACTTGTACCATCAGTAAGTTTTCAAAGATCATGCAGTTAATTAAAAGCTCAGGCAATGAGATATTGGTGTTGGTTCATGTGTTCTTTTGTGTGTCTGTAAACTTTTTTTCCTTCAAAATACTACTCCTTCATATTAGTTTTGGTCCTATTTAAATAAAACTTGTCATGCAACAGACAAGATCAATTTTATACATTAGTTTTTGAATAAAATTTGATGAACATTGTTACAAAGGCTATTACAATGTATATTGAAAATAAAATATATGCAATTCTTTGAAACGCTCTTACAGTTTTAATCCAATTTTGGTAAGGCCAAATAAAAAAATATGTGTGGTTCCGGTTACCCGACTGTCCCTATTTTATACCCCCGACCCTAAACTTTTTTTTGGCAATTTTCATATTTTTTCCAGAATTTTCCCCAACTTCCATCAATGGCTCCGGTTTAAGTTTTAGTTTCAGCAATGACGGCCCCCTTGCACAACATAGTGCAAGTGTTTATTAGTGTTAAATCCAAAGCAAGCTAGCATGTAGATGTCCCCTACTAATATTGACTAGTATATTATCACACCACATCTAAATGTCATTTGCAAAGTAGTGATAAGTATTTTTTAAAAATCCCTACCTACCTACCCTAATTTTTTTGGAGGTGTAACCGGTACCACACATATTTTTTTGTTTGGCCTAAATTTGGTACTTTTGGAAGGTAAGATACATAATCCTTTTTATTGTTTTATTTTTTTTCATTTTATTTACATTTTTATTTGGGGAGAGGGGGGGGGGGGGAGGAGGGGTTATTTCAATTTTTTTGTTTTGCAGTTGTTAAGTTTTGTGAAATCAATCATTGATTAATGATGCTTAGAGAGTCCAAGTGTGAGATGGTCAAGAAACTGCAGAAAGCCAATATGGTAAAAACCACAATATATCTCATCAAATACAGGCATACAAAACTCCTTGAATTATTCAATTTTATTGAGATAATGAAATTTGACTTAAAAAATACTTGTAAAATACTTACAACAAAGCTATCCAAATGGGTTTTGACACGTCTGTAACAGAATGCATCCCTTCCTGAGCCCCACCTGGAGTATGGAAATGACTTGTAGATGTTGCCTTTGAAGAGCTCTAAATTTTCCAGCAAACTGCCAATATCTGGACTAGGGACTGCTATTTCCTACATCAAACATTCATACTTAATAATACCGGTGTTTTACCAGAACACTTTCATACACATGTATGTAATGCAGCATACTCCATCTAAAATACATGCTGTACATCGTTCATAGAGATACATGTGCAATTAACTTAAGTGATGCAGGGTTTGACACTAAGGCACGTCCGACCGACCCAGTCTAGTAGATGAGTGGTTCGGTCGTGTAAAATGTACGTGAACTAGACTGATTGGTCGTGTTAATAAAATTACTGTTAAAACCCATTTCAGTCTTTCAAATAAATATTCCAAAAACTTTTAAAGGATTTTTCTTAATTTTTCCGATTGTAAACACAGCTATTGCTCTGTAAAGAAAAAAAATCCCTGTATGACACAATTGCTATTTTTAGCCATGGCTGTAATAGACAAGCAGCGGTAGAAACTAGCGTCGTTCAGTATGAATATGGTATAAATAGTTCCTGAAAAAATATATTCTGCAATTAATTTATTAATATTTAGGATAAAAAAATTATAAAGTTCGTTGAATGATCTTTAAAGCTCACAATACTCGCATATCTTGATGAACCAGACACAATTGGCTAGTTTGAAACAATTTCAAAATAACCTTGTTAAAATTAGCGATTTAAAAAAAATTGCAGGTTTGGTCAGGGTTAGTGATTTTACTGTCAGGGCTAGTAAAAATTATGAAGTAGCCTGACTGGTCTAGTACTCATAAAAGTTACTGTCAAACCCTGAGATGAATTAAATTTTTGAGTATTCATGAGGAGATGAACTACGACGCTTCATGCCGGAATATTTCATGAAGCACGTTAGCGCTTCATGATAAATACAGGTAACTCTTGATGGCTCGAACTTCGATCTCTCGAAGTTCTTGATCGCTCGAAGTGAGTCTCTGGTCCCAAATTTTTCCCCTATATAACTAACAAAATTTACTCTTGATTTCTCGAACTCTTGATCGCTTGAAATCCTTGATCCCTCGAAGTCAAAATGCGGTCCTGTTATGCATATTCTATTGGAATTTACCCTCGATACCTCGAAGTGGCTATGTGTATACAAGGTATATAATTAGCACCTTTACCTGGACATTTAAATGGCCCCAGGCAGATGTCGTGGGTCTCGATGAACGAGATGTTTATTCAGGTAACACTTATGCTACGAGGTGTTAATTGGTTTATAATTAATCATATTTAGCCTATATGCTGTTTAAATATTTATCAACAACTGTCTTACGATAATTAAGAGACGCAGTGTATTGAAAAGTTGTAGTCGGTTAAAAGACGAAATACTAATTCAATTTTTATTTCGAGTCAGTGTCAAAGTTAAACGAAATATGAAAAAGCAGAAACAGCCTCAATGTCAGTACAACAAGTATTATTAGACAAATACAGAGTTGCGTTCAATGATCATGTTTGGAATATTCAATGCTATGTACGACACTGTAAAATGTCATTTTTATGTAATGAATGTGTAGTATGATGTCCGTATTACAAAGAATAAATAAATATATATGAAATGACGATATACATTTTTTGCTTTACTCAGTTTAATGAAATATTCATCTAAATTACGAAAAAATATCGTTGTCTTATAAAAACCACATGTAAGAGGTTAGCACTGCATGAAAATCATTACATCCGGTAAGACTAATTTTAAAACCTGTCAACAAACCCAGAAAATTCCGAACTCTTGAAAACTCGAACTCTTGATCTCTCGAATTTTTTCCTCAGTCCCAGGGACTTCGAGGTATCGAGAGTTACCTGTATGCAGGCGTGAAGCGTTGTAGTTCATGTACCTCATGAATTCTCAAAAAATAAATTCATATCTTATATTTACATTATTTTTCTGATGACTTGCCACATTTTTTTGTCATTCAATGATCATTTAAAAATCAAAGGCCTGAAGGGCCACAATGGCGCCGCGCTTAAGAAATGGCAGTGATACTTAAAATTATTGGATCTTCAAGCATGTTTGAATGTGTGCATATGCCTACAGAATCTTAAGAGTTAAATTGTATATCTAAGAGTTCTCCTTGAATTAAGCATTTATGAAATCAAATTCAACTCATGTGGCCCAACTGAAATGCTAGGAAAACAGGTTTGTAACATGTAGAATAAAAGATTGTAGGACTATTAAAGTTGTACTTCATCTTCATAAATTGTAAGATGTTTCATGGTTCCTAAACATACACACAAAATGTCAAATTTACACAACTACTATGTGGTTTTTATTTTTGAATTAATAAATATTTGTAGTTAAGCAATCTGTCCAAATGTGCAGACTAAAGCAAACCTTTAAGATTTTTTCTCTGAAAGTAGTATGTTTTATGCACATCCTTTTTTTTTCACTTGATGGCTACCTTATACCTTTGCCCGTTTTTTTTTTCCAATGCAAACTTATTTATTTAGTTATGAATTAAACTAGAATTATAGTGAAACTTGTCCAATCTTGATGTTGTGTATTCCGAGATCTTTGATGTTGTGTATTCCGAGATCTTGCCTTACATAATGTAAACTTTAATCCCTTTTGCTTAATTCAATTGTTTAAAACGTTGTCTAATCCGGAATGTTGTGTAATCAAGGATTAGACAAGTTTTACTGTAGTAATCATTTTCATTAATCACAACCAGACAAACTTTATATTAATTCAATCATTTTTATCTTTAAAAGACCTCATGCCTTACATAATGTAACTTTTAAGTCCCTTTTGCTTAATTGTTTAAAATGTTGTCCAATCAAGAATGTTGTGTAATCAAGGATTAGCAGACCTGTTTACCCAAATTGTTGTCTCTCAGTATTTTTCATTAGATTTGTCAGTGAGATTTGGCATTTGCCCGTAAGATTTCATCGACTGTACATATATTACTAGAAAACAACTACTAGTACATTTCTGATAACCAAAACATGGTTTAATAACAAAGCAAAAGATCACACACTGCTCTCTTTTGAGTGATTTCTGTCATTTTTTTAAACCACCACATTTTGGCAACTTAAATGTTTGAAAATTTTCTCTTCTTTAGCGATTAAAAAGCGTCAAACTGAGACAGATAACGAAAACTAATTGCTAAAATCCATATGAACAGATTTCCATATTTTTGTTATAGCAAAACGTAAGACGTATTTTGCACTGAAAATCCGTACAAAATCGAAGAGTAAACAGGTCTGGATTAGACAAGTTTTACTGTAGGTATCATTTTCATTTATCACAACCACACAAATTTTATATTAAATCTCTCATTTTTATCTTTAAGAGACCTTCTAAATCAATTCATAACTTTTCTAACAATATACCTGTAAACAAGTAGAAAAGAAATCTAACAAGTGATTTTTTATATTGCATTAATCTTTATTTTAAAGTTGGAAAAGATGTAAACTGCAAGTATAAATGATATAAGCTTGAAAAAATAAAAAGGTATGGGACTAGTTGCTGTAATGTATTGCAATAGTATAATCCTAACTTCTGCATCAGATTCAACAATTTTTGGCACAATTTAGTAAAGAAAATAACATTCAATTTTTAGCTAAGGAAGACAGTTTTGTAAACCTCAACAACATCAAAATATTTTTCTGTATGTATATTCAATGAACTGGATAAGTAAGAATAACTGTAAACATACATGTTTAGCAGTAATCATATTTCAGTTTAGTTCACACAGTTTCTTGTCTGCTAATGAATGTACACACTAATTCATGATTAAAGCTTATACATGTTGTTGAAAGTGTAGTGCACCAATATCAGATGAAGAGGTGAATTTTAAATGTGCTACTTTATGCTCATACATTTACAGTATTTGAATAATGAAATACCCGTAAATCCTTGAAAAGACAGAAACAGTCTAGTAAACCAAGTATAATTATTTACATTGCTTAGAACAAAAAAAATTTGAAAGCACTACAAACACTATAAAAATGTATGGCCATTCAAACAGAAAAAGCATATTAACATGTACATTGTATATCATTTGCCTTACAAGGAAACACAGAACAATCTAAAAACATTTGTGTAAATATGTACAATCACTAAAAGAATTTAAAAGCATTTGTGTAAATATGTACAAAAATAATCTTTCAAGGCCTTCCGATTCCATGTATTTAAGACATAAACAAAAGCACACATACACAGAAAAAAAAAAATATTTACATTAATAAGGCAAAATAACATTACATAAATGGACACAATGAAGAAAGTGTTTACAAGCATTACTGTTAACAGGTATGTATCAATGAGTATAAAATTGTTTTCACAACATGGTACATGTTCAACTGTAAAAAAGAAATCACTTTCAAACTGAAATATCCATCCTCACAACATCAGGGTTGACAAGTGAACATATTGCTGTTGGACTCCTGAGAAATTTCATTCAATATTCTACGGGCTGACTGCAGTGACACCTTTTGGAAAAAAATTTCATCTTCATAATTTTTCTTATCTCTCAATCACATTAACCATTTCAGTGATAACAACTTGTAACATGTGCATTAAAGTATCAACTGCTTACTTTCTGTCTATGTTAACATCAACTGCTGAAAGCCCAACTCTAATGGGTGCTTCTTAATAAGAGAAACAAGCCCAAAGATATCAAATGAAATTAGTAACTTGTTGACACAGAGTGCCCGATGTTTTGAGAATGGGAATTAGCAAAAAATGTAAGGAAATAAAAAAAAATGAAGAGAATACTCCATTACAAATTCAAGTACAGAAACAATATGTAGCATGAAAATTATCAGGGTACATGTATTATTGCAATAATAATGTTAAACCAAAGATATGTGTATGACCATATACAGATACAAATGTCCACTTCATATTTGTAAACATATTTTACTACACATTTCTACACACAAATTCTATTCTCCTTTTTAAAAGTAGGAATATCTAGACAGGAAATAGACCACTGGAAGATGGTTATATTAGGACTAAATACGTAAAAAAAAAAAAAAACAAAACAAAGAAAAAACACATGCAAAAAAACTGTAAATCACAAAACACCTATAAAAAAATCTACATAGAGCATATCTCTTTGGAATTCTTCCACTGTATGATACATACAAAAATGGTGATGAAAAATGAGGAATAAAATGAGAAATTCTTAGGAAATATACGAAGTTGTTTAATTATCCTTGCAGAGTTGAATGATAAATTTTAAAATCTGAGAGAATGTTGTTCCATCAATATGTAATTAAAAAAATCTTTAGTCTTTTTGTACATAACCGGGAACACTAGAATATTGAGCAGATACTGCTTTTATCATTCAAGTGCCCATATATGCTTTCTGATAACATAAAAAACAACAAAGAACTCAAAGTATTTCATAAAAGTAATAAAAACTAGAAAATGTACAAAAAAGAAAGAAAAAACGTACACAAAACCATATAAGCAAAATTTAGTTCTCCATTAATGATACTCCAATGAAGTTATCACTGTGTTCAGGCAGTGTTTTTTGTTTCTCATATTTACAACTGTATCATGTCACATACAAAATGCTAAAAGTAATCCGAGTCTTATCAGAAAGAGAAAATCAAACAACAAATGGTACTTGCTGAAATTATTTTTCACAACAATTTTCTTGCAATTATACCCATATGACATACACTGATGTCTTAAAAAGTTGACAAAATCTACTTTATAAAAAGTCTGAAGTGCAAGCATTTACAGTTTCAAATTGTCAGCTTGAATGTTGTGTCGAATTTTACATGGTGATTTCAATAATTTCATTCTCTCTTGTGGTGATTTTTGCTGTCATGGGGAGTTTGCGCAGGAGGGAAGGTTCTACTTCCTGAAGTTCACATCTCAGGTTATGTGCTAGAGCTTCCCTGCTAATTGTGAATTCTTGGTATTCGCCATTGGCATCATCAGATGTAAGGGATGCAAAACTGTCGTCAACCCATTCGAAGGCAATAAAGGTAACAGTTTGGGAAATTTCTGGGGTTTCAACTTCCTGTAAAATATATCAAAAATATGGTTTTGCAAAAATTTTATTCACTTAATGTTTTAGGAAATGGCTGAGATAACAGTGTATATAAAACATATGCAATGCACAACACATTTTTGAAGGTAACATAATGTAATTGCTTGTCCATACCTCCATTTTGCTCCTAGATGTAGTTGATAGGGACTTTTCCTCATTATAAAACTGCACCACTGCATTGGTGATCTCCAGATGAGATCCAACAGTTGTTTTCACTTTGGCCATGTCTCTCCATAGAGAAATTCTGCAAGTGCCAGTTGCATCTCTCAACTTGATACTTCTTACAGTTGTCTCCTCTCCATTTACTTTTACAGTTCTGTCCATTTCCTCCTATACAAAAAATTCATTCTTATTTCTGTGAATTTGTTTTGCTTTTAACTATCCAAAAAATTTCTGTATACATTGAAAATTGACGCAATTGCTTTTGCAATAGAGGTTAAAGGCTTGTTTAAAACAGAATGTAGACCAAGAATTTGCAGAATACTTACCGACACAACCTGACCTCTAATGGTCAATACTGTCTTCACTGGTGAGGTGTGGACAGCTTTGATATCCACCATTTCAGCTGGTGGAGGACAAGCCATTTCAAGGGCCTCTTTTCTCAAGCTCTCACTGACAGCAACAGGCCCTGTCTTCAAAATCTTGCTACGATTTGTCAAAACAATTGACCTCACTGCATCTTTCTTGATTATGCTATTCAGCAACATCACAGTGCAACCAACTTTAAAGGTGTCCATTTTGCTTACATCATAGAGGACACCCCTTACAGCCATTGAGGAGTCAGCCAGGCCAATTGTCACAGACTGCCTCTGCTCTCCACTGGCATTTCTATACTTTTTCACTTCTCCAACTCCACACACTACAGCCTTGATGGCTGTTGTGTATGGCAAACTTGCACAAGTAACACCATCAAATACTTCCTTCAGCGATTTCATCTGAAATAAATGAATTGTAGAATCTTATATTGAAGGAAATCACCTCCAGCAATGAGTTTCATAAGTATCATTAATTGAGCAAAAAAATTTATCCACAACTGATTATGATTTCTGATATTACAAACATTTTAGTTCTTCAACGCAATGAAGATCGGCTTGTGATCCGAATAGTACGACTCTAGAACGCCACATGAATAGACAAAACTTGTGTCTACATTAGTATAAACCTGATCCAGAATTGTGTCATAGTTTGTAGTGGAGTTTTTAATTAGCTGAATGAAGGAATACTCAGTTCTTAAAAATGAGGGCAATCTTTCAATTTCCCTGTAGTCTAAATTAAAGTCTCCCATAATTATATGAGGTTTAGTTAAATCAAACTCGTTATGTAAATGAGCAAAAAATTTTTTAAACAGAGAAAATGATGAGATCTTTGGGGAACAATATACAAAGCAAACATTGACAAGTAAATGTTTAAGGGAAACATATCCATGAGTAAATTCTATATTGAATGTATTGTCACCTTGAAATTGATTTGGGATAAGTTTAGAATACATAACTGTTCCATGATATGGACTTTCAATACAACAAGTGTCATCATTTCGTGTCATTTCAAACCCCCCCAATTCAAAATCCTTGGACTCATCTCTTGAACAAAGACGTGACTCTGCAAAGGCCAATATGTCTGCAGAGAGAATATTCATTTCTTCCTTTACATCTGACAAATGTTTTTTCAAAGATCTACAATTATGAAATATTATTTTAAACACATTTTCAGGGAAATTGTATAAAAGTGGAACAGAGATGATAATTTGAGCTGTTGTTCTTAATCTATTCATTTCTTCCACCACAGCATCAGAAACTTTAATGTGGTTTTCATCAAATTTTAGTAAAAAAACGGATGACAGTTTCTGAACACGACTTAGAGCAACATAATACATATGGTCCATTTTTTTGCTTCCAAAACCTATTACAGCATTTTTTAAAGTACTCCCTTGGGCTTTATGAACAGTTTTTGCTGCTGCAAGAATGAGTGGGAACTGGCGACGGGTTATACAAAATGATTTGTAATAATTGAAGTTGAACTTTCTGGTAATTTCTAAAATTTGAGTCCATGATGACTGGATTGTTCTATTATACAAATGTTTAAACTGTGTTCTGCATTTTTTGCCAATGTCATTTAAGAAAAATTCAACCCATACAATACTGCATCTTTTTGATTCGAGTACACGAAAGTCTAATTTTTTTATTGTACAAGGTGTGCCATTTGTCAACCCATCAGCAACATCAATGTTAACACAAATTTCTGCAGGTAGTTCCTCACCTAAACACAGATGCTTCATTAATCCTTTTGTTTTTGTTGCATCCTCTGGAAGTTTTGATAAAATCTTTTCATGTAAAGAATTTGGTGAATCTCCAGATACTGAGTCAATAGCTTCAACCACTGTTTTTTTACATGCTTCTATGTCATCAAAAACATTTCTATTGTAATTTTCAACATCACACCTGCGTGTGAATAAATGTGGCATAATTTTTGTAAAACAGGTTTCCTCCTCATGAACTTGCTGTTTCAGATTACGAATGTCTTCTTCTGTATGGTTTCCTTCTCTAAGTCTATTCAGTATTTGAGCAAATCTTAAATCATCCTTTTGCCTCATGATCTGATCAAGTTCATAGAACTGAAAGAGATCAACCCAAACACTTGAAGCTAGTGTGGCAACACGGTCTTGGTTAATGCTTGCTGTGAAAATCCATTGGTCCATTACTGGTTTCAACTGATACAGATCTCCAAATGCAATTACAGAAATGCCCCCAAATGGTTTCAGAATACCCATTATCTCTTGTAGACGTAGGTTTATAAAACTGAACATTTTTCTCCCTACCATTGATATTTCATCTATAAATACAATTTTTAGAGATTTAAATCTAGTTCGATAAGTACTAAGCTGTTGCATGTCCAAAGGTTTATAATGGAATCCTTGATCTGCAGGAATATTGAAAGCTGAATGAATAGTGCATCCTCTAACATTAAAGGCAGCTTTACCAGTTGGGGCACATATCAAAACTTTAACTTCATCTGGATTTTCTCCAGGTTTGTGAGAAAAATATTTTAAGAGTGCTTGATGAAGGGCTTTTAATAAGACACTCTTGCCAACGCCTGCACCCCCACTCAGAAAGTGATAAATAGGATCATTTTTGGTTTTCATCCAATTAAGTACATGGTAAAAAAACTCTTTTTGCTTTACATTTAATTTTTGTACCAAATTTCTGTATTCATCATCAGTCATTTCCGCAGTGATTTCTTCTTCTGTTTGTATTTGCTTTCTACCAATATTTAAATCTAATGCAAGGTCATAGTCATTATTAGTTGAAGAGCCAGGATTAAAGCAGCCATAATCTTTGGACAAATTTGATCCTTCATTAGTATCCTGAACATTCTGATGTTGTGATTCTGTTATGCAGAACTCTTCTTCTGATGCTAAAATTTCAGCTTCAATAATTGACATATTAGCAGCTTGGTCACAGACATAACTTTTCCTTTTGTCTTCAATACTAGTTTGATAATCAGTATACCTTGCTTCGTATGTTGTGTAACCATCCAAAATATCTGTATATTTACGCCATGGCAAATACAGCATAAGTTGCTCTCGATAGAAATTCTCCTTATCATTATCTTTATTAAATCCCACAGAATAAATTACTTTTGCTACACTTCTTCTAACCATGACTGAACCATCTTTGAAAATATGTTCTTCAGCAAAATCATTTTCTTCTGATGTTTCAAGATCATCCTCAGTATCTAATTCATAGCTGGTCTCTGGCAATTCTTCACTCTCAGTTATAGTATTTGCCAATGGTGGACTTGATTTTTCATTTCCTTGTTTGGAAAATTGGATATTAAATAAAGCAATAAAATCTGCCAAACAATATCTATTCATTGAATAAGGTCTTCTTTGATAACGCTTAATACTGCTATCTGACTCTATTGAAGTTGAGGTTTTAGGCAATTCTTTAAGGACAGACATAGGCTTCATTAGAACAACTCTTTCATTTTCATTATTTGTGTCAACAAAAACTACCTGTCTGGATGATCTCCTTAAAGGCATCTGAAGCACTAAATAACAAGCCTCCTGTGCCCCTACTTCCACATGAGACAAAAATGTATTCCCTATTTTGCGCACTTGTTGTCTAACATCAGAATCAGTGTTTCTGGCCTCCTTACAAGCATTGCTTAACAAACTAGACATGCCTTTCTGTCCCTTTGATATGTATGAAACGATATAGGCTGCGCATGCATAGGGGTCAAGTATATACTGTATATCCATATTAGCTTTCCAACATTTTATTAACACATCACTGTAGTTGTTTATTCTTACTTCAGAAATTTCACGTTTTAAGAATACCTTTCTTTGACCTTTCTTTACATTTGATCTTAAAGCTAAAATGTAATCATTGTATGACAAATTCATGGAACTCAAAAACTGCTCAAATGTTAATTCAATACAGTCCCCCGATTTTATTTTATCCAACTCTGTTGCTATCTTTTCAAAATTTTTTCTTGCCTTACTTACATCATCAACTTCTTCGTCGAAACCTTTCAATATTACAGTTTTATCCAAAGGAGGAAGGGGGAATCCAAAACGACAAATGGATTTACCTTTTTTCCTGCATGTACGTGCATGTCGATGGGTCTGATAATTTACTAACTCTGTTATATGTGGGTTTTTCTTACAGGAGACATACTTATCTATAAAAGATACAATTTCTTCATCAGTACTAGAAACCACAGATGGGGCAGCATCAATCCAAAATAAAATATGGACATGAGGAGAACCTCTTTGCTGGAATTCAACACGAATGAAAAAGTCTTTTATTTTTCCAATTGGTGAGCTTTCATGCATTAACACATTGTTTAAAAACATTTGAAAACGATAATCAAAATACCTAGCACATGTTACTGGATCAGCCTTAATAAGATCATTCTTTTGAGACCAAGTCATATCAGCAATATCGGAGTCTGATAAATTCTTATTCTCAAGTTTTCCCAATACACGTAACAAGGGTTTCCATTTAGTTTCTGCAGCAGAAAATGAGCAAAACCATGTTGGGATTCCAAGTTGCCTTATCATGGCAAATATATCTTTTTTGGTTCTTTCCCAGTATGGAGGCGATCCACGTAAAGTACGCAATACTCTGTAACCTTCATCATGTTTAATAATTTTCTCAACTGAACTTTCAGACAGTACTTCGTTAGCTGTTAATTTTTTATCCTTTAATTTACATTTTCTAACTGCTAGTGAAACCTTGTCTGATATTTGTTTTATTTGTAACTTTTTCAATTTAAAAAAAATGTTTGACACATTTTTTGCAACTCTTCTGTCTATATTTCTTAGTTCCCACTTGCAGATAGTGCTATAGTGTACAGGTGTTAACCTTGTATTGTTATTTTTTCTTGTCTGACCACAATAAATAGCTGGAAATGAAAGAAATTCTGCATTCACATCTTGAAACATGCTTAATGGAGTGTTACCCTCTGCTGGAGCTACATTTATAATTCTGTTAAATTCTCTATAATCTGCTGGTTGCATTACTGTGTCAAAATTTCCAGATGGTTTTAAAACTGACCCATCATCTTCAGACCACCTTTCACTATCATGATCACTGCATACATGCTCATTTTCCAAAATATCATTAATTATTTCATCTTCCCTTACCATATTTTCTCTGTTTATTTCATTCCAATCAGAATTTAAAGATATCCCTTCATTTTGAAATAGCCTGCTTTTATTCACTAGCCATTTAGCTGCTGACAAAATTTTTTCAGGTCTTACTTGCTCAAATACTATATGGCTTTTAAAATTTATGCTTCTTTTTAATTTCAAAGGAATTGTTTCACAAGAATCCATATTTCTTGGTAGAAGTTTGACAGTTTTATTGACATCTGCTGGAACATTAACTACATTACCACAAACAGCAAGCTGACCACCACGAGGCAATTCTTTTATCTGCATAAATGGAATACGGGGTGAAATAAGTCTTTCTTCTAATTTTGTTAAACCTTGCAATTCTGCTGGAATTTCAGGAAAACAAAAACCATTGCCAATAGAGCAAGGTGGTATTTTTCCATCTTTTAGATATTTTTTACATTGTCTACAAATCCATTCTTTGTTGTCCACACTTTTGAAATTAGTTAAACATTCTTTGTTGAAACTATTTGAAAGCTTTAATTCATCTACAGAATGTTTAAAAAATATCTGACTGCAACTAACACAAACATACTCCGGGCCAACTGATACAAGTGTGTGGAATTTTGAAATAATATCAACTTTCTCATTACAACTCGTTTTAGAAGGTGGCAATGTACATTCAACGACATTTTTTACCTTTCTTTTCCTTTTTCTTCCACGAGCTACAGTGTTCTCTTCTGAATAGTTTGAGAGGAAGGGCAAGTCAATGAGCTCTATATCTGAACTTTTACTTGTAGGGTTTACAGTTATGCATCTGTTTCCATAACTTAAATCTTCCAAACAAACACTGTTAGGTATTTGACAAACATGTGTATCAGAAGCTTTGTACTGATACCTGACAGTCGTTTCTTTAATTTTATTTATTTTAATTACATGCATGTCATATTGTTCAATTTTTTCAGCTGCATTAAAAACACTTCTCAAATGCTCACACAACTCTTTCAATGTTTTCTTTTGAATAATAATACTTTTCCCCTCCGCAAAGGAGAGACCATTTGCATTTCTAGCATGAGAATCAAAAATTATAAATGAATCTTTTTCTCTTGAAATGGCTATGGCAGATTCCTTACAAATAAAAATGCAGCAATTGCCTTCCCCTGATAGACCCATAGCTATAGCAACTTCAAGCTTTACTAATGGATATAATCCAGTATAGGATTCTTGAATACCACCACTATATGTATTTTTAACTTTCCACGTGTAAAAGTTATCTTTTATCTTGATAAATGGTGGCAAATCTTTTGGTTCAAGATAAGTATGTGAACTTCTTAACGATAATTTAGAAAACTGAAAAACAAAGTCACCTTCAAGTAAAATTTGGTCCAAATCAACACTAGTCCATTCACTGTTCTGAAATGGTTTCATGAAAATTCTAACGAGAAAAACAATACAACAAGACACACATTGTCTTCCACGAGAATTTAAACTGAATATATCATTTCCTTGGTGAAAATTTCCCTGAATTGGGAATTTGCTTTTAGAATTATCTGTGATAGGTCCAGGATTGGCTTCAACATCCCCACACATTAACAACAACATTGAGACACAAAAACATAATCTAAAAAACTTTAAAACTGTCCATAACATTTTGTGTCCATTGTTAAGGTAAGCATTTTGATTTCCCCATAAAACACCTGATTTGGGCGATGGGTTAAAACTGCCTATTCTCCTTCGCCATAACTCAACATCAATTCCCATTTTAAACACAGAGTGACCTACATGCACAAAAAATGTAATTGCACTATCTTCAAGAACCTGAATATTCTACTGGGAATTTATGTTTCAGTCATGAAATAGAGGCCTAGCTATAGTAACATTAGCTCCAGTTAAATATATTGTTCTTAGTCAAGCAGAAAAAAATTATTCTTCAGTACATATTTCAAATCATCTCCAAGTGTATCTAATACTGTGAAATGCTTCTCTAGAAATGTAAAAAAGTGCTCCAAGAAATGTTGCTCTAGCTGAAAATATCTTTAATCTCTAGATTTTTCCCCTGTTCTACTCCAGTAATTTTTTTTTTCAAATAATCTCCAAGTTTAGATATACATACATTGAAACAAAATGATATGAAAATATAAAGAAAGAAAGCATAAATATAGACTTTGTAATAAGCGTTTCAGCTCCAAGAAATGTTTCTATAGTTTCCTTGTTCTTTTCCCAAATAATCTCCAAGTTATTTAATAATTCATTACGTAAATATCCATATAAAACGATATAAAAATGAAATGAAAGTATAAATTAAAACTTGATCTTGCAATTTTATAACCGTATTTACCTCATAAATATGCATAAATCTTTTCAGCTCTAGTGCCCATGTTTACAAACATGAACACGTGCAACTTCGGATATGCCGATCTCCAAGCGTTTAATAACTGAACAATTACTTACACATGTATAAACAATGCCTTTGTCTCTTTAATAAAGTTACACAAAGAATATCTTTTAAAAGTATTAAGAAATGCCTTTGCCGTACGGCGCAAATCTCTTATGAATACACTTTGATTTGCAATCGAAAACTACTTAAGTCATCAAAATAAGGGCATAATACGACATTGAAACAAAAAATGTAAAAAGATATTACGTATCAACCAACTACATACCCTTTCTATCTTCAAATTCCCGTTCAAAATCTTCTTCACTTCTAATATGCTGCTTTTCAATATGTCGACCCACGCTATCTTTCCAGACACCCCGTCTATTTCCAGACAGTCACGTGACCTCATGTAAACATTGAGCATAAAATAATCACAAGAATTTCAGACGGTTTAAGCAAAGTTCGGTTGAAATTTATCTTCAGGTGAATCAAACGAGTTTTTGAAATAAAATTTAAAATTTTCAGTATCAGAATTTGTCTTCAAATAGATTAAACACAACAAAATGCATATATATATTCCTACGCCATAGGCCAGCATACTCCGCCTATTTCCAGACAATCACGTGACTCACGTAAACATTGCGTATACATTGATCACAGGAATTGTAAAAGTTAAACCAATGTACAGTTGAATTTACTTCCAAGTAAATAATAAACGATTTCAAAACAAAATTAATGACTTCCATAATCAGGGTTTGCTTTTAAATAGAATAAACGCAACAAAATGACATGTATATTCCTACGCCAGAAGCCTGAAGGCCTTGGTTCGAGTACTATATTATTTGGCGCATGAAGAACACGGTGAGCAGTCAGAGATTTTCCTCATAGCTAGATGATCGTCGAGCTAAAGCTCGACGCCATAAAAAAAAAAAAGAGTTTGCACTATTTTTTGACTTCAGTCACATCACAATGGAAATATTCTTACTCATCCCACGGCAGTTCATGATAACATGAACTTTTTCTAATTTGCAAAGAATCTTAAGGAAAAATATTTAGAAATGTAAATATATGACTATTCACCTATATTATTGTTTTATGAAAAAACAAGAGGCCCATGAGCCACAATGCTCACCTGAGTAACTATGGCCCTTCTTGTTCTTCATCAGCAGATTCTTTTTCCTATATATTCCTATGAAAAATTTTGATTTCCCATTGTAGCCCCTCCCCTCCCCTAGGGGTCGTGATTTGAACAAATTTGAATCTACACTATCTGACAATGCTTCCATATAAATATGATTGATTATGGCTTTGCTGTTCTTGAGATGAAGATTCTTAAAGATTTTTCCTATTTATTCCAAAGTAAAACTTTGATTGCCCATTGTGGTACCACATCCCAACCCCTGGGGTAATGATTTGAACAAACTTGAATCTACACTACCTATAAATGCTTCCATATAAATATGACTGATCATGGCATTGCTGTTCTTGAGATGAAGATTTTTCCTATGCATTCCTGTGTAAAACTTTGATTGCCCATTGTGGCCCCACCCTACCCTAGGGCTGTATCAATATATCAATATTCAAGAATATATGGTATCTACATTCAAGAATATAAGGTATCGAAAAAATGACTTCCAATATATGTCGAGCAAGTAGTTTTTTCATATAAATCTGTGATAAAATTGGAAATTTCAACCACCAAAGTTTGTATTTAACTGTTTTGAATTAAAATTGATCAATAATGATATAATCATTAAGGAGGTAGCACATTTTGGATAATTATTACAAAATACACTGACACCTTTATTTAACATGTTGATTTTACAGTCGTTAAAAGTTTTAATTTGAAGTGTAATTTGTTTTTAATGTGAAGTGTAATTTGTAATATATACATTTGTGGTATCTCGCTATTATATAAACATGCAGAGGGCAAATATCTTCATACCTGTATGAAGTTTTTTGAAGGTCATAGGTCATTACGTGACCTAATCACACAGCGCAGTAATATCTATACATAAAAAGACTTACTCCATTTAGCAATATAGCATGTTTTTCATGCATAAAAATGTACAAAATATGCAAGTAAAATAATAATCATTTTATTTACAATTTAAACGAGTATTTAATACAGTTCTTGATCGATTTTATAAAGAGAATAGAAAACTACGCGTTAGAAGTTTCATGTCTGAGCTGCATATCTCAACGTTTACCCTTACTTTTCTCGCAGACCTCTGAATGCTATAAATTTCTTTTTCAATAAACTTTACTTACAATAAATTTGAAAATCTGTTGAAAAATATCAATGTAATGCAATCACGCCACAAACAGCTGACAAACACTGCACTTTGGAAGGCACACCTCCATCATCGAGATTGTTGTGATGTCTTAACAATGTAAGCTGTCGTGTCTCCATATCAACATCATAAATTAATCAATATGCCTTACTGAAATCGTAGATTTTATGTTTTTGATCAAATTTTGTACTTGATTTCAAGTTATCTGGTCCAGACAAGTGTCTCCATCCATCCCTTTCCGACCAAAATTCCTCCAACTTTTTATTACCAAACATCGGACGTGTTTCTTGTGTTTTTTAACATCGAATATGGGTTCTCATGAATACAAAAATTCCCAGACACCAATATGCTCAGTATAATTGATCATAAGTAGCCTTTCACAGAATATTCCCTTCAAAACAGAATCATTTGCCAGATGAATTTGAAGCGTAACCGCTTTTCAAGCCGATTTACACCTAGCATAATTTGTCAAAATCTACGACGTGCGGTTAGTGCAATATTTATATTCGATTACATTCAATTGTCCGTCTCAAATGTATATATAAGTAATAAATAACAAGTTTAAAAACTTCAATGGGAATTGAAGTGGGTCGATACGTGATCAAATCTTCTGAGAAGGCCTTCGGCCTTCACAGGATTTGATCACGTGACCAACCCACTTCAATTCCCATTGAAGTTTTTAAACTTGTTATTTATTTCTTAAATGACAGTGAGACGAGAACTTTGAAATGAGTTGTAAAACAATTGTTTTTTTTTGTTGTTTTTTTTTTATAAAATCCATGCATTAAATGATTTTTAAGGCTTTTTTGATAGACTTGTTAAAGAATCCAATATATCGCATTATAAAATATCGTATTGTATCATATCGAAATTTTTTGCTCAATACACAGCCCTACCATACCCATGGGGATCATGATTTGAACAAACTTGAATATACAATTTCTGACAATGTTTCCATATAACTATTCATGGCTTTGCTGTTCTTGAGATGAAGATTTTTTAAAAAGATTTTTCCTATATACATCCATGTAAAACTTTTACCCATAGTGGCCCCTAGGGCTGTGTATTGAGCAAAAAATACTCTACAAAGAGCAAGGGCCACTTAGGGCCTTTTTTGGCCCTGTAAATTTCTGAAAAATTAAAACTGCATAGTTTTAGTCGACAAGGCAATAAATATCACTTGAACACTTGGTGACTGAATTTCTACTAAAAATGACGTAAATTTCTTGATAGTCAATGCATTATGACGTCATGAATTGCGTCATTATTCATATATCCCGAATATTTCTTCAAAAATGGCCAAAATATGATGCTATTTTTCAATATTTCGTATGCAGCACAACCTCCGATCCAAAATGTGCAAATATATTACGAAAGAACTGCTTATTAAGATTATAAAAAATATTTTAATTTTTGGATCGAGGGGTGTGCTCATATTTTAATTCTTTGTTGAAGGTTCTCAAATTCACCTGCTTTCTGCAAAATTTAAGAACATTGCAATTTCACACAACCTGTTTTCGAGTACCTGGACTCTTTAGAGGAAACTTTTATATACAAACTGAAAGCCCCAAGTCTCTACTTTATATTGATGTTGAGAAAGGGATATAATGTGTTAGTGGATAAATTAGTTTATCTACAGGGCCATTTTATGCATAAATTGAACCTAGCTCTTTCACTTCAAATTCAAACTTTAAATGACTGTAAAACAACATGTTAAAATAAAGTTGTCTATGTATTTTGTAATAGTTATCTAAGACTGATTATCTCCTTAATGATTATATTATTATTGATCAATTTTAATTCAAAACAGTGAAAATATAACCTTTGGTGATTGAAATTCCCAACTTTTTCACTGAATTATGAGAAAATCTGCCTGTCCGATACATACTGGAAGTTATTTGTTCGATACAATACATTCTTATATATCGATATGTATCGATATATCGATATATTGATACAGCCCTAGTGGCCCCACCCTACCACCACGGGTCACGATTTGAACAAATTTTGAATGTACACTATGTCAGGAGGCTTTCATATGTTTCATCTTTTCTGGCCCAGTGGTTCTTGAGAAGACTTTTAAATGACCCAATTTTTATTAATTATTATCCCCCCTTGGAAAGAATGTGGCCCTTCATTTGAACAAACTTCAATCCGAATTACCCAAGAATACTCTGTGCCAAGTTTAGTTAATATTGGTCCAGCTGTTCTGAAGAAGATGAAATTGTACAAAGTGTACAATGACAACAACAGCCAATTTTGATCAGAAAAGCTCACTTGAGCCTTCAGCTCAGGTGAACTAAACAAAACCAGTGGAAATAAGGCTGCTTAGGCCAAATAAAAAAATATGTGTGGTTCCGGTTACCCGACCTTCCCTATTTTATACCCCCGACCCTAAACTTTTTTTTGGCAATTTTCATATTTTTTCCGGAATTTCCCCCAATTTCAATCAATGGCTCCAGTTTAAATTTTAGTTTCAGCAATGACGGCCTCTTTGCAAAACATAGTGCAAGTGTTTAATAGTGTTAAATCCAAAGCAAGCTGGCATGTAGGTGTCCCCTACCAATACTGACTAGTATATTATCACACCACATCTAAATGCCATTTGCAAAGAAGTGATAGGTATTATTTAGAAAAAATGAAGAAAATCATTTTGTTAAAAAAAAAAAAAAAAAAAAATCCCTACCTACCTACCCTAATTTTTTCAGAAGTGTAACCGGAACCACACATATTTTTTTGTTTGGCCTTATATAATATACTGTTACTCTATGTATGTTCTAAAGCACAGAAGTTAGCATGATCATCAGGCCTTGATATGGTGGCATATTTCTGCCCCCTACATGCAAGATAAATTATGTCAACAGGCAAGCAATGTATGTCTACATGGATAATTATGTCTACATGCAAGATAATTATGTTGATATACAAGTTACCAATCTTTTTCGAGAATTTGATATCAATATGGGTAAATTTTAGGGATGGCAATTTGTAACCAGATAACCGATTACTCTGTTGGAACAATGGTAATCAGTTAGAAATTCTTAAATCAGTTAGTCAGAAAACAAAACACTGAATGTGGAAATTTGAATGTAATATCCTGAAAATTCAATTAAGAAATACAAATAAAACTTTTCAAATGTTAACTGATTCAGAGATAATTAAGGCTTCCAAGATTAACATTGAGGGAAAAATTGGTCAGTTAGATTTTAATTGCTGTTTAAACACCATGTCCTTACCCAGCTTGTCCTGTACTTTTTTGGATTTTAATGAAATGATCGTTGAGTACTATGAAATGATTATAATGTGTTCTGGTAATCGTTAGCCTTTGCAGTAACCTACCAAATTATATTATTAAACATTATAAATTAAGCAATACTGTAGATTCCTAAATGTACGCGAGGAATAAATTAACGCGTAATTACGCGAGTAGCACCACTCGCGAAATAAAATTACTCGCTTTTATTTTTATGGTGCTTTAATGCATGTAAAATCTCTGGATAAATCACCCATTCGCGAATTATTGTTCTCAAGATTTGACGCCCTTGGGCCTTTTCGCGATATTAAGTACTCGCGTAAAATAAGGAATCTACAGTAGTTAAGACTCAAGTTTTGATTATGGTGACAATGCAGAATGAACGTGCACAAACTAAGTCTAATATTTTTAATGTATCTGATACTTCAGGCATTTTTCATGGTTTTCTTTCTTTTCTTTTTTATCCCCCCGGATCGAAAGATCCTGGGGGTATATTGTTTTTGTCCTGTCTGTCTGTTTATCTGTTTGTCTGTTGTCAATTTTAACCTTGCCCATAACTTTTGATTGGTTGAAGCTATGACTTTCATATTTCACATGTGTATTCCTTGTGACAAGACCTTTCTTTGGGTACCATCATATTTGACATTTTGACCTTGACCTTAGAGTTTGACCCACTTTTGCAAAATTTAATGAGACTTTAACCTTGGCCATAACTTCTGAACAGTTGGTGCTTGGGGTTTCAAACTTCACATGTGTATTCCTTGTGACAAGACCTTCCTCTGGATATCAACCTCTTTGACCCTTTGACCTTGACCTAGGAGTTTGACCTACTTTTGAAAAACTTTAACCTTGGTCATAACTTTTGAACGGTTAGAGCTAGGGCTTTCATACTTCACATATGTAATCCTTGTGACAAGACCTTTGTTTGGATACAAACCACTTTGACCCTTTGACCTTGACCTAGGAGTTTGACCTACATTTGAAAAACTTGAACCTTGGCCATAACTTTTGAACAGTTGGTGCTTGGGGTTTCAAACTTTACATGTGTATTCCTTGTGACAAGACCTTCCTCTGTATATCAACCTCTTTGACCCTTTGACCTTGACCTAGGAGTTTGATCTACTTTTGAAAAACTTTAACCTTGGCCATAACTTTTGTACAGTTAGAGCTCGGGCTTTCATACTTCACATATGTAATCCTTGTGACAAGACCTTTGTTTGGATTCCAACCACTTTGACCCTTTGACCTTGACATAGGAGTTTGACCTACTTTTAAAAAACTTTAACCTTGGCCATAATTTTTGAATGGTTGGTGCTAGGGTTTTCATACTTCACATATGTAATCCTTGTGACAAGACTTTCCTTTGGGTACCAACCACTTTGACCCTTTGACCTTGACATAGGAGTCTGACCTACTTTCGGAAAACTTTAACCTTGGCCATAACTTTCGAATGGTTGGTGCTAGGGCTTTCATACTTTACATATGTAATCTTTGTGACAAGACCTTCCTTTGGATACCAACAACTTTGACCTTGACCTTGATGTTTTACTTACTTTTAAAAAACTTTAACCTTCGCCATAACTTTTGAACAGTTGCAGGTAGGGCTTTCAAATTAAACATTTTTT
This sequence comes from Saccostrea echinata, assembly GCF_033153115.1. Taxonomy (NCBI): domain Eukaryota; kingdom Metazoa; phylum Mollusca; class Bivalvia; order Ostreida; family Ostreidae; genus Saccostrea; species Saccostrea echinata. The sequence continues at coordinate 1,973,071 of NW_026889806.1, read as the reverse complement.
ATCTTTTGGCCTGGATTTTGACTTGCATTTGAGAAACTTTAACCTTCGTCATAAGCTGCCATACGGGGGCATCAGTGTTTCACAAACACATCTTGGTTTTTTTTTTTTTTTTTTGCCAATTGAAATGGAATAAAATATACATAGTGTCCTGATCAAATATAAACATAATATTACTAATGCCTTTCGAATCTTTCAAGAATTTTTTATATGATTAACCTGTTGGTACGTCTTGCAGTTAATTGACTGGGGAAGGAGGGGGGGGGGATTTCTGTATTCAACTGCCTTCCCTAATAAATTTACTTACTTATGCCAGTATCTGATATCATACATACAACATGCAACATAATTATGTTAACATGTGACACATTTATGTCAACATGTGACATAATTATATAGAAATTTAACTTATTTAACTTCTTATGTTGAAATGAATACTGTGGAATCATTTTAATTCGTGGGGGTCAATGTTCGTGGACAAGCAAAATTTTACTTGTTCGAGGGGACGTTATTTCGTGGGTTACTCGTTTATACGGTAGATTCAATTCATCAACATGTTTACAAAATAAACGTTCGTGGGGATGTAAATTCGTGGGTAAGGGTAACCCACGAAATCCACGAACATTGGTCCCCCACGAACAATGATGATTCCACAGTAAGTCTTATATCAATCTACACTGTAACTATTTCGCATGTTAACATAAACAAGTTGCAAGACAACATAAATATCTTGCATGTTAACATAATTCTGTCCCATGTCAACATAATTATCTTGTTTGATTTAAATAGGACTAAAACTAATATGAAGGAGTAGTATTTTGAAGAAAAAAAAGTTTACAGACACACAAAAGAACACGAACATGAACCAACACCAACATCTCATTGCCTGAGCTTTTAATTAACTGCATGGTCTTTGAAAGCTTACTGACATACTTTTCTAAAATATGCCATCATAATACATTAAAAGTAATTTCTACTAGCACAGATACAAATTTCTTGTTTTCTAACATAATGCTCCTTATTTTATTTATTTATTTTCCTTTTTTGGGGTGGTGATGGTGGTTGGGGGGGGGAGGGGGAGGAGGAGGAGGGGAGAAAATAAATGAAAATTAAAGAACAAACTTGTTCTAGTTCTGGGTGATCCTTTACAAGATCTTCTATGATTTCTGCTAACTGTTCACGACTTAATGCTGACAATCTTTTGTGTAAATTTGGTTGTTCTGTTTTCTTTGTTTTGGTACGCCTCTTCTTTTTCTGAGGAAAAAAAAAAATCATCATTAAGTAAAAGAATCATCTGCTGCAAATAGTTCAGATAACAGATAAATCTAAATAGTGACAACATGATAGATCATACTGCAGAACACCCCCCCCCCCCCCCATTAAAGATTTAACAGATAAATCTAAATAGTGACAACATGATAGATTATACTGCAGAACACCCCCCCCCCCCCCAATTAAAGATTTAATAGTTCAGATAAGGGCTATTCCAGGAAAAATTGTATGGGGGGGTTGGAAGGCACTTTTATTTTTACCCCACCACCCATACATTTTTAATTACCTTCTACCCCACCCCCCCATCAATTTAAAATTGCTTTTGATACAACCACCCATCTAAATTAAAAAAAAAATTGTGTCACACATATATATACAATAAAATTTTATGTACTTTTTCAGGTATTGTAATTTATCTGTCTTCGAATGAGTGTTGGGTTTTGACATCTATCCAACCAGGGCCCGCTTTACAAAAGAACTTATGACTAAGATCAAAATGTTATTATGCAAATTAATTTCATTTTAGCATTACTTTAAAAATGTTTTAAATCTTTTTGAAAAAAAAAATAAGATAGTTTTATGCCAACAATTTTTAACAAAAAGATAAGTTTTGTAAGATTTTATGAACAACTAAAGTTTTTAGTCTTTATCATAAGTTTTTTTGGTAAAACAGTTCCTCGTGTTCCTGCTAAAAAAAAAATATGTTCCTTTAGGTCTATGATACACACCACTGAAAGCCTTTATTATAGTGATTTGTATATCTGTTCTGATGCATGACTTTGTAGTCTGTAAAGCTTAGGTAAAGCTTTTACAAGTATAGTATACACATGTACTAGTAGAAATGACATTCCTACAATTAATTAAAATTAATATTGTAAATTATAGCCTAGCTATCCTTAACAATTGTTGTTCACCTTGTTCATAACAAAATGATTCCTGCTTTTTTTTTTTTTTTGGGGGGGGGGGGGGGGGGACTAAACTTCTGTAGACAGTGTCTGTGAAGTGAAAACTTTGATTAAAAAAATATATTTAATGAATTCTAAATCCCATCTAACAACTTAGACCTTTGGTGCATACAAGTTCGACAAGTTAACACTCAACAGGTTAAGGACTGGCATGTTTTTGACATAGTATATTTCATATTGTTTTCAAACTCATACCTCATCTTCCTTTTACTCTGTATGTGGCATAAAGTAAAATATTTGACTTGCAAACTCCGTAGTCATGCTCTAAAACGTTCATTGTCAGATACGTTTTTTTTTTTCTACTTTAAGTTTAAAATAGAACGATCTTTCTGATTGTTTCTAATATCATTTAATTTACCAATGTAATTACGTTTGATTAAACTGGCGAAAAGAAACTGGACCTGGGAGTCCAAATCACAACCAATCCGTTTTCCAATCCCCCACTCTCATTGCAGTCACAGCTGCACATGCTTTTATAGTTATCTGCCCTTGTTTCCGTTTTGTTCGATTCTACTTTCACAATGTAAACACACTTTACAACTGTTTAGGACGAAAATATTAGCATTTACCGATTTATACAAAATGAGAGGAAAGAAGTACTTTGCACTTGATTATACAACCACCCATCTAAAAATATATCGAGTGAGGACAACCACCCATACAAATTTAATTGCTCCAGACCCACTACCCATACAAAAATATACGAAGTGCCGTCCAACCCTCCCGTCCATTTTTTCCTGGAATAGCCCTAACAGATAAATCTAAATAGTGACAACATGATAGATTATACTGCAGAACACCCCACCCCCCACCCCCCCATTAAAAATTTAATAGTTCAGATAACAGATAAATCTTAATAGTGACAACATGATAGATTATATACTGCAGAACACCCCCCCCCCCCCCCCCCCCCCAATTAAAGATTTAATAGTTCAGATAACAGATAAATCTAAATAGTGACAACATGATAGATCAAAATTATAATGCAGAACACCCCACCCCCCTTTAAAGATTTAAGTGGTTCCTTACACTTGGGACAAACTCTTCATCATCTTGTTCATTGCTCTCATCTTGGGGCTCACTTTCTAGATCCATTCTGCTAGCTTTCTCCTCCATCTGCAATCTTCTTTTGATTCCATCCACCTGAGCTGCTCTTCTTAATGGTGTCCATCCACTTTTGTCATTAGGAGAGTCTGATATCAAGTCCACTGTGCAATGTATACATGTATATGTTAACCTTAAGGATATTTGATGATTTTTTTCTCAAGTGCAGATTTGAAAGCAAGTATATATATATATATATATATAAAACACTGGTACATTTTTTTTTACTTATATTTTTCATATAACGATAAATACCAAGAAAAAAATCATTATACTTCTGTCCAGAAAGTGCAGATTTGCATAAATTTTATGTAGATCTTAAATTCAGTAACGCACCCATTTCTGTGACTTTGAGTCGTGGAGAATTTGAAGTTAGAGCTTTTCTTCGTGGACTTGATCTCAATTTTCCTCTTTGTTGGATAAACTGTTCCTCTGGGGAAACTGACACAGTCCCTCTAGGTCTTTCGTCATCTAAACACAGGTTTTAGAACAAGAATTAGATGTGTACAGATGGTATGGTAATCCAGTTTAACAGAAAGACAAGGCTATCAATAATGACAGGCCTTGTGTCGAATTTAGCTTTATATCATGTATATTGACATACAATGTACATGGGCATTTTCCACAAGAATAAATGTTTAAGTTAAACATGCTAAAGACTGATTTGAATATTAGTTGATGAAACAATTAGTCTAACATTCAACGCCTTTGATCCCCCCTCCCCTTTGATACATATTCACTGGCGGATCTAGAGGGGGGCCCAGGGACGGGCTTGGGCACCTCCTTTTGTGTCCAAAAATATGTGCAAGATTAATACATCATTTTTTGGTTATGGGATATTGCAATAACCATAGCTAAAATATAATTAAGTTTTAAAAACTATTCCATAAACCTCCTAAAACTGGTAACGGGTGGGTTCACCCCGATTACGTTCGCTCTGAGTGGTTTCACAGCAAGTGGTTTGGCCCCATTATAGATTGTTATACCTGTAACCTGTAATTTAAGGTGTCAAATTTTTCCACGTGTGTATTTTGGCAGTCTGCAAAGACAAATCTTCAATGTTCTGTTTGTGGTTTTTGCGTGTGTGCTATGGGAAAAGCTTTTATTGTATTTAAAGCAATCTACACCTAAAGTTATTTTATTACCTTTTCAGTATAAAAAAACCTACTTAGATCAAACTTTCAGAAAAGATGGAGATTATTGTGTAGTAGAGTGCACCGGAACATATTTTTCCGTCTGCACGGGTTTTAATTTTATGCGTTGTGAAAGAGTTCCCCTCACATGGCAGCTGTCGCTAGATCTTGTTTACTGCCTGCTTAGCCACATGTTAGGGTTTCCTTGTACACTGCCACCTTTTTTTTATGTTAATAAACAATGAAAACTGAACCAACTCGTTCACAAATGGCGTCGCCGGTACTGTTCTAAAGGTGGTGGTGGATAGAAAGCAGCATCAAGATGAGCAAAAGGGATGTCAAGGCCCAGTTGGAGGCCCTGAGGGCTGAACTTGAAAGGGTCAAGCTGGAGAAGAATGCAACAACTGAGGGAGGACAACAGTTTGTGTTTGCCCCAAAGTTGCGGAAAGTGGAAAAGTTCTCAGGAAAGAAAGGTCAAGGTGTATCTGTATATGAATTCACAGAAGAGATGACCAGAATCCTCAAGGCACGGCCTACACCACAGGAAGAACAAGTAGACTTTGTCCTTAGCCATCTTGAGGGACCTGCGAGAGAAGAGATGCGATTCCGCCCGACAGAAGAGAAGAAGAGTCCAGAAGCTGTCCTGGAGATTCTGAAGGAAGTTTTTGGCGAACGAGCAACTGTGTCTGAATTGTTGTCTGAGTTCTATAGCACCAAACAGTCACGCAGTCAGTCTCTACAAGACTTCTCGGTAGAATTGATGGGAAAACTGGAGCGGATCCTTAGGGTAGACAAATCGCGTGTGAAAGAAAGAGACTCTATGTTACGGGACCAGTTAGCAGAAAATGTACATGAGCCATGGCTCCGTAGAGAGCTGAAAAGAATTGTCCGCACAAACGAAATGATGACTTTTCATGATTTGAGAGAAGAAGCCATCGTCCTGGCCCAAGATCAAGAGGAGCCGAAAAAGAAAACAGAAGCCACACTGTATGCAGAAAAAGCAAATAATCATGATGATGATGTGAAAGAACTCATCAAGACTCTTAGAAATGAAATGAGTGACTTGAGGAAAGAGCTATCAGACATAAAAGGAGCACGCTCAAAGACAGTGCAGTGTTACCACTGCAAAGAGAAGGGGCACATAAAGAGAAATTGCCCCAAGAAGGGAAACTAGTGGTGCCCACTGCAGAGAGCCGTGCAGTGGGTTCAACAATTGGCTCGAACAGTTATAACGTAATTGCACCTTGTCCAACAGTAGTCATCACTATTAGCAATATCGACATTAAATGTTTATTAGACACTGGTTCTATGGTAAGCACTATCACAGAGTCATTTTATGATAAATATTTGTCAACTATCCCTATGATTCAAGAACAATTTATAACTCTAAGAGCAGCTAATGGACTGGATATCCCTTATATAGGATATATTGAAACTGATATAGTGGTGCATGGACACACAGTGAAAGACCGTGGAATTCTGATAGTCAAGGATGTGAGTGGCAGGGAGGTACCTGGGCTTTTAGGTATGAACAATATCTCACAGTGTCGCGACTTATTCCTGTCTGATGTCCCATACATTAACACAATCGAGGCCAAAGCAAGAGTTGGGGAAGTGAAGGGCTTTGCTAGGATTTCTGCAAACGAGGATGTGTGTATTCCATCGAATTCGGTATCCTTCATCAACGTTGTTGGACCTCATTGTAAACCTGGACGTAAACAAACTGTGTGCATCGAGCCAATAGTAAACAACATTGGGGTTATAGCATTAAACTCTGTGTGTGTCAGTGACCGACAAACTTTTCCCATCCAAGTCATGAATCCAAGGGACAATGACGTCTGGTTAAAGAAGAATAGTCGTGTGGCTCTAGTGTCTGAATGTGATGTTGACACAGCACCTCGAGCTAAAGCAGAGTTTCTGTCTACAGGAGTAAGGGAGGAAACGGTTGTATTGCATGATGACATAACCGGAGATCCTCCAGCTTTTGATGCATCCTCACTCGTCCCAGAGGACATGGAATGCACTTCAGAAGAAAGACAGAAAATTTTAGACTTATTCTCAAGGAATTCTGATGTCTTTGTGAAGAATGACCTGGACTTGGGATGCACTGAGACTGTGAGGCACCGTATTAATTTAACAGATGAGGAGCCTATAAGCATGCCGTACAGGAGAATATCACCAAACCAATATCAAGAAGTTAAAAACCACATACAAAAACTTCTAGAGAAGGACATAATCCAGCCGAGCAAGAGTCCTTCTGCTGGGCCAATAGTCGTTGCATGCAAGAAGGACAATACCATTAGACTATGTGTTGACTACAGGAAGTTAAACCATCGCACAATTCGAGATGCTTTTCCTCTCCCACGCATTGAGGAGTCCCTTGATGCCCTTCATGGATCTACACTGTTTAGCACCATGGATCTGGCAAGCGGCTTCCATCAGATAGCCATGCATCCAGACGACCGACACAAAACTGCCTTCTCGACTCCTTTCGGATTATATGAATATCGCCGTATGCCATTTGGCCTCTGCAATTCACCAGCGAGTTTTCAAAGACTTATGCAGCAGATCTTCAGTGACACAATTTTCCAGATTTTACTGGTTTACCTCGATGATATAGTGGTATACTCTAGGACCTTAGATGAACATCTACAGAGATTGGACCTGGTGTTCGCTAAGCTGCGGGAACATGGCCTTAAACTCAATCCACGTAAATGCCACTTTTTTCAACAGGAGGTGCAGTATCTTGGTTACACAGTCTCCAAGGAGGGGATTTCTGCATCTGAGGATAAAGTAAAAGTTGTAAAAGATTGGCCACTCCCTATGACGCTTAAGGAACTGAGAGGATTTCTAGGGTTCTCAAGCTACTATCGTAGATTTGTATCGCAATATGCTCATACTGCAAAGCCATTGTATGGACTGATAGCCACTTTCAACAAGAAGAATCCTCAAAAGACGAATGGACAACTGAAACAGTTATGGACACCAGAGTGTTCCACTGCATTCAACACGCTGAAAGATAAGCTGACATCCACAGATGTGTTGGGGTTTGCAGATTACTCCAAATCATTCGTCCTGGAGACAGATGCGAGTTTGAATGGGTTGGGTGCGGTTCTGATGCAGGAGCAGGAAGGAAAACATCGTGTCATTGCCTATGCTAGTCGCACTCTCCGTCCTACAGAGCGCAATGACTCTAACTATAGCTCTGCTAAACTTGAACTGCTTGTGGTTAAATGGGCTGTGACCGAGAAGTTCAAGGATTACCTATGGGGATCAACATTTGAAATCCTGACAGACAATAACCCCATAAGTTATCTGCAAACAAGCGCAAAACTGGGAGCTACGGAGCAACGTTGGGCCATGCAACTAGCACAATATAACTTTACCACCAAGTACCGACCGGGAAAGGAGAACACTGCGGCTGATGCCTTGTCAAGAATTTCCAGATGTGATTCTGTTTCATCCATTGTGCCAAATACATGCAGTACACTTCCATGTGACATTAGAGTTAAGGCCCTTGCATCAGCAATCGAGGGATGTGAAGACCGTGCTAAGACACTACATCCAACAGCAGTATGTTCTAGTGCGTTTTCCTTCCCCAGTTATGACCCAGAAGATATCATCAAAATGCAGAGCCAGGACCCTATTATTTCAAGATTTTTGAAGTATTTCCTTATTGGACGAAAGCCGTCTAAGAAAGAAAGGGAGGGAGAGACACGAGTTGTTATTGACATGCTTCGACAATGGGAGAGAATGGAGTTAAACCAAGGTCACCTATACCGCAGAGGAAACGACCCCCAACAAGGCCAGTTGCGACAGCTCGTGTTACCTAAGTGTTTACAAGACCAAATTATGGCACAACTCCATAAGCAGTCAGGACATCAGGGCGTAGACAGGACAGTCAGTCTAGTGAGATCTAGATTTTACTGGACTGGAATGTATGCTGACATCAGCGAGTACTGCAAGTCATGTGAAAGGTGCAATTCAGCGAAACTACCACACTTGCGAATGCGGTTACCTATGAACCACCTTCTAGCCACAAAACCAAATGAGATTGTAGCCATGGATTTCACACTTTTAGAAAAGTCATCAGATGGCAGGGAAAATGTTCTAGTTCTAACTGATGTTTTCTCCAAATTTTCCATTGCAATCCCCACTAGGGACCAGACAGCAGTAACAACAGCCAAGGTTCTCATGAAAGAATGGTTCATGAAGTATGGTGTGCCAGAACGCATACATTCTGATCAGGGCAGAAACTTCGAGGGATCCCTGATAGCTGAGCTCTGTAAGATGTACAAGGTGAAGAAGACCCGCACAACACCTTATTACCCCCAGGGTAATGGACAATGCGAAAGGTTCAACCGAACGCTGCATGATCTTTTGCGCTCACTGTCTCCACGGGAAAAATGACATTGGCCAGACCATTTACCAGAATTACTGTTTGTATACAATTCCACAGTACACTCTTCAACAGGTTTCACACCATTTTACCTGTTTCTGGGAAGAAATCCACGGTTACCTGTTGACTCCATGCTTCGTTTTGAAGAGGAAGGGGGAGAGGATGAAGTTAACCTTCATGAATATGTGGAACAGCATGCCCAGCGTTTGAAGGCCGCATACGAAAAAGCAGGGGAGAAACTTCGGGCAAAGGCAAAAGACCGCGAAGGTGACAGGAAGGAGGTGGCAACACATGATCTTCCTGTTGGTACTATTGTCCTCTTAAGAAATCGTATTCTGGGACGTAACAAGATACAGGATGCTTGGGGATCAAAGGAATACAAGGTTGTAAAACGAATAGATCCTGACCGTTATGTTTACCAAGTGGAGCCAAGAGATGGGACTACAGACACGTGTATAGTAAACCGTGTAAACATCAATCCTAAAGCAGGGCCATCCAACATTGATGAGAAGCCAAAGACACACCCAGAGAATGAAACAACAGTCGGCAAAGAATCAGACAAAAGATCGGTAGATGAAGACTCATCAGACGAGGATTACGACATTGTAACAAAAAGGTCAATGCCACTTCGCAGATCTGGTCGTTCTACAGCTGGACAACACACAAATATCAACAGGCTTCCACGTTCAGTTGTTAGAACCTAATTTTGTGTCTAAGTCATTTTGGAGATGTATAGTGAATGTAGGTTTTAATTATCTAGAATTTGTTTATTATTTTTATTAGTAAGACAATTGCAATGTATTGTTAGGTTGTCATTTTTAAAACTGTATTTTTCATATGTTTTTCTGTTACAACATATCACATATAAAGTAATTGCCAATGTTTCTATGCTCGTTTTAATGTGTGGTGTATTTTTTAAAAAATACTTGTGTATATAAGGCCATTTTTTTGCTGTAACAAGGGCCGTTACATGGTTAAGCAGGGGAGAATGTAGTAGAGTGCACCGGAACATATTTTTCCGTCTGCACGGGTTTTAATTTTATGCGTTGTGAAAGAGTTCCCCTCACATGGCAGCTGTCGCTAGATCTTGTTTACTGCCTGCTTAGCCACATGTTAGGTTTCCTTGTACACTGCCACCTTTTTCTTATGTTAATAAACAATGAAAACTGAACCAACTCATTCACAATTGGAATAAAATTGAAACGATTAACCTAAACTTATATATTTTACATACTGTAACATCTAGTGCAAACAGGTAATGGGGCAAAACCACCCTGATTACTAAAACCTAAGAGCTTTCGGGGTTTTTGCCCCCTGCACCCCCTTTTTTTTCAAGAATCCTGGATTCGCCACTAATATTAATTCCTTGATTAAAAATTTTGCTTGGGCAGAGGTATCTTTTATATAGACCGACATGTCAATAATGTTGGGCCGACCTGTCAGAGCCGAGATGTCGTTGGGCCGAGACGTCTGTCTGTCTACCCATGGTTCCGAAAGTTAGAACAAAAGTTGGGCCTATACATGCGAGTTTCAATAATATGGGAGGGAGATAGAGTTAGTTCTAACAAATTATCACTGAAACACAGCAATGACGAATATAAATTAATACCTTGGTGAACAGTGCTCAAAGGACTGCGCCTAAAAAATGACGTGAGAGTGGCCTGATTGTTTGTTGACATTTTTTTTTTGCCCGTCAGCGTTGGCGCGCTTTCTAACCACGTGATTTCAATGCATTCCACGCCCGATAATTTTTATACATATTTTTTTTAATTCACTAATTATGTAAGTAAGCAAATTTAAATATATATGAAAAGATAACTGATATGTAAATGCAATATATTTTTTAAAAAGTGACGTTTTTCTTTAATTTATCAATTTTAAATGTGAACAATCTCGGGCTCGATAATCAGTGATGTTATTTGTTTAGACATGGCGCTTATTTTAGGAGTTGGAGCTGGTTTCTTTACGTTAGCCCTGTTGTGGGCCTTAACCTTATTTGTCTGTGTGTTGTTTGCTAAGGCCCAAGGCGCACTTCAGTAAGTAGAAAGTGAATGGTTGATTAAATATTCATATTCATCATCTATGTTTCAGAAAATTGTTAACCTGCTCAGACATGACATGGAATCAACAGGTCCAGCACAATCTCTTGAACCTATATAGCTTGATATAGCTATATAGCTTTATCAAACTATTCAAAATACCTTGATAAAGCTATTGATATGCAGTTGTTCACAAGTTCTTTTTTTTTTTTTGTTAGAAGGAGACAAAACGTCGCAAGTATTTTACTTTTCTTATATGTACTATGGGCTATCAAAAAAGCAACTCAAACCAAAGATACCGGTAGTTTTAACGTTGCAGCTTTTGAATACTTTTAAGCAAAAGATGAATTTCCATTGTTTGGATAACTGTTCACCACTTTGTGTGTGCTGAGGGATGGATAAGTATGATTGCTTCACATGGTGCTGAATTATCACCAGTCAGTTATCTTGTTGACCAGAATTGACCACCTTTATAATTTCATTGAAAAACCGTGTAGTTACATATCAGTTGCTTTACATAGCCCCAAAACTTTTAGAATTTTTGAGTACAATTTGATGAGTGATTTATACATGCATTAATTGTTTTCTGAAGAGTTCAAGGTTGAACAGTCAGGGGCATGATGGAATCAAGTTATCATGGTTGAATACTATCACTGCACCAAGGTGCAACTTTTTGTACATGCTGAAAAAAATATATGATTTAAGAAAAAAGTGTGATAAAATTGCTAAATCAAGCTATTCTGAATAGCTTAATAAAGCTATATAGCTAATTCAAGCTATATGCATGTAGCTAAATCAAGAGATTGTGCAGGACCTGAAAATCATTGATCAAGTATATTAAATTCCTTAAAAATATGCATTCCAAACCACTAACATGACTTAGAAATATACATGTTGTTAAATAACAAAAATGATGAAAATATGTAGTTAGTAAAAATGATGATAGTTCATCATTTTTCAGAATTATAGATTTCAGTCTCATCTGTTACTGTTATGCGATACATTCCTTGAAGAGTAGGTGTATTGCTTTTCAAAAGGACAGTATAATATACTTTATTGTGTATTTGAGTATGATATGCTTTATTGTGTATTTCAGTATGATATGCTCTATTGTGTATTTCAGATATGCTGGAGTAGCGGCTGTGCTTGTATCAGGATTGGTGACCGTGATCTTGGTAGTGTTACCAAGGGAACCAAAAGTACCAACAGATGAACAAACTGCCATTGTGAGTTACACAAAATTCTGTCTGACAGAAATGCCATCTTTTTCAATACTGCACATGAACAAGGCTGGAGAAGTGGACAGACTTTCGGATGTAGGCAAAAGCCTATCCACTTCTCGAAAGAGGAGAGACCAAATACATGCACCAAGAATGTTAGCTTTGGTATCATTGTGAACAGAAAAGTGCCAGACAATAACTTAAAAATTCTTCTTCTTCTTCTTTTTTAACACATGAACATCTAGGTGACAAACTGTTTAGGTAAATAGAATGAGCCCTCTACAATTCATAACCCCTGGTTCATGATTCAGGTTCCAGAGTAAGGCTAAGTCGATCATAATAACATTGAAAGTTTAATAACACTTCTGAAATTCCTTTTTTCTTTCGGACTCCTAGGAGACATACTATACAATGCATATTGACTCTCTACCAACATTTTTAAGTTCATATCCCAGTAGTGTTTTTTTTTTTAACCCCAGATGGTGCAGTGATGTTTGGTAAATTCCTGGAAGTGAGCCATAATCCCTATAATTAAAACTTAATAGTGAAATTCATTGCCCCAAGGCTAAGTAGAGTTTTGACTCCAGGACATGGTGGAATTTGAACATAAACTACTTACATAATGAAAATTCTTTTCACTCCTGGACATATAGCTGATAAACTTCATGCACTGCACTAATGAGCAAGAAGTCCTTGACTAAAATCCCTTTCCTAAGATATGGAGGTCAGGCCACATTAGGTGGTGATATTAAAGTTTGTTATATGTAGACAAACTCTTGATATCCAGGACATCATCGAGCCTGTGAGCTTGTTGTATAAAAAAAAAATGCCTTTTTCAAGGATTCTTTGAGTATAGATTGTCAAGAACACCCCATGTGTATTTAAATTAATTGATACTGAGAATTTCTGTAAATTTTATATAGTTTGAAATATTATATCATTACTGAACACAGGGTTGGCAAAAAACTGGGAAATACTCATATTTCCCAGGATGGTGGGAAATACTGGTAATTATCGAGAATTACTGGTATTTCCCGGGAAATACTGGGAAATAAGAAATAGGTACACATTTCATTCATATTGACATGTAGTACACCTTATTGGCTAAGATATCTTCCTGGTATCACTGTTCCCGATTTAAAAAATTCTGGTTTCCAAGTAATTCATTTTATATACATGTAATCATAACACAGTATATTCATATACCGATCATGAGTGCTTGAGTCAGATGTAGTCTATAAAGGTCCATGAAATGAACACAAAGATCCCAATTGAGTTTTTATGTAACTAAAGAAGGATCTAAGAAAATTCTTAAATGTAGAGTATGGTATGAATATCAGATCTGAGAAGAAGCCTTTAGTTTTACTCAAGGTAATTATCTCTCAAAACAGGAGCACAAAACTGTCCAGAGCAATTTCTTAAAACAACATGATTGTTTGTAATAACTACAGTGTTTATAGAAGGATGAAAACAAGTTTTTTTTTGTTGTTCTTGGATTAATAATTAATAAACTTAATAATTTTACAAAACTGAAAAGAAACTTGAATTGAAAAACTTCAGTTTTTGTACAGCCAGGGAAATGTTTCAGAATGCTTTTGGGTATGGGATCTGGAGTAGGTGATACATTCTGAATATGTTATATAGCAATTTGAGACATATTCCATATTATTCATCTTCTGGTTTTATGTTTATTTTTAAATTTTGAATAAGATTGAATGAATTAGAGAAATATAAAACTCTAATAACTTAGTATTTCCCAGTATTTCCCAATTTAGAGAAAAATTGTAGTATTTCCCGGGACGGGAAATACCAGTATTTACCACTGGTAATTCCCGACCAACCTGACTGAACACAATAATAATGTATTAGTGAGCTTGGATCAATCTGTTTTTCTCTATTCCAGATATACGACTATACAATAATATACCGATACCTACTGATGTCTGGATGTCTCTTATTTTTATTGATTGGACTGGGAGCCTACCTTGGTACACATGTTATGGAACCAGTCTATGCAAAGTCATTACGCAGACTGCGATGAGGTTGAAGGAATGTTTTTTAGTTATGGACTTAGATTAAAAATGTATGCCATGGACTTGAAGTTTCTGGAGTTCGTGCTGAAATTTGTGAAAATGATGTGTACTTTCAACATTTGTCAGTTGTTTACATTTTTCAGATTCCATTTTACCAAATGTAAATCGGTCATTATTTAAAAAGTGTTTCATCCATCACTGTTACATTATTCTGGTTATGAAGAACATATACATAGAATTTATATTAATTAAAATAGTGCAAGAGTAACTCTGATGTTGTTATGATCTTTGGCACTGAGCTCTGCAAAATGGAGAATCTTCTCACAACAATTATTTTCAAACAGAGAACATTGTATCTCAGGTATACGTGATGTTCATATTACCAGCACTTGTCCTGCTTTGTCCTAAAGCTTAAAGACTATCCCATTCAGTCTCAACTTTTGATCATTAAATTAATTGATTCTTTTGTTTGACCACTAGCATCTATGTAGCATATTGAAATATATGTACATTGCAAATGATATTCTTTACCTTCAATCTACAGCATCTATGGGTGCTTTTGACTTTGACTTATTAACCCTAATTTCGCTTAACCCCTTGTAACTTTGCTGCAAAATGATGGTGAAAAGAAAGTAACATTTATTTCAAGAATTTAATTGGTTACATTTGAAACAGGGTGGTAGAAAATGGAACAGACCAGACAAGAATTTGAACCTAGATCCCTTGACCTCTAGACAGGTGCTATACCAACAGCTATTGGGCCACAAACAAACAAACCTGACTACTTACATCTATGTATAAGAGTTAATTAGTAATATTTAAAGATTGGACATGCATACAATCTATTGTAAGCCAATGATGAAACTTTGTGTCTTTTTCTAAAGTTTATTAAGACACAGTGATTGTATAGATTTTTAATTTTAAGTCCTGGAATGTCATCAAAATAGACCAACACACTTGTTATAACAAAAGTTTAGCAATATGAGCTGCATTTTTGAGGATTTCATTTTGCTGTTAAAATGTGCTGTTATGATAAATCTGTATGTAATTTAAACCTTTATGATCAATAAGACTAAAATAAAGTTGTTTTTTTTTTCAGAAGATAGGTTTCTGTACAAGGGAATGTATAGTATTATATAAGAAATAAATATTGTACAGGAGGACAATAACGTAATTTTGCTCCAATCAAAGCTTCTGAATAGTTCTTCCATTGCAAATATGAACAAGAGAAGTTTATAAATGCTCTTTTTTCCATCATTGAAATTGTTAATTACAATTTTGCAAAAAAAAATTCTGACATCAAAGTTGCAGCTCAAAGAAGATGGGCGTGTTTGGTGTGTGAACTGCAGGAATAAGGCGTTCGAAACATTTATAGTATAAATGTCTACGATTTGGTCAGCTGACCACAGCTGGATATACATTACAACTACATGTAATAAAGTATCAGTAGAATTGCTTCGCTTTCGGTGCAACAGAACCAGAATTTATCTATTTGGAAAAAAAATCAGTGCAAAAAATTAAACTGACAAAAAATTTGATTGTTTCTACTAAAAAAAATAGTAACGCTCCATTCGAGGATCGAACCAAAAATATTTCTTGTTTGTTGCACTGGACGAGTAACGCACACTACACATGCACTACTGAGCTATCACTGCTACACACTATTTACGGTTTTTAAAGCGACAACAAAGCACCGCATTTACACATTGGAATTTTTTTTGGAAAAAGTTCATTTTTTATCGTCTCTGGGTCTTCTCTCCATTTTTTACAAATCTTTGTTAGTTTCTTTGAATTAAAACGCACACAAATAACGTTTCAACATCATGGAGAGATGACCCAGAGGTAGCAAATTTTTAGAAAAAACGTGTTTGAAAATGTAACATTTTGTGCCAAATGACTCATCTAGCCAATTTTCAAGTTCCTTTTTAGCAAATCAAAATACAATATCGAGAAAATATTTCCCTTTCCTATTTCTCAGGAACCGGTTACATCAAAACAATGCTAAAATTTCATGTGACAGATCATTGAAATTTTCACTTTTCAAGTGCGCCCAGATTCCTGCCGAATGTCAATCAAAAGCGCCCTCGTTCTTGCTTTAAGTTTAGTCCAAAATATTCAAGAAGAGCTGAGAACTAGAACCCAAAGGTAAGAAAAGTCCAAAAATGATTCCCAAAGGATAGTCAAAAGAATGCGGTTTTCCGGCAAACAGGTTATTTTTATATGCTCAGAGGGTATTCATGGCCCTGGATAAAAAAGTACTTTTTTTTTTGGCTGTCTTACAATTGCCATGCCAGCTACCCTTGGTCCGTAGGTTGACCAATGAACCTCAACATGGCACCACCTTTCAATCAAGATATACCTTCATTAGTATTATTTATGGGCTCAGTTCCCATCTCTGCACCACAGGAGTTCTATCCCTAAGCTCTTTTACTTATCTACTTCAAAGTTCCCAATTTTATTGCTCTTAGTCAAAAATCTTAATAGTAACTTTGTTAGTCTGAAAGAAAAAATAATATTTAGGATATTGATTGCTTGGTTTCGAACCCCAAGAATACCACATTAAAATCATACAATAATTTTTGCCGAGAGAATTTTCCATGGAAAAGTTTGTCACCCTTTCAGATCTTTACTTTACATACTAAATTTACAAATAGAATATATGATTTTTGTACTTTGGAAGCTATAGGCATTTTGCACACCTTGTTCTTCCATCTCCTTTTTGCCACAACACAATTACAAGTGTATAGCAATTTGCTCTAAGTGAACTTAAGTCAGTCATTATACACACCTTAGAATCTATGTTGAGATGGTTTCTTCGCGTTTTGCAAAACGGGAATTTGTCCTGGTAAGATAATTACTTAATTGCTATAGTCTATATCATAGTTGTGAATTTGGAGAAAGAGAATCTACGGAAAGAATGGGGAAAAAAATTAATTTTGCATTATATTTTGATTTATTTCTGTAATTTCATAAGCAGAAATTTTTTTTTTTAAAACAACACAATATCAAAAATACTAATCAAAACTATAATTATATTCATATGATACTAACTGGACAAGTTCATTTTTCTCATGAATTAGGATTGAAATCATTTCCTCATTCATTTTATCTTTATTACCGGTAAGTAAAAAACAGGATGAACTTGTCTAAATTATCGACTTCATCTTCAGTTGGGTTGGACAAGTTAAATTTTCAAAATTTATTCTTTTAAATATATATCGTAATGCATTGGTAAAATATAGGTAATTCCAGGTAAATCCCAGACGAAGATCAGACTATAATTGCTATCAAAACATATTTCACACCTATTGTTCTATACCTAATTATCAAATGTGTGCAAAACGGGAACACACTGGGCACCGTTGAGGTTAACTTGTGTTGGTTTATTCCCTTGTGTTTGTACCTTAATTAAAAAGTAATAGCCCAGATACAAATTTCTTTTCGTTAAATTCACTGAGGTTTTAATTTTAGTCACAACTACCTAACTTCAAGTCATCAGACATCAAGTTCCCCTTGGGGGCATAAAAATAATTATCAACCACCTTATAAACTTTAATCATTTATTTCAAAACAAAGGAACAATTACTATATAAATTAAGCAATGATTAATTCAAAGATTTCACTTCAGTGCATTCACTTGAATATTTAATTATATTGTTGAACAGCTGCAATACTTGCCTCTAGTCACAGATAGCTTTGTAAACAAACTTGTTCAACAAGTGTTCAACATATATAATTATTCACCAATAGGCAAAGTTCTACAGCACATGAAGTTAAACACTTGCAACCCTTGATGATATGGTGAATTGTCACAAATTTAGGCTCTCTGGAAATCATTTCTGTCAATCATCTGAATAAATCAGCCTTGTAAGAACCACAGCTAAATGTATTATGTGCGGTGTAGATTTAATTTCAAGGTTTTCATAATAAAATAGTACTAGTAAAATTGATTTAAATTGTAAGCAATATGGGAGACAGGAAATATAGTTGGACTGTATGTGAGTTGGAAAAAATGAGCAAATGCAAATTTTGTTGAGAAAATGTAAAAATAACCATGAGCACATTCAATGCACCTCTATTTTACCAGAAAGTAAATAAAACCTTCACCATAATCAAACATTAAACTTTCTTACCCCAAGCTGAGTGAATTTGAAAATTGTAGTTTGCAGAACAAGTGAAACCGTGAACTAAGAAACATTTGTCCCATGTATTGGGACTTAGTATGGAACTATTCTGGAATTATAAAACAAAATAAAAGCCAATACTTAACTTAAAGTGCAACAAACAGGTAAATACATGAATATTAAATCCAAATTAGCTTGTTACTTGGATTTTAATATTAATACCCAAGTAAATAAATAGAGGCATAATTCATAAAGAAGGCATGTCCATAGGCAGTATTGGGCAGCATGAAAAGACTACAGGTATACGTACACACAAATAAAAGTCCTACAATAAGTATAGAAAAGTTCTATGATATTGATCTATCTGTATCTCTGATATGTCGGCCATGTTTGTGTACTGATAATGGCTCCAGGTGGGAGGGACACGGGAATAGCCTGCATAGCTACACCTGACTGGGAGGACACAATGATATTTTGATTCTCCTGGTTAGCTTGGCTCCTCCCTGGAGACTGGGTTGGAGAGGTAATCACCTGCAAATTGGTGTCAACCATCTGTTCACCAGTTGACGAACTAGCTATTGCTGTCAGCTGAATGGGAGCTCCAGGGATGTGATTGGAAGGCAGAAAATGAGCACCAGATAATGTCTGGCCAAGATGGCTGAACTCAATAGTGGAGTGAGCAGTTGAGAGATTTTGGACTTGAACCATTGCAGGGGCACCTGTTCTGGGGGTTACAGTTGCTATTTCACCTAAGCTGGTGCGATATTCCTGGACTGGTTGTAAGGAGTGAGTTAACTCACTCATGGCTTGTGTCAGCAGATCTGCTTGTGGCATCCCTTCTGTTGCATTGGGTTGTTGAATGCAAGCAACAACTGCATTCTCTGAATCAACAAAACGAACTAAATGTTGCACAGGCTGTGTTTGATGCTCTCGGGTCTGATGGGGCTCTTGTGGGGGCTGAACTTCCTTGACATCAGATTTTGAAATCTTTGGAGTGTAGCCCTGTTCAATGACAGTGTCTGGATGTTTCTTGCGCTGATGTTGGGTGAGCTTAGCTTTACTTGCGTACTGCTTGTGGCAATATTCACAGGAGTGTGGCATTGTTGTTATACTTCCAACTGTCTGGGAGTAGGTGGGGTTTGGTAATCCAGGAATGTCTATGACTTTTTTCCGAGCACTCACAGGCAGAATAGACCCTGGATGATTCTTTAAGATGTGGGCTTTTCTCTTTGAGCTGGACTTGTAAACCTTCTCACAGTACTGGCAGTAATAATCTTTCTGGGTTTTCAGTATTGGCAGGTTGAGTTCAGGAACTGACTCCATATTTATATCTGGATGTCTCTTTGCAAGATGGTTAACTAACATACCTCTTCTTTTAAACCCTAACATACATAAATGACACTTGTAAATAAATCTGTGAAAATCTGTGGGTGACACTTTTGGAACAAACTTCTTTGAAGACACGTTATGTTGATTGACAGGTTTAGCCTCTTTATCACCAGCATGCATGCGACGAATGTGCTCTTTGAGTTTGTCTTTCCTCTTGAACTGCCGTCCACACGTCTCGCACATAAACTCCCTGTGACTTGAATGCCTCAGCATGTGCAGTTTGAGCTTGTCTGGACGAGGAAACACTTTCTTACACTCTGGGCAAGGATATTCCTTGTTTGAGTGAAAACTTCTTAAGTGCTTTCTCAGTGATAGGAAATCCTCAAATTGTCTTTCACAGTCTGGACATTTGTAGTACCCATTGACGCAGTGTTTCACTACGTGTGATTTCATTGCATTAGTGTGATCAAATCCTTCATGGCACACAGGACAAGTGTAATACTTCTTGTCACTATGGATCTTCAAATGGCAGGATAAGGCAGAGTTGTTCATGAAGCGTTTGTAGCAAACTTCACACTGCAATGGCTTTGTCGAGTCATCCCCATGACAAAGAATATGTCTTTGGAGTCGCTCATGTGTATAGAATGCTTTGCAGCATTTGTCACACTTGAATGGCCTTTCTCGTAGGAATTTATACTTTGATGTTCCATGCTCTGCTGCATGCTGTATCAGCAATTTCTGGTCATTGAACTGCATTTGGCAAACTGGACATGCCAAGATACTTTTATCAACTTGAACATAATTTGTACCAGACCCATACGTCACAGTTTCGCTGCTGGTGATGGCGTATTGCTGTACCCTCTCCAGATCTACATCCTCTGCTGCATGCACCAGTATGTGGAGATTTAAAACGTTAGAGTTTTCGAATGACAGGTGGCAGTGATTGCATTCCCAATCATTACCTCCCCCTGAACCCTTTCCTTTCCGTCGATACAGGTTCATCAGGTTTTTCCTGATTTGTTCTGGATTTTGTCGGTTTTTGTATTTCTTCAAGGTCCTGAAAGTATGAATTGAAGTAGTGTTATAATGATACATGAAGACAAGATTAAAGGAAAGGATCTGTTGGAAGTAAAAGTGAATGGAATAACATCTTAAGACACGAAAGTTCTTTTGAAGAATATTAAAAACGTACTTGTTCAAGTAAAAACTTGTTGATTTTTTCTTCCACATATAAGTTTCACCTATGTCCTGCAATAAAACAAAATGTTAATATTAATGAAATTCTTTTCTAATAATTTCATATCTTTCATTTAAATTAAGACCTTGTAAAACAAGAAACCCATGAAGAAAAAGATTATACAGGTTATTCTTTCAAGAACATTGATTTTTAGAGTACCAGTACACTTATTTCAGTACCTTGGTCTTTTTGGGCGGCTTCAATTTCTTGGCTCTTTCAAAAGATGTAGATGTCTCAGCCTCATTGACCACCTCTGTGGCGTACTGTTGTGGCACGGGAGGAGTATAGCTAAAGGGCTTGGAGGTGTCCTTCATGGTAGAAGTATTAACCTCATGAATCATGATGTGCTTCTGTAGTGCCATCTGTGTTCTGAAGGACTCCGTGCACTCGTAACAAACAAATTTATTTTCCTGGTCATCCAATGCTGTAATACACATGTAAAATAATAAGGAACTACTGAACATTCAAGCAATTAAAAAAAAGATTTATAAGAAACTAATAAATAATATGTCTATCATGCAGTTTTCTTCTAATTTTTTTCTTCTAATTTTACACAGTGACCATCATCCCTTATCATTTCATTAGCTTTTTTCATACGTACATGTACACATGTTCACACAACTTTTTATCTGACACTAGAAAGGATTTCAGACCCAAGAAGCTACAAGATATATACAATCTCCATATTCTGAGCTTTGCACGGTTGTACTTACTCTGTATATCTTGGTCAGTGATCTCTAACTTTGGAAATCCAAATCTTTCTGCATAATGTGGGGCATACCAAACCTGATGTCCAAAATTCAAATCAACATAACCTTTGAAATCATTTTAGATAGCTTTTTACGGTGCGTTAGAAAAAGAAAATGACATTTCTGAAATGATATCTTGACACAAGCATGGGGTTAACATGTACGAACCTTGATTTCTGCTTTAGCTTCAATGTTTCGAGTGACAGTAAAATAAATATCTAGGCCATATTGATACGCCACACAATTTTGCTCCGCATAACTTTCAGCAGGTCTAACAAACATCATCCAGTTACATTTGTTTTCATCAGAAGTATCAAAATAACTGACGTCTCCCTCACCTCTTTCAATCTAGAATGGGTGTATAAAAAAAAACATATCATATAATTTTTCTTGTTATTGCAAACTAAAACCATATTTACATTTCACTATATGACTTTAGCTTTATGACACAGAATTTGTCTCCCAGCTACTGCATGTCAGGTTAGGCAGGTTTCACTGTACAAGATATTTCAAAGACACTGATTATTAGCTTAATTTAAAATGTAATGGTTTGGGCCATGGATATAATGGCCTGGGTAGCTCAGTAGGTAGTGCACCTGACTAGTGATGCAGGGGTCCAGGTTTGATTCCCGGTCCAGCCATACAGTTACAAACCATGCAGATTGACCCTGCTCTACTTACAGCCAGGGGGAATTTGCCATTAATAGCATTCTCATCGGTGACAAGTTCTCCAACAAAGGGTCCAAACTGGACATTTTTCTGGATGGTTCTCTTGGCAAATACTCCAACACTTGTTTCTGAAAAGAAAATAATGTTACATAACACTGCTCTATCTTGACAATCATGAAATTATGCATAGTCTATGATACTTAACCAGCAGAGCTAAAAAGAAAACTCTTTTTTCCAAATCTGACTTTTTTTAATAGCATTTTCTTGAGATAATGAGTACCAAATCATGAATCTGAAAATAACCAAACCCTCCATGGAGTATACACAAAAATCTATTTGACTTTTACCTTTGACTTGGTCTAAACACTAATATACACTCTTTATTCAAAGAACTCAATGAGACTGAAAACTTGATTGGAGGTGACTGAACACCCTTTACTCAGACACTCATTTGGTTAAGGCATGTGCTTGACTAAGCCCAGTAAGCCAAGGTCAGGAAAATTTGTTTTGGACAAGTAACATCTGATTTACAGAGGTTGGACATACTGATCACTATGGGGCACCCACACAGCAGTGCATTTATTAATTTATTTAAAGCTATTTTATTTATACCTATAGGATGGAGATTTGGGTCCCCAATTCTAAAGATCTGTAACAGTGGGGGGAGACTGGACCATGCTCGAGATAGAACCACCTTGTCAGGCACAAGGGTCAGTTTGTGGGTAGGGCACTCTGTGGCGTACGTTGTTGAACAATCATCACACCCTACAAACATAGGATATAAATTACATCATAATAGATGCTTGAAGTATGTATTCAAAGCATCTTGTCTCTAAATGATACACATGTAAAAACTATCAAAAAATAAAATGGATGTCCCATAAACCATACATTTCATACAGGAATTCTTCTGGAATATGCAAAACCAACAAACATTAGACCATTGGTATTTCAAGTTCACCTATTTATTAAGCAATGATATGATCAATGCAAATTTAATATAAAGCAATTTAGACTAATGGAAACTCACAATTGATTGCTCTTTAAGTCAAAATGTCAAGGTAAAACTCATTTTTTTAAGGAGTGGTATAAATACATTGTTTCAAAAAAAATTTAACACAGCAGACTTCACAGATTTCCTAATGTTTTCAGACTAGACTTACATATTTCATTGTAGTTATATACTCCTGGCTTGTACTTTGGTTTTCTCCAAGTCTGAGGTTCATTTTCCATCTCAGCAATACGAGATGATTTTCTTACCTATATTAAAATTGAAATGATAGCTTCTGCATAAATTTTTTCTCTAAACAGGCAGACATGAAAATGTTTGACTTGTAGAACCCTTTTTTCTAACGTACTAGACGTACAGGGACAGGAACTGTTGATAGGGAGTCTGGTTCATTCCTCTGGTTTTTTCCACTCGTCAATTGATACATCTGAATTCCATCAAGGCCTGACCTCATGTTTGAATGATGGCTCAACTGACCTGGGAAAAAGGACAAATTACTCATACCTTGTCAACGTCTATATGAAAACAAGATGTGCTTGTGAAACAATGATGCCCCCATAAGGCAGCTTATGGCCAAGGTTAAACTCCAAGGCTAAGATATCAAGGTGAAAAATATTGATGCCCAAAGAAAGGTCTTTTCACAAAAAATGGACATGTGAAATATGAAAGTTTTAGCACCAACCATTCAAATGTTATGGTCAAGGCTGAAATTTGGTTGAAGTTTTTCAAAAGAAGGTAAATCTCCCAGGTCAAATTCATGAGGTCAAAAATTTTGGTACCCAAAGAAAGGTTCTGTCACAAGGAATAAACCTGTGAAATATGAAAGCTCTAGCCCCAACTGTACAAAAGATATGGCCAAGGTTAAAATTTGGTAGACAAACATACAGACGGACAGACCAAAAACTACATGCCCCGATTATGGGGGCATGAAAATCTTTATGCCTATATATACTGAAATCATGAAATGTAAGAATTAATATCTTCACGTCAAAGTAAATCTGTTTGCAGGCCATACTATTATGGCGAAAAACAAAATATACAGCAGTAGATGTGTACTTGTGTATCTAATTCATACAAAATTTTTACCCAGGTCTGTAGGCAGAACTGAGTTTCCTACACCTGAAGTCTCCAAGCTCTTTCCAGCAGATGAGAAGCTGATGGCAGTTGATTGGGTGGTGTCTATCAAGGCTTCCTGGTTATGGTGCAGTGGTCCTGGTTCTTTGACCATTGTGGAATGGATTCCAACTTGGTCATCCTCCAGGATATAGCCATGAACTACATTTGATTAGTGTTAAATTACAAAAATTTTTAAATAAAATGATAAAATTTTCTATATGTAAAAAGCTCAATCCAATCTACTGGTGACTTGCACTTGGTGTTGAAAATTTTTGAACTGCAGTATGTTTTTCTCCATGCATGATTTTAAATTAGTCACAGCAGAAACACAAGAGGACTGAATTAACAAGAGGCCCATGAGCCACATCACTCACCTGAGCACATTGGCTAGGAAAAAAGCACAAATCAGTTCAGTATTGAAAAGTTTACAGGGGGGCTTGAATTTTAAACTACCTGAGGATGCTTCCATACCATTATAACAAATGGTTTTGCTTGTTGTCCTGGAAAGAAGAATTTTTTCCTGCATATTCCTTTGTAAAAATTTGATCTCCCATTTTGGCCCCACCCTACCCTTGGCGGTCTTGATTTGAACAAACTTGAATCTACACTACCTGAGGATGCTTCCATATCAATATCATTAAACATGGCTTTTCTGTTCTTGAGAAGAAGATTTTTTCCTATATATTCCTATGTAAAACTTTGATCCCCCATTGTGGCCCCACCCTACCCTTGGCAGTCTTGATTTGAACAAACTTGAATCTACGCTACCTGAGTATCCTTCCATATCAATATGACTAATCATGGCTTTTCTGTTCTTAAGAAGATTTTTTCCTATATATT
Source organism: Saccostrea echinata (assembly GCF_033153115.1). Classification (NCBI taxonomy): domain Eukaryota; kingdom Metazoa; phylum Mollusca; class Bivalvia; order Ostreida; family Ostreidae; genus Saccostrea; species Saccostrea echinata. The sequence goes on along the minus strand of NW_026889806.1, from coordinate 1,947,836 downwards.
CCTATGTAAAACTTTGATCCCCCATTGTGACCCAACCCTTCCACCGGGGGGTCATTATTTGAACAAACTTGAATCTACACTACCTGAGTATGCTTCCATATCAATTAGACTAGACATGGCTTTTTTGTTCTTGAGAAGATTCTTTCCTATACATTCCCATGTAAAATTTTGATCCCCCATTGTGGCCCCACCCTACCCTTGGGGGTCATGATTTGAACAAACTTGAATCTACACTACGTAATGAAGGTTTCACATAAGTTTCAATTTTCCTGGCCTAATGGTTCTTGAGAAGAAGATTTTTGAAAGATGACACCAAATTTTCCCTAATTTATAATTATCTCCTCTTGAAAAAGGATGTGGTCCTTTATTTGAAAAGACTTGAATCCAGTTCACCTAATAATGCTTTGTGGCAAGTTTGATCAAAACTGGCCCAATGGTTCTTGAGAAGTCGAAAATGTGAAAAGTTTACAGACGGACAGACAGACAGACAGACAGACACAAGACAAAATGTGACCAGAAATGCTCACTTGAGCTTTCAGCTCAGGTGAGCTAAAAAGTTGATTCCCCTTGCAAGTCACCATTTAGACCCATGCATATTAGTAAGCAGCTAAGGAAAATTTTTCATTCAAAAATAAAAATTTACAAGAATGAATACAGTGTCATAAAACTTTGAGATATCTCAAGTTTTGAGTTGGTTGGATATTTGCTAGCTCCCTTTGACATGTGAAATATTTGAAACATTAATGTTTGAGATAAAGATGCTCATGTATATTTAAGGTGTAAAAGTTCTGTATTCAAATTTAACAGGCTACTGGTTTAAAAAAATCTAGAAACAATATATATTGATTTTGAGTGATGGGGGGGGGGGGGTGTTTGAAAGGGAAACAAAAATTGTGTCCAGTAACATATTTTTTTTTTTATTACCAATATATATTTTTTTATTACCATGAGGGGCTGATTGATAGTTCTGCAGATCTCTGTCATCCCTGGTTGTGTCTGCATCACCACTGACAATGTCCCTGGCTATCTACAATGTTAGTTATTTTTTTTTATGAATCATGTCTTGCTAGTATATCTCTATGACTGAGTGTCAAGTACTGGGTATGAATTTGGCAGCAAAGGCCTTCAATCTTGGCTAGCAGAGGGCTTTAATCTTGGCTAGCAGGGGGCCAATTTTGGCTAGCAGAGGGCTTCAATCTTGGATAGTGAGTGTTAAAGTCCCAGTCCAGACAAAAATTAAAATAAAAATGGAAGGAAACTATTATCATTTAAATATTTCAATCAAGATGGTGAATAATTTACCTCCTTCTTTTTGGGAGGGAACCTGCTGCTGTCTACAGAACCTCTGGAATACGTCATTCTCTGATCCTCATGTGCTATTGCCTCATTTATGTTTCCATTTCTTAAGTTCTTTGGCACTGTTACTTCATTGTAAGAGGTAGCATAGCCTTGGATGCTTGATACCTTTTAATAAAAACATAATGATCAAAAGTGAACAAACACTGAACCTCATACATATACAATAACAGAAAATTCTTTGTCCCCTTAATTATTTTTAATTGATCAGAAGCTTAAATCCATTTTTTGGTGATTCCTCTAATGCAGTGAGGATTGTACCTAATTCCCATTGGTACATATGAATTCAGGAGCCCTCAAGTCTTAAGACAGCTTCCAATGTTTTTAGAGTTACAGCTCTTAATTTCAACGATAAAACATATCAAGCATCACTTAATTCAGAATTAGTCGTGTTGAGAAAATATTCTGACCCTACAAAGCTAACAGTGAACAATGATCTCAAATATCAAGGATATGTCAAATGGAAGTCCCAGGCACTTTTTCTTCATGTATTTTCTCAAGTATTCATATTTCAAAGTTTTTGCTTGGTACCACTGAGTTTGAGCAAACACATGGTTTGACTGTTATTAGTACATACACTCTGTCCTTACCGGTACAGGTGTCAGGATGGTATGAGTGGGCAGCTGATTGAGACTCTCCTGGTGGGACATACTGGACACACTAGAAGGACCAGCAGAACAGTCCACAGGGGAGACAACTCTCTGTACAGTAACCAGTCTGTCCGCGTCCATCACCACATGATGCATCTGATAGCCCTGTTTAATTGTACAAAAAATATTACTGCCGTCATGGCTTCTTAGATAATTATATACAGATTAACTCCAAAATATCTACTTCAAATTCTACATACATGCAACCTAATAAACTTGTCATTCTAAAAAAAACCCTAAAATGTAAGTTTTCAATTTTCAAAGAAAGATTTCTCATAAATATTTTCATAAAGAAAAAGACACTAGGACATTTTTACTGATTTAGCTGTTTGAAAAAAATATATATAAGTTTATTTCATCTTTTTCAAGTCAGTTTGAGAATAAGTTACCATTTGAGAGATAGTGCTACTGTCCACAGAGCTGATGAGCTGGGATCCCTCCTGTGGCTGGAGACTGGAGTAAGATATCGCTTCATTATCAGTGGGGATTTCCCTGTAGGAGGTGGGGGACAGTCTGTCATAGGTAGTACTAGAAGTGGTGGGCTGGTAAAACTGCTGAGGGGGAGAGATCTGGTATGAGGACTGATCGTAGTTCCCCTGCTGGCTTCTGTAATGTGAAAATATTTTCCTATGACACTTGATGGTGTCACTGAGAAATTTATATTTTTAAAATATAATGTACCTTTAGGGTTGCAGTATACATGTTAGATCTAATTAATGCAATTATAACAATTATAACAAATACAGTGTGTCAATCAATCCTTAATGCATTTATAACAAACACAGTGTGTCAATCAATCCATCTTTTGATAATAAATACAACAGACATATTGGTTTTATTCTCTACATTTAAACTTTGAGAAACCCACACAATCTAATACCTGTCATGACTCCTGAAGTGATTGTTATATGTTGGGTGGTTGTACAAGCTTACAGTGGTAGATGCTGTAAAGTTAGAGTGACTTGATGTGTACGTCACATTTACTGGGTATGCTTCATTGGTGGAGTCTGGAGCCATCCACTTATCTTCACTATTGTCATCCTCCATACTTGACCAAGTACTTCACTTGAATCCACAGAATGTACACCTATATAAGAAAAATAAGCTGTAAGAATAATGTGGTTTGTACCTGCAATGGAAAAGAGGCACCTTAAATCCTCATTCACATCCATCATTTTCTTATCATTGGGATCTCCATTCTGTCTCCTCATACCCACTTTCTTCCTCCTTTGCTTGTTCTTTCCTCTCCCTCCGTTTTCAGGGCTTTTAACATCCATTGCAAGCAGGTCTGGTAAAAGGACCCTCACCCAATTGAAAATTGACTCTTCACCCTCCCCCCCCCCCCTAAAAAAATTAAGTTTAAAGTTTCCAAATGACAAGTAGATTGAATTTTTCAGTGCTATTAGTCTTCCAATTTCTCCCTAGCTCCTTAAATTATTCACCCATAAAGACTTACCCATCCTCTTACCTAATGCCTGTAAATTAATTATAAGGTGTTGGCAACCAGATCAGCTATCTGGAGGGAAGGGGCATAGTAACCCAAAGGTAATCAAACTGGGCCCTCACTTACTGTACATTATGCTTTACTCATTGAACTACTTGGTCCCACATTAAACAACCCTATAAGCTTCACTTAATTTACTTAATTTATGAGAAAAAAAATTGGGAAGTATTGACATGTGATTGTGACAATCAAGTTTGCTACCATGGCTGATTAGTCAGTTAGAAGAGCATGCACTTTCTTACAATGTAGGGGTCTAGGTTTTAACCCTGGACTAGCTCACTTCTTTCATTCCCATCCTGTTTGATATACTGGTTCCACATCACTCCTATATGATAGTTGTAAAGGTGGGCAGAGGTGAGAATGGGTTGATGTCACTGTCTCCAGTTGTGAAAATTAAGAGTAGAGAAAGTGGTTCATTTGATGCAAGAAAATTCCACAACTGATAGAGCACCTATCTATACAGAGAGCCTTAGGGTTTGAATCCAGTAATCTAGCTTCCTTATACACAAGAAAAGGGAATGAATAGAGTAAAGACAGCTTACAAGTTGTGGTTATAGACATCTATAAATGTCTGTGACAAATTCATTGCACAGATCAATGGACAATTGGACAAGGGATCAAATGGGGTTTTCTGTTACATTTTGTCAGTGGTTAATCACTACTGAGTACAGGGAAATTTTTGCCCTCTTCATTAGTAGCGGGGAAATTCAGAAATGGGCAAATTCAGCAGAGACAGAGTTACCTCTCTTTTATTTGGCCGAAATAAAAAGATGTTTCCAGGTGTGTTTTAGCGAAAAAAACATTGGGAAAAAAATAACTTGGTATACAGTATGACAATTTCATATAACATGTATAAGACCAAGATTTCTCTAGTTACTTTTAATAAGGTCTTTCATACTAAGTTGGGTGTGGCTGTTAGATGGCCTTGTTCTCCTGTGGCGGGAAAGCTCAATGGTAGAGAACCTGTCATTTGAGAGTTCAGGTGGCCCAGGTACAAATCCAGGTGTGTTGTACATCGATCACACATTTCATGCCATGACTTTATTGCCATGGAAGTGACAGCTTGTGAAAGGCCTGCTCAGGAGAGGAGTCTGGGTTGCATTTGATGTCTTTCAGGGGCAAGGAGGGAGGATGTACATGGCAGTCTGACAGGTTTCATTGAAAAGTGATCAGATATTTCAGTTGATATATAGCACCTAGCTGTGTATATAGAGTTGAGCTGGGTGGCCAGTTTCAAATCCTGCTTTGTTTTGCCTGGGTTGTTGTCTTTGGAGTGAAGACATTAAAAGAGTTAGGAAATCTAGAGTGTGGGTATCACGCACACAGGTTTAAATACAAATGCCAGATATAGCTCAGTTTCTTGGTAGAACACCTGTCAAGAGTTCAGGGGTCCAGGTTCGAATCCTGATCTGTCGCATTAATCCTCCCTTTCTGTAACATTTGGTGCCATTGCCCTGAGAGTGACAGGTAAAAGAGCTGCTGGGATGGTTTCTTGGGAGTTGAAGGCATAGATCGATCTACTAGGAGGGAGGAATGGCATATTCTTCAAGTGGCCTACTACAGTACCTCAGTTGATAGAGTATCCACCTCCAGTGCTGGGTGTCAGGTTCAAACCCTGGTCTGGTCCACTAGTCGCACTTTCTTCCCCCCAGTTTAAAGGACAATGACACAGAATAGAAGGTCATCAGCAGCCTCATTAGATGAATCAGAATGAACTTCCTTGGTTTATCTTACATGTGGAAAGTGTATGTACGGATATAGGACAATGAGGATAAAGTGGCTCTAAATGGGACTTGTTAGGTTGTGGGCCTATAGATTATACAACAGTGTATGTACAGATCCCAGACGGTGCTAATAACCTTAGGAATGATATTCACACCGTGTTGATACATTTTCTATTTGTTTGACAATTCCCTAACACATGCCCTGCTTTGCGTGATATTTGGCCACCCCTTCGCACCAAACTTAGACACGAATAGGATCATTTAGTCCACAAATGGAACCTACCAACATTTGGAGTGTTCCATTGCGAATCACTCCGGATTATACCAAACAGTGGGGGTCACAACATTTCTTTGTATACGTGTTTGCGAGACAAGTAAATAATATTTCGACTGGTTAGGCCAATAATAGTACAAACCTATTTCAAAGAGTTGATCCTTGCAGCAACTACAATAACATTCAATTTATACACCATAAATTTGAAGTTCTTCTATCCTTATCCCCCTTTTTGTTGAAGATCCATCTTTGTCGGAAAAAATAACAGGTAGTTTGCGCGCGCATTCATTGTTGTGCGTCATATTTTCGATATGGCATCTTGTAAAATAAGAGTAAGGGTCAATTTTAAAATCCAAACGTTGATTTTGTTATACAAGTTTATTAAATTGAAAGCCTATTAAAATATGTACATTTGACATAAAAATAAAAAAATCTGAACGAATTGAATGAAAAATAAAAGCGAAATCAATATGATAAAAGTAGGAATTTTCATGATTTAAGCTATGCCATTTTTCGAGTCAGTGGCGGATCCAGCACATTAACATTTGACTTCACAAGAATTAGCCCAGGCTGTTTTTCTTAGGAATAAGGGCTTTATAATATGCACATCAAAAAAAAAAAAAATTTAAAAATCAGACCAAAAAGTTTTAATTCATTTCGAGGGGAATAAAATTTTACATTGCCAGAGGGGGGTTGGTGAGTGGACTGACCAGTCAGAAACCAGTTTTTCGTAATCAAGCATGGGGTGGGGGTCGGGGTGAGGGCGGACTTAATTAAAAAATTTGCTTTGATATACCGGAAGTATATTTTGTGGATCAACTTATATTTTGAATTTTCCGATTTTTTTAAAGAAATAAATCATAATTTAAGTCGACTGAACAATCGTCGACTGAACAATCTTTTTGTAACCTACAAACCAGACTGAACAATCGTCGACTGAACAATCTTTTTGTAACCTACAAACCATAGACGTACGTGTAAGTATAAACTTATAGGCCTACTGTTAATCTCTTATTTACTGTAATATAACTACATATATAAGATTTACATTTTCATGGCTAATTCAGGCATTATATGATTAAACCACTTTTTTTGCAAAGAAGTTATTTAATCCAGGAGATGATTCAAATAGTCTTATACTGGAGCCGGTCCCATTCATGATATACATGATATGTATTTTTATTTTTGATGAAAATCAAATTTTAAATCTTTCGTTCCCAAAGAAGTTGTAAGTTTTAATTCGATTTGTTACTCTTTTTTGCCCCCCCCCCTTTTTTTGAGTTGTTTGATTTTTTTAAAAATTTTGTTCAAGATACGCGTATTTCCATTTTGGAGGTAAGAGGGAGAGAGGGTATTCAGTCTTTTAAAAAAGGAAATAACGAGCATTATTCATTTTGTAAGTCATTGATTTCTTTTTCAAAAATAGGAAAATTTAAAAAATCTTATCCATGCAACTGTCCTCTATTTACTTAAAAATTTAAGGATGTTGCATGCCCATTAGCGAATTAATGCAATGTATTTATTTTTTTTAAAGATTATATGTACTTGATTCGTTCGTAACTTGGAATCTAAAGCTAGAATATAAAGTCCTCTTAGTCGGTTACTGTAATGTCGTGTATACAGTTACAAGTATAATCAGATACAGTGGCTGAATCATATTCTTGCCGTGAGGCTAAATCCGACCTGTCCAGTAAACATCTATAATCAATACTTGACCATTTATATAGTTCTGGTTCTGCATATTACACGACCATGATGGCCCCGTGATGTAAGTACCGATTTGCAGTGTCCTTTGCGGGCAGATTCACGACATCCGAGACCACGCAGATTTAATTACTTAATCCGGTTGTGCCAATAAAATATTGTTATTCTAATGAAATTTTCCTTGAACCGGTGATAAAGCAGACGAATGTATTCTGAAATATATGTTTGGCGTTCATTTTATTTAAATGTATCGTATTTATTTTAAAAAAAAAAAATATTTCTATTGATTTTATAATATGGTCCGTATATGTTCTTTTTTTTTTTTTAGACAAAGTGATGAAAATGTGGTTAATATAATACGTTAAAAATGACTTTTTCTTACATCTAGACAAATTACATTAAAATTGTTAACCAAAGATTTCATGAAATTTCTAATTTAGATTGATGGTTAGAGAAGATATTTTGATAGATCAAATGAAGAACAATATATAAAATTAAAAATTAAATATGCATATATTTTCAAAAAAGTTTTACATTGAATTTTGCCCAAAATGATCGATGGGGGAAAACACACAAAAGACTATCAAATCAGTAATTAATACAATATTAGAAGGTGAGTTTAAGAAAAGAAATAATTTCATCACGGATTAAATACATCAGTATAAAATTACGAACACGAATCACAGTACTTAGGCATTTGGCCTCATTCTCAAAAGGCATCATTAATGTTTCAGTTAGAGCGTAATTGTTTTATCTATCCGTACGAGCTTATTACCGCTTTTATGGTACCCTTGTTGTTTATATTGTATTAAGTACCACTGAATAAGACTTCCGAAAGGAAACTTGTATTTCGTAATCCTTGATATTGCTTCTTAGAGTGAATACTGCAAGAATTCTTATTACCTTGCACCCAAAAATATAGTAACATGATAGCATTGTAAACTCATTTATATACGTAGACAGGTGTGAAAAAGCATAATGGATTCAGAAAGAAAATGCCTCATGCGGACATACTTTTTGAGATACAGACGGAATTTAAAAGTTTTTGGAACAGAAGTGTGTTTGGATAATTTTACTGATGACGGACGATTACACTGACGCAATCATCACCATGTGAGTACAGTTAAACGTTTTATAAACTTACTTTTCTGCAGTAAAATCCACCAGTCTCTAGCAACAGCGTTGCTTAAAAGATGTACAGTTTGCAAAATGAAATTTTGGTATTCAACGTTATACTAAAAAAGGTTTGAAATTTGGAATTATACACAGGGCTCTCTCTCTCTCTCTCTCTCTCTCTCTCTCTCTCTCTCTGATATAATTTTCTTGTGTACCTATCCAAAATTGTCTTTATTTAAGTGTATGTAGAAATTTTAAATATATATTCGGTAAACATTTATACTAACTAATTTTACAAACAAATTAAACATACAAAGAAATGTGTTTGGGTGTATATTTGCATTAGATTATTCCATTATGATATGTATCCAGTTTATTTTTTCTTCATTTTTATGACTTTTGAAAGAATCTGTCAAATACATGCAGTTGTTAATATTTTAGTTTAAACTTAGATTAAACTTTATTTCATTTGAATAAGTCAACATATTTATACATGTACCCTTAAATAGTTAAAACTAAGGACTCGGAAACAAGTTGTTACAACTTATATAAATCCATTTGCTTGAATAAACTTTGAATCATAAATGTACATTGTCGCATGACAAACATGATAAATGAAATAGTAAAGAAAAATAACAGAAAAAATGTAAGAGTAAATGAGCAAATATTTGAAGAGATTTTATAACATATGTTGATAAACTACATATTCACAATAAAAATGTACAGACACATACACATAACGTTTTAAAAATTCCAAACTGAGAAATACGGCCACTCACAAATAAAGACGAAACTCGACAAGGTTAAGTTAAAATTTTTTGGATGCGGTAATAAATGGATGTACATACGAAAGCCTATTAGGATCAAACAACAATAAAAAAAAAATTAAAAGGCGTTATAACGCCTTTTGAATTTTTTTTACCGTAGTTTGATCCTAATAGGCTTTCGTATGTACATGTTAAAAATATAATTTGAAAGGAATTTTTTTTAGTTAAATCTCCATGTAAGAGGATATTTGCAGTTACATGTACTGTTCTTATTGGGTCAATGAATTTTCTTCCTACATTTTTGTAGAGAGGACTGTGTTATTGATGCAATTTTCCCACAGACACAAGATGGAATTTCTATTATATGTTTTGCAAACAAATTATATTTAAGAGTACTTAAATGAATTTTCATCGTAAAGACGTGAGATGTGTCAAGTTCTATGTTTGTAAGAATGAATATAACAATTGGTTGACATTTTATCCTGTATTGTAAGAGTAAATTTATACAATCAAAATTAAACAACCTAAATAAAGATTTTGGAAGTACATATATAGCAATATGATAGAATGCACCCAAGCTGCCCAGATATATAGTGATGTCTATACACATTAATGAGGTTATATGTGCAATCTAATATTTAAGTGTGTGTTCGTTACATGGAAGACCAAAATCATTTAGAAGGAAAATGTTGCATATAAATAATTAATGAGTGAAGCATGATTTGATACACCATACAACACAACATGTATACTAAAACTTCAAACAATACAACATCATTTTCTTAAAGACTCAGCTGAGTACAACTCAGATCCATATGTGAAACTAAACGTAAGGAAAACTATCCCTTAAATCTAGCGCACTGACATGCAAACTGGACAAAAGATTAAAATGAATATTGTACTTAATTAATTAGAAAATCTATGTAACCACGAGGTGACCTTAATTAAAGCGGTAAACATCTCAATTCCAAGTGGTAGAAAATATACTGATCGAATTAAATATACTGAATTATATGGATATGATGAAAAAATATCAATATGAAAAATAGATTTAAAAAAAAACAACAAAGAAACAAACAAAAATTAATAGATTCAAAAAAAAAATTCACCGAAATACCTGTTTTATTTATTTGGGGGAAGGTTAATCTATGAACAAAACAATAATCCTTTTAGCATACTGACTCATTAAAAAAAAGCGTTGTCAGAAAAGTACGTAGGAAGAAGATCTACAAAAAATCAAAGAAAATACAAATAAAAACGGAATACAGCATCGCGCACAGCTAATTTACTTATAAACAGAATCTTGTTTTAATACTTTACATTCGTAAAAGAGAAATCATAATCCAATAATAATGAATGGGTTAACAATATTACATGACATTTAGACGAAAACTTGCTTCTTACTACTATCTGGCCATTTCCGAAGAAATGTCGCCATCTGAAAATTGAATTTTGCATTAAAAAACAACAACAATTGAATGGCACCACCTACACCAAGTCGCTTAAACATGTACAATCAACATTACAGTGTCATTTCATTGCATGTTTTACACAAAATATTTTATTGAAATAATCAATTGGATCGGAAACAAGTTCTGACAACTTAAGAGTTCCTCTCCATATATATTTCGATGCATGAGGAATGGTAATTCAAAAACTCTATTTATCTATAGTTAAGTCGAATGTTTACTGACTTCTTTCATACAGATTGTCAGGCCATTATTTTTTCACACTAATTTGTCTACGGATTTCTCCGTTAACCCGATCATGACAAGGAGCACATGGCGGGTGTGACCGGTCGACAGGGGATCCTAAGCTCCTCCATGGCACCTGATCCCACCTTCGTGTTGTTAACAGTTGCAGTCGGTATTGTTTAAATGGACTTTTGAGCAGGATCACTGTTCGTTATCCTGTGAAGGAGAAACTTCAGGCGTATTTTTCTATAACATATTGAAGAAGGCGTGTAAATTTAATGTGAATTCTTAAAAAACTCCAAAGAATTGAGGAGAATTTAAAATCTCACATTAACAGCATCAAAATATATTACTTATCTACGCTTTATACAACCATTCTTCACGGTGGGTGTAATCGGTAGACGGGGGAATGCTTACTCCTCGTAGACACCTGAATCCACCTCTCGTGTTTCCTGGGATCATGTGTTTTTGTCCTGTTGATGAATTGTTTTGTTAATTGGATTAAATAGATGGATCACTGTTCATTATCCTCACCTTTTACACTTAATTCACATTTCATTTCTCTTTTAAAAATATACGGAACGTCGAATCAGGATTGATATATACCCATTTTTTAAAAAATCATGTTGATAAGAGAAAAAAGGGACAATAAAGTTTACCGTCATTTGCATACTGTAATTCTATTCCCTTATAAGCAATTTACCATGGAAGATTATCTTATTTAAGGTTTACTTTATGCATTCAGGAAAGCCATAAAGGAAGTGTTTGAGAGATACCTCCATAACCTTGCTCTTAAAATCATCCCTGTTAGCTATAAATGAAGACACATAACGTTTTGTGGAACTAAGACTTCATTTTCGATGGCAGTGGTGGCAATAATGAGCCCATTAGAATCGCTGAAGTAACAATCAACGTAAAGATTTTTTTCTCTCTGTAAGTAAACCTAGAAATGGAGTATTGTGAAAAATATGAAATACATGCATGTACTGTACTTCAGCTAACGAAAGTTAAGAGCGTTCGTATAAAGTGTTCTAACCTCAAATTTTCAACCCACGTTTGAGCAGGGTCGTACATGTATATCAGAGGGTTAGGTGGTCGGGCGCGGTATTTTTTTAGCTCATCTAAGCCAAAGGCTCAAGTGAGCTTTTCTGATTACATTTTGTCCGGCGTCCGTCTGTCTGCATGTCTGTAAACTTTTCAAATTTTCAACTTCTTCTCAAGAACCACTGGGCCAATTTCAATCAAAATTGCCACAAAATATCATTGATTAAATGAAATTCTTTGTTCAAATAAAGGGCCACACCTTCCAAGGGGGGATAATTACGAATTAGTGAAAATTAATGGCATCTTTTTAAAATCTTCTCAAGAGCAACTAGGCCAGAAAAGATTAAACTTATAATTATGGAAACATCCTCTGATAGTGTAGATTCAAGTTTGTTCTAAATCGTGACCACCGGGGGTAGGGTAGGGTCATAATTGGCGGTCAAAGTTATACATAGGAATACATAGGAAAAATCTTTAATAAATCTTCTCAACAATAGCAAAGCCATGATTGACCATATCTTTATGGAAGCATCCTCCGCCACTTGAAACTTGGTTTCTTGTTTTAAATTCTATGAGGAGGAGGTAAATGTGTAAGTGTTTCATAGAAAAGTAGCAACAGTTATTTTCTCACTTCTGTAGAGTACATTAATATTTACAATACTCGACAAGACTCCAGTTATTTTCCAAGAACTGTAGAATTTGTCATTGCTAACAAACCTCTTTAAATTGATATTAAGATGATTGCTAGCTTAAATGCTTTCTTGATTTGTTGATCAGAATTTAAATAAAGTCGATGAAATTTCAATGATGTGTGCCATAAATTAGTTTTGTTGCACCGATTGCACTGGCACGGTACCTGGAGCTACCTTTGTTGCAAAAAGGATCGTTTTCCTCGAAAATCTGTGTGAAAGAACGTTACGACGATACACATATCCATAGGTTATAAAAAATATATTATTTTACTTAATGTGGTTGGTAGAAACTGAATCAATTAAACCTCTATATAGCCTTTCAAGTTTTGTTAGTTTTAAACTAATTGCTGAACCAAACCTGACATCTAAAGTTTGCATGTAGAATTGAATTCTAAATCTTAAGGAACTCAGGGATTGTAATATGTGATTATCTGGAATAATGTTTCTCAGATCGCCTTACAGGATCATAGGGTGTTTTGTTGCTTTCTTGCATGCGTAAAAAACAGGGATGCAGAAAGGGTCAACGGTGCAATCACAAATGTTAAAGATTAGCAAAAAACTGTACAGGGATGACGTATATCTAGAGACAATTAGTGGAAGTTTTTTAATCAATTAAAGAAACCAATAGTCATTTACGTTATACATTTAGGACACTGTTTACTATATCAAAAATGAACAAAACAAAAAAAAATGTAACGGTATTCAAACAGAAGATAAACATTTAAACATGAACAAGAAAAATGCAAATTAAAGCATTTATTTATGGCCTTACTGTAACATCAAGTTCAGATTTACACCTTTCTGTATTTTCATATGGCATTATTTTAGTTACAAAAATGTCACATAGTTCGAGGTCTGCTGCACCCAGTCACGATTAATTATATCCTTCACAGTTGATATATTTACTGAAGTTTTATACATGGCATTTCTTATGGGTAGGTGGAGGTCGATCTCTCAATGCTCTAATAATAAAACAATATATAATGGCTCCTCCTCAACACTGCCACATCAAATAAAGTTAAGGGAAGTATCAAAATGTATACGTCAATAACAGAAAAAAAAATTTAAAGGGTGTAGGCATAAATGTTGCGTTAGTTAAATTATGCTCCTTAGGAAACCTTGAACTAAAGCAATTAGTACAATATTGAATGAACTTCTTCCTTAAGATGATTGTATATATATATATATATATATATATATATATATATATATATATATATATATATATATATATATATATATATATATATATATATATATAAAATCAATATTATCATTTCATTGAGGAGTGAAAAAACTCGAGTTCTTCAAATGAACAATTGTTGTAACAATCGAATAATATATCCCGTTAGCTCTATTTTCCTTAATTTATTTTGATAAAAACAGAGAGTGAGGAAAAACAATAAAAGTTAGTCATTACTACAGTTCTGGATTTCTTTTTTAAAGATACGTGAAGGCGCTGTAAATAAACATGAAGCAATCTTACTTCCAGGAAACTATCAAAGAAATGTTTAAAGAGTTACCTCTCTTACCTAGCACGATAATTCATCCTCTATGTAACTTGTATTTGGTTGAATATGAGTCTATATATTTCATCGTCGTTGATGGTAATTAGATAATGCAGTTATTAGAATTAAAGACAATGAAAACGATTTTTTATTCTCTCGGAGAACCTAGGACAGGGGGTATCCCGAATGTACTTCTCTGAAGAATTTGCTTTTCATCTTAGTCGGATAACGGAAGTGGAAAATAATGCAGATGTGCAGACTTTCGTCTCACTTTTTCTACCCCTATTTGATTAAGTAGGGTCGTTTGTCCTAGGATTTGGTGGTCAGATATGTGGATTTTTCCAGGTATACACTCTGATTTCCAATGCCTTAAAACACAACTTTCGAGCCAACATTAGCCAACACGAAATACGGAGATAAATTGGAAGAAGTTGTATATCAATTATTGTTAACAAAATGTTATAAATTAAAATTCAAATCCTGGATAAGCAACATATTAGCAACGGATTTAGCGTACATAGGTCGTATGATGAAACTAGAATTCTGCACACAAGTTTAGATACTGAGATTAATGTTAGGCTGTGTGACTGTGGAAAGCTTAAATACGTGCATATGTCATTTATGATTGTCAGAACTTATTTTCAAATATATATTTAAGAGATGAATTTAATTTTTGAGAATTCATGAGGACATGAACTGCGACTCTTCACCCCTGCATATTTCAGGAAGCGCGTTAGCTTCGTGATAAATATGCAGGCGTCAGTGAAGTGTTGTAGTTCATGTACCTCATGGATTTCTCAAAAAGTGAATTCATATCTTATATTTACATTATTTTTCTAATGACATGCCACATATTTTTGTCATACAACGATCATTTTAGAAAAAAAGTTTGCACTATTTTTTTTTTTACTTCAGTCACATCACAATGGAAATATCCACGGTAGTTCATGAGAACATGAACTTTTTTCTAATTTGCAAAGAATCTTAAGGAAAAATATTTGAAAATGTAAATATATTTTAATAAATTGAATTTGAATTACCATACCTATACCGGATTCCTAAACTACAGGACAATCCTTACAATTAAAGATACATAGCGGTTTCTAGTAAATGTCTACCAAGCCCCTTTCTTTACCTCTCACCAAAAAATATTTACAGCAGTGAAGGAGAAACTTTAGGAGTATTGTTCAACGACATATTCAAGAAGTGGTGTAAATCAGATGTGAATACTTGAAAACTCCAAGGAACATTCAAAAACTTTGAAATCTCAAAATTTTACCAAAATCAATATCATCAAAACGTACGACTTTTCAATACTTCATACAACCATTCCCCAAGATAAATTAAAGTCCAGATTTTGATATCATAGAAACTGCTTTTTCAATAAAAATGGAACTCGTAAATTTACAAACACTGTCATTATTCATTTGCAAAATTATTTTGTTAAAAACATTTCGATTGTACACACAAGTACTTTAAAGTTGATATTAAAAAATGCTTGAGTTTCTGATTGACAATATATCTATGTATTGTTTGAAGAGTCTGTGAGGACTCTGTTTTTGAACAACCTGTTGGAATTCCCGTGGGTACTAATTGTTCCCCGTTATTAGCAGACCTATTCTTGTATTCATATGAAGCAGAATTTATTCAAAAGCTTCTACATGAAAAGAAAAAGTCTCTTGCTGTGGCATTTAGAGTTATTGTCGACGTTTTATCAATTAGTAATATTCATTTTCATTCCTACGTAGATTTGTTGTATCCCTTTGAACTCGAAATAGAAGACACCATAGAGCCTGATACATTTGTTTCATATTTGGATATTTTACTAGAAAAAGGCATTAATGACAACCTAACAACAAAACTTTTTGATAAACGTGATGACTTTTCTATCGCCAACTACCTTATTTATTTGGCAGTATACCATTATTATCTGGATTTTATGTCTACCAGTTAATTCGATACGCAAGAGCATGTTCTACGTTACGAACAATTTCTATAACGAGGAATGCTATTGACAGATAAGTTGACTATACAAGGATGTCAGCAGTCCCTTTAACGTCAATGTTTTGCCAATTCTGTGGTCGATACAATGACCTTGTTAGGGAATACGAATGTTGACTGACGTTTTACATACAAATTGTTAGGCCATTATTTTCACACTGAATTGTCTACGGAATTTTCCATTTGCCCGATCATGACAATGAGCACACGGTTTATGTGACCGGTCGACAGCGGATGCTTACTCCTCCATGGCACCTGATCTCACCTTTGATATTTGTAGAGGTCTGTGCTTGAACTGCTCCCATCTGTATTATATCAATGAACTTGATACTGTTCGTTATACTCATATTTCATGTTATACATGTCTGTCGAAAGCCGATTCGTATATATGCCTTTTAAATCGTTATCTTAAGGTGTTTGTTTTTTTGTCGAGGGATGAGATAGTTTGTCCTGCAAGGACTCTATATGCATCTTTTTCAGTCAATGATAACAAGGAGTTTTACACATTTTGAAGCATTTTAAACATAAGAAAACAACAAAAATTAACCTTCTCAGCACTTTTATGTTTATATTCCATAAAGAGGAGATACATGTACAAAGGCTTCATAATATAGTAACGGCTATTTTTGCGTCTTCTCCATTGAATATTGATATTTCTCCCCCAAGAACTGTTGACTATGTCATTGCTGACAGCAGAAAACCTGTATTCAATGATATCAGTAGATATTTTGTTTGCCTTCTTGACTGATTGAAGAGAATTCGAATCAGATCAGCGAAATGTCAATGAATTTTGAATCCCATAGATTTGGTTAGTTGTGTTGGCATAGGTAACAGAGCTACATGTACCCTTCCTGGTAATAGGGTCGTCTTGCCCGAAAACTGTTTCGGAATTTAATGTTTCTATCGGATTCAAAATATAAATGGTAATACTAAAGTTGATGTATTGGACATACTTCAGATTATATTGTTCAATATCCGTTAAACAGCAGTTAAAAATATATGTACACTGTCTAGACATGCAGCAATTGTTCTTAGGTTCTTTTGAAAAAAAAATCAATGTCTTTAGGGAAGGGGTTTCAGTTGACATCTAACTTTGTCTTAAACTGTGGAAAAAACTAGAGTTCATAAAATCTTAATTTCTAATGAGTCTAAGTATTTTGCATTAACATCTGTCTATTCATTATGTAATAATTGTCTAAGAAGTTTATCTTGCTTTAAACTTTGAAATCACCAAGTCCTTTACCATAAATTAAAACCCTTGAAAGTAACGTTTTACAATTCATTTATGTATATCCACGACAATCCGACTAACTTTCTCTTTAATAGCAAGGCAAGAGAAATAATGGAGTAGCGTTTCCATATCACTGAAATAATATGAGTATAATATGTTTGCCTGCATTCAGCTTCATTTAAGTACGACTGTCCGATTCAATTTCAACCTTCTGATTGAAGGAAAATCAGAAAAAGCTTATATTTCTAGAAAATCATTATTTCCAAGGAATTCTATCATGATAAAATGATATCAAATCATTAGATGTTTCATTAATATCTTTTCATTATATTCAAAGCAATCATTAAACAGATTACAATTAAAGGGACTTTGAAATTATGCTCTAAGATCAGACATATAGTGGAAGGTTTTTTTTATATCAGACTTTAGAATAGGAAAGAAGTGTATATAACTCTGTAGAAATTAATATTATGGTGTTCATCTTTCAGACTAGCTTTTTATACCATCCAACACTGTTGTTTATTTAACATTCCCTCTTACACATAATGGTATATTAACAACTAAGCTTATGACATATTGAACAGATACTAAAAGAAATTTGATGCATCAATATGTCGAAACTAAACAAAAATGTACTTAACTACTACCAAATGTCATTCAAGTTTCCATTATGTACTAAGCTTTGGAGGTCAGTGACCATAACTGGACCTGATTATCCCTCTTTATGAGCTCTCTATCACGTTACTGGTATTTTCTACTGTAATATAAATTTTATTGTTGTAGGTTCTGATTTCTAATTCACTGTCTAAGCACGGAAATGAGTAGAGTTAAGGCTCCTGTTTCACTCATAAATGCTTAAAATATACGTGTTTTATGCAGTTGTTTTTATGAAAGCGCAGTGAATGCTCAGTAAGGTTAATTTACATATTCAAAAAAAGCAAAACATTATTCATTTTTGTATTGTGTATACATTTTTGCTAAATGGAGTACTCAGTATGTTTTGATGTTACGGAGAACTATTTTTTTTATATGTATATCTGTTTTTCCAGTTTTTAATGCACATTTTTTAAGATTTATTTTAGATATATCGTGAATAATAACGTGATCCACAGTTGATTCGAACTGGCATCTTTTTAACGTTGGCATCTTTTTAACGTAGAACCAACGTCTTATGACGTTAAAGTTAGGTGAACGAATCCAAGACTGTGTCTCAGCTAACGAAAATACACAACTGTGATATTAATGTGAATGGCATGTAACTATTTGAAGGAATGCAAAACTACTAAGAAATCTTCTGTTGACTACTAAATAGTACAATGTCTTGATGATATGCCGTCTGAATCATAGATCTATTAAAGATTGTGTTTAATGTTTGTAATATTTATTATAATGTGTATTCATTTTCATAATTAGTTCTTAATCATTCATGAAATATGGAGATAACGAACATATTCAAGTTCAAAGTCCATTTAGACAATACAAATTTGAAACAGAGCAAACACGGACCTTCAAAGACATCAGAATTAATTCATATGAATTCTAATGGTTCGTGTATATTAATGATATTTGGCTAAAATATTAATTTTTTAAACAGAAAGTTATATTTTTTTGATAAATATGAATTTAATATGAAAGTAATACCAAAACACTCATTTAATCATTAAATCCTGTGTAAGTGCAAAAAGGTCATCAGAAGTAGTATTGATAAAAACATCTCTCATTAGTTTGCGGGGAAAGATATAAATTTTAATTACGTTTCGTTATCATTTGGGTAAGTTCTTCATCATATTAAGGATTGGAAACATTGTCAAAAGACTTTAGGTAAATATTTACAAATTTAGGATCGTAGGTTGACTAAAAATCCTTTGAAAAATATTGAGTGCATTTACCTATATTTCTTGAAATGTGGATTTAATCTTTTATGTCAATTGAAGAATTTAATTTTGAATAATATATCTAGCTATTGTTCAGTCAATAAAGTCTCTAAACGAAAATGTTTAAAGAAGTATTTTTGTTATTTTCTACATTCTCTTCATGACATGTACCTCTAAATATGGCTGAAAATTATAGTCGCAGTGTACATTTATCACTCTAAGTTCCACCGGCTGCACTACATTTAATAAGAAGAAAACATGTCATATACCTTTAATTGATAAATAAACGAATGCTAATTACTCATTTTGAAAAGTGTGAAAATACTATGACAAAGACTTTACCGACATAGGTTCTACATTAAAAAATTCACAAAACTATGATGACGACTTTGTTTTGCAATTAGTGCGATAGTCGAATTCGAGATTGACACTATCTAGGTTCTAAATATCATAAAACTTAAATAACAATACAATTACATTAACTTGGGTAGGGGTAGAAAGATATATTGGAGATTGTTGGTTATAGACAAACATTTTATTGCCATGTTAGTATAAACTACAGCATGCGCATGCTCACTGTCTCAATCAGGGGAGTCGAAATGCAGAAAGGTGTTTGTAAAATGTGTATTTTAAAAAGTTTTTATAATATTCATATGGTAAGTAGATTAATGGTTAATCAGAGAAAATAATATTGTCCAGAAAGTTGTGATGGAAATTTGACATTAATGCTAAACAAAATTCATCTTAGAATCAATTCGGATATTCTTCAACCTGATTTTTTTTTATCGAGCGAGATTTTAATATCAGACATGTTTCCTTTTTCCGGACTCTCAATATTCCATTCTTAAATAAATTGGACTTCCGATTCATGACTCACTTTTAATCAAACTACGAAATTTTATGTTTTGTAAAAATGAAGCTTTATTGGAACTTTCTGACACATAACGTAACTTATGCACATTTGAAATGCAAATATGTTTAAAAACGGAATTGTTAGAAAATTTGTTAATTTACGCTATCAAAGAAAAAAAAAGAAATTTTACTTAATGACTCATTATCAAGTAGTCGCCCGCGTGGCGCAGTGGTTAGAGCGTCTGCTCTAGAGTCGCGGAGTAAGGAGCTGATCCTCACGTCGCGGGTTCGAATCCATTGTTGGACGTGGAGACCGGTCCTTCGGATGAGACCGTATAAACCGAGGTTCTGTGTCGCAGTAGGTGTTCGCACGAAAAAGATCCCTCACTGCTTAATGGCCCTGAATGCCGAGTATAGGTATAAATTTGCAGCTCTCCACAAGCAAGTGGTGGCGCCTCAATATGAGTGAAAAATTCTCGAGAGGGAATGTTAAACAACAGAAAAACAAACAAACATTATCAAGTAAGGTTATATATACACACTTATCTACAATCGTACCAGAATTATGGAGATTTAGAAGTTTTGTTATTGTTTTTGTTTTTGTTTTTTATTTGAAAGAAGACAGCACAATTCGAATCAAGAGAGACGTATTCTATAATTATATGTATATACACTGAAAGTTTAAAGGGGTAATTTAGGATAAAGATCAAACGAATGCGAGTTAATAAATCATAAAAAGCATACTGCTTATCAGAAATGAATAAAAACAGAATAAACGTTATGATTGAATCGTGCTCATCTCTGGTAAAGACTGCATTTTATGTTGGAAAATGACACATCTCCTGGATTTTCTGTTCTTATTCTTATTCAAGATAAGAATTCCTGTTTGGATTTTTTCCGACAGACGCGATTGATTGTTTGATTATATGTTGTTTTACGTCCCGTTCGAGAATTTTTCCCTCATATAAGGATGCCACCTTATACCGGTGAAAGGGCTTCAAATTTAGACCTTTACTCGGCACTCAGGGTCATTGAGCAGTGAGGGTTCTTTATCGTGCCAACGCCTACCGTGACACGGGGCCTTGGTTTATAGGGTCTCATCCAAAAGACCCCAACTGTCACTCTAAAGTGCCTAGAGATTGGATTTTTTTTTTTATCGTCTTAGGTCAGTCACGGCCGTGATTCGAACACACGACCCTACGATCACAGAGCGAGCGATCTAGCGACTGGGCTACCGTGTATATATATATATATATATATATATATATATATATATATATATATATATATATATATATATATATATATATATATATATATATATATATATATATATATATATATATATATATATCTGTCCGATCGAAACGTAAAGTAAAAATAAAATACAAAATAACACAATGTTATAAAGATTCTTTGAAAGTCTTATTAATGTTATTCATTGATAAAGGAGGAGATGGAGTTGTGGATAAGGGATAAAAATTGGATGTACGAACAGACACGTTTTCCTATGTGAAACTTTAAATAGCAGTCCGATTGAACTTACAGTAAGAAGATGCACAATGACACTATGTAATGAAGATTCTATGGAGGTCTCATTAGATTTAATTTATTAGTATAGGAGGAGTTGCTGAAAATGAAATATGTGGAGATGGGGATCCCCAATATTGTAGAAAAAATCACAGTGCCCATGTTTTGCTATGGGGAAACTCCAAATAAATGTCCAATCGAAACGTAAAATACGGAGATGCAAAATGGCACTATGTAATAAAGATCCTTTGAAAGTCTCGTTAAAATTTATTCAGTGGTAAAGGAAGAGTAGAGAATAAGGGATGGCTACCCTAACGGACGTACTTCCCATCACCACATTATCAATAAGGGATGGCTACCCTAACGGACGTACTTCCCATCACCACATTATCAATAAGGGATGGCTACCCAACGGACGTACTTCCCTTCACCACATTATCAATAAGGGATGGCTACCCTAACGGACGTACTTCCCTTCACCACATTATCAATAAGGGATGGCTACCCTAACGGACGTACTTCCCATCACCACATTATCAACAACTTTTCAGGTGGTGGTATAAGGATGATATTTTCACTATTTTTTGGTGCAATAATCATATTTTTAATCAGTTTGTTAAAAGAATATATCTTATAAACTTTGTGTCGATGTTGCATTTATGGCAGTAAATATTCCACACGAAAGGGTACAAATTGTTGATAAAAGTTTTAATAATTTGTAAATCATCTAATAGTTTATATAAATTTTAAGACTCTTGATAGAAGTTGCTGTTTTTATTAGAATCGATATATTTAGTTTCTCTGCCTTCCAATACACGTTTGAAACTTGGGGGAGGAGGGTACTTTCTTTGGTAATTCTAGGGAGGATTTGTGGCTTACGAGTTTTCAAATCCTTATAATACATTTATTGTAAGCATTTAAGATTGTAGTAGTTCAAAAGTAATCTAAGAGTCTACACAAGTGTATTTTGTTCCATGGAAAATCATATACAATGTATAATGTGTGTTAAAATCTGAATTTTATATCAAATATCTTTTAATATATACTTTTTTTTTCTTTATGCATTATATACTCATTTTTTTCTTTATAATAATTGAAAAAAAATGTAATTAATATATTATTATTCAATTCTTATATGCTTGTATTTAAGTTGAGGCGAGTGTTTGTAAAGATCACAAGTAATCTCTTCTCTCAAGAGAGTGTAAACTTTTGCCGCCATGATATGCAAACAGATTTACAAATCTCAAGTTTGTATTTATTAATGGGGAAATTAAATCTATAAACTTTTCATACCACCTTTATTTATCTGCAAACTCCCTCTTCTCTCCTACATCAATTAAATTTTCAGAGAAAGTACACAGTGTCTATATGTGTGAATTATTTAAAAGCACTTACATTAAAGTATACAGAGTGGGCAGTGATATTGTATGTGTTCAGTCATGCTTATAAGGGCACACTGAACTAAAACAAACACTATGTATTAAGTGCAGCATCTAATTGGTACCCGTAATCTAAACAGCAATCAGAGGTCGATCGCACAAAATCTATTTAAATTCCTTAAGTGAAAAAACCCACATTTGTATTAAAGGACTATTGATGCTCAATTCGATAAAATCAAATTGTAATCCCTATAAACCTCCTTTTCAGATATTTTTTTTTTATCTTGATCTTTGGCAAATATGACCAAAGAAAAATTATGAACATTTTATCTAAAATAAATAAAAAAAGCTTTAGTTTTTTGTTTCCTTTTTCAGATTTTCACCCTTTTGTTCTTTGGCAAATATAACCAATGAAAAAAAGAACATTTTATCTATAAAGCAAAGCTTTAGTTTTTGGTTTCCTCAATGATTTCATCGACGTTTTCATAATAAAAATTTTTTCAACCCCCCCCCCCCCTCGAGATACATATTTCTTGTATCTGGATGCAAAAGCCTGTTTTCATGCATGTATTTATATACGTTTTTACCAAGTCGATAATTTCGCGAATTGCATATTAACAACATTCGCGCTAATAATTTTACATTGCTAACATGTTGAAAGCAATGCTTTAAAATCTTCTTCCCCATGCTCGGGTTCTATCGTCGGAATTGTAAACCTCTTGGCAATAATGCGGTAATCTAAGGATTTCTGAACGATGTTTACTACTTTTTTATCGTATTACATCCTTGGATTCATTGAGGATTATTTTCTCGCACTTTTAAGTCCATCCATATGAGAACGTAATGATCTGTTTACATGAGCTTATCATTTTAGGAATGACTCTAATTCTTGGCCAAATTATTCGAGTATAACCTGGTTTGGATCAGTTTACGCTTTATAATCCGCGAAGCGGATTATAAAACAGCGTAAACTGACCCAAACCAGGTTATACTCGAATAATTTGGCCAAGAATTAGAGTCATTCCTTATAATTTAATTTTAAAATCATTAAATAACTATGGGTGTAAAATTTCGTTACTTTTTATCAGTTCAAATTTGCCGCTCAATAATACAACCATAGTAACGGAAGTAACGGAAGTGATGGGAATCGAGGGGAGGTAAAAACTGATACATAGGCATAGCAGCCATGTTGTTTGGTTACATGTGGTAAGATCGAATTATTGTTTGAAATTAAAGGTACATTTATTAAATCTGGAATTTTCCATGAATCCCGAGGACTGGAAATGAGAGGATTGTATGGATACAGATGATTCAGCTGGTTGTCAGGGGGGTGTGTCCCCATACCAAACCAGGTTATACAGAAATAATTTGTGTTCCTTTTTGGATATTAACCAATCAGAGGCTAGTATACAAACAAAATTAAATTATTTGGATGTAATATAGGAGATATACAAAAATTGTTAATGTATCGATGATCTAGAATAAAAAACGAAATTTCAGAGTTGGGATAAGGTTCTAAGAAAAACCTCCTAGGAGGAGTAAACACCCCTTCTTGGCCGGTCACACCCGCCGCGAGCCCTATGTATTGATTAGGTAGACGGAACATTCTGTAGTCAAATATAGTATAAAAACAGAGGCGCAGCAATAGGTATGAAACACGTCCGCCACAATGACTATTTGTTACTAGTAGTATATATTTGTTAACAAGTTCATTATAACGACAACAAGATTTAGGAAATGATGATTTGAAACAAGGCTGTTGAAATCCCTGTAACATCAATTTATCTCACAGTAGCTTGCATCGGTTTAAAAATTTATTGTCCTCAAAGCATGCTCTTGAGTATCAAATAAGTTTGAAGACGTAAACACAGAAAAGGCTGAGGTCATCTTTTTGTCATATAATTTAGTTGTTAGCTGGCCCTTATCATCTATAGTCAGTAAAACATCCAAATATTAAACAGACTCTGTGGTGTCTTTATTTGAAGTTCAATGGGTTATAACGGGTCGACATATCAATGAACGTATCTATTGTTAATTGATAAATCTGAATGTCGAGTTAAAGGCCACGGCAAATGTTTTCTTCTCATGTAGAAGCTTTTGAATAAATTCTGCTTCATAGAAATATATAAACAAGTTGGCTAAAAAAGGAGGACAGTTATCCCCCATCGGAATTCTAATTGATTGTTGGAAGACCTGGTCTCCGGAGAAAATATATATTGTCAATGAGGAACTCCAGTTTAGCAATTTCATTATTGAAGTTATCTTTTCACATTCCGAGGTAATTGTTTAAAATTTCACAGACACTCACAAGTCGCTTACGGCTTTGATTGTCATGAAACCTTGTATTATCCCCATTCACTCATCATTTAAATACGTAAAACAGTTTGTATGTAGGTTAATTTTGAGTCATATTGTTTCTTTGTAAACTTCAAAGTATTCCCTACTTTTTCTCTATCCATTTAATTTATGACAATTTTTTCCCTTGAGATTACGACTTAAACAGGTATCACCATAATGATTCGTGTGATATTTAGGTCTCCACAAGAGGTGCTTCAACTTTTCCTATTATTGTTCTTTTTGATTTTTTTAAAAACAGAAATGAAAAGTAATTCAAGAAATGTTAAAAATTTCAGTTATTTAAAAGAAGTAGTCAGATTTAAGGAGTAACCTTTAACATTTTTTTTTCTTAAGATATTTTGAATATTTTTTTCAGCAATTTAAATACAATTTATCATTAAGTCAAATGATGACTGACGTTTTTCATACTAATTGTCAGGCCATTATTTACACACTAATTTGTCGACGGAGTTTTCCGTTATTTCCCGAACATGACAAGGAGCACACGGCGGGTCGGCAGGGGATGCTCACCTCCCCATGGCACCTGATCCCACCTCTGATGTTTTAGAGGTCCGTGTTTGCTCTGCTCCACAATTTGTATTGTTTAATGGACTTTTGAGCTTGAATACTGTTCCTTATCTCCATACATTCCATTAAAGAAAATTTTGGAAATCCGATTTCATGTATAGATAAAGTAAGTTCTAACCATGACTTATGGAAGGAAACATCATTGCAAGACCTCTAAACTCACATCGACATTAAACTATGGTTGACAAAATATCCTCCGAGCTCTAATTCCTGTTTTCTATATCCTGTAATAATTAATATCATGTTTTACAATATGACCAATATTTTCTTATTTAGAAATATAAAAATGAACAACACGCCCTGGATAATGATACACTATGAAAATTGGATAGTGTTGCTAAATGTAAATGAACAGAGTTTGAATGATAAAAATATTAATTTTCAGTCCAAATTTCCCGTGTCGATTTTTTAAATTCTACCAGATTTTGATTAAATATATTACAAAAATCTGAATGATGGGAATTTCAAATTATTTATGATATCAGTTTATTTATATTTTCCTTATTGTTCAGGTATTAAAATTATACGTGGTCAATTACAATGATTAATTTCTTGAGATATGTTGTCTCGAATGGCTTTTGTTTATAATCTAGAATTTTGTTCATTGAATGAAATATGGAGATAACAAACAGTATTCGATCAAGCTCAAAGTCCATTTAGACAATACATATTGGGAGCAGAGTATTCACGGACCTCCGAAAACACCAGAGGTGGGATCAGGTGCCATGAAGGAGTGAGCATCCCCTGCCGACCAGTCACACCCGCCTCCTTGTCATGATCCGGAAAAAACGAAAAATCCGTCGACAATTCAGTGTGTAAATAATGGCCTGACAATTAGTATGAAAAACGGCAGTCAGCATTTGACTTAGTGATAGGTTGTATTTGCTGACAAGGTCTTTGTATCGACCATAAAACTTAGTAATTGATGATTTCAAATGAGACTGTTGATATCCTTGTTTCATCAATATGTTTGTCAATAGCTTGCCTCATTTTAGAAACTGTTTATGCGGAGAGCATGCTCTTGCGAATCGAATCAACTGGGAGACTAAAACACCATATGCAGGTGATGAGGATATATATTACTATATAAGTAAGGGAAGTTGACGATTGAAAAATTGAAGTCATCACGTTATAGTTACATGTATCTCTATTACGCCTGTTGTAAAACTCCGGAGAATTTGACGAAAATGTAAGCTAAAATAGGACAGCGTATTCCAAGTGAACGTTACTGCAGTTTATATCAAGACGGGATTTAATGTTACTCACAAAACAGGAAGAAAGAAAAACACTGCTATTTTAGATTAAAAATAACATTTGAAGTCAAAGCCTTCTTGTATAAATTATTTATTAATATATTTGAATTTTGATATCATTCTTCTTACTATTTTCTTACTATCATTTTCATAGCACCATACTTTATTCGTAAAAAGTCGCTAAATCTACTCATCTCAGTAATATAACAAACACATATTACACATAGGAATACCTATAGATAATTGTATATTTTTCCACTTTTTTTACCTGTAAAAATAATAGATGTGTGGGAAAGCATTTTAATTCTCGGTCTAGATACGGGCTTAGTTGGAAACAAATACTCTAGATTGATACTTTACTCTTTTATTGAAAATTAATTTTGATACATTTCAGAAATGGATCATTCAGATACAAAGTGTAATAAGATTTAAGGTTTTACTCACTATGGGGCTTAGCGGGAAAAAAATTAAATTCCAATATTTTAGATACAATTTATTCTTGAATTAGTTTCACTAATCCGTAATCTAAAATCGGGTTGTTAATGCTAATATTGTTAATTTATTTATTTATTTATTTATTTATTTATTTATTTTTTACAGAATTATCAATAGATTTCTATTATATACATTTAAATTAAATAAACTTTTATTGCAACACTTATACAGCTTCCCAGTTCTAAGATTTAATTGCATGGTACAGAAATACAAGTATAGACATCTGGTTTCATCGACTGCTTGTCAAGAAAAACAGCTTCACTTTCAATAAACACCATGATCTTTCTATTGTATACAAATGATGAAGATGTTTAGAATTTCTTTCAGAGAAAATTAGGATGGGTATTTGGCACCAAAGGGGAAAAAAATTTTTAGAGGTTAAATTTCATCTATATTTTTTATACGAGCTGCAGTCGTGTCCAATGTTTTGTGAGTAGTCATCCACGCGCAGGATAGTAACACGTCATGTACTTTTTAGAATATTCATAATATATAATGAAGAAAAAGATCTTTTTTCTGTATAGATACACAAACTCGTTATCCAACCCTGAATAGGCCTGCCCCTTGATTCATCGGAATACGAGAAACCCTGATGTGATAAATTGCTTTGATTTAATTTGTAAAATTGAAAACCAAAAATGAACAGAGGCATTACGAGTCGGTCCTCGGCTGCTTTCCCGATGGTCCCCGGAGAAAATCGAACGACATATCCCTTTAGACGCATCTTGGGTTGATTTGAGTGTTAAAGACGTTTTCTTGAATTATAAAATCATTATGCCGCAGAGAATGGTCGTAGGATGGGTTTGTTATAATGGAAGAGGTAGCGGGTCACCTGATTAATTGATTTTAGCGTTTGGAGAGTCGGTATAGGTAAAAGTCTGTGCTGCTTGATGGTGACACTCGTGATGTGCCTGGAGGAAGGACGAATCATGGACAGGGAGTTGTAGAGAAAATGGTTCACAGTTTTCATCATCATCATGGCTTGTAAGTATTTATTTTGTCGTTGTGCAGTATTATTTCGGTGAATTTGTCAGACTGTTCACACAATCGATGGTTGCCATATTGGAATTTTCAATCGATCTAGCATGCCATTCAGCTGGTTGAAACTGTTCCTGGGATAAGCAGATGTCTCGTCAAATAATAGCCCATAGATATTTTCAAAATCAGTCTTTCAAAAATTTGATTATTCATTTAAGACTTTTGGTCAGTTCTAATTTTTTTGCTCTATAAAAATACCAACTGAATACGAACATGTGTTTCCTGAAAAGAAATAAAATTCCCCCGTTTCTTCATTTTAATTCTTTACTTGTAGTGACTGTTAATTATAAATAAGATTTACACACAGTGTTGGAATCTTTCATGTCTTAGGCTATGATTACTGCTCAGGAGCTTGTAAGGAAAATCTATAGTACAATGTGGGCTGTATGGCACATCTTTCTCCGACATCATTAGTCTTATTCCGAGTTTCAAAAGCCAGAAACTGTAGAATAATCATTGATTTCTACTTAAAACATGTGTTTTAATGTCCAGCTTTACAGTCATAGGACTTGATTCCAAACATCATCAAATCCATCGGCGAGGCTAAAAAGTGTTAGGAAGGGAAAATGTGTATTGGATCTACATAAATTTCTAAATCCAAACAGATTCTATAGACAAGTACATTAAACAAGACATGTTATTTGGCCAAATTGCTGATCTCCATTACGTGCCCAGAAATTAGAACAGACCATTCCACTCTGCTTGAAACCGTCCGACCAACCACTTCAAAGGTTTGCTTATCAATGCCAAATAAACAAAGCACCCCCTAAAACAAAGTGCCGTGGGTGTCGGAAGTCAAATTATTATTATAAGAAAACTTATTTTACAATGCTTGTTGATATGAGAAGTACGGAAAAAATAATTTAAGAAAAAGATGGATTTGCGTTTGAATTTGCTTTTAAAATTCGCTTGAAATAACTAATAAAAGACTGATATTTCAAAATTCTTGTATATTGAATTTTAATTGATTAATTTTATATTGCATTCATTCTCGATCAAACTTTGATAAATATTTTAATGAATCTGGTACACGATAGTGTAATTTCTAAAACACATAATGTTCTCAACTAGTGATTACACTGCTAAACAAAAGTTGCATGAAAAATAAGTATGATGGATTGCTACTAGATGCTGGTGTCACATGGCCACGATTAAAGTTCATGTCATAAAATGTATATCGAGCCGTTAAGTTCCAGATTAATTTACATTATTAGCCGCACGTTTCCGAGCGTGTAAAACTTAGAAATGATGAATCTTGGGTAAATAACGAATCTCCAGCTCACATGTTTCTGAAATGTGAATGAATGATTATTAGACATTTATCCATTTTTCTTTATAAATTGCGCCTTTCTTAAAAGAAAAGAAAGGAACTTCTAGACACTCAAGCAATGTATCACCCGTAATGCATGATTGTCTTCTACAAATAAAGTGTTTTTTCTGCATTAGTAAATAAAGAAAAAACAGAAAAAGTACAATATGAAGGGATAACGATTTTTTCCCCTCAAACAATAAAACTTTGAATGTCATATTGGCACTCTTCTTGTTTTGAAATTGTATTTCTATTATAGTATATTCTTTTCTTCAATGTTACTTTTGCCCCCTTTAACTTTCATTCATCTTTCATCGTCATTTATTCTACACACTGTAGCTTAATTACTTACTTCACTTCAATCAAATATGTTCATTAAAAAAAAATTGAGAACAAAGGTTTTCTTAATATTTTAGGCTCTATTACATATCAGGTTCTCTTTCAAACAACTTTCAGAACTCGTAGTATAGTCAAATAGTTTTACATATGTTACTGAACAAACTCCGTTTGATGTTTCAATAAAGAAATAAAGGATGAACATGTATATTTTATTCCCGTCATGCTTCACAACGGTTCTTAATAACAATTATGCTTGACGCTGTCTTCAATGGCTTTGTTGTGAATGCTTATCTCCACTGTACATTTCAGCAACAATTTCAAGGTCTTTGATCTAAAATGTACCTTGTAAAATACAAAAAGTTACTAATATGTTCCATTTTCAGCACAAAAGGAATACTAAATTTGGAGGTAAAATTTGATGTATATAGTCAATATATAGAAGATTATTCTTATTTTCTTACCCAAATGCGAATAAGCCGAGAAAAAATACCCATGATAAAGAAAAGAAATATGACAAAAATAAGACTAAGGAAAACTAAAATGAAACATTAATTTGTGGATGTATTAATATCATAGGTATACACGTAACACCGGTATATACATATCTTAAGATCTGTATACACAGTGTATTAAAATCTGCTTAATAATGTAAAGTTACCATTTCTACTATAAAGCTGGAAAAATGGCTAAATAGGCGATTTTTCGTTTAATAAAAGCATGAAAGAAGTGACCCACTATACATTAAAAACACGTGTTATAACAGAACGTTTTCTGTAAAATTATGGTAGACCAGCTGTTTGAAAGTCATATCACAAAAAGATTTAAATGGCACTTTTTTGAGTTGCGTGGCCAAGTGGTTAGCATGTAGGTTTTGCTGACGAATGCCGATATATAGGAGTTTTGTAGTGTAGGCCCAATCCTTGCACAAATCTTAAATCCTCTTTTTCTACAGAACCCTTTTGAATAGAAAAGCATTGTTTGGCACAATCTTATACCTTTTATTTAAAAAACTTTGTATTTAAAACCGAGTTCAAAATTTTTATTTCCTTAATTGAAATTCTGGTACTTTTTTATCATCTTTCTAATGCTGCAGAAAAATGACATCTCAATACCCTAAGTCCTTCTAGAAAGAAACCATCCAGATATAGAAATTTCTTTCCGACAGACGAATAGTTCTAATAAGACACATCTATCTTATTCCCTGGCGCCATTCTCCTTCTGTCGTTTAACTGTCTCCTTTTCTTAATCATCAACAATCATTTTTTTAAGTCTCGCTGTCTGTTACGTCAAATAATCTTGATACTCTTCTCTGACAGAATGTTCAGACAAGCGTAGGTGTGGAACGTTGAATAAAAACTGTTTTGATATTGTGTTTAAAAATAAATTTAAAAAAAAAACCTTTATATGTAAGCCGATTTTGGCCTGAAATTGAAGTAAATGTCAAGAAAAAAGATTCCCAAATGTATACACGATGTCTATAGTTAGGATCAAACTACATCCGCATTGGGCTTCAGTGAAATCCAGTCGAAATGATATCTATAGGAAAAAAAATCTTCTTCCTTCAAGACTGTTTGCAGTTTATTTTTAAATATTTCCTAAGTGTATTAATGTTACATTGATATTTCTCTGCTGATATCTTTGAGCGGTAACTATTCTGTGTTTTGTGTATTCAAACAGGTATTGAATAACCTGTAAGTGCTATTCTTAAGACAATAAAATATTAAGGCGATTCTAAAACCGTCTGTCGAAATCAATAATAGCTACCGCCCCAACTAGTTCAAACATTATCGTACTTTTTTACGGGCACCTGCTTGCTTATTAGGTTCTCCTCTCAATTCAATTAATCCTTTATCATTAGCGATTAGTATCGGTATCCTAGTCAATCCAGTATCGACTTTGTTTGAGTTTAAATACAGAAGAATATATAGATTTTTGGGTATTTTCTTGAAGATTTTTTTTTCTATACATTATTTTGAGTTCTCAAATCCTAATTCTTAGATTTGAGCTTAAATACAGTTACAGAGGTTTTACAAATAGTTTACACATTCCTGTTGAACCATAAGAAAGACGTACATGTATTAATAAGATCAAGTTTTAGTATATCACATATTTTTCATATAATTTAAACAATGCAGCATCATTCTTAACCTAAATGAATAAAAATATCATAATCATTCTGTTTTGTAAGACTTGCGAGATAATAGGCTAATTAAGGAACGTATTAATAGATAAACCTATTGTTTATAAATTAGTGTATCTGAGTGTATATATATATATATATATATATATATATATATATATATATATATATATATATATATATATATATATATATATATATATATATATATATATATATTCAAGTAAAGAAAAAAAGTTCTTCTGGTGTTCTGTGTTATTCAATGTAAGACTTGTATTTTTCTTAATTAGGTTTCACTAGGTTGTCTTTTATCGTTTCCCCGGGAGATTAAAACATAATAGTCCCATGTAACGGAAATGTGACAAACCACATCGGGATCGGAAGAGATGACTCAAATTATGTTTTCTTGTTTGTGGAATAATTTGGTTCCCAGTCCTTAGGGGGTACTGGCAGTGTCAAAAGTCTCTTTAACGTTTGATGCAAGTGATCTTCTTGGTAAAGTGATTTAAGACTTGTCAGATATTGGTAATCTTGAGTTATTAATTTGATTTTACATATTTAAAAAAATTTCCCTTCTTTACTCACAGAGTTGTGCAATCTTCTTTGGCATCAAATGAAATACTGCAAAAAGCATTGTTAATTTTACTTTTGTGACAGAATTAAGTTACGCATTTTTTTTCTTTAATCACCCCAGAGTATTATGTAATAGCAGCTATTTTGATATCTAAAGATAATTAAGTTATTTAGTTATGTTATTGCATAATCTAAATAAACAATCAGAGCGCGTTGTTGTTAATAGACTTTTGCAAAGATGATATTTCCAGAAAAGTTGATAATTTTTAATCAAAGCAAAATTATTTCGTAATGAAAAAAATATTACCACATTGACATCAAGATTAGATTAATGCACTGGACATGCAAATAATTTGATGTCTGTATTTCACGAAAACCCAATATGTATAGGAGCCTTGAGATATTTCTAATTAATCGCAGAGTGTAGACACATCAGTCACAGGTTATCGCCGGTGTCGTGAGGAGGAAAATTGTATCGTTCCATCAAGCAGCCGACAGCCCACGTCACCGAACAGCCAACATCATAGTCCGCAACTATTAAAATGGCATTGACATTACTGTCCACGTGAAACCCTTCACCGATAGGTTCTTTCAGAATCAGCAATACATGCTCATCTTCTCTAAAGCTGATATAGAAGTTGGCTTAAATTCTTTTAGCGGTAGACATTTGGAATGAGATTGGCAGACAATAGTTTGTATTCAACAACAGTCACCAGGGAATGAGATAAATTCCTTTTCAAGGTGCCAGATCCCTTATTCTTCTCATTGGACAACTGTATCATTCTTTATAATAAGATTTCAAATTACAGTGGTTAGTAGTTATCCGTTTATGCAGACTTCAGGGGTCTGTTTGACAAAAGAACTTACGACTAAGACCAAAATTTAATTCTGCTTGTAACTTTTTAACTTACATTATATTAAAAATGGTTTTTATCTTTTTGAAAGGAATGTACTAAGATATTTTTACGCTAGCAATTTTAAGCAAAATCATCTATTTTGCAAAATTTTACAATCGACTTAACATTTCGGTCTTAGTCGTATGTTCGTTTGTAAAACGGATCCCTGGGTTTTAATACTTTCATAAGTATATCTAAATACATTTAACAGTATTCAAGTACCATATTCCTTTTGACTTCAGTCCATATCTGTATGCCATTAATTCGGCGGACAAGGAGTCAATCTAGGTGATCAAGTTTTGAATTTCATATATTTAAGTCCGTATTTTTAAAAACAATAGGCCATTCCCTTCAGATAATAAGATGACCTCTTTTGGATCAAAAGCTTGTTTCCTAAGTGCACAGTGACGTCACTACTGCCTCTACAGTTTCCCCAAAGTACATATGACTGCGTTAATAAAGCATTGCTTTTTATTGAACTTCCTATTCTTTCAGAGTTGAAAAAAACATTTTCCATACATTCAGTTTTGATTCTGATATGAACCCCTTGTAATCTTAAATGTCTTGATTTAGTTAATCCCATTGCAATCTTTTTTTTTTCTTAAATTTCACTGCGCATTATTCTTTCTCTCAGTATCAAAAGTGTAATGAAATAGTGTTGTAAAGAACTTCAGCCATTGTCATATAAGTGTTATAGAGCTTTATATACAAGAAAGGACCTTTTTCCGAGATCATAACTCTAATTTGCCTCCTAAAGTTTTTCAATTTAGTCGATAAAAGACTGTAAGATGTTTTTGTTTGACAGCGACCTCGTGAAATATATAGATTTTTTTTGTTGTTGTAAAACTGAACAATCTATTTAAAAGCTTACTAAAGTACCCTTGTAATAAAAAAATAATAATAAACTAGAAAGGTTGGTTTTGGAAGCATATGTCATACCAAACTGACCCCATCGGAGATGAAAGCAGAGTCAGCAAATATTATTTTGAAAATGTGCTTAATATCAAACTTTAAGAAATATACCCATTTTTGTTTCCATGACATCGGCTATCATTTTCGAAATTTAAACCTCAGAAACTTGGAGAGACACTAAGTCATAAAATATAAGGCATTTTAAAACACCTTCAAAAATAACATTCCCCTTTTTATTTGTCCAACCGATTCCATTTTATTGCTTAAGTCTGTTTGACTTTATGCAAAGAATAATCCTGAAATGTTTCATAAGCATTGGCTGAACTGTTGCTGAGATTTAAAAATTTCGTAATTTTTGTTTCAATGGCAACTGTTGCCATTTTGAAAATGTTAAATATTGCAGTGACAACTAGACTTAGTGATTATCATAACATAGGATACTCGAAAGAAAAAAATGTGGTAGAAATTTGTTAAACAATTTGAGCAAGTTGTATTATTGCTTTCACGATGTTTTCCTATCAAACCAGCCTAATTGTTTTTTCATTCTTCCCAAATCTATTTTATATATTTATTGAAATTCAATGCAAATAAATGAAAAAGGAAAAGCAATCAAATTAAATATAAATTAAATGTAATTTTGCCATCTAACAAACTAATTTGAAATCCTCTTGTTTGAGATTTTGGGTATCTTATGACCTTAATGAAATATGGAGATAATGCTCAGAATTCAAGCTCAAAGTCCTTATAAACAATACAAATCGGAAGCAGAGCAAACAGGACCTCCAAAAACACCAGAGGTGGGATAAGGTGTCATGGAGAAATGAGCATCCCCGACCGGTCTCACCCGCCGTGTGCTCCTTGTCATGATCGGAAAAAACAGGACCATTCAGTGTGTAACTAAAGACCTAACAATTAGTATGAGGTTTCTCTAACTGCTCTCAATATCAAAATTGTATTGCATTAGTATTGTAAAGCATTTCCCCCGTTGCAATATAAGTCTTAGGATCTTTATGTACAAGAAATGGCTTACTTCCAAGATCAAACTTTAGTGTAAAATACTGGGGTTGAGATTTACAAATCGATGACAGAATATATACTTTCATGTTAAGGTTTACTATAACCCTTAGCAATCAGACCATGGGTATATGGTATAAAAACTTTTCAATGTTAATTGTTACAATACAATTTTATAGAAACCATGCCTTGCTAGAATGCTCTAATAACTGAATAGAGACAATGGTGGAAAAATCTTTGAGGAATCTTTTCCATTTTCAATAAAGAACATCTTTTATAGTACAAGTATATGTTAAAATGTCAAGGGGAAAGATTATTAATTACAAATCTGATTTCTTAATTAAGTTAGACTTCCTCAAGTTTTCTCCTAGTGAGTAATGTCAAGAGTTGATTTTTTCTTTCCAATTTCAAAAACTACATTTTTAAATGATACTTTCCCAACTTAGAAGCAGGTTTCTGTGTAGTACTAGTCAGAATCTCTTTTAAATTCTCTTTATTCTTTAATATTAAAATACATGTAGAACGTATATAAACAGGTTCTTTTTTCAATATTGAAATTTCAAAATTAAAGTATCAGATTAATATTTGACTTAGCGGCAGTCATGAAATGCCTGGCAACAAAGATGAGATATTAAAAATGGTGTTTAATGGTTATTAGAAAAAATAATGACAAAGTTCAAGACTATAATGTCTAAAAGAAATGTTATCAAGTGCATAAAAAGGTTTGTCATATAAGGTTCATTATTCCAAGAATCAAATTATTAAGTTCAATACAAGGAGTGTTTCTATGATATTCATGAAATGAAAACAAAGGTAATAGGACTAAAAATGAAATGAGGATGATAACTATGTGTATCGAATTTCCTTACTTAGCGATACCATGTTAAGTAAGAAGTATATTGAATGAAGCATTGAATAACGTACAACTCCTATCATTAAGTCAAAACTACGATAATGTCATTTTAAAAAAAATATGTAAATTCATTATTTTAGGAAAAGGAAGGAGCATATAATATTTTCTAATTCATATTTCAGTAAAAGGACAAAACACCACTGTGTGGTTATACTTTGTTATAGTTTATGTTAAGTAACTGTACATGAAATACTTTGAAACTTGATTAAATAAAATAAGTTTGATTATTTCTGTGGCCAGTACCCCTCTGAATATTGGTGGATATTACATGGCTCTATAAGTCAAAAGACGAAGAGTACATCATTTTCTATATGTCAAACACAAATTGGGTTAATCGGTACCTTTTAATTTTAAAAAAAGAAGAAAAAATATCTTTTTCTGCATGTCTAGTACAAATTAGGTTACTCAGTATTACGTAATTTTGGTATAAAAGAGTTGAAAAAATGAAATCTAAAACTGTCATTAATGTCATTCTTTTCTGTGTGATTTTGTTATGTTGTAACTATAGTTGTCCCTACACAGATAATTCTCAGAAATAAAGCGTTAGGACACTAGTTACTACAGTTTTACATGGTTTAAACTTATTTTAGCATAGTTTACATTCGAAGATTTGTTGACTATTGTTTACAATTAATTATAGGAATTTATTTATTTATTTATTTTTGTTGCTTTTTAAATACAATTTTCCTAGATTAATTATATAGTTACATCTATTTTAACACATCCCTTGACAAAAAAATATGATTTCATGTATTGGGTACAAAATAGACATCAATAAAATTTGTTTATTCTTTTCATTATACATAACAATGAACTTTTTCAATTCTATTTATTACATTGCTGACAATTGTCAAATTATCATTAATAATTCCTCTGCCATTGGAACCAATTTAAGCAAATGCTATTATGAGAAAAAGATACTTTGAATATCTTTATTGTCACGGGTATAATCTATCATTATAATACTTCCATGCAAGGAAAGACATTAGAGGGCCCCTTAGGATTTTACAATTCGCCTAGTCGATGCAAGACTGGAAGGATCTTTTGTTTGACAATATCTTCGTGAAATATTTAGAACTGTTTTGTTATTAAAATCAACAAACTGTTAAAAAGCTTACCAAGCAACCTTTGTAAGAATTAAGCACAAAACAAATTATAGACTTGCAAAGCTTTAAGAGTTTCAACTACTTTTTCACGTTAACTTACTTTTATGTTTGACTAGATATATCTACACTTTATGGAATTCTGTCAGGGACATTTCTTTTCGTAACATTTCACGGAAACAAGGTTCTTAGGATTTTATTTTAAATGAATTTGAGAAAATTATGTCCTAAAAGTACAACAGACAATATGCAGACATACAGACTTAAGTATATGCTATACTAAGTCTGATATATGATCAATTTCTCATACCTGCATGATGCGTTTTATGTGTTAGTAACTCCCAAGTGTCTTTTTCATCTTTTTTATATAGCATTTGGAATTTTTCTTTTCAATTGTATTTCGTTCGAATATGTTTTAACTATGTTGAGGGAAACGAATCTCTACCTGGTCAATATCTTCAGTGGATTTTTGTCCTTTTTCCCTCTTTGATCTCAAATGTTGAATTTTAAATCTTTGTCTTGTACTTCCAGTTTTAGTCTTTTATTTTAGAATATCATATATTTTATTGCAAAATAGGAGTGGAGCAAATTTGCCTAGAGCTTACATTATAATACAAGATGACTGATAAAAGTTCTTTAACCTTTTGAAAAAAAATGTGAATGGAGGTACAATTTTATAAAGTAATGCTGGGATTAGAGTTCATTTGTTGCTTTCTGGTCTTTTTTTTAAATTCACCACAGTAACTCCACTAATTGCTGCCGGAAACTCTCGTGTTTGTGATTGAGTAATCAATGAATGAACAATTATTGATTGGGGCCACAATAATGTAGCGTAATAAAAGCTTTACTAGAAAATATACGAAAATGTTCCAGAACTTTGACTTTGTTACCCCTGAAGTAAAATATGTTATATGACATTTACTGTAACGTTTCCGATTGATCGAAAGAACTACATGAAAGTCCTTCGTTACTTGTAGATTAAAACGAGTACTACAGAAGCTTTTTCACCACCACAATAAAAAACTTAATCGTTGGGAAAATGTGCTAGGTATAATGAAGCATTTGAAGCAAATCGCAGAATTCAGATACTTTGGGTGAATTTTGTTTTCACGAAGCGACATTGCTTTGTTTCCATAGCCACGAACATAACAGTAATTATAAGTTAGAAAATCTTGACGAAAATCAATACTACTCTGAAGGTAATCCAATTTTCTATTTTGTGTCGAGTGGTTTGGACACATCGTTTGTTGGCAATGCTTGATTGGTTCTCTTTGGTCATAAGACAACCGAAAATGAGACCGACCGTTCTGTATCACTTACGCTGTACTGGGCTCTTGATGTCTTCTCTTGGTTAAATACAGATAGGCCTCTTCCATCGATATTTCGTGACAAAACTTCATCGTTGCTTTGATTTGATAATGCCGAAAGAATCGATTTTTATGATAAGATTAGTGATGCACTGTAAAAGTCAATTTTTTGGTGAGATAAATGTTTGATGAAATTCTGAATGCTTCCCGTTTATTTTGTCGCTATTTTTGTTATAGATGAGATCTTGTTATTTAAACAAGGATCAAACAGGCTTTTTGTGGTATCCCTACATCTTCCAATTAAATTACTTCCGATCTCATAGTTCATAAACAAATTCAGGATTTAGTCGTCCTAATTTTGTTTTTTGCACAATCATATGGCATGCCTAATTCTGAAAATATGAAAATATATGTCAAATCTTAGAAAAAAATTATTACGTATTGCGGAACACATGGGCCATTTATTTCCTATTTACTGGTCTAAACTTTTTTTATGTTACAAAACAACTGCAAAAATTTTTATTATCGGGAGTTGCGTGTAAGATATTATGTCAAGCATAGAAAGTATTACAATGATTATTCCGGATTTAGGTTAATATGGAATGGTCAATAAAATGATTTGTTTTAGTACGTTCCTTGAGCTTGGGGCTTAAGTGACCTTTGACGATCAATATCAATTTTGTCAGCGGACGTGCCCTGTTGTCAAGAATATTTACGTTCATGATTTCCACTCAAAAACTTTTTTCCCATTAATCGAGAGGAGATTTATTTTGAATGGAGTGTAAATTAAAAGTTTATCAATTTTATTTCTGAATCGGCGACTCGTATGAATATGCTACATTCTTGTTTGATTGAATACGTAAAAGCGTTATGTTTGGATACAAACTGATTGCAAACAGGGTAATTAAATAAATCAACAACCCCATATATTGATTCGTTTGCTGAAAATATTTAGTTGACTACTTTTTTGCTTTGAATTTTGCTCTAAAGTGATTACAAAACAATGAATTTAAGATTCTCCGATTGATTCAATTTATTTGAGTTAGAATATTAAAGATGAATCGGTAAAAAATCTAACACTGACAAAAAATAATACCCCAAAGATAAATGACAGTTTTAAGAATTGAATAAATAAAAAGTTTTCGTAACATGATAATTATATCTCATTCTCTCAAGGAATCTGAAGGTTACTTAAGAAATATTTGTTTGTTTGTTGTTCAACGTCCCTCTCGAGAATTTTTCACTCATATGGAGACGCCACCACTTGCCGGTGGAGAGTTACAAATTTTGACCTATACTTGGCACTAAAGGCCATTGAGCAGTGAGGGATCTTTTTCGTGCCAGCACCTACTGCGACACTGGACCTCGGTTTATACGGTATCATCCGAAGGACCGGTCTCCACGTCCCACATTAGGATTCGAACCCGCGACGTAAGGATCAACTCCTTACTCCGCGACTCTAGAGCAGACGCTCTAACCACTAAGCCACGCGGGCGACTACTTAAGAAAATAAGGAATTATTCTAAAATATCTATCGGGATATAGATGCGGGTTAGTTGGTGCGCCTTATGGTAGTTTGATCACGTTTCAAACCCGTATCTATATACCAACAGATGTTTTAAAAGGATACCTTACTACTAATATTTACATTTGTGACTTACTTAGAACAAATATTGTGCGAAGTTATAATCTGAAACTCATAAGACGTCTTCTTTTTCAAAGACGTCTGTATAAGCCGTTGTATACGTCGACAATTTATGACGTCACTATGAAAGGCATCTTTATTTTGTGGTCATTCGACAAACCTGTAAAATATAAAGTGATATATACTCATTGCTCATATAGTGTTATATATGGGAACACATTTGCAAATGTAAAATATAATTAATATATAAGTCAGCAATGTTATTTTTCCTTTTTGGTTTTTCCCCATTCACTCATCTTTCATATAGTGCTTACGTGTTTATTGTGTTAATGAATATCCGGAACACCGAGTTTTAATCTTTGCTATATTAAAGCAAAATCCACTCTCCGCTTTGATTTAATTAGCGGAGGCCATTCTTTTATTAATATTCTCTTATTATTAAGCTAATGTAACAAGGTTGTGTGGAGGACAGGTTAAATCTATTGTATTGGGGGATCTCTGGCTATCTGAGGACATCTTTGCATATTCATGAGAAAGTTCAACGAAAGTGATCAACGAAACATCCGTTAACTTATTGTTCTCAGGGCTTATTGTCCTCGATAAAATAAAAACGAAATAATTAGTGAGCTATTAAAAACTGAATAAGGAAAACATAGGCAAGCTTATGATACGTAAGTAAAAAAACTCAGTAAGCTGTAACATCCACTGTTCCCTAAGAAAATCCGAAACAAATTACTCCTCATTAAAAATTATTTTTCGTTACAAAAAATTATGAGAGAGAGAGAGAGAGAGAGATTTTGGCTGATGTGGTTTTTCAGTTTAGATCTTATAATTGAAGGATGTCCGTGTAATTTTTAATCTATAAATTGTTACATGTATTATTGTATAAAATGACAAATGCATATATTAGTAGTCAAATGTAACTTTGTTCCTTTGGGTTTTTTGTGCATTTGGCTATCATTTTGTTCATCCTTATACATGCACTTACAAAAAAAGTATGGGTATATCTTATTATCTCAGTTCCGTCCATCAGACTAACTTCTACTCAAATTCCTCGTACATTTAAAACAGTAGCTATAAAGCACCTTTTGAATTTGTTTGGTGATGTCCTGTATATGTGCAGTAAGGTTTCGGAATTCTAATCTTTATCCTGTGGTCGAAAAACGACGTTTTTCTTCAGAAACAATATTCGCATAACCCCCTTACATTTTAAGCAGTAAAGCAGTAGTTAAATCATACCTTGGAATATGCAATAAGGTTTAGGAATTTCCTTTTTCATATCAACAGCACACCACCAATCATATTTCCAGGGGACAATTTGGCTACTGAGTAAAATGTAAGAAGTTCTTGGAATATGGTTTTTGTAGGAAAAAACGTTGTTTTTCTGTCCCCAGTTGACCTTCCAGAGAAAAATAAAATGCTATGAGGACACCACCCATCACGTTCCAAAAGACGATTTCGCTACTGTTTAAAAATGTAAGAGGAAAATGAGGAAACAGACAGTGTGACAGCTGTACGGACAAGGATAACAATAATATACCCGAACCTTCTTTAGAAAGTTCAGTTCTAACATGCAAAAACAACATTTTTTTTGTGAAAACTGATTTCCCCGTATGACCGCTAATGGGCAAGGTTATTTTCTTTTCAAAAGTAGGTTAAACTCAAAAGTCATGAGGTTTAAAATGTTAGTACTCAAAGAAAGGTTTTGTCCCAAGGAATACACATGTGAATATGAAAGCATAGGTCAAATTCCAGGGTCATGCAGTAAATAACAAAATGTTGGTACCCATATAAGGAATGCACCTGTGAAATATGCCATCCATTGCACTAACCTTTAAATAGCTATGACTAGGTTAGAGTTTCGGCGGATAAACAATTGCTACAATGAACATTTCTTAACTGGGAACCTCTAGTGTCATACAATATACATGTACATGCAACATACGAACATGCTACAATTATTATAACATTGATGATAATCAAAGTATATTAATAATGTAACAGATGTGAAATCATATATAATAATAAATATGTCAGGTTATATGTATGTATCATATAGATAATCAAAATAAATAATACTAATTCATATATTTACATAATGTGTGATTTCTATAAGAATCTTAAAGAACTTTTTATGACCAATAGCCGATGAGGAGTCATATTGCAGCAGCACTTTAAGAGAAGAAATATATTCCTTCGTGGACTTTCAAAATATTATAGACAGCGATCGCTCATTATCAATATTTCCTGTTTCGTTTAAAAAAGGTAAATTTGATGATACTTTTACCCTTTTTTGTGGTAAATTTATTGCACATATGCACTTCAAAATTTTTTTTTTAAATTCTAAACAGAATTGTTTGATGGATGTTTCACTCAAAGATTATGATTTAACTATAAATTATAAAAACAAGGAAAGACAAGGGGATTCTGGAGATACCATTATTCAGATCTCAAGCCGTAAAAGTAATGTAACAAATATACTCATGAACGGTAACAAGTTTATTAATTCATTATAAAAATGCAATGCTGCAATGCTTAATTATTCATCCTTTGCGTACATTATGATGTCAAGTGCCTCCACATGAAACTCAAGACCGGAATGTTTGATATAAAAGATTATGATTAAATTAAAAAAAAAACATTGCAACCTTTAATAATAAGGTTTATTTTGGAGAAATTGTATCTCTCACAAAGAAGTATTTTTATTATTTAAAACAATATTTCACATCTAAATAAAACCTCCAGACTGAAATATCTTTTGCCATAGTGAAAGATATAGTAATATAAAACAAAGTAAACCAGCCAATTATATGCCCTCTATCCTACCTTAAAATTATTTTAGCATCCTTCAGCCGTTAGGAATGTAAAAAAAGGAGAGAATTCGTTCAATAAAACAAATCTAGATCGTTTTTAAGGAGAGAACTTAATCTCTTTCTTTAACTGTATTGTAATATTTCATGAGCAATGAAACTTGCATGGGATCAATTTGATTCATTACGTGATCACTGGATCTCAGCCTTATAGCTGCCAAATATTCAGCAATTCAGTTTCTCAGCCTAGTTGATATCATTAAGATAATTACATATCGAATTATCAATTTGTTTCATTCGACTTTTGCCTGTTAGTAAATCGAAGATTTTCGAAACTTACAAGCTATGGACGTCTACTCTTTGTAAGACAGTTTGTTAGAAAACATTTTATCGCATTTCGGTAACCGTCATATTTGACAGATGCATTGTGTTCACCGAGCCTAGAATGGTTTATTTTGGGTTTTTTTGCTGCTTATTGCTGTCTCCAAATACAAACAAAATCGATACATGGCCTTTAGAATAGAACCTTTTTTGCTTAAAGTGGGGAAATGACGGCAACATGAAAGTTATAATTCCTTCAAAAACGTCATCCACCCCAAAAATAAAAACTTAAGGACTGAATTTTTTTCTATTTAAAATAAATAATTGACGAAATTTTCGGTAAACTATTTAGAGGAAACGCCCACTTATTTCAGTTCTGATATCTGAGTCCTAACATTGTGCTAACAGTTTCATTGAATTCATGAATTCAATGTTCCCCTTTTAAAATCTACAATGAAATAAACATATTGTTCGTTATTATCATCCATGAATCATGAGGCTTTAAAGTATAACAATGAATAAGGAATGATAACTCCTACACGTCCTTATTTTAGTCCCAGCATGAACAGCCACACGGCGCCTAATTGTAATATGTGTCTATGTTAGGATAATAAGAGTTGTTTTTTTCTGAAGGCAATATAGTTCATTGGGGGGGGGGGGGGGGGGGCGGATGAAACTTTACAAATTTTTACACAGAAGTAATGTGTTAAAGTTTTAACAAATTAATATAACATTATTTTTAAAATATCATTTACCTCTCTACTATAAAACTTAGGAAATTCACATTTTTACACATGCGATTAGAACTGAATTTTTTTTTCAAATATTTTGAACATTTACAGATAATAATACATGTACATATAAATGTTTACAATATAATTCAAAACTGCGTGAAAGTTCAATAATTCCAGAATTAATCGTTGATATAGAAATGAAATCATTAAAAGAAAAAAAGATTTCTAGTCTTAATAAATGGCGCTGGCTGGAATATGATTCGTTGAAAATTATTATTGTTTTATAAAGAGTACGTATAAGTGGTAATTAA
This sequence comes from Saccostrea echinata, assembly GCF_033153115.1. NCBI lineage: Eukaryota > Metazoa > Mollusca > Bivalvia > Ostreida > Ostreidae > Saccostrea > Saccostrea echinata. The sequence goes on along the minus strand of NW_026889806.1, from coordinate 1,902,898 downwards.
CTTCAATAAAAACATAGGAAAAGGTACGGTTGCTAAGGAAATTAAATGAAAAAAAAATCATTTTAGGTATAACCACATCTGCTTTCTTGGGTACATACCATTTTAGGTATAGTTATTATAAATCGGTTAGCTGGCTATCAATAAATAATACGCTTCCATCAAAATGCACAAAAGAATGCCAAAATACAAACAATTGCTGAAATTTTCTTTATTGTAATCAATTTTACTGATTTATAACTATGGAAACCAAAGTATATTCTAAATGACAATTAATCAAATATTCAGTTTTAAAAATTCACGTTTGTTTAATTTCATCAACTAAATATAGTCTAATAATCCTTGTGTCTGTCACAATTTGAGAGATAATTGATAATGTAATAATCATGGTGTAATGTTATGTTGCATGCAATCGATGTTTAGTAAGCAAATTATTAATATGTTTATTTTTCTATAGTATCTTGGGTGTTTTATATCGTTTGATGTCTTTACTCTTTTAAATTAAAACATGAGACGATTTTCAATTAAATGTAACTGTAGTTACAACGTACATGTGTTTCACATGGATTCCCAGTAGTCCTAAGCAATAAGACTTGCCATTCATACATATGTGATCATTTACATTCTTTGTTCCTGCATAAAGTCATACTGAGGATTCAAAATAGTTTTTAAAAAATTCAACTGTTAGACCTGTTGCCATGGAAACAAAATCCATAGCAACCTAATTATTATTAGTTTAAGTTTGCTGGATGAAGTTCTACTTATGCAAAATGTTTCAAGAAAATCCATGATCATGCTTGCCAAAAAAAAAAAAAATAAGAAAAATAAGGGCTTAATGAGAATGTATCTTAAGTATAAGAACTAATGTCTGACATTTTCATCGTGTTAAGTAAATTGAGACCTAGGTATCCTACATGCATATGGAGTCATGCAAGTTACCCGAGGTAAAATCGGTTTGTTCGATTTAAAGCGTAAATAGTTTGTAAAAAGTTGTTTGTGACACTATATATTCGACGAAAAGGGTGTGCATATCAGGCCCGTAAGAAGCAATTTTAGATTTTTTTTTTTGGGGGGGGGGGGGGGCACATCCATACATTTTCAATTGGAAGGGCACTATCAACTACCAAAAATTCTTGACAAGCAAAGAAAAAAAAAAAGAAAAAAAAAGGTCATCAGACGTTTTTATTGAGGGGGCACAAGCATATGGTAGCTATGTTTTCTATAGTAATCTATATATCGGCAAAATTATGGGGGGGGGCACGCCCCCCGTGCCCCCCGGTTCCTACGGCCATGCATATGTCCTTTACGATATGGTTTCCGTACACTGGAGTTTCTTTCGGGGGTATATAGTTTATGCCCTGTCCGTCCGCCTGTTTTTCTGCCCGCAAAAATTTTAACCTTGCCCATAACTTTTGATTGGTTGGAGCTACGGCTTTCCTATTTCACATGTGTAATCCTTGTGACAAAACCTTCCTTTGGGTACCAACATATAAGACCTCTTGACCATGAAGTTTACCCAAACTTTGGCCATAACTTTTGAACAGTTGGTGCGAGGGCTTTTATGTTCTTAAGTAACTTCTTCCCTTGCGTACCATTAATTTTGACCCTTTCACCTTGACCTTGGAGTCTGGCCCACTTTTAGAAAACATCAACCTTGACCGTAACTTTTAAAGTTGGTGCTTGGGTTTTCAAATTTACTAGGTATATCCATTCACACATGTTCTATCTTTGGGTAACAACATTTTTGATCTCTTGACCTTAGAGTTTGACTTGCATTTTGAGAAACTTTAACCTTCGCCATAAGCTGCCATACGGGGGCATCAGTTTTTCATAAACACATCTTGTTTTTAAATATTAACTCATTTTATTTTTTCTCCGACTTCCTTGTTCTATATAAAACAAAAGAACAATGTTTTTTTTTTTTTTTCGGGGGAGGGGGGGGGAGCTGATAAAAAAAACTTTCGATAAGAAAATTATTTAATCAGTTATTGAAATCCTTTGGATAAAGGGTAAATATGTGGTAAATTGTTTACCACTCATTTGATTATATTATTGTTTTTACCAATGTGTGACATGTATGCAGCACTCATTTTTTAGTATTTAAATCATGCAATGATTTTTCTTTTCTTCGTAAATGTAGAACTCTTATTCTGAGACAATGAAAATCCATTCTAGAGAGTTCAACAATCTCATATTTTTTCGATGTTCACAAATTTTAGATAAATTCCCTCAAATACCTATTTTTTTTTATATTTTACATGACATTCAATTACGATATTTTAAGAGAGGAACTAATAAATTCAAAGAACCCTTTTTCTAATGCCGTGGCAACCGTTGATTATTTTTTCATTAAAATTTAAAAAGAAAAAGAAGAGATTTTATAGAAATAGTTGTAGAAATAATTGTAAAGGGTCTTTTAGTCCAGGACTAATGCTATATATTTTGAAATGTTGAAGAATTTTGGTATCCAATATTTTGTAAAAATACCATTTATGAAAAATGGACAAAAGAATAATAACTTTTGTGTTCAGCAATTTGTCATCATGTCGGATTGTTCACCGGGAGGAAATTAAACCTTGACTCAGAATGTTATTAACTAATTGTTTGGTAAATGTCAAATTGGAAGGATAAAAAAATATTGATTGGAACTATTGTACTGTATACTAAAAAAAGGATTAGAAACAATTTGTTAATACTTAGAGTTCATGTCCTTAATTAATATTTCATACAACAGTCGTGAAATAATATACAGGAATATTATATAATTTTTTTAGTATTTAAATCATGCAATGATTTTTCTTTTCTTCGTAAATGTAGAACTCTTATTCTGAGACAATGAAAATCCATATTATATAAAAAGTATTAAGTGTTAAAGAACAAATTTTACAAATCAGATGAATCTATTAAGAGTAGATAAAAATGTATGAACTGCAAAAGATATGAAGCAGCTAAAATAGTATGTATGAACGTGTCGCTAACCTTGTGTAAAAAGACGAGTATCAATGACATTCATCTCAACTTACCTAAATATTTTATCAGCAAATTATTTCTAGCAATTGATTATTACTAGCAGAAGAACAAAAAAATGATGTGTCTTATACTTGTCTTCATTCACCAAGAACATTAAAATCAAAATTAAGACAACAAGAATGTATCACTATGGTAACATAAATTTCCTGTTTACCAAGTGAAAAATATTTAGGCGGTTTTGGAATGATTTCTTACGGAAGTTGCTTCCCTTGATTGTATCTATTTTCTGACTGTATCAAGCACCACTTTTTTAATCTCAAGCCTACATATTAGAACAGTATAATTTTTCACTATATATTGTTATGCTAAGGAGAATAAAAATTCATTAAACAAAACTTTCTCCTGTAAAGTAGTATAATAGTTAATTGAATAGCTCGATAAATGGACAGTGTTGGAATCAATTCATCTACTTAACAAATTTGAATAATGAAAACCTTATATACACATTAATCATTACTTCCACAAAATCAAAGAAAATTCATAGTTTACCACATCGCCATATCAATAAAAAAAATTATATGCAGTAATAAAGATACAACTGTTGACCTGGGGAAAAAAGAAAACTCGCTAGCATCCTTGTTTTTAAGGATCGGTAACTCTTACTGGTACATGTATCTAAAAGTTATTGATTGATAATTTATCACCTCTCCAGCAAATTGGAATACTTCCCTTTTAAATATTTCACTATGCGTACAATGTAGAACTTTGCATAAAGAGTTGTAACCATGGTGACGTGAATTCAAAAAGGCTTCTTTATTTGCCTCTTTATGCGCTTTGCAAGTTAAAGATCCATTTCATCTCGGATTAGATGTTGTGTCAAAATGATGAGACAGAAATGTGATACATTTCTTTCTTATGTCATTCCATGGCGCCAAAATTATTAACTTCTGCTTGGCCAACACATCGTAAAAGTGAATGCATTATTTCATCAAACACCATCCTTGTTTGGTATCTTTATTTAATGATGAAAGATTAATAAAGTAATAAATTCTACATTTACACCACCGTTGGAATGTATATAATGCCTAGACATGAAGTCAAGAGAATTAAGCTTTAACGATTTTGATTTCATTTCAAATTCCCTCTCTGATACAGAAAATATCGAATTCAACTTAAATATTCTGAGTGCGTGTTTCGTAGACGCATGTTAATTGAACATTTTAGAGCGTAGGTTTTAAGTTATAGAGATTATGAAAACTCAATCGATGCTATAAATGTAAACTATGTTTGTTGACATTATTGATTGAAAAATGTGTTATTATCAAAAGATGGTGTTTCTTATGGCTCATCAACGTTGTATAAATTTTATATGGTCCAAAATAAGAGTAAAGAATGTCAAGAATTCCTAGAACTTTTGTTGGCAGTAAGATAGAATGATCATGATACGATGCATATTCTAAGCAGGTAAGGCTTTAATTAGTGTCGTATTTCTATTTTTAATAAATCACCAGCCTATCCTTCACTCTAGATGTTCTAGAAATAATTTATGAATGATTCAGAAGGATCTATAATGATATTGAGCCTCTCTGTCCCTCCTTCTCCCACACCTCTGTTAATTAACCTTTTCTATGACAGAAACAGGTGTTTTTGCCGCTATTAATATTTTTCCATGTACTCAATATAAAAGGTACAAATCAATATCTAAAAGGTATTTGTACTCCGTAGACTAAGTTAAATTAAGTTTATGCCATTTCTTATTCTGATATGTCGGAAAATTATATGTATGAGGCGCCGTTTTTGGTATTGATTGCAATTTAGTGATTCAAATAGTTGATATCAGCTATTCAAATAGGTAATATCACCTGTTTATTTCAAAAAGGTGATATCACTTATTCCAATAGGTGATATCACCTTTTCGAATAAGTGATATCAGCTATTTGAAATTAATAGGTGATATCACTCATTCGAAATGTTTTTTACTCCTCAATAAAATATTAACAGCAGTGAAGGAGAAACTAAAGGAGTACTGTACAACAATGTGTTCGAAAATTGGTGTAAATCAGATGAGGATACTTTAAATCTCAAAGGAAGCTAAAGGAATTTTACCAAAATTAATAACATCAAAACTTTCCAACACTTTATACAACCATTCCGCACGATAAATTAAAGTCCAGGCTTTTTGACATTATAGACAGCTGCCTTTTTAATAAAAATGAAACTCGTAAATTTACTTACCTTGCCATTGGTCATTTGCAAAATCATTCTCTTAAAAAAACATTTTTATTGTGAACACAAGTACTCTGAAGTAGATATTAAAAAGATTCTTGAGATTCTGATTGACAATATCTATGTAGTTTTTGGAGATCAGGTCTTCCAACAATCTGTCGGAATTTCCATGGCTACCAATTGCGCCCCGTTATGAGCAGAACTATTTTTGTATTCATATGAATCAGAATTTATTCAAAAACTTATACTTGAGAAGAAGAAGACACTTACCGTGGCCTTCGACTCGACATTTAGATATATCAACGATATATTATCAATTAACAATAGTTACTTCTATTCATATGTCGACTCGATATATCCCAGTGAACTTGAAATAAAAGACACCACAGAGTCTGACACATCTGTTTCAGATTTGGCATTTTACTAGAAAAAAGACAATAATGCTAACCAAACAGCAAAACCTTATGATAAATGCGATGACTTCAACTTTTCTATCGTCAACTTCCCTTACTTATGTAGCAATATACCTTTATCACCTGCATATGGGGATTAAATCTCACAGTTGATTCGATATGCAAGAGCATGCTCTAATACGAACAATTTCTTTAACAAGGTAATCTATTGACAAACAAGTTGATGAAACACTGATATCAACAGTCTCGTTTAAACTCATCATTTTTCAAGTACTATGGTCGATACAATAACTTTATCAGCAAATACAATTTATCATTTAGTCAAATGCTGACTGACGTTTATCATACTTATTGTTAAACCATTGTTTACACAGTGAATTGTCGCGGGATTTTTCCGTTATTTCCCTTTTATGACAAGGAGCACACGGCGGGTGTGACCGGTCGGCAGGGGATGTTTTCCCTTCCATGGCACCTGATCCAAACCTCTGAATTTTTTTTTTGGAGGTCCGTATTTGCTCTGCTCCCGATTTGTATTGTTTTGATGGACTTTTGAACTTAATTACTGTTCGTTATCACCATATTTCATTCATAAAAAGGGTAAATTTATGCAGTACATACATATACATGTATATAGTTTTGAGAGCAGATATTTTTATACATAGTTTGAATAGGTGATATCACTTATTCAAATAAGTGATATCACAGTAAGTTGATATCACTTACTGGATTAGGTCATATCACTTAATGGCTGTAAACACCAAAACGATCCTTCATAGAAAATACATAATATGTAGGTGAACAGCGATAACTTTACATAGAGAAAGGCGTATAATTTAGTTTAATTGAAAGATAAATCAAATCAAAAATTCAGAACAAAGAGTTTGGGTGATATCTCGTGATTTGAAGTGAAAGACCCAGTTATAACAGGAAAAAATCACTAAATTCGGTAACATCAATTCATTTTATCCATAAAAAACCAAATCTGAAGACATTAAAAATGAACCAGCTTCTATGGGTAGGGGAGCATTGAAAGTTTTGCATTTTGAAAGATGTTATTTCATTTGATAAACATTTTACTTGGTAGCAACAGATTGTTAAGTGGTGTGAAAACTATATCTGAGAACATTCAGAATTTATATGAACTGAATTATGAGTTGGGTAGCATTTTTGGCATTTAAATGTTTTTGCATTTTGAAGGGTGTGGTGGGGTTAGACATTATATTTCTTCTATTGTAAGAAAAGAAACTCAATTTAATTTGTAAACATTTTAAAATATACCAACAGATCATTTAGTGGTCAACAAACTTTAGGACATTTATTTATTTATTTATTTATTTATTTATTTATTTATTTATTTATTTATTTATTTATTTATTTATTTATTTTTGACAAATCATATGAGTAAGTTAGCATTTTAGGCATTTTAATTTTTGCATTTTAAGGGTGTGGCGGGATAAGACAATGTATTTCTTGTTTTGTAAAGATTCACAATTTATACATTCAAACCTATATTATTCCACCGAAAGCCCACATCATCGATGATACACGGAAAACATTTTGAGGAAAAAAATATTCAGCATCCAGATGGCTACCCCTTTTCCAATTAAATCCCTGGAGATCACCATGATATATATTTTTGCGAAATGTCCTTGAGCATATATGGGTTTGAATGCCTGTATATACATGTAATTAATCCAAAGTTCAAAGACTTTGACTTCAGATAGTATCAAAATTTCATTACTTACTCGTAATTAACCAGTAGCTTTGACCTTTGAGATAGGACAATGAATCAAATTCATAAAACACTCTTAGGTCATTTATAGTGTACTTATGTATTAAATTTATCACAAATTTACTGATAGACAGTTATTGCTCAGTATTTTGACCTTTGAGATATGACCTTGAATCAAGATTGTAACAGTCCTTTATGTCATCAGATCAACATACGAGTACTTCAGTTTAAATCCATTCCAATCAAAGACTTGAGTTATTGTCCGGACATGATTTTGTGATAGATGGACAGAAAGTCAGACAGAAACTATACAAGTATGTCTCTTATCGTTTGAAGGTACATAATAACATTCCTTCTCTTAATTACTGACTTTCTACTGGACTTATGCGAGAAGCGCTGGCTTTTACAATAAACAGATTACATTTAAACTAGGCCAATATATAGAGGCTCTTTTGCGATATACATAATTAACTTAACAGTTAATTAAACGATAATAATGGGCATTTCAATGCTCATATTACGTTGTCTAGGAAGGGAATGACAACCACACTATCCTTATTCCCCACCCTTCCCACCTCGACCAACTCCTGCCAAGTTTTCCTTTCGGAATGGTTTTTTTTCTTCCTTGTTGGTTCCCTCAGAAAATTGGATTGAAAGGAGATATTTCGCTCACGAATAAGATATTTTAAGTTATTTAATCCTCTCTCCCATTATCACTTGTGTTGATTGCATACCGATAAATCATGTTACTGCCTCTAACACCATACCTACGACCAATAGTAAGGTTTTCTTCCCTACCTCCGTACATAACACAGGTTTAAATGCCATAGTAAGCCGTAGACTATAAAAGTCAGTGCTTCTCGCAGAAGACCGGTGACTAAATAGGGTATATGAAAGTTTTGGTACTCATATATAATGAAAAAAAAATAGAATTATTTCAAGTTATAGTATGTATGTCTCCACTTGAAAGGGATAAGATATATTTGCTTGTCTCTGTACATGTGTTCGTCCATCCGTCCATCTTAATGTCTGTTAATCTTTCATGAAATTGTACAGTTTTCATAACTCATGCGCTTAATTGGAATGGGGGGTGGAACTTTGGATATTTGTTGCCAATAATCTTGAAGTCCCATACGACCTTGACAGAGATCAGATTTCAAAGGTAAGGTCACAAAATGAGTAAATAAAGCAGTCTCTTGATTATAATACTGAAACCATTGACTGGTATGTATTCAAACCTGTTTGATAAACCATAAGTATTTGATGGTCCTGACCTAATGACATATTTTACAGTTTAGACTCGTATCGTCAAAGTTATTCATTGAAGGTCAGAGGTCAGAGGTAAAGTGAGGGAAGGAGAGTTATCCGGTTTTGTTTAATGTATGGGTTTTGTTTAATTTTCTTCTAATATGTTTTCATTATTTCCGACATGAAGAAACATCATGTTAAAAATGATTTTTGTAGCTTTTTGAGAACATTTTTATGAGAAATGTTTCTTTCCATAAATTGTCATATCGCTTTTCAAAGGAAAGAAAATTGATATTCATTTAGAGTAACTTTTGTATTCAAGATAGCAATGTGGACATTATTGGTCTAGAATATGTAACACCAATAGCCTTGTTTGATTGGCCGAAGGCCTTGTATGAATGGCCAATGGCCATGAGCATCCGTTTGCGCCCGATGGTCTTGAGTGATAGGCGGATGGCCTTGTATGATTGGCTGATTACCTAGCACGGTTAGCTGATGGCCTTGTATAATCGGCCGATGGCCTTGTGAGCCTGCAAGGTCGATGGCCTTGTAACTGTAATTAACCGAGGCCATGTGTTTGTGTTTGTGTCCTATGGCTTTGTAGAAAATAAATATACAGTGTATGCTAAAAAAAAACGCAATTTCTTAGGGTTTGAAAAAAATTGACAGAATTATTCATGTGTAACATTATCAACAAAATTAGTTCTCTGTCATCAAAATACAGTGGTGTTGGGGAGGTGGTGGTTTGCAGAAACCGAGCGAGAGAGACAAGGCAAACTCGTGGAGTAATCTGATTGTTTATTATTATCACGTGACATTGGTTTGTTCATTTGTTTGTTTGTTTATTGTTTAACGTCCCTCGTGACATTGGTAAACCATCGGCTGTTTAACTATATGTAATTACACTCAAATCAATTAATTTTCATTGACCAGAGGAAATACAAAATAAAGTGCATTTACCTACGGGCCTAGTTATACTTGTATTTTATATTTTTGAACTATGTTGCATATTTCAAAAGGTCCAAAGGCCACAACGCTCACCTGAGTCACTTTTGCCCAGCAGAATATTTTTAAAAGATTTTTATACCAATATTCCTTTGAAAAACTGTGACCCCATTAATGTGGCCCCATCCTAACTCTAAGGGGTCTTATTCTCCACACAAGGGGACTCTACAGTATCAATATGACCAACATGGTCTTGCAGTTATGGAGAGGAAAATTCTTCTCCGGTATACATGCATAATGTAAATTTTGATCCTGATTTTAAGGAACTCAAATCTGGGGTCCATAATTTAAAAAAATTGAATTCATACAACGTAGGGATGTTAGCAAATCAATTATTTTATTGTATTTCTTTAGAAGTTTAAAAAAAATTCTTACATAGTTCCATGCAAAAATTTGATCCTCTATTGTCGCCCCTCGCTATCCCCAGAGGCCATGAGTTGAACATTTTAGAATCTACACTACCTCAGGAAGCCTTCATGTAAGTTTCATCTTTTCTCGTCTAGTGCTTCTTGAGAATGAAATATGGAAAAGAAGGTTTTAAAAGATTGTTCTTATATATTTCAATATAAAAAAAATTTAGAATCTTCACTTCCTCAGGAAGCTTCCAAATAAGTTTTATCATTTCTGGTCCAATTTGTCTTTAGAAGATTTGAGTTTTTCTTAAATATTTCAATGTAAAACTTTTAGCCCCTATTGTGGTTCTAAATTAACCCTGGGGTCTTGATTTGATTAATTTAGAATCTACACTCTCTCAGAAAGCTTTCACAAACGAGGGTCATTAAAAAAATACGTATACTTTTGGCAGAACTTTTTTTAACATTATATAATTATAATCGAATTTGATAAAAATATTTTAACAATAAATCCGAATAATTTTGATGTAAAAATTCAAATATATATATATATATATATATATATATATATATATATATATATATATATATATATATATATATATATATATATATATATATATATATATATATATATATATATATATATATATATATATTAGGGATGTCAACGAATAGTCGACTATTCGACTATCAGTCGAATGGACCGACGATCGAATAACGAAACGACATTCGAATAAATAAATTCAGTGAAAGTGTAATTCTCATTCTAAAATTGAGAAATTGTCTTTCCTCAGACACAGTCGATAGGATAATTTTCCTCATTAAAAACCGCTGACTTTACATATAGAAAGTACAGTAATTGGAAATGCTTCACTTCCGCGATAATTATTTGTCAATTAATGTGTTGTTTTTGTAATAGATTTATCTCGCTATACTGCGCTTTCTTTATAAAAATTATTAAATGGACTTGATCTCATACCTCCTACCCATTATAGCCGTGACATGTTTGGACATTACGATAATTAGTATAAAATTAATATTCTTTTACATACTTCAAAGACATTTTGATAATTGGTACAAAAAGTATATTCAAATATTTAACATTATCACAGCCAGACATCGTGTGCCCCCCTCCCAAATCATTTTAATAAGCTTTAAAAAAGATATCGTATTGTCATTTTTTATGCTTCCTAAAAACCGACTTTACAGACCAATTTATGAACATGATTGACGGGGAAATCATACATTTTGGAGAAATCAGCGGTCTATAATTAGTAAATATAAACATGCTATCCACATTTTAGGTCCATGTGAACACCTGTGTGTAACATTTGATGTTACTTTTTGATAGATGTATATTTAAGAAAAGCGGATCTGGGGTTAAATATGTCATGTACCAGTGAAGTTTGAAAAAAAATTTTAGTTTCTGAAAAAGTTTCGAACATATTCGACTATCGTTCGAATAATGCAATCGAATATTCGACTAAAGAAAATAAATATTTTGACATCCCTAATATATATATATATATATATATATATATATATATATATATATATATATATATATAAGGCACAATGAAATTCACTTTTACAAGGATTCCCACTTTCGCCCCAACCCGGGGTCGAACTCTCGACCTACGGAATCTGTCTTCTAGCAGTACAGGAACAGCGTGCTGGACCGCTCGGCCATCTAGACTGGTCAATAGACTTGCTTTCGATGCCGGTGGAATTCTCGCGGCGCTGTCCTACACTACACGGTTATTGAGAATGGAATTGAGATAAAGTTATTTGAACATTAGATTTATTAGAGGATCGTTACCGACACACATTTTAATGAATGAATTTTATTTATTAAGCACATTTTACAACAACTCTGAAACTAACATAACTGCCCTAAGTGAAGAAATATTAATATAGAAAGCACAAAGAAATTCACTTTTACAAGGATACCCACTTCCGCCCCTATCCGAGGTTGAACTTTGTAAAAGTGAATTTCTTTGTGCTTTCTATGTTAATATTTCCTCACTTAGGGCAGTTATGTTAGTTCCAGAGTTGTTGTAAAACGTGCATATATATATATATATATATATATATATATATATATATATATATATATATATATATATATATATATATATATATATATATATATATATAATCTTAAATTCAAGACTGCGTAAATGGGGTCACGGAGCACTGTCAAAATTGAGTAATTAACTGACAATACACTTTATAGTTTCTACATTATATCTCGACAGATCCTGGTTATCGAATATCTCCAATCACTTATTTTCACAGGGCCAATATTAAGGGAACCGTGATCTTTCAATTCGCATCATAATTTCATAATTATGAATGTAAAAATATCACATTAAGCGACTGAGGGGAAATATGAAAACCATCTATCCTTATGTGTTCAATAACTCAGTAGTGAAAAAAGAATTAGATAGATTACACGATCAGTATGTACTGGTTCCAGCTGACAAAGCAGGTAACAACATTGTCTTTGTTTATTAGGCTCGTTATTTTAATTGTATTTTAGAGGAACTTGGATTTAATTCTAGAAGTAGTAATCCAACTTATACCAATAGCTCCCTTTTTAAGAAGGAAATTCTTCAAAATCATATGTCAATTTTGAATATTTTTAATATTCCCAACAACCAAAATGAATTTGGATTACTATATTTATATTGGATTCCGAAACTTCATAAAAATCCTTAAAATCAATGATACATAGCGGGTTCCAGTAAATGTTCTACAAAGTCTCTTTCTTTACTCCCCACTAAAATATTAAGAGCAGTGAAGGAGAAACTTCAGGAGTACAATGCATCAATATATTCGAGAAGTGGTGTAAATCAGATGTTGAGACTTAAAAATTCCAAGGAACGTTTGGAAAATTTGAAATCACAAAATTTTACCAAAGTCAATACATGTATCATTAAATCCAACGACTTTTTAACTCCATGTAGAACCATGATAAATTCAGGCTTTTTGACATCACTGACAGCTGTTTTTTCAATAAAAGTGGAACTCGTAAGTTTACATACCTTGTCATTGGTTATATGCAAATTTTTTTGTTAAAAAAACATTCTGATTGTACACACACAAGTACTTTGAAGTAGATATTAAAAAGATGCTTTTTTGGAGATTATGTTTTCCAAAAATCTGTTGGAATCCCCATGGGTACCAATTGCGCCCCGTTATTACCAGACTTATTTTTGTTTTCATTTGAAGCAGAATTTATTCAAAATTTTATACATGAGAAGAAGAAAACACTTGCTATGGCCTTTAACACGACATTTAGATATATCAACGACGTATTGATCAATTATCAATAGCTATTTCCATTTTTATGTCAACACGATATATGCCATTGAGCTTGGAATTAAAGATACCACTGAGTCATCATACTTGGATATTTTACAAGAAAAAGACAATAATGTAACCAAACAACAAAGCTTTATGATAAATGTGATGACTTTAACTTTTCAATCGTCAACTTCCCTTACTTGTGCATGAATATACCCTTATCACCTGTATACGGGGTTTATATCTCTCAATTGATTCGTTACGCAAAAGCATGCCCTATGTATAAACAATTTCTAAAACGAGGTAAGTTATTGATAAACAAGTTGATGAAACAAGAATATCAACAGTCTCGTTCAAAGTCATTATTTCGTAAGTTTTATGGTCGATACAATGATCTTATCAGCGAATACAATTTATCATTAAGTCAAATATTGACTGACTTTTTTCATACTAATTGTTAGACCATTTTTTACACACTGAATTGTCGACGGATTTTTCCGTTATTTCCCGATTATGACAAGGAGCATACGGCGGTTGTGACCGGTCAGCAGGGAATGCTCATTTCTCCCTGGCACCTGATCCCACTTCTGATGTTCTAGAAGTCCGTGTTTGCCCTGCTCCTGATTTGTATTGTCCATATATTTCAATCTAATAAGTTGCACTAATACAAAATAAAATGCAAACTTTGAAAGCTAGTGTTGCCAAATTTAGTTCTTGAGCTCTACTCAAAAATATTTTCATGAAACCAAAACACTATAGGTCTTTCACGAACATACGTAGAGATTGATTGACAAAAGGACATATTCATAGAGGAACTTCTCTTTTTCTCCCCTCCCCCAACAATAAATATTTTTAAAAAAACAGTTTTTCCCATTCCATTCAGTCGACATAAATATGTACATGATTATCAGATTAATCACATTTTGATAAATCTGCAAATGGACAAGTGAATAAAAAGCAATTCAGAAAGACTGCACTACAATCATCATGCTGCAAAATCCCTTCTATCTATTGGGAAATTACGAAGATTTTGATTATCCTGGATTTCACATCAGATGCATAAAGGGATGGTATAGACAGCGAAGATAACGCAATAAAGCTATAATACTACTAAACAGAACAACTAATTATGATGAAAGGCTTTTTGTCGAGGATTCTAAGCATTCATTCTGTTTATTCTTTAATTTTCTGCCTAAAATAATTACTGTTTTGCAAATTCATTATAGTATGACCATATGATATTAGGGCTCTTCAAAGAGCGTCTGATTTGAATGCTGAAACCCATTTTTTACGTTATACAAATATATGAAATAAAAGATTGTTTTTATTTTGTTTATTCAAACATAACAAATTAAGTGAAAAGAAATCTATTTGCGCAAATATTTCATTTTTCTTCCGAAAGAAGAGAAATTATTATTTTATTGACTTGTCTAAAATAATTTTGAAAAAGGATAAACTATTTAAAAGCGATGTCTATTATTGATTTTGATATTTAATTATATGATGTTGTTTGCATGTTTTAATTAACAAACATTTATTCTGTTTCTACTGAATTTTATCCCTCAGATTTTAATTTTTTTAATCTTGCAAATTAAGCAGTGGACACAGATATCTCCAGAAAGCATTGAATTATTTAGCTATAACGAGTTCCAACAAGCAATTGAGACTAGTATGCAGGCTTAATTATTCTTCTGATATTAGATTTTGACCAGCATGAGATGGTAGCGTTTGATCAGTATATTGGATACGTATTAATAGAATGTGATATTGTATATTTCCCATTACAAGGCATATTTCTGTTTGTATAATTGTACATCCTTTCGTGAAACACAACGAATTTGTATACAGACTCTTAAAATTATTTCAAAATAAATCAATTATACAATGTTTAAATCACATTGTCCCAAACTGCAATTTTTATTTTGTTGATTCAATGCATATTCATTTCAGAGAAAAAAATCTACATTGAGGCAGAAATATGGGAATGTGTACAGTAAATTAAAATATTGAAGTACCCTGGTCAGTTGAGAGGACAGGCTTTTTAAATGTTGAAATTTTAGCTTTATTTATGAAAAAATGCAATCAAACAAGACTACCCTGTTTTCATTCAGAACCAACATTTGGGTGTTACACCTCGGTCAGGGGATGGAATGGGATACAGCGAAGATTTACAACTCCTTATCGATATTCTTACCAAATGTGAGTAAATAGATGGCATTTATTAAAAATCCTTAGCATGTTTCAATTAAACCATAGCTATTCGGTATCAGCGTAAATTGCAAAATAGCATGTCAGACTCTTAGGTTTCCATCCATGCTTTTTTTCACTAACGCTATATTATATTGAGTTTTAATGCAAGGGAAGGGTTTTTTTAAATTTCATTTCGTTTCCCAAGCAACAAAAAACGAAAAAAAAACTCTAAAGCCTGTCACCTGAACAGACCCTTTGACTTAATTTTTTTTATGTGCTTTTATTTTACCTTTCTGCATTTGTCGTTGGAAAATGCTCATATGTCACTCCATTTATACTTTATGAACTCTGCTTCAGTGTAACTGGAATTAAGAAGTTAAAATTGCGAATTTGAATTCACTTGAAACACTGAAACTTCTAAAAATAAAGTGGAATATTGAAATGGGGTTCGTGTAATTGTATCAATGCCCCATTACTACCACGTACAAACTAGGTTGTATGAATATGCATATGACGGCTTTATTTTGCAGCAAAGGCTAACCACATCGAAATCTGACACTTTTTTGGAAATATTATAGCTCTATTAGAGTGAATATTAATCAACGAGAGACTTAAGACACTGACTAGATTTTGTCACTTGAAATAAAATGTGGAAATAACGAAAAGTAATCAAGCTCAAAAGTCCATTGAAACAAAACACATCGGAAGCAGAGCAAACATGGAGTATCTAAATTGTATAGCCTTTCTGATACGATTTTAAGGTATTTGAGATATTCTTAAAGGTGACATTGTAAAAAAAAAAAAGAGGAATATGCCAGCGTATTGACATCTGCAGGAAAATAAACAGCTTTATAATAGTATTGCTCTTAAAAAGTAGCAGATATTGTCTAATAACTAGCAACTTGAAATCTTAAAAGGTAGCTAAAGTAATAGAAATTTTAAAATATAGCTAGTAGCCAGCAAAAATATTAAAAATTAGTTAAAATAAATGATTAGTGACCAATTTCCAGTGAAGATATTAAGGAAAGATTTTAATAGCCTAAGCATTTGTATTTCAGTTGCTTTTTGCCAATATACAAGATGCAATCCTTTTTACAAAGGGCTTATTGGTTAGAGTTTAGTAACATATGTGCCACTCTGTTTCATAAATACAAACACTGATAACCACAGGATATACGACACTGCAAAAGAAGAACTTAACGTATCTACCATATGTGTTGATTCCTGTTGTTTATACATTAAACTAACATAATTGATTACTGAAAATATGTTGCTTAGTTCCATCCACAAAGTCTGTTTTGACGAGAATTTCTTTTATCTGTAAGATGATTATATCTATGATAATAAAGGAGTTATCGAACTTATAAGTTTTTATATAGCTAAAACATTTTCCATTGAATTATATTAATGATTTCACTTAAATAACGCAAATTAAGGAGAATTTTTTTTAGTATCTGTATTTAATTAAAACTCTGCAATATCAGCATCTGTCCTCTTAAGTATTCAATATCACATCATTCCAATGATCTTACCAAGCGTTATGATTTGCTTATTGATGTCAATACGTACTTAATAATTTTAGATTAATTTCAAATCGTTGTAAATCACTGGTAACTTTAGTGACATACTGATATCTGATTTTTGTCCCTTGTCGTGTGTTGTGTGCCGTCCGTCGATCATGAACTTCTGAATATTTTCAATATTTTCTCTGGAACAGCTGGATCAATTTTAATAAATTTTGGTATAGCTGACGATCTGGTGCTAGATGTTGCAAAAACCACCAATATTTGTGCAATCTTCAAAATTTGTCTACTCCTGTACAAGGCCGTAACTAGTCTCAAATTGTTAGTTAGGCAAGGGATCTGAGAGTCATTTGAGTCCCAAGCGGGTCCAGGGTAGGTCATGTAGGTTCTCGGGGGAGCAGAGAGGGTAGGGTGGGTTCCAGAAACCTGGTTTAAGTAAATTAAAGACTTAAATCTTTGAATATTTTCATGTTTTGAATTATTTTTTACATGCGTTCTAAACGATAATGAAGCACGTACTTGTGAGATGATCGATTTACAGAAATTGAAACAAAAGTTGAAAGTATTAATTTAGTACAAAGACACAAATGATTAATTGAAGTTCAAAGTAAAGCTTTTTCACTTTTCAGAAAACTCTAAAATTTTAGTGACGCATTTGCCTCACTTGCCTCAATGGTAGTTACGGCCTTGCTGTACATCGAACAAACTGTTCTCATGAAAATAAAAAGGCAGTAAGTTATTTATGAAAATTATGCAATTCATGACCGGGGGACTCAGAGTTCAGGCTCCAGGGTGGGGCTAAATTGGTCATATATTGAAAATTCATTGTATCTGAAAAACTTGTTTTTACTCATGGACAGGCAAACTGTGTGCATGATTATACTGAGTACTCAACTTTTTACCAGAATTTTTGCCACTTGATTCATAATTTAGGGGTTAGTGTGCAGCTTCGTTGACTATATATATTGAAATGCAATATATCATAAGAAAATATTCTTTTCTTCTAGTTGGCATTTAGCTGGCTGACTGTTTTTTTGTTTATAATCAAGACTGAGCTTTCTACCAAAATTGTGAAATTCATGATGGCCTCAGGGCTGGGAACAAGTTGGTCATATATTTTGAAAAATATTTTTTCCATTTCTTAAAGAGCACAAAAAGAAAACCACAATTTGATTACATTATTACCATTTATTTTTAACCCTCTAGCAAACCATCTAGCGATCTGGTCGCTAATTCGGGCTAAATTGGTCATACATTGTAAATGTGTTAAACGTTTGAAAATTGTGTCTTTACTCGTGGATATCTATAACATAAACTGACTGCATGATCTCAAACTGTATTTTTTTTTTATCACATGAGTTCAGAGTTCCATTTCGAAATTGGGCTAAAGTGGTTTTTGCCTTGAAATATCTGATGATACTCAGGTACCGTCAAGGCCATGGGCCTCTTGTTTCTCGAAGTCTTATTTTGTTTTTCTGATTAAATTACCCAAGACGAATGTTGAAAAATGTCGTGAAGTGGATCATTTAAGAAAGAGATTTACCATGTTGCTAATGATAATTTTACTTTTATTAGATAAAACTAACACCACAGGCATGCAAACTAAACAGGCCCCTGGAGTATGGCCAGTTTATCTTAATTACATCAAGTCGATGAAATGTGTGCCATTTTCAGTCTCTTCATCCTCAATAATCTATGTTCTGTTATTCATCGATCTCCACGCAATTTGCTTTGGTAATGTTTAACCAATTAAAATATAATCTCGTCAATAACTGAAAGAAAAATGAAGTTGTCACTCCATGAATTTCTCACATGATGTAATCGTGATAGCGAAATATACATTCTGGTCACTTCGGAATTGAGCCAATTATTGATCTTCCAATATAAGATTTATGCTGTGTATTTTATACGGAGATTCTCCTTGTAAAATTGGGTAGTAGGGAAAGTCTAGGAAATCGGCGCGTTATCCATGAAGATCAATATAGATATATGCTACAGTTTGCTACCTGGACAAGCACTTTTTAATGACGTATAGTGTAGCGCTTTGTCACATCACTAATAATGCGTTTGATACCAAGAATGTGAAATATAGCTTGATAAATATATCGAGTGGGAACAGGGCTATGTACAGCTACAGCTGGAGTTGATGTTATGCCGTTATACCACTATTAATGACAATTTATAAAACTGGAGCTTATAACGATTTCCCTCTATGTATTGGTAAGTTTACATGCATCAAAAATTGGAAGACCAAATAACATACCTGTTCATTGATTTCTGTGCATTAATCATGTCTCATGATAGTATTAAAAGGACTTTTTAATATGTTTACCTTTGAAATATGACAACGTTGCGATTTCCATGGAGAGCAACGTTGGCAATGGTTCAATAGGTTTCTAATGAAAATGAGTCTGATGAATGTTGGTATATTAAGCTTTAATATCTGCATAGAATATTGAAAATTCTTAAAAGTCCTGTAAATGTTGGTTAAAATATAAACCAATGTAAAATATAATGCAAAGTTACAGTGGATGTAATGATTCTTTATTAAAAACAATAGATAAAGTATAAATGTTTTATATATTTTGCAAAACTAAAGACTTACTATCAATGTGAATTTTTATTGCGTGTCTCGTGATTGATAAGATAAAATTAATTTTCAATATCTTCTTCAATCATGAATTATTGTAAAAATTTCAAAAGAAATATTGTTATTCATTAATTATTTCCATATCGTTATATTTTAGTTCTACCACTCCTTAAATTCTAAAAGTTAGGTTAGAATGGGTCAATCATTCTATCTGGAAATATTCCAGCATTTCAGCCACTTTAATATTGATTAATTATTGATTTGTTAAGTAGATTAATTTACAGAAATCAATCTATTTCATGAATAGCAGCTTCTTTATATGATTACCTTAAAGTGGTACCTTTTTAGGTAAACAGCAGCGAATTCAGCAACCAATTTTAATTGCATTTATGAAGCTCCTTTTAAGAAAAAAGATTTCATAAATAACAGATATAAATGTGAAATTGTTTTTATTATATATGTAATATCCAACACCTTAAATGAAATAACAGAACATGTGTTTTCGCAAAACTATTACACATAAAAGAGAGGTGTGTTTTAATTATTGAACTTCATAATATATATTATATGATTATATGTTATTACAGATTTTACAAATACAAAATGTGACCCGTCATAGCAAAGAAATCTTCTATTTTTCGCAAAACAGTAGTATTTCTGTGAAAAATCATAAACCTGTAAGTTAAAATTAAACTAAATGTGAGTTGTAAGTACAGTTGCAGCTTTCGAAAATGATATTTCATCAAAGTTTTAAGAATTAATTGCTATGAAATTAAATCATTGTAATCAAATTTAATGAAGTATAAGTCAAAACAATATAATTTAGATAAATGAAATAATAATGATTAAATTTTCACAAAAGGAAGTAAACTTGTCAAAGTTTAAAATTATCTTGATGGAAAAATGTATATATTCCTAAAGCAAATCATAGCAGGCTTTATTTGAGTATAATTATGAATGAAAAAGTTGCATGCAAAAAGACCTTATGTGTAATGGTATGAAATTATATCAGAAAGCACAAGAAACGTGCGTGATAAGTCATAATGTCTAGACCTAAACTCAACATTTGATGAAGATAAACTGTGATGTTAGAAAATATAACCTCCAAGGAGTAACGTATTTTTTTTGATGAGGACAGTATGGATGCACATTTTCCCATAAACTTATGGATTTTTTTTCATCATGATGTATTTTTATTTTTCTGATAAGGATGATGATGTAATTTTTTAGTAAGAGTATGTTGATTGTTAAATAAATAGTTTCAATTATAAATGTACACTTTGGGGAAAACAGATAACATATTTAGGTCAATGAAAGAATTTCTCGATAAATTATAACAAATTGAAGAATATCAGTGTTGTTCAGTATTCTAAGTTCAATAAAATACGAGTTAATTGCCTAATATTTGTCTTAACGTTCATGCAATGGACCAATCAATATTTGAACAAAAAACCTGACTTCAGTCTAAATCTATCAATATTTTGCCTTCGTGCCCAATTATCGAATTTCGCCCTAGTCCTTTATCGGAGCATTATTCCAATGATGCCAGGGTATAGGTTTTTACCTATCATTAACAATGCGTGTATTTTAACTAGGCAGCCATTAACGAGCGCAGTGTATACCTAGTCTCATCAAGAGTGTTTATTTTCATTCATTCGACTTGTATAAATCAACAATGGTTATCATTAACTTGGACAAACAGTCAGAATCTGTCGATATTTTCTTTCTTTCGTTAGCGTTTATATAAGTAAATATCTAAATAATATTAACTTGCCATGGAGTATGACTTTTTATCATCTGCCAAATGAAAATGCCTCAATGCTCAACCAATTCACAAGGGTTTTAATAATTTCATTTACTTGTTCCAAAGAGGTTTTCGTGCCACAGTTTTTGAAGATAAATTTGTGTTTTATGAAATGTTTCGCTAGTCTGGATGTTGTTAGCGGAAGACCCTTTGTCCGGGACTAGACAACAGAGGATATAAAGAAGAGAAAGGATATAAAGTCTTTGGGAGTCTTCGATGTTTAACCTCCTAAGGGGTGTCTGTTTGTGGCGTATTATGCATATATATCGGCTATGTACAATTTATGAAAATGTATAAATTAAATTAGGCAATAAACGAACACCATTTGTGACTTTTGATGTCCGGCTAATATTGGCTTTGCGTGTGTGAGATCCCATTTGGTCACCTATGGATAGTGTTGCCCCGAGTTTGGATATGTAATTGAAAACATTCATCAAATAAAGACTTCAGGAGAATTCAGCTATAAATATTTAACCACTTTATACCGTCCTCAAGAAACTTGTTGTCTTTATTTGGTGTATTGACTACATTCTCATTGCTGACTGCATTTTATATGGAACTATACTCACTGAGTGTTCCAATGGAATCGTCTCTTAAAAAGTCGATGAATCTTGCTTTGTCCTGCAAAAATACAACCTAGACATGATCGACTCTTTAAAGTAGTGAACCCGATATTATTGACATTTATAGAAAATTGATGGAATGACAGTTATAGCATTCATTTGGTGGTTTTATGGGTGGCAAATCAAAATCGGGAGGATCGAAAGGCTCCAAGGCATCCAAAGGAAGTAAAGGAAACAAAAGTGGAGCAAAGACCCGCAAACATCACCATCACCACCACAACCACCACCTTAATCATCATGGCGGGCACCACAAGGACCAAAATAATGCGCATGCGCAAAGTCCAGAGGGAACACAACAAACACATGGTAGCAATGATGATGAAGAAGACACAGAAGGATTCGAATTATTAACCGCTCTTGGAGAATATGCTCTCCCGGAAGGGTAAGGGGTTCCATTCAAGTGTGTTTCACTTTATTTGTCGGTTTTCTAGACATTTTCTATATATCTGAGGAATCTATACACATATCAAAAAGGATTACTCTGGTTTCGTTTGTTTTCTGTGTTGAAAGACCATGTATTAATTATTCTCTTTGATGGCTCCCTGTATCCTTTGTTCTCTTTCGGCTTTTTCTACTGATATTGTGAGATCAGTGCAATAAATATTCACAATTAGAGTGATTTTATTGATGGTTGGATGCAAGATAAAAAGGAAAATGGTATACCATCAAATCTCTTTTAGTTCACTCTCTTCCGTGCATTTGATTTATACATATTTTTATCTTCAGTTCTTCTTCCATTAGCAAGTTTATATAATAATTACCTAGAAATCATCACAATTATAGAAATCCAAAAATAACTCTTACCTTTCATTGTAGTCTAGTTCACTGAAATTTCTCCCCTTCCAATTATGTAAGTGAATTTTATCTCACTTAGATGTTCTTCTTACACATCATTATCATTTCTGGTCTGTTTTATTTCCAGTACAATCTAAAGTTTACATGTATAGAAATCCGAAGTTTGAATCTCTACAAAGTCTCAACAATCATGACGCCTCATTCAAACAATAAACCTCCAGCATCTTAATTTAACCAATCGTTATCAAAATTTTCATATCGAGGATAAAGTGTTCATATTTTTTTGTTTTATATCATAAATTCATTTCTTTAAATGTTTAAACACAATAATACTAGAATTAAATAATTTGTTACATCGTGCATGCAATCAGCACTTTACAATTAATTAATTAAATGGAGATTAGCACATTAGACTTCAATTCAGACTTCTAACTATGGTGTTGGTTGCATGTTTGTGGAAAAGTAAAATGCATACACAAAGAAATATTGAGTTAAATACGGAGATGATATATCTGAACTGAGTAATCGGGATAATTAGCGAAAGATGTTGGTATTTCCATTGCGTCAATATATCCTTTTCTCGGTTCAGTGGCCAAATTACTTTTAAAGCAAAGTTGGAGACATGATGCAAGGGTACACATGAATTTTTAATGTACATATACCATCTCTTAAATTAAATTGATCTTCATGCATTTTATGACGTGATTCAAAGAAAGGTGCGTAAACTTTAAAATTATTTTAATTTTCTCTCATCCTTTATTTCTTTTGATTAGGTTTATGTTTAATGTTTTATGAATAAACATACGTCATAATATCTCGAAGACTTTTTCATTTATTTATACCAAATGCTCCCATAGGACTATGTTTAGCGTTACTCTACGAAATATTATTAACTTTTAATGAAAATTGTCAAACCCATTACACTTAATCATTGGAATGCATGATCCATTTAAACTGAAGAGAATCGTAATGGAATAATTTTGTTTTTTATCGAACACTCTCACTAAGAATGATTCAATGAAATGTCATTGAAAATAGATTAACTGTGAAGTATGTTTGATAAATGCAAAAGAAACTCGTAAAGTATGTTTTATAAATGCAAAAAAACTTGTAAAGTATGTTCGATAAATGCAAAAGAAACTCGTAAAGTACCTTAAAAATACCCTGGTATCCTGCTGCTTGCAGATTTTCAAGTCTGCTTTTATTTTATCTTCTTTAAAATATTCTGCTGCCAATAAAATATTCTGCTGCTTTAGAAAAAAAGGAACTTTTACACATTTGAATACTTTTTGTTCTCAAATCTCAGAAAATTAACCGTATAATTGATATATTTGATTTTTTTTAAAATGGATATGTTTGATTTTTTTTAAAATGGATATTTTTTCCCATCGTATATTTTTGTTTAATCCAAACTTACTAAATTGCCAATTCAATGCTGTCTGTTATTTTCATCATCATTTTCAGTATCATCACTTGTACCAACAAAAATGAATCTATTTGCTTCAAGTAATTAATAATGTGACATAAACATTAATTTACGGTACAAAAGTTAATGTTCTGTTACTCATTAAGACAAAAATCCGCAGGATTTTCGGAATGTTTATATATCTTTACATATCGATTTTTATTCACATTTTTTCTGAATTCTGCATTTTTACATTATTGTATCTTGTGTTAATGTAAGTTAATTGTCCGGAATTAACCATGCAAAATTAAAACTTAGCAAATAACAATCAAGCACTGTTTGAGTTGTTATAGCAAATTGTCTGTTTTGTTTGGATGGTTATTTTTTTAGAGTTGAAATATGTACAATGTTTGAAAATAGATTGAAAAAGTAAAAAACAAAAACGAAACAAAAGAAAACAAAAATTGATTTAAGTCAATGAGGTCACAAGAATTGCAAGCCTCTTTTTACTTTATAATAAAACCTAGCCTTAAACAGTTGTATAACATCCCTTGATAGCGAGTCAATCAGTAGGTCCTTGGACTTCTAATACATCTAACAGTTATTGCAATATTACTTCCTGCTCAGTGTACTTTCATAAAGGAAATTATTTTCCAGAAATAGAATTCCTTGCTTAAAATTTCATCTTCAAGTTTTTAAACTGTAAGATTTCATTGTTCTAGAGTTGTGGTCAAATACTTCTGCCGGCTCATTTTTTCAAATCTTTTAAGAGCAAAGCAAACCTCGGCCTACATGGCAGTTTCCTCGAAGAGTTGTTTAGAAGACTGCTAGCTCAATAGTTAGATAAGACCAAACAATTCCTCGACTGCTGGTTCTTGACTGCTGACAATACAGATATTAAGACACAGCTGCCAAACTTGTATTGGGATTACTTCACTTTCAGAATTACTTGGTTAAAGGGATTCCAGTCTGGAATGTACGTTGCAAAAATGAGAACAATAGGAATTCATAGAACCATTTATTATCATTTTCTGAACAAAGTATTGTAATACCTCAAATTATGCATTGTTTAAGCTTACTTATTTTAAACTGGTAATGAAATAATTTACCAAAGTGTATTTTAATAGGAAAAGCCCCTTTCAAAACCATATCAAATTAACCCTTTGTATTTAATTCCACATGTCATTTACAGATAATATTATAGAGCCAACACTTAAGGTCAAGATCTAGTAAATGAAAGATGCCTACAAATTTTTCAAATTTGAGAAACGAGTTCTTTTAATGATCCTTTACAAATATGGCTTGCAAAAATAGGGTGTTTCGGGACATAATTTTTTGATAAACTAGACGAAAAAACATATTTTAAACAGTAATTTTTAATGAAAAACGAAGAAAGTCAGGTATAAATTTAGGAGTTTTTTCCATCTCAGATAGAAGAAATGCATCAATATTGCCTACAGTTTCTCAGAAAACGGTTTTTCATTTCTTCTTAACCTCTATTTTAAAATGATATTATATTGAATATAGATATCGGGGTTACTTTTGACATGATTTCAAATTGAATACATTGAAAATCCTTCATTTGCTACACAATTCTTTTACAGCAATAAAGTACAGGAAAAATTAAGCTTAAAACAATTATGACGTCATAATGGATCTAGCACCAAAAAGACAGTCTAAAGTCATTTACTAGATCTTGACCTTAAATCTTTGAAATAGAAATTTTGACGGAAATTCATGAAAATAATGAAATTTATTAAAAATTGAATTGTCCTCGTTAGCCTCGTAATTTTTTTTTTTAAATGATATATTTATTTCAGTATCGATGAAATGATAAATCATTCCTTCAAATGCTAAAAAAGGTAATGTGTCATCCAATGGTTGCCCGAGGATCCTTACGATAGCTCATTATAATGAATAATCATTATCGGAAAACATGCACCTCAAATTTGTATTTACTTTGTAGAACTGCCGTTGACCCAAATCCTGGCTCATTTTTGCAGACTATGCAAGACTTTGACAGGGAAAATATCAATAATTGAAATTATTTCTTTCTTACTTTCAAAGTTTATGAGTAGCACCGAACGCCAAGGTTCTACGAAAACTCAATATTTCAATGCTTATATAAATGTACAATGATGATAATTGTGTAAGTTGAAAACAATTAAAAATACTATGCAAGACATCATTTGAATATATATATATATATATATATATATATATATATATATATATATATATATATATATATATATAGTGTAAAAAAAAATTATACAAAGAAATGAAAATTTGAGTTCAAAATCAACAACACGACATAGCTGGGACTAGTACCCTTGATAAAAAAAAAAAAATACGCATGACACTCAAAAACTTCTGTACATGGAGTCTTTCTAAACAAGGTACATGTAATACTCACGTCTAATAATGAAGAATAGGAGAGATAACTCTGTTTACTTCATCAGAATAAGTATTGCATAATAATCAATTTATTAATTATGACATGATAATTATTACTTTTGCTCTTTTATTTATTCATTTATTTACTTATTTATTTATCATAGATAACATAAAATTTATTTTGTTTTGAATTTTATTATTTTAGTCTTTTGTGTAATTTTGATTCAATCTTTTGTTTTTATTCTAAGTTGAATCAACATTACAATACAGCATTTTTAGAGTTCCATGATTTTTAAAATAGTATTCCATTTTATAAATGATTTTTGAATTAAAAAAAACTATAAATGTACTATTTCTATTTAATTAAGGACAGTTGATGCAAACAAACTTTTATCATAAATTTTGAAAATAACCACTTTAATCATGTTTATATAAATAAAATGAATAAGTTTAACCGCATTGATTTTAATTTTTAATTCAAAATTTAAAAGTAATGTGATTTTAAGTGACAAAAAATTGTATACATTAATAAGGAGGGGTGCAGAAAGGTAGAATTTTGAACATCATAGAAAGTTTACAAATTTTTAGTATTTTAGAATTTTTTTATTTGCATCATTTACAGTCAAAATAGGTCCAAAAATATACCAATCCATGGATCCATTTTTTTTGGCTTGTATCATCTGTCCTTAATATGAAAACAACAATCAATATATTTCATTTTATAAATTTTCCTATTTGTGCTTTTTTTTTTTAAATTTTACATTGTATATTTGTTTTAATAAAATTATATTTTAAAATTCCTTTTGCATTAAAGTGACCATCCCATATTTGGTTATTTCTCTGTTCATGTTTAAAATTCCTTATCTAGTTGTGCTTTGCAAATTAAGTAAAACGTTTTTAATCGTCAAATGTATCTTTTTTAAATTAATTATTATTTATTTATTTATTCATTCATTCATTCAATTTATGTTGTTGTTAATTTGTGAATTGGATGCCTTGGTATATGTTTTTAATTGTATTTTGGAACTCTCTATACAGGAAATTAAAAGGATAAATTGACGTTTTTCAATAATTTAAAACATGAAATAGAAAAAAATTAAAAATATTATTATTGTTTTAAGTACACTGTTTATTTTGTTGATTTTTGTTGACAACTTCCTTTTTAAGAAAGGACAATTTTGTTACACGAACAAAAACATAAAAAAATGAAATGACAATGTATCAACATACTTCCTTACCTTTGCGATTAAATTACAAATAAAGCTGGTAACACTACAAAACACGTGACATATACGGTTGTATTCCAAATGAAAGTAGCAATACTACAGAACACGTGATTAAAGTGTTGCTACACTCCAAATAAAGCTAGCAATAATACAAAAACCCATGACTAATAGTGTGGCTACAGTCCAAATAAAACTAGCAATACTACAATACATGTGACTGATAGTGTGGCTAGAGTCCAAATAAAACTAGCAATACTACAATACATGTGACAGTGACAAATAAAGTGGTTAAATTCCAAATAAAACTAGCAATACTACAATACACATGACTAATAGTGTGGCTACAGTCCAAATTAAACTGTCTAGCAATACTACAATACATGTGACTAATAGTGTTGTTAAATTCCAAATAAAACTAGCAATACTACAATACACCTGACATTGACAAATAAAGTGGTTAAATGCCATATAAAACTAGCAATACTACAATACATGTGACTAATAATGTGGTTAAATTCCAAATAAAACCAGCAATACTACAATACTTGTGACAATGACAAATCATGTGGTTAAATTCCAAATAAAACTAGCAAAATTACAAAAACACGTGACTATTAGTGAGGCGACACTTCAAATAAAGCTAGAAACAGAATAAAATACCTGAAAAATAGTGTGATTACATTCC
This sequence comes from Saccostrea echinata, assembly GCF_033153115.1. Taxonomy (NCBI): domain Eukaryota; kingdom Metazoa; phylum Mollusca; class Bivalvia; order Ostreida; family Ostreidae; genus Saccostrea; species Saccostrea echinata. Next base: position 1,874,404 of record NW_026889806.1, on the reverse strand, counting down.
AAATAAAACTAGCAATGCTATAAAAATACCTGAAAAATAGTGTGATTACATTCCAAATATAGTTAGCAACACTACAAAAACCGTATCAAATGTAAAAGTAGCAATAATACACAACACGTTACTAAAAGATTCCGTTTGTATTTTACACTGACTTGAATTTTTTATTGTATCAATTGAGATGCAATTTTTAAAACTACATACATAGAAATTACCACTTTTTTTGCTAGATTTTGTATATTCAGTATTATCTCAACAATCTGTCTTTTTTTCTTAAACATGATTTTTTTTCCCTTAACCTACTAACATAATTATACCAAAAAGAATTTTCAATTAATTTTTCAATCTTTATCTCCTTCAAGTTGTTTTATTCAGATTGCATGACATATATGTATCGTTAACTTTTTAATGTCACCTACCTTTCACTTCTGATGATTTTTTGTTGGGGTATTTGCATGAAAGAGAACTGACGTTATATGTTGATTTGCAGTGAAGTAGGTTGCTGTGGACATCATGTCTTCATAAATAAGATTAATTTCATCTTCCATTTGTTAAAAATTCGTACAATTTCATATCAGCAAAATTAATTTTCTTCCGATACTCAACTAGAAACGTACAACACTTATATTCATAAAATGATACGCATTAATCATGAATAACTTTATATCACCCAAATTTGCAGGCACTCACCTATTTCACCTTTCCCTGTAATATCAAATACACGAGCTCTCTGACAAGGTTTTCTTTGTTTTGAATGAACAAAAAAGATAAATTGCCGAAAATGCATGCTGTAATATATACATATAAACAAGACATCGGAGCGAATATTTGTATATATTGCTCATGCGCAAAGACAGGAGAAATTGAATATGAATAAAATATGTAAGAGGACAAATCAAAACAACTTCATTAACATTGCTTCATTATATTTTTATATTCTCTTTCAAAACATTCATATAAAAACAGAAAAGAGACGATTTTTAGAAAAGTACTTGAAACTAATGAAGCTATTATAAACATAAACTGAAATGAAGAAATATTCAAAAGATACTTATAATTAAAAGTACTTAGAGCACTTAGCTCACAAAATGAACCCCAAACTCCAATATGAGTAAAATGGAAAAACCCAATTTTTTGGTTAGGGAAACTCCAAATATCTGTCCGATCAAAATGTAATATACGAGGACACAATGGAACTATGTAAAACAGATTTTGTGAAAGTCTGATTAAATGTTATTCAGTGATATAGGAGAAGTTGCGGATAAGAGACGGGTACCTGCAATGTTATGGAAAGAATGGCAGTGTCCAGGTTTTGCTATGGGATACCCTAAATATCTGGCCAATCGATATGTTAAATAGGTGCGCAATGGCACTATGTAATTTAAATTCTGAGAAAGTCTCATTAAATTTTGTTCAATGGTATAGGAGGAGTTGTGGATAATCGGTATACGCAAAGTGTTACAGACGGAATTACGAAGAAACATACAACCCCATCCCTATATTCCCTATATTTCCCCGCCCCCCCCCCCCTTCATTTCAAGCTGGGGGTATAAAAACTGTTCACAAAGGGAAAACTGTGAACAGATAAAGTTTTTATTCCTCTGAACCTGACACTACATCTCAGCTGTGACTTTAAAACAGTCACAGTTCATTTGAAGGATTTAGCATGGTTTCAAAAACTTGGGATAGCAAAGATAAGCCATAAGAAGAAAAAAAAAACAAACAAACAAAAAATTAAACAAAACAAACAAAAATGTCTGCAGTTTCTTAAATGATTGAAGTTAAAACTTAACAGATTTCTGTTCCTTTTCTTTAAGTTTTTAAAGTTCTTCTGTTACAGGTTAAGATAAAGTCAAGAAAGGTTACTCACTGTTCTCTATACATTCATAAACAGTTTGTATTCTTTTTTCTCAGATTATTCTTCTATCTAAGAAGAAAAGAATGAAATAGAGGATATTTAGATATCAAAGTATTAGAGTATTGCATATTTACTATTGTAATTTTCATGTGTATTCAATTGAAGAACACATTTGCAATAAATGTTAGGTAAATGATAATTAAAGGTATTCACAATTTATATATTGAGGGGTATTGCACACAATATTAGTCATGGATTATAATTCATCTATTTGTACTTTTTATTACTTAGGGTTCTATAAAAGCTTAAATAATTTGTTTGTTGCTTACTAAAATGATAAGAGTCGTATTTACTCTATTCTATTTTTAACAGCTCTGAAAGTTCAAAGGGATCGAGCAGTTTAAGCACAGTGATGATTAATATCTCTTTTGTTATTGTTTTTAATACTATACTAAAATTAACTTAGTTTGTCACAAAAGAATGCATAAATGTTTAAAAACACAAAAAATTAAATAACAACCGTCTGTTGATAACATACTTTCAGCCAATCCCCTTGCTAGTGCTCTATATGTTGACAAGTGACTCACTGTATCCTCTGATATGGTGATATGTACCTGGAACCTCAAATAGTCTGCCTTTATGTAAACTCTACAAACTTGACCTGTTCTGGTCCAGTCTCTTCGCCATCTTAACCGTATTTTCGGGAGAAATAAAAAAAATCGTTCGTATTGTTTGAAACTTTAGCTATACCTCTGCTATCAAATGGTGTTTTCTGCGTAAAACAGTGCCAGAAAAATCAAAATATTAGTACTCTGTTGGAGTTCTGTTTGTAGAAAGATGGCATTGGTCGTCAAGTGCAATTCCGCATGATGAAATTCAAATATTACCGATTGATAATATTTGCTTTGTGTGGCATCGATGTTTCACTGACACTGGAGAGTTCTATTGCTCTCTCACTCTAACTCAATAACATCGCAATAATGATTTCACTCATTCTATCCTCGATTATCCATCTTGATATATACTGAGCTGGCCTACATCCTCCAATTGCAGGAAAGACAAACTAATGATCCACAATAACAGAAATTTTCCCCTATCTGCCTACACATTTGAGTCGGGAGAGGGCAAGCAAACTTTTCTTTTTTGGTTTAAGTACTAGTATGGCCTTAGAGACTTCACATTTGTTCAAATGGTGATTAAAGGGTTTATTGTGGCCTTAGTCTAAGGTAATTTGAACAAGTTAAGGTCATAGGAGATTCGAAGTGTAAAATTTGAATACTTTATAATGGTTAAACATTAGAATCCATTTCTTTATGCTCAATAGTTTAAAGTATGTGTAAGCCTTGAAACAAGGCCATTTTAAACAACATCATTGTCACGTGGGTTGATGTTCTAATTTTTCGATGAACTCAATTTCAGGCGGGCTATCAAATATGGCTTTGGTGAATGTGTCGTTGAAGAAGTAGGTCAGTAACTGATGGTACGCACTTTTTCACGTGGAATAAATACTTTTGAGTGCATAGAACTGTATCTTCTGGCTGTCCTTTCTAATTCTTTTTTTAAATCTGTGAGCTAGATTTGCAGCCAGACTAGAGAATATGTTACGATCCCGACTTAAAGTCAGCCGAAGCCGGGTCAAATATATTTTCAGTGTTAAAGTTTTATGATTTATACGAAGAATCAAATATATTCACAGTGCAAAAGTTTTATGATCCATGAGTACTTACATGCATTTTTCCACATATGAGCTGCATGTTCATAATCTTCTCAAGGGATGTCTTTGTCCAGTAAGGGTAGCTATAACCTGGTTCAATTTCTAAAGACAACTGGGCTTTGCTGTGCGGCATTTTGTTTCAAACATCTTCCTAGACGATACATTTCCCTTTTGATATGGTCATCCTCTTTATCTAAAATGTAGCTAAATGTATTTGAGCTTAGATGTCCTTTTCTCGTTGCTTGGAAAAAAATTCTTTTCGATATACTTATATCTAGATATCTTTTTTACTCAAAAATATATCTATTAAAAAGTGTTATATTTATTACGGAATTTCACCTCTGAGAATCAAAGTTTCCTCTTTAAAAGAGTAACGCTTTTCGGAGAGGAATATCTCGTTGAAATTCTGAGGTGCAAGTCACTTACATGAGATTTTTAAGAAGAGTGGATATTTCTTTATTTGAACAATAAATATATACGATTAAACGAAAAAGTAATAATGCGATAAAGCATTTCTTAATAATTAAGCCATCAGAATTGGATTATAGAGGCGTAGGTCTCTATATATGCCTCCTTTAACTACATCACCAACAAAAAACGACACGAAACAAATCCCCATGCAATGAATGTCACTTAAAAATTACACAACGCTAAACCAAATCTCTTATGCACACTTCATGTGCACTTGGTAAGCTATTAATGTATTTGCTGCATGGAAAATTGAATTTAACACGAGACGTGCCAAATGAAAATTGTTTTTACCACCCATATTAAATGGCGTCGGGAGAAAACCCGTGGCGGAGGAGGTTACATCAATTAGAGCTGACGTCGACTGATTTCCGATCCCGACTTATGTAAATTTGATCCTAACAAAGTGATTTAAGTGGCAAGCACCATATTATTAAGCAGGGGACAAGATTTATTATGGCCGATGTTTATTTATACCAATTTGCTTGCATGAATAATAGCCCTGAAAGTAGTTTTAGGGAATTAAAACTGTCCTCTAGATGATGCTAACAAAGTTACTGGTTTTGCTATAATTTCACAGAAGCCCTCTGCGAGAACGGAACAAGTCCTTTGGTAAACGTGAAAGTTATTCTTTTGATATTGCAAGCTCAGTCACCGTGAAAAGCTAATTGCTGGGGGATATGTCTGGGGACCCTTCTGTCCCAGTCGGTCACCATAGTCAATAAAACGTTCGTGCGACAATACGTGAAAGTGTCAATCGACAGATGCATGTGATTTGTGAAACAATCACATCGCCAGATAGCGCCACATATACGGTAAATAATAAATGTGTTTTACACAACATTATCAACCTAGGAATTCTGCAGTAATTGTAGCTCCCTGTTCACCGTAATCAATACTCATTTTCCAAGCGTTCACCTGAAAGCTTCTTGTCGTTTTGGCCGCACGTCTTTGTTGCCACAAGTTTGAAAATTTGGCCTGCTGCGCAGCTTTCTGAAGCTGGCTCGTATCGCCGGATAAAATTCAATGACATACTTCTGTGAGAAGCAATCAAATTCTATTTCTTTAATTCATGCGATATATAGATCGATTGCTGATCGATCTCTTGAACAGATATGGGAACGCATTTTCATGAAGTAAGACGTATTGAATTTTTACTCATTTAAACATTGCGATACTAAAGCGAGCTCGCTTCATATCCGATACATTAACAGGAATAATCGAATAAAACAATTTATTGGGTTTTCATGTATGGGTTTTTACCAATACAGGACCTTCAGCAACTAGGTTTCAGGCAGCTTTGTTAAGTTACAATAGAACTATGGATCTGACATTGTTTAAGCGAATCGTTAAAGTTTGTCCTGGCGGAGACTGTGTAAAATATTGATGTGATTCGGGTATACCTTTAGTATTTACCAAAGATCTATTGTTGCATTTGCCTGGACGTGTACACGACCTCGTATAGGATTTAATTGATTACTGTACTGTTGTGACACGTTTGTGGGACTGCCTAGTCTCATCATAGTGTTTTTAGTCATTTACCTTTTTCCCTTGATGCCACAGCCGCGCATCTTTTCAAAAGGTTCTTGTTTGAGTCAGCGTGAGTGATGCAGACAAATCCAAACATGCTGCCCTGGATTTAGAACATCGATACAGGAGTAGATTCTGTCTCGCTTGAATGTTATTCCCTTTGTGGAGTTTTGTTCTTATTGGTAGCTGGTTAAATGCATGAGTAACCAACATTATTGTAAGTGAATCTATTATGAGAATCTGGAAATTGCAAATTTGGTCAGGCACTATTTATTAATGTGCAAAACGTGAATTCTAATGTTTTAACACTGTGAGAGGATGTTAATTTTTGATCTCTCTAACCAGTTTGGATGAGGAATCGCACATGAAAAGCTTTCCCTCGGGATCTTTTGTAGCCAAGGAATTATCGTCTTCTGGGGAAGATTCCACACTGAAATATTGATCATATTAAAGGATTAAACAGAAAATGTCGAGCCTCTGCTGTGGTGATTGACTGAAAAATAATTTTAATTAATCCTGTCTGTAGTCTTTCTCTGCCATCACGGGCCTTATACTCAACAACTGTATCTCTGGGCTTAGTCAGAATGTGCCCTCTTTTTAGCCAAGGTTTTCCTGTTGTCGACACGGGTCAACGATGAAATGCACCTTCTTTGGAAAGAAATCTGTGTCCAAAGAAGAATTATACGTAAAAGAGGAAGAAATGATGTAAGTAGATATAGGTAAAGATGGCATAAGTAAACTACCACCATACCAATACGGTCAAGTCTCCCTGCACAATGCTTTGTGTGTTTGTTTATGTTTCTCTATCCTCTTTTCACAATCTCAGTAAAAATGGCATTTTGGTAAAAATTTAAATATGATCATATTTTTTTGAAAAATCGGGTAAAAATATGTACTTAAGTTGGAAAAGTTGATCTAACATTATCAAGAACGCTTGGCCATCTCTGGTATTAATTGTGGAAAAGGCGTTCTTCAAAAGGAGAGTCCAGGGGATAATCGCCTACTTTCATGCAAGCCACATCCTGGACAAAGGATTCTGAACAACCTCATATCAAAATCGACTGTAGACACCAGGTCCGCAGCGCAAAGATGTGATAGTCCCCTTCACCGAATTCTGTCAGTTCCTTGTTCTTTTCCCCGTCTTTTCTTGTAAAGGTGAAATTTTGTCCAATCATCTTGTTTAACATGCAGAACAATTAGCTTCGTTTATCGATAGAAATAATTACATTAAATGAAACCCTTGAAAGAAGTCTGCTTCAGGTACCACAAAGCGTCCTATTAACAAAATGTACATAGGTTAAATGTGTTGTTTAATTAATCAACGATGATCATTTTTATTGAGGGAAAAAAGAATTACATTTCATTACGAAAATTTGTTCCCTTGAGGAAAGATGTCATAAAAATGACATAATTAATCTACAGACATTTTAATTGATTACCCCCGTTGCCCTTTCGCAAACATAGAACGAAAAGTGGAAAGAAAAGGACTCTGTAGATGCATTGTTTCTTTGAAGTGGTGGGCTTCTAAAGGTGCCGTTGGTATACAAGAGTATTTCGTGTTCATGTCTATTAGTTCAGTATCGGAAAGGGCGCCTTCATAGCCTGTCCTGTACAGTTACCCGAGTTTGAGGTACTTTCAAACGTTGAATGACTCTTGCAGTAGTATTGGGTCAATCGCCTGGAAATGTCCTATCCTAAAACGCCCATGACAGTCATGAATTGATAATATCCGTGTACTTTGGATTGTGTAATGCTTGACAATTACATGTGTCTATCGGTAATTGTGTGCGCATTGTAATTTTCGAGGAAATGCACTGAGGATTTTTTTCCCAATTGTGATGATGGAATTTTTAATGAGTCTTGACGAGCATTAAGTACATTTAACAAAATATTTATAGAAAAGTACATACAACTCTATTCAGTATCTAAAGCCCAGTTTCCCTATATGTATAATTCTATTTGGAAATGGATGGTCATTACACAGTATACGTTTCATTGCTTTAAAGATATTAAAAACATCTATTTCCATTTTCCATCACCTGATTAATTAATTAAGAAAGGCAAATGAGACGTGACTTAACTATAATTTTCAAAATGTGTAGGCACGTGACATATTTCTTTTTCCCATGTGGACACTTTTTCCCCCTGCCTTTCACAATTTCACTATCCTATTATTTTGACCCTTTGTTCGTCCTCAAAAGTGTTCTTCCCTGATAACGTTAATGAGCTGTTAATCCACTTCTAATTTCACATTTATAGAGTTACTTATTCAATAAAGCAGCAGCAATGCTCCAACCTGAACAGGCAAAAGCCTCTGTATTGTTTCCTTAGAATCAATACGGGTGAACAATGTCTTGACATTTTTACAGAAAATTAAGGGTTTCTCCCTGTATCATGTCCTTTTTCCACCATTGATCTTACAGGAGTATGGATGCAAGGCTTGGTCCAATTCTTGATTAATGAACGAACATGGCAACTTGGCGGTGAATGAATTCGGTGTACATGTCCTGGTAGCGATCTTAATTTGTTCTCATTTAATTATAATCACATTTTCTGCGAAAAAATAGATTTCTTTGCAAAAGAGGTTCAATTAGCTTAGGTGAAATGAAAGTTAATTCAGTCTCTTCGAATTATGAGGGTGTTTTTTTTCTTTGAGAGTAAATTTTGGGAATTACAAATCAGCCAGTAAAACTAAAATTCATTAGATGTTTTATCAATTTCTCATCGGTCACCAAAAGATCATCTCTTCAATGACTAAATATAAAATTGCAATACACACTCCCCCGAGTCGACATTAAGACTTTCGATTTACTACTGAATAACAGACCATCCAAGAGGAAAACCAGATATTGTTTTCTTTTACGATATTAGCGTCCTGTGATAAAACAAATAAGTGGAAATCATTATCTACACTGCATAGTTCTGCCATTCTTTTCTTAATGCGTTATTTTTTACTTTGTGATTACATCACATGTAAAATTCTGGATTTCAGGATATTAATTGATGGAATCTGAATATTTTGGGGACTTTCGTTTAAAATTCTTGAAGACAACTAACCATAATGAAGAAGAATATGAAAATATCTTTAAACTATTTTTTTGAACATAATAAATAATAAAGGTCAACATAATTAGCCTATTTTTCGTGCAGAGCTCTCACTGTTTTCTAACATCAGCTCTCCCAAGTGCTTAATAAGCTCTCTATTCAGATGAATTCGTTTTTTAAGTGTTCCATAAATATTCCCTCGTGTTCGACGAGGAACTCTTGGATAAGATTTCGCTTGCATTCGATAAGTAATCTGTATTTCCATTTTCCTTTATTGTTTCCAACATTACGAGATTCCCCTTCGCTTCAGATAACAATTTCTCATGGATTAAATAAATTGATTGGCAAATTTGAGTAATAGTTTGAAAACACCGTGTCATCTGCAAACAATGCAGTAGAAGCCTATTGCGGTCTCGTAATGATTCATGCTCGTCCCATGTTGTCTCATATCGAGGCAATCCTGGTGTGTTTTTTCAATAGATAAAGAAAAAAGAGAGAGATTGTTGTATTATAAAGTTGTTTTCAGACAAAATAATTGATAAAATTAGTATATTACATTGTATTAACGTTCGATGCCCTTCAACAACGAAAAATACTTTCAAAAACCAATGCTTGCACATGATATGTTTTTTTTTTATTCATTCAAAATGATCCTCCTCACGAATGAACAAAAAAAAGTAAAAATCATTTTTTTTCTTTTATATATATATATATATATATATTAATTGACATCTCAGACATTATACTTAGACCTACATGTAGTTCCTGTATTTATAATAACATGTTTGTTTATTACTTCTCAGAATATTTCATTTCTATAGATAAATTATCTGTAGATAAAGTAGATAAATTATCTATAGAAATGAAATATTCAGAAAAGTAATAAACAAACATATCTCATAATATAAATTTACTTCATGTTTTAATACTGATACTGCACCAGAAGAGTATGAGAATCTATTACAAGTCATACTCCACAATGTGTAGAACACCCATCTAAAGGAAAGAAGTTAAGAAAAAAAGGTAATTTCCTGTGTATAATAGAGTAAGCACAATTTGTGGGAAACATTTATCAATTTAAAATAGACATATTTCTTATAACATATTTATTAAACATAAAGTTGTCAAATAAGAACCATTTGCAGCGTCTATAAACCAGCCCAAGTTTTCTCCCAAGGCGAACTGTTCCTTAGAAAAGAAAATCAATCTCCACTGTTCATAAGACGGGTACTAATTACCTGTGTTCCCATGCTGAAATATTCATTACATACACATATGGCATCTAATATATTTTCGTCGTTAAACGACAAAGCAGTGTCTAGGAATGATTGAAATGATTTATGCCTCTTGTGAATTATTAATTATTTGATATGTTTCTGCCATGATTCTTCACAATTAATTCGGGTTCTAGAACAAAAATTGAGCATTTGATGTTCAAAGGAATCCCTTTTGTCTATACAGTTCACTTCGATTTCTAATTTTGTAAATAGGAATTTTATAAAAGTACCGTGCTCTTCCATTGTGTCATTGTGGTGTTTTTTAAACGATTTTCATGTACTTACAAAAAAAATTAACATTGTGTTATAAGTAGTTACAATAGGATATACGCAAAACTGCTATTACTGTATACAGAATAAAAAAAAATTCCAAGATCAAACTGAGAAAAGTAACACACTGTGTTGGGAAATAAGAATGCATATAACTCATTAGAGTATGTAATTTTGAAAAGTAGAAATATTTTTCATTCAGTTTTTTTTTTCAATAATATAGATAAAATGTTGGAATCTCTGACATATTACGCATAATACATGTATAACTTTTTTCTTAATTATTAATAACTCTATTCTCGCTAGGTTTCATGTGTACTTGATTCGAGTTAAAGAAAATTTTCACCACGACCAATACCTATTTGAATATAATTAAGCATTGAATTAGATGTAGTCTGGTAATTGCAATGGTGTTTGAAAACAAAATGAATAATGCATTTACTTAGCGCGTTGTGATTTTTTTTTTTGGTACACACTGTTGCAGTTACGAGACTATCTCTTAAAAAATCATAATAATGCATATTTTTACATTTTTTATATAACATAAGTAAATTTTCCGTTAGATGCTGGTTGTCCCCTTTTTTATGTTGTAAGGTCGAGCATTGGCAATTTCCAGGATTTGGACAGAGAATAAGTTTTTTTTTTGTCAGATAATATTAGGAAGTTGGGCCCCTTCCCCCCCCCCCGACCCCCCCCCCCCCCCACACACACACACACTTTTGGTATGTTTAGTTTTTTTTTTAATTTATTAATTTTTATTTTTGACTTGTCAGATATTATTTGGGAAGTCCCCCCTTTTGAAACCGTTGCTACGGGCCTGAATAAATCAACCTTGAAAGGACTTATTGCTGACTTGTTCAGTCGAGTCATTAGTTTTATCATTTCCACATTAGATTTAATACCACTTTTTTTACTGTCATGAATAAATATCGATAAATAATAAGTAGGCAAATCATTTCAAAACAAAAAGATAAAAGCTTTAAGGTAACGATTCAGCGAAAGATACTGAAGGAAAAAGAACAAGATATGAAAGCCCTAAAAAGTAATTAAAAAAAGTGTTTCAACATTATCATGCAAAATAGAAGGTGTTTTTCTTAATTATATAGTTAACTTTATCGGAAAAAAGTGTGTATTCTTACTTCGAAAAAGGTAATCTTTAAGTGAAAACATCATTAGTAAAACAGCTAGTTTAAATGAAAAGTGATTTGGATAAATCAGCCTCTCGAGTATATATAAATTTATATAAGCATAAAGAGACGAGTATGAGATGAAGTGGCTAGGTTAATGTCACTATGTATTCCTACGCTAGGGTTACTGTTATAGAGCAAAGACAATGATCGGGCTACATGACCATAAACTGAGAATTAAACTAAGTCAAAATTTCAGTTTGATATAACCAATAAAATATTGATTAATTACACGTCAAAATATTTATATCCTTCGGTTCATATTTTACTTGTCCAAAAATAAAGAGTTTAAGGAGAAATAACACAACTTTTTTCAGAAATCAGCAATATATTAGATTTGTGTTCATTTAGATAAACTTAAATAATATTTGCCAGATTAAGCGTGGAAATGTTGTTAGATTTTGTAATGATGTCATAAAACGTGCGCAAAAAATGCATAGCTTATATTGAAATGGCACAAATATTCTGACACCAAAGAAAATTTATGATTTCTTCATATTTAAGGAATTTGTCATTTATGTCATTTCTATTCAAAATCAGTCAAAAAACGTACATCAATCCATGTGTCATATTTTCTTTATGTGTTCTTTATCTTTACCGAAAATTCTAGTTTGGAGAAACTTGAAATATTAAAAAACTGTTACACAAAAAGTTGATCAAAGAAACTTATTTTATAAAACAAAATCCTCCTTTTAAAACTTGAAAAGGAGGGTATGCTAAATAAATCTTATATATCAAAAAGACTTAAAATTTAGATATTTTAAATTCATTAATTCATTTTATTGAAATTATTACATGATATATAGTGTATATAAAAAGGCCCGTGTCTTCTGGTGCTTTCATGACATAATGGTTTTTCATCGGTAAATCTTCACTGCAAAAATTATCTAAGATGACTCATTGTTTATGAGATATTTCATTTAATGAACTGAGCTTTAATTTTAAGCATATTTTTTGCACATTATTACTTTTAGTCTGTACACTAAAAATAAGGCCTTCTGGTTTATTACATTTTTCTCTGCGCTGTACGAACAAGCAAGCTTCAGATGTTGTCCCATGAATTTTAATTATCTTAATTGTCTTCTTATAATATTTGTCGGAGAAAAGCGGGTTTTTTTTCTATTAAGATGAAAAACATCAAATATGCAAGAAAGAATTCATTTGACATTGTACATGAAAATTAATGAAACATGCTCGAGTAAAGGTTGCTTAAACGCTTTCATTTACTATTTATTTTTTCTTATAATGACAGAGTCTACTAATCCTCCGACAAAAAAGTGTTCATGAACCCAGTCATTGGTTCATTAGTTGCTTTAAGAACTAAATTAGTGTATTATATGTATTACATAACAAAAATAAACTAAATGGTTTTCAATACAGCTAGCTAATCTTACTTGATACGTAAATATTTTTCTTAACCTCACTCGAAGATTTTGCTAGATATTGATTGGCTGCTTTCACATTGGTTGGTTTCTGATTGGCTAATTTCACAGCAGAGACAACTGGTGTCAGATTTTTGCAATAATTACCTAATAAGGTATGCATTGGACAAAGCAACAAAGCCAATAATATTCCTATGATACCTACAAAAGACACAGCTAGTTTTCAGCAATTGAGAGGAGACAGCGTTTTAAAAAATGCTAAATTTGACAAGCCGTCAAGAATTAAAAATTTTTAAAGTAACAAGCAGAAATTCAGAGGTATGGATCAATTCATGAGAGATTCCATTATTATTCAAACGATCGATGGCATTTCTAAATCGATTGGCTGATGGTTAACCAAGCTCCCGATTCGATCGATTTCTACCTGGTCCTCTGCAAAACAATGCAGAAACTTACAATGCAAAAAAACACGTGCTTAGGGAGACTTGGTTTGTTTCATTACACGTACTATGCGTTAACTTTACCAGCGATCTATCGATTCTCTCGGTAAGGTTTTGTAAAATGAGTTGGAATTCGATGAAATAGAAATATCAATACTGTTTGGACCCGTAGAAAAATCAAATGGGCCATAGAGGTTGTAAAATAACATTATACAAATAGCTTTGCAGTCGTGATGGTATTCATCGGTGATGTATAGATTGGGCTTTTTGAGAAATATTTGATGAAAATTGTTTTAAAAGACCACCTGGACCTGAAGCTAAAAGAAAGGACCTTTTGTTACAAACTGTTTGAATATGTTTCGACATGAAAAAATCATATGCAGAATGTTTCATGCACGAAAATGTTGAATAAACCAAATTTTCAATTCCAAAGGAATGCTGGCGTTTGTGTTTGCCCAGAACTGATACTTTTGTTCTTACTGATGGATATGATTGAAGTTTAATTGTATATTGAACCATATATATGGCATGGAAGCAAATGAAAAAAAAAATCCACTGAGAAAGTTAAAAATAATACGAATGAAATTGCTCAGAAATAAGTTCTAAGACTTCGACCAAATTCATTATGTCATTTTCCATTGAAATCACCTGTTTTTGGTTATTCTTTTCTTATAAGCTTTTTGTTGTTCTTTGAGCCACTCAAGACACAACTATTTATTCTTTGAATATAATGTTCTGTAATTTTAAAGAATGTATGTACAAGAATGTGTACAATCAACGTTTTAGATTTGTTCTCAAAAGTTCAGGTTGTGATATGCGGTATGCGAGAAAAGATAAAAATTTATGGTTTCCATCCAAAATTAAAAAGAAGCACAACAAAACAAACAAAAACCAAAATGAAAAAAACAACAAAACAAAACAAAAACAAACATACATAAAAAAAACTTTTTTTTTTAAACAAACAAGCTAATAAATGAAAATTAAAAAAATGGCAACAACAAATACAAAAATACATGTACATATATAAACAAAACGACAAAAAAATTCCTTTAATGACTTCATTTGTTTTAAATATTTAAAATAAAGTACTATTTCAAATGATCATGTTACCGGTAATAATAAATCAGTATCTGAAAACTGGGTTTAAGTACATTTAGTTTTCACAGATGAATATTCCTGAATTAAGTAATACCAATATGGTACACTTCATGCAATAAACATGATGTAAACATTTATTTTTTTAATTAACCTGTAACAGAAGCCAGTTTTACATGTATGTGAAAAGGTAATTGAAAATATGAAACACCTTTGTAAATAATAACGTAATCCGAATTGTCTCTGTTTCGTTTCAGGCTTGATAGTGTTCTAGGGAGTTTCGCCACGTACGCCCGGCTGAAAGGCCGCTATGACGACGATTGGATAGATAGACTGAATCATCTGTACACCACCATCATCTTCATTATCTTTACAATCGTCGTCAGCACCAAGCAATATGTTGGAGAACCAATTCATTGCTGGTGCCCAGCTGAATTCATGGAATCGATGGTGGATTATACGAACAATGTCTGCTGGATCCAAAACACGTACTATGTCCACCTGGATGACGATATCCCGAAGTCCCAGCATGCTCGGGAAGATCGTCAAATTACGTATTACCAGTGGGTACCGATGATTCTGCTTTTTCAGGCGTTGTTGTTTAAGGTCCCATGTATTCTATGGCGTATCTTGACTGCTTCCGCCGGAGTTAATTTGGATAAGATTGTGACGTTAGCGGCGGAAACACAGTACATTTCACCTGAAGATCGGGATAAGACGATAAGACATATCGTACGATACATGGACCGATGGTTAGAAAATGCCAGGGAGTATCGGTCCGGATGTTTTATACGATTACGTCAGACAATATCTAAGTATTGTTGTATTGTCTGCGGAAAAAGATACGGGAATTATCTCGTGACTATATACATGATAATTAAATTGTTGTATATGACGAATGCAATCGGTCAACTATTTATCCTCAATGAGTTTCTGGGAACAAATTACAATGCTTATGGGTTAGAGGTAATGCAGCATTTGGCCGAGGGAACAGAGATGGTTGATTCTATGAGATTTCCTCGAATAACTCTCTGTGATTTTAAAGTACGAAGACTTGCAACCGTGCAACAATACACCGTCCAGTGTGTGTTGCCAATTAACCTTTTTAATGAAAAGATATTTATTTTCATTTGGTTTTGGCTAGTGTTTGTTGCTGTGTTGAGTTCAGCTAACTTTCTTATATGGTGTTATACAATGATATTTAGACAGCACAGAGTACGGTATCTAAAGAAATTTTTGCGCATTAATGATTGCTACAAGTCAGAACTTGACAAAAAGATGTCTGTTAAGTTTGCCGAGCAATACCTGAGACAAGATGGAATTTTCGTCTTAAGACTTGTAGGAAAAAATGCCAATGACGTATTAGTTAGCGAAATAATACTTCAACTTTGGACTCATTACAGAAGCAAACCGCTATTTAAACACGCCAACCAGATGAGTGACGATAATAGCAATGTATGACTAACCGCGCAAAAACTTCTCAAGTTAGTGAAAAGTCAGTATTTGATGTATCCCTGCCAAGATGGTACTCCTAATTGTGACGTCATAAAGGTAGATATGTCATCAAACGGGTACCTGCGAAACGAACAGTTTGAGACAGAAGTCTAAGACAGGTGTAATCTAATGAAACGTCCACAATTCTTTTTAGTTCTTTCGATTTCATATGATTTATATAGAATGGATATATGCAAAACAATATGCATCTGTGTTATGTTGTAGCAATAATAAGTTACAATTGTAAAAACATTTTTCCTAAGTTTAATTTTCGTACATTTAGCTCCCAGTGGAATATGTAAACAATGAAATGTACAGAAATCCTTTTCGTTTTTTTTTTTTTAAAGAATATGAAAACAGTGCATGTGACAAACGTTCTGCCTGCTTGTAATTACAGCTAAACAAAGAATAAGACAGTTTGAGAATTAGCAGGAGAGTTTCCCATTAAGATTATATAAAACAATTCATTTAATCCTAGATTGATATTATATTGGTTTTTAGATTTTAAAAAAATATGGAATAATAAACATAGGAACAAAAAAGTATTTGTACGAGATTATCAAAAAAAAAAAATGTCATAATCTAATACTCAGCTAAATTAAAAAGATATTCAATGATTTCTACGTAATTGCATGTAATAGGCAATTTAAACAAAAACGTTCACTTTAATAGTCGTATACACACATGAAATGTGCAAGTGTACCTGTCTACAAAATATTGCCAAAATTACCCCACTGCCAATAAATCCTGGAACAGCGTTCCAGAACATTTTTTGATTATTGTCCAAAGGCAGTTAATTTTTACCTCCCTTCGTATTTTGTAAAGCGCAGCTTGTTCGATGATTTGCTTTTTTTCCTTTGAAGTTTTTTTTTTAAAAAATACAAATAGGGTAATAAAATCCCCTGGAGACCAAATATAAATAATTTAGAATATGGAATTACGCATGTCCTGAGAACATTCTTTTGGATTCTTTCTTTTATCTGAGGAAAATGTCATATTTATTAATATTTTTAAGTATAAAATGAAAATAAAAAAGGTGGATCCTAAAAACATTCTCTAAAGTAATTGGGATGGAAATTTCGGCATCGCAGTTTTGAACATTTTGATGGGACTATTTTATCTAGTCTGAAGAATAATGCTTGGAATTTCATCAGTTACTATTTATACAAAGAAGTGAATAAACACAGAAGCCGTATCGGGCTTGTAATTTCGTGATTTTGAAAAAAAATAATCAATTATTAAAACACAGTTCTGATGTTAGGCTTTCTAGTTGCAATAATGAGAATTTTAACACATTCAACAGAAATTTTTTTATTCCTGTCATCTTTTGACACTAAATTTCCCTGTCTTAAGAATAAAAAAGAGATTGTTATTATAATAGATCATTTTATTTGTATTTTACCATTTTTTGGTCACTTGAGCCTTACGAAATGACACGTTTGGTACAATTGAGTACCCTTTGATCTTATTCTTTATGTCTCTTGAATTCACTCTCAAGAGTTTGCATATGTAAAACAGTCAGAGGAATCAATAAACTCGGCAGTTATTGATTAGGACTTTTCAGAAGTCTTATTTAGTTTGCCGATCTATGATGATTAAGTGCTTAGAATAATCAATTGGTTTTTTTTTTTAATTGTGTATGCATGCTACATTTCATCACAGTCAGTATTTGTATAAAGAACCTGTAGGTGTACGCTGTGCATATTTAGTCACTCTGTATAAGAGATATTTATATACACTGCCCTCTCGCCTCTTACCTGGTGATACAATATTGAATATTTTCTTTAAAGAAGTTACCCGCTTATATGTGGTATTGTTCACATTTTTCTCCGTGTTCAGTGACTTTTCTGAAAAATTCAATAATATTAGAAATGTATTCCAAGCAAGAATTCCATTGTATTAGTTTATTTTATTTTTTTTTCTTTCTAGGAAACGTAATTCAAGAAGTGGTAGCTATGAAATTGAAGTATATTTGATAGAGAAAGTCGTTTTAGCTACGCAGTATTACGTAGACCTGTTAGGATTGTACATAACTGTTTGGTGCACCATTTCTCCTAGCCTTATGATCCAGAGACCTCATGATGTATTTATCTAAAATTCCCCAACCAGGGAAAAGATAAATACAGATACACATCTCTGGTGTCATCTTAGAAGAAGTGGTACACAGGTACGAATTACTGGCTGTTTGAAATTATGTTTCGAAATATTTATTACCGTGTTAAATACCTTATCCAAAAACCCTGTTACCTGTATTGCATATAATACAAGACCATTGTTCCGAATTGAGTACCGTTGTATTTGTACATATCTGGTTGTGAATGACAAACCATCTGATAATTTCAGTTTTAATTTTAATTTATCGGACTTTTGTGAAGTACTGTAGTTGTTAGAAACTGAGGAGTTACGTAGTTGTTGTCTTGTAGTGGTAAACATGTTCACCACTTTCAACTTAAGTTGTCACTTTTTTTGTTATAGATCTCTGTTACTGTTTTTAGTAAGCTTTGATACAAGTGCAATAATAAGACACTGTAAAATCATGCCAAGTTAATTTTTAAGTCCTTCAAATTCATAACATAGAAAACATAGATTTGCGAATTCTTTAATTTCTTCAAAATATCTTCTAAAATTAAAATTTGTTTGCAAAAGTGATAAGATTGAACAAACAGAAGTGTAACTCTGTAACGGACAAACTTGAAATGTGCGACAATAATGGTTTCATAGAAATTTGACAAAAAGCTGGGGTTTTTTTTTTAAATAATAAATATTCATGATCTGATTTTCTTATTTCATGTTGGTTCATACATGAGTATAGGGAAAATGAACTATCATTTACTCACATTTTTTAAGTTTCCTGTATGTTCTATGATCTTTTTTTTTAATGTATAAATAAATAGTATATATTCATATGTTAGAACTTAGAAATGACCTGGCATGATCTGATATCATTATATAGCTAACCTTTTTCATTTCTTATTCAACTTTTTTCTTCGGTTGTAATTTTTATGATTCTATGCAAAACAGCATAGTGTATATTATTAATGCTTTTGCATTGCTATTTGGTTTAGTAAATTGTTATATAACATTTATCGTTTTTAATAATAGTTTATAAATAGAATAATAAAGTTTAACATAAACATTTTCTATAATGAACTAGACCTAATTTACAAGAAAAGGTTAATACCGAGATCTAGTTGTCCAAGGAATCGTGGTTTAAAAAAATTGAAAATCAATTATGATCATAGGAATATGTACCTTTTTGTGATAGCACCAAAGGGTACCACCAATAAAGTACGCATGCCCAGCAGAGGTCTTTTTCTGTAATTGATTTAAGGTAGCATGACTACACTCATTCTTTTTTATCTAAAGAAAATCATTGAAATTAAGATGTACGATCTCCATCTGTTGGTAAGGGCATAATGAATTGTTTTTGCTCTTCGATGTTTCTCGTTGCGCTATCCGAAGCGTTGCTATTTATGTAGATGGTCCTCAATCACAGATGTGTTTTGGTACTGTATATCGTGACAATAACACATTTCTCAGTTGTTTTTTTTTTTTTTTTTTTTTTTTTTTTTTAGAATAAGTTCCTCGCCTTAAGGAAGTTTGAGGCACCAGTAGGGAGGTTGGAAACAGCTGTAAATGTTATTTTCTCGCAACACATCATGTCCTTACTTTTAAATGACCAGCTAAATTTGCCAAACGTTCATGCACTTTGTTTCAGTAATGCTACTTAGAAATTTTTATGTACTAGCATACAATTTTTCAGGTATTACTCAGTGTAGATTAATTCATTACGTTTGAAGTGTAATGTTAAGGTTTCATTGTGAACTTTGTGTACATATAGTCCTCATTTATGGCCATTTGTTCCAGTGTTTTTTACCATGAATAAACATGACCAAAGTGGTATCAATACTTTGGTTTTTTTTTTATTTATAAGAAATGTCAAGTAAACGTTCACTTTCTTCAATTGCAATTAACATCACATAGAAATGGAAATTCTTTTCAATACGTAGGTATGTACGTATATTGTAGAACTCCACTGAACGAGAAATTAAAGAGTTTCATACTTAAGTGGCTGAATATAGCATTAAAACATTATGGAGTGTAAAAAAAAATCTTATGCCTCCAAGTCTCATGACTGATTTTGTCTAATGGTCCAGGTCAGGATCAAAACATGTCTGCTGTATAAATCTTTCCAAAAAAAGGGGGGGGGGGTAGCTTTGCAACTGTTAAAACTGAAAATTGATTAGACAGCGAGTAATAGTAATATATGGCAGGAAAGGGACCACAACCCAAAGCATTTATCAAAAGACGCTGAAATATTTGGACTAAATGGTAGTGCCAGAAAAACTGTAACTTACACAACGTTTTAATGGTTTCTGAGATACTGAGAACTTCATATCATGGCCTTGTACCGTTCGAAGATGTCAAAGTAGCTCCAAGTTAAGGTGTAATTTTTCTGTGCAAGAATTAACAGAAAATTCATTAACAGAAAATTCAGTAACGTCTAGACATTGAAGAGAAGCACCAAAAAATTATAGACGATGCTTTGCAGGCCGAATCATGCTTAAGTTGTACAGATTAACCTTCCCAGTCGTGTGACAGGATATATTTCCAAATCATACTCGACAAAACGTCTGTCTAAAAGAAGAAAAAAAGACCTGATTAAAAGCTGCTGATGTAAAGCCGTAAATTCTAATCCAATCAAGTTCTTTGATAGTTGTTAACAGAGAGAAACCCCGGATGTTGTTGTCAGTTTCCCTTCAATCTGTAAAAAAAATGAAATGCGTTATCATTGACTGAGATTTGAATAATGACATTGCACCAAACAGACATAATTTAACGGATGAACTCTTGTCCTTGAAATCTTAAGTGAAACAGAGGATGTAGCCACCACGAACAATTACAAGAAACCTTATAACAACAAAGGCGACTCTAATCTTCTTTTCTCTTCGTAAGGAGTGTAATATGAATCCGAGAATCATAGATGGGAAGTAACGCTAAAACAAAGTCAAGGTCAATGAGAAGCTACATGAAGGTTGTTTGACCGCTTTCGATACACCTTTCTAAATTCTTCTTTATACCATACCTGACTTTTTTTAATACAGCTGTATTTGAAGTATTTTGTCCTTGGATTGAAACTTATGTGGAGAATCCCAGTGATTGATTAATATTAGTCTAGTAATTACAGATTGTCTGTAACGTTAATCTAAATGCGAGACTTATGTAAAGTAGTTTACGGGTAAAGAGAACTGTGGGGGTTAGTCAGAGACGAAAATACCAAGGTTTACAATGTATTTTACACTAAGTGATTAAGTAGATACAGTCTGTCCTCGACTTTATGTAGTAAGAACACATCGTCTCTCAACTAAAGATTAAATTACAACATTTGTAAGTATGGTATCGATCTTTTATAGGATAAAAGCTTTTGAGCAATAATTATGCACTTCAGTAGAAACATATTGTGAAGAGGGAAAACAACATTGAACAAAATCTATCCATCTCAGCATATGTACACTCTATGTCATGAGTGTACATTCTCTGATTTGAGTGTACATGTGTACATTTTTTGTCATGAGTGTACTCTCTAAGAGCATCTCAGTATGTTCTGTTTTTAGACTGAAGGATTTTTTTCTCCAAATAACTTTGATGGTTTATTTTCTTTCAGGAAAAACAGGTGTCTTCCCTTTTTCTCGGTTACATTACTGTACTAGCTGTCGCCCCCGTGGCGCAGTGGTTAGAGCGTCTGCTCTAGAATCGCGAAGTAAGGAGTTCGAATCCCACTGTGGGACATGGAGACCGGTCCTTCGGATGAGACCGTTTAAACCGAGGTCCCGTGTCGCAGTAGGTGCTGGCACGAAAAAGATCCCTCACTGCTCAATGGTCGTAAGTGCCGAGTATAGGACAAAATTTGCAGCTCTCCACCGGCAAGTGGTGGCGTCTCCATATGAGTGAAAAATTATCGAGATGGACGTTAAACAATATACAAACAAACAAACAAACTGTACTAGCTTTCACAATATGACCGTAGTGACCTTTGTTAATGGGACTTAAGTAAAGGTCACGAACATCTCTAGGCCATCAGCGACAACATACTCGTTTGAGTTCATATACCAACCACGAATTTGTTGCTCAAATGACCTTGAACTTTGAGTTATTACCCTTAAGTTATGACGCACCTCTTTGGTATGAATACCAACGATCTAAAGTTTGAAGTAATTCCATTCAAGTGTTTGAGAGTTATGGGTAGAACAAGATTTTGTTACAGACAGACAGACGAACAAGTGTCAAAATTAATAATTCTGGTTAGGAAGACATAAAAAGTGTACAGTTGTTGTGCACTCTTTTGTAAAATTTAACAGAACACAAAACAGGAACAGGACACAAAATCAGGTTCTAGCTCTACTGGTCATCTTTTTGCAGTTTTAGTTTAAATTAAGATAAACTTGGTACAGAAGTAGACTTCACAAAAATTACCCAGTTCTTTATCATGATTTTTTAATTTTTTTGATTTTGACGAACTGTTTCATTAATGATAATCATCAGAATAATTAGTTAAATCATTTTGTACCTAGATGTTTATCGAAATCAGTCCAAACTGTAAAAAAAAAGTTGTAATTTAAAAGATTTTACGGATTATTCTTTAGTAGAGTGGCCATTTATTGAAATCAAATTCGATGTTTGGGAAAAAAAAACATTTAAAAGCAACAATATTACAACAATACAAAGAGGCAATTCTAGAGATTCTTATACGAGGGAGGAGGAGGAAAAACAAAATACCGAACTCCAAAATTACCTGATAAGTAAAAATAACCATCAAACTCTTTTGACGGGGGAGGAGTGTCTTTACACTGTGTTAGTAATATAACGACGGGAAAAGGGTAAAAGAAAACATCCAAATCATCTGTAGGAAACCCTTTTCTTAAGGTGGAGGAGGTCACATACGATAAACTCTAGACTGGGTCCTTGGTAGCATAATCCAATAAATTCATTTATGAAATATGAAGATAACGAACAGTATTCAATCTCGAAAGTCCATTGAAACGATACAAATTTGGAGCAGAGCAAACACGGACCTCAAATTTAGAAGTGGGATCAGGTGCCATGGAGGAGTGAGCATTCCCTGCCGACCGGTCACACTCTCCGTGTGCTCCTTGTCATGATCGGAAAACAAAAACCGGGAAAATCCGTAGACAGGTCAGTGTATACACAATGGCATAACAAGTAGTATGAAAAATAAGTCAGCATTTGACACAAGGATAGGTTGTATGTGCTAACAAGGTCACTGTATCGACCGAAAAACTTGCGAAAAGATGACTTCAGACGAGACTGTAGATATCCTTGTTTAGTCAACTTGTCTGTCAATAGCTTGCATCGTTTTAGAAATTGTTCATACGTAGAGCATGCTCTTGCGTATCGAATCAACTGAGAGACATAAACCCCAAATGCAGGTGTTAAGGGTATATTGCTACATAAGTAAGGGAAGTTGACGATTGAAAAGTTAAAGTCATCACGTTTATCATAAAGCTTGGTTGTTAGGTACCATTAACGTCTTTTTCTAGTAAAATATCTAAAGATGAAACAGATGTGTCAGAATCTGTGGTCTCTTTTATTTCAAGCTCACTGGGATATATCGAGTCGACATATAAATGAAAGTAACTATTGTTAATTGATATATCGAAATGTCGAGTTGAAGGCCACTGCAAGTGTTTTCTTCTTCTCAAGTAGAAGTTTTTTGAATAAATTCTGCTTCATATGAATACAAAAAATAGGTCTGCTAATAAGGGGGCGCAATTGGTACCCATGGGAATTCCAACAGATTGTTGGAAGACCTGATCTCCAAAAACTACATAGATATTGTCAATCAGAAACTCAAGCATCTTTTTAATATCAACTTCAGAGTACTTGTGTGTACAATCAGAGTGCTTTTTAACAAAATAATTTTGTAAATGACCAATGACAAGGTAAGTATATTTACGAGTTCCATTTTTATTGAAAAAGCACCTGTCTATGATGTCAAAAAGCCTGGACTTCAAGTTATCGTGGGGAATGGTTGTATAAAGTGTTGAAAAGTCGTACGTTTTGATGCTATTGATTTTAGTAAAATTTTGTGATTTCAAATTTTCCAAAAGTTCTTTGGAGTTTTTAAGTATTCACATCTGATTTACACCACTTCTCGAATATACTGTTGAGCAGTACTCCTGAAGTTTCTCCTTCATTTAATACAGTAAATATTTTAGTGAGGAGTAAAGAAAGAGGCTTGGTAGAACATTTACTGAAACCCGCAAGTATATTAGAAACACTATGGTAAAAACCACAAATACTTTTGCTTAGGGTTAAATGTATTGTGATATCTTTTAGCGGTTTTTTTCTTCTTAATATGTCACATAAATCAAAAGGAAATTTATTCTATGCAAAGGTATTTGTTATTTCTTAAAAGTGTTGACTAATTTAAATCAATTCTATGGCTAATGTTAGATACCTAGGACCCTAATTAGAGATTATCGTATTTAAGTTCACCTTCAATCTCTCCCAGTAAAATTTTCTCCGTCGTAACCCCCTTATTCAACCAATCAAAATAGACTTTTGGCTATTTTGCTTGTCAGAAAAATGTTGTCTAGAAGAAGAATGCTGTCTAGAGGAAATACCTTCTCGCCCTCTTGGATCCTTCATTTACTGTTGTTGTTGGGTTTTCTTCCCTTTAAACGTTGTTTAAAGAGTCATGCATGAATGTTAAATACAGTTGGCAATGCCTTCTGTAAGCAGCGACATGTGCAGTGGCAGAAAGCAGTTGACAGTAGTGGTTAACGATAGTACAGTTGGCAATTCCTTCTGTAAGCAGTGGCATTAGGCGGTGGCAGAAAGCAGTTGGCAGAGGCTGATATATCTGACGTATCATAAGTAAGGAATTGAAAGTTATATGGTAGGAAGCTTTCAGTTTCATTTGATCAAACCTTCCCCAATAGCTCAATCCGTGAAAATTTCACTTAGCCTATCTTAATATTAAATAGAATATTGTTGATTCCGATATTGAAATATTTTAATTAAACATATAATTAAGTTAACCAATTAAGACGCCAGTATGGCACATCCAATGAAAGAACAACATATTACGGTTTTAAAGTTTGAAGTTAAATACAAACTGAAAGCATCTCACTTTCTAGAAAAAAGAATCAGTTTAGCTAGAGTTCAACTGTATCAGCTTGTAAATCCTTGTGGCCTTCATCATAAACTTCTTTTTACGACTAATTAGCTTTGTCTACGAGGGAATCTTACTTTAAATCAGGGCCAAACAAACCATAATCAAGAAATAATTCCGATGTGGAGACCAGTAACCAAATATAGACCTCATTTTCTCAGCCTGATGCTGATTTTACACACAGACTGTATATGTAACAATTATAGAGGGCCTTGTTAGCAGCCAGCCTCTTCCTCACTCATCACACCCTTGGCGAAAATTGAATCCATCTCTTCCGGTTTTATTCTTCTAATTAGGTTTGTGTGTCTACCTTTCCCTAAAGTATTCCCCAGAACTCAGATAAAAATTAATAAGACATGCAAACCAGCTCTCAAACCAAAGGATGGGGGAGACTTAACCTTGAAGTGATTTACTATAATGCATATACATGTAATCAATCTTAAAATGGCACTGGTGTTAATTTCGTTTTACTGGCTTGGACTCTGGACAAGTCAGGCGGTGCGGGGGTGAGGCCTTCTGTGTCAATTTTAACATACAGTCTATTTCATCTGTCATTTCAATTTTCTTATCAAGATCTGATGACTAAAATGTATCTAGGTTGTTTATATAACATTCACTTACTAGTATACAACTTTGCACATCTATTTGGAAATTAATCTAAACTTCGTCCAAAGGTTTTGTAGGGAACTCATTCAATGTGTTTGTGTATTACAACTATGTTTCTAGATGTGTTACCATTCAATTTGATGTTTTATTATTTTTTTCAATAGTATTTACAATGCTCAACATGAGTTACCAAGAGATTCACTGACTCACTAATGCTTGGTAACAACCAAGTCTGACAGGAAAATAGCAATATTTTCTACTAAGGTCACTAATATTAATAAATGATTATAATATACATGTAAATACGTAATTCAATAGATTATTCGTGAAGAGAAATAAAGGCAAATGAAAGGCATCAAGAAACTCACGGATATTTCTAGCACGAAAATAAAAGGTGGTTACAGTAACATTCTGTTTTATCTTTTTAAAGATGAATAAGTCAAGTAATGACACATTATTATGAAACATTTTGTGTTTGAGTGACCTCTTAACTCCGGAGTTTGCATGGTAGGGGATAGTGTCATAACTTAATCATGATATTATTAATAAATAATCAAAAGTGGGGAAAATCATTTGTCATCTTTGTATAGGGTGAGATCATCGTAAGTGACACACCAGACTTCACCCTGACTCGGGGGGGGGGGGGGGGGGAGAGAGGGGGGTTCCAGAGTCAGATTTTACACCAAGTCATATTTGCTTTCGGGCCATTTTCAGACGGGCCACATGACCCCGTCTAGTTTACAGTCAATGTCGCGAAAGACAAAAGGCACACACACTAAATCAAACAAAAGAAAGTAATTTGAATATCTTTCTACACAAATTAAAAATAATGGTAAAGCATTTTGAAATTCTAATCTTTTGAAATCATTATGTGTAGACAGTTTTTTTTTTAGACTTTGTCACTGTTTGTTTACTTTCGAAAAGATATTAATTCGGCCCTTATAGTTAAATTTGGACATTGCTATAAGGTTCTTCAACAGTGTAAATCCAATATTTTTTGTTTATAATGTTTACTTTTTCAATTTCATTTCAATTTTAATTTCCTGATTTTTAAAAAAAAAAAAAAAAAAAAAAAAAAAAACCTCTAAAATTCCTCAAAAGTTATGATGTTAATAACATGATGAACGTTATTAATTTGACCCCGTCTTTCAGTACTGTATCAGTACTCTGATATTTTGTTCAGCCTAAGTTATAAATTCAGACAACCAAAACAAGAAATCTGAGCTGAAACTGAAGCTTTTCTACTAATAATACCAAGTATTAGAAAAGTTGCACCGGATTGAAATATTTTTGTCCCCCGCTTTCGCAAAAGCGAGGAGATATTAAATCTCAATCATCTGTCAGTCTGTGTATGTACGAAAACGTTAACCTTGTTCAAAACTATTGAATGAGAAAAGATATGGCTTTCATACTTCACATGTATATTATCAGTGACAAGACTTTTCTAAATATACTATGCTTTTTGACCCCCTGGCCTTAATTTTGAAGTTTGACCTTCTCTTAAATAATTTTAACATTACAACGTACTTTTACATTGGTTTTGAATGAGACAAGCAAATTCAAAGAATTGTGGTCCCTTGCTTTCGGTGTCTTAGTGATGCCATTATTTCTGGCATATTGTAACTGTCTTGTATGTGTGTCCTTTGTTGTTCGTGCATTATACAAAAAAAAAACCCCATAAATTAATGAATTAATAACAGTTATGGCAAAGATTATAGCTTAAATTCTCAAAACTACATCAAACTTCAGAATCAAAGTCATGAGGTCAAATATCACAATGCAATCCGAAAGGTCTTGTCACAAGTAATGCACATGTGAAAAAAAAAAATATCAAAAACCAGAGTATACAATCGGAAAGGTCTTAAAATAGGTAATGCACATGTCAAATGTAAGTGCCATATCTTCTCTCAATCAAACGTTATCAGCTATGCTATTTTTTTTTTTTTAAAAAATGTGTTCAAACGTCAAGATCAGGGTCATGGGGTTAATAATCATAGTATATTTGGAAATGCTTGTCACAGGTAATGAACGTGTCAAATATGAATGCCCTATATTCGATCCTTCAAAAGTTCGCAACACTTATAAATTGAAAATTAGGTCAAACTTGAAGGTTAAGGTCACGGGGTAAAATATCATAATACATTCGAAAACATTTTAAAACAAATAATGCATAATTTGGCACAGGTAACACACTTGTCAAATAAGAACGTCCTATCATATGTCATTCAAAAGTAATCACCGTTATCCAGAAACTTTCGGATATGTTGTTTTATTTTACTTCCTAGGGCTTAGGTTTGACCTGTGCATTACCTGTGACATATTTTCCGAGCATGCTATGATTTTTGACCCCTTGACCTTCATGTTTGACCTAATTTTCAATAATTTTAACTTTGGTGATAACTTTTGAATGACATATGATAGGGAGTTCACATTTAACAAGTTTATTACCTGTGCCAAATTGTTTTCGAGTGTACTATGATAATTGATCCCGTGACCTTGACCTACAAGTTTGACCTAATTTTCAAACATTTTATCAGTGTTGCTAACTTTTGAAGGAACGAAGATAGGACATTCATATTTGACATGTGCATTACCTGTGACAGGAATTTCCAAATGTACAACGATTTTTAACCCAATGACATTGAAATTTGCCTAATTTTCATAGAAAAATACGAAATACCTATAATAATAACATTATTATTATAGATATTACGTATTTTTATATTTAATGAAAAATTCGGTAAAATTGATAGACCTGTACTCGAACTCCTGTGATTTGATTGAGAGAAGATATGACATTTTCATTTCACATGTGCATTGCCTGTTTCAAGACCTTTCCGATAGTATACTCTGGTTTCTGATATTTTTTTCACTTGTTCATCACTTGTGACAAGACCTTTCGGATTGCATTATGCTATTTGACCTCACGACCTTGAAGTTTGATGTAGTTTTGAGAAGCTATAATCTTTGCCATAATTGTTATTAATTCCCTAATTTATGTCTTTTTTTTTTGTATGATGCACAGACAAGACAAGGCACACAAACAAGACAGTTACAATATGCCATCAATAATGGCATCTTATCCACTAGAACACCTAAAGCAGGGATCTACAATTCTTTGAATTTGCTTATTGAACTGACATTCTAGTATAAAACCATGTAAAGCTGTTTGGAACCGTTGAAAGGTAAATAAAGTTTCAAGTATATGAGTAAAATGTATGATGAATTAACGGACAACATTCTTAAAGCGGGGGGACGCAATACAAGAAATAAAACCCGAAACTAGCGACAAAAAAGTGTCGCTATGAATCAAAGGTTTTTTCAACGCTTGGATCTGTAGCTCTCTGGTTTACCCGTCTGAATTTTCTCAACCAGAGAGCTACAGTTCTGCAGCTAAGGTAGTGACTGTTCCTTTGCGAAAAGCTTGGCATTAGAAGAGAAAGTAGCCGGTCTTTCGGATAAAACTTTTAAAGCTAGGTCCTGTGTCACGATAGGCTCAATGGCCCTGAGTGCCGAGTATAGGTCTCAATTTGAAGTCCTTTACCGTTATTATTTGAGTGAAAAATTCTTGCAAGGGATGTATTTACAACAAACAATCAATCTCAATAAAACCTAAAATTCACTAATGCCCTGTTGCCTGTTAGAACCTAAAGAGAGAGAGAAAGAGAGAGAGGAGGGAGGTAGGGAGCTTGACTGACAATCCTCCTCCAGTCCATCACAGAATCGTGTATTGACTCTAATAAGGGATCCTTTTTCACACTAGCTGATCTAGAGGTGTGTCAAAGATCTATCTTCTAGGTCAATGTCACCAATATTGAAATCTTCTTAAGATAGTTACTCTGGAACCCTTGACTGGAACAGATTCAAAGTTCAGAAATTTTTTTGCCCATGGTCTCCAGGTCATCTTGACTGAAGATCATATCTAAAAGATCAGTGAGCTTGAAATAAAAGATACCACAGAGTCTGACACATCTGTTTCATATTTGGACATTTTACTAGGAAAAGACGTTAATGGTAATCTAATAACCAAGCTTTATGATAAACGTGATGACTTTAACTTTTCAATCGTCAACTTCCCTTACTTATGCAGCAATATACCTTCGTCACCTGCATACGGGGTTTATATCTCTTTGTTGATTCGATACACAAGAGCATGCTCTACGTATGAACAATTTCTAAAACGAGGTAAGTTATTGACAAACAAGTTGATGAAACAAGAATATCAGCAATCTCGTTTAAAGTCGTCATTTCGTAAGTTCTATGGTCGATACAATGACCTTGTCAGCAAATACAATTTATCATTAAGTCAAATGCTGACTGACGTTTTTCATACTACTTGTTAGGCCATTATTTACATACTGAATTGTCGACGGATTTTTCCGTTATTACCCGATCATGACAAGGAGCACACGGCGGGTGTGACCGGTCAGGAGGGGATGCTCACTCCTCCATGGCACCTGATCCTACTTCTGATGTTTTAGAGGTTCGTGTTTGCTCTGCTTCAAAATTTGTATTGTTTAATGGACTTGAGCTTGAATACTGTTCGATATCTCCATACATTTCATCAAGGTCAAGTCGCTGGGCATTGAAACTTTGATATCGTGTCTGGGCTAAACTAGCCCTTGATTGATTTAAACCCATATGATTCAGGACCATCTTAATTTTACCTCAATGTAAAGAGGATAGTCTTTTTTTTTTGTCAAATAAATATGTTTTAATTTTGTTTCATAATATGCCATTTTAGTTCCCTACCGGTGAAACCGGAGGGGACTATAGGTTTCCTCAGAGTCTTTCCGTCCGTCTAGCTGTTCCTCTGTCTGTCAGTCTGTCCCACTTGGTTTTCCGCACTTTTTTCTGAACGCTTGCAGATATTGAGCTGATTTTTGGTATGTGAGTGAACCTTGAGTTACAGATCAAGTTTGCATTTCGTTCCGCTTCAATGATTTTTGACGGAATTACGACCTTTTCAATTTTCCAGGGTTTTCCGAAATTTTTTTTCTAAACGCTTGCAGATATTGAGCTGATTTTTAGTATGAGACTTTACCTTGATGAGTTATTATTTGATCAAGTTTGCATTTCGTTCCGCTTAATTGACTTTTGACAGAATTATGGCATTTTCAATTTTTAACGGGAACCAGATTACACTTGCCGGTAGGGGACTAGTATTGCTAATGCAATCTCTCAGAATGATTGTTTAACTTTAATTACGGTGCAATTCTTGATGTTAACACAGGAAAAATACAAACTTTTTAAAAATCTTAAGCTTAAATACTCTTCCTCGCTCATATTCATATAAATTGAATGAGGGTTTCGTTGACCTTTGAAAAATATGGCATCTATGGCAACTGTCAGTGTTTAAAGAACATGAATCTAAAATGATTCTGCAGTAAAGTAGCCAATGTTTCTATACACAGAGGATTTCCCAGAATAACATTTAACGTAATAGTCTGGTAACTCTATGTTCAACATTAAGTATATTATCATGGAAATATCATCTTATTACATGGAATCCAGGAACTGCTTGCAGACTAAAACATTAGGTTTGCTCTTTTTCCATTTTCAATTACTCTCATATTTCATAATTTCATCCCATTTCCATATTGCTCCACTAAAAGAACTGTATAGTTTTATAAAGAGGTTATCATTTAATGAATACAGAGGCCTGTTGACTACCCTGTTATCCTCAAACAAAGCAAACACATGACTGAATAAAAGCATAACACTTGTTTTATAACATGGTCCTTGAATCTATAGAAATAGGTGAGCTACTAAAATATATTCTATTTTGGTAAAGACTGGAAATGCTTTTGTTTAAGAGTCCAAAGTGTACCATGGAATGAGTTTACTAAAAACAGACCAGGCAGAGTAATGGTTTAACATTCATAGTTATACCCAGTATTATCTGCAGAAAGGTCATCTGTAAAATTTAACTGAGAAAGAACTTGAATTCTCAAACTTCATTGCAATGTCCTTTGACACAGAATTACAATGTAGCAGTTTCAGATTAGGGATTTCAGCTGCTGTTTGTGTGTAGGTGTATATGAAGAAACCCTCGGTCTGGGAGACATTATTCAGCTTCATACATCATCACCTGTGTGACAGCCAAACAGGTGAACTAAT
Source organism: Saccostrea echinata (assembly GCF_033153115.1). Taxonomy (NCBI): domain Eukaryota; kingdom Metazoa; phylum Mollusca; class Bivalvia; order Ostreida; family Ostreidae; genus Saccostrea; species Saccostrea echinata. The sequence goes on along the minus strand of NW_026889806.1, from coordinate 1,842,725 downwards.
GTTTAATTACCTCTAAGCAAATACAACTTGAGACAGTTATTTTCACAAGCCTTACATTTATGGTTTCTGTTACATTACAGCTTGATAAATCGATCTCCTCTCGTGATGGACTTCTTACTGGGTGTGTTTGTATTTCAGCCTTATGTTCATACTACATACAATAAATAGCAAAAAAAGGAAACATCCTAATCAGGAATAAAAATGTCATAAACTAGATACAGTCACTTAATTCTGATCACTGTAGTTTCGATATTGTGGCTAAAGCATCAGTGATTTTCTCCATCTCAATATTGATTTCATTCATCTGGAAATTAAAAAAAAAATCATTTTAGAAAAAAAAAAGAAAAAACAAATATTTCTCACCATTTTTAAACACCGCTGTTCTCAATTTCTTTTTTTTCCCCTCAGTAATATACTGTAGATTGAGAAATAATCACGATGGTTTTAATTTCACTATGTTTGTGATTCATCATTATTCCGCGAAATTATACCCATAGTGTATGCTATCATTAGTTTTTAAAAACATTTAAATGCTGATACGCAATTTGAATTAATTTCTTGCAGTATGAAATTAAAACCATAGCAATTGGTACTTTTTGAGAAATCGTGAAATTTTAACACTGTGGAATTAAAACGACTTGCAGTAAAATGTTCATGTGGTTTTTATCAAAACTTCATTTTATCAAAACATAACAATTTTTTTAAATTGCTTTTTTTCTATCCTCTGTTACCAGACAGTTTTGTTCTCGATGTAGCTTACCTTCTCCATGTTTTGAATCCTGACTTTTTCTGGCACTTTCTCTTCATACCCAGGTACAGCGGCTGCCTCCTTTAGCTTGGTCATTTGTGATACAAGCTTTTCTTTCTTACTATCTAACTTCACTCTTTCTTTCTCAAAATCAATCAAACCCTAAAAAATATGAAATATTTATAAATCATATATTTTATTCAAGAACTTTAAGATTAAATGCCTAAAACTTTGTGTTTTATGGAATTTGTGTCCTCAAGTTTAGAACATCAAACTAAGATTCTTTATAACTTTATATCGACAGCACTTGCAGTGTACAATTTTTATGCATTTCTCTTGTTCACTACAGCAATATATACTCTTTTTATTGTACTGAATATTGGATATCACTGTTTAATAGCCGTAACTATATGCTGGATTTTAGTGGCTCACTGCAGTTAACTTCACTAAAACTGATAAAATAGTGCATTGTGCAATAGTTAATGGCTACATTAAACCTGTAATATAATACAGTACAACCTAGGCATTAATATTTTTGATTTTTTGATTTCTGCTGTGTCATGGCCAAGTGAAGTGTGTGAGAGGAATCTGTATCTAATAGCAGCAAGTAAAATATGAAAACGGGAAATACTAAACAAAATAAAATTGAAGGGCTCTGGTATACTGAAATTGAACATGAGATAACAATTGATGACCTTGGTCGACTGAGCATAGGAAATTAACAGAAGTATTAACAAGCAGGAAATAAAAAATGGCATTGGTGCAATTCATGAACTGGCACACAAAGAATTGCACCAAAAATAAGAATCCTGCTAAAATAATCAGACATACAATACTAAAGGAATGAAGAGCTTTGTAGACTAAGGATGGGACAACAGATGAAGATTTCCATGTCCTTTAGCTTGAGAATGATGAGCTACATGTATGTAACCATATGTCGTAAGAAATGATGAACTCTCTTAATTCAAGTGAGAGAAGAGCCCTATCACACAGATAATGAGAAATTCAGTCTGTTCTGTTTTGTATGAGATGGGAAGTAGAGGGTACTGTAAGTTATAGTTAGTTTGAAGAAAAGACAATAGGGGAGAGCTGACGAAAGTGCAGCCTCTGGAATAATATTACTTATTAGCAGTGTTTGAAACTTACAGTAGAATTAGCTAGACAAGCAGGGCTTACTGCTAGTGAAAGTTGTCAGCCCTGCCAAAACTCTACTATCCCGAGAAAATAAAAGTCTTTTATAGACTTGTTTTTAGCGATAATGTGAATGATCACATTAACATACCAGTAACTTCCATCCTGAATCTAAAGGCTGTCGAATTCTACCCCTTACACTTACTACATAGCTAAAGATACTAATAGTTGATCTGAGAGATATTTATCAAATATATGAATTTTAATTTTCAACAAATTTTAACACGTCCAGTCGGGCTTTGATACATGCAAATATGATGATCCCCCCTTTCTGCCATCAATTTTAACACTCTCTATGGAAATGAAATAAAATTAACATCTCAGAAAACTGACAAAAATGAGGTAAATTTGTATACCCGTATTTTACGGAACAATTGTTTCACATCACACGAGTAACCTAATGTGAATCAACTGATTTGTCTCTGATAGACTCACTGTAGAAATACAACATCGTATTTTATTTCTTACGAAAAATTGACAAGTTATTCAAAGAAAGAAAAATAGATAGGTTGATAGATCCCCAAAAAATCACAATGGTCGGACGTGATAAATATGAAAAATATTCAAACTTATAAAACACAGAGAATGAGTAAAACATAAGCGCTTTCATTTCTTCTTCATGATGTTTTACAATTTACAAAACATCACAAAGAAGAAATGAAAGTGCTTATGTTTTACTCATTCTCTGCGTTTTTATGTATTTGAATATTTTTCATTTAAAGTGTCGCCTCATTAATCCGGACCCGTCCCTGACAAAATCGTCCAGATAAGTGAATTACTTCTCAAAAAACCCTCTCAAAGCATGTACATATGCATGCACATAGTGGTATTAAAATTAATATAAAGGAAAAGAAAAAAACATTTATATTACCTTGATTTATTGATTTATTTTTAAAGTTTTAAAAGTAGTTATTAATATTCAAAAAATAAAATTAAAATGTAATTGACATGTGTGATTACATGGGCCAACCAAATTTTGATCTGCTACTGTTTTATTTCGGCACATTTTTTATTTATTCAAGCTCATATTATATGATAGAACTGTTCATTATCACCATTGAAAATGTTCAAATGAACAACCGTGTATATTCACAACACTGTACTTTTAGTAAATGAACACTGCAAGCTAATGCAAACACGCATAATTAGTGCATTCAATGTAAACACAAGCCATATTTAGGATTACCAAATGAATAATTTTTTCTACAGACTTTAATGTATCTTCCTTGAAAAAATGTTATCGGCATTTTTAACTAACGCCATGCAGTTATTATGTATTTCTTTTCTAAAGTAATGCTCATTTATAGACTGTAGTGCATTAAATAGAAAGATGATATTTTCTGAATTATGTATCCTTATAATTGTCTTATAAAAAGGAAAAATGAAGTTCAAATACATGTACGTTTTGAGAAATGGAAAATTTTGTGTTATAACGTGTTCAAAAGTTATGTGTTAGTACGTGAAAGTTATGTGTTATTATGCGAAAGTTACGCGTTTATTTGCATCGAAAGTTTCACAAAAGTTACGCATTACAATGCGAAAGTTAGGCATTTATTCAAGAAAGTTTCACATTATAATGCAAAAAAAATTTTTTTTGAACCTATGAAAGTGAGCTCAACGGGCTTTTGTAAAAGTGTGACATATTCTCGTCAGAGGAAAAATTAAGTAAAAATGTAGAGTTTGTTTATCTTAAGCATGAGATACAGATAACTGCTATGAAGACATGAGAGGCTTAGTCATTTTGAGTATGAAGTGAGAAATGAGGACTCTCTTATCCTGAACATGAGGGAAGATGAGCACTAGTGCCTTAAACATGTTGTAAGCAATGTAAACCTCTGTTACCTTGAACAAGAGGGAAGCTACTGTAAACATATTGCATTTGGCTTTGTATTCTACGAGTATTTAACACATTTGGTGGAGAGAAACTTCCGCTAAATCAGGTACATCGCTATAAATGTCTTCTTTATAGAGACAATAAGATAGACATTCAGAAATGCACCTAGATCAAATCAATTTCCACCAAATATTTCACATGCTAAATATAATACATTTACATCTAAGCTCTGTTACTTTGGACTAAAATAATAGTATTTTACTGTGTATTAATGTATAATGTTTCCTCAGCCCAAAAATTAATACTGTGAACATGTTACATTTGGCTGTGTATTCTTTTTAGCGCCCTTGGTGGAAAGCAATTTCCTCTAATTCAAGTGATGACTTGCAAATATACACAAAAACAAAAACATTCAGAAATGTGCTAAATTAAATCTACACTAACTTGTTCAAAAATCAATTTCTGCCAAATATAGTACATGCTAAATATAATACATTTACAGTGGTTGCAGATGGATTTCATACTAATGATTCAGAAATAAAAATTGTCATGAATAATAGTTGGTTTACAGTATGTTGTGAGGGGAGATGAGAAGAGTGAAGAGCTATGTAAGGCTTGGTTACCTTAAGTATGAAGGGAGATATGTAGAGCTTGGTTACCTTAAGTATGAGGGGGAGATGTGAAGAACTTGGTTACCTTAAGTATGAGGGGAGGTATGTAGAGCTTGGTTACCTTAAGTATGAGGGGGAGATGTGAAGAACTTGGTTACCTTAAGTATGAGGGGAGGTATGTAGGGCTTAGTTACCTTAAGCATGAGGTAAGTCTGGCAGTTGATTGAGACACTTTGTATTGCACATCCCTCAGGTGGTTCCTGATTGGTCAATACATGGACAGCACTGGAACTAGTCGAGGCCTGAATCAGGGTCTCATGTGGTCTCACGATATCTGCTGTCTGCTCATCTGTGCACTTGATGAACACTGAAAATAATAATACTAATTTCACAATGATGTTCATAAATTTAAATAAATATTTTCACAAATGTTAATTGCCTGCATAAAGAACTGAATTTTTTTTTTATAAAATTCATAAATTTTTATATTAGACACACAAGTAAACTGATTGCTCAATGTGTATAGTTTTACATTTCCTTAAAAGAAATGGAATTCTAGTACATTATCGACATTTCACGTTCCGCTTATTTGAATGAATTACCTTCTGCTTTATCTTTCCCTGTTAGTAGATAATCAGATCTGGTAGATCGTAGAGATTTTATTATACTCTGTAGAAACTCCACCTCCCCTTCCACTTTAGTGTTTCTGAAGGAAAACTGCACAACAAAAACACATTTTCAGCAATCTTTGGTACTGTTAATCACTTTTTATTTGTGAAAACTTTATTTTTGCATAATTACACAAGACAGTTTGCATTCATTCTCATGTATATTAGTATTCCTAAAGATTATATAGAACAAAAACCACAATTCATGAATATTCTGTCTCACAAATAAAGAGAGTCATTATCTATCTCGTGAAAATAAGGTGTCATGAAAATTTAGTGATCTACAGTATGTCAAATGAAGCTTATTAACAGCCTGAATATCCCAACTGAGCAACTGAGTAAAGGTGAAAATGTAACCAAACTAAAATATGATAAAATTAATTCCTGTTGATAGATAGAAACAAACGCTACACTGAGATACAGATATTCATCCTGTTGTATTGATTTCCTAGGTTAATATTTTTACCTGCTTGACCTCTGGATATGAGGTTACACACAAACTTGGTGGACAGTTCTCTGTTCTTCTTGGTAACCGCTGGTAGAGCTCTTCTGTGATGAAGGGCATAAAAGGATGCAGCAGTCTTAATCCTCCATCCAGGCATGTGTACAGGATATTCCTGGTGACAGTCTTAGCTTCCTCATCGGAGCCATAAATTACTGGCTTCATATACTCCTGCAAAATGGAAGACAACTTCACGGATACCAATTGAATCATTACATTCTACATCATTATAAATTCTTTACAGTGAATGCAGTCACATTTACATGTATATTTTTTCATATAAGCATAACTTATAAATGTCACTTAATCAAGTACTAAACTTATAAATTTAATCGTTAATATACATGTACATCAATAGTGATATATATATGTATGGTACATATCTATCAATTTGGATCATTGACACATAGATGTACATATACTTACAAGATACCAATCACAGAGTTCATAAAGCCAGAAGTTATAGCAAGCTGTGGTGGCACATTGAAAGTCATAAGTTTCAAATCCAGTGTTGGTCAACTCTACTGCCACACTGAGTCGACTCAAGATCCAGTAATCCATTTCTTTCTCTTTTCCACTAAACTTTAATAGAACAAAAAATGAAGGCAGTTCAAAGAATTTTTAGAAATAACTTTATATCCATTTCAGAACATCCAAATTTTATCCATCTACATTTGAGGAAAGAAAAGTTCAAGAAGAGAGATGCACACATACCTGAAATGATGGGTCTGGTTTGAAGTCCTGTCCTAATGCAGTCAAAGAAAACTTGGTGGCATTCCACAGTTTATTGCAGAAAAACCTGTAGCCTTGTACACGAAGGACATCTAGGTTTATGTCACGACCTTAAAGTTAATTTTTTATACCGTTATTAAATTAAGTACAATTTTTGTCTGTGAAAACAGTTTACTTGAGTTATTAAAACCAATAAATCAACAACCTACAATGATATCCTAAATGTACCTTTTTGAAGTATTTTTTTAAATTTAATTTCAGTGCCTTCTCTGGTAAAAATATTTACAAGACCTTTATATACCTTGCGAAGTATATGCCACTAAAGCAAATCTAAGTGCATCTGTACCACACTCTGGTATACCCTGTGGATAATCTGCTTTCTGTTTGAATGGATAAAAAAAGTCATAAATCAAGAATTTTTTTAGTGAAAGTTTCATCAAATAATCATAGTTTAAGACATAAATATTTTCTTCACTTCAGTATATGAATTCTACAACAAATAATTGTCCTTGAAACTGAATTACAATGTATATGTGAAATGCATTTCAGATTGAAATTGACAGGAAGGGACAGGTGTGCTTTTTGGGACAGATATATTGTATCTAGGTGTGCTTATTGGGACAGATATATTGTATCTAGGTGTGCCTATTGGGACAGATATATTGTATCTAAGTGTGCTTTTTGGGACAGATATATTGTATCTAGTTGTGCTTTTTAAGACAGATATATTGTATCTGGGTGTGCTTATTGGGACAGATATGTATATTGTATTTAGGTGTGCTTATTGGGACAGATATATTGTATCTAAGCGTGCTTTTTGGGACAGATATATTGTATCTAAGTGTGCTTTTTGGGACAGATATATTGGATATAAGTGTGCTTTTTGGGACAGATATATTGGGACAGATATATTGTATCTAAGTGTGCTTTTTGGGACAGATATATTGTATCTGGGTGTGCTTATTGGGACAGATATATTGTATCTAGGTGTGTTTTTTGGGACAGATATATTGTATCTAGTTGTGCTAATTGGGACAGATATATTTAGGTGTTCTTATTGGGACAGATATATTGTATCTAGGTGTGCTTATTGGGACAGATATATTGTACATGTATCATTAAACCACAAACAATTTTATCCTACACTTCTCATACCTGTCCTGCCTTTGCTTTTTCTATTTCTTTCTCATCCAGATTGCCATCATTTAACCTCTGATGTAGGTCCTTAAATAAACAACAAGAAAATATTTACATGATAATGTTATCTTAATGTTCTCCCTTCAATGTAAATGTACAACACCTATCACTTAAAGAACTTCCCATGGCAATGATCAAAATACCTGTATGCCTGATATCTGTAACTGTGAATAAATGATTATCAAAAAAATGGATCTTTGACAATTCTCAACCTGTTGCTAAGATTGCATAGATACGTGTATCTTAAACACCAAAACCAAAATTAGTACATGTACTTATTCTTTTGTAGTACTTTTGTTTAAAAAATTGAAAAATGAATCTTGTGATAGAAATGTCCAGCATTGCCCTCTATAGCTGCCATTAATGAAACACCTATAAGCATGATAAGCAGCCAAAAGCTTATCTGTATAATAAATGTGTAATAACTAGTTGTATCAGAATTTCTCTAATAAGTATGTTTGCATATACATTTGACAAACTGTAGTCTTGATCTTGATAATGAAATTTTCAAATAATTTTCCTATGTAAAAACTTCCTGAAATAATATGAAGAAATCTGAGTCAACTTTACATGAGGATGCTTTCATGTTCAATTAATGATCAACAGCCTTTTTATTCCTGAGAAGACATAGTACATTTTATTTTTACTGACTTAATATTGAAAAAGCTCTTCACATGGAAAAACACTGAAGCTTCCTAATCCAAGAATGCCTTAATGCATTAAGTTTAGTTGAAATTAGCCCAGTGGTTAGTCAGAATTCAGTAACATCAATGATGTGAAAAGTTTACAGGCAGTAAGGAAGAGGAATAATGAACTTCACAGGGCTCTCACACCACGTTTTGGTACTGGGGCTGGGGTCGTTAAAATTAGAAATTATTTGGAAACTTTGGGAAAATCAATATACATTAAAACTCATCATAACTGGGGTTTCTATTGTTTGATATTCCCTAAATTTCTGTTTTGCAATAGATAGTTTTCATATGACATATTTTCTCTCCGAGTTATTTCCCTTGGCCGCCAAATTGGTGGTCAACTTGGTAATTTTTCCTCTTTGTCTTACCAAATTAAAGAGGGTGTAGCAGAAATATTTGGAGAAAAATCTTTATAGAATAAAAATTATGAAATATAGGAGGCTTTAATTAACAAATGTATATTTTTCAGAAAAACAATGCTTCCTACCTCGCAATGGCCAGTATAAAAAAGTTAAAGTTGGCTGAATAATGAAGGAATATGGGCATGTTAACCTCCAATATGGCGGCCAACGGGAAATAACTCTTGCTAATTTAGGCCTACTGAAAACTATCTATATGCAGAATCATGAGTAGTAAGTTTATTTACTATTATTTTAATTTTGAAAGGTAATAACTAGTATTGTCAAAGAGTACCCGGTTAACCGTAGAACGATGCAAGTATCGGTTAGTAAAACTGCTACTTGGTTATTCGGATAAATAGACATCTTATATAGTAAATCAGTAGAAATTTTTTTTTTTTTTTTTTTTTTATAATTTCCCCCTATTTTATTTACTGTTAGATCTATTCAAAGTAAGACCTAGCGTTTTACCAATAATATCCATTTGTTTTGATTAGTATTTCACAGTTTATATAATTGCATGAATCACAGATGGCTTTGATTGTCAAGGGACATGTATACAAGTTTTTGAAGACTTAAGTTAATTATAATTACCTCACATAAATCTTTGTGAGATAGTCCACTGTACAACATTAAAGACGATACCGCCATATGTAACAAAAGCATGGAAATATTTAAAAAGAATGGATAATTTTAAATCTGTGAGGTGTTATTTATGTAAAATTGAATTAACATATATATAGGTGGGACAACAAATATGCTAAATCACCGCAGACTGAAATTTAACTCTGAAACCAGTGATATATAAAGCACATCCTGCAAAATAGCCAACTATTTCGGAGTGTATTACGAAGATATTGCTTGTTTGTAATTATAAACAAGAGGCCCAAGGGCCTTAACGGTCACCTGAGTATAATACAACAATTTGGAAAATCCACAGAGTATAAAATGAACTGAAAGGTGAAGCTTTGTTGCCCAAAAGCAAGAAAAATAGAGTGATCAGGATCAAAAAAGTAATTAGTCTAGCATTCATTAACAGTTCATAAATTAGGTTCTAATCTGTTCCCAATTTAACACTATCACCATACAGTAAATTAACGAACTATCAGTGCTTCTTTACTATCTTAATTCCTTGTTGAAATCTCTTACATTGGCCTTTCTTGGTCTTTGATAAACATTTAATAAGACAAGTTATTTTTGTCTCATTTTTATTTATCTATTACTTACAAGTCTACCTGATCATTAAAACTATGAAAGTACTTTTTGTATTACACAATAAAAATTCTTTCATAATTCTCTTATTAGTCCCCTAACGGTGAAACCGGAGGGGACTATAAGTTTCCTTTGAGTCTGTCCATCTGTCTGTCTGTCTGTCTGTCTGTCCATCTGTCTGTCTGTCCCTATGTCTGTCTGTCAGTCTGTCCCACTTGGTTTTCCGCACTTTTTTCCTAAACGCTTGCAGATATTGAGCTGATTTTTGGTGTGTGTGTCTATCTTGATGAGTTACAGATCAAGTTTGCATTTCGTTCCGCTTCATTGATTTTTGACGGAATTACGGCCTTTTCAATTTTTAGGGGTTTTCCGCAATTTTCTTCTAAACGCTTTCAGATATTGAGCTGACTTTTGGTATGTGACTTTACCTGGATTAGTTATAGATCAAGTTTGCATTTCGCCCCGCTTCACTGATTTTTTGACGGAATTATGGCATTTTCAATTCTTAACGGGAACCAGATTACACTTGCCGGTAGGGGACTAGTATTGCTAATGCAATACTTTCAGAATGCTTGTTCTATTAACCTTTCAACTACATTATTTACAGTGATTAATTGTCAAAAGTAAATGGCAAAGGGGAATAACTCCTTTCAGTAGATTACAAATTAATAGAGCCCTAGCCAGGACCAGAACACTTGACCAAATGGTCCAGATGTTCAAAAATCTGGTAAAAATACCCTTCCTTATTAAACTTTTACTCTTTTTGCCTCTGATATGCCCAGGTGCAGAGAATATTTTTAAAGAAATAATGCATTTTTACTACAGATTCACTATATTATCAATAGAGCCCCCCCCCCCCCCCCCCCATTGAGAAACACGAGAGCCTCTCACCCTGGGACCAGAAGTTTGCTCATCATAAGTAATCACTTTGTTTATCTGTTTAACACTAAGGAACAGACAGGATTATTTAATAGAATTAATGCATTTTCACTATATTAATCAAGAGCCCCACCCTTACACCAGCACATCTGACCCAGGGGTCATGCAGTTCACTACTCTGGAAGAAGCACTCTTGCTCATCATAACTATACACTTAACTTCTTTGCTTTTTAACCAGAAGCAGACAAGAATATTTTCAGAGAAATTTTGCTTTTTCACTATATAATCAATAGAGCCCCCCCCCCTCCTTTTTCACCAGAACCCTTGACCCTGGGGCCATGAAATTCACAATTTTGGAAGAGGCATCCTTGCGTATCATAACAATGTACTAATAGTTTGTTTAAATAATACCCAGGGGCAGAGAAGAAGATTTTTAAAGAAATAATTCACCTTCACTATAGGATATATATGGCCCCGTCCTAGCACCAGAACCCCTGTCCCTGGGGCCATGAATTTCACAATTTTGGAAGAGGCATCCTTGCTTATCATAACAATGTACTTCATTTGTTTAAATAATACCCAGGAGCAGAGAAGATTTTTAAAGCATTAATGCATTTTCACTATATAATAAATAGAGCCCCACCCTAACACCAGAACCCCTGATCCAAGGTCCATGAAATTCACAATTTTGGAAGAGGCATCCTTGCTTATCATAACTATGTTTTTAATTTGTTTAAATAATACTCAGGAGTAGAGAAGAAGATTTTCAAAGAAATAATGCACTTTCACTATATGATCTATATAGCCCCGCCCTAGCACCAGAACCCCTGTCCCTGGGGCCATGAATTTCACAATTTTGGTAGAGTCACCCTTGCTTATCATAACTATGTATTCAATTTGTTTCAATAATACCCAGGACTAGAGAAAAAGATTTTCAAAGAAATAATGCACTTTCACTATAGGATCTATATAGCCCCACCCTAGCACCAGAACCCCTGACCCTGGGGCCATGAATTTCACAATTTTGTAGAGTCACCCTTGCTTATCATAACTATGTATTCAATTTGTTTCAATAATACCCAGGACTAGAGAAAAAGATTTTCAAAGAAATAATGCACTTTCACTATATGATTTATATAGCCCCGCCCTAGCACCAGAACCCCTGTCCCTGGGGCCATGAATTTCACAATTTTGGTAGAATCACTCTTGTTTATCATAACTATGTATTTAATTTGTTTAAATAATACCCAGGAGTAGAGAAGAAGATTTTCAAAGAAATAATGCACTTTCACTATAGGATCTATATAGCCCCACTTTAGCACCAGAACCCCTGGCCCTGGAGCCATGAATTTCACAATTTTGGTAGAGTCACCCTTGCTTATCATAACTATGTATTCAATTTGTTTCAATAATACCCGGAGTAGAGAAGAAGATTTTCAAAGAAATAATGCACTTTCACTATATGATCTATATAGCCCCACTCTAGCACCAGAACACCTGACCCTGGGGCCATGAATTTCACAATTTTGGTAGAGGGCTCAATGCTTATTACAATCATGTCAACAGTTTGACTGCTTGATGTCCAGGAGTAAAGAAGAAGATTTTTAAAGATTGCATTAATTTTGGTGGTTTTAGCCCCACCCCTCAGACACCAGGGGGGGCAGGGACCATGAAATTCACAATTTTGTCCCCCTTCACCCATAGATGCCATATGCCAAAATTGGTTGAAATTGGTTGAGCAGTTTCAGAGAAGAAGCTGAAAATGTTTAAATGTTAACGCACGACGGACGACGACGGACAAAAACGGATAGCAATAGGTTACCTGAGTGACTCAGGTGACCTAATAAAATTCACATACAGTGCATTTCTCTTTAACAAATGATAAGATAAATACAGAAAAAATTGCAATGACTTTTAAATTAATGACGTTACATATAGTGTATATTACAGTAACTAACGAGTGTATGCATCTTGAACAAGGATGTTTAGAGGTCTAAAGAGAAACATCCAAGTAACCGGTTAATTGATCGGAAAAGTAAGCGAGTAACCAGTTACTAAAAATTATCTGATTTGACAACACTAGTAATAACTACTGTGAAAATTAACAATTCAGTTGGGAAAAAATGTACTTTCTGAATTGGGTTCAGGGGCTTTCAAACAGCCCCAATTACAGACAATCAAGAGCCATGCAGTTCAATTTCTGTCCTTTTCCCTAGGGGGCGAATTCAAAATGGGACGAATTCAACAGTGATGAGATATATGAAATTCTGCAAGTGTGAAGAGGCAAAAATAATATAGGGCAAAAATAACCCTGTTTATAGTATTAAATCCAAGGGTAAGCATTTTGTAAATAGTGAGCAACAGAAATTGATCTGTGGTTTATCCTCAAATAATTAAAGCAAATTCATCTCAGTATCTACAGGTATAGTCTTTACAACTCACTGCATTTTAAAATGACATAAGGGTGGATATCTAATAAATAGGGATGTCAACGAATAGTCGACTATTCGACTATCAGTCGAATGAACCAACGATCGAATAATGAAACGACATTCGAATATTATTATAATTAAATAAATGCAATAAAAGAGTAATAACAAGATGGAATTCTCATCACAAAATTGAGAAACTCTTTCCTCAGAGACAGTCGATAAGATAATTTTTCTCTACAAAAAAACAGTTGATTTTCCATGTACGTTTAGAAAGTACAGTAATTATAAGTGCTTCACTACTGCGAGAAATATTTGTCGGTAACGGCCTGTGTTGTTTTTGTAATAAATTACCCAGTAATATACTGGGGTTTGTTTGTACAAATATTAATTGGACTTGATCTTATACCGTGTATCAATTATCTTTTGTTATTTTGAGATTGCTCAAATGCAAGGAACAAACCATATCTGTGACATGTTTTGGCACGTCGATAATTATTAAAACAATTCACTTACATTTTAAACCGTTTACGGACATGTTGATAGCAAGAGCAATCGATAATTCAATAAGCAGTATCTAACTATTTAACAATTTCATAGGCACATGAAGTGTAAATAGTGTGAGATCCCCCCCCCCCCCCAATTTTTTTTCATAATGAGCTTTAAAAAAAATATCAGATGGCATTTTTTTTTATTGCTTACCAAAATAAAAACTGACTGCATGTACAGATAGGTTACTGATTTCTATTGACGGGGAAATCATACATTTTGGAGAATTAAGAGAATTAGGTTTCCAAATTTATTTTATATAATCATGCTATCCACGCGTTATGTTGCATTAATTTTCATGGTTCTTTTAAATACATTTAAGTAAAAGGATTTTTGAGTTATAAATACATCATGTACCAGTGAAGTTTGAAATAATTTTTTTTTTTCAGAAAATGTTCCGAATATTCCACTATCGTTCGAATAACGCAACTGAATAATCGGCTAAGGAAAATAAATATTTTGACATCCCTACTAATAAATAATCCACTTGTAGTATTGTACAGGTGAATAAATCTGACTTGTTTTGCACCAGAGATAACAATCTCTCACCTCTAATGTGATTCCATAGATGACATCTAGTGGGTCTATCACATTACCCAAAGACTTGGACATCTTTCTGCCATGAGCATCTCTAACCATAGCATGTAGGTACACCTGCCAAACAAAATACACAATTTATTGTGGCATAATTTACAAAACTGTCTTGTAAATTTTATGTCATATAACTCATTTCTGATCATGTGAAAAATACAAAAAAAAAAAAAAAATACATGTATATCTTCCAAATATTGTAAAATAAAGTGATTTAGACAAGTCAATCCATATACAAAGAAAAAAAGTTAAAATGCAATAGAGAGAAAATATTCATTCCAATGAACAAATTCATTTTCAAACATATACAGTGTAGGTTAGTTCATCCTGCCTGATCAATCAGCACTGACAGTTCTTATAAATTACCAAACAGGAGACATGAAATAGATTTTATCAGAGTTAAAGGTTTACAACAATATTAGCTTCTTTGAATATTTCCCCTTTTTATGTGAGGGGTATAATGTCATAACAGTTCAGAGTCTGAAGAAATATTTGCCTCTTTGAACAGTGATTTTTCTTTTATTTGAGAGGGGTTTAATTGGTCTGGAGCAATACTAGCATTTTTGAATGGTAATCTTCCCTTCATTTGTGAGGGGTATAATGGCATAGCAGTTTACAGTCCAGAGATACTTGCCTCTTTAATTTTTTGCAGGTATGTTAAGGCAGCACTAAGAACATTATGCAGCAAATGTAGACTTTTTTCATAAGATGTAACACTGATAAGTCAGAAATCCATGGATATAACATTTACTATTATTATCCATCGTATAGACAGCAATGAGTCTTATGCTAAGATAAGCAATCCACTATGACACCATCATGTGACATTTATACATAGAAAAATGTACCTGAATGAAAAGGTCGTAAGTTCAACACTACGCCTGGGATAATTCATTTCTGTTTGTAAAAATAATTTCAACACTACGCCTGGGATAATTCATTTCTATTTGTAAAAATAATTTCAACACTACACCTGGGATAATTCAATTTTGTTTGTAAAAAAAATTATGTAAAAACACCTCTTGGCCATGAAAAGTACTGCTAGAATCCTTCTCTCCTGTCACAGAAATAATTATTACACACTTTTGCATAAAACCTTACCAAAATTTTTACATTTTGTACATACAATCAAAGAATACCATCAATTCATGTTAACCACACAATTCTAGCAGCACTTACCAAGTACATGTTCTATAATACACAAGGCTGAAGCTGTTGATATGGACAAAAATTTTGTTTCGAAGTACATGTATGTGGCGTAGTGTTGAACTTTTGTATCTTCATTGTTAAGAACAACAGAGGAAAGGCTGATCAGGATTTCAAAACACTGCCCGTCTCCATTATAAACTAGAAGTACTGTGAGCACTGAGCTCACAAATGATATCCCCACTGCCATATGAATCCAATTTTTTGGAGAAAGTCCAAATATCTGTTTGATAAAAGTATAAAGTAGGAGATGCACAATGGCACTATGTAATTAAGATCCTGTGAAAGTATCTTTAAATTTTATTCAGTGGTATAGAAGGAATTGCAGATAAGAGATGGGTACCCCCAATATTAAAAGAATGACATTGTCCATGTTTTGGGAAACCCAGAATATGTGCCTGATCAAAAAGTAAAATAAAAGGTCATAGTGGCACTATGTAATAAAGATTCTGTGGAAGTACCATTACATTTTATTCACTAGAAAAGGAGGAATTGTGGAAAAGAGATGGGTACTCCCAATATTAGAGAAAGAATGGCAGTGTCTATGTTTTGCTATGGGAAATCCGAAATAGAGGTACATTCAAAAAGTGAAATAAGAGGTACACAATGGCACTATGTAACAAAGATTCCATAAAGGTCTCATTAAATTTTATTCAGCGGTATATAAGGAGTTGCAGTTAATCGATGGCTACCCCAAAGCATAACAGACGGATGGACAGACACACAGAAGAACACCTCCATCACTATATACCCCCGCACCCCCATTTTTTTTTGGGGGGGGGGGGGGGGAGGGGGCTATAAAAACAAGAGGCCCAAGGGCCTTAACAGTCACTGAGCATAATACAACACTGTAAGGGATCCACAGAAGTATAAATAAAACAAAATGAACTGATAGATAAGGCTATGTTGCCCAAAAGCAAGAGAAATAGGATGATCAGGGATCAACAAAATAATTAGTCTATTACTCAAAAACAGATCTTAAAATAGATCTATTTACTTGCCTGACTTGCCCCCCATTTGTCACTATCACCATCCAGACTAAAGAAAACAATAGTGCTTGAGCAATATTAGTAAGCCCATCTCATTCTCTTTCATATTAGCCTCTCTCCGTCTTTGAAGAGCACTTAGTGCACAAAGATAAGGTATATTTGTATCATTTTTATTCATCTATTATTTACAAACGACCAATGAAAACTATGAAAGTACATTTTGTATTATATATATATCATAAAAATTCTTGTATAATTCTCTTATTCAGTCGATCTTTCAAATTTTTTAGTGATTAATTATCATTGGTGAATAGCAAAGGGGAATAACCTTTCTCAGTAAAATACAAAATAGAGCTCTGCACAGCACCAGAACGCTTGACCATGTGGTCCAGAAATTCAAAAATTGGTTAAAAATACCTTTGCTTATTACAATTTTGTACTCTGTTTGCCTCCTACATGCCCAGGAGTAGAGAAGAGGATTTTCAAAGAAAATACAATTACATGCCTTCAAGAAATCGCAAATAAATTCAATGACTTTTTGTCTAATATTGGGATCATGAAATTCACAACTGTTGTGCCCTTTCAACCATTGATGCTTTATACTAGAATTGATTGAAATTGGTTCAGTGATTCAAGAGAAGCTGAAAATGTTCAAAAGTCTATGAAAGACGATAGACACAAAACGTTTACACACATCACACGATGACGGACGAAAAAAGATAGCAATAGGTCACCTGAGTGACTCAGTTCCCTAAAAATGATGAAAATAAATCAGTGTACCTGATTCTTAAACTTTAATTCCTTGTGAATCACTCAAGATATTTTTAACTCCCATTTCATATACTTGTACAAATGAATTCTGGTTACTTTTCATTTTCAATCAGCAAATACTTGATTAATATAGTTATGACATCATGGGTTTGGTATTTAACCTCCATGTCAAATCAGACTTTGTTATTTACACCATTCAAAAATGAAAAGATTTAGTTTATGTTATGTTTTGCATGTTTCCATTTATTTCTAGAACTTAAAATGAATCTTTATAAATATAAATATTGAGAAATTGTTATCTCTAAAGTTCATCTCTAAGTCATATACACTATGACTTCATAATATATTATAAGCAAGTTAAATATCTGGGTGTGGCCTTAACATACCCACAAAGTTTTTCCTTTGTTTGTGAGGGGTGTAATACTAGTTTTAGGTTGGGTACAATACTTGCATCTTTGAATGGTTATATCCCCTACATTTGTAAGGTGACGGATATAATGCTATGAAAGTTTTAAGTCTGGGGCAATAGTTGCCTCTTTGAATGGTTATATCCCCTACAATTGTGAGGTGATAGGTATAATGCTATGGCAGTTTTAGGGCTGGGGCAATATTTGCCTCTCTGAAAGGTTATATCCCCTACATTTGTAAGGTGATGGGTATAATGCTATAACAGTTTTAGGTTGAGGGCAATACTTGCCTCTTTGATTGGTTATATCCCCTACATTTGTAAGGTGATGGGTGTAATGCTATAACGGTTTTAGGTCTGGGGCAATACTTGCCTCTTTGAATGGTTATATTCCCTTCATTTGTAAGGTGACGGGTATAATGCTTTAGAAGTTTCAGGTGTGGGGCAATATTTACCTCTTTGAATGGTTATATCCCCTACATTTGTAAGGTGACGGGTATAACGCTATAAAAATTTTAGGTCTGGGGTGGTACTTACCTCTTTGAATGGTAATTTTCCCATCAGCTGCTGCCCCATCATCACCATCCTGGCTACCCAGAAGAAGAGAATGTCGTGTCCCGTCTCCAGCAGAGTGCCAGGGTAGAACACCTCCAAGTCTGGGGTCTGTAAAAAACAAAAGAATAAAAAATAATTTTTGAGTAAGAAAATAAGATCCGGGATAAGATAAAAATAACTGATAAAAACTGGGGAAAAAACATATACTATTAAACCCTTCTGAAAATGGAACCTTAAATTTTTACTTTTCTTTCTATTTCAAAATCCTCAAAATTCAAATGACAATTTCAGACCCATCTTTACATTTCCCAGGTATACCATAAGTATTTTACCTGGTCAGGCCATCCAAATATAGAGAAGGGAAATATTCCGGAGGAGAACCATGTATCCAGCACATCTTCATCTAGGATCAAGAATTTTAAGAAAATAAAATCATACTTCACAATTAATAGTTTAAACCTGTAGCGAGACTGTACAATGTGTTAGGCTATTTTTCACTAGTTAAATTGAAGTACCTTGTATTAGAGAAATTTTATCTGTGGAGACGTTAAATCTGGCAGCAGCCCTGTCCTTGGCTTCCTCTTCACTTCTGCCGGACACCCAGTATTTATCATCTACATCCTAAAAACATAGGGTAACAAACAATTAGTTATCAAAGAATCTGTAAATAAAATAATACATGTTGATTATGTTATCTCCTCTTCTAGACCCAGTTTTAAACATCTTTGTTGTAGACACTGAGAATTAATCATAGCTACAGCTAACATCTCTCTAAGGCACTCATCCACTTTGTCAAAATCAATTCCTCACAAAGCTGAGTTTACATTAACTTACTAATCCTGGTGGCACATGCTCATCATCTACTTTCACAAAATAAGCAGGAATACGATGTCCCCACCATAGCTGTCTAGATATACACCAATCTCTGTAAATAGGAAGTGCAACTGTATTCACAGAGAAATAAATAAATAATTTCATCAATATAACTACATAGAAGATATAAAACAGATCACCAACACTTCGTGAGAATGCAGCAGTAAATTTATTTGGTTGACCGGTTTCGACCAGAGACGGTCGTCATCAGAACAAATATACATGAAATGATTATACATGAAGTAAAAATTGCGGACTACGTTACTATGTAAATAAAAAATGCGGACGTCATAACAACTTGCGGACTTGAATCTTTACATTAATAATTTAACAACCATAATCGTGTGAAATTGTCACAAAACTTTACATTACATTATTTATCCTTAATGATTAATTAAACAGTCCATAAATTCCGTGGATGTTTATTGTTCTATTTTGTAAGGACTCCGGTAATTCATCTTGGCAGACAGTTTTGGTAGATTCATTGGATGCGGACTTTACAGGTAAGGACTCCGGTAATTCATCTTGGCAGACAGTTTTTGTAGATTCATTGGATGCGGACTTTAGTATACAAATTGGTGGCCATAATGTATAGCGCAGATCGGTATGGTGGATACCTGCGGAATAAATTTAACTCTAAGGGTTTTTGGAATAAGATCCTGTTGTTGACAATTATGTAGGTATGCGGCATGATTTTTTGTTCTGTAGAGTTTTATATGTGGTTTCCTGAGGGCTCTAAAAATGGCTACGTTTTCTTCTGATATTTTCTGGATTTCGGGTGTTTTCCTCCAGAAACACCTCACAAATCCCAAGAAACAGATAGTGATGAACCCCCTACAGAACCGAAGTCCGCAAACACACCAGATTTAAACGGACCACCCGAAATCCAGAAAATATCAGAAGAAAACGTAGCCATTTTTAGAGCCCTCAGGAAACCACATATAAAACTCTACAGAACAAAAAATCATGCCGCATACCTACATAAATGTCAACAACAGGATCTTATTCCAAAAACCCTTAGAGTTAAATTTATTCCGCAGGTATCCACCATACCGATCTGCGCTATACATTATGGCCACCAATTTGTATATTAAAGTCTGCATCCAATGAATCTACAAAAACTGTCTGCCAAGATGAATTACCGGAGTCCTTACCTGTAAAGTCCGCATCCAATGAATCTACCAAAACTGTCTGCCAAGATGAATTACCGGAGTCCTTACAAAATAGAACAATAAACATCCACGGAATTTATGGACTGTTTAATTAATCATTAAGGATAAATAATGTAATGTAAAGTTTTGTGACAATTTCACACGATTATGGTTGTTAAATTATTAATGTAAAGATTCAAGTCCGCAAGTTGTTATGACGTCCGCATTTTTTATTTACATAGTAACGTAGTCCGCAATTTTTACTTCATGTATAATCATTTCATGTATATTTGTTCTGATGACGACCGTCTCTGGTCGAAACCGGTCAACCAAATAAATTTACTGCTGCATTCTCACGAAGTGTTGGTGATCTGTTTTATATCTTCTAGTTTACAACTTTAGGTACAGACCCTATTGAATACCTTTCGGTATCCACACGTGAGAATTTTCCGCAATTTGAACCTCAGGGTGTTGGTCTCCAGTTTTTATTGTTTTGTGTTCAATATAACTACATGTATAAATAAAGTATAGGTATCGCTTCCTGTATTTACCTGTAATTCAGAGCTCACCTGTTGTTTTCTAACCAGTTGTACCATGTTTTCTTGTGCATCTCTGGAATTATTTTAAGTTCCTCTTCTCTCACAACCTATACAGGACCAAACACAAGCATTTCAAAATTTTTGTAGATTCGTCAATTTATTTAAATTTCAACAATACTAATAGATGTCCTACATATTTTTTTCTTGTAACTGATAAAACAGAGTCTAAATGGGGAAAATCGATGCACTTAAATTTTTGAAATTTTTATTTTAATGTCCACACCTTAACAGCATCCTGAGACATTTTCTCCATCTTCACATACCACTGCGGTTTCAGCATTGGCTCGATGATGTCCTTTGATCGACTGTAATTACACAGAAGAGTCTATAAATAGTAACCTATTAATGCAGGTGTTTGTGGCTCTACCTCTGGTGCAATAATAATCATCTAATGATAACTCATTTCAATAGTCATACATTTGTGCACAAGCAAATTAACTGAAATTTGAACTGTATTGGTGGAGCACAAAATATACATGTACCTGCATGTTGGTACAACCATGGGGTTTTCCTTTGTTTCTATATATAGATTTTTCTTTTTTAGAGCCTCCAATACAGCTTTCCTGGCATGGAACCTTTTCATACCCTGAAGAAAAGAAAAAGTTTTTAATTCAAGTTGGAAAAAAAAATAATGGCTAGGATAACTTATTTTCAAATGTGTTTCCTTCAAGGATTTTGTCAATATACTTCACATTTCATTTTGTTTCGAGTCAACCTCTTCAATACCAGTATTTGCTTTATACATATAGTTTATAAAGCAGTGGATACAAGTTAATCACACTAATTTTGGAAATACAAATATATTGATTCCAATGTTAGAGTGCATGTATTTCTGTCTTGGTAGACTCACAGAGAACTCTCCACAGTTGTTTGTGATATTTCCATTGTCATCCATAATTGTGATGAATGGCAAGCCATGTCTCACACCAACCTCATAATCATTAGCATCATGGGCAGGTGTGATCTTAACAGCCCCTAGAGTTGTAAAAATTCAGAATTCCATTAGCTACACAAAGTTAACATTCCAAAGATGTGAATAAATGTAGAAACTATTAACACTAGTTTTTTACTTCATCTTCATGACAACATCGGCAAATCCATCAGATATATGAAGAAAGAATCTAGCACTTTACATCCTCCAACGTAATGCTTTTACTGTTGTTATACAGTTAAAATGGCTAGTTATGGTAATTTTATGTTAAGTAAAAACAGATTTACCTGTTCCAAATGACATATCCACAAAGTCGTCTGTGACTATCGGGATTACTCGGTCTACCAGCGGGTGTCTGACAGATTTTCCGTGTAAATGTTTGTAACGATCATCGTCTGGGTGTACAGCCACTGCTGTATCTCCTAACATTGTCTCAATACGAGTTGTAGCAACAATTATCTTCTCATCTGATAAATCAACACAAGTTTGCTTTTAAACTGAATTTTTATAGAAATAGCATGGTGAATGCTGGACAAAATATTACATTTTAATTCTGCCCACACATGAAATCTATATCAATGTAATTACATGTACATTATTAGTGTTAGACCACACTGATGGAAATTTTCTTGACAAAAAAGTAAACACGAAAAATAATTGCAATTTTCACTTATTTCTGATTGACCTAATTAAAGTGTGGTTTGGTTCCTTAATTACCTGATCCTTCTACTGGATATGCAAATGACACGAGGACTCCAAATTCTACTTTCTCTTTGTACCCTGGCACAGCAAGCATGGTCCTTCCTGTTAGTTCTTTCTTATCCACCTAAGGAAAAAAATTCAGTGATGAAAAAAATAAAAAATAATTTGCATCACCCATTACCTAAAAATATGTATAGTATATATCTTTCCATTCCAATTACAAACATGCATTTTCAACAAAAATTTGGTAATTTTTTTTTTTTCAAACTAATGTAGATTAGCCCATCACCACGTAAACGTAAGTTTTTTTCAAACTAATGGCAAAAATGTTACAGCATCAAAGTAAAAATAGCTTGAAATATATTTTTTATGAAGAATATTTATCAATTTTAAAGAGCAAAATAAAAACTTACTTCAATGTCAGAAATAGCAGAATTAAGTGCACATGACCAGTTGACCAATCGCACACTTCTGTAGATTAACCCTTCATCGTGTAAACGAATAAAGGCCTCCGTCACAGCTCGATATAGTTTCTACAATATAGCCAAGATAGCAGGTAAGTTCAATTTGTGTCAGATATGGTGTATAGAAATAAACTGATATTTTACTTAGAATAATAACTTGTTAGTATTTACCGGCTCCATAGTAAAGCAGGCTCGGTCCCAGTCATATGATCCTCCTAATTTCTTCAGCTGGTGATAAATCCTGTCTCCTTTCCTAAATCACAATGATAAATCATACATGTATATTTTTCAGAGAGACTGTAATGGAAAGGGAAAGTAAAATATACAAAATATTTCAAAGAGGAGTTATTTAGATTGGTGCGCTTACTCATTTTTCCACTTCCACACATGTTCTACAAATGCTTCTCTTCCTAGATCATGTCTGGACTTTCCCATTTCTCGTTTTAATTTTTTCTCTACTACGACCTGTGTGGCAATGCCAGCATGATCACATCCAGGGTTCCACAACACGGTCTTTCCCTTCATTCTATGCCTGGAATAGGATCAACAGAGAATGTTAATGGTATCCAATTATCCATACAGCTCTCTCACAGATTTACATATATATACACATGTCAGATAATTCAGTTTTCAAAAATTTATAAAAGAAATCACTCATATTGATAAATGTTATAGAAAAAGTTTGAGGACGTCCACTAATAAAAGTTATTTTTTTCATGAATTTATAAAATCCTAACATTCATACCATCTTGCAATACAGTCCTCTACAGCATTTGTAAGGGCATGGCCAAGATGTAGGGACCCTGTAACATTAGGCGGTGGAATAACCATCATGAATTTCTCTTCATCTTTCAACTTTGTCAAGTCTTTCCCCTAGAAAAATAAACAATATTTATTTACCTGTAATGTAAAACCTAAAAAACAAATACAGTCAAACCTCATTAACTTGAACTCAATGGGTCTGAGAAAAAAAAATTGAGATATTCAAGGGTTCAAGATATTGAGGGTAAAATATGTCAAGGAAATGTATTTGGGACTTCCAAATGACTTTGATATATGCATAGTATTCAAGATATCAATGTTCGAGATACCAAAGTTCAACTGTACTTACATGTATAATTAATTCATTTCATTCATTTTTACAAAACAATGTCATTTCAGAACGTCAGTCATGACATTTTCATGATTTAAAAAGTGAGATTACATCCAGAAAGTGGAATTATAGTCTTATTAGGATTACCATATCCCATACACTGTTTTGGAATTTAGTCTTATTAGGACACTTTTACCCCTACTCTGGTTTAGAATTCTCATCTTATTACAACAGTTTTACCCCTACTCTGGTTTAGAATTCTAGTCTTATTAATGTCTTACGCCGAACTCTGGTTTGAAATTCTAGTCTTATTAATATTGTCTTACCCCGTACTCTGGTTTAGAATTCTAGTCTTATTTATTTAAGCATTGAATACTTATTTTTGGATGTCGTCGGTCCTACAACACACCTGGCCGCGCCGACAAATTGAATACTGTGCGTTAGCGCGGTATGATAATTTTTCGGCACGGCCAGGTGTGTTATAGGACCGACGCTATCCAAAAATAAGAATTCAATGCCTATATTTACATTCTCTTATTTTCTTTCTTCATAATTGTTTATTTCGTTAATCTTTATTATGAATTTAGTGCCTTTCAGAACTGCTGTGCTTAATAAACATAATAGCCGTTTGTTACGTTGGAAAGTTTAATAATGCAAATGAAGACTGTGAGAAAAAAAAATGACAAATTAATTTTAAATGCACAATTGCTGTATTTTACGTTAATTTAATAGGGTAGTTGTTTTTTTATTTGGTTAAATTGAGTCAAAACAATATATAATTTGGTGTTCCTAGATATTGAAAATGCAAATAGTTCCTGCTGTGTATTCTACCGTGCGGTGACAAGGTTTTGCGCGTGTTATAGGGATTTGAACATCGTAGATTTCTAATGGATTTCATAAAGAAAATTACACTGAATGTAAATATATCGTCTTACCCCGTACTCTGGTTTAGAATTCTAGTCTTATTAGTCCCCTACCAGTGAAACCGGAGGGGACTATAGCTTTCTTCTGAGTCTGTCCATCCGTCTGTCTGTCTGTCTGTCTAGCTGTCCGTCCATCTGTCTAGCTGTCCCTCTGTCAGTCTGTCCCACTTGGTTTTCTACACTTTTCTTTTAAACGCTTGCAGATATTGAGCTGATTTTTGGTATGTGGGTGTATCTTGATGAGTTCATTCCACTTCAATGATTTTTGAAGGAATTACGACCTTTTCAATTTTTTAGGGTTTTCCACAATTTTTTTCTAGATGCTTGCAGATATTGAGCTGATTTTTGGTATGTGTCTTTACCTTGATGAGTTATAGATCATGTTTGCATTTTGTTCCGCTTCATTGATTTTTGACCGAATTATGGGATTTTCAATTCTTAACAGGAACCAGATTACACTTGCCGGTAGGGGACTAGAATTGCTAATGAAATGCTCTCAGAATGCTTGTTTATATTGTCTTACCCCCTACTCTGGTTTGGAATTCTAGTCTTATTAATATTGTCTTACCCCGTACTCTGGTTTGAAGAATCCTGACTGAACCCACCAATCATACCATGCTGCCTCCACATACTGGGGACTGTAAGCATCAGGCATGGAGGAGTGGACATCTAAAATTCACCAATGTTAGAAGGGGAATAGTACAAATAATGAGGTAACAAGACCTAAAATATTTATTATTTTATGTAGGGGGTCTCATACTGAGCATTGGGAAATCTCACAAAGAAGCCATAGAAAAAAGTGAACATTTCTTTATTTTTAACATGATTTGTATATGACAACAATATTTAATCCATTTGTTTATAAAGTTACTACATATCATAGCAATTTTAAAAACACAGCATCATTTAACTATAAGGCTGATTGAGTTCATATTTTGATGACTTACCCTTCTTCTCCCCTGGTTTCGTGGGGATATCATATGTCACTTTCACTTTCTCTTTCCCACCATCTTTCTTTTTCTGGTTATAGAAAAAAAAATAATGCAATCAGATGATTCAATAAATTTTTAAATGTCAATCAAATTGAATTCTTTAACAAAGCTACTGTTAGTTGTCTGAGTTCACTCAGGTCAACCACATTGAATAAAATCCACACTGAATGACTTAAGTTTAAACGGTGAAAGATGGTTGGATAATATTACTAGTAACTAAGTTGTTTACGGAATCAAATATGGCTGACCCAATTGAACTCTGAGGCTAATCGAAGGTGAAGATGGAGCTGATCTCTCGAGACAGATGATCAACGGTCCCTGAAATATTGTGAGGATGACCAAAAGCAGTTATATTTTTAAACGTTGCTCTAAGATAGAGTGCAACAGATGACAAGTGTGGAAAAAATTAAGGTAATGCACGAAAATTGCATGGAAAAAAAGGTGTAGGGTTAATGACGGCGACCTAATTCTCAGAAGTTCGAATATTTTTTTCTAAGTTTTAATGAAGTAAAGTAAATGATAAATTTATGACAATAAAGGACAACATTCTGCCTTTCGACTGGCAAAACTTTTTCAGGAGTTTTTTTAATAAAAATCGAAGTTTTTAGAGTTTGAAACGAGGCACCAAGGAAATAATGGCGGCTCGTTACGTCCCTTCTCCCCTATTATACTATATGCCCGATTTTGCTAAGATTGTCTCAAGTCCCTGTGCCCTAGGGCTTGAGTAAAAATTATTCGATATTGGCAAATATTCGTTACTCAAACACGACTATATTTTGATAAAGTCACTGTTATTAATTTAAACATAAAGTGAAGTAAGAATATCCCTATTACCTCTCCCTCCTTCTTTGTTTGTTGTTTTTGTGCAGCCAACTTTTCCTGCTTTGCCTGAAACTTTGCAAGCTTTTCTTGCTTGGTTTTTTCTTTTTTCAATTCCTTCTCACTTTTGACACGTGGTAGGGATTCTCCATCCCCTCCTGCATTCTGGGGCAGACTATTGTCGCCCGACTTGTCGGCCATCCTGACGTATTTTAATCTGGTGTATGACTGAATCAGAAAAATAAAATAAGTAGGTCTATATTATTATTATTACACCGTGATTACATCATGATCACACTCCGGCATCCTTTCGTTTCATTGCCCTTAATTTTATGAATGCAGAGCCCGATCTAAAATATTTTTTCGCTCGCCTGGCTACAACGAGGGAACTTTAACTTGATTATACCAGTGACGTATAATACTTGTTACACGTCACTGTTTATACATAGCAGAAAATTTACATGTATTGAGTTTTTAAACTGCATCATTTAGTTTTATTTACCAAAGGGTTCCAATTCAAGACCGTTAGCAAAAAAGGTGAATGCGTTGAGTGCGACCGCACCCCAGTTTAAAAAAAAAATATCCAAAATTTTATATTTGACACAAAATTACAATGCACTTCAATATTATTTTTTATTATTTGAAGGAATGCTTAGATTTTGTTTATTAAAATGTGAAAAATGTTTTTGTATTTTGTTGTTGTTGAACATTGTGTTCGGGAATATTTTTTAAACAGTTAACATTCAACACCATCAGTCTGATGTTGCCAAGTAATGCTGATTACAAACAGCATTTTGCTTGTAAAAACAAATTTAAATATGATGAAAGTTACTAAATACTATTCACAACTCATTAGTCAGCCATCGCAGGGATAAGGGTGTCTCCTCCTCTGTTTAGACGTAGTTGACCAAGACAATCTCTTCCAGAGGGCACTCTGCAAGCTTCACTTTTTTCTAAATAATAATGTAACGTTTGAGTAAACGTCTTTGACAAGATAAAAGGGCGGATTCAGAAGGGGTGATCCAGGGGATTCGGACTTACGAAAATCTTAAAATCAATGAAAGTTGTCATAAAGATAAAATTTAATAGAAAAATGTAAAACTGGCTACAGAATGTTACGTATATGTCGCCCGCGTGGCGCAGTGGTTAGAGTGTTCTAGATCTAAAGTCGCGGTGTAAGGACTGAGTTGATCCTTACGTTGCGGGTTCGAATCCCACTGCGGGACATGGAGACCGGTCCTTCGGATGAGACTGTATAAACCGAGGTCCCGTGTCGCAGTAGGTGCTGGCACGAAAAAGATCCCTCACTGCTCAATGGCCTGGAGTGCCGAATATAGGTCAAAATGTGCGGCCCTCCACCGGCAAGTGGTGGCGTCTCCATATCAATGAAAAATTCTTGTGAGGGACGTTAAACAATAAACAAATAAACGTACTAAAACCAAAGTAGTGTAAATGGGGTGTAGAGTTAATGTAGGGGGTTTTGAAAACTGCCTATAAACGTTTATGTGGCGAAACCCCCACCTTCATAAAATCCTAGATCAGCCTTATGTGATCGGCTACTGACTTTGGATGGAATTATATATGCTACGTGAATTTGAACTTGGATAATTAAACCGGCTTTGCGTTTTTTCTGTTTAATTGACAAAATAATGAACCTGCATGCATGGGATTATTTGAACCCCAAACCCTCCGATCCCATGCAGAAAAACTATCAAGACATGAGGGTAAAAGTGACCAAATCGGCTATAGATACGTGTACAAATAAATGCTGAAAACATTTTTTTTCCTTTAACAAAATTTTGATTTCCTAATGCTTTAAAACATTATCACAGAAAAGGAAAAATAAAATTCACTGCCTGACTCTCTAGGCTTTTTTTTTAAGCATGGGAAGAAATTCTGTGGATTTTCTCCGGTGTTGCTTTAGACTGAATTCAATCAAAGCGCAATTAACGCTAATCTTTGTATTACCCATGAGAGTGATGCGAGACAAATGATGGCAGCACTGTTGAGGGAAGGATCCAACATTTTTTTCAGATTTAAAATTAAAGCTTTAAAGAACAATATAATATAAGGCCTTTCATTGGAGGGGGGGGGGGGAGATTACAATTTCCTACGTGCTCAATAATAATAACGAGTTTAAAATGAAACATATAATTATAGAAAATAAACGAGTAAACGATAAACAAATTAAAATAAAAAGGAAATTAAATTCCATGTTTGAGTTTGTAACCCTTATTTTTTTTTTTTTCTAGAAAGTATAAGCGTATCACAGGTTACTAATTTTATCCCTTTTCATTGACCACGCAAGTAGTGCCATATAAAAACAGGTTTTTTCATAAATATGTCTTCGGATGTATACGGGGTGGAATGGGCTGATTTTAGGGCATAGATGGAAAGGAGAGTGTCTGGGGGAAAAGAATTAAAATTTCAAACATTGAGAAATATTGCCTTTGAATGCGTAGTAGGAAGGGTGTAAATAGGCCATGTTTACCTTCTTCTCAAGGGGTAAGTTAAATATGCAGGGTATGGGGTAACTCACGGTGTCTTAGAGGGACTTGTACACTATAGATTCTCCTTAGATTTAAAAATATTTTAAGGCTATAATAAAGAAGAAATCGCTAATTTTCAAGATAAATTTAATTAATTCTAAATAAAATTTAAATAAATTCCACATGCAAAAAGGTAGAAGAACGCGTGGTAGCAAAATCATATTGAGCATATTAAAGGAAATAAATGCTATAATTATCAATGACATCCGAGGAAAATATTTGTAAAAGTATTTTTTTTTTCTTAGATCCACCTCTACAAGATTCTGCCATAAATTGTCTCGAATCACTCTTAGGGGAATATCGGTGATTAGCGTTAATAGCACTTGTATTGAGTTCAGCTCATAGCTAAACCGGACGGGATTTCTTGGGATGCTAAACTTGTCCAATTTTACCCTGTACTTACAAACAAATTTATGACAAACGAAGGGTAGTATACTTAATTTTTAAATGTCTTTCTTCCTTATTCTTATTACGAAATTCTGTTTTACATAATTATTTACATGTATATGGAATTTTTCGTTTAAAACCGCGGAACTTTCGCGTTATAGCGCGAAGGATTGGCGTCTTTTCCAGAAATTATATACTAGTACATGTACCGCGAAAGTTTTGCGTTATATCTTGAATGTTAAACGCGTTATAATGCAACAGATACGCGTTATATTTCACGAAGGTTTCACGTTAAATAACATGTGTCATGCAAAAAAAAAATAATAATAAAAAATAAAAAAAAAGTTACCAAAGTCAGCACAGTGGGCTTTTTACTGACAAGAAGAAAAAAAATGCCAGAAGTCTAAGAAGATATTCTTTTTCTTGAGGGGTGGGGGGTGGGGGTTAGGATCCAACTTCACACTTTTTTTCAGATAAAATAATTATCCGCTTAATTTTGGCCTATAGATAGTTTTATAGACGCGATTTTAGCGTCTACCATATTGGGTGGTCAACAAGCCCAGATTCCTTAATTATTCAACCACCCAATTTAGCTCGCTCCGTGATCGGAAGGTCGTGTGTTCGAATCACGGCCGCGACTGACCTAAGTCGATAAAAAATAGGTGCAACTGTTCCTTCGCCAGGCGCTCGATCGGCACTTTAATGTGACAGTTGCGGGTCCTTCGGATGAGACCTTAAAAACCGAGGCCCCATGTCACGGTATATAGGCGTTGGCACGATAAAGAACCCTCACTGCTCAATGGCCCTAAGTGTCGAGTAAAGGTCTAAATTTGAAGCCCTTCACCGGTATATGGTGAGGTCTCTATATGAGTGAAAAAATCTCTAATGGGATGTAAAACAACATACAATCAATCAATCAACCAATTTATATTTGTCATACTGGGCAATGAGGTGAAGATAACGAAGTTTTTATTAATTACGAATAGATGTTAACAAAAGCTTCCTTTAATTCATAATTTAAGTATTTTAAAGATTTTTCCCCCTATATTTCTACCACACATGTTTAAAATTGGTTGCTCAAAGAGTTTGGCCTCCAAGATGGCGGGCAAGGGAAATAATTCGGAGGAAAAATACGTCATACGAAACTATCTATAATGTAAATCCAAAAAGAGACATCTTGAACTGAAATATCACATAATAGTCATTTTCTTCAAGATATCGAGGAATTAATACAAAAAATTCACTGATAGCATGTTACAATATATTTTGATTTGCTGTACCACAAGTTCTGGTTGGACGAAAACGCAGTGGAGCGAAATATATCGTTACCTATCTCGTCTGTCGCGAGATTACACGCGTGCATCGACTGTATTCACTTCCGGTGAATATATTTTGATCGTGTGCATGTAAAATATGCGTTATCCATACAGAAGTAAGCATGCTTGGGGACCAGTGAACATTTTATTAACGGTAAAATCATTTTTTTTTTTATTTGCATGCATGTAATTTTCAAATTTAAGTTGTCAAATCGATCCATTCCGGAGTGTGTTTCAATCACATATGTTCTATGACAACCGGGTAACGTGTCAATCAAACCATCAGTTAATATCTGTACACTTATGTTTGATAAGGTGTCCTTCAATTATGTGGTGGATATAAGTAAATATGTAAGATTAGAGTCTTCACGAACATCTCTTATGCTATTCTTTAAAATGTTTACACTGGTTTCATTATGATGTACATGTCCAGCACAATCTCTTGATTTAGCTATATAGCGTGAATTAGCTATATAGAATTAGCTATATAGCTTAAATTAGCTATATAGATTTAGCTATATAGCTCTCTTAAGCTATTCAAAAGAGCTTGATAAAGCTATTTGTGTGCAGTTTTTTTACAAAAATGTTTAATGTAAGAAATAGACAAAAAGTTGCAAGTATTTGACTTTGTACTATGGGCTATCAAAAAAGCAATCCAAATCAAATGTGGTTTCTTTCATTGCAGCTTTTGAATACTTTTAAGCAAAAGATGTATTTCCATTACAGGGTTAGAAACTCCCTAAAGTTACAACTTGCAAATAATTGCGAGTACCAAGAAAGTGAACTCGCAATTTTATAAGACTACTCACAATTTTCATATAAGGTTAAAATTTATATAAATTAAATACATGTAACTTAAGGAAAAAGTAACTACTGTACAATACACAAAATACAACTACAGTGTGACTTTTATTTAAATTAATGATTTAAATCAAAAGCATTGTGTTCTGTCATATTATATAATTTTGCTACAGTTTCAATGCAAAAAAAATCAACTCGCAAGTTTTTGCGAGTTACCTAATTTTTAACTCGCAATTTGGAAATTCTAACTCGCATTTTGCGAGTTGTATATAGTGAATTTCGAACCCTGCATTATATTTTGGATAACTGTCCACCACCTTATGTGCATTGAGCAGGTTGGGCACACACCACCAAATGGTCATTTAACCCACGTTTGGTGGTCAATCGCCCATTTCGGAGTCGGTATTTATTGACATTTGGGAGAGAAAAATCGTTTTGTTCAATCCATGGAATGGCATGAAATGGTGCATAATTTTAACTCGTGGGGAATAAAATGTAGACAATTATTGGTGCTCTAAACGGAAAAAATTGGAAATTCAACGCAGCGTTTTTTGGGCAGTATTGTTCAAATATTTGACAAAATGGTTCACCAATGTAAAAAAGTGCAATGTTTCTCCGTTTTAATTAAAAAGAAAAATTCCCTCCTTCCCGAACGTTGTTGCACTTGTCAATCGTGTTTCTTACTTTCTATTTCTATCATCCGGGCAACCAGTCAAATAATTTAATCCAATAAAAAATGATGGTCTTTTTCAAACCTGGTCAAAAGTCTGATTTAACTACGGAGGCACTTTAGTGTTAATTGTCAATTAGGAAATAAAAGAAAAGAGAAGAATTTGCTTTTGTTTCATTTTATTTTGTACCCGATGGCTTTATTCTTTATAAAAATAGGATATACAATGAGATCATGATATAATTATTGCTTCAAAATGATGTTCTTGGAATAAAAACAAGAATAATTTCAACTGTTACTTTGTTAATCTTTCATTCAAAATCATCGATTAAATATAGTAGATTTATCATAAATATGCATAGTAAACCACAAAAGGTCACACAGAAATCGCAACCTCATACTAATAAAAAGAAAATAATAAATAAATGTTACATTCGAATGTATAAAAAATGAATTTTATAGCAATAAGTGCCCACCATACCAATAATGCATGAGGAGCTCGTGTTTAACGGGATTTTATAGAGATTTATTTAGACGAAGATCCAAAGATCGATTGAAAGTTAACTTCTACAGAGTTAAACCATTAGTCTAAATAAAATTTTATCCAACTAGACACAAAAAAATATTTTTTAGGATTGATTAAGCAAGAAGTTTGGCCATCACAGACAGCTGTATGTATCGTTTTTACGAAGTTCCACAGAAATTACACATGGAAAATCTACCGAACTGTATTAATTGTGCAAGGAATATGTTAACTAAAATTCCCTGATGCCCATGCCAATGCGCATTTGTATTATTTCAATAAAAATAGGATTTGAATAAAAAAGACCACATTTGGTCAGTAAAACCGACTCCGATATGGGTGAATGACCACCAAACGGGGGTTAAATGACCATTTGGTGGTGTGTGCCCAACCTGTTGAGGCATGGATAAGTATGATTGCTTCACATTGTGCTGAATTTTTACCAATCAATTATCTTGTTGACTATAATTGAGCTCCTTTATAATTTCATTCAAGAAGTAACTGTGTGGTCACAAATCAATTGCATTATATAGCCCCCAAACTTATAGAACTTTGAGTACAAAGTCTCTCAAGGAAACACAATTTGATGAGTGATTTTTACATGCATTGTTTTCAGAAGAGTTCAAAAAAATGTTTCCTCTGTAAAAGTTTCCTATGTATTCCCATGCAAAACTTTTATTGCCCATTGAGGCCCCACCCTACCCCCGGGGGTCTTGATTTGAACAAACTAAATTCCACACTACATGAGGATGCTTCCATATAAATTTGACCAATCATGACTTTGCTCTTCTTGAGAAGAAGATTTTTAAGATAAATTATTAGTAAACAACCCTTCACTAATAGAAAGTAAAAGGAATAATTTTTACAAACGACTAGGTGTATGAAGCATATCTCAAATTCATGTATAAATTTCTTAATATTGATTATTCACATATGGATTTTTTTCCTCACTTTTTCAGATCAGCCTTTTGATTAAGGGGGCACTTAACGATGTAATATCTCTGAATGGTGCAAACATTGGAAGTGTTATAGGTATAACACATACTTCTAGTAAAAATATTTTCTTTCTTTAAATGAGCAATGTTAATAGGTATGGTTAAAAAAGTAAGCAATGAAATTCTCAGCTTGTTGATCAATTAACTAAAATTGCCTGGTTTTTTATTAAGTAAAAGAAAAAAAATGTGTGAGTTGACCCAGTATTTATTTTGAAATTTTCAGGTTCAAATGAGGTGGTGTTCATTAACTTTTAT
The DNA here is from genome assembly GCF_033153115.1 of Saccostrea echinata. Taxonomy (NCBI): domain Eukaryota; kingdom Metazoa; phylum Mollusca; class Bivalvia; order Ostreida; family Ostreidae; genus Saccostrea; species Saccostrea echinata. Next base: position 1,808,522 of record NW_026889806.1, on the reverse strand, counting down.
GCTGACTGGTAAGTCATTTTCAATTCTGCATGGTCAAAAACACACAGTTGTGTATAGCTGCAGAACTGTAGCTCTTTGCTTGAGAAAATTCAGACAGACAAAGCAGAGAGCTACAGATCCAAGCGTTGTAAAAACCTTCGATTTACGCCGCCGCTTTTTTGTCGCTCGCTTCAGGTATTATCTCTTGTATTTAATGCTTTCCCCCACTTTAAAAACAGTATCCGATAATTAACCATATATTTTACTCCTATTCCTGATACCTTATTTACCTTTCAACGGTTCCAGACGGTCATATGTGGTTTTTGAATATCAGTTAAAAAAAAAATGCATTCCGACGTTGACGTTTGTGTCATCCTTAAATAACATGCCCGAGTTTTATTTATTTCTTTTCTTTTTTACAAACGTATTGTATTCTTTGTAGACATTATACATGATACCTGAACCTCCTGAATTTCTCGTCAATTATATGTTTTTTGAAAGACATTTTTTTCACACGACCCCCAACATGGACGTCGGAATGGGATTTTTTTAAACCGACATTCCAAAACCATTAGGGGCTGATTGGGACCGTTGAAAGGTATATAAGGTATCGAGAATAGGAGTAAATATATGGTTAATTATCAGATACTATTTTTAAAGCGGGGGAACTCATAATATACAAGAGATAATACCCGAAGCGAGTGACAAAAACGTGGTGGCGTAAATCGAAGGTTTTTACAACGCTTGGATCTGTAGCTCTCTGCTTTGTCTACAGGTCCGAATTTTCTCAAGCAGAGAGCTACAGTTCTGCAGCTAAGTTGTGTATTGCTGCTTTTTTCTTCAAAATGCTATGTCTTTGAATGGTGATGTTACCATGTTTACTAATAAAGAATACGTAAAATTAATTTTGAAATGTTCTCTGGCTCTATGTTTCTGTCTAAAAATTTATTGAAAAAAATCTCACTAGTGCTAGTTTCAGCCCATTCATTTCTGGTATAAATTGATTGTTACTTCAATGAATACTTGCTAGCTGATGCTAAAAATATGTTGAAAATCAGAAATATAATATTACTTAAATAGTTTTAACAATTAATATGCTGCTAATACTATTTTGTATCTCTCTATTTAAAGAAAGGGAGTCTTTTTTGTAAGTTTAAAATGCAAAACTTAAAAAGAAATGTTGCTTAACCAAGAACATCTTTGTTCAGAATAAACACCTCAAGCATATAAAGTTACTGACTTATTTGACTCTTGTGGTTATATATTTTCATGTAATTGTTTTAATTTTGAATACAATGCCAGTTGTGTTATAAATTTAAGAATTGCTTTATTAATAGTATAGTCAAATTAATAAGGTAAACTTTGATATCTCGAACCTGGCGGGACTGAGGAAAAACTTCGAGATATCCGAGTGTTCGAGATATCGAAGTTGATGAATTTGGTACTGATATTGTTATGTTACATGTTCTATTAACAGGAAATTAACCCACCCACCCTTTCCACCACGTGCATAATTTAATTTAAGCGGTAAATGTTTCGGTTCGTACTTAGTGATATCTTTTTAAAAATACATTTGCATATACACTTACAATGCATATATTATTTTATTCAATGCTGCAACACTTACATTTTACAAATTTCGATCGCTTTCAATAGCGATAATGATAATCATGCTGGTTTCAGATTTTCTGATACCCGGATATGTGTTACGCTTTGTAAATGATAAACCGATCACTGTAGTAAGGATTAAGACAGAAACAGGAATTATCGTTCTACAATAAATTATTGAAATTGCCAATATGCATAAACAAAAGCAGACTTTGTTTCGATTGTATGAACTTTAAGTTTTCTTTTTACATCACTGTGAGATAATCTAACTATCCCCCAGGGTTGGCTACCAGGTCCTTCATTATATTGCCTTATCAGACATGATGTGTACTGAAGAATTAGATTTTTGGTACTGACTTTCATACTCAAAATAATGTCTTTAATTGTTTAATTTCTTGAGTTCAATATCACTTTGATGTGTTCAGTGTTTACTTTGATATGTAATAATGTGTATAAGCGTGTATTTTCGACAAATTTAAATTCCTATTACAGTAATTGTCCCCAGCCGCTGTTTCATTATGGTGTCATCATATCTCAGAGTGCGCATTTTATTAACACCTCCAAATCACCTGGCCTGCGTAATAGAATTTAACTACCATAAACAGCTTGGGGCTAATAAGGTGTGATTATCAGAAATGGTCCCATGAAGCCTGTGCTAGACCTAACGGAAACGTTCAACAGACCTAAATTAGCATAATGGGATTATTGTGTACTAAGGTGTGAATTTAGCGGAGCGAGAAATTTGTTGGACTTCGAGATAATGCATGTGTTTATAGCACTTGGGACCGTAAATCTACTTCGAGATAAGTGAGGTATTCGAGATTTCCGTGTTCGAGATACCAGGGTTTTTTTAAATCATAAATATAATAAAAACGGTCTTGATTCACTTCGAAATATCCGTGGTATTCGACATATCAGTGTTCGAGATACCAAAGTTTACCTGTAGTAGTGTTTACAATAGCCCCTGCCAGATTATGGTGTTTAGAACAAGATGAACTTTTTTTGGTGATATTGAAGATGTTTCTTTTTTTCAGGTGTAGATTTAGTCAGATTCTAGCTCCGGTCTTTGAAGAAGCATCTAATAAAGTAAAAGATGAATTTCCTGTAAGTTAATTAAGAAAGTGTTTGGAAAGATTCAAATTTAATGATTTCATATTTTATAGTACATATACAGTGTACATGTAATTTAACATTTAATTTCAGACTCCAGGGAAAATTGCTTTCGGCAAAGTAGATTGTGATTCAGAATGTAAGTAAAAATTGTTTTTGTAAGACTATGGAAGTTTTATATGGTTTAATGCTTGACTATCCTGTTGAGTAAACCAGGAAATTATGTTAGTGGTTATTATAGACAAGAGGTTGTTTCTTTATAATGCATAAGTGCATCCATGTAGCAAATCTTTTAAGAATAGGAGTGTATGTACAATTATCATGATTATTGTACACTGTTTATGAAATCTGCCTTTTTTCCCTTTTCATGATCTATACAGTAACAAGCTAATCTTCTTATAAGCTGTTACCTGTATGACATCTGCGATGACATTATTGTTTCTCCCCCCGTATAATTATATTGATTTTTTTTATGTTTTTAATATTTATTTAAAAGCAATTACTGTATTTGTTCTCTCACATCTTATTAGCTGATATAGCCAGCCAATATCATATATCGAAATATCCAACACTTAAACTGGTTCGCAATGGACAACTTATTAAGAAAGAATACAGAGGTCAAAGATCTGTGGATGCTTTGGTCCAGTTTGTCAAAGATCAAGTCAGAGATTCAGTTCAACAAATTGACTCATTGGATAAATTAGATGAATTAAATGTAAGTTGCAAAGATAATTTATGATTTTGATGAAGGAAGGAATGAAGTTGGTTAAAGTTAAAATGTGATCAAATCCTGGAGTAATTCATGTTCCCATGTACCTAAAATATTTTTTGAGAAAAATTGCTTTATTAGACTAATAATCTTAATTTGGTTTGTGAATGTTAAATACATGTAGCCCATGCTTATTTCTTGTAGGAAAAAAAGAGACACATAATTGGTTACTTTGCTGATGTAAACTCTGATAGTTATAGGTTATTTAATAAAGTAGCAAGCACTTTACGTGAAGATTGTGAATTCCATTCTGCAGTCGGGTAATTCTTATTTTATTTTATGCTCCATCAAATACTTAATCCATGTGAAAGCTATATGTCTATGATTTGAAACAATGATATTGATGCATGGAAAAAAAGAAAAGATTTTAAGTGCTAGACAAAAGATAAAATTCTAAGTGCATGTGTAATATTACTGTAAATAAGGAGGTCACATTTGTTAAATATTTGGTGTTTCATTCTATTACAGACCAGTTTCTGAGCCAGAGAGATCAATGGGAGACAGAGTTGTTTACAGAGCACCTCAGGTATAGTAGGAAAAAAAAGCATTGATTATTAAACACATACAGGTAACTCTCGATACCTCAAAGTCCGCGGGACTGAGGAAAAACTTCCGAGAGATCAAGAGTTCGAGTTTTCAAGAGTCTGGAATTTTCCGGGTTTGTGGACAGGTTTTAAAATTAGTCTTACCGGATGTAATGATTGTCATGCAGAGCTAACCTTTCACACATGGTTTTTACAAAACCACAATATTTTTTTAATTTAGATGAATATTTCATTAAACTGAGTAAAGTGAAAAATGTATATCGTCATTTCATGTATATCTATTTATTCTTTGTAATATGGACATCATACTATGCATTCATTACATGAAAACAACATTTTACAGTGTCGTACATAGCATTGACTATTCCAAACATGATCATTGAATGCAGTTCTTTGAGTATTTGTCCAATAATAGTCGTCATACTGATATTGAGGCTGTTTCTGCTTTTTCATATTTCATTTAACTATGGCACTGACTCGAAATAAAAATTAAATTAGTATTTTGTCTTTTAATCAATTACTACTTTTCACTGACACTGCGTCTCTAAATTATCGTAAGACAGTCGATGATGATTATTTTAATAGCATATAGACAAAATATGAATAATTATAAATCAATTATCACCTTGCAGCATAAGTGTCACCTAAATAAACATCCCGTTCCTCGAGACCCGCATCTTCTGCCTTGGGCCATTTAAATGTCCAGGTAAAGGTGCTAATTATATAACCTTGTATACACATAGCCACTTCGAGGTATCGAGGGTAAATTCTAATAGAATATGCATAGCTGGACTGCATTTTGACTTTGAGGGAACAAGGGTTTCGAGAGATCAAGAGTTCGAGAAATCAAGAGTAAATTTGCTTAGTTATATAGGGGGAAAATTCGTGACCGGAGACTCACTTCGAGCAATCAAGAACTTCAAGAGATCAAAGTTCAAGCCATCAAGAGTTACCTGTATACTGAAATAGAAACATGTGGATGTGGGGAAAGAGGATGGAGTGCTATATATCATACTAATTTTCTATTTAAAATAAATTTCAATATGAAAAGTACATTTTTAAAGTTTTAGAGAAATTTTGAGTGTATTTCTAAAACCTTTGTATTTTTTCAATTATGCAAACAAGTGTCATATCGAGTAGAATGTTTGATGTGCAGTTGTGGCTATGATATTAAGAGTAAAATCTCAAGTTTTTAGTAATGTACATTGTACTTACCTATGTAGATAATATTCTTGATTTCCTCCAGACAACCCACCAGGATATTGCCTATATTGGTAGTCTGACAGATTTTGATGGTCTCTTGCACTGGGCTCAGCAAAACTGTGTGCCCCTGGTCAGGGAGATTACATTTGATAATGCTGAGGTTGGTATATCATAATATATATGTCCACTGTATAAAAAACTAAATTCATTTTCTGTTGCAAGGTAACCTATCAACTTGTAAAAACATCTCTTACTTAATTTTATCTCCATGTGTATAATATATGGTAAGTGAACTTATATTGGTGAATATTGGTACAAGTTGGCTGTGAAAATGCACAAGCGTACAACAGCATGTTCGATATTGAACACTCATATTCAGAACATTTCGGGGCATACAGTAGTATACATTGCAAACTCACCGTTCTCTCACCAAGATATGAACACCAAAGTTCTTTAGACTTTTAGTTCTTTTTTATTATAGACTATTTATTACCTATATAATAACAGGCCATACTCAATTTTATCATTGTGTAAATAAAAGCTCATAATGTACCCTATCTACATGTAAAAACAGCTCATACTGTATCCTTTCTATATATAAATAACAGCTTATACTGAATTCTATCTACATGTCATAACAGCTCTTCTGTATCCTATCTACATTTAACAGCCATGCTGTATCCTATCTATTTATAAATAACAGCTTATACTGTATCCTAGTTATATGTACATGTAACATGGCCATAGAATCGGGGGAATACGGTGGAGGGGGAGGGGCTTGTCAAGGAAATATTTGGTAGTTGATAGTGCCCCCCCCCCCCCCAACTGAAAATGTATGGTTGTGCCCCCTCAAAGTGAAATTGCTTCCTACGGGCGTGTGTAAGCAACAGCTCATACTGAACCTTATCTATATGTAATAACAGCTCATATTGTATTCTATTTACATGTATATGTAAACAACAGCTCATACTCCTTATCTATATGTAATAACAGCTCATATTGTATTCTATTTATATGTAAACAACAGCTCATACTGAACCTTATCTATATGTAATAACAGCTCATATTGTATTCTATTTATATGTAAACAACAGCTCCTACTGAACCTCATTTATATGTAATAACAGCTCCTACTGAACCTTATCTATATGTAAATAACAGCTCATGCTGTATTCTTGCAGGAATTGACAGAAGAGGGATTACCATTTTTGATTCTGTTCCATCACCCAGATGACAAAGACATTGTTCAGAGATTCTCTAATGTTGTCCAACAACAGCTAAAGACTGAAAAATGTAAGAACAAGTCGACAATGCATTGTAATCTTTAGTAATTTACTAACTAATTTAATTTTCAGAAACTTTGAGCCAGACCACAATAAAAAAAAACTTAAGAATCCTTGTGTTACAGTGAACTTACATGGTATTACTATTTAGTTTTTATTCAGACTATGACCAGTAAGATTTTCTCTGATTTCAGCATCTGTAAATTTCCTGACTGCTGATGGTTTGAAGTTTAAGCACCCTCTTCATCATCTTGGTAAATCTGAGTCAGACCTTCCTGTCTTAGCGATTGACAGTTTCCGTCACATGTATTTGTTCCCACATGATGTTAAAAAAGATCTAGAGTGAGTAATCTTTTTTGTCAGAAAACCCAATCTTTTAAAGCTAAAGACACTATAACTTACGTTAAAAATAACTTACAGTTAAAAATAAAGTTGGGAATTTATTTTGATTACCAAATAAAGTTATGAAAATGCTGCAAACAACACAATTAAAATCCAACATGTTGTAAAGATGTCAAATTTTATTTATCTATTTTCCTATCAGGAAAGTAATGCCTCTATTTGAATTTATGTATCACCTGATAACATTGTTACTCTTAGATTGATAAACAAAAATGGCATCAAGAAAACAAAGTAGACTATTTGTTATACAATTAACTTTAACATGAATGTCAAACTTCTTACTCTTAATGATATCTACAACAACCAATATGGGTTAAATTGTTAGCAATATTTAATTTAAAGATCTCAAAACCCGAACTAATAATGCCAAAATTGAACCTTGCTAAAAATTCTGCATACAAGGTATGGTAAAAATCTTTAAAAAATCTTCTTCTCAAGAACAGCAATGCCCTGCTTAGTCATATTTATATGGAAGCATCCTCATGTGGTGTAGATTTAAAATTTGTTCAAATCATGACCCTGGGGGTAGGATGGGGCCACTATGGGGGATCAAAGTTTTACATAGAAATATTTAGGAAAAAAATCTTAATAAATCTTCTCAATAACAGCAATTTCATGATAAGTCATATTCATATGGAAGCATCCTCAGGTAGTGCAGATTCAAAATTGTTCAAATCATGACCCCTGGGCATAGGGTTGGGCCACAGTGGGGATCAATGTTTTACATAGGGACACATAGGAAAAAAACTTTAAAAGTCTTCTTCTCAAGAGCTTGAAAGCCATGATTGAACATAATGATCGGGAAGCATCTTCAGGTAGTGTAGATTTAATTTTGTTCAGATCATGATCACTGTGGGGGGGGGGGGGGGGGAGCAGAGTGGGGGATCAATCTTTTACATAGGAATAAATGGGGGGAAAAAATCTTGAAAAATCTTCTCAAGCACAGCAAAGCATTGATTAGTCATATTGATATGAAGGCATCCTGATGTTACATGTACCGGTAATTTAAATTCAAGTTTGTTTAAATCATGACAGGCCACAGTTGGGGATCAAAGTTTTGCATAGGAATATGTGAAAGAAAAAATTGTGACTGTTCAGATTGTTTATGCACTTCAGTCATCAATATTTATGAAAAGGCAACTGTTCTTAATTGCAGATAGTGCTTAATTGCTTTATAATTACAGTGACTTATTTAGTAAAATTTTGGGAAAGTTTTTTTTTTTTCATTATACAGCATGTTTCTCAAATCATTTTTTGACATAAAAATTTGGCATTTATTTTGGCATTTATATAGCTTAGATAGCTTTATTAAGGTTTCAAAGCTTCATTTTATGTTAGCAAAGTATTTTACATGAGTATCAGATGACTACTTTTGAAATATTTTATTCTTGTTCACAATACAAAAGAATATTATTTCAGAACACCAGGGTTTTTGTCCCAGTTCATAGCTGACCTACATTCAGGAAAACTTCATAGAGAATTCCACCATGGACCTGACCCCACAACTCCATATCCTACTCCCCCGCCCCCTGGGGTAAGTAACAGGAAAATAAACATTTTGAAAAAAATTGCTGCCCTAAAATTAATTTTTGAGAAAAAATTATTAAAGATTCCATTGTATAAGTTGGCATAGATGTATATGTAGGCATTAAAGAAATGGATATTTGTTGGAGGTAGAAAGGATTTGTGCATCCTAAATATATGTACATGAGTATATAGTTGGTAGTTGCTCTAAATATGAATTGTTCAGTACCTGAAAGCTGCACTCCCCATCTTAATTGGTAAACTAGAAATATGTCCATAGGACACGAATGCACTGCCCAGGATTCGTTAGTAATGCAACATGAAAATGTGTATCAGTGTATGAAGTGTGATGAAAATATCTTGAATAGTTTCTTTAAGTATAAGTTATATACACTTAATAAATAGTAAAGTAAAAGTTCACTGGGAAGGTCAAGGGGGAAAAAATGGGACAAAGTTAATTAATTCTCACTAAATATGCCTAATTTTCAGTGCATAAGCTTACATAAAAAATATCCTGAATGGTTTCTTTGAAATTGAGATAATCACATATTTTATTTAAGCAAGGTCAAGGTCAAAAGAGAGAAAGTAAAAAATCTTGATGCACTTGAATAGTTCTCATCAATATGTACATGTATCAGCATATGAAGTTTGATTAAAATATCTTGAATAGTTTCTTTGAAATTGAGATAATCAATAATTCACTTTAAGAAAGGTCAAAGGAAAGATCAAGGTCAAAAAATCTTGATGCACTTGAATAGCTCTCATCAATGTGTACATGTTTCAGCATATGAAGTTTGATAAAAATATCCTGAATAGTGTCTTTGAAACTTAGCTGAACACAAATTTAAGAAAAATGAAGTCAAGGTCAAGGTAATAAAAAGTTGATGAAGTTGAATACTAGTAGTTTTAACCAGTATATATCAGCATGCAAGGTTTGATAAAAATATATTTAATAGTTTCTTTGAGACTGAGCTAAATAATGATTTAAGAAAAGAGAGGTCAAGATCAAAGGAAAGGTCAAGGTCAAACAATAATGCAGTTAAATAGCTCTTATCAGTATGTATCAGCATATGAAGTTTGATAAAAGTATTTTGAATAGTTTCTATGAAACTGACCTAACACAAAGTGTGACAGAAGGATGGGAGGACAAACGGACAGAAGGATAGAGGACGGACATGACAAACACTATATGCACTGGCCATGTTCATGGCAGGGCATAAAAAAAATATATACATGTATATCTACTTTACTATATATTTCTATTGAAGATGTATTTTTAATAAGACCAATTTAGATGAGGGTTCCAATGATTTAATCTTTTAAAAAGGAATATGTTAATAGTATCCATTTCATATTACTCATATAACGTACTTTGTTTTCTGCTGTTCACATAATATACATGTATGTATTAAAAAATGTTTTGAAAATTTCAGTCTGATAATGCTGAAGAGAAACAGGAACAAAAAACTGACCATATCCCCCACGATGTCAACAGAGACAATGCCCCCAAACAGCCTACATCCCCTCCCGAGTCAACCTTCAGGAAACTTGCCCCCTCTAGAAATAGATATACGATTTTGAGGGATGAGTTATGATGAAGTTCTTAGGAGTGAAATTATTTCGTTTTTTAAGGATCAGTTATCAAAAACAATGCCATTTTAAATCAATACTGGACAAGTACACAAAAAGAATTCATTTTTTTTTTGTCCAACCATAAGCAAGACTCTGTTAAATACATTGTACAAGTGGATGTACAGTGTAAATGAATTTGCTAAACTGATCTCACGTAATCATTGCTGTTGAGTTCATGTATGGGATGCTTTCCTGTGACAAGGAATTAAGAATGAAGATATTTTTTGTTTCATCATGTTAAATTAAATTGTAGTTAATCTTTTCTACATGTATAATAGTCTAGGTTGAGGAGGGAGTTTATTAGAATTTTTTGGTCAGGTTTTGCTTTTATAATCCTGATATGTGCAGAGATTTTTGAATCTTGTTTCTTATTTAATTTTCAATGCTGTCCATCCATATCCAATACTTGTTTCATACATTACAAATTTACATGTACGTGTATGTAGACTGTATAATAAGTAATACTGTTTTAAGTGATCATTAAGTAGGATATAGGAAATATACATGTTATGTCTGTGAAAGTGTGTCTTTTGCAACATGTACACTGTCCATTTTCAAGGTACTGTAACAGAAAAAAAATACCAAATTATTATGTGTAAAACTATTCAGCTTGTTGGTATTGGTCGTTTGCATTTCCTTTTTATGCACCAGTTGATATGTCACAGAGTTTTGAATTTAATATGTACATCTTTTAATCATTATTTTTTCCTCCATACAATTTTTCATATTATATATTTCTCAGTCAATTTGTATCAAGGTTTGATAAAAATTGCCTGCTTCAAACAACAGAAAATCCACTTTCATTCTAAGCACTGTAAACAGAAAAGGTGGACTGAGTAAAATTTTCACCAACTTTTAGTAAAACATCTCTGCCAAACTATTCAAGATTTTAAACAAAGTTTACTTACAGTAAATAAGTACAAATTTACTGAAACTTCATCAGATGTTACATTTTGAATCATAAATACAAATTACAATGTACATGTATGTTAAATGTATGCCCCTTTATGTGGGTGAAATCATTTTTTAACTTTGTTCATTTTTTTAAATTATATTTAAAGAATGTCAAATGACATAATAAAATATTTTCTGAAAGTTTTCTTCAAATATTGATGTTCCTGAATATGGAGATTAACTTATTTCACAGAGTTTGATTTTATTTGTGGTATTCAGTAGTATCATATTCACCAGATGTGAATTAAAAAAAGATCGTACAAATTTCACAGTCCCTCCAGGAAATGGCTTATAAAACGTGGATCAATTTTTGTGTCAAATCAAAAGTATCTGTACTAATAAATTAATTAGAGATTTAAGTTTTTTTTTATCAGACTGGTCAGATGCAGAAACAGTTAACCTTACTTCTCCATTCATTATAAATACTGCATTGAAGTTTGATTATGTCGTATAAATATAATAAACATTATATTTCTATGAAAGTAAAAAAAAAAGCAAAATACTTGTAAATAAATACAATTTAAAATAAAGTCAAATGTAGCTGAATCTGAAATGCTATAAAGAGAGTTAATGTATGGAATGCCTTTCTGCATCAAATCTTTGACAAAAGGGATGAGTGTCCATGCTGCCGTCCATGTGGAAGACTCTGGATTCTATACTTGGTCTATTTTTTTTTTAGGTCACCTGAGTCACTCAGGTGACCTATTGCTATCTGTTTTCGTCTGTCATCGTGCGTCATCCGTCGTGCGTTAACTTTTGAACATTTTCAACTTCTCCAATACCGCTTAACCAATTTCAACCAATTTTGGCATATAGCATCTATGGGTGAAGGGGAACATAAGTTTTGAATTTCATGGTCCCTGCCCCCCTGGGGCCTGAGGGGTGGGGCTAAAACCACCAAAATTTGATGCAATCTTTAAAAATTTTCTTCTTTACTCCTGGACACCAAGCAGTCAAACTGTTGACATGATTGTAATAAGCATTGGGCCCTCTACCAAAATTATAAAATTCATGGCCCCAGGGTCAGGGGTTCTGGTGCTAGGGCGGAGCTATATAGATCATATAGTGAAATTGCATTATTTCTTTGAAAATCTTCTTCTCTGCTCCTGGGTATCATTAAAACAAACAAGTGCATATAGTTATGATAATCAATGATGCCTTTTCTAAAATTGTGAATTTCATGGCCCCTGGGTCAGGGGTTCTGGTGTTAGGGCAGGGTTCTATTGATTATATAGTGAAAATGCATTAATTCTTTGAAAATCTTCTCTGCTCCTGGGTATTATTTAAACTAAGTGCATGATTATGACAAGCAATGATGCCTTTTCAAAAATCATGAAATTCATGGCCCCAGGGTTTGGGGGGGGGGGGGGGGTTGTGTTATTGATAATGTAGTGAAAAAGCATAATTTCTTTGATAAGATATTGAAAATGCATTATTTCTGTTAAATAATCCTGTCTGTCCCTTATTGTTGAGCAGATAAACAAAGTGCATAGTTATGATGAACAATTGGGCTTCTTAATTTTTTTTTTTATAAAATATATAGTGAAAATGTGTTAATTCTCTGAAAATCTTCAACTAAGTGCATACTTATAATGACGAAGGTACCTCTACCAAATTTGTGAATTTCATGACTCTGGGGCATGGGTTTTAGTGTTAGGATAGGGCTGTGTTGATTCTGTAGTGAAAATGTATTATTTCTTTGAAAATCTTCTCTGCTCCTTGGCAAATCAAAGGCAAACAGAATAAAATTTTTAATAAGCAAGGATATTTTTACCAGATTTTTTAATATCAGCACCATTTGGTCAAGAGTTCTGGTCCTGGTCAGCGCTCTATTATTTTTTATTCTATTGAGAGAAGTTATTCCCCTTTGCCATTCACTTTTGATAATTAATCACTGTAAATAATGTACATATATTTGAAAGTCAATAGACTAAGAGAATTATGCAAAAAATATTATTGTATAATACACAAAGTACTTTCATAGTTTTAATGATCAGGTAGACTTGTAAATAATAAAAAATCAAAACAAGACAAAAATAATTATTAAATGTTCTTCAAAAACCAAGAGAGGTCGCAATATGGGGTTAAAAGTAGTACAGAAGAACTTATCTGCATTGTGATAGTGATAAATGGGGGATAGATTAGAATTTAATTTATGAGTTGTCACTGAATACTAGACTAATTATTTCGTTGATCCTGATCATCCTATTTCTCTTGCTTTTGGGCAACAAAGCTTCAACTATCAGTTTATTTTATACTCTGTTGTATTATACTCAGGTGACCCTTGGGCCTCTTGTTTAAGTAATGTAATAAACTTGCCATTAAACTATTTGCTTTTGACACTGGTCATGAGTTATGTAAATGGTTCAGCTATATCAAACCTGAGTTGCTGTCTTAAGTAAGACATCACATCAGGAATAGAGGAATGTACATTTGGTGTTAAATGTATCTACCAGGAAAAAAGTATTGATTTTGAGCTGAAGGTTCAAGTAACCATTAATTCCTTACTTTGTTTTGACCCCCTGCCGCAAAATGCACTAAAGGAGGGATTGGAAACGGCTTGAATTATATCAATGAATTTTAACATATTTAGCTAGTATTATCTTTTCTATCTATAGAATAAACTATAAAACATTATAAGTTATATGTTTAAATTGTTAATGCTTTTGTAAGCAATGACCAGGTAGCCCAACCTCAAAATACAACATATTTTCTACCTTAGTCTTATGAAACAAGATGTGTTTGTGAAACACTGATGTCCCCGTATGGCAATTTAAAGCTAAGGTTAAACTTTCTCAAATGCAAGTCAAATATGTTGCTACCCAAAGTAAGGTCTTGTCCAGATGGATTTTACCTGTGAACTATGAAAGCCCTAGCAACAACCATTGAAAAGATATGGAAGAGGTTAAAGTTTTTCAAAAGTGAGTCAAACATCAAGGTCAAATGGTCAAAATGAATGGTGCCCAAGGAAAGGCCTTATCACAAGAAATACAAATGTGAAATATGAAAGCCCTAGTACCAACCATTCAAAAGATATGGCCAAGGTTATAGTTTTTCAAATGTAGGTCAAACTCCAATGTCAAAGGGAAAAGTTGTTGGTATCCAAAGTAAGGTCTTGTCACAAGGATTACACATGTGAAGTATGAAACCCTAGTACCAACTGTTCAAAAGTAATGGCCAAGGTTAAAGTTTTTCAAAAGTAGGTCAAGGTCAAAGGGTCAATGTTGGTATCAAAATGAAGGTCTTGTCACAAGGATTACATATGTGAAGAACGAAAGCCCTAGCACCAATCGTTCAAAAGTTAAGGGCAAGGTAATGTTTTTCAAAAGCAAAAAACTCCTACGTCAAGGTCGAAGGGTTAAAGTTGTTGGTATCCAAAGGAAGGTTTTGTCACAAGGATTATACATGATGCATTATACATTATAGATGTATGACAGCCCTCACACCAACCGTTCAAAAGTTATGACCAAGGTTAAAGTTTTTCAAAAGTAGGTCAAGGTCAAATAGTCAATGTTGTTGGTATCCAAATAAAGGTCTTGTCACAAGGACTACATATGTGAAGAATGAAAGCCCTAGCACCAATCGTTCAAAAGTTATGGCCAAAGTTAAAGTTAAAATTTTGTAAAACTGTGTCAAACCCAAGGTCAAGGTCAAATATGATGGTACCCAATGAAAGGTCTTGACACAAGGTATATTTGTGAAATATGAAAGCCATTGCTCCAACCAATCAAAAGTTATGAGCAATGTTAAAGTTTTTGCTGACAAACAGACAGGGCAAAAACTATATTCCCCAGAATCTTCGATATGAGGGCATAAAAAAATTTTGATATGAGCATTTGTCATCCAATAATCACTCCTGTGGATGACAATTGTTTCAGAAAATTTGCATTTTTTACCTAGTTCTGTAAGTTCTATAAAATCTAAATTTTATATGAAATTCCCAAACAATTAAAGGGTTAAAAATGATGCCAGAAGGGGGATGATGTCTTTTCCCCACATTCTATGAAGTTTCACCCATTGAAAAACTGGCATAGACCTAGAAACTGTTTAAACAAGATACAAAGAAAAACAAGAGGCCCATGGGCCACAACACTCACCTGAGTAACTGCCATTGTTCTTTACCAGATTTCCCCCTTGTAATACTCATTGTGGCCCCACCCTACCCCTGGGGGTCATGATTTGAAAAATTTAGAATCTACAATAACCCAGGATGCTTCCATGTAAGCTTTTCTGTCCCAGTGGTTCTTGAGAAGAAGATTTTTCCTATATATTTTAATGTAAAACTTGGATTTCCTATTGTTGCCCCACCCTACCCCCTGGGACCATGACTTGAACAATCTACACTACCCCAGGATGCTTCCAAATAAGTTTCAGCTTTTCTGGCCTAGTGTTTTTTTTAATGACCCCACCCCATTTTGTCTTTTTTTGATTATCTCCCCTTGGAAAGGGGCTTGGTCCTTCATTTTAACAATTTTAAATTCCCTTTTACCCGAGGATGCTTTGTACCAACTTTGGTTAAAATTGGCCCAGTGGTTCTTGAGAAGAAGATGAAAATGTGAAAAGTTTACAGACAAATGGAAGGACAGACGGATGGACGACGGACAACAGGTGATCAGAAAAGCTCATGTAAGTTTCAGCTCAGGTGAGCTAAAAAAGCATCCAGAATACATTTTTATATGCCAAAAAAGATTCAGAGGAAAGATGCACATTAAAGGTCATATGCAACATACATGTACCTCACAACATACAACTTACATTACCTCTTGAATTTTAAATCAGATGTTCTTTGACAAAAAATCAGCAAGCCATACATTACCTGGGGTTTGAAGTAGATATTAAATAATGAAAATCCTTTTCTTTTTGAAAGAAAAATTACCAAACATACAGTTTTAGCTGATATTTCCTCAAAATTTTTTTTAGAGGAGGTGTAATGCATCATTAGGCATGATAAAAATTGCACTAAGGTCCTTCATTTATTGAAATTTTTCATTTATTAAGAAAATAAGAGAAAATTTGAAAACTATGTTGCTTATGTGTTTATGTCAATTTGTATTTCGGGTGTCTAAAGTCAGTAACATCAAAAAGTGATGTTACTCATGTGGGGTAGACATTGAACAAGCAAATGCTAGCATAATCAAGTGAAGAGTTTTCCCTATGTAGAGATCCATTTACAATATTATGCACCAAAATCAACTGTACATGCCATTGTAAAGTAACATAAACAAGACAGGTTTTAGTTCTCATGTAACTTTATGGAATCTCATCAAGAAAAGTGTACTGAGGCAGAGGGAGTGGACATTGAGAAACAAAGAAATTGTCAGATGTCATGAAACTCAATGGAGACAGCACCTGGTGATCATATAACGACTTTAATTTGTATTTAATGATAATTTGGCTAATTATCAACCTATGACGCTAAAAATTTCAACACTTCTTAAACTTTTGTTATTTTTTGTTCCTTATAAATTTTGTTAGCACCAACTGCATAGTATTAATTTTGCACCAATTTGATAACCCCATGTATTTGAGAGGAATGGTTTAAAATTTTACAATGAAATATGGAATTCATTGTCAATTTACTCTTAGTACATGCATTATAGTCAAAATACATGTGTGCACTGGCCAGTGAGCTGACATCAGACAGTTTTTATTACCGACCATGTTACTGATATTGAGTTTAATAGGTTTAAGGTCTTATTTTACAAGTATATTTGAAAATTATACTATTTTCTAATATGCTGTGAGTTTCTAAATAAATAAAACATCTAAGATTGATTATTTATTACTTCTCTATTATATATGTATAAAATTCAGGTCAGTGTGTATAAATGTTCATCAAAGCTCTCATTTTTGAGTTAAAAAGTACAAACATTTTTGCTTCTCAAATACAAGTCGGTACATATAACCTTACAATGAGATTTGTACCTTGTTGTACTGAAAAGCCTTGCATACAGAACACATCTACAACTATAAACATATATGTACAGAACATAACATTTAAAAAAGAGAGTCATCAGATCATAACATGATATTCCATAACAAATGATATACATGTATGTATCATGATTTCAATTTAAAAATGTTATTACTTGTAATACATGTACATTTGCAAGTACATGTACTAATACACATTAAATTTAATTTGCAAATACACTTTATTTGAATTAATTTGATACCAGGAACAATTAAAATCCTCACCCACAGGGTTCAATCTCTGTTATCTGTTGGTAGAGGTGTAGCTTCCCCCCCCCCCCCTCCCCCACTCCCCCTCCCGGATTCAATTCCTATTATCTGCTGGTGGAGCTGTAGTTCCCCACCCACAGATTCAGTCCCTGCTATCTGTTGGTGGGGATATACTTCCCTACCCCTAGGAATCACTCCATGTTATCTGTTGGTGGAGGTGTAGTTCCCCACCCCCAGGATTCAGTCCCTGTTATCTGTTGGTTGGGGTGTAGTTCTGCGTGAGAACCTGCTCCTGTTGATGTATCAGCTCCTGGTCGATGTTTTCATGGGAGGGGTGAAACAGGTGATGGATTGCTCTCTGTACAGCAGGCTCATAAACAGCGTGGGAGGGAATGATGCTTGGGTGACTCTGTAAAGAAGAGTCTACCTTTATACTTTATTGTCTCACATCAAGACGACACTGAGAATTATAGTCTCTATGTAAATATCAACTCATATACGCAAAGTAGCAGGAATTCCCTTTAAATAAGCACTGGTCTATAATATCATTGTTCATGGGGGGATCAATGTTCATGGATTTAGTGGGTAGCCCTTACCCACAAATTAACATCCCCAGGAACATTGAAACACACAAGCATTTAGCACAGTTGATTTATTTCTCTTAATAAAATATGCAAGTTACCCACAGAATTATGTCCCCACGAACCAGTCAAATTTTGGTTACCCATGAAGGTATTCACGGAAGTTCAATGAAAGTTATCTATATTAGATTGAATTTTATAAGCTTACTTGTAAGGCATGCAAGAGGTCAAACATAGAGACTGGGGGATTTGGGGGGACAGGTTCTGACATGGCCAGCTCGTATACACCCTCTTCTTCTCCTAGTTCTGTTGTGTGCTTCAGACAGGGTACATGTGATCCACTGTTAGATATAGTTGTAGCTTCACTGCAGAAGAAAGGCATCTTATAGGGTAAAACAGATAACTTACAAACTAATTCATAACCACTATTGTATGAATACAAAACACCTGTTTTTATTAAGTTTCATTTTATCTTATGAAAGAAGTTTTTACTGAATCTGTTTACAAAATAGCTTTTATTTCACCCATGTTCATTGGACAAATCATAGTATCCCTTTCAAATTAATGTAAATTCTGAAAAAGGAGGGGAATAAAATAAAATGGTAAGCCGTCATTAATTTTTTTTTTGTGTGATGACGTGCTCCAATCCACATTTTTCAAGGTATGTAGGTGGATAGGTAGGTTTTTCAAGAAGAAAAATTTTATTGATATACGCAAGTGAGTTAAGTCCAGGTATACACGTTTCTATGCAAATGAACTAATAAAAATGTGTAAGAGGTATATTTATTATTCAAAGAATGTTTTGATTTATTTTCTTATGCATACTTAGCATCCATGATATGTTATAGCCAGTACACATCATGACGTCATATTATGATATTAACCACTGGAGGTAATAAAACACATTAACAAAACAGCTTCGGCACAAGGGATTTGTGCAGCAGTTTTATTAATCTTTAAAATATTCTTTGTAGCATTATACAATTTTTATGTAAAAATAAATAGGGTGATCCCTTGTGGACAAATTTTGATCAGAAAAGCTCACTTGAGCCTTCGGCTCAGGTGAGCTAAAAAGAATTTAAAGTACTGAAAAAAAATCATCAGATGGGGGTAGTTTTGCTGGTTCTGTTGGAGTACACTATTTTGTATTGTTGGTCCTACCTCTCTGTCCTGCTGTCATGTCTGAGGTATGATTGTCTCTGATACGGATTCTGAGTGGAGGATCCCATGGAAAATCTCATCTTTTTCTCACGAAGTTTGTATCCATTTCTTTGTGATAACATCAGAGATATCACATTCTTTAAAACATTCTGGAAAAGAATGAAATATGATCAACATAAATGAATAAGAGTGAAATATGAGAGTTAATCATATATTTATATGTAAATTAAAGTACACTGTACATGTACAGTGTAAGTTCTAGTCATTCTCTCATTATCCTATATTTCAAAGAACTTGTTGGAAAGTTTTGCTGAAGTAAAACAATATCTGACCTCCACTGTCTGCATGACATATTTAACCGTGGTGTCTGTAACTTCCTCCAGTCCCACCTCCCAAGCACACACTAACATTCTCCCATGGACCATCGTAATGTCTGGAAGCACCATTTCACGGGAAGCAAATACTGTATTCAAAGTAAAACAAAAAACAGTAATTCATCAAAAATCAAAATAGGAGGGGGATATACACTGGTATGTATCATCCATCCCAAACTTCCCTCTCCTAAATAACAAACGCTGAGTAAAAAATGTGCATTTAAATGGCGCTGAATGATTTCAGGTTTTCAGCCAAGCCCAGGTGATGAGGTTAAATACTTTCTTTGGTAAAAAAAAAATTAATGATGAATACCGAAGAAAAAGCCAAATATTACACATGTACAAAATAAACAGGAACATATATGTCATCATCATGGAAACCCAGGAGTTTTCTCTCTGTGACACTACATTCATCTGATAATGATATGAACAGTAAAAGGTGTTATAAGCCTGTTTTACTTATTCTAATACCGAAGTGCCAGAGAAGGACCATTTTGCTTCGTTATAAACATAATTTCTTATATCTGTTAAGTTCACAATATATTTTATAGCCACTGGGATTGAAAGTCACTTTGCTGTAAGCATCAATTCATTATTGGTAAGTGTGTTCACTGTGAGGGTTGTCCCAGAAAAACGCGAACTTTTTGAATATTTCAGAAACTATTTGATAAAAACAAATAATTTTTTGCATGTTGTTAGAAAATGATATTTTCGGTATTTTGACAAAATATTTTAGGCTTGTGATGTCATAAGTATATAAAAACAGCATTTAAAGGGTGTTAAATATCAGTGGTCGGCGCATGGCAATTTTTTGACTTTTAAAAGTAGCATTGTCAATATAGTTTTCATTATTACCAGATTATAAGGAAATATAATGTCACAAAATTTACCTCCATAAATACTCTTTGATCTGGTGTACTCGTGTATAAAAATTCATTAATTTGATATCATTAATGACAAATATATGACGTTATATGTCAAAACACTTTTAATTAGAAATTGTCAAAAATGGTGACGTTTGGCGATAATGTGGGGCACCAAATTATTAAGCAGTACTGTGTTGAGCGCGAGATGACTCTTCTCCATAAGATAAAAGAGATTTTAACGATGGAAAAACAGAAACACAAATTTCGGACACAGGTTTATCCTGAGTTGAAGAGGTTTGAGGATGGCTTGGCTGGTTATCCGATAGAAGAGGATCGAGTTTTGTAAACCATTAAAAATGAAGACAAAAAAGTCAGGAGCTGGACGTCATAGGCTTAAGTGAAGACCGCCGTTAAACAATGCGAACTGTTAGGTTTATTATCGGGATTGAGAAATTGTCTATTAAAAGAATAATTTTGGTAACACTAGTATTTGAGATGTATAACTTGAAAAATAAAAGAAAATTAAATACAGTGCAGAATTTATGCATAAACAAATTTTATCAGAAGCACATTTCCAGAACAAATTCACAAACGCCACCAGCTTCGGTTTGACATCATCAGTGTTGCGCCGACAACTGATTTGTAAGACTCGTTTACCTGAGAGGGAAATGTTATTTATAAAGATATTTCTGTGAAATTTTTATCCATTACTCAAAAAATGTTGATCATGATGTATGCCAATTTTTAACTTTATAGTATTAGTGAAACAAAAGATATTGAAAATGTTCACATATTTCCGGGACAACCCTTGTATATGTGTGTTTTACTATAATCTGCCAGGTCTTAGTGCTCATTTACATGTATTTTTACATAACATAATGTGTATTAAAGTCTCTAAAGCATTATTCAACCCTTTATTTATGATATGTCTTTTAAGTTCAACACATCTGCAATAAAGCTCATTCAATATTTGGCATCAACAAAAATGATGCTGCCATTGTTATGGGAAATACTGGTATTAAACCATGATGTATATTCCTCCCCTTGTCTGTAATCAACTTCATTAATCTTTACCTGCATCTTCAGCTCCTTTTAAGCTGGCAAGTGGGAATTTACTCAATGGATTAGCCACTAAAAACCTCTGAAAAAAATAAAAATAAAATATTAAGAAAGACCCTTTCTGTGGTTTATCTACACTGTGAAAGACTAAAAGAGTGAGACTACATGTTTTCATAACAAAAAAGAAAAGGATAAAAAGCATAAGCTTACACATGTATTCTGGATATAAAATATTGGGCACCAACCTGTGCACTCTTTGATACCACAGACCTCCTCCTGAGTTTATTTAGTTTGGACTTGACATGTTTAGCAAGATCTCCAGGCTTGGGATTCTTTGATATTTCTGATACTTTACCAGCAATACTGTTTTCTCTTGGTACTGTTAAATAAAACAGTAGATGTAAACTTAAAGGCATAAAACAGATCACCATCACTTTGTGAGAATGCAGCAATAGATTTACTTTGTTGAACAGTTTCGACCAGGGATGGTTGTCATCAGAACAATAAAGCATGTTATTTTATCTACTGAAGTAAAAAATGCAGATGATGTTGCAATAAACACAAGAGATGTTTGTAAAACACTTATGCCCCCCCCCCAATAACTGGAATTATTTTAAGTCCAAGGGGCATAACTCTGTCAAAAAGACCTAGATATTTTTATGATAAATCTGTATACCAAATTTCATTTCGGTATGTGCAACCTCTGCAAAGAAAATGAACAGAAACTACAAATACTTGGAATTTTCCTAAGTTCACGGGGCATAACTCTGTCAAAATTTGCTCGACATATCTGTTTCATATTTGGATATTTTACTAAAAAAAGAAGTTAATGGTAACCTAACAACAAAGCTTTATGATAAACGTGATGACTTCAACTTTTCAATTGTCAACTTCCATTACTTATGTAGCAATATACCCTTATCACCTGCATATGGGCTTATATGTCTCTCAGTTGATTCGATACGCAAGAGCATGCTCCAAGTATGAACAATTTCTAAAAAGAGGCAAGCTATTGACAAACAAGTTGATGAAACAAGTCTTGTTTGAAGTCATCATTTCACAAATTTTATGGTAGATATATTGACCTTGTCAGCACATACAACCTATCATTGAGTCAAATGCTGACTGATGTTTTTCATAATAATTGTTAGGCCATTATTTATACACTGAACTTTTCTGTTTTTTTCTAATCATGACAAGGAGCACAGGGTGGGTGTGACCGGTTGACAGGGGATGCTCACTCCTCCATGGCACCTGATCCCACCTCTATATTTTGAGGTCTGTGTTTGCTCTGCTCCAAATTTGTATCCTTTCATTGGGCTTTTGAGATTGAATACTGTTCATTATCTTCATATTTCATTACAAGCATACCTGATCATTAAAACCATGAAGGTACTTTCTGTATTATACAATAAAAATTCTTGCATAATTCTCCTATTCTATTAACCTTTCAAATACATTATTCATAGTGATTAATTATCAGAGATGAATGGCAAAGGGGAGTAACTTCTCTCAGTAGAATGACTCAAGGGCCATGAATCTCACAATTCTTTAAGAAGCACCCTTGCTCATCATGGCTATACACTTAATTTCTTTGCTTTATAACCAGAAGCAGAAAAGAATATTTTCACAAAAATTATGCATTTTCTCTATATATATATAATAGAGCCCCCCTCCCCACCCCCCTTTCACCAGAACCCTTGACCATGGGGCCATGAATTTCATAATTTTGGAAGAGGCACCCTTGCTCATAATAAATATGCACTTAGTTTCTTTACATAATACTCAGGAGTAGGGAAGAAAATTTTCATAGAAATAATGCATTTTCATTATAGAATCAATAGAGCCCCACCCTAACATCAGAACCTCTGATCCAGGGGCCATGAAATTCACAATTTTGGAAGAGGCACCCTTGCTCATTATAACTATGCACGTAGGTAGTTTAATACCCTGGAACAGATAGGAAGATTTTCAAAGAATTCATCCATTATTACTATATCATCAATAGAGCCTCACCCTAACACTAGAACCCCTGATCCAGGGAAGAGGCACCCTTTGCTTGTCATAATTATGCACTTAGTAAGTTTGTTTGATATTCAGGAGCAGGGAAGAAGATTTTCAAAGAAATAATGCACTCTCACTATATGACCTATATATGACCTATTTAGCCCTGCCCTAGCACCAGAACCCTGTCCCTCGGGCCATGAATTTCATAATTTTGGTAGAGGGCTCAATGTTTATAACAATCATGCCAACAGTTTGACTGCTTGATGATTTTTAAAGATTGCATTAATTTTGATGGTTTTAGCCCCCCCACCTCTCAGGCCCCAGGGGGGCAGGGACCATGAAATTCACAATTTTTGTTTCCCTTCACCCATAGGTTCTATATGCCAAATTTGATTGAAATTGGTTCAGTGGTTTCAGAGAAGAAATTGAAAATGTTAACATATGACGACAGACAAAATGAGATATCAATAGGTCACCTGAGTTACTCAGGTGACCTAATGACAGGGTATTACATACATAATCACAGAGTAGTGCATATCTAATGACAGGGTAGTACGTACCTAATGAAGAACTGAGAGTCTGACATCTGGAGATGATTGCCAGTAGGAATTCATTGTGTAAATTTACTGAAAATGACAATGCAATATAGTTAAGATATCATTCTGAAACATCTATTGGGATATAAAAAACAGTGTTTTTTCCCTTATATAACTGGTACTGGTAAATGGTACCATTCCCAATGCTAAAAAACATTAATATTTCCCAATTTAAATCGAAAGTAAAGATCAATGGTAATATGGCGGGATGCGTGCTGTTGACAGCGTAGTCATGCTAGTGTCTTACATTTTTAACAACTTGAAAGCATGAAAACAAGGGACATTAATATGTAAAACAATGAATACATTGATTATTCTTTAAAGCGTGAATTAATAGGTAATGAGGTTAGAATAAATGCAAAATAAATTTCATTTGTTGACTTTTCAAAAAATTTCCATCTGTTCTATTTCGACACTATTTTCCCCAGTTGAATCGGTACCAGACCCTTTCCCAAAGGATAGACAAAAATCACTGAAAAATATGGGCTAGTCACATGATCAAATCCCATGAAGCCCGAAAAATGACATAATTTTGACGAACCATGTAACAAATATTTGCACATTTAATATCATCTCTAAGCCAATGCTGTACTTTTGAATATGTTGACCATTTATTATGTCTCTGAGATATTATGTTGTCCTTTTATTACATTACAATGAATTTATGATCATGTGACAAACTTGTATCCATAAAATGATAGATACACATTGCTCAAATAGTGTTATTTAAGGGAAAAAATACAAATGAATGTATAAACATTTGTATATTCAAACAATTTCTAAACTGGTCATTGTAGACAGGGTATCTAAAAGTGTTGTCAACTATGATCTTTAGCAAAATGATGCATCATCTCTTTATAAACATCACCAGTACTATTAGTGTAATCCAATATTTTGTTTTGTTGCTTCCTTTTTATTGTGCATACCTGCATGTTCAGGTAAAAGTTTTCTTGCCTCAAGATCAAACTCCTCTTTTGTAATCTGCAAAAAGTCATAATTATTAAGCTTAAAATCTCCAAATTGAAGTAAAATTTATGTTTGTCAGATGTAACTGCTTTTTATTTTTAAAAAACTCATCTGACAGTTTGTTTAAGAAAGAAGTTATGATAATAGAAGTTATTCAGTATTATTTAAACAATACCATACCTTTTGCTTGAACCAGGATTTCATATTCTGAAGATACCTTTAAAAAAGATGGAAGTAAATTCTTTAATTCTCGTTAAATAGATGTTTAATTGATAAGCGTGTGTATATATATACATGCAACATTCTACATAATAACAGAATGATTCCAAATCTCTGTGCTTTGATTTGAAAACTACAGTGTATAATTACAATCCCTTAACTGTGTTCATTCTGTGCATCTTCATTTAAGGCCAACATTCTCGTGGAATGAATTACTAGTATTTCTTTAAGATTACTATCAATTTACAACAAATGTATTCATCAAATATTTTATTTGCTAGACATGAAAAATGTTAACAATGAAAAGATTAATTTGTTTCCAAAGCAACAAAATATTGTTTGCATCATGATCTGAGTCTCAATGCAGAATGTCAAAGACTACCTGTCAAAATAAATACAGTACTTATACATGGAAAATGAATGTGAAATAAGACTGCTTCCATCTAAAAGGATGCATGGAATTAGAGTTTGGAGGCTCAAGTATTATGGAGGGTAATCGTGTTCAAAAATCCAGACTTGTAAGTTTGTAAATCCAAACTTGTAAGTTTGTAAATCCAAACTTGTAATCGTATCAGTTTCATAGTATACATATGTAAGTAGGTAATTCCGACATCCTAGCATGTAGTTCCAAAAATACAACTGTGTTGACTTTGAGTTTATACTATGAATGTGTGTATTTTTGATGTTGTAAACTTTGTTTTCTGGAATTTATATTTCCGCGCTCTGAATAAAACACAAAGACAATTAACAAGTCTACAAATGTAAAGTCTACATGATTGTCAAATTTTGATTATGAGAAACTATGGAGGGGCATCAGTGCCACATTTTTTTCTCTTTTTTTATTCTAACTTCTTCTTTTTCCAACTGAAATAAATTATTTAGATTTTATTTCTTTTTTTATTCTAACTTCCAATTTTATATTAATATTTTAATTTGAATTTGTTATTTAATTTTAATTCTAACTTTTTGTTTATATGTTCCAATTTTCTTAATTTTATTTTATTTGACGATGTGACATGAATCATTACCCGCTTATTCACAGCTTGTGCGGATCTAGAGGGGCTTCGGTTTTTAAGGTCTCAACCGAAAAATATTCAATCTGACTTTCAATGCCAAAGGAATAGTCATTACCAACACGTATGTTAAACGTTTTACATTTTGCCTGCCGGCACTAGGAACTTAGGACAAGCGAACTCTTACCCTCCAATGGCCTACAAAGCTAGCGCCCGCCCAACCACTAGGCTACTGTGATCAGTGCCCCAGTTTATTAAGAACCAATGTAACTGCAATGATATCATATTAAAAAAAAATCAACAACCACTCAGTAGATGAAGATCCGTATCAATGCTTATCAGGTATTTGTGTTTTATTCAGAGTGCGGAAATATAAATTCCAGAAAACAAAGTTTACAACATCAAAAATACACACATTCATAGTATAAACTCAAAGTCAACACAGTTGTATGTTCGGAACTTCATGCTAGGATGTCGGAATTACCTACTTACATATGTATACTATGAAACTGATACGATTACAAGTTTGGATTTACAAACTTACAAGTTTGGATTTACAAACTTACAAGTTTGGATTTACAAACTTACAAGTCTGCATTTTTGAACACGATTACCCTCCATAAAGTATAAGCAAGGAAAGCAAGCACTATTAACAATGTGTACCAATGGTGGAAATTTTAATTGAAACCTACACATTGTTATAAGATATTGTGATTGCCCCTTCGTGAAAAAAAATTCTACAACTCTCAATCCTTTTGGTACACAAAACAACATGGTGACTAGAGTTAGCAACAACTTACATGAAAATATTTACAAAAAAAAAAAAAAATCTTGACTTCTCCTTACCACAAAGCTTGGCATATGCATCCTTGTTAAACATGCCTTTGTATATGTCTTCAGTTATTTTGTCAGAATGTGTTAAGGTTTTTCTGATTTTGTAGGAATTGTCCAAGAATTTTCTGACAATTTCAGAATCTTCTGAGTTTTGTGAAGTTGTTAAACAAGATTAACAAAAAATTACAAAATGTAACTAATCCTAGTAAACTATGAATTTTTCTGAGATAAAAGACTTGTGAAGAAATAAGGGGAATTGATGTTATGAGATGCATCAAACAGAGGCTACAAGAAGTTTACTGCAATTTGTTATGTCATTGTCTACGTAGTATAAAATATGAAATTACATATTTAATATTTGAAAGGTGTAGAATTAATGAATCAATAAAGCTAACTGCCCCTAATGTCTTTGCCCTCACAGTTCCACTGTCTTACATAATAGGTAGCCATATAGTAAACTTTAAAAAATATCATTATTAGATCTTTAAGACGTAAATCATATACGATACCAATTTTGATGCACCAGATGCACATTTCGACAAATTATGTCTCTTCAGTGATGCTCAAGCCGAAACGTTGGAAATCCAAAATATTTAAATAAAAAAGACTTGGAAGAGCTTAAAAAAGGTGCCAAAGACTGGAGCCAAATACGTCGAAGGATCAAAGCTATGCATGAGGAAGATAATCCTTAATTTTGAAATAAATTTCTAAATTTTACTATAGCAATTAAATATATATCCGTATTTTCAAGCTAGTATCGAAGAACTAAGTAAATAAATTTGACCAAAGTGATGCTCTTATTTTAAGGTAACAAGTTGTTTCCGCCTTTTTCCAGTTTGACCCGAAGTTCATTCAGCCTCATTTTTTTTGACTCTTGCAGTTTTGGCCTCAGATACCTAGATGTTTTAAGATGATTTGAGTAAGTGACAAATACCCAGTTTCTGATATAGAGTTGTAAGAGATGATACTGATGTTAACAAATGTTTCTTGAAATTATTTTATTGTCGAAGACATTCGGTGGAATGAAAAATATACAATATTATACAATATTACGATGGTAAAACCAGCATTCAAGTATCCAAGTTTAATTATGAAATTTTTCTTTTTAAATTACTGCTCGTATAAGAATAAACAAAGTAACGTTAGTAAACATTTCCTCGATCACCATTGACTATGTAAAATAAAATATATCTTTTAAATATCATATATATATTCCGATTACCAGTCTTTTAAATTACTCAATAAAGACAATTTTAAACATAAGAAAAACAACGTACAGTTTCATTTCATCGCCTAAACTTTCCTGTAAATTTTTCTTTGCAACATTCAAGTCTATGGAAGCTGCCATTTTGAATGAGCATACAGACAAGAGTTAGTACTGACAACATTTTATATCCCGGATTATGAATACAATATTTACATGGAATTTTTTTTTTTCAAAATATTAACCTGTAATGATGACTGGCTTGAAAGAAAGGTTTTGCTTTAAAGGAAATGTTAAATATTACCTGGGATTAGAGAGCGAAAGAAATGTCTAATTATATAGCAGACTTCACTGTCAGAGGATACAAATCATTATATATTTTAAAAAAAGTAGAAGAACTTATTTTCCATCTGTTTTTTCTCTCCTTACTTGTATTTCTATCAATCGCAAGATTTTGTCACATATGCATTAATTAATTTAATGTTTCAAAGTCCCGACAGATATTACGTTCACTGAAACATTTTTTTTTTAAATATTATTATTTTGTGTATAGCACATTTTATATACATGAAAAATTATAAAAGTAAAAGAAATGACAGAGTTGAATATATATGAGGCGCGTTAATTACTTTTTTCTTTCTATGCTTTTATTTTTAGTGTATTAAGCTACGGCGTATTTTATTCACAGAATCTGGAAACAAGTGAACCGAATCATATCATTTGAAAGTCAGGCACTTAGAGCAGTAACGATAATATACGACATTATCTTTAATTTACCACATAATTTGGCAAAATTTTGCCTATCATTTAAAATGAATCAAAGAAGTCTTTTCAGCAAAAATGATTCTAGGAATATATTTCAAGACATGCAGAGAAAACTTGTCAGTCAGATTTCGACACTGGCAAATTCAATAAAAGTAAAGTGTGATCACTGATAATTCCCCCAAAAGTGGTGTGAGACAGTCAATGGCAAAGACTTTGAGGGGATACACTTAGTTCTTCGGTCTTCTTAGTTAAAAACAATAACTTGTAAAAGAAGAGTCTTAGAAACATGAGAGCACCTGTGATGGGACTCTAAATTTTAACCTATGGCTTTAAACATTTTAAATTTGGATCAAGTTCAAAGGTCATTGTAATAGTAATAGAGAAATGCTGACCTATGAACTTCAGGTTACAATTAAGGAATCCTTTCTATGATTTATTATATCTAATTACTTACCTTGTTTAATTAGTACTTTAATTTAATTTAATTTAGCCTAACTCTCCCCCTTCTCAACAAAACAACGACTGAACTTCATATGTTGGGTTCGACACAAAACTTTTAAAAGGGTTCCATAGTCAAGATTTCTGGAAAGTTTGACTGTCATTGCATATCGGCAAGAACGAAAACTTTGGTAGTGGCTAAATTTTTTAACAGTAAATAAAATACAGATTTTTACCGGGAATTTATCCAGATGCCGTTAATGACTTTCATCTCCTCTGATATGAATAGAGTTGATAATGTAATGTAACTAACGGAGAGAAAACCAGTGGGTTCCGACAGTGGTTTTATAACAGCAAGAAGAACTGTTAAGAATCGCAGTTTCGAAAACTTCTGTATATTTATTTATTATTACTATTTTTAAATATTATTTATTTATTTTTTGAGCGCATATAATGTGGGATTATACCCCTTCCTTAAGAAAATTTAACTTTACTTTAAAAAGCCTCGATCATTATTAATTCTAAATGGGATTTTACGTACCAAAAACTGTAATAAATGATTCCAAATATTGATATTGAATGAGGGTAATACAAAACCCATTTAGCTATGATTTCTTGTAATATTTTATGTAAAAAAAAATAATAATAATGGTTTTAATTAAATCCATATGAAACTTCATTCATCAATGAAAATAATAATAAATTTTTAAAAATTCTTCCAATCTTCTTAAGCGGTATCGGATTCGGAATATCTAAGCTTCCCTCATCCTTCCTCAACTTTAATATATAGATCGGGCTCGGATACTAAAATTTATAACGTGGCGGCTTTTCTAGTAAATGAAGTTACGCCCTGAAAGAAACACCGGCAAATCGGGAAATTTATGGTAATGTTGTTGTTCTGTGCAGCTTAAAAGAGAAGTAAGGAGGGTTTTTATTTATTTTATTTTATGCAATGAAAGAAAGTTTTAATGGACTTTCTGATTTTAGTAAACCATGCATGTTTTGAAAGTTTAAAGATTTTAACGTTTGATTCCTACTTTTAGATTTTCACATTTCCGGTTTCTCATGGGGGTACGTGGCCTGTGAGAGCAGAACACACACTAACAAGATATTTCGACAATGGCGCAAAGAAATGAACTGATTGATAGAGCGGAGGATGTTGCTGATCAGGTAACACAAACTGACATTTCTACAGCTAATTTCATTTGTAAATGAAGTCTGCATCTGGAAGAACAAGTAGGGAAAACTGAAACATGTTATATGTCTGTCACAATAAACGTACACTTTCAATATTCAGAAGTTGTAAATAATAGGGTGCAGTATTTGTTAGGTTTGTGTTATTTAACAGGCCAAAGTAGTAGAACACACAAAATTTACTGCTGAATTTGGTGGTTAATTTGAGTATGTTTATTTGTACAGTATCAAGAATATATCATATGTATGTACAATTGTACCATGTACAGTAGTGTTTCCTGAATACAGAGAGTAATTCATAAACCGTTTTTTTTTCTAAAAAGAAGAAAAAGGTAACTAAACTGATATAACCATTTCATCTAGCCTCAAAGCCAGAGAGGACAAATTTGCTTAATGAGGTCAATGTGTCATTTACATAATAGGTCATGTCAGGAATAAATTTTGAATGTATAAAAGATATATGGTATTGATATTTTGTACAAATATATTTTAGGTTCTTCGTAAGAGTAAGCATGTGCTGCCACACGTAGCCAGGTTTTGCCTCATTAGCACCTTTTTAGAAGATGGGCTGAGAATGTGGAACCAATGGGGAGAGCAGAGGGATTATATGAACCACACCTGGGGATGTGGCTACATCCTAGCCACCATGTTTGTAATAGTCAATCTGATTGGGCAGTTAGGAGGATGTGTAATGGTACTGAGCAGATTTAAAGTTACAATAGCATGTGGTGTTCTTGTTGGAATTATAGTTTTACAGGTTAGTAAATAACTGATTCATTTAATTTTACTAGAATTTTAATTAGTGTTTTGAGTGTTTTGCCAGTAAAGCTAAATGAAAATCAAATTTAAGAATTTTATACACCGATGGACTATGATACAATCCCAATTCATAAATAAGATGAAACATATTTTCACCCATTACCACTTTGAGTTTCATCACACTCATACAATATTTTCAGGGGTTTCTCTAGCATGTTAGAGATCAGAACACTTTTTATGAATGATGTGCAACATAATATTGGTTAGTGACAGTTTTGTGCAGTAATAATGTACAGACATTTTTGAGGAATCATAAGTATGGGAGGAAAAGGTTCCATAGAGTTTGCTCGTTAGTTACTAGTTTTTCTCCAACTCTTGTACCTGAACTTTTTTAATTGTCAATACATTATTGGCAAGGCCTTGTGTCTATTGACAATTAAAATAGATTAAGAAACTCAAGTTGGAGAAAAACAAGTAACTTGCTTGCACAAAGTAAGGAACTTACATATTCACTTAACAGTATGGAAATAACCAGGTGCTACACCCCATGAACAACTGAGAACCTACTACATTTAGTTTCATGTGTGAAGGTTATTGGCTCTTATTTTTAGTTTTTATTCTTTTTCAGACAATTGCTTACAGCATTTTGTGGGATGTGAAGTTTCTTTTAAGGTATCTATTTAAATCATTTTCATAGAGCAAAGAGTAAAATAAATTTCAAAAGATTTTAATTCTTTAACTTTTATCAATGAGCAATGACTTTATAACCTATAAAGTCTTTCCTTCAAATTCTAAAAAGCAGTGTTAAATTGTGGATGAATTCTGTGATAAATTTCAGACATTTCATTTTGCAATGTATTCTAAAGGATCTTTGTTTAAGTATAAATCTTACCCTGCAGGAATTTGGCATTAGCTGGTGGTGTATTGCTGCTTTTGGCCGAAGACCGAGCAGAGGGAAAGAGTTTATTTGCTGGACTTCCCTCCCTTGGCGAAAATAATCCCAAACAGTACATGCAGTTGAGTGGCCGAATTCTTCTTGTTTTGATGTTTCTGACCCTGCTAAGATTTGAAATGGACTTCTTCCATGTCATTCAGAATTTGGTGGGCACTGCACTTATCATTCTCATAGCTGTTGGATACAAGACCAAGTTATCAGCATTAGTTCTTGTTGTCTGGTTAACCCTTCTCAATGTTTACTTCAACGCCTTCTGGAATATCCCAGCTTACAAACCTATGAGGGATTTCCTCAAGTATGACTTTTTCCAGACCCTGTCTGTCGTCGGTGGACTCCTGCTTGTGGTAGCTTATGGACCAGGTGGTGTTAGTATGGACGAACACAAAAAGAAATGGTAGTCTCAATTTGTTATTAATCTTAGGTTTATATTAACTTTGACAAAGAAAGGCACTACAGTAAAGTGATACAGGATGTATGTAATAAAAAAAAAATTCTGAAGGAAGAAAAAGCCCTGAAGTGTACATGTATTTCAACTGCACTGTACATTCATTGTTTACGATATATTATTTATGTGTTTTAGTTTTGTTGAATGCTGTATGTTAATGCAGGTCAGATATGAATTTATGTGTCTTATGAACACTGATAAATAAATTTTATGTATCTATTCAAAACAAGAGTATTTGATTATATACATTTATTTTGGTGTGCATGTATTTGATTATATTATGTGTTATCGATATATAAAATGTTAGTACATTATGTAATTGAATTTTAACCAGAAATTGAAAATATTTTCCCCCGATTATTGTAATTTTTTTTTTTGAATATTGTTACAGATGTATACGTTTATAAATTAAATTTCAC
The DNA here is from genome assembly GCF_033153115.1 of Saccostrea echinata. Lineage (NCBI taxonomy): Eukaryota > Metazoa > Mollusca > Bivalvia > Ostreida > Ostreidae > Saccostrea > Saccostrea echinata. Next base: position 1,775,475 of record NW_026889806.1, on the reverse strand, counting down.
TAGTCATGGCAACTGGAAAATTAAGGTCCTGTCGTTGCCAGTATCCAGGGTTTATTCACAGGTTGTAGATTATTAAATTTGCTGATTGCCAAAGGTAAATTACCAGATTGTACAATGTATATGTATCTGAAATAACATATGGTGCTTAAACTTAGAAATTCAACAAACATACTCTGTTTGCTCAATTTCTTGCAAATTAAAACAAAAATTATTAAAACTTGGTATATAAACTTGTAGAGATACTGTTCATACATTTGAAATTCTGCCCATCTATTGTACTGTAGATACATTGAAAATAGATGGATGTATTGTGATTTCTGCACATAATTAATTTATACACTGTATATATCAGCCCAACTTGATTTTTATCCTTAATATTTGTTTACAGTATTGTTATAAAAAAGCAACAATTACCACCATGATTTTAAATAGAAGTGTATGAGCTCTGTTCATTGGTATATGTCCTGTGTTTGACATAAGGGATATAAATAATATTATATATCTTTTCAATAGATGTGTGAAAAATTCACAGCACTTTTGAGTGGAAATTATACCTCAAAGCAAAACATTTTCTTAATCACAGCTTAAATGCATGTGTGGTATATACAGTACATGTAGCGATGCCACATATAGTTAATTCTTTGCATGACCTTTGTTAGATATGCCTTATTGTGTTAGATACCAGTAAATGTGAATACTGAATAGAAAATTATGCCAGTGTAAAAGTCATCCATGTTGTTTTGCATGATTGTCATTACTGCCACAGAAGAATACCAATAAAAACTATGTTTTATTTGGTTCTTGTCTTTTACCGATTCTAGTCTACAGACTGAAATGAGAGGAAGACAGTACTGAAGAATGGTTAAGGAAATATAAATACTGGGATATCCTTTGTTTTTGCTCATGTTTAATGAGGTTTATTAATTTGGAATGCATCTTACTGATTATACATATGTATTCAACTGTGCAGAAGTGTATGTGCATGGAAGTAGGGAGTCTCTCTTTTTGAAGATTGGTCTTTGATTTGTACAAAGCTAGAGCAGGTCTGTAAGAAATATAGGAAGGCTGGAAGCCACAATTTAATCTGTAGGCTACTGGTAGCAATAGTTGATATAACGGAGACCAGCCTGTAGCTATCTACTACTTGTAAATACATGCACAAATAGGTTTGTTAGGACTTTATCTCTTCCTCTGACTGGAGGTTGAATTATTGTTATTACTGTATGTCAATAGTGATCCGACCATTAGAGGAGAGTATATAAGGACATGTCAAGAGACTAAAGACACAGATACATACATCTGTTTGTATAGAGGTGTTTGTACCTTACATGGCATTGTTACATATTCAATGAATACAATAGTTGATCATAATAAATTTTCAGTGGTCAGTCTTGTGTGGCATTCTCACTTTATATCAAATGATTTTTCGAGTTGTATTTCACAAAGCATGCATTGTTATTGCAAGGGTTGAACATTTTGATAATATAAAGGGAGCTATTCAAAATCTCACCTATCAATGATCTTCATGAGTTAAGAAGTAATGTATTCACATTGCATGAAAAACATAAAATCTGATAACAAAGACTCACCTATATGTATATGTTAACTTTTTAATGTTATACTTTAAGAAAATGTCATATTTTAATTATGGAAATTGTCACATAAACATAACCAACATTAATACAGTTGATAAAACAGTCATCTGTAATGTAACTGAAATGTCATTTATATACATAAACACTGACAGGAAAAGTTCCACATTATGTAGAGAATCGCTTTGGCAGTGGATTTACAATCATACTCTCAATACATTCAAACACTGTATGAGGATCTTGGTCTGCGTTTACGTGCTGCGCCTCCGTGTAGTAATCCGCCACTTCCTCTACGTAGGCGTTATATTCTGCAAGCCTCTGGCGGACAGCGTCTTCGCTATCCTTGGGATGTTTCTCTAGCCTCTCTTTGATTTCCTGAGTCCGTGGAGGATTGTATAACATGTGATATCTCTCTCCAGTGATTGGATCAGTGGCTCGTAATGTTAATCGCTCAATTACGGAGTCATTTGGAACATCCAGGAAGAAAACTCTATAAACAATGCAATCACTTTATTGGTAGTTTACAAAAAATATAAATATACTCTAAGATTCAACCACAAAATTAAAGATCTTAGAGAAATATAACTTGCAATTTGAATTACTTTTCAGTCAATGTGGCCAAAAGAATTAGATAACGTCTAACCTATTTGGAACAAATCCATCTTTAGCTAGAGCCTCCGCCTGTTCTCTGGTGCGGGGATAACCATGGAGGACCCAGCCTCTACTGACACAGTCCAGCTGGGAGAGGCGCTCCCTCATAATATCCAGGATAATGTTGTCTGGCACTAAGAAAACAAAGCAATAACTTTGCTTTACATTTTTCACTTGTTTCATAGATGCAAAAAAAATTGAAATTATATGTGCTGAAGATATTAAACAGTGTTAGAAATTTTAGACAAATGGATCACTGAGGTGATAAAAGGTCCTCATCTGCAAAGAAAAAGCAACACAAGTTCTATTTTATTCTAATATCTATTTAAAAATCAATCAAATTTGACAGGATGAAGGAAGTACATAGGTTTTTAAGATCAGCAAACAGAATGATACATTTTCATGAAGTTAAACTCAAGAGTTTAGGAATAATAAAATCAAATATTAACAATTTCATAAGAAGCTGAAATTTATTAACTAAAGTTAAAAGTTTTATTTAAATATATGGCAGTTGTATCATTAATAAAGCAAATTAACAGCTATAGTTGAGTTGTCTCCCTTGAAGGAGAACTTGATTCTTGATCATGAAATCAAGAAAATATGAAATGAAGGCTATCTGCATTTTGCTAAATTTATGTGCACATTGAATTTTTTCACATTCATTTAAGTAAATCAATCATGCATTATTTTACTTATGTATACTTCTATGCTACAAGCATTCAAATCTGTGCATTGCTTACAATTACTCATTTACAAAAAATTCAAGATTGACAGTACAGTTATAATGCATTGACTATATGTCATTCTCTGAAACAAAGTCAGATTAGAAGATTAAGATGAGAGATACTGAGATCAATTTAAACTCTAAATAATAGACAAAGCATTATTCACATTAGAATATTGCCTAATGTACTCTATTTACTCACATTTAACCACCTCATTCCCATATAAGCCTTTGAGAAAACATTTTATACATGTATTTACATTCACACCAATAATGATAAAATGATGTGATTTATTAATAACATGACATTAAACAAAGAAAAACATTTTCTTAATTTTATAAATGGCTTTGTTCATATAAATTTACAAGCAGTTTATATCCATCTTGTTTCTAGTCTCGTCTAAAACATTTTTATAACAATACTACAAATAAGATCAAAAGGGAACTTTGACAATATATACCACTGACACGCCTAAATCATGGTATTGTACTCCCTGTGCTTTAAATTAGACTTCACTGAAATGGTGACCACTTTTTGTGAAGGATATTAGGACGAAAGGGACTATACTTGGACTTTGATCTTTGACTTTCAATTTTACCCATGGGCCTCTGTGGGTGAGGTATGAGCCAGATGATGTCACAGGAAGAGAAAATATACTCAAAACAAGGATGTTTATAATAAGAGACCAGGGGCCTAGCTGTTTTACAAAAGAACTTTCGACTAAGACCAAAACATTTTGTTGATTGTAAAATCTTACAAAATAAAAGATTCCGTTAAAAATTGCATGGATAAATATTTCTTTCTTAATTCTTTTTAGAAAGATTAAAACCATTTTAAAATTAATATAAAAAAGAAAGTTATTCACAAAATTACATTTTGATCTTAGTCGTAAGTTCTTTTGTAAAATGGGGCGCTGTTCTTTTCTTGACCTCTGACATAGAAACTTGGTTCAAGGATACTGCATAATCTAAACTCACAAACACTCTATGGGTGAAGTATAAGCTAGATTGGGCCAAGGCGAGAGAAAATATATTCCGAACAAGTGAGTTGGACAAACAGACAAACAAATGGACGGACAGATGTACAGATTGACAACTATTGGGCAACTGCAATGCGGGACCGTAATTATTCTTCACATACTAACCATAGATATGTGTACTAGGATACAACTATGCATGCTTGGTGTGCCACATATATAAAATACATGGTTAATGTCCTGATATATAAGAGATACCTGGTATTTGGGCGAGGGTAAGAAAATGTGATAAAGGACATAGCTTGCCAAGCCCTCTTTGCATTTTCAACCCAAACCCAAATATCGCTCATATTTCAAGACAGTCATCATGTATTCTGTTTATCCTGCAATTACATAATTTTACATTTGACCTCCAAAACAAGCTATTATTTACAAATTTAGGCACATTTAAAAGTATGATGCCATTGCATAAAAAATGCAAAATAGATGATATCACAATGCCTTTAAAGATGTTGGAATGCACAAGGCTACATATTTTGGCATTGACTGAAAATAACTTTGGTTTATTAGGTTACCTCTATTTGATCAATGCAAGCAGTGGTTGCAGGATAGATAATATACATGTGGTACTAATACCAAATATTACATCCACATTTTTTGAGTGTCTTACCCATCATAGATTTCTCAATGTAGGCCTTTGCTGCTTGTCCTGCCTTTGTTTCATCTGCAATAGCCTGCTTAACTAGTGAACCTGAGGAGACTGCAAAGAAGGCAACAACAGAGTTATGATATACATACAGTAGTAACATAATCACTCTATGTCAATGTAATTAAAGCTTTGTATTTCTCTGTAGGTAGAGATTGGTCCCTATAAATGGTCATAAACTCTACAATCTGACTTGTGAGATTTCTTACCATTGACAATATTATACTTGTTAGCCAGCAGGGCAGCCTGAACACCTTTTCCTGAGCCTGTGGGTCCCAGCAGTACAATCCTGGGGGTGTGAGGGGCATTAGATCGAGGCTGACTACATAGGTAAGAATATACTGAAAATGAAAACAAAAATGACACAATATTCCTGAAAATCTCTATATGCAAACAATTAAATGAATTTTTTTTTCTCAGAAACATTCCTGTATCTCTATATTTCTTGAAATACAGCGCATACATTCTACATTAGAGGTACACATTGTAGAAAATGGCATTCAGTGACATTTGGTTCATCAAACTATGACACAGAGATTGCACCTTACCAGGAAGCTGGTCATCACTACATACCTTGTGAGAAAACATCAGCTTTTGGCTGATCAGCATTGACCTTCTTGACGACCTTTTTGTAGCACTCAATGATGTCATCAATATGTCTATGGTATTCTATAAGTTTGTTGACCATGTCCTCCTCTGTGTAACCTGGAGTTTCCTCCAGTCGTGTCTGGATCTCAGCATTCGGAGGCCAATCAAATGTTGTGTGGTATATATCTAAAAAGCAAATTGTGCATCAAGCAAAGATATCCTGTCATTTATTTATCTTTTTTTTATTTGTGATGAAAGATATACAAGTTTAGTAGTGTAGACAGAGCCATTCTTGTTCAGTATGAATTACCTCCAGTTTTTGGATCCACTCTTCTCCCTTGTGCTCTCTCAATCAGGACTGTGTCTGGTGCATCAAGTATTACTGCAAAAGAATGCAATTGATCCATATGTTCTTGCATCTTGTCATAGCCATAAAAATAAGTAACTGGTGTACTTGCACCTGTATTTTTTCTCCTTACCACAATGCTTTGGATGCATTCCCACTGACTGTAAGGCTTGTGCTTGTTCTCTGGTCTGGGGAAATCCCTCCAACACAAAGCCTTTCTTCACACAGTCCATCAGTTTCAGTCTCTCAGTCAGGATCTTTGTCCAAATTTCTGTTGGCACAGGCTAAAAACAATCAAGTATAGTTTACATACTGTTTTGATTCATAAAGGATAGTTATTACAGTGGCAATCTGAAGCATCGTTGGTAGCTAATGAGACCATGACTGCTCAAGTGACTAGGGCAGGGATGATACACTTTCTTTATTTTAGGAATGACTCTAATTCTTGGCCAAATTATTCGAGTATAACCTGGTTTGGGTCAGTTTACGCTTTATAATCCGCGAAGCGAATTATAAAACAGCGTAAACCGACCCAAACCAGGTTATACTCGAATAATTTGGACAAGAATTAGAGTCATTCCTTATAATTTAATTTTAAAATCATTTAATAGCTATGGGTGTAAAATTTCGTTGCTTTTTATTAGTTCAAATTTGCTGCTCAATAATACAACCGCAGTAACGGAAGTAACGGAAGTGATGGGAGGCGAGGGGAGGTAAAAACTGTTACATAGGCCTAGCAGCCTTGTTGTTTGTTTACATGTGGTAAGATCGAATTATTGTTTGAAGTTAAAGGTACATTTATTAAATCTGGAATTTTCCATGAATCCCGAGGACTGGAAATGAGAGGATTGAATGGATACAGATGATTCAGCTGGTTGTCAGGGAGGTGTGTCCCCATACCAAACCAGGTTATACGGAAATAATTTGTGTTCCTTTTTGGATATTAACCAATCAGAGGCTAGAATACAAACAAAATTAAATTATTATATATTAAACCCAAACATTAGGTAAAACAAAGGAAATAAATAAGTCTGAAATTTTGTTTTCTGTATCAACATTTCTATAAATGTATGGATACAAGTATCAACCTCACACAGAATCAATATTATCAATATTTTGATATATTGATTGATACCAGCCCAACTTTGACTACTGATTCCAAATCTGTGGCAAAATTTCTAGTTTAAAATAGAACAAGCATCAACAGTTTGAATGATGAACTATACACAAATATTAGTAATTTATTACCTCTTTCTTCTTAAGCAGGTCCATGACCTTCATCTTGACTTCTGTTTCTGATTCCTGAATTAGATTTTCTGTGGTCAGGTGAGCTGTGCGGAGTTTGTTGGCACACAGTTTGCTGATGCTCTTCTTCCCAGAGGCTGGGGGTCCAAGAATAATGACCTGTGGTACTGTAAAATAGAAATTTAGTCATTTATTTCAATTTACTTAATTCTTATACAATAACCTGTGTTATTCCTAATAATAAATATAAAATACAAAATAAACATTCATTACATGTTTATGCAATATATGGTAAATCTCATATAGGACTCTGCAAATCGAAATATACTTAACATACTGAATTTTTAAAAACTTATTTTTCACCTAAAGCAAATGCATATTTACCATCATCATTCTCTTTTTTCAACTGTTCCACAAGAAATGCTAGGGGATCTGTTGGTTTTTCTATTATTAGCTGCTCCATCAGCCTCTGCAAATAATATTTTATACTGAGTATGTTATCAGTTCATACATATAGAATCACAGTGTTACTATTAAAATGTAACAAAGTCGGGTGTGGTAATCGAAAACCCGTTTGAGGTTTATAGGCCTACTTTATAAAATTAATTATTAAGCTGAATTGAAAAAAAATATATATCGTAGTTGATTTTTTTTTAAAGAAATATCATTTAATTCTCTATACTTCAAAGTTAACTAATATAATATGTAAAAAAAATTGATTCATTCGATGTAAATAAGCAAATTATAGTGCTCGTACGTCAGTCTTAATTTGCAATTTAAAATTACGTTGTGGCGTTTAATAAAAAAAAATACAGACCTTGTACATATCAAAAATGCCATGTTCCTCTGCATATGTAGAGAATTCAGGAGGAATCAGAAGCGGTCTTTTTGTCTGGTCCATTTTCAACGGTTCTCTTTACTTTAGTTCTTTACGCTCGTGTTGATTGCGTTGCTATGCAAATGTATCACGAGCCCGATCAATTAATTCTTCTTGATATTGATGTGCTACTTACCTTCAAAATATTTGTGGCAGATTTTTTAAAACAAATAAGAATGCAGTTTTCTTACGTTTCTATTATGTAAATGAAAAAAAATATTATATAAATGATGATAGTTAAAAAAAAAAAGAAAAAGAAAAAAAAAAAGAAAGAAAGAAAAAGAAAAAAAAAGCATGAGCAAAAATTATCAGGGAACTCGGGACATTTGATTTTAATATACATGTACAAATAATTTCCCAAATAAAAAAAATAATGAATTGGGGGAAAGACACTCAGCAAAAATGAAGCCTCCTTATCTATAAATGTCTTTGAAATGTGCTAAAGGGGAATAACTCTTTGCTATCACCAATTTTCATCATAAAATGCTATTGAATACACACACAGTCAAAACTCCTTATCTTTAACTTAAATAAACCGAGAAAAAACTTTGTTGTATGCAAGAGTTCAGGATACTGAGGTTAAAATACACAAAGAAAAGTGGTAAAGACTTCCAACTTACTTAAATTTGACATAACGATTCCATGGTATTTGAGAAATCGACGATCCGGATACTGAAGTTCAACTGTATGAGAATCTTAAACAGAGGAATCAATTATCTTCAAGAAAAAAAAGAAGAGATTTGTCTGTGTATTTTAGTGTCCACTGGCTTAAACTCACTAAAATTAAGATGTGAAAGTCAATAACCTATGGGTCCATCCAAGTCAAAAAAAAAATTCAAATCTAAAAATTTCTTGACAAGAAAAAAAAAAAATAAATAAAAAATAAAATCCATTTCCCAAACGTGAAAAACAAATATTTTCTTGGTAGTGATCGTGGAGTCCATGTTTTCTAGGGGGGGCCAAAGTCATTTTTTATTTGCTTCAGTATATACTTTTAATAATTCCAAGGGGGGTCCAGACCCCCTCTAGATCTGCGCATGTATATATATTTTATTTCAATTTAAATACAAAAAAAAAAAAAACCTATTACAAATTGCCATCCCTAGAAAATATTACCATCTATAGGTAGCATGTCTTGATATCTGTGAAAATTTCCCCTGGGACTTCAACTACATATAATCAATAAATCTTACAGCCATTGAGGCAATGCAATGGAGGGACAATGTGAAGCCTCAGGAGAGAAGGCAACAAAGCAAAGGATCCAGCATCCAAAGCAATTCTGGTAGTGTGCATCCCTAGATACATGACACACACAAGTTTGGTCCAGGTTGGGCTTAAAGTTACTTGAGAATGGCACTTGAAACCTGGTTATTCATCTGGAAAATGTAAGTCAGATCCAGCATTCAAATCAAGTCTGTTAGTGTGCATCACTAGTTGCATCATACAAAGAAGTTGGTCCAGGTAGGGCTTATACGTGCAGTTACATTAGAATGGACCTGCTCCAAACACTTTAACATTGTCACTCATGATGAAAATGTAGGTCAAATTCATCATCCAAAGCAAGTCTGGTAGTGTGCATCTCTAGGTACAGTCCAAGTTGGGATTATGGTTACATTGAAATGGACCTGCTCCAAACATTTAACCTGGACACTCATCTGGAAAATGTAGGTCAGCTTCAGCATACGAAGCAAGTCCTGTAGTGTGCATCCTTGAATGAATCAACCTAGTCAACAATGTGCTTATTTGTACTTGGGAAAAGACCTTAATCTTTAATCTAGTCAATCATCTGGAAAATGTAGGTCAGATGAAGCATCCAAAGAAAGGTTGGTAGTATGCATCTCTGGATGCATCACACACAGAAGTTTGGTTCACATTGAGTTTATAGTTACTTGGGAATGGACCCACCCCAAAAACTTTAACCTGGTCACTCATCTGTCTCAAGAAAAATGTAGGTCAGATTCAGCATCTGAAGCCAGTTCAGTAGTGTGCATCCCTAGATGCATCATCCATGCAGCTCTAATTAATATAAGGCAAAGAAATACTTTGAAAGGAATCTCGAACATTTTAACCTGGGACATGGACACTTATGTTATTACATAAGTTCCCCTAGCTTTGTTGATGTGAGCTAACAAAAAACACATAGCTTGTTTAGTTGTCTGAATTTACTATTTTTCTTATAAACTTACAAAACTGTTTCTAAACACTATGGGTCTAACTAAAAATAAATACTACAAAGTTCAGATGAAAGTGAAAGAAGTTGAGATGAAAGTGAAAGGAGGAATATTGGGGACCATTACTGTGGTCAGAGGTAATTACAATTCTTAAAGGATTTCCAAAGATTAACGAAACATGATTTCCAAGCATAAAATACAATAGCACTTTCGTGGCAGAAAAAACAAAACAAATAACATAATTAAAAATATCTCATAAAAGTGATTAAAAAGTACAACACCAACTACAAGAAGGTTTCACTTTTCTATTTTTGTTGTCATTTTTAAAAAGAAATTTATACAAAATTTGCCACAAATCACACATCCTTAAAAAGCCTATCAAATCCTATCAAAACAATACTTTGTTCATATGATGAGTAAACTCAATCAAGGTAGCGTCTTTTATCACACTTCACAGTTCCAACAAAGGAACTCCCAACAAAATCCACATATAATTCATACCAAAGGTATACAAAATCTATAAAATGCATCATAGAGTAAATATGGCTACAAAAAATCTGAGTATTGATAATCTGGGTAGACTGGATTATTTATCGCTGCTTAAAAATGGAATATTCTTAGTACAAAGGTTAAATACATACAGGAGTAATGTAAAATCTCTTGAATTACACGAATGAGTAAATAAAACAGCAAATATTTATCTACTGACTAGCAATGTTTGCAACTTAATTCCTAACACACATAGTAATTGTGCAATGAAAACTGAATCTGGTTCAATAAAAACAACATTACAAAAGTTTCATGTGGCAATCTACATGTACATATATATATAACATTTACTGACCACAAATCTTATGTCAATATATGTCTACATTCCATTAGCTCAGAAATGAATACATATACCATAAAAACTACTTAACATGCTTTTCTGAGACAAATGTTGATATCTATCAAGAAAAAAAAATAATGATAGAAACTCTTTATTACACTGTAGTCCATTCTTAATGAAGCACTAAGACCTGTGTTCACAGTCATCAAAGTCCGTCTTCATCAACAGCTGATCTTGGGTGGTCTCCCCGAGGCTGTTGTTTTTTTTGGTCCTTGTCTTTATATGAAATCAGCTATGTTCTGTTGCTGTTTAATCTTGATGAAGCACTATAGTCTATGCTCACAATCGTCATTGTCTGTCTTTATCATCAGCTGATTCTGTGCAGTCCTCCGTCACCGTTGTCCTTTTTCGCCTTTCCTTTCATATGATAACAGCTGAGCCTGCAGAGCAGTCACTAAGACTATAGTAGTCTGTGGTAATTCCCCTTACATTATGGACTTTCTGCTCCAAAAGAGACTTCCAGGTGTACTTCAATTCAGTAGTAGGGGCCCGGAATAGCATCTTGTGGGTGATTGGAACTCCTTGAGGGGTTGTTTCAGAAGCAAAATGTAAAACAAGTTCAGTTGCTGGAAGAAAAACATATCACAATGTAAATCCAATAATTCTACATAATTTCCAATTTAGATGCAACATAATCTACAAAGTTTTTCATGCAGGAACTTTTTTCTGTCTTTTAATTTTTGACACCTATTGAAAACAGTGACCACAACTTACTGTGATTTCTCTGTCCATCCACCTGTGTAATGTGCTTTAGAAACACAGGTTCATACAGTACATGTAGCTGGTCACTTCTGTCTTGTTCAGTCTGGACCAGGATGTCAGAGAACAACAGTACAAACAGCTGAAAAAAATGGCAGAATTAGATACTTTGTCCATGCTTTACATGTATTTTATTAATTACTGAATGTTATTAACAGAAGTGACAGAAAATCTTTCTTGTAAAGATTCCTACCTTTTTCCAAGTGGTTCCCTCCCATCTAAACATGTCGCCAGCATAAATCAAATGTCTGTCCTCTGTACATAGCTGGAATTTCTGGGGGGGAAAAACATTAACATTTCATAAAGACAAAGCTTTTAGAATGTGTCTACAATACTTGAACATAGTGGTGCTTTTGAATCAGTAAGCAGATATCAGTAACAGATTCCTTTATGACCTTTGAAACATATGGATATGCTTTAAAATTTTTTGTATTTATGTTGATAATGAAGTACGATACAGAACACATTTCTTACCCCAGCATTTGAAGAAAACACCAATCGATCTTGTATTCTGGCTACTTCTGAGTCAACAGATCGTACAGTGTTCATAGAACAGGATGGAGCAAGAGTGCCTTTGCCGGACATTGAGTTAGTTTCAGTTTTAGAATGTCCTGTGCTTCCAGTCGATGAGGCAAGGGATGAAATGCTTGGAACACGGTCCACACAGCTGTAGTTTGATATATTGCCCACACACTCATTTAAACCTGAAAAGTCAAGATTTTTTTTTTTAAATCTCCTACAATATAATATCTTTGTAGTCTTACTTGGTAAAGGTTTATTAAAAATCTGTAACTCAGGATGTTGAAATTTTCTTAAAAATATACTTTTATGGTCTCATGAAACTTTGTCATTTTCATAATGCATTTCATTCAACTGTGCAATAATAGAGCTTACATTTACTTTGTTTTAAAGATGCAAGCATGACTGACAATTTCCATTGCAGATAACTTACTTTCAACCACCTGTTTGAGACCCTTAAAGTCACTCTCTTCATTGAGTGTGTTTATGAAGATGTCCTGAAGTACTTGGTACATCTCTCGAATGTGATGGACTGGTTTGGTTAGAAATGTGCTGATAGAGGGCTGTTGGGGCTCTAAGGGGGGATCCTGTATTAAATCAAATAATTAAGTCACTTTAATTAGCCTCTTCAAATGAGTAATTAATAAAATGTATAATATGTGATCATAAATATTCTACTGTTACTTTTATTCAAAGCTACTCACCTTGACAAATTTTACAAATTCTGTTGATTTCCTTAGTTCTAATAAAAGTTCATTGGCCTCCCCTAAACCTTTTGAATACAACTCATATGCTTGGGACAGCATGTGTACCTGAAAATTTGAAATAGTTTGTGAGTAAAACTGTCTCTCTCCTGACCCAACAAATTCTGTCCTGAATTTTCAAGTAATTATTCAATAAAAAAAACCTTTTGTTTGGAGTGTGATTTGAATTTACCTTTGATTGATAGATCATGCCAATGGAAAAGTTTTGTCCTCCCTCACTTGATGTGAAAGATCCCTCTGTGTCCGAACAAAATGATGGCATGTTGTCATGGATTTGCTTAAGGTGATACTCAGAAATGGTTACCAACTAAAAATGTAAAGATAACCATGGTTCAGATTTACAGTAAATTCCAATTTTTCATTCTTTTAATAACAAACATTGTAAAGGTGTATTTTCTATTATAATAATTCTTTTGCTGAAGGTAACTTTCAATTAAATGATAGAAAGGAGACATAATCTACTTACTTTTTCGATATTTTGGAAGAGGGTAAAATGTTGTCTGGGGTTTAAAATACAATGACGGAGTGGTCTGGAATATCGTTGCATTCCAGCATGCATGACATCAATAAACTCCATCTCTATGCTCATTAATCTGTGGATGGCCTCCTGTTTCCTCTTATCTCTAGTTGGCACAGTCTGCAACAATAGTAAAACCATGTTAGCAATTTTTTCATTTGAAGCTGATATCTTACATTTACCACAGAACAGAGTGGTATCAAATAAAAATAAAAACAAATGGTAACTCAAATTGAAAATCTTATTACACACACTTAACCTCCCTAAATATTTCCCGCCATACATACCTGGTGTCCATTCATGAAGAGGGGGAGAGGGGTGCTTGTGATGAGGTGACTGGGAAGAGAGAACACTCCTTCATCTACGGATCCATCAGTCCCCTTGCTGTCATCTGAGAGCTCTCCTGAGTTATTGTCGTCCTGACCACGTCTTAGCTCCATATGTTCTATGGAGGAATTAGGAGGAAGCACCTGCTGCCAAGAGGGGGTCTCCAGAATCTCATACGACTTGGGGCGCTGCAGGTCAATGATCAAAGTAGGACCTGAATTCCTGTAAAATAAATAGACAATTGTGAATTTGTCAGTATATTACCAATATCAGCAATTTCTAAATAGGGAAAATAATTCTACAAAAAAGATTTTTAAGCTTAACTCACTTTACAAGTTTGGCTACACTGGCAGACTGTGATCGGGAGACATTCTGGTTATTGACACGTATGATACAATCTCCAGGACACAGCCCTGCATGATCTGCTGGGGAACCTGAAAAAAATCACCAAACAACACAATTAAATCTTTATTTTTTTCCTTAGCCAAACCAGTGATGTTCACAATTTTTCTTGTCTGGACATGCTGAATATCACTTGGTGAAAAAAATGACATATGTACCTCTATCAACTCTGCCAACTTTGACTGGACAACTCTCAATCACAGAGAATCCATATCCATGTTCCCCTCTGTGGACTGTAACAGTGACAGATTCCATTCCCCACACATCCTTGTTGACAGGGGGCACATTTTCTCTCTGACCTTCAAAAAGGGAGGAAAAAAATGTGAACACTCTATCCTTCAAATTCATAAGAATATCTGTGCTGTGTTTCTAAACATTAGATGAATCAGCATAGCATTCATAGATCATGGTTAAATACAATCATTCCTTAACATCTCTGAAGAGATATACTTCCCAAAATTTAAGACATATATCTATATTCTACAAAATTTTTTTGGTTTCTATGTAGCAGCAGTTTTTTTTTGTTTGTCTGTTTGTTTGTTTTAATTTATAGAAGAGCACAGGTCAAATTGCAGGGTTTTTCAATATACTCTGTTTCTTAATTTACATGCTTTTTTGCAATGCAGCATGTCATTTTGAAGAATTTTATGCACAAATTCACTAAAGGCCATCTTTCAACACAATTTGGAAATTTTTGTATCATGAACAGCAAAAGTGGGAAGTACTTTTCTCACACATAAGGATGTACTACTCATTTCTAACTTAAATCTGAGATACTTAATAGAAGGCTTACTTCTAACTTGAAGCTTAGGCTGGTTTTTGCTGGAGACTTTCAAGTGCTTCTTACGACCTACTTCCTCTGTCAAAAGATAATACCAGCCATCCGTATCCTTCCTCCCGTTAATCAAGTGACGGATTCCAAAGGATGTACATCCCAAAAACTCACTGTAATTAAATATCATGTTTAAAATAAGATTTATGTGTTTTCAATGGCACGAGAAACGTCTAAGGTTGCCTTCAATTTGCTGAGATTATCACATGTCAAAGCCATGTGTCAAATGTCTTGATATGCTTAAAGATCTATCATTTTCTCTTTCTCTCACTGTATCAAGGTTAAGAATCAAATCTCTGTCAAAACTTAAGGAAGCCCCCCACATAATGATGATAATTATCTATTCAAGACCACAACACTATTATTAGGTAAACATGTATATCACAAATCAATCAAGAGACAGAAACCCTGCTGAGCAAAAGTCTGGTAGTACTTATCAGTAGGTAAACAGTAAATTAATTGTGTAATTAGTTTGACAAACCTATAATAAACCTATAATTATGTGTGCTAGAGCCAAACATAGAGATATTCCACATGTAATTAAAAAAGTCTCAAATTTTTAAATGATTTAGGTTTAAAAAGAAAAATATTGCTCAATAATTTAGATAAAACTTGATTTTCTAAAATTTCTTTTGAAAAAGAAAAATGAAATTTTAGTCAAATATTGAAAATCTTTAATGATAATCTTTATTAATATTAAATTATCTTCAAAATAAAGAAATTTTAGTACTTAGTTTATATTAAACAAATTAATGAAAATAGTAGGACATGCAAAAACAAAACAAAAAACTCAAGAATAAAAAAAGAAATAGAAGAAATATTAAAAGATAGAAAGGAATTTAGAGAATAATAAAATAAAACTCACTTGTTGTTTGCCTCCTTGTTCCATAGTGAGATGAGGAGTCTCTTATTGTTGTCTTCCTCAAAAAGCTCACTGCACAAAACAGACATCATAGTAAATTACAGCAGGTGTCATCAGTTTTCTACTCAATACCAAAATTATTTATAAAAACCTTTGAGCTTTTTTTTTAAAAAATTATCCAGAAATGCTGCAATCAAACTTGCATAGACAAGTTTACATCCTAACATCATGCAGGGTAAGAAACAATGGGAGATGACAAAAAAGGAAAGGGAGAGAATAAGAGGGATTTACTTATGACAATTCCAGATTACAACAGGGGGTCATCAAATATCACAGGGGGAGTGGCTGATAAGAGATTATCATCCCAAGAAAAGGTTTTTCTTTAATCTTTTGTCTAGGTCTGCTTAATCTAAGAAGCTCTACACATCCACATAATAACATTTTGTTTTGTTACAGAATATTGCACATTTTTGAATGAATAAAATATTTGGCCTGCAGAATTTCCTGTTTAAATTAATTTTTGCTGGTGCACAGTGGTTGCTATACTCAGTTGTCACTTAACAATAGTTGCCAGGAAATTGTAACAAATAGCAATTACACAATGACACTATGCAATCAGTGATGTGCTGCTATCTAAGCATTATCTTGACATGGCAGATAGAACCCTGCTTGTCCACATGTTATTTCAAATATATCTACAGATCTCATGCCTAAATAGACATTTTCCCTCAGGAAACGATGGATTCATCCTAATTGAAATTCTGACCCAATCATGATTCAATGGTGCTTGTTTGGCAAGAATGGTCAAGAATATAACAAACATGTTAATTAAAAACAAAAACAAATTTATATATTTTATAATGAATGTCACATTATAGCATTTTAAATTTTCTATTCAGATGTCAATTCAAAGGTGTCACCATTGTTAATTATTAATTCAGAAGTTTTTAAAAATTAAAATAATTACTCCCATACATTAAGACAGGTGTTATATACATGTTTAATACTTGTTTTGTTTAAATTTTTTTTTTTAACACAAAAAATGAATACTCACAAAGAAAATTTCTCATCAAAAAGGGGATTGTTAGACCCATTAACAACATCTGTTCTGCATCTCGATTTTCTTGTATCATCTGGCACCAGAGACATCTAAAATTGAAAACAATACATATAAAGTCATGAAATTACATAACGAATAAGATAAAAAGTTTACATTAATTATTATATATATATATTCTGCATGCTTACCTTTACAACTGCATTGCATAGAGGAGATGACTTTGATGTAAGGTGTCTTGCTTGTATCACTGAAAATAAGACAAAAAATTTATTTAAAAAAGAACTGGAATACACCACAAGATACTCTTACATTACTTTAATTTTGCTTAAAAATCGATAAAAATTTAAGAAATATATTGAATGATTACGTACCATGAACTGTTAATAACCCAAAATTCATGTAAGCTGACAATCTAATTTGACCTACAAAAGAAACAAGCAATGCTGAAAAAATACTG
Source organism: Saccostrea echinata (assembly GCF_033153115.1). Lineage (NCBI taxonomy): Eukaryota > Metazoa > Mollusca > Bivalvia > Ostreida > Ostreidae > Saccostrea > Saccostrea echinata. Next base: position 1,758,210 of record NW_026889806.1, on the reverse strand, counting down.
CTAGAGATCAAATAATTTTTTTTCTACATTAAAAAAACTTACATAAACATTTTCTGTTTCTAATGTATTATATACCTCTAGTACTCATGATTTTCTGTTCATAAATCCCTACAGAATCAGGGCGAGAAAACACCATACTGGTGAACTCAAAAACACCAGTCCAAAAATCTCCCACAATAATTTGTTAAGAAATAACTGTATTAAATTATTCAAAATCCAATAAACCTAGTCTCATACACTAGAAATATGACAATTCACATGCCATTGACAATACCAGTTAGAATTGGTAATTTTGACACTATGTCTAAAGGCATACTGGATACAGGGCTGTGATTGGCTAAAAGAGTCTACCTGGGTAGTTAGACTCAATGTCTACAGAAGCAGGTGTGAAACTTTACCTGGGTAAATGGCTTCAAAGTAGACATTGAACCCAAGCTGTGAAATGTACATTTTACTCTACACACAAATCTGAAACTTTATGCAATGTGAATAGCAGTTTATTTAGATAGAACAAACAGGACAATATTGTACTACAAATTCAGAATTAATCCTGATAAATATTCCAAAGGAGGAGAAAAAGTAATATTTGGAAATGATTACCTCATGCTGTTTTGAGGAATAACTTTCATTGCCTCGAAATTCAACATAATGATATATAGTAATCATCCTAATGTTTAATGTATATCCAGTTACCTGTATCCCCAGATGTAATAGCTGTGAATAACAGTGTGGTTATATAAGGATACAGAAAGGAGGTTAGAAAATACAGAAATCTTATATAACAACCACACATTAAGTTACTGACTTAACACTAATATTACACAACATTGTCTTTGAAGATGTTTAATCAAAGTTAATATTCAGCAGGACTGGAGGCTCTATGCAAAGAAGCAATTTACATACAAATTCTTGGATAGGAAGTGAAACAAATATCTTCATGGAAAAAAAATTCTTTTCAAAATTTCAAAATTCAAGTAGATTCAGACTTCAAAGAACAAGATTTCTATTAGCACATGATTAGTGCAACCTATAACACCTGCTGACGCTTGTTCAGATATTTTTTTTTACCATAATAATGGGTTAAAAATTTTATAGATCATCAAATATAACTTTACGGGAACTCAGTCACTAAATATTCCCCCCTGTCCACAATTAGAGGGTGTACCCCACTCCGAGACGCACCATATCATATTGATATACTACTGTATACCAGCAGGTGTGACTCTACACTGTCCAATAAAACACGTAGTAAAATCTTCATATCTCTGTCTAACACCTGCCAAGGCACGCTTCACCTTCTTAAATAGATTATTCTTAATTCATCTTTTGAGATTTAAATTGATACAATCATTTAAATCGCCAGCTTATAATATTTTTTTTAACTAAAAAAAAATTAACTTGAAATACCCTAAATTTTTTTTTTTTTTAATAATTTTTTTTAGGATTTATAAATGTATTTGAAGAACTTAACACATGACAAGATGATAAACATAATTGAAAAAAATATGAAATTAATAGTAAAATGTTTAAAAGTACCTGTTAGCAATTTAGGAAGTAATATATTTCTAACCAGTAAAGTATCCAAGTCCATCAACATCCTCATTAAACTGTTGTAACTTTACCATCACACTGGAACCAAGGGGAGTTATAGCCACTCAGCCAATTACCCCCAACATAAACATGGGGACCTTTCACATTAATCTCTGCAGCATGTGGAGTGCATCAACCCCAAACTGACAGTAACATTTAACTATTGCTGGGAAACTCCCACAGTGAGTGACCCAAGTGACCACTAAACCCACATTCAATTGATTAAAATTTCTTTTGTGAGAAAACAATTTTTCTTAACGAAAGTGATTAATTTGGGGAATTTAGTTAATCATGTGGCTCCAATCACAAACATCCTCAACACTAACAAAAATTAATAGAGGAAAATTATAAACTAATCTAATGTCCATAACATTGTTTTCCTTACATTAAATAGTACACTTGATATTCATTCATGTAAACCATGTAAACTGGATGATGTGCATTTTGTTTCAATACTGGTCTATCAAGAGCTCATTACAGGCCTAAGGTACCAAAATCATGACTAAGACATTTTATGAGGCTTTATAGTACATACTCTAAGTTTGGAGTGTTACATGGAGATCAGACAGTTGAACATGGTACAATGTGGCCTTGCCCAAATCTTTCTGCACTGATATGGTATTTCCAAAGATAAGACCTAGTGCTTCTCTAAACTATTACCCAACCTTGAGCTTATCTTCTGGTCAACATGGTCAAAGGAGGAAATATATCAGTGGTGATCTAGCCATTCAATGACCCTCCCACCCCTCCACACAATGCCCTCCCTGTGTGAGTCCAGTCATAAACGGCCATGTGTCAATCACAATTGTCATTATCAAGTCACAGAGTCTAACAACAACCTGGAAATTATCAAACTGTTGGTGATGATGAAATGTCCATAAAATTAACATTAGACACCACACAATTTAGGCAGGCCCTCTAAATGGGACCTTATTGCTCTGCCAATCCATTGGTACTCCCCATTAACAAGTACATAATGGAATATCATAAAAGAAATCTGTTTTCAAAAAGATCTTTGGTATTCCCATTGAAAGTAATTTGGGCAAAATTCTCCCATTCTCACAAGCTAGAAAAGTTGCTTATCTACTGGATATATTATATACTTTGGTATTAACTTTGAATACTGTTTCAAACTGAAGCCAGTTTTCTAGAAACAAATAAAACTTATTTACCATAATTGAAAGTTTCCACTAATGGGGAGTTTAGTTTACTTGCTGCAGACTTTGCAATTCAAAAAAACAAGAAGGTATAAATCATGTGATTTTTGAGAAAAAGAATCAATTTTAATAATGAACAACCATGTGTTTAATTAGATTTACATCAGAACTGGAGCATAAGACAGTAGAACAGGTGTCAAGATGTAGAGTACTGGGGTATTACATGATGGCCTTCATTTAAGCAAATCAACAACAAGGAATTTACATGTGGTCAATGTAAATATGGCATACAAACAAGAAATTGTTTACATACAATTACAATACTGACCTTCATTCTGCAAGACTTTGAGAGGCCTTGATTTCTTGTCATCAGTAGACATAACTGATGGTGGGGGAGCTTGGTAACCTTTCAGTGGGGGGATAGAGTGAGGGGCACCCTGGGGTAAACCATTGCCAGACACCTTCAGTCTTTTACAGGGACTCAGAATTTCCTCATAAATATGTTCCATTTCAGCAAAGTTAGCACTAGGTTTTAACAGGTACTCTGAAATATTGAAATGTATATAATTAAACATAATAAGTATGTCTTCAAAAAATATATATTTATTTAATACATAATTCACTTCATATTTAGTGATGAAATTTCAACCATGGCTACATGTATAAGTTATTTGAGCAAATATACATAGATAACCATTAACACCTCTTCAATCATTTTATAACCTGTTACATAGTAACATGCCTTACAGTGTAAATTGGAGCATAAAATTGTGATTAAAACATGATACCTGTATTGCTCAACTGGTAAGGTACATATATATAAACATACATAGTCAAATTCTAACAATTTTGTGTCAAAGCAATAAAAGAATTAGGAGATTGTAAAGATGTTCATAACTGTACTCTAACATAACAAGTGGACATTAACAAATTCAATACTGAATGATTACAATTTCATGATTTAATGTTAACTGATACTAAAACTTGAGATGAATGAATCAAAAGGAAGATTACTTATTGTTTACTTTTTGAAGTAATACATACACTTTCCTTTTTCTAAAATGCTATATAAAATCAAAAGGCAAATCAAAAATGCAATAAATACACAAACTATTAATAAAAGCTCTAAACACACAATTCCTAATATTATGACTCACTTGAATTAAAATATAGGTCATCTTCAACCTCTCTTTGAGGAGGTATGTCAAATTTTTCGTACAAGACATACATTCTGTCAACTTAATGTATCCACTTGAACAAAATCCTAGATATATTTTACACAAATATGTACATCTCCTAAAATTGAGGAAATGTCATAAACACAATTCAAGAATCTATTTCCTCCCTTAAATGGGAATGTCCAGTTGGATTAATCCTTCAGGCTTCCTAACACCACTTATAAGTCATGCATTACACACAAACAAGATTCAAACAAGAATAAAAGCACTTGTACTGGTCCACAGATGAATATGTTTTAAAAATAAAACCTTATTTGATTTGACTAGATTCTGGAGTTAAGAAGATGATGACATTTTATGGCCACAGGTTACATACAGTAACAATATTTGTACTAATGGCATTAGGAGATAATCATCATAAGATTAAACCTGATAAATATTTGCTCAAGGATTAACTTGACTGTGCATCACTTACAAATATATACAAGATATCACACTTATACATTCAACTTACTTTGTAATATGATCCCAAAATGAACTTAAAAATATACACTGATATCTTTTGTTATATCAGTCTAATATTAGGGTTAATTTTTAAGAATTTAGTTTCAGGCATCCCTGTTATCTTGTGATCTTGACTGTCATTTGTAAAGCTGCATTTCTAACCAATTGTTATTAGTACACAAACATGTGGCTACCAGTGTTATGTGTCAAAGGGACAAGACAGGTGTAAACTGACTGTAGAGAAATCTGTGTATTTATCTTGAGGGCAAAAACTTGCTATTGTCAAAAGATATCAAATCTGGGATTAACATGTCAGTAATATGCAGTAGTTTAATATTTTGCATACCTCTATTTGCTAAAGAGGATGAAAAAGAAATAGGTCGTTTAAGTCTGAGACCGACCTATTCTATTGTTATATAAAGGCCAGTGAAGGCCGCCGAGCTTGTGTAGAGCCCCAGGCACTCTCAAGAACCTCAAATTATATCGTTGGGTGCACATACCAATTAAAAAAGATGTTTTTTATGTTAAATATATATATCATACTTGGAACGTGGATCTCAATAAAAGATCTAATATGCTATGTTTCCAAACCAAACATCCCCTATCGTGCACCCCAGGTCGATGAACATCTGTCGCTACTCTCATGAAACAAAAGATAATTTATTGTTCAAATTTTTACTGAAAATGTTTTCATGCAATGCAAAAGGGATTATGACTTACCTTAATGGGCAATTCCTAATGAATGTCAGTCTAAGATTGAGGGTTAAAAACAGTCATTGTTTAAAAAACGTTGTCTTGTTTATGTTCTTGGCCTATCCATTTTCTTCTGTGTTGAATCTCGTGCCAAAGCGTGACGTACTTGCAAAGCGCCGCCTGACGGGAGTTCATGTAGTTTCGTCATGGGGAATTACTCTAATCGTTAGTCTATATTAAGAAGCTATCTGACGTTTTCCTGGCTTTTTTTTACGATTATATACTTTACGTCCTGGCACGTAAAATATCAAATTGTAAAAAAAAAAAAAAAAGCCAGGAAAAAGTGAGATATTTCGGACTAGAAGCTTCCAATGCAATCAAAATTACATTATTGTCGTCCCGGTTAGAGAACAAAATGGATTTTTAAGATTTAATTAACAGAGATTAATGCTTGGTCATAGTTTTATTGATCATGAAGGTAGTGCGGATCCAGGAATTTTTCCCGGGGGGGGGGGGGGGGGGTGGGCTGTCCACCCCAGTCAAAAAATTTCCAACCCAGAAAAATTTCTTGACAAGAAAATAACACCTAAACTTCTTTCCTAAACGTATCAAACGCAGAAAATTTCTTGACATGTTAAAAACAAAAAAAAAAAAAAAAAAAAAAAAAAAAAAAAAAAAAAAAAAACAAACAAACAAACAAACAAACAAAAAAAAAAAAACAAAAACAAAAACAAAACAAAACAAAACACCCCCCCCCCCAAAAAAAAAAACAATCCAAAAAACACACGCACACAAAAAAGTAAAAACCATTTCCCAAACGTGAAAAAACCTATTTCGTGGTGGTGTGGTCCACGTTCTCCAGGGGGAGGGTCCAAAGTCATTTCGATTTGCTTTAGCATTTACTTTTCTTTTAATAACTCTGCAAATTCCACCGGGGGGGGGGGGGTTCCAGACCCCGACCCCTCTCAGATACGCGCATGACGTTGGAACAAAATTATCAAAAATAAACTATTTAAAATATGTAAATATCATAGTGTAATTTGAGTTTATACATGTATGAACTTAGATTATATAAAAAAAAATTAGTTTAAAAATGTATTATTGAAAATACGCCAGAGTAGGTGAAATGGCCCATCAAATGCACTATATGTCTCTTTCTGGGAAATGTATTTTCTATTTAATGTGGAAAAAAGTTGTATTTTGTTCAATACTTTTTAATTTTGTATACCGGCAATATTTTTCTAGACTTTTTGACCTTACATTCTTCACAGATTTTACGTGCAGCCACAGATTTATATAATCTTCATTCAAATTGGAGTAATGCAAGCAAATTTGCAAAAAAATAAAAAAAATAAAAATAAAAAAATAATAATAAAAAAAAATACTAGCAATATGCTTGTAACGCATACGGAAAAATGCTACTGACACTCTCAAGAGAATAGAAACATATGTGCATTCATTCATATATAAGATCAAAATGTCAAGTTAAGATAATAAAATATACTTAAGTTACACCTTTATTTCTATGAGTTTTCTTGCTTAAAGGAATTTTAAATTTCTCTCAGAATATTGTCTGATATATGCACCATGTAACGACTCACTTTACAGTAAAAAAAAAGAAGCTAAAAATTATACCGAAAAGCGTGTGTTAAGTAATAAACGTCTCTCAAAAATAATTCCATACACACAAATGTATATATTTTTATTACATGTATTTTGAGACACGAATGATAGGACAAAACACGGTTGTTTAATTTAAAAGGGACAACACCAACTTCCAACATGACTGAGGTCAAATTTTTGTCCATTTATACTAATGGTACTCCCACTGGTGCCAAAACGTAATGTTTTACTCAGTGACGTCATATATTTGAGAAGTTCTGGTGTAGACATTCCCGACAGACGACGCTCCTCTCGCAGGTAAATTTCGTCTAACGACTCTTTGTTTGTAACATTTAGGTACGCTGCATATCCCAAAAACTGCTGCAAGTACTGCTGTGTTTCATTAAGTAAATATTCTTGTGCAATAATTTCAAAGTCTACCGGTGGTTTTAGGTCTCTTTTCTCTCGATGACCAGAAGCACCGCCATATTCTTTGTAGTCCTGGGCTAAATTTTGGGTGAGCTTGGCGAACCATTCCCGAAGAAAGTTTGTCACTTCCCCTGTAAAATATATTTGTAATGACTTACTGCACTTTAGGCGCTATAAGATCAGTGAACAGGACTGGTATCCATACTGCCTTAATGTCTTCATTATTGCAATTATATTTTTATTTTTATTCCGCCTCATTTCTTTCCGCTAAACCAAACTATTTATACTAATGAATCACTAAAATAACTCCTATCGACTTTGTTTTAAAAAAAATTAGAAGAATCTCCAGAATACAAGACAGTATATTAATCTTCTCTGGTTTGTAAAGATCATTTTGATGAAATCGCGCATATTGTGGGTCAAGTTCAGCAAACAAGAATTATATAGCCTATTTTATAAGTACGGCTGGGTCTCATAAAGAAGCATCCGTCCTAAAAATTCCACCCCAGATAACTGACTCTAGAGTGGAATCCCTTCCTCCCCGGAAAAGGAGTCTAGAGTAGGATTTTTCCTGAGAAGAAATGGTTTAAGAGTAAAAATACTCCCACGGAAATCACACTCTACAGTATAGGTTTTCTGAGGCAAAGCCTCCCAGAGCAAGTTTCCCCCTCCCCTATATTTACTAGAACATATTAATAGAATAGAAATAGATATGCAAATAACGAAATGGATATTTTTATATCATAAATCATATTGTATTTTTAGGAACTTAAACTGAAACAAAATGTGTGTGAGAGAGATTAATTTTACTAGAAAAAATGAAAACAATATTCAATTCTTCTCTTAAAATTTACTCTCTCTGGATGTGTTTATTTCATGGAAGAAGCACAAAAAGTCGGGTTCTTGCCGAACAATTATTTAATACAATTTTGTAAAATTTCTAAATTTCTAAACCTACATCAGAATCTGGAATTCTTCAGAAAACCGTGTAAAATGAGCCCACATCCTTCAAAAGATTAAATTGTCCACTACCACAAATATCAGCATTTATATGGAATGGGAAATCCCACTTTGGTTGTTAATGAAAGGGAGGTATTGACTAGAGTAGAATTTCCCCTTGGGGAAAGATTACTATAAAGCATGATTTCTCCGGGGAGGAAATCCCACTCTACAGTGGAATTTCTGCTGAGTGGTGTGCTCCTACTATCGAGGAAATCCTGCTCTATCATACCGGTCTTGTAGAGTACTTGTAAAGTAGGTTTTAACCTCTGAAATCCCTCCTCCAGGAAAACTGGCTCTAGAGTAGGATTTCCCACTGAAAATATGCTCTAGATAGGTTTTCCCCATGGAAAAATCACTCTAGAGTAGGATTTCCCCTGCGAAAATCGGATCCTACTCTTTGTAAGAGCTATAGAATGCGATTTCCCCCAGAGTCAATTTTCCCCAACAGAATATTTTGGCTGTACTTATGTATTAGGGAGGGGGGGGGGACATATTGTTACAAGTGTCCCAGTTGCAAAATGACGACCAATTCCATTGAAACCTACGAAGTATGAAAATTGAAATTTTAAATCTCATTTTCTCAGTGACCGTCCGACAAATTCTTTTGAAGCATGAAAATTTTATTCATATGATCAGGTCAAACTGGTTTCTGAAAAAAAAAAATTTAAAAAAATTGGTACAATGTAATCGGTTGGAAATTTTTTTTTACCGTATCCAAGGAAACAAAAAGGAATTTTATTTTAAATGGATTTTTTTTCTCCAATTGTATTTCAAACTATATGTTCATAATGTTGAAGTGTAAGTGTCTCTCCAAGATTCTAGTTTAAATATCCAAAATATAGCTGCAGCTAGTTGACATGGAACTAAAAATGGGTCATTTAATTCTAAAAAAGTTAAATTTTGTAAAACTTTAAGAGAGTATTTGCTCTCTGTTTTAAAATTCGCTGGGGTCGAGGGAACATTTGCCTTAGCTTACAAAAGCAGTGTTTCTTGTATTGTTTTGTTTCTTCTATTGGCTTATTTTGTTAAAATTCCTTTGAAGAACTACTCGATTCAAATGCTCACAAAATGGCAGGTGGAACCTGTCAATAACGTAATTTTTAGAATTTTCTCACATACTCTTAAATAGGATCCATCCATAGATGAAATACTGGACTTTTAGAGGGCAAACAAATTATAATGCGTTTTAAAATTCATGAACAAACAGATACCCCTGCGCCAAGAGAGGTGTTGACATCGATCGATTCTTACGATTTTTTGAGTGACTAATTTCACAGTTTCCTATGAGTTAAAATTTTGAGTTGAGACTCGATGATTTGAACTATATATTTAAAGATTTCATACTAAATTCGATAATTCTGGAGTCCAGAACACTAAAATTTCCTTTAAAAAATCAGTTGACTTTCTTTTATACTTTTTAGCCAAAATAATCCTACTCTGAGAAAGAAAGAGGGGGAAATCTGGCTCTAGAGTGAGATTTCCCCTCGGGAAATCTTACTCTAGAGTACAGATTCCGGGGGAAAGTTGGCTATGGGGGAACACCGGTGTTGCAGAGTAGGATGTCCCACATAGTCAGCTGGGGAAATCGCACTGTATACATGTAACTATAACGCAGAGTAAGACCCCTCCACCACCCACCCCCCGGAAAATTGAATCTGATGTGGGATTTTTGTGGGGGAAATCCTACTAAAGAGTCATTTTTCCGCGGGGGGGGGGGGGTTAGGGGAGAAGCCTACTCTACAAGACCGGTATAATGAATTCTAGGATGTATTTACTATAATACTTTACATTCTTTTTATTATCTGTCTGTACAGTTACGACTCCTATGATGCATTTGACGATCTTTTCAGTTTTATTAATTCTATGTGCTTTTGGACACCTCCCCCAAATTTTACACATGACGAATTCTCATTAATCATTCTTCTATCTCTTAATATTTACTTGTCCTCGTGAAAAAATATTTTCTATATTTAATAAAATTTTAAAAATTACTACATGCACTACATGCGACAATTTTTTTGCACGCAGTTGATATGTACATATAATTTCATACTTCGTATTTGAATTTTGTATTACAAATACAAATTGGAACGCTTATGGAACAATACTTGTTTATGCACATGTATATATTTAATAATAATAATTCTAACCCTTACAACAGAAATACAGAATTAAATTAGTCTTATTTTCGTTATACATATGTACAGAGAGCCCTTTTAAATAACGAATTATATAGAAAACCTACTCACCAAAGGAACTAAAGACGGACCCTTGGATCTGATTCCTGTTTTCCGTTGGACTGGCTTTATTAATGGACACAGTTATCGTGAGAATGAACAGTAAAATGAGCCACTTTAAACTAGCCATGGCTAGGTTGTTTTGGTCTTGTTAGTGTCAATCGGTATCACATCGATAACCCCTATCTGTATATATTGAACATATATATAGAACAGTGGTCTAATTTTATCTTAAAGAAGTTAAGAACTACAGGTAAATTGATCAACTGCTGTTTAATCTGCAGTTAAATAAAAATATATGTATCTAACAGGACCGTAGGAAGCAATTTCACATTGATGGGGCACAACCATATACATTTTCAGTTGGGGAGGGGGCACTAGCAACTATCAAAATTCCTTGACAAGCCCCCCCCCCCCCCAAAAAAAACAAACAAACAAAAAATAAAAAACCTACGGCCATGTTTAAAAAAATCATATTTAAAACGTAGGATCAATTCTGACAGTCATCTTCTAAACAGTAAATAATAAAGACGGGGGAGTACTACCTACTTCCACTGGCTATATTACAATTCAGAATCTTTAAACGTCATGCACTTTTTCATTCTTGACTGTATACATCACTGTACTGAAATCATAGGTATTTGGGGGCTGGACGCTCCCTTCCCCTTTTCCATTTTATTTCTTTTTTAACTCTGGGGTCGACACACCTTTTTCCTATTTTTGTATTCTTATATGCACTACATGTAAGTATACAAAAGTAGGAAACTATAGAATACAAATGGAAAATTATACTATACAAATAGAAAAGATCAAATATCGCAACGTTTGGCATGTCATACGAATCAAGTGGGAGACATTAACTCCATATGCAGGTGATAGGAGTAATTGCTATACAAGAAACACAGGTGCTTGGGGACGGGAACCCCCCCTCCCCCGTGTTCCGTACCCCAAGGGCTCTTTGACTTTTATCAAAATAAAATATTTTTCTATGACATATTCACAAAGTATTACAACTGAAAAATCCAAAATATAACCTAAAACTAGCCTTTTATAAAAATTCATACTTTCTGATACTAAAAGATCTTTTAGAAAATGAAGATCTTATTTAGTGATCATATTAAAAGTCCTAAATACAGGGAGCCCCTATCTCTCAGTACTTCACTTCTATTATGAATTCTGTCGAAGATTATTCCAGACGTTGGGCTAAATATGAAAAGGAAGACCTGGACACTTTGTCAGATTGGAACAAATATTTAAGAAATATATTAAAGAATCGTATAAGAAATTTAAAAGGCAATAATAATAATAATACGAACCATCTATCCTTCCGTTTTCACTAAATCGAAGGTGATCAAAGAATTAGAAAGACTACATACCCCCGGTAAACAAAATGTTATGGCCTCAGTCGACAAGGCTTGTAACAATATCGTCTTTTTTTGCGAGGCTCATTATTATAACTGTATTCTAGAAGAACTTGGTTTTAATTCTACTTATGGAAATCCAACTTATATACTCGAAGTTTACTTTTTAAATTCTTCAAAATCACATTTCAGTATTTAAAACTTTTGACATTCCAGTCAACCAAGGTGAGTTCGGTCTACCCTACCTATACTGGATTCATTAACTTCATAAAATTACAGAGATATATTGCAGGGTAAAGCAAATGCTATGATAAGGCTCTATCCTTACTCCTTACAAAAATATTAACAGCATTAAGGAGAAACTTCAGACGCACCTTGCTACAGCATATTCTAGAAAAGGTGTAAATCAGATGTGGTTTCTCCAAATCCTTAAGGAACTTTTAGAAACTTAAAAATCGCAATTTTCTTCAAAGTCAGTAACATCAAAATGTACGACTTTTCTACACATTATACAACCACTCCTCACGATAAATTGAAAACTAGACTTTTTGATACCATAGATAACGTACTGCTTCTTCAATAAAAATGTCGCGAATTTTCCTATCTTATGATTGGTCATCAACAAAATTACTTTGTTGAAAATCACTCTGATTCTACACACAAGTACTCTAAATTTGATAGGAAAAGGATGCTGGAGTTCCTCATTGACAATTTAACATTTATGTAGTCTTCGGAGACCAGGCTTGACAACAAACTGTTGGAATACTAATGGGCACTAATTGTGTTCCTTTTATTAGCCGACCTGTTTTACCGGTATATTCTCATGGAGCAGAATTTATTCAAAAACTTCTACATGAGAAGAAGAAAATACTTGCTGTGGTCCTCAACTCGATATTTAGATATATCGACGGTGTATTATCAATTAAAAATAGTTATTTTCTTTCATGTGTCAATTCGATATATCCTAGTGAACTTGAAATAAAAGACACCACAGAGTCTGTCAGATCTGTTTCATATTTGGATGTTTTACTAACTATAGACGATAAGGACCAACTAACAACTAAATTGTATGACAAACGAGATGACTTTATGTAGTAATATATCCCGCTATCACCTGCATATGGTGTTTACATCTCCCAACTTATTCGATACTTAAGAGCATGCTCCGAGTACAATCATTTTTTTAACCCAGATAAGTTGATGTTACAGGAATTTCTCGTTTAAAGTCAGCATTTCGTAAATTTTATTGCCGTTATAATGACCTTGTTAGCAAAAATAACCTATCATTGGGTCGTATTTTGGCTGACTTGTTTCATAACAATAAAAGGCCTTTGTTTTCATACTGAATTTGACTACGGAATGTTCCGTATACCTGATCGATACATAGGGCGCACGGCGGATGTGACCGGTCAACAGGGGATGCTCCTAGGCACCTGATCCCACCTCTGGAATTTCCAGAGGTTTGTGTTTTATGTCCTCTTCACAGAATTGTATTGTTTGCAGATTTTTTGAGATCGATCACTGTTCGTTATCTTCACCTTTTTCATTGAAAGATGGGAGTTCCTTGAAATTTGGCCTTTTTAGAATAAGTGATTTAAGATCCTCATTATTAACTATATTTACGTCCCCAGTAATGATGCTTCCAGCAGAACTATAGTAGTAGGGTGAAGAAGAACATGAAAACGTTGGAGGATTACTAGTATGTTTCAAATGTTCGATATCTATAGGCACTGCAGTTTTTTGTAATTGAAAAGTTTGGAAGCAATAGTCGATGAATATTTGTAACACAAGCCTTTAGATCGCTTAAGTCCGACTGACCAAAAAAATATGGATGTTAAAAAAAATGAAGGTACGGAACTCCTTACATAGGCTACCCAGTTTCGCCAATAAAATACTTTAAATCAAATGTACTAAAATTTTACTTTCTATTCATATCTATTCACATATAAACAATCTAGATTACTACTAAAGTTCATCGAAATTCAGTATACGGAATTTCGGAATGAACTTTGGTAGTAATGTCGATTGTTTATATATGAATATAAATGAATAGAGAGTAAAATTTTAAATAATTTGATTTAAAAGTATTTTAATGGCGAATGTGGGTACCCTATGTAAGGAGTTCAATACCTTTATCTTTTTTTTCACACCCCAATTTTTTTGTAAGTCGGATTAAAGCGATATAAAGGTATGTGTTTTGTAAGAAATACAAGGTATGGACTTCAACTTGAAATATGGAGGAATATAAGACTGGACCCTTTTATGATTAACAATATTACTTATATATTAACTGCGTCAATTCCTTGTTGAAGTATAAGGAAGAAACGGGTTGCTTGAGTAGTACTCACTCCGAGCCTGTATTCTGGTGTCGAAGAATCCAAATATGGACTTTTCTTAAAATTTTCAAATAGGCTTTCTATAACTTTCAAAGAGACAGAGCAAAGTTTGGTGCGAATGTGATAAAGACCTAACTGTTTATTTATAAAAGGTAGTAGCGAATCAAAAGAGACAAATAATATGTTTATTGTACATTAAAAGAAGAAGTCTCTTGTGGTGGTCTTCATTTTGACATTATATATATCTATCGACGACGTTTTTATCAATTAGTAACATAGTCTGACACATCTGTTTCATATTTAGATATTTTACTAGAGAAAAAAAGTCACGGCAAACTAACAATAAAATTATATAAATGAACGTGATTACTTCAACTTTTCTATCGTCAATTTCCCTTATTTATGTAGCAATATACCAGTATCATCTGTCACCCGCGTTGCGCAGTGGTTAGAGCGCCTGCTCAAGAATCGCAGTATAAGAAGTTGGTTTACGTCACCGGTTCGAATCCACTGCGGGATGTGGAGACTGGTCATTTGAATGAGACCGTATAAACCGAGTCCTATGTCGCAGTAGGTGCTGGCACAAAAAAGATCCCTCACTGCTCAATGGCCCTAAGGCCGAGTATAGGTCAAAATTTGCAGCTCTCCACCGGCAAGTGGTGGCGTCTCCATATGAGTGAAAAATTCTCGAGAGGGACGTTAAACGACAAACAAACCAGTATCATCTGCATATGGACTTTATGACTCCCAGTTGATTCGATACGCAAGAGCATGTTCTAGGTACGAACAATTTCTAAAACAAGAAAAGCTATTGACAAAGAAAAATATTGTCAATACAAGGACCTTGTAAGCAAATACAATCGATCGTTAAGCCGAATGTGGATTGACGTTTTTCAAACAAATTGTAAGGCCATTATTTTCACTCTGAATTGTCTGCAGATTTTTCCGCTTGCCCGATCATGACAAGACGCACACGACGGGTGTGAAAGGTCGACTACTGGATACTTACTCCCCCATGGCACTTGATCCCACCTCTGATGCTTTGAGAGGTTCGTGTTTACTAGCTCCACTTCCAATCTGTATTGTTTCAGTGGATATTTGAGCTTGATTATTGTTTGTTATCTTCATATATCTCTGTATTGTTCAGGCAAACGGAGTGAGCCGAAGTCAAAATAAGTATAAAACAATGGCCTAACAATTGGAGTGAAACATGTCAGTCAAAATACGACCTAACGATAGGTTGTATTTGTAGAAAAGGTCACTATAATGAACATCGAATTTTCGAAATGTTTACCTTAAGCGAAATTGTTAAAAGCCCTGTAACATCAACGTATTTTTTTTTTTGGGGGGGGGGGGGGAGCATGCCTCGGTTTATAAATTGATCGTATTCATGACGAACATGCTCTTGCGTATCGAATTAGTTTGAAGACAAAAACATTATATGCGGGTGATCCCAAAATATTACTACATACCCGTAAGTGTAGGGAAAGTAGACGACAGCAAAGTTGATGTCATCCCGTTTGTCACATAGTTTAGTGATTAATTGACCATAATCAAATAAAGTCAATAAAACATCCAAATATGAAAACATGTGACAGACTCTGTGAAAATGTAAATATTAGTCTTGTCACTGAGAAATTCCAGCATCTGTTTGATATCAATTTTAGAGTACTTGTGTGTATTTTAACAAAGTTAGTTTGAAATAACCAATCAAAAGATATAATTTCCAAGTTTCATTTTTCTTAAAGAAGCAGTTGTCTATTATGTCAAAAACGCCTGTTTTTTTTTTTTGTTTCTTTTGTTTTTGTTTTTATTTTTTTCAAAATTAGGAATGGTTGTATAAAGTGTTGAAAATAATACGTTTCGATGTTCGTGATTATGGGGGGGGGGGGGGGATTGACTTTAAATTTTTCAAAGTTCCTTGAAATATTTGAGTATCAAGATTTGATTTTCAATACTTCTTGCATATATTGTGGCACAGTATATCTGAAGTTTCACCTTCACGGCAGTAAAAGATAGAGACGTGTTGAACAGGTTGGGACCAATCACCCAAATAGGATATAATAGCACGTTTGGGATATAATATCCAAAATGAGATATAAATTTACAGTGCAAAAAAAAAAAAAAAGAAGAAAATTTATTTTGGTTTTAAATATCATTAATCCGCATCAAGATACCTAAAAAGGAATAACTTTTGGTTAACAAGTTTAATTTTTTCTGTATGCCCACTGTTTAAGAAATAGATCTCTCGGAAATTCCTAAACTTCTTGAAGATCAATCTAAGAAACTGTAGAGTTGCAGAAAAACCTGCTTGCCGAAAGTTTTTCCTTTTTAAGTATTTTGATAGGGATTCATATTTATAGCCAAAATAAAAATTTTCTTTTTGCACTTAAATTTACAAAAATATCCCATTTGGGATATTATATCCCAGATCGGTTATTATATCCATTTGGGTGATTGGTCCCAACCTATTGAACATTTACTATAAACGCTGCAGTTTTATCACTTTCAATCTAATTTTAATCTATACTTGTCCGTTTATATCTGTGTTCGGTTTTTTAAATGTGCACTGAAACTTCTGGGTTTACATGGAAGTTCAAAGACAGAAAATCCTTTGCTGAAAAAAAAATCTCGGCTTTTATCTGTTTGGATGCAGGAAAATCATAATGTTTTTATTTAAGAATATCTTTAAAAGGGTCTTTGTTTTTGAATGTGATACACAAATATTTGTATTCAGAATGTTACATGTCGACCGTTGATTGAAAAAGAAATAAAAAATGTAGCGATAATTAGCGAATAAATATCAAATGGACTTGTCTTTTTGAAACCTGTGACGTTTATGAGAAAGTTGCTTACCATTTAGCACCATTCACGATAAGTTCAGTTCAGCAACCTCTCGCTCAAATGACATTTTCGGTTTCTTCAACGAAATATATCGAATTCTTGAAATATTTCTAAATTTGATTTCATGGCCGAGTTTAGTAGCATTTACTAAAACGAAATTTTGAGTAATTAGTTTTTACACTTGTGAAGATATCAATAATATTCTAGTTTTCTTTTCTTCAAATATTCTATAATTTGAATTTCTATAGATTGTAATTTGATTATATATTCGTCACAATTATAAGACATGTTCTTTCCCACCAAATTTTAACGACATTTTGATTCCGATGTTTTATAGTTCTTTATTTCAAATATTTAATATTTGATTTCATAATAGACTTTAATGGCATCTTCTCTCTCCCAAAGCGGAATTCTTCCAAACCCTGACAACGATCAAACATGTGAAATTTTACTAATAACGTTTAAGTACTCGAATTTTTATATCCAATATTTAAAGAAACAAAATTACAAGAAATATCATGGGGCTGTAAATTGTTCATGTAATACAGTTGCCGTATAAATTTACAAATGAATGGTAAATTGATCTATTATTTATGCATCCTATAGACGAAGCTAATCCATTTCTGTATTTTACAGTTCTCAACACTTTGCTCAGCCAAATCGGAGACTGGGCATCCTGACTTGAGGACTTTTTGTTGGGCGCATTTTAAAGCGAAGTAACGCCGCCACCTTGTCCACCAAAGAATCCCCAAATCGATAGGAATCCGGAACTCGCTTCACTAAAAATAGAAAAATAAATTAATTTTAACTTTATATTTTTGTTTAATGTTTGGTTTCCATAGTTGATGCCAAACTCTAATATAACATACATGACGATTATGAGAAAGTTCACAAGATTTGATCATTCAAAGAAGAAACCATAAGCGAAATGCCACTTTGTATATAAAGGTCATATGAAGTATTTAAAATATCACACAGTGGGGTGATTTTGATTATTTGAAATTTGGATTTTGAAAAACATTCTCTGTCATATCAAAGACCTGAAAATAGCTTTAGTTTCTTAAGAGGGGGTGGGGAGAGGGGTTAAGCATCAATTAATTATTGAGCAATAATGAAAAGGGTAACGGGGCATTACAAAGGAAAAATACATCACTAGTAATATATAGTCCAGTATATGAATACAAAAATCAAACACCAAAAACAACACAACAAAATTAAACAGACCCCCCCCCCCTCCACACACACACACACACACACACACACACAAATAACAACAAACATAGGGAAAAGAATTGTCATTAAAACAAGAAACTTCCAAAAAAAAAAATACAAAGAGAAAAAGAAGAGAAAAGACTGAAAATATGCAAAAGGCAAGTCGGAGTATACTAGTAGCCCAGAAAAATCATTTGGGGTTTTTAAATCTAAACTAGATACCCAGTTTTGAAATGTCTTCTTGTTCTCTTCATTTTTATCTTTGTACAACCCTATAACATCGTCAATATTCTGAGAACATAAGTGCAGCGGGGAATATCTCTAAATTTCCGTTCGTTATGATTAAGATGAATACAACAACAACAAAAAAAGCATTATTCTTCAAATAAACCTTACTTCTATTAACATTGTATAAAATAAAAATAACGGGGGAAAAAATACAAAAATCCACTTGTTTCTGGCGATAAAAAAAAAACATGTACACAAAATCTGGTCCAGTCATTGAGAAATAAGCATACTGAAAAGCACCTAAGCATAGTGAAGAAAAAATTGGCAGATTAAACCAAAATACTGAAGCAAATAGGTGAAGAGACTTTTTCATCCTTGGTATACAAAAGTACGTAAAAAATATATTTTGAGCATTGTTTAAAAAAAAATATATCTTAGAAACTTTTTTCCTAGAACAAAAATTCAAATTAATATTATTTTCCATTTATTTACATTCGGTTCAATTTTAGTAGATACAATTATGACAAATTTTATCCAATTATCAAAGTCTACCGGCATTTCCCATCTCGGCTAAGTACCTTCTACCACGATAACTCAACTTATAATATATCATGAAAATATTTCATGTATTTTATGTCTAGATTCCTTCTACCAAGACATTTGCAGGTATTATTGATTGTAGAATAAAGACTTCCGGTTTTGCACTCCCGAAGTGTATTCTTTATGAATATTTTAGTACTGAATGATCTTTCTCTTTTTGCATTGCACATTGTCATTGATCAAAGAAAGTCTGTGCCAAATTGAATGGTATACATATTTTTTTACGATATATTATGTATTTAAAGTTTATTTTTAAATGCATGAATATATTTAGTCTATTTTTTTTTTCAAATAGCAGCTGAACGTCTTGTTTATTTTGCATTGACAAATAAAATTATTTTTAAAAATATTTTTCGAGAATTATCGAAGGAAGCCCATGGAGTGTAAATATACAAGACTAATAAACATTTGAGATTAAAAATTATAAAATATTATTATTAAAGAGGTTATTTTTTTTTATGACAAGTGAAACGAATTATTACACCGTGCGATTTAATGAGAGAAATAAGAATGACAATACATACCTAAGCTACTGAGACCCTCTGCTGTTGAATCATTCTGAAGATCTCGAAATCGCAGTTTCTTTAAAATAAGCTTTCTTAAATCTAAATTGAAAAGAAATGTTCTGCAATGAACGCCTTTAACAAAAACACAAATAATCCTCAGTAAATTCAAAATTGCGTCAGTTTGTAATTCAAATATTTTGAAATTTATGTCATCCATGCTCGACAAATTTGGTTTGCAATATCTATCAAACGTAGAAACAATGATGAATTTTCTAGACATCATTAATTTACCTTATTTTAAGGTGTCTTTACCTTTTCTGGAAAAAGTCCATTAATGATAAATTTAATAAATATTGATAAATTTGATACATTCGGAAAATTTAAAATTTTAAACGTTTAAAAAATATTATCTCAATGGCACGAAGTTTTTTTTCGTGCTAAATGTTTATACTATCGAAAAGGATATGTAATTGGTCGTTCCGCATTGAAAACAATCAGGACGTGTACTTTGGAAAATGCACTTTTAAGTCACACTAATGCGCAAATTTTGAACATTATATTTCGATACATTTACAAAATTCATTTACAAATTAACAGAAAGTCGGAGCCAGAAACTAATAGAGTAATTTTTGACATGCTCATGCGACCATTAACAATATTTTAATCTGTTCATGTTGTTCTAGGATTAGATTAATGGATATCATTAGATCCCACCTTCTTCCCGTGCCCTCTGATCAAGCATCGAATCATCAGCTTCAACATCCCTCAAATAATCGTCTTTAGTTTCCTCTGCTAGAAGATTTTCAAGTGCAGACAGTCCCTGTGTTTGTTTGAACACAATTGTTAATGTCCAGAAGGCAACCACAAATAGTCTCAGCATGCTGCTACTGAAAGCAAAGCCGTAACCATATACGTATAGCTGTGGGAAATTTACACCGATTTTATATACTTTTAATATAATTTTTTAAGATATCAAAAATCACTTAATTTAGTTGATTTAAACTGCTACATAATGTGTGGCTAAAAGCTCTGCAAATATCGTGAAGATAAAAGAATATCTCCCATCGTTCCTTTCTCAAAATCTAAATAATAATTTTATTTATTTATATAATTAATCATTATGATTTAAACCTTGATTAAACAAATAACAATGGATTTTATTTTGATAGCTGTGAAAAGTTTACATTGCGCTATTTTATATGCCAATACATATATCAAAATACAATTCAAGTAAAGATAAAAAAATAAGTTATATAATAAAATTCCAATTCCTTTTTGTTCATTTCTTCCTTGTGGATAAAACCAAGGATATTGTAATTTTTGTAAATGAAAACTTTGATTGCATAGATGGACATAAATGAAATGTAAGTAACCTTACCTTGCAAAACACATCATAGTGGATACTGGAAAGAAACCAAATTCAAAGTGGATGTCCGCAACGCGGAATTACAGTTTTATAGACGCTTAACCAATCAGAAGACAGTAGGAGTTATAATGAAGAGAAAGAACTGACGTGTTTAAGAGTTGTGACTTGTGTCCGTCACAGAGGAAATTTACAGATTATGATATCACAAAAACTTATAACAAAAGATTATCGGAACATCATCCCAGTACAAACACGCTCTCTTGTTTCCGCTTGCGACCATTAGGGCTGGTGCGAAATGCGATCTCGCAGCTCTATAGAAATGGTGCGCTAGTGTCGCGAAGGAAGCTCGGTAAATTGCTAATTAACGAATGAGCATTAGGTGGCCTGTCTTTCACCACTTTTTAACATCAATTTACGGAATGAATTCATACTTGCAATGATGTTATTTTGCGAACTTCTATATTTTTTTTTATCTGTGGGCGCTTGAAAAATGTGACACGCACAATACCCTCTTTATCCGGGTTCATTAATTATGAAGATGGTCTGTATTAAATTTCAATTTATCTTTCGCATCTTAATGACGACCTTTAGTTTAAATGTTTAGATTTTTCGTTGGAAAGTAGATATCCGTCTCTGATTTGCAGACAATGCAATACTGTATAAATATGAAGAATTAAAGATATTGCTTTGTTAAGTTAGCAATGGGAATTCGACCCAAACAATTAAACTACGAGTCTGTTAATGGGTGCCTTCTATAGGGATTGTAAAATTACCACACAATTACGGGTGATAGGTACTTTATTTGATAAGCTTCACACATATAAATAATGAAAGACTTTTTTATGTAAATTTGTTTTGTGTAAGCAGGTACTCGTGATAGATACCCGACTTTTACTCAATATTTGTTGTTTTTGTGAAAGCAGGTGCTAGAATTTTACCCAATATATGTACATGTATGAAAGAGGTTGTTTTTTTCACAAAGAGAGAAGGTGTTACTACATATGACAAATATTGGTTCAAAATAAGCAGAAAGGTATCTGATAATAATTACCAAAGATGTAGAAATTTAACATCTGCACTGAATCTGAATTACATGCATGCTAAAACTTTTTTTTCCAATTCAACACATTGCAATTTGTTTATGCTTAACAAAAAAATGTGCTCTAGTTTATTGAAAAATATGGCAACCGATATCAAAACAGTCTTGAAAATAACACATAAGAAACTATTCTGAATTGAAGATGTCTACAGCTTAATTACTCCATTGAGTGCAAAGACATTAACGTATGAAAAAATCTCAATGACGAAAAGAGTTAAGATAAATACAAGTACTGTATTCATTGCATTTCCCAACGAAGAAACATCGAGAAAAAAGTTGACATAAGAATTAAAATGCTGACTTTCAAACGGCAAAATTTGAAATTTGTGGAAACACGATTACTGCCTTGTTGATAATTCCAAATGGTGTTGACAATTTTTTCTAAGTTCCAAAGTTCAAATTATCATAAACAATATTTCTATTGATTTCTTCATTTCAAAAGCATTCAAGAACTTCGAAGTTCAACAATCATGCAAAATGGATATAAGTTAGGAAGCCAAGATCCACTGGATTAATATCTGCATATTAAAGAGGTCTCGTATGGCGAGCTCTCTCGTCTTCTGTCGCCCTATATTCCTATAGTGACGAGGTGAGCACTTCTAGTTACCATAATACAATTTTTATGCTGCCTATTTATGTCTAAAAATAAGGATTGCATAACATGATGAATTTTTGTGAATCAACTGATTGAATTCCAACATCATTTTAGCGAAATGTACAATATCTCACCAAACGTTGTTTCAAGAAATATAAAATGCTTTTATGATTTTTTTAAGAGTTTTCTTTTCTAAATCAATGATGCAATAAAATTATCTTCAAAATGATTTTTGAGACTCGCCAATAAAATGTTTCCAGAAAGTCCTGTACCACAAATGAACAACAAAATTGATAAAAGGCAACCGTACATAAAAAGAAAAAGGAACTAACAGACATACATTTTTAACACCTTTCAGGTACATTTATTTAGAAAATGTGATCGACTAGAAGTTACGCCCCCTTTTCAGATGACATACATGTAGGTACACTATTTCTGTGGACGTGATATAGGCACAGACGAAGTACAAAGATCTCATACAAATACTGCTCTCTGTAAGCTTAGCATGCTTCCTCTTCCCACAGTAATAACCCGTTGTTGCTTTCTTATCCTGTTTCCTTTACTGTCTGAGTAATAACCTGTTGTTGCTTTCTTCTCCTGTTTCCTTTACTGTCTGAAAAATAATCTGTTGTTGCTTTCTTCTCCTGTTTCCTTTACTGTATGAGTAATAATCTGTTGTTGCTTTCTTCTCCTGTTTCCTTTACTGTCTGAGTAATAATCTGTTGTTGCTTTCTTCTCCTGTTTCCTTTACTGTCTGAGTAATAACCTGTTGTTGCTTTCTTCTCCTCTTTCCTTTACTGTCTGAGTAATAACCTGTTGTTGCTTTCTTCTCCTGTTTCCTTTACTGTCTGAGTAATAATCTGTTGTTGCTTTCTTCTCCTGTTTCCTTTACTGTCTGAGTAATAATCTGTTGTTGCTTTCTTCTCCTCTTTCCTTTACTGTCTGAGTAATAATCTGTTGTTGCTTTCTTCTCCTCTTTCCTTTAATGTCTGAGTAATAATCTGTTGTTGCTTTCTTCTCCTCTTTCCTTTACTGTCTGAGTAATAATCTGTTGTTGCTTTCTTCTCCTCTTTCCTTTACTGTCTGAGTAATAATCTGTTGTTGCTTTCTTCTCCTCTTTCCTTTACTGTCTGAGTAATAATCTGTTGTTGCTTTCTTCTCCTCTTTCCTTTACTGTCTGAGTAATAATCTGTTGTTGCTTTCTTCTCCTCTTTCCTTTACTGTCTGAGTAATAATCTGTTGTTGCTTTCTTCTCCTCTTTCCTTTACTGTCTGAGTAATAACCTGTTGTTGCTTTCTTCTCCTCTTTCCTTTACTGTCTGAGTAATAATCTGTTGTTGCTTTCTTCTCCTGTTTCCTTTACTGTCTGAGTAATAATCTGTTGTTGCTTTCTTCTTCTCTTTCCTTTACTGTCTGAGTAATAATCTGTTGTTGCTTTCTTCTCCTCTTTCCTTTACTGTCTGAGTAATAATCTGTTGTTGCTTTCTTCTCCTGTTTCCTTTAATGTCTGAGTAATAATCTGTTGTTGCTTTCTTCTCCTCTTTCCTTTACTGTCTGAGTAATAATCTGTTGTTGCTTTCTTCTCCTCTTTCCTTTACTGTCTGAGTAATAATCTGTTGTTGCTTTCTTCTCCTCTTTCCTTTACTGTCTGAGTAATAATCTGTTGTTGCTTTCTTCTCCTCTTTCCTTTACTGTCTGAGTAATAATCTGTTGTTGCTTTCTTCTCCTGTTTCCTTTACTGTCTGAGTAATAACCTGTTGTTGCTTTCTTCTCCTCTTTCCTTTACTGTCTGATTAATAACCTGTTGTTGCTTTCTTCTCCTGTTTCCTTTACTGTCTGAGTAATAACCTGTTGTTGCTTTCTTCTCCTGTTTCCTTTACTGTCTGAGTAATAATCTGTTGTTGCTTTCTTCTTCTCTTTCCTTTACTGTCTGAGTAATAATCTGTTGTTGCTTTCTTCTCCTCTTTCCTTTACTGTCTGAGTAATAATCTGTTGTTGCTTTCTTCTCCTCTTTCCTTTACTGTCTGAGTAATAATCTGTTGTTGCTTTCTTCTCCTCTTTCCTTTACTGTCTGAGTAATAATCTGTTGTTGCTTTCTTCTCCTCTTTCCTTTACTGTCTGAGTAATAATCTGTTGTTGCTTTCTTCTCCTCTTTCCTTTACTGTCTGAGTAATAATCTGTTGTTGCTTTCTTCTCCTCTTTCCTTTACTGTCTGAGTAATAACCTGTTGTTGCTTTCTTCTCCTGTTTCCTTTACTGTCTGAGTAATAATCTGTTGTTGCTTTCTTCTCCTGTTTCCTTTACTGTCTGAGTAATAATCTGTTGTTGCTTTCTTCTTCTCTTTCCTTTACTGTCTGAGTAATAATCTGTTGTTGCTTTCTTCTCCTCTTTCCTTTACTGTCTGAGTAATAATCTGTTGTTGCTTTCTTCTCCTCTTTCCTTTACTGTCTGAGTAATAATCTGTTGTTGCTTTCTTCTCCTCTTTCCTTTACTGTCTGAGTAATAATCTGTTGTTGCTTTCTTCTCCTGTTTCCTTTACTGTCTGAGTAATAACCTGTTGTTGCTTTCTTCTCCTGTTTCCTTTACTGTCTGATTAATAACCTGTTGTTGCTTTCTTCTCCTGTTTCCTTTACTGTCTGAGTAATAACCTGTTGTTGCTTTCTTCTCCTGTTTCCTTTACTGTCTGAGTAATAACCCGTTGTTGCTTTCTTCTCCTGTTTCCTTTACTGTCTGAGTAATAACCTGTTGTTGCTTTCTTCTCCTGTTTCCTTTACTGTCTGAAAAATAATCTGTTGTTGCTTTCTTCTCCTGTTTCCTTTACTGTCTGAGTAATAATCTGTTGTTGCTTTCTTCTCCTGTTTCCTTTACTGTCTGAGTAATAATCTGTTGTTGCTTTCTTCTCCTGTTTCCTTTACTGTCTGAGTAATAATCTGTTGTTGCTTTCTTCTCCTGTTTCCTTTACTGTCTGAGTAATAACCTGTTGTTGCTTTCTTCTCCTGTTTCCTTTACTGTCTGAGTAATAACCTGTTGTTGCTTTCTTCTCCTGTTTCCTTTACTGTCTGAGTAATAATCTGTTGTTGCTTTCTTCTCCTGTTTCCTTTACTGTCTGAGTAATAATCTGTTGTTGCTTTCTTCTTCTCTTTCCTTTACTGTCTGAGTAATAATCTGTTGTTGCTTTCTTCTCCTCTTTCCTTTAATGTCTGAGTAATAATCTGTTGTTGCTTTCTTCTCCTCTTTCCTTTACTGTCTGAGTAATAATCTGTTGTTGCTTTCTTCTCCTCTTTCCTTTACTGTCTGAGTAATAATCTGTTGTTGCTTTCTTCTCCTCTTTCCTTTACTGTCTGAGTAATAACCTGTTGTTGCTTTCTTCTCCTGTTTCCTTTACTGTCTGAGTAATAATCTGTTGTTGCTTTCTTCTCCTCTTTCCTTTACTGTCTGAGTAATAATCTGTTGTTGCTTTCTTCTCCTGTTTCCTTTACTGTCTGAGTAATAATCTGTTGTTGCTTTCTTCTCCTGTTTCCTTTACTATCTGGTCATAAAGCACTCCATTTCTGCTGCCATAAGACAGTTAGACGTTTTACACTAGATACACTCTCCTTCGTATCTCAGGTGAGCATGTGGAAAAATGTCATTTTTCGACACCCAATTGGCCCCTGAATTGAAACAAAAATCCCTAAGCCTTGTCGCACATATGCAGGACACCACCAATTTTATTAAAAAAAAAATGACTTGGCTACTTTTTAAAATGCAAATGTTCTAGCAACCAGTAGGTTTTTATTGGAAAGTGTCGTTTTTCAGTTCAATAAAATTGAAAGTCAATAATTTATTTGAAACACATATGTAGATTATTATTTTATCTAGGTGCTATGGAGCCGCACAACGACAGAGAATGTAAAGAATATTGCTAACACGATAATTATATTCCTAATTAACCTCAAAAGTGCAAGGGCATAGACTACACTGTTTGTGCTGAAATACGGAATATCAATTGCTTATATCATGTATATTTTAAAAAGTGCTGGGAGCTGATTATGGTCGGTGTAGCATTATATTTATTCATGACAGAATTAAAGCAAAGTAGGGATTTTTAGCTATTGTACGCATTTTCAGCAAAATTACGAGCATTTCCGAAGCAGTTCAAACTAGCTCCCAGCACTTTTCGGGTAGCCGATGTAAATCTTTTTTAATGTGTAACAATTTTTCTCTCCAAAAACATGCGTATGCCCTTGCACTAGCGTCATTTTCTACATTCAGCTTATCAATTCTATTTTTATACCAGTCACGTGACACACAGCTGATACATGCGATATAAATGGTACTGTGTGCGGACCCAAACCTATCCATTATGGATATCTATATTACCTTTCCTACATGTAAACAGTTACTTTGTTATAAAGATTTTTAAAAATAATACATTTTAAGAAGGTACTTAGATCGCATTTTTCATTTCCTTCCTTAACATAGCTGAGAAGACAGTGAAACAGACGGACGGACGACCCAGAATATCAACTATATACCCGAACTTTCCGTAGAAATTTGAGTATAATGATAATTTTGCAAATCATTAGTTTTGGCATGTTATATGTGCAATAGGGTTTAGGAAATTTAATTTCGCCTGTACACAGGAGTGTGATCGTATATGCAAGTCATCATTAGAATCCCGATTTACATTTTGAGTTTCAGCATTACAGCTGTGCCGTAAGTTTAAGAGCAATTATAAATGACCGATATATTCTAGATTAACAATCAGATTGAACGTTTTGGATTAGGTTCCATCGAACGCACAGTAACAATAACTCATGTCTTAACCAAACTTGCATGGGTCAAACCACTGGCGATGTATACACTAATTATTTTTTTTCTAATATTAAGATTTAAAAATATATTGTTTACTGAAGCTTTTTCATTCTAAAGTATTATTATGTCTTATAAATCCTCCAACATATTTTTCACAAATGCTCATTACAAGTGTAGGGACGGATGCTATCAGACAAGATCCTACTGCATATAACCTATATTTTCAAAAAAAGTGCCGAGTACAGGTCTAAATTTGCAGCCCTCCAAGGGCAAGTGTTGGCGTATCAATATGAGAAAAATTCTGATCTGTAACGGATAACGGACTCTGATCGATCTCATAGACATAAAAATATGAATTGTAAACAGGGCAAAAAAATTGACCCCTAGAAACACCAGAGGTGAGATCAGGTGCCTTGGAGAAGTAAGCATTCCTTGTCGACCGGTCTCATACGAAGTAACCCTCTGTATTGATCAGGCAAACGGAGTAATCAGAAGTCAAAATTAGTATAAAACAATGACCTAACAATTGGTAGGAAACATATCTGCATTCAGTCAAAATTTGATCCAGGGATTAGGTAGAATTTGCAAACGAGGACATAATAAGAACCATAGAATCGGCAAAATGCTGACTTTAAATGAGATTGTTGAAAACCCTACACCATCAACTTATTTGACTATAACTGCCTCGGCTTAAAAATTTGATCGTAGTCGGAGCATGCTCTTGCGTACCGAATCAGCTGGGAGACATTGAAAATAACATCATATGCAGGTGAAAGGGGAATGTTACTACCGTATAAGTGGATTTTAAGCGAGATGCAAATTTAGCGATTTATCCCCCCCCCCCAAAAAAAAAACAAGTAAATATTTTTAGCGAGAAGTAATTTTAGCGATTATATAATGTCAAGAAAGATATCTATTATAACAACTGATATGGATTTTTTTTAGCGGTATTCAATTCTATAGCGATCTCAAAACCCTCGCTTATATAATGCCAAAATTAACTCCTCGCTAAAAATTCTGCT
Source organism: Saccostrea echinata (assembly GCF_033153115.1). Lineage (NCBI taxonomy): Eukaryota > Metazoa > Mollusca > Bivalvia > Ostreida > Ostreidae > Saccostrea > Saccostrea echinata. The sequence continues at coordinate 1,729,854 of NW_026889806.1, read as the reverse complement.
TATACGGGTACATAGAAAGGAAAGTTGACGATGGAAACCTGAAGTCATCTTGTTTGTCATAAAGTTTAGTTTTTACTTGGTCAATAAAGTCTATAGTGCATAAAATATCCAAATATGAACCAGATGTACATGATAGACTCTGTGATGTCTTTGATTTCGAGTTCATAGGGATATAGCTCTGCCAAGCCCTTATCTTTACTCCTCACAAAAATATCAACTGCTCTATCTAGGAGAAACTTCCAATGTACTTTGCTACAGTATATTCAAGAAGTGGTGTAAATCAGGGGCCCATTTTACAAAAGAATTTACGACTACGACCAAAATTGAATTCTGTTTATTACTTTCTGTTTTACATTTATTTGAAAATGGTTTTAATTTTTTAAAAAGAATATACTGTAACAATATATTTTTATGCTATCAATTTCAAACAGTATCAATTTTGCAAAATTTAACAATCAACTGAGTTTTTTTTGGTCTTAGTCGTACGTTCTTTTGTAAAACGGCCCCAAGATGTGGATTCTCAAAAACTCCATAAAAAAATCAAAATCGCCAAAATTTTCAAAGGCCAGTTAACATAAAAACGTATGACTTTTCTATATTTTATACAACCATTCTTCTTGATAAATTACAAACTACACTAGTGTAGGCTTTTTGATATCACAGACAATTGCTCGGAACTCGGAAATTTTCATTTCTTGTGATCGGTCATCAACAAAATTACAAAATTACTCTGTTTAAAATCACTTTAGTTCTACCCACGAGTATTCTGTAGTTGATATAAAAAGGATACTGGAGTTCCTCATTGACAATATTTTTGGAGTCTTCAGAGACCAGTCTTCCAACAAACTGTTGAAATTTTCGATAGGCACTAATTGTGCACCTTTATTAGCCGACCTGTTTTTATATTCCTATGGAGCAGAATCTATTTAAAAATCTTCTACAGAAGAAGAAGAAAACACTTGCTGTGGCCTTCAACTCGACAGTCAGATACATTGACGACGTTTTATCAATTAACAATAGTTATTTCCATTCATATGTCGACTAGATATATCCTAATGAAAAATAAAAGACACCACAGAGTCTGACACATATGTTTCATATTTGGAAGTTTTACTGACGATAAAGACCAACTAGCAACTAAATTGTATGACAAACAAGATCACTTCTGCTTTTCTATCGTAAACTTTCCTTATTTATGTAGAAATATTCCGCTACCACCTTCATATGGAGTTCATGTCTCCCAACAGATCATGCCCTGAGTACGACCCGTTATGATTCCTCAGTTTACTTATATAAAATGATGGCTTAACGCCCAAAATTGTTTTTATAACATATGCAAACAATTTTAGCAAAGCTTGCGGCACAAATATTAAATCGGTCAGAAAAAAGACATTTCTACTTGACATTTAAAAAAAGGAATAATAGTTTCAAATTTTTGTTTTAGACAAAGACCCAAACTGGGTATATGAATACATATATGAACACAACAAAATAAATATAAGCTGGAATGGACATTTATCCTGTAAACAGCTGATCTCTTTTTAATAACAGACTATCGATAGGCCTAGCTGCAGATCTGTAATTCGCTGGTCTGAAAAAATTGGGATGGACGACAGATTTCAGCCACAATGAAGTAAAGCAAGAGTTTTTTTTTTTATCTGACCACCCATCCAGAAAATATATATTAGAACAGGCCCATAGGAAGCAATTTCAGTTGGGGGGGGGGGGGCACAGCCATACATTCATACATTTTTCAGTTGACAGTTGAGTAGGCAATACCAAAAATTTCCTGACAAACAAAAAAAAAAAAAAAAAAAAAGAAAAAAAAAGAAAAGAAAAAAAAGAAAGGTCATCAGACGTTTTTATTTAGGGGGCACATAGTATCTATGTTTACTATGTAATCTATATATCGGCAAAATTATTGCCCCCCCCCCCCCCGGTTCCTACGGCCATGTAGAATAGCAAATACTTAGGACTGAAGTGCTTGTGTAAAAACATATTGAAAGAAATCCGTATTAATTTCTTTCTGTCATATAAGCAGTCAAAAGATACGTATTAGAAATTATAATCATAGGCGCTTGATTTCAGGATGGGGCAATTTGTATTATGTGTTTTTCTAGGTGTATCTGAATACACTCATTAAAATAAAAATTAAAAATCGCTGAAATTCGCACGTTTAAAAATGTCATATAACTGTATCTAAAAAGATTGTATTTCTTTTTTTATATACAGTTATGTGATATTTTTAAACGTGTTTTAAATTCAGCGATTTTTTTATTTTTATTTTAAAGAGTGTATTCAGACACATCTAGAAAAAAAAACATATAATATCCTGAAACCAAGCGCCTATGATTATAATCAGAGACATGGTTTTATATGTCTCTGTTATAATATACAGTTGTATAATATCAGTTCCTTTTGTATGTGCATTTGCCATAAAATACTTTTTTCAATTTTATTATCGAGAAATTAATTGAATTCACGCAGCCACGGCCTGTATTTCAACCCTCTCCAAGGGACCTATATACTAAACTATATAAGTTTTTTTTAAATTGATACTTTCACACATATTACAAATACATGTACAAACATATATGTAGATATATGTACAAACAGAATCCGAATAGAAACTAATTTTAGTTGAAATTTATTCAAACTCTGTGTAAAAGTTTATTGAGAGAGAGAGAGAGAGAGAGAAGCTCTAACTTTACGTTATTGTCTTGAACATATTCAGTTTCATTTAAGCTCGCGATTGAAAAGAAAAAGAGAAAGAAAAAAAAGCTAGAACAGTGCAGTTTTGAGGGATTCACTTGTAACATATTAAAGTGATTGCCAAAAAAAAATTAAAATATAACAACCCATTTCTGCCAGGAAGTGTTATAGTCAGTAAGTTTTTTTATCATCTTTTACAGTGTATTTCAAAGCTGTAAAATAGGATTTAAATAGATTTAGAAAACCCTGAATAGATGGACAAGTATTCCGACAACGAACTTTATAAATGTAATGCTTCATTAATATCAACATAGTGTTAAAATATTCAGAGATTTCATTATCATCTTTTTCACCAAAAATATAAATGACTTAGCATTTAAATTCAATTCAATGTCATTTGCTTGACAAAGACTAATATTTTTTTTTAAAAATTGCTGAACAAACATACAGTCCCAGATTAAATGATAAACTGTTTCCTCTTCTTCTTCACAAAAAGTATAGGACTTAGTGTCAGCTTTGCCCATTTTATACATGAGACTATTGATAGTTAGAATATGATGATTAACTCTGTATCGAAACCATTGTAATTTACGATCATGAGTCACGAGGAATGGAAGATTACAGTTTCCCATTGCACATCAGTTATTATATAAGTTAGTATATAGGTCCCTGCTCTCCCTAAATATAAATCTGCATATCATTTATTAACGCAGTTATTTTTCCGGAAATAATGTCCTTACAAATACCTTTTACGCGTTTTAGTCGCATGACAAGTTCCGGTGATATGAGTGTGTTGACTTTGGTTCTGGTTCACTTCAGATTTTGGATAACTTTGGGTCATAGATAGACTTCGAAATGTAACATAACGATGTTTTCGGTCTTATGTGATATCATAATGTATGAGATATTTCTAAAAACACAATCAATATATCAAAATAATGTTTTAAAAGTTTGATGGAAATGAAACAACGTAAAATGTACCAGTGTGAAATTTGTTGAAGTTGGTAAGCATACTATAGTAAGTCACGTGCATGTGATCATCAATGAATTCAATAGAAATAAAAATATTGTTAACTGGTTGCTGTAGCATTCTACGATCTCTGATATAGTTAATGTAAATGTAGCAGACCTTTTAGATCACTTGTCTGAAAAAAAAATCGTCTTTAAATTTTCAGAACGACTGAGCTTCAAATTTGCTGTGATCTGCTCCTCAGATTGGCTATAATTGATATTTTTATTACATGACAGTCTGTCACTATTCAAGTGTTTGTTAGATCAGAGATCAGTAGTTAAACAGTTGTTTTACATAGACTTTTGCTGATTTTGTATCGATTCTCAATCTGATAGGCAAAGTTTACGTCAGTTGATTGTACTCATGGATATTTCCAAAGTCTGTGTACAAAATCTTGTTGAATTAGACAATTCCTGATCTACAATTATTGGTTTTTGCACCATATTCTGGAAACTCCAGGATCTTTTGTTAATGAATCTGGGTGGTTTCACTCTGATTACCTGTTCACACTGAGTGGTTTTGCCCCATTTCCTTGTTCACCTGAGTGGATTCGTCCTGCATGGTTCTCTCCAAACATACAGTATACTTGATATTTATTTAAGCAAAAGTTGTTTGATCAGTGGATATTTAGATTAACATAATTAACGAGCAGTTTTATTTAAATTCAATTATAAGTTGCTGATCAATAGACCTACTAAATAATTATTTCCAATTTTACGATGATACAAACTTCTCTTTATAAATTATTATCATGGGAAGAAAACTTCATCTATGTTTAAATGTGTAAAATAAATAAATTTGGTTTAATCAATTCATTCTATTCCAAAAATCTCCATTATTCTGAAATTTTTACCATAATTTTAAAAATGTAATCAACTGATCAAATAGATGTACTATGTAGATCCTTTTAGATACAATAAAAACCTTTCCCATAGCTCAGACACAAAAATCCACAAAGAACATTGGAGAGTTGTCATAGTAAACTGCCAAAATCCACACTTGCAAAAATTTGACACCTTTATTCACAGGTTACAGGTATAATAGGGGCAAAACCACTCAGAGTGAACATGTTATTGGGGTGAATTAACCCACCTGTTACCTTTGTTAATTACCCTCCAACTCAGATGTTTCATGACATTGTACTTTAAAGATTCTCTTCATTATATGAACTCAAGAGATTGATTATGATGTTTCATATTCATTTTCAGAATTTTTGTCTCTTTTATTTTTCAGAGTGTAGAAAACATTAAAAGAACAAAAATGCCATACACAGACTGGAAATTACCACAAATAACAAGGATGAAACTGATGTGGCCATCGCGAGTGACGACACTAAGTGTTACGCTAGGCATGGCAATAATGGGAATGTTGGCTTTTTATTTCCGCTACCAACGGAAGATCAAAAAGAAAGAATTGAAATCACCTTCAGAACAAACTTCCAGGAAAAATAATTTACACTTGCCAAATGGGGGTTAGTAATTATGCATAAATCCCCTAATACCTCCCCCTTATAATGCTTTGTTTTACCTGTCAAAAATTAGAAAATTATTTTTAAAAATTTATTTTGTAGCCCTTTTAGTTACTAGAAAATGCATTTATCTGTATATTGTAGATATACATTCATTTATCTGTATAAAATAGATATCAATTCATTTATCTGTATATTGTAGATATCCATGGGCATACTTTTGGCAGATATACAGAGAGCCCATCTTCTCTTCTGAATTCCTTAAAACAGAAGTCTTTGTCAGGTTCTGTGTCCAGTATAGGTGGCGCCTCTTCTGCTTCTACAATAACCCACCAGCTAGTTGACACAAGCAGCATGTCACCAACACAGCTCTGTAAACTAGGTAGGAATATAGGGTAAATAACTACTTTAACAGTAAGACGTAAATGTCCATGTGTGAATGTCCCAGTTTTTATCCCTTGAAGTTGTTACAATAAGACTTATTAATTTTTTCAGGTTTTGAAACACTCCAGCAAGCTGTGGTATATTGGGAAGATGGTTTAATGAAGTTATCCTTTAATGAAGATAGGTCCAAACCAGCAATATTGGTTAGTAGGGACATAATAAATCATAACTTACATATAAACAGATGGCATTCTTTTTTAATCTCATGTTCCTTCCTAGAAACTCATACAAACAGAACATTTAAATTTGCCCTTCTAACTAGAAATAGCTGTCATTTGTCTCTTACAAACTGTAGCCTTAAAAGATAATTTTTTGGTTGACTAATGGTGAACAATTTCATCAACTGTTTTGTAGAGAATTTATATGGAGCTTGCTAAGGAACATGTATAGAAATACCATCAGAATGCTTGTTAGCATTTCTTCTTTAAATACTGTAGAAGAATATTTTTTTTCCCAAATTAAAATGTCATTTGAGCAGAAGACCAAGTTTAAATATTTTCCTTCTTTCAGGATCCAGAGACAGCGGAGTTGCAGCATCAGATGGACCAACTGCTAGATGCCGCTTACAGAATGATTGATAATTTTGAACGGCGTGCAGAACGACAAGCTGACAGTATCGCCCTGGAGTTAGCTATGGCGGCATACACGGAGACTGACATACAGTCAGAGAGAACAAAGAGCTTTGATGCAGGGTCTCTTAGTGACCAAGACTCCTTTGTCTCCGCTACAGATGTTAGTATAGTTATATAGTTTGTTTTAAAGCAATATGAGCTGCATTGTTGAGCATTTTACTTTGCTGTTAAAATGTGGTGTTATGAAAATTTTTTATGTAATTTAAACATTTATGATCAATTAGACTTAAATAAAGTATTAAATTCTTTCAGAAGAAAGGTTTCTGTACAATGGAATGTATAGTATAATATAAGAAATAAATATTGTACAGGAAAACAATAATGTAATTTTGCTTTAGGGTGAATTCACCATGCATCGGACACCCTCGTTCTTCAACAAGATCTAGCGATATCGCTACCGGCCGAATATTATCAAAATGGAACTTAACATGTAGTATGTGGTTAAAATATAAATTTTTGATACAAATATATGCTATTTATTGAGAAATTATCACTAAAAACCATTTTTTTCTTAATGTGCCAGATTTCACCATGGATCGGACAATATTCACCATGCATCGGACAAACGGTATTTGAACCGGAAAATTGTCATAGGTTTATCTCGGTGCTTTGAAATTAGTGATCTTGAAATAATTTTATCTTTTATTTCAAAATTAACCTTCTAGTTAAATTTGATTGACTACATCGATCCACAAATGAGGAGAGTTTTTAGTTGCATCACATTGCACTAGAAAGGCTTTACAATGCTATTTACATGTCAACTTGTACGTTGGTCTCGTGGGTTATCATACTCTGGTTTGTAAAAATAAATTGAGTCTAATTCTAGACGTCATATATCGATAACTTGTATATTCACTAAAAATTTAGAGTTTTTAATTTCTATTTCCGCAAAAAACAGATGTCAGTTGGGTTCTTTATGAAAATAGAAGTGATTACCCATGCATCGGAAAGTGTCCGATGCATGGTTAATTTGTGTCCGATGTACGGTAAAATGAACGTACTAGTAAAAAACAACTCTAAAAAATTATACAAACATGGAAGTGAAATTTCTTTAAAAGTTCTGTAAAATTACCAATCATTAACAAATTTCACCAAAGCCCCACTCATTCCGTTGAAGTCTAATTAAAGAACGACAACTCTAAAAATTTGCAAAATCATAAAATTCTGGTTACTCCCCTTTGATGATGTAAAATATGACGTAACTTCAAGGCCATTCTCGGAGTATTTTTATCGCAACATGATAATAAAAATCGGCATCAATAAAAAGTTTAAATCTTCAGCTTCAAGACAGAAACAAGTAAAAACACGGGATCACTCAGATTTAAAGAAAGTTTATTGCTTGAAGTTGTCCGAAGCAAGGTATGTGTCCGATGCATGGTTAACTCACCCTAATCAAAGCTTATAAATAGTTCTTCCATTGCAAGTGTGAACAACAGAAGTTTATAAACATATTTTTTTCTGCCATTGAAATAGTTAAATTACAATATTGCAACAAAAATTCCAGACCTCAAAGTTGCAACTCATATTGCTTTAAAACTGCATTGTGCTAGCTTTATTATTATTTTTTCTTTATCAAAGAGTGATGTCAAATATGAATTTTTTGTAAATGTTAACTACATGTTTTAAACAAACTTTCATTTTAGATGGCAAACTTATCAGATTTAGATAACCACAGAGAAATGTTTCAGCATCTTCCATTATATGAAGCAGGTCTCTTAGAATTAAAACATGGCCATGTGCCCTGCAGGACTCTAAGGCAGGATGTTAAGTTTTACATTTTGATAATTAAACATTACAATACTTAAGTAATTTTTTCTAACTTTTAAATGTTTCTGACAAAATCATGGCTGCTCTTTTAGTATTTTCTTTCTCAGAAGCTACAATGTATGACTGGCATTCTTTAACCATTATTGCTATTTAATGTATTTGATCTTTTTAGGACAGAGATGACACAGTGTATTTCAGACACAGAGTTCTTGGCAAAGTTACACTGTATCCGTTTAGCTTTCAATGTATGTACCTCTTGGTAATGATTTTCTCATTTCCACTCATGCCTATAATTAAAACATGGGTTAAGAGTTATATGAATTAATATAGTACATGTAATATTGTTCACTTGCTATCTTTTAGGTTATATTTAAACAATCAAGCCAAAGAGATTACTTCAAAACCATGGGAAAACAATTAATCGGTGATCTGCTGATCAGAGCTGATAGGGTAAGAACAAATTGATCTACTACACAAGTTTAGTACCTTGGTCAGAAGGTCATGGCCGTGACTGACCTAAGACCTAAAAAATAGGTAGCAACTGTTCCTTCACCAAGCGCTCAGCACTTTGAAGTGAAAGTTGTGGGTCCTTCGGATGAGATGTTAAAAACCGAGGCCCTGTGTCACGGTAGGTGTTAGCACAATGAAGAACCCTCACTGCTCAATGGCCCTGAGTGCTGAGTAAAGGTCTAAATTTGCATACAATCAATCAATCAATCACAAGTTTAGTAAGATAATGAGCGAGATAACAGTCTTAACATTGCCTACTAGTATGTATGGAAATGCTTGGTGTGTACTTGTCCTCCTAGTTGTCTATGTGAAGAAAGTGATGTCTTCTAAGTTACCAGGCTAGCTTTTACATTTGTTAATTACTATTCCTTATTTCAAGGATCCAGAGGAATTCTACACTGCATATAATGCAATGGTAGATTTTATTGAAGTGGAGGATAATTGGCTCAAAATTGAAGAAGAATTAAAAGGACGTGGAGTAAGTCAAATTACTGGAATTATCCTTCGCACTAGTACATTTGCAATATACAGTGAAACCTGTCTAATTCGACATGCACTGGGAGACAATTTTATGTCGGAATAGACAGGGTGTCAAATTACACAGTGTAAAAATCACAGAAAACAGTAAAATGGTAATGAAAATAAGGATCAGAATTCACAGTGGAACAGATTGCACAGGTGTCAGATTAGACAGTTTTCATTGTATTTGGATTCATTTTCTATTGATCACTTCTTAGGTATTAAGGTAAAAGAAATTCTTCAGTTTTTGGGGCTTAAGGACATATGCAACGTACCTTGCCTGCTGATAATTTTCAAGATATTCTTAATTTAAAATTATAGTGCCATCAAATATTCATAGACAAAAAACCAGCATGCATTACCAGGGGTTTTGAAAAGATATCAATTGATGGAAATTTTTGTATAATTCAAAGAAAAATATACCAAATTTACTAAACATATATTCTAGATGTTTTGTTTATCCAAACTTGCTTTAGAAGAAGTGTACAACAGCATGTATAGACATTAAAATGTAGCACACAGTTCCTTTAAGTATCGGAACTCTTCAACTCCAGGGAAAAAGACAATATAGTTCAAACTACGTTGTGTATGTCCTTAAGTATAGTTGAGTGATTAATTGAAATTCTTACTTGTGATACAAATTATCTGTTTTCCTGCTTGAATATTAGTAAAATTACAACAGAAAATTCACAAATCAACAAAAGATTATTTTTATGTAAATGTGATTTAATTGTACATTACTTTTTAGGTAAAATGCATGTCATTTTATGACATAGTATTAGATTTTATTCTGATGGATGCTTTTGATGATTTGGAAAATCCACCATCATCTGTAATTGCTGTTATACAGAACAGATGGTTATCAAATAGCTTCAAAGAAACTGTAAGTATTAGTTCTCTCAAACGTTTCTCTATGATAATAAATTTGAACTCATTATAATATTTATGTTCTTATGTGGATGTATTCAAAAAATGAAAAAGTGCATTAGTACTTGTCAGTGTTTTCTTTGACAGGCTCTCTCAACAGCTGTTTGGTCTGTTTTAAAAGCCAAACGACGTCTATTGAAGGTAGGCAAACTGACAATTTTAATGATTTATGTAATAAGGTATGAGGTAGTCTTTGTATAAACTATGCCAGTTACAACTAACATTCAATGTGGCACTCAGTTTTCAGATGGATTTATATCCAAGTTTTACTCTATTTCTGAACACACAAGTCCAGTATTAGCCTGGGGTTTCATGGGACCAGAATCAAATCTAAAAGAATTATGCATGTTTTTTAAGGTAAGCTTTCATGCAGTTCAAAGCATAGAGACTAGAAATTTATCTACACAACAGCTTATTAAGAAAATTTTAACAGAACATTTAATCCTGTCAAACTTAACTGGAATGACTTCGTGTATGAGAGTAACCTAAATTGATCATTCTTGAATGATAGTAAGCACATACAACAATACAAGAATATATTCTTAAAAATATCAGGCATTAAGTACTGTAATTCTAAGTGGTCCTCATATTGTAGTGGTCTACATATTGCATTCTAAGTGCAGACACAGTTATTAAACATTTATTTATTCCACCTCTCAACTCTGGTATGGTGGAATATACCTGGTAACCTGTCTTTCCTCTCATTTGACAGGAGTCGGTATTGAGGTTTCTCAGGGACATGTTTAGTTTTGAGTATGTCCGTTACACAACAGTTGATGAATTAGCAGAAGACATTGCTCAGTTGTTACAAAACAGAATTGAAGAAGCAGCTGACAAGATCTCTCCAGAAAAGTTGGAGTTTTAAAAACAGGATTGGACTTTAAGCCATTCTGTTACAGTTTTTAACTTGAGTTTTTTAATCATCTGTGATTAATTTATGGAGCCGTTATGAATACACCAGGAGTTTTAACTTGCCAGAGTAAAAGGCCTCAGTGAACTTATCATTTAGAATTTTGTCCTGTCATCTTTATATTCATTCTTTTTTCAAAATCTTCCAAACTCATGGACTAAATATATTTTGTCTTATTTTGATGATAATATTGAAATATTAAGTAAATTCTTTGGAAAACCATGACTCTTTGGGTATCAAAAATGAATACGTCATTTTCTCTAGGAGCAAAGCTAGGTAGATGAGCATTGTGGCACTTGGTTCTCTGGTTCAAATAGTGTGATAAATTAGGACGAATCATGTTTTTAAGTGTTTTTAGATCTCATTGTACTTAAATGCCATAGTAATATACTGTAGAAGACTTAATTTTATACACTTGTTTATTAATTTCCAGTCTATTAAAAATGAAATGTATATTGTTTTACTGTCTTTATTAGTACAATCATATAATGATGTGTTGTTGTAAGCAATATGAAGCTCATGTTACATTATGTTTAATGAATAAAAAGTGATTTTTTTGTAGTGACTTCAGTTGATGGTTTCAACTCTGATAAGACATTAATTCACCACACTGATAGATGACATATAACTTGATTCAAAAGTAACACAAATATTTGATGATTTATGAAACATGGATTTTTTAAAAATGATTTTTACACTCTCTTGTGCAGTAGCAAAACAGCATTTTTAACATTAACATATTTGTAACCAGTGCAACTTCTATAAAACATTTAAATTAAATTCATGTCACATCAGATGGAAAAACAAGGCCACCTTAAAGACCGCAATTTCTTGTTTTCTGGGCACTTCTCAAATTTAATTACTTGATCTCTCCAGGAGTTCAACAGTGGGATCTATTTTTCAGGTATTGGAATGGTTATTGGAGGGCACTTCCTCTATAATGACCCTTGACCCTTTCCTTGTTCCGTTAACACCGTTCCGGTTCACGTGTCCTCCGTTGATATAGTGAATGGCACCAGAATCGGGGGCTGGGGAATCACTGGCTCTGTGAATAATTTTAAAAAATTAAAGATCGTTTTCTACATAGAACCACTGCGCTGCTAAGCGTACGTTAACTCTTTGCAGAATTAGGGTCATACGCAATGTACCTTACCAATTAACGATTTCTCAAGATATTTTTAATTTAAATTCATAGTACCATCAGATGTTCTTACACAAAAAATCAGCATACAGCATAATTAAGCATTAATAAAGGTCCTTTAATTATTGGAACTCTTCAGTTATACAGGGAATGAGAAGTAAAGTTCAAAACAAAGTTCTCTTTTTTCCTTAAATCCTAAACAGTCTCAATTAAATTAGATAAAATATCATTCGGTACTTTATGGAGCGGGATACGACTCCTATTCATACGGGAAAAGAAATGGAAACTAAAAGATTACAAAAATAGATCATGTCTCGGACAGTGATTTTATCTGACATAAAATGTTCAAGGATCGTTATACTAATTATCCGATCGTAGAGGTGCTTGTTAGAAAAGTCTTATATAATCTTTATTGCCCAAGACATACATCTTATACTGGGTAGCATTGAGCAAATATAACAAACATCAAAAGACACCCCCTCAAGGACAAACTGAAAATTTCGGAGCTTGCCGACGAATGGAGACTCGCGAAGTCGTAATAGGAGCTTGGGAGTTGTCTATTCAGAGAATTAGAGAATTATCATTTTGCAGTCTTTCAATGTCAGTAGTATGTGCGAGATGGATAATTTGCTTACCAACTAAAAATCAAATATGTCGATTCTCTGCGTTAATAAAATATTTAAAATATTCTAAAGGTAAGAAGCATAATTCATGAACAAATAAATTAATTACGTTTTGACGTCTTGGACGTTGCACCGTCAACTACAATATAAGATTCATCTAAGAGGAAAATGTTATTTATAGAGATATTTCGTTGACATTTTTATATACATGTAGCATTCAAAAAATGTTAAAAATGATGCATACCAACACTTAACTTCATGATTTTAATGAAACAAAAAATATTAAAAATGTTGGCGTTTTTCTGGGACAACCGTCGTATTCGGTACCTTCGGCACAGGAATATTATGATGAGAACCAGCACAATAGTGACCGCTAGACTGGCCGCGACGATCCCTCCTGCAATCGCCCCGTCATTGGTCGGGTCTGTCATTGGGCGCTGAGTCGGCACCTCCACACCTCAATTAAAACGAAAGTTAAATTTAGTATGCTATTTTGCTATTTCTTGGAGTAAACTTTTTTCATAAACGATCATTTTTCAGTGTGAAAAAGCAAGAGCATGTATTTAATTTCGATTGTAGGAAATCTTACAAAGTTGATCCAGAGATGATATGTTCCATGTTCCTTGACATAAAATTGCCGACATCGTTGGCCGAAAGCCAGAATTACACGTGTACGTGCACTTAATACCAATGTATGGTGCACAATCCGGATTTACTTTTCCATTAGGAATAACTTCTGGACACTTAACAACTACAAAAGAAAACAATTGCATGTACATGTATTTACACACCTTTACCATTTCAGTCTATGAGAAATCATTACTTCTCAAAGAGATGCGTTAAGAGGTAATTATATATCAGTAAAAAAATTCTTTTTTTTAAGTATATGGATAAAAACTTTGGAATGAGTTTCCATGACTACCTCCTTCACAAGTTCGTTTATCTTTCTGAAGGTCCACACCATCTGGGCATGCGCATTTGCGACCTTTGGCTGTTGGTAAACAAAACGTGCTGCAGCGGCCATTAGAAACAGAACATACACTATGCACTGTGGAAAACATTTAAAATATGTACATTTTGCGAGAAATATAAACTAAACTTTAATCACATACACAACTTACTAGTGGTATTCAGTGTGCTGTTAAAACCATTGTTTCCAGGAGCTGATTATTTAAGCATTAAATCATTATTTTTTGAAAGATGTATAGCCTCATAATTGCAATGGTGTGTGCAAACAAACTGAGTAACGAGCATTAGTCTTTGTTCTTTAGTAAAAGTGTTTTTGTCATATACGTTTTCCAAAGATGTTCCCTAAGTCGATGCGAAATGCATGGAAATCAATTCCAAAGACTGCAATCGATCATCACTCGAAGTGGCATTTGAGCAGTTGAAAAAGAAACAGGTTGATGTTCTTTTTCAATCTCGGAACAATGCAATACTGCAACAAACTGGTAATCATGCCAGTTCAAAATGGCAGCGAATTTTAGTTTTACTATACTGAATTGTTAGAGATAGGCTACAAAGTTATGCAATTCCAATCAACTCATTCATTTACATTAAATTTTCAATTTCCAATGTATGTTTTTCTTCAGAAAATATAATAGGCATAGGGGTTACATTTCTGTAATGAAATATGGAGATAACGAACAGTTATCAAGCTCAAAAGTCCAATGAAAAACAATGCAAATCGGAAGCAGATCAATCACGGACCACGAAAAAGCAATAGAGATGGGATCAGGTGCCAGACAGAGATGGGATCAGGTGCCAGAGGAGTAAGCATCTTCTGTCGACGGTCACACCCGCCATGTGCTCATTGTCAGGATCGGGCAAATGGAAAATTCAGTGTTTAAAGAATTGCCTAATAACGTCAGTCAACATTCGATTAAATGATAGATTGTATTTGCTGGCAAGGTCATTGTATTGAACAATTAACTTGCGAAATGATGGCTTTAAACGAGACTGTTGATATCCTTGTTTCACCAACTTGTTTGTCAATAGCTTGCCTTGTTTTAGAAATTTACGTGGAACATGCTCTTGCGTATCGAATCAATTGGGAGATATAAACCCCATAAGCAGGTGATAAGGGTATACTGCTACTTATAAAAAGTAAAGGAAGTTGGTGAAAGAAAAGTTGAAATCATTATCGTAAAGTCTGGTCGGTAGGTTACCATTAAAGTCTTTTTCTAGTAAAATATTCAAATGTGAAACAGATGTGTCAGACTCTGTGGTATCTTTTATTTCAAGTTCATAGGCGTCGGAACCGGGGGGGGGGGGGGGGGGGCTTAGCCCCCTCCACTTTTTTTGGCAAAGATAGACATAATATAGGCATTGAAAATTGGAGCTTACCTTTTTTCGTTGGTTTAGCCCCCCCCCCCCCACACTTTCAATTAGCCACCCCACTTTCAATTTGCTTCCGACGCCTATAAAGTTCACTGGGATATATCGAGTTGATATATGAATGGAAGTAACTATTGTTAATTGATAATACATCGTCGATATATCTAAATAATTTATCTAAATAATTTAGATTTTCAGAAAAATTGTTAAAAATGTTAAATTTCAGGAATTCGACGATAGCCAAGTAAATTTAAAAGTGTCGCCAATTTGGCGACTTATGGAAAAATTTTAGGCACCAATCAAAAATTTTAGGCGCCATGGCGACTAAACTAGTCGCCAATTAGAGCCCTGAAATGTCGAGTTGAAGGACAACAAGCGTCTTTTTCTCATGTTTAAGTTTTTGAATAAATTCTGCTCCATATGAATACAAAAATAGGTCCTCTAAGAACGGCGCTCTATTTTATTACACTTCGGAATTCCGACAGATTGTTGGAAGACCTGATCTCCAAAAACTACATAGATATAATCAATTAGAAACTAAAGCATCGTTTTAACATCTACTTCAGAGTACTTGTGTGTACAATCATAATGTTTTTTTAACAAAATAATTTTGCAAATGATCAATAACAAGGTAAGTAAATTTTATTATAAACACATTAATTGCTTTTCTACCCTAACTTCAGGTATTTTTTATACAGCTGTACATCTCATGGTAGCAAAAACGTTTAAGCAAGTACATGCTACAACTTACGTGTTTTAATAAATCAGAAAATACTTAAGATTTGACAAAATTTTGCGCATTACCTGGTATTACTTCTTCTCCATATACTTGCAAAGACTGAAGTTTTCCAAACTCTGCAGAATAATTCATCCATGCTATCTCCTTAGCATTTGAAAGTGACGCTTTTGTTATTTTCCTGCAACGAAGGGGAGAAAAAATAAACATATATTTCGAGAATACAATTTTCATTCCTCCAAAAGCAAAGGCTTATAATGTTCTTATTGTGTTATACAATGTTTTCGAGTTTCACTGTTTTAAATATTTTACTTACTGGTCATCTAAGGCAGTGTAATAAATATGGTCTCCACTGATGTCGAAATGTCTGAACTTCTGTTTCCTGTCTTGGAGTAAAATACCCCTGTTTTTGCCGTCCAGATCACAATAATTTATTGTACCTAAATCCCCATCGGTCCAGTAGAGGAAATTATCTATTTTGTCAACACAAATATAAGCTCATTATACTGTCATACATATTTTTATCGATATTTTTAATTAATTCATTGTAAACATTCATTGAATTCAAGCAGATAGTAAAATTCGGTACATTATATAAATTTTCTCTCTCTCTCTCTCTCTCTTTTTTTTTTTTTTGATATAATTTATTTTGCTAAATATAAATCTGCATCGTTTCTTAAATACATCGCGTTGTAGATTTATATTTGGATAAAGAGGGAAGGTCGAACAGGACACCAATCAAGTACTTGCACTAAAACATATATTGCATGTACTTTTGAAACGGTATCTGTTCACCTTCAAGAAAAGCAAAATAACATAGAGATATGTGTAACTGAGCACTACAAGCTATAATAGTGAATTATTCACTTTTGTAATCCAGCGTCAAACTGTTCGGTTGTGAAATGTCTTTGTAAATGAGATTGATCATCGCTGACCCATCCATGTAGGATCTCCCTATATATGAAGCTGAGTAAACCAGGTCCGACCAAAACAAATACCTGAAATATTGAAAATGACTTTTTATATTTTCTTTTCGTTTCTAAAACATATGGTTTAACCATATGAGCTTTAATGTATTTCACAATGCTTATTCTGTGTAGAATGTGTAATCAGTTACCCTTTTTGTGGATGTATTGCTATGTTGTAGACAGAGGTTAATCCCGGTACTACCGTTTTTCTCTCCCTTGTTTCTATATTTAGTATTCCAATATAGGACTTGGTACTGACGGCTGAGTATATGAGATGACCAGTAGACGGGTCCATCACCAGGGCTTGAGGTTCAAATAGACCTATCATTGTAATAAATATCTAGTTGTTGTTGTGTTTTAATTTGACATTTAAGGACTATTTTAATATGATATCCAAGAGCTGCCTAAAATTTTAACCAAGTCTCTGACACCAAGAATTCAACCTATTTTAGAAACATCCAGTAATTGTTTCTGTTTAAAAAAAAATAAATAAGCGTTTTAGTTTTTAAAGACAAGATGTCATTATGAAAATAAGTTTTATTAAGCAGCGAAGGCAACATTTGGCCAACTTGCTATAGATATCTTTATCTGACAGAATCCTCTTTTACTTTCATCTATTGGTATTTGAATTAATTGGAAATTAAAATGTACCTGTATTAGTCAGAGCGACTGACTCACGACCTGACATCGACAATTGTCTAATCTCGCGGTACATCGCATCAGAGTAGATCAAATTGCGGTTGGGAGGGTGGAAGATTGCGTTCACTGGCCGAATTGTCTCATTTACGTCTATTGCAACAATATTAGCATCGGCCATTGACACTTGAAAAATGGTAGCGTGCGTAAAGTCAACAGTCAACACAAAGTCGCTCTGCAGTGGAACTAAAAGTACAAACTCATTAATTGTTAAGCGCTTGAAAACGTTTCAGTGTTGGATAATGTCATGTTCATGTTTCAGAAAATGAACATGAAGCACTGTTCTATATAACGTTATATTTATGAGAAATGAAAGTATTTATTTGAGACACATGAGCTCGAGGTATATATATCTGATTACCTTCTATTTTACCTTTTTTCCCTTCAAATTAAAATAGAAATTATCAAAAGTTAGTTACACTAAATGTACTAAACTAAATAAAGCTTCGAACTTACTCGTTTTACAAGTTTTTCGATCCTTCGTTAACCTATAACCTAGTCGACATTTGCATGTTCGGGTACCATTCAGTTTTGGGATACAAATATGTTCACAATCGCCATTACTCACATGACAGATATCTATGAAAAAAGTCATAACTTGATATTCAAAAATTATTGCAGTTATAACTGGTTGATAAGCAAGCATGTTCTCTAAACTAGACCTTTACATGCAGTCCCATATAGTAGCTTGTAGCTAGGTTGAAAAGTAAACGTTTTAGTAATTATGACATTAATGATTCTTTCAACACCGGAAAAAAAAAATTTCAGACGTCTTATGTTATCAAATATAGAAGTGATTTATACATTAGACAAAATTGCAAACGCACCATCACAGAAATTTCAAGTGTATTATTTACCTTTAGCAATTGGTTGTTCAGATTGATCGTAAACAATGGCATTAGTAAATAAATACGGCACATCTAAATGTCTGTGGATTCCTGGTGAATTAATGTTAGTTATGCGAACTTCGCCCTGGTTTTTCAATAGCAAGAGATAGTCCTAGAACAAAATATGAACAGTTAAAGGGACTTGGACAGATTTGACGTTAATATTATCTTAAAATTTACGGTATAATATCACGACTTACATGTTTCTATATCACTTCAGACCAATATATTACATTTGTATAAAAGAGCAATTAAAAACTTCATTTTTAAAACTACGAATTTCAGGACACGTTTGATTTACAGAAATCCTCGCACTTTCACGAAGTATAATCTCTTCATCACATTTGAAAACAAGATGTGTTTGTGAAACACTGATGCCCCCGTATGGCAGCTTATGGCGAAGGTTAAAGTTTCTCAAATGCAAGTCAAACTCCAGGTCAAGAAATCAAAAATGATGGTACCCAAAGAAAGGTCTTGTCTCAAGAAATATACCTGTGAAATATGAAAGCCCTAATGCAAACCGTTGAAAAGTGATGGCGAAGGTTAAAGTTTTTTTCAAAGTAAGTAAAAAGGCAAGGTCAAGGTCAAATGGTGCCCAAGGGAAGGTCTTGTCTCAAGTGATACACATGATCATGAAATGTAAAAGCCCTAGAACCAAACGTTCAAATGTTATGGCCAAGGTTTAAATTTTTCAAAAGTAGGTCAAACTCCAAGGTCAAGGTCAAAGGGTCAAAGTTGTTGGTATCTAAAGGAAGGACTTGTCACAAGAAATGCATATGTGAAGTATGAAAGACCTAACACCAACTGTTCAAAAGTTATGGCCAAGGTTAAAGTTTTTCAAAAGTGGGTCAAACTCCAAAGTCAAGGTCAAAGGGTCAAAGTTGTTGGTATATAAAGGAAGGTCTTGTCACAAGAAATGCATATGTGAAGTATGAAAACCCTAGCTTTAACTGTTCAAAAGTTATGGCCAAGGTTAAAATTTTTCAAAATTGAAGTAGGTCAAACTCCAAGGTCAAGGTCAAAAGGTCAAAGTTGTTGATATTCTAAGAAAGGTTTTGTCACAAGGAGTATACATATGAAGTATGAAAGACCTAGCACAAATTGTTCAAAAGTTATGGCCAAGGTTAAAGTTTTTTCAACAGTAGGTCAAACTCCAAGGTCAAGGTCAAAGGGTCAAAGACGTTGGTACCCAAAGGAAGGTCTTGTCACAAGAAATACACATGTGGAGTTTGAAAGCCTAAGCTCCAACCGTTCAAAAGTTATGGCCAAGGTTAAAGTCTCATAAAATTTTGCAAAAGTGGGTCAAACTCCAAGGTCAAAAGGTCAAATATGATGGTACCCAAAGAAAGGCCTTGTCTCAAGGAATACACATGTGAAATATGAAAGCCATAGCTCCAACCAATCAAAAGTTATGGGCAAGGTTAAAGTTTTTGCGGACAAACAGACAGCTCGACAGACAGACGGACGGACAGGGCAAAAACTATATGGCCCCGAATCTTCGATTACGGGGGCATAAAAAGTGGAAAATTTGTCGTGTATAAATAAAAAATATCAAAATTATAATCTAAAAAAAACTCAGAGAAAGAATGTTAGAAAGAAAAACAAACATACCAGCATTGTTATTTCATGTTCAGTGAAGTGTGCTGAGTTAGCAAATTGAACACACCCGGTAAAACGTAAACATTAACAATAACAGAGTTCGTGCCCATGTTTACAAATACAGATGTTTGACCTAACGTTATGAAAAATGTCGTTGTCATTGACTTTTAAGAACGTGCATATAGGTCCAAACTGAAGTTAATTTTTGAATAAAAATGGAAATTTGAAATGGTAAACAGAAACGATAATGCAACTGTGTCCAGGCCCCTTTAAAGACCCACAGTGGAATTATGAAGATCGTACAATACGATTGCTTACTATCTCTGCCTCATTTTGTGATGAAGTATTATACCAGTAAATTAAACATAAAGGAACACAATGCATGTAAATGCTAAGAATGGACATTTCACTTTAGAAAACAAATAACTTTGATATTTACCTTGTATTTTGTAAATGAAATGATGTTATATGAAGTATATAATTGTATCTCATTGGTTTCCAGATCCATGGAGTATACACCATCTATATCAACCCACCATAGCCTGTCAAACAAGGATACTTTTTCTAGCTTAAGATTAAATACGCATTCTTGAGATAAAAAGAAAAGAAAAAGACTTTTAAATTGTGAGTTTTGCTGTTGTAAAGTGCTAGAAGTAAGTAAAGATATATACAATTTTTACAAAATACCTATTATCTTTTATATCAATTGACAATCCGTTAGGGTTTTTAAGGTGCTTGGTATTTACAGCTATCCAGCGTTCCATTCCGTCATAAGATCCGGCCTCAATGATAAACGTTCCTACCACACCGCTGATCCAGTATAATGTTCTGTAGAGAAAATATTCTAGGAAAATATCAACCGTGTACAATTTTTCCAAGAAAGTTTAAAAATGATGTTTCCTTCTGTTGAACAGAAATGATACTGGTAAGTGTCGATGGTCTGTGTAATAAGTATAAGCAATGGCAACAATACAAAAGGAAAAGACGATACAAGACAGTTCTCTTAGGTGTGAAACCTGTAACAAAGCAGAGCAATATTTGAAATTTTTGTTTTGTTAAAATGAGGAAAATCTATTCAGAAAATTTCCAGACGGAAAATTTCACAAAACATGGACATAACTTTCAAGAAATTTTTCATTAATAGCTTTCTTCTTGGCCTATTGTGTTCAATTTTTGTATTCTTTTTTGACTTAAAAAGTATTTTTGTTTCCAATTCTAAATTGGACTATTGAAATAAATTGATTGTTTTTTCTTGTAATAGAATCCTAGTTGAAATATGAAATAATATTAAACAATACAAATCGGGAGCAAAGCAAACACGGACCTCAAAAAACCTCCGAGGTGAGATCAGAACCAATGGAAGAGTGAGCATCCCTGGTCGATCCGTCACATCCGCCGTGTGCTCCATGTCATGATGGGGAAAAACGGAAAATCCGTAGACAATTCAGTGTGTAAATAATGGCTTAACAATTAGTATTAGTAGACTTAATGATAGGTTGTATTTGCTAAAAAGGTCATAGTATCGACCATAAAACTTGCAAAATGATGACTTCAAACGAGACTATTCATATCCTTGTTTCATCAACTTGTTTGTCAACAGCTTGCCTCCTTTAAGATATTATTCATACATAAAGCATTCTCTTGCGTATCGAATCAACTGGGAGACAAAAACCCCATATGCAGGTGATAAGGGTATATTGCTACATAAGTAAGGGACGTTAACGATTGAAAAATTGAAGTCATCATGTTTATCATAAAGCTTTGTTGTTAGATTACCATTAAAGTTATTTTGCATTCTCATATCCAAATTCTATTCAATCAGATATTTTACTACTCTTAGGTATTCCGATTCTATCCATTTCTGATCCTATTCTAATGCCATCAAAATACTCCATTCAATCCTACCACACCCATTTAAAATAATTCTGCTTAGCTATTCCTCAGGTTTCATTCATCATATTTTATGTTCAAATATTCTTTTAATTTCAAGTTTCTGAAATAAAGACTATTCAGTACAAAATTCTTTTTTTTGGCACCAATATCTTCTAGTATTTCATTATCCCTGTCTTTGAAAACAAGTCAACCCTCAGGGTGTACTAAGTTCAACAGCACTCTGTGTTGATTAACTCTGTACCTGTTCAGGGGATTTATAGCAAGTGCAGATGGATGGTCAATGTTCTGAAAAACTGGCATCTCCATTGGAAACCTTTCATTTATAAACATAATCAGGCCTGTTTTCCTCTCTGCCCAGTAGATGTTATTGTTTAACCAATCCACACACAGGCCTTAGAATATAATGTTACATAAATTGTTACAAAGCAAATTTCATAATCAAGTAAAAAAAACCCATCAAAATAATGTTTTTAATCTATTAAAAAATCACGTGTTACATATGTTTATCCTCATTATTTTTTGGTTACATATAAACCATTATATCTCTGTAGCTAACAAAGACATCTATCCTTGGGTTGTTAAAAACCAGTAGTATATTATTCAATACTAAATACTCTAATTAGTAATATCACTCACCAGAAACCACAGAAACTGACAGCAGTTCTTTTATCAGCCCTGTGTTTATGTCCAACATCAATAGCTTCTCGTTATCACTTTCCTCAAAATAAATTTTATCATGACGTGTATCAACCGCAAAATGAGATATGGATTGGTTACTGTGTAATACACAGTTCACCTTTAATGGCAATCCGGTTAGTACAAGAACATCCACAAAGCAGATTGATGAAGAGTTCGATAACAAAAGAGATTTCTGGTGTAACATAGTATTTTCTAAAACAAACATAAAACATTTGTCAATAATTGTCCAATATATTGAGGGGTTTCCTAGTGGGTTAATAGATATTTCGTGTTTTGATAAAAATAAAGACCCATGAAATGAACAACACAATTTTAATGTTCAAATAGAGCATTTGTGAGGGTGGACAATGAAATGCTACAAAATATCTAAACAAAACCCTATTCACTTCCTGTGACGTCATACGTACGTGTACAGTTTATTCCATTCTCTGTCAGTGTGAGTCCGTCTGGACATAGACATTTGGCTACATCATCTCTGGGACCTACACAAATGAACTCGCAACCCTTTTCTTCACAAAGTTCTACAATGAGTGCAAAGTTTGGGTACATTTTTTTTTTTGCAAATGTTCAATGTCTTCAAAGTAAACACTTCCATCGATACGATCTTAATTATACAATGGATTTAACAAATTAAAAGATCACTCTTCATAAGTTCATAGTGGTGTACTAGCATTCAGTATGAAATGTTGGAATGCAAAGAATGCTTTTTTATGTTTAATGACAGTTGAAAGGCTTCTCTTTAAAATGAAAAAAAAAAACGTGAAATGTTGTGAATTTCCCAAAGAAATTGTTAATTTTACAATAAAACATTTTCAATTACGTGTTTCATTGCCTTGGTCCTTGTCTTTTATAAACCTCAGTGCCTGGGGGACCTTGTATTCGAACTTGCCATCCTTCGGCCATTGAAACAAATGTTGCCAGACAGTCTGTCCTGTTTGTTTATTTATGCATTCCACCAGGTAAGCAAACTGTATAGTAACACAAACGATGTTCTGAAAAAGTTAAACAACTGTATTGTAACACAAACGATGTCCTGAAATAGTTAAGCAAGTATGGTAACACAAATTATGTCCTGACAAAGTTAATCAACTTATGATAGCACAAACGATGTCCTGAAATAGTTAAGCAACTATATTGTAACACAAACGATGTCCTGAAATAGTTAATAGTTAAGCAACTGTATTGTAACACAAACGATGTCCTGAAAAAGTTAAACAAGAGTATGGTAACACAAACGATGTCCTGAAATAGTTAAGCAACTGTATGGTAACACAAACTATGTCCTGAAAAATTTAAGCAACTTTATGGTAACACAAACGATGTCCTGAAATAGTTAAGCAACTTTATGGTAACACAAACGATGTCCTGAAATAGTAAAGCAACTTTATGGTAACATAAACGATGTCCTGAAATAGTTAAGCAACTGTATGGTAACACAGTTGAAATCTTGGAAAAGTTAAGCAAGTCTATGATAACACAAACGATGTCCTGAAAAAGTTAAGCAACAGTATGGTAACGTATGGTAACACGGCTGAAGTCTTGGGACATAAAAGATACTGTATGGTAACAGAAGGATATTCTGAAATGCAATCAATTGCAAACTGTATGCCAACAAAACAATAAAGCAGCAAACTATATGCTAACAGATAAAAGGTCCTTAAAACACGGTAAGAAACTGTATATGGTAATATACAAAGATTGCCTGAAAAACAAAATAAGAAGTTATGATAACATGCAGAATGTCCTGAAGAAAAAAGGAAGCAACTGTATGCTTAAAACATGAGGTAGGCAAACTGCTCTGGCAAAACTGACATAGAGAAGTAGATTAGCAACTGAATGGTAATACAAAGGAGGTCTTTGGTAGAGCCTTTACTTTGTGCAGTATAATGGTCAATCAGGTCTACAGACGACTATTCGTCTAATCAGCATATACTTTCATTATCTTTAAAATATGCCTTCGGAGAGATTTTCTTTGGAGAACTGGTATAATGAAATATTGATGTGTTTGGGGAAATCGTGCGAATTTAATTACATTCAACGAGGAATTTTTATAAAAGGCCACTTCTCGATCAAAATATGGTCACAAAGATCTACAGTTCTCTACAGAACAATAATTTATTGTGCGTAATAAGATTACGTAGGAAATGTCTACATAATTTTAAGCCCTCTTTCTTGTTTCATTGACCGTTCACGGTAGCTCAGTCGGTAGAGCGCTCGCTCCGTGATCGGGAGGTCGTGAGTTCGAATCTCGGCCGCGACAGACCTAAGTCGATAAAAAATAGGTAGCAACTGTTCCTTCGCCATGCGCTCGGCACTTTGAAGTGAAAGTTGCGGGTCCTTCGGATGAGACCTTAAAAACCGAGGCCCCGTGTCACGGCAGGCGTTGGCACGATAAAGATCCCTCACTGCTCAATGGCCCTGAGTGCCGAGTAAAGGTCAAAATTTGAAGCCCTTCACCGGTATATGGTGACGTCTCTATATGAGTGAAAGATTCTCGAATGGGACGTAAAACAATATACAATCAATCAATCAATCTTGTTTCATTGTGAGATGGGTAAAAAATAGTCTAAACATCGGGTGCAAATCCCAATAGAGATGGTATGATTTTCCATCTCATGAATGTTTCCGTTATATTTCCGCATGAAATACAGTTCGTTTGAAGTTTTCTCAGGATTTCATACCTTTGTAAGCAAGTGCTGTAACGGCTATACCAGAATACTTAATAACAGATCCCAAAAAGCCGATTTCCTATTTCCGTCCTTGATTTGAAATCTTATCAATCAATTTATTACTTTGATAAATATTGATAGCTTGGGTTCATTCAATCGTTCAATATCTCATCATACTATTCAGTCCTTTTCTTAATTTTCAAATTTGTCTTTTTGTATTCTGTTTTGGTGGTGGTGGTGGGTCTAAGTTCAATTGAAATTATAAAGACCTCTCCCGTTTTCTCTCCTTTAAGGTCGTTTTAGATATCCTTCATCAATGACTTACTTGGTACAATGTAAGACCACTCATGGACATCAGTAAAGACGGAGATCTCTTCAACACTCTCCTGTCTGACCCGTCATATCCACACGTCTCCAGAGTTTCTCTTCCAATATCCAACCAAAAGATCCGCCTCTCTGTTTCATCTACGACAATATCAGTGACCAATAAAAGACCAGATTGCAACAGACTCTGGTCGCTCCCAGAAAGGGACGACTTCCATATGGCAGATCCCCCGCCATGTTCTGCAGACCAGAAGAGAAACCTTTGAATATAATTATTAATATCTTTAATGCATTTAATGCAGTGCCTTTGATTATATTAAGGAAGATCTAACCACTGCTAGGAGCAATAACTCTGACTTTATATATTATGAAACTTCAACAATGATTTGTCTTAAAATTTTCCTAGAATGATGTGATATATTTGTTCTAATTCGTTTTATCTGCATCATTGAATACTGTTCGTTATCTCCATTTTTCATTATAACCCCCCCCCCCCCAACCCCGGTTTCATATAAAAATAACCAATGTAATTATATTCGTATCCTCTTATTCCAGTCTTGGTGATCGGATGCATCTGTTAAATCGCCATTTTTATTATAAAGTGCATATTCTTTGAAAACAAATAAAGGTTATTTTCGCCAAAATAGGCGGGGAAATCATTACATTCTTATCATTTATTCATAGGCCATATATTTTAACTTCGAAACTATAGAACTGTTCCATTAGGGATTAGAGCTGAAATTCCATTTTAATCTTGATGGAGTATAAATAATACTACATTGATATACTAATTTATTTTCCGATGAACTCACCCATTAAGTGGATCAACAGCGATGGATTTCGGTGAAAGTAGACCATCTACCACCGTTTTCCTGTTTGAACCACCGACACCCTTAATTGGTTGTACAGTAATCCAGTTGTATGATGGATCCAAATGATAAATATTCTTTGATAGCCAGTCCACCGCTATTTTTGACGATGGTGATGAAAATGTGTTAATTACATTTTTAGTGAGTTTATCTGCTTGAACATTGTCAGAAAAGTTTTTTATAATGTACAAATTGGATGAAATATCGTTCATGAAGAGTGACTGATCATACGGATCGTATTTCAGCTCGTTGATATTTGTAATGTTTGAAAAACTGATTGGCAGTGAATGGTCTTTATTGGTAGACGTTTGAAGTGGAGCACGTATGTATACAAGATGACCATTGTCCGACCTGTCTGGGGCTAGGGATACGATAAGAGCATCCTCACATGTCCCGATTCCTGAAAATGTAAAAGTCATCAAGAATTTCTAACATAATATGCATGTAAATATATATCTACAACAAAAATCTTCATTTATAAATTGTAATCCATGTTTGGATTATTTTCTGAGCGTACACGTACATGTGCTAATTCTACTATTTTGGATAGTAGTGTGTAACAACCCCCTCAATGAGAAAAAGAAGCCACCACCCCCTCCTCCAATATGAAAACCAAAAATGGATATTTGTAAATATACAAAATAAAGTAAAGTTCAATGAAGAAAAAAATCAAACTGAATTTAAATGTTTTACTTCAGTCCTTCAACACATCAAATACATTTTTTCTGAATACGTATAACACTGACCTAAAGAAATACTCTTTTGCTAAGGTTTATCATATGAATGAGATAAAGAGAACCAGTCTGTAAAATAAATAAATAAATAAATTAATTAAAAATAAAAATGTTAATCTTACCTTGGTTAACAGAAAGAACTATTATAAAAGTAACAAACATTTCCACAATGGTACTAAAATAAAATCATATTAGAAGACAGTACATTCACGATAGAATCGGTGGCAATGTACATAACTGACCACAATTATTCATGTAACCATAAAATCTTTGTTATTACTTACTTCTATTTAAAGTTAATGGTTTGATGCTGATAATGTCAATTTTCGCTAAAAGCATGTCATAAAATTATCTGTATACCCGAACGATTGTGTGTAAGATATATGTTTCATTACGATGACAAATGCTATAAAATTTAATTGATCGAGATATATAGTTTGATTGTTAGATATACTCAGTGAATATCTATTCGGCATTGTTTGATACACTCATGTACAAAGATTATTGAAACAATGGAACAATACACTTAAAAATTCTATCATAATTCTGGAATTCAATCTTAAAGATTAACCCCCTTTACTAATTTACACAATGAAAGTAATGTAATGATTTTATAAAATGAATTTTGTTTATATTTTATGTTATGCACAGTTACATGTTTATATTTTATGTAATGCACAGACTTTGCATGTTCTTGTTGGTACATGTATTAAGGGATAAATAATCTTTTTTTTCACTTTTGAAACATGAGTTTTATTTTGGAGAACAAATCAAAAATTGTTTTGTGCTTTTCAAAGTAAGATTTAATACCTATGTTTTATTTGTATAGGACTGACAATCGACGATAGCAAGTCATGGGAAAACAAATAATGTTGGAGTCATTTGATCTCACGCAAACTCCTTAAATCTGTTGAAAATAAAATACGATCTCTAATCAACTGGTGCTTATAGTGGGAAACAATCACATCTAACTTTTATCTTTTCTGGAAGAAGTTGAGGATATCAGACATGTTCTCTAGAGAAGGTAAATGATTTTAAGCTTAATTCTAAGATAACTGAAAAATCAACCTAGCAGATAAATTTATTACCTACCGTAAAAATAATTTACATAGTGGTCAAATTGTTGTAAAATTGCATTTTTCTTAAAAAGGTACATAAAGAATGCACAGATGAGGATAGTTTCTCTCGTTGAGAATCATGCATTTAAAGTTGATGTCTACGTGTACAAAAATTTCTTTAACCAATACTTTACGAAGTTTCAAATTCTGAAAATACAGAATAAAAAGTAATAATTTGGGCATACACTTTTTATTATTGGTTTTTATTTTGATCGTAGAAATTTGAAATATTGGAAACCAAACCTTCTTACAAAATATCATTCCTCAAGACAATCAAATGTAGATCTTTTGAATTTTTTTTTTTTTTTTTTTTTTTTTTTTACATTTCCTTCCAAAACATAATAGAACACTTCCTACAACTAATGCTCTCTAAATACTAGTAACCTAATTGAAATTCATGGTTCTTGATTTTTTTCTTTCCACTAGACTTGCTGGTTGTCTTTGCGCTGTCTTTGGTGGGAAATTCTGTTGGACTATTAGCAGACACTACCGACATGTGTGATATTCTCCGAGTCATTGATTGCAATCATCATTACCATTCCAGCGGAGACGAGACACTGTGTTGTACAGACGGACACACTTACAGTAACAAGTACACATATTATAGATAAAATACATGAAGTATTAATATGGGAAATTAGATATCAGCACTTGATATTTTATTCTGACTTCAAGATATAAACTTTCAATAAAATTCAGCCATCATAAAAAAGTTATACTAGTTATTTTTTTAAGTTAAAAGAAGGAAAGAAAGAAAAACTTCTTGTGATCTATAGTTTTAGAAAAATGGAGGGAAAAAAGTTGCAAAAATAAACAAACTGTTATTATCCTGGCACGATTCTAATGCGCAGAATATGGAATTCTACTTTTCTTGGGCTTATAAACACATAGGTGTAAAGACACTAGAACCACGGTCTTCTTTATCATATCAAGAGTAAAGTGGACTAGATTCACCCCAATCTCATTCCTTTAAACCTCTGACCAATAAATACCAAATTGAAGAACGGGTATTTTTTGATTTAGATACTGGAATCTTGTGCCCTAACAAGAACATGGTCTATACTGTGATTAGTGATGACTGATTTATGGGATTTTGTTTTATCTACAAGTCGAATAAATCTTCAGTGTAGTTTTCCAGAGAAAAAGAAAGTTACAAGAATATTTAAAGTGTTACTTTTTCTTAAAACAACAAAACCATGAAAAATGTAAGAAATTTGCCTACTATAAATGATATATATTCATAATGTAAAAACAAAACACAACAATGTAATGAGGTGTACCTCTGTTTTTGTATTATTTTAAATAAATATATTTTTTAAAAAAGTAACTGTTTTCCCCTCAGTAGATATCCTCCCTTCCGTTTCTTTCTTTAGAAAATAACATATGCTTAATTTATTTGAAAAATATTTAATATGTGTGATAACGTATTTTTTCCCCAAAGGAGATGAGAGTTTTTCAATTCAGTCACTAAACACAAACCTTTTTTCCGATAGGTGTTTGTACGTACAGGCTAAATGTGATAACGTGAGATTGGAACCCATGCATAGCGGGCCTTGTACCGAGGCGGACAAAAAACCCCGCGGTGATAATATGACGACGGACAGTCCAGCTGTTGTTCCAACTTCGGACAACTTCACCATCACCCCAGAATTCTGTGCAGATACCCGTCCCTGCCCAATCAACCTCAATCCAATATGTGGAAACAACCATATATTTTACGTGAACTTGTAAGTACAAATCATTGTAGGGGTCAGACGGTTCGATCACCCGGTGGCCAAGATAGCTCAGTTAGTAGAACAGAGGGATCCGGGTTTGAATCCTCGTCTGGTCCATCGCATTTTCTCTATTCCGGGTACATTATTTGTTCCAACTTGTCGGGGGAAAGTGTCGGCAATACTGACACTCGAACCCAGGTCATTCCTCTAACTGTGGGTGCTCAAATACTCGGCTACCGGGTCGACGTCCCAATCTTCTTAGCACTTTAAAATATCCGGCATTGTGAATGTTTTGGGAAGATTTATTCCAGCAATATATATTGTAGCTCTTATCAGTTATGTATTTAATTATGACCTGTAAACGTTGCAAATCGTATACAAATGTTGTGGTGCATGTGATAATACACTCTAACAAATCCAAAAAAAATTGATATTCTTGTGATATATACTTTGAAATCACGAATTTTCGTGGGATCGAGTTTAATTTTCGTTGTTTTTTGAGGTACGAAGAGACCCACTAATTTATGTTCATCGCCAAATGTAATTTTTCACAGATATTACTACTCAACAATTCTTCACCCATGAAATCAAATCCTCATTAACTCATATTTTTTCCTCAAACCGCAAGAAAATATGTGACTTTACAGTATTCGAAATGTTGTTATTCGTATTTATAACCTTGATTCATAAATGTCTTTTCAAATTTAATCTTTATTATAATAATGACTATATTTGAAACGATTTACATGCAAAATCGTGTGATTTATATTCGATAATCACGTGATGTTATGCAAAATCTAAAAAATAACCTTAATTCATAAACATCTTTTCAAATATCATCGTTATTATAATAATAACTATATTTGAAACGATTTTCGCATACAAATAACAAGTTTATTGATATGAATTACAATTATCGAATGTTAATCATAAGAATTAGAATATGAATCTCAATTTCCCGATGTCTTCGTCTTCTTCATCACGATCTTCTAATCTAAAACATAAATACAACTCAAGAATATAAATGACCACTTTTTGAAATAAAATCACTTTTTTTAAAAATCGATCGCAATTTTCTGCATATAAATCACAAGATTTACATGATTATGTTGTAACGTTTTGCACGTCAATGTTACTTTAAGTAAAGAAGTAACTCTTTATGTATTCATAATTCGATCCATATTGCACAATGATTGTAATGGTTTCCTCTTTAAAAAATGTATTTTGTATATTTCAGGTGCGATTTCAACAAAGCTAAGTGTAAAGACTCCAGTCTACAGAGGATACAACTGAGCGACTGCAAGAGCACGAGCTCTCCGCCATCTTTTCTCTATAAGTACAGGAATTTACGCAAGCGCAAACAAAGAAAAGGCAACAGGGAATAGCTAAGCTCATTTATAAACATAGTTAATATTAAAAAAAATCATCAAGTAAAAATATTTATGGAGAAAAGGAATAATATTTTCAGATTTTGTATTTTTGTGATTCCAACGCCCCAGGGAAAATGATTAAGACATTAGTTATTTAATCGCAGGAAATCTAATCAAATGTAATAAATTCTCCCCGCCGCAAGATATGTGACATCACAGCAGACTTGACGAAAAAATAGCTCATTCCATATAAATAACTTAATTATAGCTTGGCTATTTAGATTACTATTTGAGAAATAGAAAACATCGTTCTTCTTGCAATTAATGTTTTGTTTGTTTTTAAAAATAAAATGTTGTTATCGTAACTCGTGTTTCATTTTATGTTTTGTTTTGTTTTTAAAATTTTCATTGTGTTTCATGTCAGCTTTACATAAAGTTTTGAAAACACAGCATCATTTATTCAATTTTTGTTTTTTATGAATTCCATACTAAATGTATTTCAGTTGACTTTTGTTTTGCTTACGATTGAAACAATAATACACGAAACATTCGTCAAAAATTCAGGATAAGCAATAGAAGGGAAATTTCATGAGAAACAAACTGCATATGCCCCGCCGATATGAAGACATGCATAACCGGTATTAAATCACAACGAGAGACTTTCAAATGTAGGACAACTAACACACCACCGTAGAGAAATGCACAACTTTTCAAGATGTATCTTTGAAAGACATGAAAATGAAGGAGATCGTTGTGGAGGAATTGTGGTGGTGGGGTGGGGGTAGTGGGGGTATACTGCAATCTTAACATAGAATTAAAAAGTAAATTCAGAGCCAGGAATTAAGAAATAGAACACCTAACAAATCTGAACACGAACATCACAAAATAATATGGATCGTCTTTAATCTAGAATGACCGTGAGTATAGTTAGTTATCTCTTTATGAGGGTCACGCTTTCTCGAGACTTACATATCATGCTTGACGTCAAAGACAATGTCAACTGTGCTTATTTCATTATCGTGGTTATTTTACAGTATGTTAATCAATCATTTTATTATGATTGTCTCCTTTTTTCAAGGTAAGGCTCAACGGATTTTTATCATGAAAATTACACGAAATTCGGAAAGAAGAGACAAGATTGCTCGTGATTACGAGGTGTATGTATGTGAATGTATTGGGTCTGTTGTTATCACTAACGCCTAATCATTTTAAGTACTCACGCGAAAAGAGATCTTGCATGTGATGGATTTTTTTTAAACAATATATTGCGCATGCCTACCATGTTTTAAAGGAAGTCAACGTTTAAAAAAACAACATTTGTTATAGATTGCCTCGTCTTTCTCATTTTCTAGAATTACCCAAGTAGACTTTTCCTTTTTCCATTCCATTTTATTTTGTCTTACAGTCATAGTTTTACTTCTAATATTTCATTTTGGTTGTCATAGTTAAGTTGCATGGTACCTCTAAGTTGTATTTATGTCACTTCGAACAAAATTGGTGGGTGGGGGATGCATAGTGTAATTGTTCTACCAAAATATGTAGAATTTTGTCTACAGAAGCTCTCGCAGAAGGCTTGGACAATCTTAATGGAACTTCAAAATAATGACACCACACAGTGTACTGGAGGATGTATATAACATTTAAAATTTTCAAGATGGCAACCCTTGCCATGGATTTTTTTAATTTCATTTTTCTCCCCATTTAATTACTCTGAACATTTAAGGATTATTCCTAGATCCAATCAAACTGATTTCAGGGTGTGTGAAGGGGGAGGGATGGGTGGATTATCGGTTGGACAAGATGTTCAATGAAAGCCAGAAAGGGAGATTTTAACTTTAATTTCTTCCTTTAAAAGTACAAATATTTCACCCTACTTAATGATATGTGTCTCCCCAGGTTTCTAGATTTTAAATTTCGGTGATGGAATCAGAAAAGTTAATATATGAAAATGTTTTTTGGCAGAATTTCAAAATACTCTGCTTTTATCTCCAATATTGCACCTTTGGGTCATTTTGGGAGGGGGGGGGGGGTTAAACGGAAGAAGGCTAATTTGGGTGACATATACTTTTATTTGCAACAGAGTTTCTAGCTCTGTTTACTCACCATCCTTTCATCCTATATCTTAATTTACTTGGATCAAATCCCCTTTACACATGCATGTGTTAATATATGACCCCTCTAAAGAGAAAAAAGTTCTCTATTAGAAATGCTATATCCTTGATATATTTGTATGAATTTGAGGTACCCATGGGTATATTGGTAAAACAAATTATTTTAGTGTTTGTCTATTACTGGATTGGGAAATATATACGAGGGAGTATAACCTAACTTCGTCTATTTTTTTTTCTGTGGTACTTACTAAATCGCGAATAAGAAGGGTGAACTTGGCGTGTAATAAGCAGGAATGATGTGTACGAATTTTTCATAGTTTAAATGCCCAAGTCAAACGGACGATTTGGTCGGCTGCCAGAGGTGGCTGGGCAGACTTCACAAAAGCTACGTACATGTAGATAGGAAAATGTTACGTACATTACACTTTAATACCTTCTAAAAATGTGATATTTAAATGTGCTTATCTGAACAGTTACAATTACATATGTAACATTTCATATATCATGTAATTTTCAAATGCGCAGCGATCCCTGTCGAAACCAAATCAAAAGCGCCCTCATTCTTTAAAAACGTCTTTAATATGAATTTAAGACCCTTTTTATCACTCAATACATTCACCGTTTCTTGAATTCGTGCCTCGCTTCAAAAAAAAGTATCGCGAATATTAACACCGCGTTTGTTTCATATTAATTTTTTTTGTATATTGGTCATTGCAGTGATTAATGCTCAGGGATTCCCAATCACGTGGGAGGTTCTGTCCTCTTTGTGTAACCAGGTCCTGATGTTGAGTTGTGACAATGGATACGTCGCTGATGGGGATGAGAGACTTTGTGGAACTGATGGTGTATCATATAAAAATTTGTAAGCATAATACACTGAATGTATTCTCATGTTAAATGTCAAACATTAAAAAAATGTGTACAATCCGCTTCCACAAAGTAAGAAGGGTGTTACGTGTAGAAGTACAAAGGAATGGACTTGTAGTCGCTTACCTGATGTTTGTTACTGTAACTTGCACTATCTATAGTAAGACTGTAGGTACATTTCCCAAGTTTGGTTTGAGATATAGGGTTTGTAATTACATGGGACTTGGGCCTACTTTAAATACAGAGACTTCGCCGAAATGAGCTTTTTCAAAATGTTTCCGCACAAATGAGAGAGAGGAAGACCAAGACATAAGGGAAGGCAAGGGGATTTTCAAAAAAAAATGTTTAAAGATTCTGTTAACTTCCTATCATAGGAGCATATACACTAGACAAAACTGGTAACGCACCATCAAAGAAAATTAATTTTTTTTTACCTTGAAAAAGGTGCATTAGACATTTGATGTAAAAATATATAGCTGTCTTCTACAAAAATTTAGAATTTTTCAATTTAAATTAGTCATGTTGCAGATTTTATTTGACAAAATGAAATATGTCAGAAAGGACATAGCCATGACTAAATTAAAGAGTAAGACGTTAAATGCCCAGACAGGTTAAATAAATCAATGATAACTGAAACGTAACCATGTTATAGAAATGGTTGAAAATCGTGCATGCTCATGCGTTTTTGAGGAACAATTTCCAATTTCTTCTTTGAAATTGCGTTCTTTAATTTTGCACTCATTTAAAACTCAGAAAAAACATGACTGGGTATGCAGCGTTTGACCACAGACGAGCGTGATAGGGCAGTTGGTATGATGTCTGCAGTATGTTCCTTAAGAGATGTTTGTGTAAATATAAAATTATTTTTTTTTAAAATGTTGTTTTAATGGTTGAAAATTACTTCGCCAAGACTAAGAAATGTAACAATGTATGCGGTGGGTAGTCATGACAACAAATAGACACCACAAGACTATTGCAAGACTGTACCGTAAAATTGTGATAACCGGAAAAGTGATCGGGTGCGGGTACCAAAGCACTGACTACCAAATAGGCAACATGTTAAACACTTTGCTTGATTTCGTTTAAGGCACAGGTCATCATCGCTGTTGCAACCTCTCCTACCACATTGTTAACTGTCAACCTTATATCACCGCACAAAAACTGCGCAATCCTTACCTTAATTCTCTCCGTGTCAGGAGGCACACAAGGCTTGAACATCCTTCTTCAACGGGGGGCGGTCTGAGGCTGCTCGGCGCGCCGAATTCCAGGAGCTCAAGCCTGCACCGTTCCGCTCCACCTCCACCAACTGCCGCCATGTTGTCCAGGGGCTGCCTCGCTTCCTTCTCTCCTCAGGCGTCCTCCCGAGGGCTACAGCACAGTCATCCGTTGGATCCTTCCTCAGCATATGGCCAATCCAGTTCCATCTCCTTCTCCTCACCTCGCAACTGATGTTTTCTGCTTTTGCCATCTTCAGAACTGTCTTGTTTGGGATATGTTGCTGCCATCTGACCTTGAGAATCCTTCTGAGACACTTGGTCTGAAAGATGTCAATCCTCTTTTCCTCTTCCTTGGTGAGCTTCCAAGTCTCACAGCCATGTAACAATACGGACAAGACCGGTCTCTTGAAGACCGAGACTTTGGTCTTTCTGCTGATGTCCGTGGCCTGCCAGATGCTGGCTAGCCTCCTGACGTGTGCGCCATCAGCCCCATCCTCTTCTGATATTAGCAGTACCTCCGCCGTCCTTGTTGACGTTGGCGCTAAGGTACTAGTATGTGAAGCTGTCCACCTCTTCGGCTTCACTGTTGCCTATTGTACGTCAGGCTGGATTCATTCTTGCCGTTCATCTTCAACCCGACTTCTGCCGAGTTGTCTTCCAGTTTTTTTTGTCTTGGACTGGAGATGATTCATTGTTGATGAAGTAGGACAAAGTCGAGGTCTTCAAGCATAGTGATAAGTCCAATTGAACTCCCGTTCTCTCTTCTCTGACAGTCTGTTGCACCACCCAGTCTATCACAAGGAGGAACAAGAATCCTGACAAACAACAGCCTTGTTTGACGCCAATCATTACAGGGGCTGTGATCTCGTTGTCGTCAATCACAGAACACTGAAAGTCTTACTACAGGGCAGTGACCATCTGAATCACTTTTCTGGGTATTCCATATTTCTTCGTGATGACCCAAAGTCTCTGTGCACCGAGTCGAACACTTTCTCGATGTCCACAAAATGGATGAACATGGTAGCATTCCACTCGTTGACTTGCTCTAGGATGTTCCTGAGGATGAAGATCTGGTTGACAGTCCCTTTCCCTCTCCAGAACCCTGCCTGTTCTTTCCTAAGGGTGTGGTCAACTCCAGCCTGTATTCTGTTGACGAGTATTCTGCTGAGCACTTTGCTGGCTATGGGCAGAAAGGTTACCCCTCTTTAGTTGCTGCAGTTCTGTAGGTTGCCTTTCTTGGGTATTTTGTAGATCAGTCCCTTGGTCCATTCCTTAAGCACCTTCTCCTCCTTCCATATCTGGTCAGAGGTGTGCTTCAGTTCCTCACTGGTCTGATCAAGGTCTGCCTTTAACATTTCTGCTGTTATCTGATCTGCTCCAGGGGCCTTCCCATTCCCAAGTGCCTTCAATGCAGCCCTGATTTCCTGTGTGGTGGGTGGCTCGACAGATGTCCAACTCTTCTTCCTCTTCATGTTTGTCTTGTGGTGGTGACTCTGGAGTGTCCCTGTTGAGCACTTCCTCAGAATATGTCCTCCAGCTGGCAACTCTTGCTTCTTTATTCTTCAGCAGCTCCCCATCCTTGCTCTTCACTGCTGCTGTTTGTTACTCTGTCCTCTCAGCTGCTTTACGATGCTATAAAGTTCCTTCTGTCTCCCGTTCTCGGCCGCTTTCTGTGCTCGCTCAGCTTTCTCTGCCATCCAGCTCCTCTTGTCCTCTCACGCACTTTTCTTGCCTGCTTTGTCTTTTTCATTGTAAGTTTCTCTCACTCTGGTCTTGACTCTTTCTGATCTTGTGCTATTTTTGTCTTGATATTTTTTTTCTTTCGTCTATCAGCTTCCAGGTGTTTTTGCTGACCCAAGGCTTACTTTTGCCTTTCCTGAAGTCGAGCACTTCCTCTGCTGAATTCACATAGGCCATCTTCTGCTGCTCCCACATTTCCCCGATATCTTCAGTTTCTTCTCTGTGTTCTTTTAATATTTTTCTCACGCTATCGTTGACTTTTTTTAAAAAACTTTTTTGTCTTTTAGGCTCTCCACATCCAGTTTAGGTTTCAATTTGTTTTTGTTCTTATGTATGCTGAAGCGTAACTTGATTCGGGTCTTTACCAGGTAGTGGTCGCTGTTGGCATCCGCTCCCCTCTGAACTTTGGTGTCAAGAACA
Source organism: Saccostrea echinata (assembly GCF_033153115.1). NCBI lineage: Eukaryota > Metazoa > Mollusca > Bivalvia > Ostreida > Ostreidae > Saccostrea > Saccostrea echinata. The sequence goes on along the minus strand of NW_026889806.1, from coordinate 1,692,220 downwards.
GACGATCTCCACCATCCATTTATTATAGAAGGTAGTCAATCTGATTTTTCACTCTCCCAGTAGCAGATACCCATGTCGCTTTGTGAATGCCTCCATGGGGGAACAACGTTCCTGTGATCACAAGTTCGTTGGTCTGACAAAATTCACACAATCTTTCTCCATTCTCATTTTGTGTACCCAGCCCATGGATACCCATAGGTCTTTCGTACCCGCTGTTATCACTCACCACCTTGGGTTGAAGTCCCTGTCGTTCTTGTTGCGCAATCGGCTTGGGGATATTAGTTTGAGCGCGAGAGGGACTCATTTGAGAGTGTTTTGTTGAAATAAAGACATAGACAAATTCGACTGCAGTAAACAAGACGGTAATTTAGATTACTCGTGTCGACGAGGTAGACGTCATATTTGAAATTGAAAATACTGAGTGGTGCGTCAGCAATTTTGTCTAGTGTATACTTTTTGATTCTCACATAAATAGTCATCAAGGATAGGGTTACTGCAAGATGCCTATCATATATTACACGTGTATGTTTAGTCAGCACGAAGGAACAATTTACTCGATCTCGAGGTGCCTTTTTCGAGCTGAAGTACTTCAAGAAACATTACATATTTTTTCTTTTTTCCAATTCAGATTACAATAAACACACGAGAATCGGAACGAGTGTCGTACATGATAATGTATTTTACAGTTGTTTCTATGCCCAGGGCCGGTGTCGGAAGCCAGATATCACAATGGCTCACTTTGGAGTCTGTTTGAATTATACCACAGCGGATGTCAACCCCATATCATCTACCCAACCCCCACCTACCACAACTCAGGACTTTATCATTCAAGTATTTTGCACCCACGCTACAATAGATTCTTGTCCACTAGATTTGGACCCGTTGTGTGGAACAGATGGAAAATTTTACAGAAACGAGTATGTTCACATTATGTACTTCTTCCTCCTTTTTAGTCAGAATGTTCGATATATTTACTTATTTTACAAAGAAAATTCCATTACTCACCTGGTCGTAAAAATCCAAATCCTGGCGTAACTAGAAAAGGGTTCTCCAATTATTGATGGAGAATATTTTTCTGTTCATCAATCATCTTAAAAACAGCTAAGCATAGAAAATAGAGGAACAAGTAGACTTAGATGAGTGAATATCATAATGTTCCCCATCTTTGATTTCGACGATGTGAATCAGCACCACAGCAAAAGAAATCTAGCTTTAATTCTAGCAAATAATAACCATTTTTAGTATGGACTTGAATCAAGGTCATCACTACGCACCTCTCAGCATAAACTATTGGTTTCTGAATTATCAATCTGTATTGCGTTTCGCCTGACCTGGAAAGATCGTAAAACTAATCCAAAAGCGAATATTTTGTAAAATAAGTCATTTTCATAAGGACATGAGTAGAACAATTCTCTCACTTCTTCATTGGCTACATGATTCTTCTCTGGGTACAATAAAACTGATCTTTGGGGGTGCGACATTCAATAGCTTGAACTATAGTAGTAAGGAAAATCAAAATAAAAAGCCAGTTAACTTTAACCAAAAAAAAAAAAAAACGGAAAAAAACACAGGATCGGAAGCAAGGGCATCTGGAGTGTTTCCAACTTTTCAACTAGGATTAAGAACAAACTATTGGATTATATTATCCTAACGTAACAAATCAATAAAATTTCAAAGGAAAAGACATACTTTTAGCACAAACAAGAATTAAGAGAGTATTTAATGATATAAATAACACTCCCGTTTTTCCTTTGTTTCAGTTGTTACTTCGCCATTGCAAAATGCAAAGAGACTTCCTTACAGAGCCAGGTGTTGGAGAACTGTAGCACTGATCAACTTTCTAACAATGTGACAATAACAAGTAGTTCAGGTGTAATAGGAAAAGGGATATAAATCTCCTAAAAGTTTAACTCTACTCCATCACTGCAGCCACGATTCACTGTTGTCATGATGTATTAAAACAGCAAAAATGATCATTCTGTAAACTCTAGCGTTTCAATAAAACTGTTGCCGAAGCACCGATACTGAGAATTTTGATAAGCCTTGTAGTTCTACTTGTTTGAACATGGAATAGTCTTGTAGAAAAGTTGTACTGGACATTTTTTGTTTGAGCTTGACATCTACATAATGAATGGTGATGTTTTAGAAATACCAAATCTTATTTAAACCAGTTCAAAGGCAATATCGGTCAAATTTTGTACTGCAAGCCATGTTGAAATTGGTTGCATTTTAATTTCTTTTGGAAAATTATATCATTAGAGCAAAGTTTGATATATGAAGTTATGAACAGAGACAATGTACCTGATTAGAATATTACATATAATTTTGAGTAAGGAAGACATTTATCAACCAGAAGTCTCTGATGAGACATATGCTCAACTGGTTTGTACTTATAATACAAGAAAAAGTAGCACTTGAACTTGAAACAATGAAACAGCAATAAATATATTGGTTGAATTAGTCTCTTCTTTGGCAAGGTTCATTGCAATCAGACTAAAACTGTAGGGGGAGCAGCGTTTTGAAAGAATTTCACAGACATTTCTATTTAAGCAACCATGGCAACACCGTTCATCAAAAACTAATGAATTTGTCAGTGTCTGCCAATTTATATTGACTGTAGGAAGCATAGCATTTTGAAAGAATTTCACAGAATTTTTTTTACTTTTGGTTACCATAGTTACACCATTCATGGATATCAACATTCCAATTAAAATCAAATGTTAGATCCGCTCGCATACTCGCTACACTTTAGTGTAGCGAGTATTTGATTGGATCCAACATCTAATTTTAATTAGATTGGGATGTCAAAAACTGATGTACAGAGTTATGTATCTTTGTTTAGTCTAATTGTGTGCAAAGTTACACTGAAATTAGACCAAAACTGTAGGAAGAGTAGCATTGTGAAAATTGTTTTCAGATGGGCAGACAGACTAACAGAATGACAACAGACACAGTTATTCTGGTCTCTGAGCAGTAGAGCTAAAAAATCAGAAAGTGGATTTGCTTACTGCAGTCCGATTTGAAAAAATTAAAGCTATTAAGCATCACTCTCCCTAATTTTGTTCACACTCCTTTGATAGGCTATTTGCTAAATATAAGATTCACTATTATAATATGCCTGACAGTTTTATTTTTAGTTCACTGAAAGCACAACATATATACAGTTTATCTGTTGGACTTGGCAACACGTTCCAGTTCATCCTTCTTCTTGATAGCGTGGGAGTTTGAGGAACCCTGAAATTTAATACAATAAAGAAATTTAATACCAAGCAGGAAACCAGGTCCCCTATTAAATTACTGAAATGTCAATAATCCTTGTACATAAACCTATGCCTAAAATATTCAAAATTTTATTTTCAACAACTCAGAATTTTCCTTTGAAGTTTTTAACCAGACCTACCTTAGCAGCATTGATCAGCTCATCAGCCAGGCACTCGGCAATGGTCTTGATGTTCCTAAACGAGGCCTCACGAGCCCCTGTACAAAGGAGCCAGATAGCCTGGTTAACACGTCTGAGCGGTGAAACATCCACAGCCTGACGTCTGACTGTACCAGCACGACCAATACGGGTGGAGTCTTCACGAGGACCGCTGTTAATGATAGCATTCACCAACACTTGGAGGGGGTTCTAAAAATAATTCAATATACATGTAACTGATGTAGTTTTAAACAAAATGTAGGCTGTGTCTTGTAATTCAACGTGTACACTGATTTTCTTCTGTACAGTGTTTTCCCTAAGAACCGGCTACTGACCAAATTGACTGTGTCAATTGATAAAAATGCCGCTTTGAAATAAAAAAAATCAAAAATTTAATTGTTGTAAGATCTGGAGATATTTGTCATAAACTTCAACCCAAAGCCTGTTACAATTGATATCTAACATTTACTTTGAAATAAACGAAAAACACTGCTATAAAAATGTATTGATTAGGTCAAATCTTTGGTGTGGGCTTGTAAATTTTCTAATTGTTTGCATATTTTAATTCAAAATATCAAAAGACTCCTACAATTTAATTTGGGTTTGGTATCCCCTTTAATGAACATGACCAAAACAAACATATTTCATGATTAATTTTATTACTGCAAACCATTTCAATGACCTCTAGCATTGCAATGCAGTTGTCAGCACTTTTTCCTGGTCAAGAGAAGAAGCCTTGTTCTTCTCTCAGAATCATAACTTTAAATTGATGAAAATTGTCCTTAGTCTGAGCATTCTTCCTTTTTCATTTGGAGAAAAGGATATCTAGGTTGTGAATTAACTATAACTGTGGGGTCCTAAATTCAAAACATTATGAGCCCCCATTTTAGCTAGTAAAGTTTTAACCCTATTATTTCTGGACAAAAAATATCTACAGAAAGACACTGTGATTCCAATAGGACATAAACGGGGCATAAAAAATCAAAACCAATTGGAAATAGCCCTAATTTTCCATACCAGAGTTTTTCTTTAAAAGTGTCTGTGACTACTAACAGATTGAAATGCCCTTTGTGCTTTCATAGATACATACATGAATAAGTTTACTGGATTTCAAAGAGCTAATGATCTGAAGAGAAGAGAGAGTTTCTACATCCTTAATTAAATTTCTTAACCAGAACTAAAATCTCATTTAAGGCATTTCCACGATCCTATTACTGCATCCCTGCATGTTTCTTGCAAATGAGACTATTTCCAAACAAGATGATTAAGATTTACCTCTCCTGTGAGTAAGTGGATGATTTCGAAGGCATGTTTGACGATACGAGCTGTCAACAGTTTCTTCCCATTGTTCCTTCCATGCATCATCAATGAGCATGTCAGGCGTTCAACTATTGGGCACTGAGATTTTCTGAATCTCTTTACTTGGTATCGTCCCGCAGAGTGAGGCAAATATTTCGCATACTTCTCTTTGACAGCAATGTAATCCTGCAAAAAGTACAGCAAAATTAAATGAAAACCCATCAAGATTATCAGATTTTATGTAGTTGCAATATCATTTTATGTATTAGCATAATCCAAAGATTTTCTGGAAGGAAGTTTTTTTCTTTTGTATGGTTTTATATATATATATTTTATACGATAATATTTGTCAAGAAAATCCAAGTCAAATGAATCCATGGGCTATTATTACAGTCACACACAGTTATAGCAAACACACTTATAATGAATTTATGCTTACAGCAAAGTGATTTTCATTCCCCATTGTTTTAAAATACATTGAAAACTAACAATATAACAAATTATGTTTATAATGATTCAAAATTGTTTGTCCCTTGCACTTTGCTATAAGTGTTTTACTGTATGTGACTCAATGATTCCTAGCTCTCCAATTTTTTCCCTATTTTGGAATTTTAAGGTTTTTGCCCAGGAATTCAGATCCAGTTTAAATGACCCATGTTTTCATATATTAAAATGTTAAGTTTTGCACATAGAAAACATTTAGTATGGAAGAAAATATTATCTATATTGAATGTACAATGTTAAACAAAGGAATCAGGGTTTAAAATTACCAGATGCCCATTCCCAATTTGCAACTATTTTGTATAGCCGACTTAAAATAATGTTCCAAGTTGCCCACATAGTAATTTTATAAATTTACGATAAATACTTATTTTCCAATTTTGACCAAACATTTTTGAAAAATTTCTTCGTCAGTAAAGTGCTTTAAAAATACCAGTAAGAAGCACTTCTACTTAAAGCACCTATGTGATTTTGGATGTGGGCCCCTTGAATTGAAGATTTAGTAGTCCACATGCCCAGCAAAGATTTCAAATTTGTTTGAAACCTTGGGAATACCATAAGTTTTGGAAGATACGACGATACTTTTTTTCTCAGAACCACTGGGGTCGTCCTATTTAACGAATCCACCTATCTTAGGCTCAAGTTTACGAGAAATGCCCCCAAATCAGTAAAATTTACGTCAATTTCAAAGCAAATCTGTGCCATTTGTGTATTTTTTAAAATTATTTTACCGATAAAAATATAAATAATAAAGAATTAAATAATTATTCCATTGATTTCTTACAAAATAAGTTCCATTAAACATCCGCCGATGTACAAAAAAATTAATATATCATCTAGTAAATAATGTCTTAAAGTATATTTACAACATGCTGTGAAGTTGGAAGTCGCAATCGTTTACTAAAAATAAAACCGCAACCGTTTCAAAGTTTAAAATACGGAAGAGTTTTCACAATCATAATTGTAATCTTTTTTTTACCATCTATTTGTAACGATTAATTGAAATAGTATACCTAAATATTTTTCATTGTCTTGTGACATTTATTTAAATGTAAAAGGTGTGAAATAAATTTTTGCCAGTAAATTCCTAAATTTATTTACCAAATATACCGCTAGTCATAACTATTTTGTTTTATATCCCAAGTGGTAGACTGAATTATACAAAGATTGGCTTCTAATAGAATTTTAATTGTCTGACAAATAAAGGGATATACACTGCATGTGTACACAAAGGTGTCAACACCTGTGTTGGTTTTAACACCTCAGGGGCATGATTAACAGATCCACATGCCGTTACAGAAGTATTAGTGCTATACATCATTGAACAAACAAAACTGTGAAATTCATGATGACTGTTAAATTGCGAATGTACTCTTAATTAAATTTATTTGTTACAACAATATCTCAAGCAAAATTATAGCATGTTAATATAATTAATTTCAATTGCTCACTGTTACATGTATAGTCATCTGCGTGTTTTAGCAAATCCCTGGACAAGAAATATAAAAAATGGAGGTCATCGAAGTTAATATTGTACCCCGGTAAATAATGTCGGAAAAAAGGAATGTGTCCACAATGTTCTAAAATGGAAATGATTATTGTCTGATTTAGGATATTACTCTAATTATAGCTGTTGTATACTACCGTATTTTTGTGTTTAACAACAGTGTCAAACTACAACGGCATTGAACAGGCAAGTTGGAGAAAACACGTTATATCACAATTCAACAAGTTTTAACTATGTTTGTATAAACACTATTAAAATGCTGTACTCATAAAAATACCAGTTTTTATTTTCTCAATACATTAATATCACGGGTTAAGTTAAAGAGGTATACATGTTCTGATATGTAGTACAGTTGTATCTACGTAAGAATCTCTAGAAAATCGATAAACAAAGCCTCGTCCTATCTTCCAAATTCATCCTATCTAAGGTTTATTTTAAAAATTACGGCTGAAAATGAGCCTTTTGACCTATATACCCCATCGACATATACCCCAAAAATTACGGTAATTCAAAATTTATTGGTTTAAACATTTATCACAGTAGAACACTTACTTGCGATATCTGTGTCACCGGATTCGTGTATTCATTCAAAACTGTGTTTGAACCCGGTTGACCTCTAAAAAAGTCTAAAACTTTTTTCCGGATTAATTGGATTAAATGTTCCAGTGTTAAATAGTTATCTGGAGGAATAGTTTTAGACTTTTTTAGAGGTCAACCAGGTTCAAACGCAGTTTTGAACGAATAAACGAATCCGGTGACACAGATATCGCACGTAAGTGTTGTACCGTGATAAATGTTTTTTTAAGTCAGCAGAATCGGTATTTTTATTCCCATTTCCATTGCAAAACAACATCTGTGCATCCAAAATATGTCTATGATAATGCATCAATCCTAAAACATTGATCGAAGTGGGACCCGGTTTGGTTCTTTATTTCAGACTTGTCGAAATCCGTCGGTCCTGTCGGCAAGGCCGGTAAAAATTTGTCTGGACCGACAACTTTTAAGAAAACGTCAGTCCAAATGACCGTTTGAAAAAATCGAGCGTGATGAAAATTTAATAAAGGTCGGGATCGGGATGCGTAGCTGAAGGTCACAAACACAGAAAAAAATGGCCGCGTACGCGGCGTGTTGACGATAGCCAATTAAATTTGTTATAGCAAAGTCATAAAACGTGTCATTTATGTCTTTTATTAAAGACTTTCTATCCCAAGGAAGGAAACTTGTAAGACTGAAGGCTGTTGAAAATAATCCAGGGCATTTTGGTGCTGTTATTCATATGACTTTCACAGCTTCAAAATAAGGTACATGTATCTGGTCTGACAAAACTTTGACTGGTCCGACAGAACATTTGACTTTGTCAGACCAAATGTCTGACAATGATTTAAAAATTTCGACAAGTCTGTTATTTAGTCAATTTCTGAACTGCTTCTATTAGGCCTTTCGTAGAGAAGTTGAGGGGGAGTATTAAAACGAGCCATCAACTTCTCAAAAGAAAATACTGTATATACACACTTACAGTTAAACTGATGTCACTGACTTGGACATCATCTGATGACCACTTGCCAAAGAGTTTGATCTCTGGCAATTCTACCACTGGAGCAGGTTCATCCCAGTTCTCAGCCATTGTGCCTAAAATAAGTTGAAATGTTATTATTAAAATGTGCCTAAAATAAGTTGAAATGTTACTATTAAAAAGTAATCACATCTCCTTGTTTCAGTTAAATTCTAGCGATTACTTGTTATGCCACAATATGGGATTATTTCATTTTAACATGTTGTAATTTATATACGATAGTACGTTATTCATTTTTTGTTTGTTCGGCATGATATTCAATATTTTGTTGTAAACCTCGGGTTGGGGGGGGGGGGATTTACACAACATACTTCGAATTCAGCTGAAATATCATGAAGCAAATGCACTTTAATCATAATTGATACCCAATTTTCCATTTTAAAACAACTACTTTTAAGTATCATAAACAAAAAAGGACATTTTTAACACAGATTTTGTATTTGCAAATGTTTGGCACTCATACCGTCAATGTGCCGGAAGTGAAAAGAAAGCACATGGGGTTCACATTTCCGGTAATGGATCACCAAAGGCTAAACATTAAACCATATGCGTATAGTTGAATCCGGAATAAACACAGAAAATTCCAAAGCACTTATTGAGATAGGAATTAACCCCATAATTTTAAAATATATCTTAAAATCACTTCCCCCCCCCCCTTATTCATCATGACTTTACTTTAGAGAATTGCAAAAAAAGAGAAGGGGGTAAGATTACCCATGCACAATTATTCAAACACTAATATTGTCATAGTTTGTACTATAGCGTTATAATTCCCTAAAAATAACACACAGAAAAAAATTATGTTGATAGTAAATGCCTTATTTAAGAATAAATTCACTTGATTTGCCAGTCGCTAAAACAACCCATTATAGTACGCAGAGAGATCAATAGGACCAAGTTGAAATTCTATTTCAGGAGGGAAGGGTTTATAAATGCCGAAAATTCTAATTATAAAATTCTTCAAATAATAAATACGAACTACTGAATTAAGATTGTCGATCTTTAGGGCATTTTGAAGTTTTCTGCGGCAAAAGTTGCATAAAGTAACATGGCTGTGGCTGATCTTGAAATGTACAAACTTAGGTGTTAATGGTGTAGAACACAGGCACTTGGGGGCTGGACCCCCCTCCCCTTTCCATTTTTTTCTTTTTTAAATATGGGGTCGACACACCTTTTTCTTATTTTTGTATTCTAATATGCACTATCTGATATCGATAATGTAACCCTTTTGTCAATAAGCAGAAAGCAGTTTTAAATATATCGTTTTCGACTGATAGAAAAAAGAGAGAAACAATGGAAAAGGGGGGGGGGGGTCCAGCCCCCAAGTGCCGGTGGCTTGAAAGGCAAAAATTAGGAGCGTTTATGCATGTGTATAATCCCCAAATCTAACAGAACTGAAATAAGCCCGTAGGAAGCAATTTCAGTCGGGGAGGGGGGGGGGCACGACCAATAGACTTTATTATTGTGGGGACACAAGCATATAGTAGCTATGTTTTCTACAGTATTCTATATATCTCGGAAAAATTATTGGAGGAGGTACGCCTCCTACGTTCCTACGGCCATTTGGATGTCACGTTTTACCATTGCCCAATAACATTTATTTCTCTAATGAATTTACAATATGTTACATTTTGGATGTTTAAAATTCATTAATTTAAAGTTATCTAAATAACAATCTAGCCAGATTTGCATGGGAGTACAAAAATTGTGTTCGACCATGCATAGAATTTTTCTGCTCTCATATAGAGCTGGTTGCGATCGCTATTAATATATTTTTTACTTATTTGTCCAAACTATAACAACGAAAGGTTGCAATTAATGGAAACTATCTCAAAAATCAAACCAAATTTTTGACACCTGCTGAAAAAATTACATGGATTTTAGATAATGAAAATAAAGAAATTTTGTGCTTACTTGGAGGAAATTTTTTGAAAATGGTAAAAGAACCAATGTATAAATACATCTGTCATCATGTACATGCATGTTTTTTTCAACACCCCCCCCCCCTAAAATATATTACAATTTAAAAAAAGCCATACAAATTGTATAAATACATGTATGAACATGTCGTAGCATAACATATTTGTATTGTCTTAATTGTAATCAATGACAATAATTTGGACACTTGACACTGGTATTGTCTATGATCATTAACACTGAATACAATGTATAGCTTAGTTATTTATATAACTGTTTATATATATACTGTTTTATACACTGAACTGTCTACGGATATTTTCGATTTTGTTCCCGATCATGACAAGGAGCACACGGCGGGTTTGACCGTTCGGCAGGGGATGCTCACTCCTCCATGGCACCTGATCCCACCTCTAAATTGTTAGGTCCGTGTTTACTCTGCTCCAAATTCGTATCTTTTCATTGGACTTTCGAGATTGAATACTGCTCGTTATCTTCATATTTCATATATATATATAAAACAATTTATATTGTGAAATATGTTTAAACTGTGCATTTATATATGTTGAAATGCCTTTTGGGACCCTTGATTGGTAAATAAAATATATTATATCTTGTAAGGTGAACCATTTACAAAACTTTCTCTAAACGTTGTATTATTAGAAATACATGTATACATGTGTTTGACATTTGCTTTAGAGAAAACCTTCTACACACTTTTTACAGCTCAAAAATATACTTTACACCATTTTTAAAGGTGCAAAATAATTGTTCTAGTTATTTTGAACTGATATTTAAAGTCGAAAAGATTTGTTCAATCTTGAGCCTGGTACACCCTGTAAATGAGACGTCATAGATGTATCCATCCATTAATGTTCCTGAACCCTGAATATTTTTTTATGCAAATTGTAAAATTAATATCCGTAACGAATTTTTTTTTTTTTGAACATTTGCCTAAACTGGGCAATGTATTAAGTATCAAGATGAAATCACATAAAAGTACAGGTATTTAACTGAAAAGTTAATTCTAGCAAGAAATACATATAGTTGAACATCATCAAGGTTAGATGAGGGAAAACTTAATAATGTGTCACTATCAGTTTTTCTGTTTGGTTGTATATGAAATAAGAATTCAAAATCGAATCTGTATAATCGTTTATAAACAACCCAGGCGCGGATCCAGGATATTTTTCCGGGGGGGGGGGGGCACCCCCCCCCCCCCGTAAAATCCATTTCCCAAACTTATTTCGTGGTAGTGATGGTGGGGTCCACGTTTTCTAGGGGGGTCCATAGTCATTTTATAATTGCTTCAGTATATACTTTTAATAACTCTGCAAATTCCAGGGGGGTGGGGGTGGGTCCGGACCCCCCCTACCCCCCCCCTCTAGATCCGCGCATGCAATCCATGATCACTACTGCTTGTAAGCAAGAAAATTTTCACTAAGTGTTACTAGTAGTCCTTCTGCAGACCACGTTGGATATAATGTCTACTTTGTAGGACACATCGATCTACAAAAAGAGAAGTAAAAAGCGGAAAATATAAAAAATATTTTTATTGAAATTTGAAGCTACATTTATTTAGTATATACACTAAATTCTTAAACAAATAGTAGGCAAGTTGATGTAAATCAGAGTGCAATTTGATATGTCCTCTTATCCATAAGAAGGCACTCTTCAAATGGAGGTTTTCTCAAAAACTGTTTTAAAATTGGGAGGAGGGGCACGATAATGTGTACAGTGGCGGATCCAGGAATTTCATAACGAGGGGGGGGGGGGCAGTAGAAGGCAAATAAAAAAATTCAAACGGGGGGGGGGGGGGCGCACGCCCGTCGCGCCGGCTCTGGATCCGCCTTTGCTGTACCCCATCCGAACATATAAACCGAAGGGTGTCGAGAACAAAGACCTATGATAAATCATCAAACTTTATCAAAATGTCAAGCTTATTGGTTCAATTACATTTCATGGATATCAACATATGATGATATTATTTTCCATCTATGGAATGTTCAACAGAATAATAAATAACAGAATTGGCTGTCCCCATAGATCCACTATAGCCATGATTTATTGTAGTCAGTCTTTATAAGCGTTATAGTTGAGGCCTTAAAATGCAGTGTCCACGATTAGCTAGTGCAATGCATCGAAGTTCAGCTATGCCAGAAAGCGAGCGCCAAAAAATTCTTTACTTTCAGAATCTTAAAAAGAATCAAAAATATTAATTCAAGCACAAGTGCTTGTGCATGTTGTGTGGATAATAATTTTTTAATACCGATAACATAAAATAAATTATTAATTCTATTCTGTAGAATAATTATGTTTCCGAAAACAATAACATAAATGTAAAATTGTCAATAAATTGATCATTTTTGACAACTTTGGAATCTTTAAATATTCAGTACATGTATAAACAACCAACTTAAAATGCTAAGTGAATTATTACAAATAATAATTCAAAGTTTAAAAAGTTTTAAAAGATATACATCCGTGTAAATAAAATTAAATGATGACACAAATCATCCCTTTTACAATTGTAAAGTCCTTTGTTGAAACTACATACCGTAGCATCCTAATGAAATCAATCGATAAAGTTATACCCGTAACGAAATGTATATTCATACTGAAGATGAATTTGTTTTATGAAACATGTATAAAGTTTTGTGTTCTTTACGGTAAGTTTTTTGTTTTTTTTTTCTCTGGGAGTGAGGCTGGGGGTGGGGGTGCTTGTTTCAGTGTTTTTGTTTTGTTTATTTTTTTTTATAAGAAAATTTTCCACAAAACTTAACGCTATAAAGTTTTGTGAACTTTTGTTTTTCGAATACGAATAGCATTGAAAATCTATGGAAAATAGAGGCATATACCCCAAAAATATGTTGGCCTTTTCTACTGCAATCTATGTGTGGTAAATATGTAATATGTTTCTGATATGCTGTTTTTTCCCATGCACTTCTATTTATAGCAAGTTCCTGACAGCTTCACTAAAATTGCATTTTAATTTGATTTGTCCTTTTGGCATGTGATCTGAGGTTTTATATTTCGTATAACTTGAATCAACAAAATTTTGGGTAAGTAGATACACATATAGGAAACGTAATGTGAAAAGTATTTTTCTCCCTCGATATATACACAATCCAATTTACGGATCCTATCGCTTTAAATTGTATGCATATCATATTATAACAAGTATTACGCATCAAGAATCCTGCATCTTGTTGCTAATCTCAAATTATTCACCGAGATTTTTTTTAATGGAAATAGGTTTCCCTTCTAGCTGCCAGTTATAATGAGCCTACGTACTTATGAAATACATGTAGGTATTTAAATCCGGTTTATTTACAAACAGTTAAATTGAATTCTAAAGTGCATGACCATATAATATAGATATGGCAATTTTTATAAGTGAAGATGGTGGCGACTTGTGGTACAAACCATCCGCATTTAAACTAGTTCAATTACTGAGTGTCCAAAACTTTTCTGATCTCTGTAATTTCGGAAAATTTTTGCATTTAGCTTTTAAGTTAAGAAACGAAAAAAAGCTGTGATCCATTAATTCTTCATTTGTCCTGTCTGTATATACAAATGTATGTATTTATTATGTGTTACAATTAGGGATGGCAATCGAATACAGAATTGCCAATCGGTTAACCGTAAGACGTTCCGACCGATTAACCGGTTAATCGTAACAAAATATACTTTTTCGGACATTGTTTTTTTTAAATTAATTCTATTCATACCCCCCTCAATAAATTAATATATAAATAAAAAAGAAAAGAAAAACGGCATTAGTATTATTATGTTTATGCTTGATCTGTATACTTTACATATTTAAATTCAATTTTGAAAGGAAAACCATAAAACATACATGAGATACATGTATCAAGGACATAGATAACTTTCTGACGACCCCCAAACATTACGGTCATTCTGCATTGTCACCATAAACAGAAACAAAGTTTAAGGAGGTTGGATCCTGTTATCAGAAGTACTGAGAATTTTCTATCAAGTATATTTTTAGAATCTACACACATAGCTCTATCAAATCATGGGGTTTTAACTGAATATAGTTTATTTTAATTTGCATTGTAGAATCCAAATTTATTATAAAAACTTAAACATTACGCAGATTTTTTTAAATAGAGGTCAAGACAAAAATCTGCTCAAAAGCTCAGAAACGAACCTCTTTTAAACTATAATTTAATTTACAATGTTTGCATAAATATATAATTTGGCAGATAACTGCAAAAGATACACATGTAATCAGTTCACAATGCTCAACGGTGATTTAATTGTTATCATTTTAAAAAGAAATATAGGACAAGCTCGGTAACGGCATGGTGTTTAAACAGCAATTAACACTTCACAAATTGACCAATTACCTCAACACCACAGCCCGAAGTCCTTATAAATTATATCTAAATACATGTATGTAAAAACGTTATAACTTATCAACATTCATAGATTTTTTTTAAATTGCTAATTGAATTTTAAGGAAATTTACACATATTTTCATTTTTTTTCCGACTAACCGATTAAAGATTTCCTAACCGATTACCATCATTCCGACCGATTAATCGGTTAACCGGTTACAAATTGCCATCCCTAGTTACAATATTTGTACTATTTTTTCATGCATAGAAGCGCCAAACCATGCAAATTTTGTTCTATAATGCATGCGCTGCTTTTCATGTACAGAAGCGTCATACCATACCATTCTGACTTTTTCTGTGTATAATGTAATAAAATTGTGATAATACGTATGTATGAAGCAAATAAAGAATAATGATACACAGAAGTAGTTTAAACTTCTTTTTCTTATTTCATCGCCTAAAAGCTTAATATATCACATATTTATACCTTTCGATCAAGATGCACGGCATTTTTCAATTAAAATGAAATAGCCCTAATATCCAGTGATCGTGAAGTCCAAGTTATGTCGGTTTGTCGAAAAATATAATGTTAAAAAATCTTTTGCATCAAATTCGCAGATATTCTTAAAACACTCTTTGAAAATAAAAGAACTACGCACGCTAACTCTTGATTCCCGCCTCGTTTTGCACCCCAAATTTAATTTAATATTAATGGCCATTAAAACTTAATTGAATACAAAGAAGACTTCATTAGTAATTAATAATTTTAAATCCAGTGTCATAAAGTTAATTGCTCTTTTTTACAACTGTTTTCATAAGGGGGTTAGAAAATTTTATCCATTGAAACCAGGTTTTAAAGCATCACAAGATTTTCAAATATGCATGGAAATGTTTATGTTTTATTTGTTTTGAACATATTTTATTGACAATGTGTCAAAGGGATTGGACACAAGTTCTAAAAACTTAGATAGTCCTCTCCCATACATAAAATCTTAATAGCCATACTGAAATTTACAACGATTTACAATTTTACAATATTATACATGAACGTAGAAGAACAAAGACAATAGTTATTATTGCTAAGGAATATCAGTTGATATAATGATGATTATAATGACGTCAATAACCATATTAAAATAGTTTCAAAAGGTAGTAAATACAAGTACATGTAAGTGTTAATTGAAACGACCAGTATCCTGAATAAATTTTTGAACAATACCAAATATTTTTTCATTTTCCTGCAAAGATAATGATTCATCTCCCCATAGCAGTTTATGCACATTTAACATTTTTACATTATTAATTACAAGTAATGCATTCAACATTAAACGTCTAGCTTCAAGATATTTTCTACACACAAAGAAATAATGATGACTATCCTCCTTATATCCACAAGAACAATTTGGATTCGTTATAATGTTACATCTATACAAGTCATGATTTAAAATACAATTGTGCCTTAATCTTGTATGTAAAATGTTCAAATACCTTTTGCCGTATGATAGATACTTGGGAGGCTTGTCATTATTATTATTCAATTTTCTTTTAAAAATTCCTATTGAAGTTATTTCCCTTGTTTCGTTACTCAATGGATTCCATTTGCGAATAGTATCAGGGACAAATGACTTATTTAGTAATTCAAGCCTGCACTTCGATAAAAAATAATTACTTGAATTACGAGTATTATAATTTGAAACACTGTTTCTAACTACTGGTACTATATTTTTTAAATAACCAGGAACTAGGTTATTGTGGATTTTAAACATTGTTAAAAGTTTAGCTTTGTCACTTCTTATTATAAGAGGTTCCCATCCTGTTTCAACATACAACGAGTTTCTTGACGCTAATACTGACAGACCTGTCACAATTCTTGCAGCGCTCAACTGAACCTTTTCAAGTTTTTCAATATCTGCAAACGAACAGCCTGACCAAACTTCAGATGCATACTCAAGTTGTGGTCGAATAAAGGAAACGTAAATTTTGGATAGAGTATCTCTAGACACTGAAAATTTAAGTTTCTTTAGAAGTCCAAGTTTTTTGTAGCCTTTACTGACAATACTATCAATGTAATCAGTCCAGCCTAACTTAGATGAGAAAATAACACCAAGATGTTTATGTTGTGTTACATATTCTAGCTGACAGTTCCCAAAAAATAATGCAGGTAATTGATTTGTATTTTTTAAGCTGAAAAACACTACTTTTGTTTTACTTGGATTAAATCTTAATAGCCATTTTTGGACCACTCATCCAGAATTTTTAAATCATGATTTAGGTTATGTTCAATAAGGCGCACGTCACTTGAACTTTCTTGTAAAGAGTTATCGTCTGCAAATAGTCTGCAAACAGATATCATATTTTCGGCAACATCATTCATGTATATTAGAAATAAAAGAGGACCTAGGACAGAGCCCTGGGGAACCCCAGCATGCACGTTTTTCACGGAAGAAAATAAATTTTTATACATGACTTTTTGTTTTCTATTGATAAGGTAGCTTTCCAACCATTCTAACATATTACCTGAGATACCATACATTTTCAGTTTATAAATCAATCCCCTATGCCAAACTCTATCAAAAGCTTTAGATAAATCACAAAAAACCATACAACAATGTTTCCCTCCATCAATGCTTTTTACAATAGTATGATAAGTCTCTAAAAGTTGGTACACAGTTGAGTGACCAGGCAAAAAACCTGCCTGATATTTGTAGAACAAATTATTTGTATGAAAAAAAATTATATACATGTTTAATAATAACTCTTTCAAATATTTTACTCACACAACTCAAAAGAGATACAGGTCTATAATTTGAAGTCACTGATGGATCATCTTTTTTAAATAAAGGTAGTACATGTGCTAGTTTCCAACTTTCAGGATAAATTTTAAATCTTAGGGATTTTTTAAATAATAAACAAAGTGGCTTAGCTATTGTTTCTTTACAAGATTTTATTTGAACCAGAGACATTACATCTCATAGGTATACAAAATATGTACATAAATATCTATACATAAGCTTTGCACAGGATAAGTGTAGTATATGCTATACAGTATACATTACATGTGGCAATTACACAAACAATAGCATTTAATGTATTATCATTTCTTATTGTACACTATTTAAAACATCATTTCTTAATTGATAAGAAAAATACAGAAAGGACTATATTCGGTTATGACCAAAATTTTCCCCCAAAATCAAACTTTGACGGAGAAATATATAATTATGTTCTAAAACAGGGGAATATCTGCAGACTTCAAAGCACTGAATAATTTTATAAGCCATGACGCCATATGTTAGATATGACGTCAGAAAGATGACGTAAATTCAAAATTTCCATGATTTATACAGTAAAAGTCACCGAGCGCAGGTCTGCTCCAACTCAATATTTTCATATAATGTGTAGAATGATAATATCAATGAAATATGTAAATATTGTTCTTGAGCAGGCCTGCGCTCTATAAATTTTATAGTAAAAATTGAACAAATTTTGTGCATTTTTTCCTTTTTCTGAAAAATAACACAAAATCCGAATAGTTTGTGACGTCATAGAAACAAAAGTTGCCAATAATCTACTTCGAAACTATAATATTTTTTGTTAATTAAGATTTCTCACACAATATATACAATTCAGCACATTTCAAGAAATTTTCAAAATACGCAGCTCTGTTAAGGCTGCATAAAGGGGGCGGGGCCTAATTCATACGGGAAAAGTCTACTGTGACATCACACAAATATAGCAATTCCTCACAATAACAGAAAATGAAATAATCTGCGATTCTAAACTGCATAAGAGTAATGAACTACATCAAAACTTACCACTGCATCCATTTTTGTCGCTAGTTAAATCCCACACAGCAAGATATAAACAAGTCACTGATCGTAATGCACTTGTCGACATGACGTCATCATGATAAAGTTTGACGCATTTTATGTGCAGTGAGAGGCGGATCAAGTAATTTTTTCACAGTGAAAAATGCATTTTATTATTAAACTGAATATTATTTGCACCTCTTAGGTAGACCATTAATACAAGTCTGAAACGTTTGTTTAGTGCCATTATCTAAAAAATATTGGAGAATGTATTGAATTAATTCTACCGTGTTTTGTCTACAGGGTGTGCATGTTTCACGCCGAGGTGCCTCATTAAATCGCCTTTTCGCAAGGGCATGCACTAAAAGGATCTTGACCATTTTTTGAATACAAATAACGGAAATATTCCTTAACTTGAAAAGTGCTGCTGCTTTCCTGAAATCGTTAGCATAACTTAATAAATACATAAAATACCTGGTAAAGGTCACACATATTTCGACATTAGCAAGATAACTTGAAATTTAAACAAATAAAATGCGAATTCTATTTAAAGCAGCAACACTTTCCATAAACTACAGGTTATGTAAAAACAATCTTTTACTTTAATTTTTAATTTTAACTAGGGTATGCCCATGCGATATTGAAATTTGTTTGTGACCTACATACAGTACACATAACATGCATTTATCACGTGACTATCAAATAACGTGACCAAACCAAATTCTGTACAGAGCGGGGTATACAATGTTATTTCAAAGAATGTTAAAGTCATAAGATAATATAGTACCTTAACAAAATTAAAATTCATTTTAAAAAGGTATGTATTTATGCAGGTGTATACTGTGTTGATTTCTTCGAAGTACGCCTTAACTGTGCTGCGTATGACTTTTGTGGGGGCAAAAAATGTGCATATACCGCATATAGTTCTTTACCTAGGTTACATAGTTCTTTAGTATTTGTGGAACTCAGTAACTGTACTAGTTTAAATACTGATGGCTTTTTAAAATAACTCTTGATATATTCAATTCTTAGTTCTTCATATCGAGGACATTTTAATACAAAGTGAAATTCGCCCTCTATCACATCTGATATACATATTTCACATTTTCTATCTTTTCTTTCTATGTTACAATACCTTCCCCTCTCTATCTTTAAATCATGCGCTGATAGTCTTAAACGACTAATAGGTATTCTATACTTTGAATGTAATGGTTTTCTTAAATGGATACGTCTGTAGTACAATTTTATCCACTAAATGTTGATATAAAAAATATTTAGGAGAATTACAAATTTTTGTCATAATATCTTGTTTATAACCGTCATACATTCTTTGAAATACGATGTTCAAAGAATTATTATCAATACAATTGCTATTATACATGTCAGTTAAACCAAGCCTTTGAAATTTCTTCTTAATGTTTACAATCCATTCATCATTATTTTCCACCATATCTTGATAACATGATTGTAAAATACAATTATCGCTGTTTTTTAATTTCACCCAGTATTTCAAAATTTTCTTTTTCCTTTCTAGTGTAAGTGAAAATCTACCTGATTCACAATAAACTGTATCATTACTGGTGCTTTGTCTGACTTTTAAAACTCTTTTACAATAAGTTAAGTGAACATTTTCTATGTCTTGACCCTTGTGAAATCCCCATACTTCAGCTCCATAACTCATTACACTGTTAATATAGGTATCGAAATGGATAAATGTTTACCTTATGTAAAATTCAACATATAAGATTGATAAAGTATTTTTTTTAAATTTGTAATCTCATTTGATATTGGTAGTAAATGACCATTTTTGCTGTTTTTTGTCTGTAAACATATGTTTCCCCCGTGAAACAACAAAAGCTTTGGTATGAATTTGTGGAATAACAATTCATAATACCTGTAAAAAGCAAATTTTTTTCCACCGGGGGGGGGGGGGGGGGAGAGATGTTTTAAAAATATTTTCAGATTTCCGTTGATTTCTGTAATGCAAAACAGAAGTTTTACCAAAATTGTAATCTCTCTTTTCTTTCCCAAATAAATGATGTTTTACGAAAATTCATATAAATATCTATATAGATATAAAAAAAAATCATTCAAATATGTTAACTTTTGAAAATTGACTTGGAGATAGGCGGCAGAACAATACTATCGTTTGTGGTTCTTTAGTGTTATCATGGAGATGATCAAAGAGTTTGGTCCAAAGCATGACTTCAAAACTAAGGGATTTTGATGCTAGATATATCTACAGTCTACATACTTTCTTAAGTTAGCTTTTATCAATATATCATAGGTTCTGTCTGTAAGATGTCTTCAAAATAGCCTTTACCTGGATGACTCTGTTCAAGGTAACATGCTGTTTGACCAAAATAATCTGCACGTGTATTGATTAACTACCAGACCCATTACTTAAAAAAAAAAAAAAAAAAAACTCTTAAAAAGAGATTTTGTCTACAAGTTTATTTATATTTGAACCTTTTCTTTTTTTCAAAGATTCCTTTACAATGATTTTTTCATGAACTATAAGCATTTAAAAACAAATTTCAATCACTAAATGTGTAAATATAAATACAATGTAATGTTATTTTTAGCCTAAAAATACTTTTACTGTGTATGATCTATAGTATACACCAATCTCTTATTGAAGTAGTGTATGTGTTTTACCATCATCTTATTTTAAACCATTTTATACTGATTTTGCTATGTTTAGTATGTTTGATAAATTATACATGATATATATTTCTCTGCTTCATGATGTTTCGCGATCTACGTCATAAACGAAATCCGTCCTGGTTCACGTCTTAGTTTTATTGTAATAGATATCTCACTTTGTTGCACGGGAAAAAATATAACAAATAAGGAAATATTAAAGGCCTAAACAAGTAAATTCAATCGAATAAAAAGTAACTTTATAGCAAGTCTGATGAAGATACAGTGCATTTTTAACAATTATTATGAATCAAATACTAATTAACTTTCTGTCAAAAAAATATAAAATGGGTGTGCAACGAAAATAAAATCAAGGTAAATAGAAATCGGCGGAGTCTTCTACAGGGGCCTGGGTAAACATTAAATTCTATTAGTTGAGCAGTACCGCTGACACTGGTGAAAACAAAGTCAGTAAAGATTTTTTTGTCCTGATTAAAATGAGGTCAACTTGAAAAATAAATTGTAGATGGTGGACAAATGAAAACATTACACTGAAATAAAAACATAGAGTCGTCAAGGAGATATCACACATATTTGTTGGCATTTTGGCTCTAGAGGCCAATATACACTGGAATATACTTGATTAAAACATTCTATTACGCATCTAAATAAATAAAAAAAAAAACCCAATCGAATCACAAAATCAAGATATTGTCATAAGAGCTGATATTGCCTTTGTTTTCACCTGAAAATCATCACCTGGAGCACAGTTCAGATAGACATGTATGTCTGATGAAACCAATTGCTTAACAACAACATAGACTGGGGAAACATATAATGTGTGTCTTTCTCTTTGAATTCTGTTTCCATTCATGATTTCGCCTGGGTAAACTAGCTGAAGTATTTGAGATAGGGTCCTATTAAGACAAGTTGTCGACGAGTCACGGTTTCCTTTTGTCCGTGCACTGGAAAGCAATTTACCCTAAAGATCAACAGGGCGTCAAAAGATTTTAAACTGCAGTAATATTGCTATTATATTAAAGCTTTTGGTTTGGTTTGTTTTGTATTTTATTTTGTTATTTTGTTTGTTTTTGTCTTATTTATAATCACGAATTAAAGAAAATGAACAAATGATTTAATCAATATATTTTTTGACTTTCTTGGTTATTGTACCATATTTGATGTATATATAGTATTCTAGTTTCTATATCCGTTACATAATAAAATTATGGAGAAGTGATATCTTTTTGCTGAAGATTGAATGCAATTTTGATAAAAATTCACACCTGTTTGGCGAGTATTAAACTCTTATGATGGCGAGATATCCCGAGATGTTGCGAGAGACTAGGAACTGATATTTTATGTATCACACAGTGGCAGTGATTGACCTTTAAATTTATTTTGAATTATTTAAAAACATTCATCATCGTCCATCTTTCCTTAATACAGAACCTTTTGGAAAGTTTAAGGTATGTAAATATACTTCAGCCCTTTTCTTGTGCTTCAGTACCTTTCGGAAGCCTTCAGCAATCAGCGAGCGTTTCTAGATTTCAATGATAAAAGTTTTTTTGGTCACATTATGTGTTGTTTTAAAATGAGGTTTGTAAGTGCAACGAATTTTAAGAAAAAAATTGAAAGATGTTCATATAAGATAACATAAAAGCAAATGTAGACTTCTAAACAACTGCCACGAGCACATTGTATATATATGTGTATAGCACTATATACTCTTATGTAAGAGGTGCTAAATAAACTAAACAAAAAGAACAATAGAATCTTCATTTTAAGAATATGTGCAAGTACCATTCAACAGCTATAGATTCACGCTCCAGTGCAAAATCATTCACCCAGTACAACCTCAATAAATTTTCTATTTACGCTGACTATGTGATCCAATTACGCTCTGTATCAATAGACGTGTGTATGTTTGGGGAGACCAGATTCACCTGAATACCTGCCGAAGATGGACACACGCTGGGGGACCCTTGGAGGGTTTCTTCTGTTGCTGACTAAGGTCTGCACAGCACAGAACACAGGTAAAACAAACCTTTTGACTTCTACATTAATTACGCATTGAAATCGTTTCACTTTACAGAGTCATAGGGTCTGGTCTATAAAACGGTCAGTCTTTATTTAATATTTTACAGGAACGAGGAATTCGAATGATTAAATAATATTGTGTACGATTGATGACAAATTTTAGTTCTGAGTTTAAAGGGGGTCAATAAACTATTGATTTGCAACAATTACCGACGCAAAGCATTTGAATGGCATTGTATGCAATCAAAGGACTCCAAGACTTGCACGGCGATCAGTTCCGGACTATTATTAACCTATTGAAACGAAATCTATTACCCAATCACAGAAAAATTTTATACAACTAATATTACGTAATGTTAATCTTATCTAGTGCAATGTCTGAAAATGTTGTTTACCCTACTTCTACAGAATTAAGTCATTCTTTGACCCACAGTACCGGATATATAATCTGAAGTGCCCGATTGATCGAAGAATTCCACAAGCTCATGCAGTTCGATAAGCCCTACAAATGTTGTTATTGCTTTGATATTATATTTTTCGAGATCATAAGGAAGAAAATAATAAAACAAACCCTCAAACCTCCTTGATGCTTTTGTTAGCTGTGTTTTGTCAATCAGGTTTGAAGAAAATTAAAAGTTTTTGAACTTTGTTGGGTCATGTTCTATATTAAAATTAAGAAGCTTCGTGACAAACTGGCGTACCGAATTTCATGTAAATTAGAATTCTACGTTATCTACATGTATATTAAGTTAATACAGTTGAATTTTCTATCATCTTTACAGATATCGATAGTTTGGTTTAATTATGAAATGACGCAGTTTTTGTTCACGTGTCTTTTTTTTCAGTATAGTTCTAAAATTAGAAAATCATGTAATAATAACAGTAATTTCTTACGCATAAAAAAAATCAAGGTAATAACCCAGATAAACTGTTAAACACAATACATACTACCGCAAATTCGTCTAGTCACGATATATATGTAGAAGCATTGAATATCATTGAAATACTTACATTAAACTATTTTTTCCTCTCATAAACTATTCGCATTTACTAGTATATCTATGAAATACAAAAAATATTAAAGTATTTGAGAAAATTAATAATAAACTTAAGTTTTTTTAAAATATTAAAATGAAAAATATATGAATGTTAACTTACACATTGCAAAATATGCATGCAACGATATAAATTAGAATAACTGGTAAATATTGTAAATTAATAAAAGGCTGCGACAATATATGCACTTGTGTTTCCAATGAAATCTGTAGTATAGTATATGGTATTTGTGTTATACCTCATCCTCATTCAATTCACCCTTGATACTCTGTAATCACTTAAAACAGTACTGTGTTTTTATTAATAAGTAAATACTTCCCCCTTCTTCTACATAACACTGTACTATAACACCATAATCAGTACACACTCTTCGTTATGATAGGTACAAGTACTTATTACAGAATACTTTTATCATCGCAAATCTTCTGTTTTGACTTTGATCCTGATGTTTGACTTCCTTTCCTTAAAGTAGTGCAAGTGATGGAACTACAGAGTTAACTCTTTAAATTGTAGCTTGAGGCAGCCATTTTTGTAAGGTAGTCACGCGAATGAGCAGCAGATTTTTCTGTCGAACACTGAGTGAGACACAGACGTGTTCTAATTGTAGGTATTGCATGCCTTAAATAGATGATTATACAGAAATACTTTTTTATGTTTAATGTTCTAAATCTGTCCGATGTATTTCTATACAAACAAATGATGGGATATCGGTTACATTTTACTCCTTTGTGCAACTCCAGTTCATTTCAAAAGACATGGAGCAGTAGACCTTGAAAACTGGAGCTGCTATCTTCTTTTGGTTTGAAAGAATAATACACAAAAATAAAATAATTAAGTTTAATATGTTTACATACATTCGATTCGTCTGTATGGTTTTATTAAACATTTTTCATTACTTTTTATTCACTTAATTTCAATTATTGACTGTACTTAAATTAATACTTGTATACAATATATAGTAATTTTGTTTTTCAAAATATAACTTGGTTAATACAGCCCATCAGTATTTAATAATAATAACATATTTAATTAAAACATATTTTACAGTAACAAGACCCTCAAGGAGTTTAAATGGGGGTGGGGTGATCAAGTGTTCCTCAGTCCCGCAGTGACGGTTCCACTCACTTCTATAAAAGAGACTATAATATATGATATAAAGTAGTACAATACATAATGTAAAATAATATAATTGTTAAACAATATGTAGCAATGTTATTGTATAGTATAAACACATTGTACAAATAGACATTAGATCAACCTGACGGCTATAGATCTTCATTCCGTAATATAAGAGCATGATAGATAAATTTCCCCTAACCAATCATGGTAGATATATGCGATGTGAACCTAATAACTGAAGTAATTTAAATTTACTTTGCGAAATAATATTCATTAATATAATTTTCTCCTTAAATTTAAACATCTAGGGCATTGGAGAATGTAATGAAATTCGTCTTCAATTGGATGAGTATCACGAACATAGCATAATTTATCGTCTCTGCTCTTGCATTGGTACCTTCCGTATTCAATAGTTTAGATTATGTGACGAAAGTCTACTGTGAGAGATATGCTTTTTATACTCCTTCGGAGAGGGGGTGTACTGTTTGTCTGTCCGTAACAAGTTTTCGTCACAGTTTTCTCAGCAACTACTCACCGCAGATGCTTGAAATTTTAGCACACTCTTTGTCTAGGCATGCCATATGGTGGGAGTTATTTTTGTACAATTTCTGTGTTTACGTGTATCTGTCAGTATCAAATTTTCGTCGCAGTTTTCTCAGCAACTACTCATTGCAGGTACTTGAAATTTTAGCACACTCTTTGTTTAGGCATGCCACATGGTGGGATTCATTTTTTACGAATCTGATGTCAACTTGCTGTTTATTCATGCGTCTGTAGGTACCAATTAATTTTCCGTCACAGTTTTCTCAGCAACTACTCAAGGCATATGCTTGAAATTTAGCACACTCTTTGTTTAGGCATGTCATATGGTGGAATTCATGAGAGCATAGTCACATCAGAGCTGGGGTATTACTAGTGAGCATTGGCTCACAGACTTCTTGCTTTAGATTACTCTGAAAAGGTTTTGTTAAATAAGGTTGCATTTTTGCAAAAGTTAGATTGCACAAAGTGTTTAATATATGAAAAAGCATTTTGTCGAATTATCCATAATGACCATAAATTGAACTCTTGATGATATATATACATGTATCTAGGATTCTAATTAACACACATACATAAAATGAGCAAAGTTTATAACTTGCTGTTTCATGCAAAATTCTCTCAAACATAATCGAAATAATGCAAGGTTTACATTATGCGCCCAGTTTATTCTAGTTCCTGACCAATTTTCTGCATCAGATTGCAGGCATTCATAGAAGATTTTAAATGTAATGTTTTAAGCAAGAATTTACATAAGAATTTCATTATTTTTCTTTGTATGATAAGTGGATATCGGCTTTATTTTCTATTAATCGTGTTATTGATACCCAGGGGAATAAATAAACACACTGTAAAAAATGTGTTTACAATTCAAACACTTTTCTAAACACTTTCTTGTCACCTCCTTTTTTATATGTTTAATTTCTAAACATGTAAAATTCCTAAACATGTCTTAGAAAGTGTTAAGAATTTAAACACTTGTGTGCTTAGAAATTAAACATATCTAAACACATAAACACAAGTGTTTAAATTCTAAACACATAACAGCAGATGTGTTTAAAATCTAAACACATCATAAGTTTAATTTGTACCTGCAGAAAAACAAGTCACTCTCGTAAATTTAGGCACAAAAAGTATATGTTTTTTAAATGCGCATAATTGTCAAAATTTTCAAAATATGTAACCAATATTAATTATTTTCCATAAAGCTACTGAACGTTGGGATATGTATTTAATTATACAATGCAATGGTCACTGTGCGATGTACATGTACTTAATTTACACAAATAATGTAGGAGATAGAACTAAATAGATTTGATTAGTCTCAACAATTCAATCAGAATGACACATAATTTATAACGTAGACATAGATAACAAACTTTTAATCTTCAAAATTTTTAAGAAAATAATACTAAGCTGACAATTTAATATCAAAACTTTATTGAATATTTTCTAAAAGGCTTTATTAAAGAATTGTTAAACTAAAAATACAAAATGTATATTCATATATATATTTATTATAATCATTATATTTTGAATCGGCTGCAAAGTTTTCCTCATGTCAATCACAAAATATCAAATTTTATGAACTTTCAGCAAGTCCCAAAGCACCACATATTATCTATATCCCATCAATAACTGCCAGAAAGTAACCCATTTCGAATGCACGAGGATAATTGTAAACACTGTCGAATTAACACAGTAGTCTTCAACAAATGAAGTTTCAAAGTGTTGATTATGGAACAACAACATTGCACTTGAAGATGACACCAGGTACTCTGATACGTGTATTTTGAGTTCGATCTGGACTACGTACGGTGCCTGTAGGAAAGAAAGCCAGATTTTAGAAAAAAGTGCACTATCACTGATATTTTACATTACTTAGAAAAACAAAATTGTTCAAATTTTAGTGAAACTACACAGATATAAATATAGATGTTTTTAATGACATTTAATATTATTTCTTCTCCTGCAAGTCTATGAATCTATGAACGAATTCAAGATATCCCAAGTCAACTTTATTTACGTTGCTCATCGTGGTTAATTAATGCAAAGAAGAAGAAAACAAACCTTTAATGTATTGCAGCAACAAGATGCCCTTTCACGTATTTCACTATTTCGTCGTGGTTATCCCTTGAATTGGGTTGTCATAACTCTCATTGATACATCACCTTAGCTTGTTGCGTTTTCTTTGTTTACATAGCCGCTCAAATTAACGTTCAAATATATGTGTGTCATTTCCGGGAAGATAACTCTGCATTTTACAGTGAAACGTGTTTTATTTCTAAACGCGTTTAGATGTAAAACATGTTAAGACACAAGTGTTTAGTTGTTAAACACAATACTATACACGTTTAGATCTAAACATGTAATAGAAGTGTTTATTTCCTAAACACAATTTTTACAGTGCAAATAAACAAAAAATAAACAAAAAATACAATAAGCAATCTTTCAATTTCTGGTTATTTATGAAAAACCAAAATTTCACTAACTAGTATGTACAGTACATTCTGAACAATAAACTTAACAGCGGTAGTGTACTTAGACTCTGTTTCGTTTTGAACATATTTTATTGACAATATTATGAGTATGTTAAAGGGATTGGACGCAAGATCCAAAAGCTTATGTATGCAATGTAGAACAAACATAAGATATAATCTTTTAGTACATTCCGGCTTTGTTTATTTGCATGTGTTTGTGTATTTTTTAATTTGTATGTTTTTGGTTGGTTTCTTTGTTTTATTCTGGTTTGAATTTTATTTTTAGTTATAATTATTAAAAAAAGTTCCTCACAACCTGAAGATGTATGCTATCAAATCTAGAATATATATATATATATATATATATATATATATATATATATATATATATATATATATATATATATATATATATATATATATATATATATATATATATATATATATATGTATGTATATATTACTCGTTTTATCCTTACCTTGACACAGGACGTCTCAACCAAGTGCAACAATACAGATAGTCATCTTTACACATCAATAATTTAACTTAATATCATAATATCATCAGCATTTAATACACATTTTTTAGAATTGCTAATATACTATTTTTTTTAAAACGTTCAAATAACAGGTAGGGGAAGGTTAAAGTCAAACATATTTTAAAATTTTAAAGAGCAAAATAACTAAATGCTGTTTTCTTCACATTTTATTGCATGTTACACAATTTCCACTTAACCGTAAAAAATCTAGTTCGTTATGATGCCTTATTTAAATACTGGCCTAATATTCTCTTTTAAGATTGTGTATTTAGTATGCATCGTGTACGATCAAAATATCACACCACAATAACCATTTCTGACACAGAAAATCAAGATTGTGCGCAGTCTGACGCAAATAACACGTTTGATTTATTATTCGTAAAAATATTATTTCTCTGGGCATAATTAGACATTCGAATAATGCAAAAGAATATGATCAAATATCATTACTATGACCTACTAAGCAGTAAAGGGGAATCAAATAAATTTTTTCAGCTCAAATATTACAAAAAAAGAAATTAGATTTAACCCCCCCCCCCCGATATACATTTACGTATCTGACATATGCTATCCCTCCATCTCTCATATTTGTGAGAATATATATATATATATATATATATATATATATATATATATATATATATATATATATATATATATATATATATATATATATATATATATATATAAAATAACTGAAATGTTATATTTCATTATATTCAATTTTATTATATTATCACCGAGCAAAATTAACATTTTTGAAATAAATAACTTTTTAATATATTATATACTAAATTTGGACGTTTATCTGTTAAATTCTCTATCTATTATCATTGAATGTCTATTATTTAGTTGATTGTGTCTCATTCTCTTTGAAGCAGGATTAAGACATTCCAATTGAAATGAAAAGAAATGAAAAAGACATTCCAGTTGAAAGAATTGATACCCGGATTCTCCACCAATTTTGACCGAGAGAAATTGCATAAATCGGTTTCCGTTTTACAAAATTTATTAATACTCCAAAAACTTAACAAAATCTGCAAAGTCGGGTAGTCGGTGGTCCGAGCGTCTTGACTGTCTCTCTCCAACTGCCAAATATTCTAACATGACAATTGATATAAAGACACAAAGGAATATTTTAACAATAGAATTAATGGAAGGGAGAAAAATACAAATAGATATCAATTAACGGCTTAATTAAACAAAATATCACTTTAATTGCATGTTCAGACAAAAGTCACTCAACGGCATGACAGGGGAGAAGATGTTATGTCCTTGGGATACATTTCACACGGTGATAATATTATATTCAATTATGAAATATTTAACATATATATTAGGGATGTCAACGAATAACCGGGTACTCGATCGAACGTCCGAGTATCGAATACTAAAATCGGTACTCGGTTACTCGGATGTATATTTTTTTTTCATATTTCAAAATGCATATATTTATTAAAAAAACTGATCAAAAAATGTTATTTAAATCTTATGCATTGGCCATGTCTTTACAGTAATTAGCGTCACCTACACCAGTTAATACCCGTTATCGCCTGTGGCTGTGTACATGTATATACAGTAATTACCGTGACCAATCACTGGATACCGTACACAGCTGTTCTTGTGACCCTAATTTTTGGATGGCTTTAATTATTTGTTTTCAATGATCATCGTTTAATGAATTAAACTATTAATTATCCTTATATAGATTATTTCATTATCATATGGTAGCGAAATCGAACATACATAGAAATACCATTACCAATTCAAAAGTGAAGAAATATTTTAAAATAACAAAAGATTTAAAAAATGTTAAAAGTCTGCTGTGCATAGTAAGTTTAGTGTGTGAAAATTAGCGACATCAATCAACCAGACTTGTAAGAGATTTATTAGGACCCGACACACCAAACCACACTTATAGTAGATGAGTTTTTTGCATAGATCAGAATAATTTGAATTATGCAAGTAGTTGTAGAGTGATTCGGCAATTAAGTAGCCTCATCAGGGGTCACAGGCACATAATAAGATGTTTATTTTAAGTGAGACCTGATTATCTCGTCGCCTATGTTCTTGTGTTTGCTGTAAGCGATGATTGGTTGAGAATTGTTTGAAACATAAATTAAGTGCCCAAAAATTCATTTTCGTTGGCCTCGATGTTTATATATATGCATTATAAACGAAAGAAAACATTGATTGGGTAAACAGGTCTCGATAAGATTAATAAGTTTTTACATGTATACACACTTTTTCAGAGTACCCGGGTACTCGATTTGAAAATCGTCCGAGTAGCCGATTATCAAATATTGACCGATTTGACATCCCTAATATATATATATATAATTACAGTAGAGAATTGGACTAGTATGTTCATTCAATGCTCTACAACATTTAGATCTAGTATATATTTTCAAAATGTTGTAGACACATTGTCACTCTTCCTAGACATTGTAAAGACAGGTCGAAACAAACATTTGGATAACTCATGACTTTAAACATGCTTTTTAATTCTTTTTTTTTTTGAATCGAAGTTCTACAGCCGAAGCATTAAAGATGTTTTGCAATAAATGATATATAATTGCAAAATATGAAGTTTAAATTGAGCATAAAGAACACGGTGTCATTTTAATAGTAAACAGAGAAGTAATCTTCTGAATACATATTCAATATTGGGAAACTTGTTCATGGTAAACATGTTTGTTAAGTAGAGCGGGTCTATGTATAAAAATAACAGATTTTATACACCCGAAACACACTTTTAACGACCCCTTCTCAGTGGAAAATGTGTTTACCGATCTTTTTTTAAAGTCAGTATTCTTCACCAAATCTCTTAACGAACAATAGAAACTCAGTGAACATAAAACCAGGATCCTCAGCGAATTCAAACATTCTGTTAGGGTTGCGAAATATATATTTATATCCGATATTTTGCAGATATTCACTACAAAGAAAGGGTAAATTATGAAAAGGTGTTGTTTTCTCATTGTTTCTTGTTTCATCCGTTTTATTAAATTGCTTTTGGCAAATTTAACAGTCAGATGATTGTGTTTTGTGTTAATTAGCCAAATACAGATAAATTTAAATGCATACTGTATGTGATTTATTTGCGCACGCACACACACAAAATAGAATTGATAATAGTAACAATTTCTATTGCTATTTATAATTTTTGTTGTCCATTCAAGTGAAGAGACAATTTATGAAGACTCCTGAATTTAAAATACTTTAATTTTTTAACAGTTATACGTGTACATATATCGACTTTACTTTCATATATAAACAATTTACAATTAAACTGACGAGAAAAGTCCAGAGTCAAGAATTTTATTAATTCAACAATAACTTGATTAGTACATGTACCCTGCAATACGGCAAGTTTTAAACGACTAACCAATAAATTGCTAAGTTGTCTGTTCTTATTGTGCGTCGTCAAAAGTTGTACCATGCAGAGTTTAAAACCAGCAACAGTGTTTAATGTGCAGTTGTCGGATGTCAGTAAAAGACCGTCCCAACTTGTGAGAGGAGAAATTTGAAATGACGTAATACAATTAACATATTTTTAACATTCAATATTTTAGGCAAGACTTTTTCCCTTAGAGAAAAGGGCATTGAGAAATTTTAGTTAAAATTTATTGTAATTGTGTTATGTGACATATTCTTTTATTTGGTTACATAAAACATGAGAAACCTCTTTGTTTTAAAACAAATATTTTCGTAGCTATTTTAAATGTTATGGGCACAAAAAGAATAATATTTTATTAATTTGAATATAAACGTAAGAAATATGCACGATTTTTGGAATTCTATACATATAATAATTATTTATTTATTATAGTGACTTGTGTAATACATCATGAAATACTTAAATACAAAAAAGACAAGTACTTTACACTCGGCCCTTTGGACCTATAAATCACCTGGATATAAATCTTACATTTTCCCTCACGGACTATAATTATGTATGTACAATATTGTGTAAATCGTTAACTTATTTATTTTGCTCCTGAGAATGATATAGTATGTCTATCGGAATAACATTTTTCACTATTGTCACAGACCGAAGTCCGTATCAACTGATAGTTTGGTGATACAGCATTTGTCCATCGTAAGACACTTTTATTCCAGTATCGAACCATATTTGTCCAGCATCGATAATGACTAGAAATGCTCTTGTTGGTCAATCTGCACGGTTTGTCGAGGTATGATTCGTCCACTTACATCGACCCGTAGTAATCTTCCCTGTTCCCGCGGCAAGTTTCTCAAGTTGGTGCGTGCATTTATTTCTATTAACCGTTCTATGCGAGATTTACTGCTTCTAAGAAAAGTTTCTTTGTATAAATCGATGTCTTTTAACTTCATCTTGTTTTTAAGCAATCAAATTTTTCTTCTTTATTTTGGAAACTTATTTTGATAAGGCGTGGTTTATTTGGAAATCTTGTTGGCAGCCGGACTTTTCATATATTTGAAAAACTTTCATCATAAAACATAACTTCTTTCTAGCACTTAAATATAGCTATATAAACAGATAAAAAATATCAGATTTTTAAGGTCTTGTCTATAAACATTTATTTGCATTGCTAATTTAAGAGTAATTTTACATTGTTTTATTAGGAAAAATAGCTTTATTTTCACCATAGATGTACATTGACCCGTATATCTTTTAACTGAATGGCTGCAATTGGAATGTTTTAACTCTTTCCATTAGCTACACATCCGAAGAATATGATGTAGAGTTTTTCTCTTTTTCCAGGAAATATAAATGTACTGACACTAAATATAAGACGTCAAATACATTAATCTGAAAGAAATTTTTGATATTGTGTAAAATATGTCCATTATGAAATATGTTTAGAAAGATACAATATCACTTAAATTGTGAAATTGATAATTACATTATTTTACTTTCAACAGAAAATCTAATTTCTTTTAAAGCAGTCCAGGCTATACCAACTACCGCACAATTGTAGTATTGTTAGCTAACAGAAATTATTTTTATTGCAAATTATTACCATATTTTCTTTTTTCAGGTTTAGTTGTGTCCGATTTACCAAACACTTTATGGCATTATGGAGGGATGACCACGTTTGAAGGTTACATCAACCAGTTCTCCACCAACCAAAAAATCACAGAACACACAATGGCATTTAGATATTACGACTTTGAAATAATGAGTATGGAGTGGGATGGCAACCACACCTTGTACTTCATGGAGGGTTTATCTAAAGCTATTTTCAAACTGGAGAATTTTAATATATGGATGAACCATTCCCTCTTTGGATGGGTGTATGAAGTTCACGGCGGGATATCTTATACTATATCCAGTAGAATTGCTTTTGATCATGTAGCAGGGAATATGTATTGGACAGATGCGTTATATAACTGGATAGCTGTACAACCAGTGGACGCTAATGATAATTCTGTGTATAAGGTCCTTATTAGTGACCAGCTTTCAACACCTGGGGCCATTGCTGTAGATCCAAACAACAGGTTAGATTTCATTTAATTATCCTCAACATAAGCTCCTAGCCAGAAAGTATATACAGCATATCCCGTATTTAGGAAAAAAAATATTTTTTTAATCAGAAATCAGCACTATATCGAAAAGATTTAGGTTCATATCAATACATTGAATATTTGCCAAAGTAGATGTAGAAATTCTGTAAGATTTTATAATAATGTCATAATATGTGTGCAAACAATCGTGTAGATTTCTTTAGGAAATCCCACAAAGTTGCATGTTTGAACACGAATTTCTTTATATTTTTGGAATTTATGTTATTTTTAATCAAAACCAGGGATCAATTGTATACTATCCATGCATCTAATTTTTGTTGGCGTAATTTATCCTTAAAATTTCCTGTTCATGAAAAAAATCCTTTTATATATTTTCAAAACAATCTGCAATTTGACAACTTTAGTAGCTTCAGTTTAAAACCTATCCAACTGACATTTTAAGATTGAAAAATAGTAATAAGTTTTATGTTCTTTTTGTCGTTATTTTCAATTTCAAGTTCAATTTATTGCTCAAAACACAATCTTATGGCATATTTACAAGATACATATTATATACAGTAAACCGACGAAAGCTGTACATTACATATACATGTATACTAGTCATATTAAACAGGTTACATTAAACATGTACATATGAAGTTCAAATGATTTACAAATATATATTTCTTAGGTTACCTAGCTCTTGTAAATTATTGACGCTTAATAACTGAACAAATTTAAACATGGAAGTTTTTTTCCCACCAAATTTTATATAATTAAAATCTTATGTCTATAATCAGTATAGAGGGGCAAATAAGTACGAGTTGGTATTCATCTTCAATTTCTTCACAAGTTTTACAACGTCTCTCATTCCTAGGGATATTCTAGTCTATATAGCTAGATTATGTGAGGATAATTGCATTTTTGTTTTATTACTTACTTACTTAGGCCTCTCCATGCCAGGTGGCACATAAGGTAGCCGCACAGTCCCTCCACCCAGTCCTATCCTTTGCTTTTGTTTCTATTGCCTTCCATGTCAACCCTATCTCTTTAAGCTCATTCTCTGATTTTCTTCGCCATGTTGTTTTTGGCCAGAAAATGCTTTCTCTGGTGATGTTGTGCTGGTCTTTTCTGAGCACATGGCCGACCCATCTCCACCCATCTCCACCTTCTTCTTACAATTTCCACAACAATGTCTTCTTGTCCGGACATCTCTCTGAGGTCGTTGTTAGACACTACTTTTGGCCATCTGATCTTAAATATGACCCGTAGGCATCGATTCACAAACACTCTCAGTTTCCTTGCGAGGTCTTTTCGGAGCTTCCAGCATTCTGATCCATATAGTAATACTGATTTTACATTACTATTGAAGATCCTGAGCTTTGTCCTAATTGTAATATAGGAGAAGGTCCAAACTGGTTTTAAGATGGCAAACACATGACGGGCTTTGTTGATTCTTGATGTAATGTCCTCGTCAGTACCTCCTGATGTTGTTACAATGCTGCCCAGGTATGTGAAGGTGTCTACATCTTCCAAACTCTCTCCATTTACTTGTACAGGGTTCTTGTTCCGTGCATTGATTCTCATTATTTTGGTATTGTTTAAGTTGATGTTTAAGCCTAAACTTCTAGATGTTGTATGGAGTTTGGTTGTTTTCTCCTGGATTTGCTGATAGGTGGAAGAGGTGAGACATAGGTCGTCAGCATAATCCAGGTTATCCAGTTTGTTTTCCATTCTGCATCTAATGCCGTTATCCTTATCTCCGTTGGATTCCCTCATGACCCAGTCTATGGCCACTAAGAAGAGCAGCGGAGATAAAATACAGCCCTGTTTCAGTCCCGATGTTACTGGGAACCACTCTGTTTGGGCATTGTCATCCATCACACTACACTGAAATCCTTCATGCAGTACCCTGATGATGTCAGTAATCTTCGATGGTAGGCCATACAGTCTCAAGAGCTTCCATAAACTTTCCAGATGTACACTATCAAAGGCCTTTTCAAAGTCTACAAAGTTAAGGTATAGAGAGGACTGCCATTCTATTGACTGCTCTATGATGTTTCGTAGTACAAAAATTTGGTCGCAACATGATCTTCCTAGTCTAAACCCTGCTTGCTCCTTTCTCAGTTGTGCATCGACCTGTTGTTTTACTCTCTCTAAAAGCACTCTGGTAAACACTGTACTTATTGTGGTTAAAAGTGTGATTCCACGCCAGTTGTTGCACTCTGATTTATCTCCCTTTTTTGATAGTTTTATAATAAGTCCATTTTTCCACTCTGTTGGTACCATGTTGGTTCTCCAAATGTCTTGGAACAGATTTTATCCCATGTTTACCCCTTTATCCCGTGGATATGACTCATTGGATAATTTTTTCATAATCCACAGTTGTGACGTCACAATGGTTTTTGCGTTAGCGCGATGAAGTAAATTAAAGTGGAGTCCTATATAAAACAGTGTAAAACATTGGTTGTGAAGTATTAAACATGGGATAAAAAGAATCTCCCATGATTTGTAGTTGGATATGACTTTTATCCAACTCGTTGTGTGTTTTTATCCCCTCGCCAAGGCTCGGGGATAAAAAACACAACTCGTTGGATAAAAATCATATCCAACTACAAATCATGGGAGATCCTATATATATATGACCTTAGATGTTGCTTCAATGTCTGCTTTTAGTAATTCTGCTGGGATGTCATCTACTTCTGCAGCTTTGTTGTCTTTCATCTTTCTGATGGCCTTCTGTATTTCCTCTACACTTATTTCCTCCACACTGATGTCAAGTTCTGCTATGTTGTTGTTATCATTTCGATATCTGGTGGTTGAGTTGGGTTTCCTCTATTCAGAACTGATCTAAAATGTTCTGCCCATCTTTCCGTGATGTCACTGTCCTTGGAAAGGATGTTGCCATACTGGTCTTTCACAACATTTGAATTGTTGGTGAATTTGCCAGACATCAGTTTGGTGATCTTATAGAGTTCTTGAATATTTTCAGTCCTTGCTGCTTCCTCAAGTCTACTTACCTTGTCTTCTATATGCTTCCGCTTGTCTCGCCTCGCACTCCTTTTGACCTCTCTATCCTTATTCTTTTAAGACTTTGATAGGGATTCCTGCTCTGAGTTGTCTTTGCAGTCTAGGATCTTTGATTTGATGTTTTTTCTCTCTGATATAAGAGTCCATGTATCAGATGTTAGCCACTCCTCTTTCACACTTTTCCTATATCCCAGTGTCTCCTTTGCTGCCGAAGCAAGACAAACCTTGATGTTATCCCACTTTTCGTCTATGTTGTTTCCATCATCCGTGATCTCTGATGCAGAGAATCTATTCCTCAGCTCCAACTTATAGGCTTCTTTTGTCTCAAGTTATTTAAGTTTATTCACTGCAAACTTCCTCCGTCCTTGCGCTTTCCTCACTAATAATCAAAGGACAATTAAGAGGCAAAAACATTTTGTATTTGATTTGATAAAAAATGATAATTTAAAAAAATGTCTGATCAAGTACCCCCGCCCCCTTTTTTTTCCTGACAAATATCACCATACACACTCTCCCTCCCCCAACCACATACACATAATATGCATTTATTTGTGTATGTGTATGTTAGGGATTAAGGGTGTGTGTGTAAAAAATTATGCAAATGATTTTTTTTTCGTAGAAAATGTATAATTTACTTACTTGATATTGTTTCTAATAAATCATAAAGGTGGACTACTAGCAATAAGACAAGAGGCCTATGGACCATATCGCTCACTTGAGCACATTGGCTATGAAGAAGCAGAAATCAGTTCAGTATTGAACAAGGAGGGGTGGGGATAAATTTACACTACCTCAGGGTGCTTCTATTTCAATATTACTAATCATGGCTGTACTGTTCTTAAACAGAAGAATTTTAAAGATTTTTTTTCCATATGTATTTCTATGTAAAACTCTAATCGCTCATTTTGGCTCCACCCTATCCACCCTAAATTTGAACAAAGGAGATGGGTGAACAAGGCGCGCAGAATGCCTATAGCTTCAGATTTTAAAAAAAATAGTATTGAGATAGTTCTCATTATTGAAATTTATGAAGTTATGATAAACAGAACTTTTCTGAAGAAAATTTTCTCGGCAAAAATTATTCTGTTATTTAAAAAAATATGTGGTATTCGTGGGGTTCAAACACTAGCAATAAAAATCCTGAGTATCATTTTCCTTCGAGACTAACATACTGAGCACTACGCTACACAGCTCTTAATGAATAGTGGTATTTAAATCATGTTTGTGATATGACCTTAGACTAAATGGAGTTCAAGTATTTCTCGAAACGATGCGAATGCTGTGTCATAAAAGTGTATTTTAAGGAGGTTGGATCCTGTTATCAAAAGTATTGAGATTTTTTTATCAAGAATATTTTTGGAATCTATACACATAGCTTAATAAAAATTCAAAACCAAAAATGGGAGTCAATGCGCTTCTTTCGGCGCTAAGGAGCATTTAATATGACCTTTTTGCACTGTAATTACGTCTAACACATAAATCAATTTTTCAAAGTTTTCCCTCTAATATTTTTTATCCAAATAAATTATGGGAACAAACACAGTCTATATTCGTCTTGAATAGTCTCCTTAAAATTTGTGACAACAAACAAAGTTTAAAGTTACTCTGCATAGTCAATTATTTGACCTTTTTGCACTCAGGAAATGTAATTGTTCTGGCATAAAAAAAATTAACAAGCAATAAATTTATTTGAAAGTAATGAAATTTTCTGAATTTTTGCAGAATGGTTAAAATGATCTTGTATATTCAGAAAATAAAATTAAAAGTGGGGGTCTGTGATGTTAATGTTTAGATATAACTAAAACAGTGGTAATTTTTAGCCTAAAATGGGCTATTTTTCTCCCAGGACTTTCACAATATATTTGCAATATTTGTCCAATATGATGAAAGAATTCATGACGGTTAATTTAATATTAATTAGGACCAGCATATAAAACATTTCACTGCACAAAATAATTCTGTGTGCAGGCTGCATGTAAAAATACAAATCCAAACTTAACAATACTGTAAATATTTTGAAAGAGAAAAATTGATAATTTTCTTCTATAAAACCTTCAGCCACAAAATATAGTTCCTCACTTAAGGCTTTCGGTATGGAATTTAATCATGGGGTTTTAATTGAATATAGTTTAATTAGCATTGTAGAATCAAAAATTTATTGTAAGAACTAAACATTATGCAGAATTTTTTAAACAGAGGTCTAGACAAGAATCTGCTCAAAAGCTCAGCAACGAACCTCGTTAAGATATAGTGGGTCTTTGCTTCACGTTGTTGTTGACCAAAAATATATATTTTTTCGTAAACTTTGAGGATAAACTTTAAAAGATATGGAGCGAAGACTCACTCATATAGAAAAATTGTGTTTTAGTATAAGAAATTGATACTTTTTGCCCTCTATAGTGGATGTATGCTATTTCATAGGCAAATAATTTCAATCTTAGTGAGATTTTTGCAAATTGTGGAGATTTTGGATAAAGTAAACTTTAAAGCTGAACATGACTCGTAAAAGCAATGTGTCCGCCATTTTTGTTCGGATTCTCGCTATATCTGAGGAGCCCTATATAAAGGGCCTGACTTGGACACTGTTCAGTGTAATAAGTCGACATCGGTGTAGACGGACGTATGCTTTTCAGCACTCGATAGCGACAAAAATAACTGTAATACCTCATCTAATGCAGGAAAGTAGATACAAAAGAAACTTACAATTATAGTTGTACAGGTCAGTGCATTATACAAACAAACACAGATACACGTAACTACAATAAAATGTAAACAAAGGTAATGCAAGATAACCAGCATGAACATGGGTCGTCATTCCACGCCGATACCCGTGACAATAAAGCAGTCAGGTGTAACGAATGCGAAGAGTATACCCTGGTGTTGATGTGTCGTAGATATAATATCGAAAATGGCGTATGCCTATTTACGAGTCGTGTTCAGCTTTAATCTTGGATAAAATATCAGAGAAAATGTTATTATAATTGAGATTTAATTTTTCACATTCGTGTTTGTAAAAATTGAGCTCGCCTTGATCGCCCATCTTCTTTGAATCTACATTACCTTAGGATGCTTCTATGATAATATGACTAATAATGGTCTGGCTGTTCTTGAGCATTTTTTAAAGATGATTCCTATATATTCTCATGCAAAACTTTGACCCTCTGTTGTGCCCCCAACCTCGGGGGGGGGGGGGGGGTCATAATTTGAACAAACTTGATTCTACAATACCTAAGGTTGCTTCTGTATAAATATGACTTATAATGGCTTAGTTTTTCTTGAGAAGAAGATTAAGATATTTCCTACGTGAGTGTTTGACCAGGTTTTTACAAGGGATATTAAGGTTTTCCTTCTACTCTGTCTGAGTTAATGATTGGAATGATTATTAAGACAGCTTTGTCAGAGGGTACATTTGTATCTCACACAGTACTTAAATTTTCTCTTATCTAGAGACGGGGACTAGGTAAGGTTCTACTTGCACTGTGTTTCTCCCCCAGGTTCCCATTGAGAAATAAGAATTGGGTGTCTCAATCTTCGTCAGCTTTACTACACTAGACTTAACATCAATCCATAGAATACTTGCTACTGGTGTTTATAACTTTGCTCTTACCCGTAAGGTTTTCCATCCCTAAAAGGACCAAATTCTCTATCCTTAAATATTGTCACGTGGTCAAGCTGGCTATCTCCAAAAATCACACAAATTCAACTAAGTTTTAACAAATTTATTTACAAAAAAAAGATAATAATAATAAGAATAAAGAAGATTTCAAACAGACAACCACACTCTGATCCACACACTCTTCCACACTATTAAACAAAAAAAAATTAATAATAGCAATTGGTAATCAATAATCAGACAATTAACCAATTAACCCAGGGTATAGATTTCACTCAAAGTATCATTGCCAAACATATCCCACTGGAGTCGTCATCTCCATGTCAATGATTATCATTGTCATCATCACCATCATCAGCATCGTCGTATGAACGAAACCATGTCAGGTTTTCCAATACGTCAGTGTTCCTATATCGAGCTACATGGATTGACTTATCTGTATCTGTCCACCATCACTGAATCTTGATCCAAACACAGCATCCTTCCGGGTCTTAGTCCTGGAACCTTTCGCTGTGTCTCGACGATCCCCTCAGCTTAGTGCATGTATCCAGCACATGTCATACCAGTGTCCTTGACGCTACAATGACGAATATTTTTTAAGTCACATGTTTCACTAAATAATGTTTGGCAACACTACTATGTTTGGCAATTCATTCTCATAAATAAATCAATCAATCAATAGGTATAAATTATAATGGTTACCAGTTAACATAAGTCAAAACAAATTATTGCCAACATGGCGCACCTTACTTTCGACTTCCGGTCATTCACTTCCGCCCAGACATTTAAACCAAAATTTAAATGGACAAAATATTTCACATAATGTAACAAATCTGAATACAAGAAAATTGCGTACAATAACACTTTCAAACTCTATCGATATAATACAAAAGCCATTCGAACACTCTCGCTAACCGTCACACCTGACTGAACAACAGGTAAAATTGTGAGAGCTGGCCAAGTTCAGAATATAAGAACGAATACGTATTCAGTAATAAAGTTACCTAAAAAAACTATATACATAACGAATATTAATAATATTATAAGTAAATACTTACCACGGACTTGTCTCCGTGCCAAAGTCAAGATACTGATTGTATGGCAGCTATTTGCATGTACACTAGCTGCTTCAATTGTAGAAACGTGTCTGCTGCTACGCTTCTCTGCTGGGAATGACCAGGCTTCAATAGTTCTGGTCGGCCAAGCTATTTTGCAAGGGCTTATGGGTAGATGGGGCATAGGGACAAAACGCGGGAAATACAAATAATATGTACAAGTATAATAGTGATTGTTACAAATATCCATCACGCACATAATACTCTGATATTAATTTAAAGCAATTTACAGTAGAAAGGGATTTACCAAAAGAAAGTTTCAAAAGTGTAATTAGCTAAGCAGTAATTAATTAACAAAGATTGCAAGTCTATGGGGAGAAGGGAGTTTTTAAAATAAAAATCAAAATAATAAGAATATCAATAAATACTGTGGTGGAAAGATGCATTAAAACATTAGAAATAGAATGACAATTGAAAACGATTTTTTAATTTTTTTTTTTTATTAATTAAAAAAGAGGGAGATAACTGTTAACAAAATTCAAGGTCATAAATTAGGACACATCCCACCCTTACATGCTAATAGTAATTCCACTGCATCTGATGCTATTAGGGATGGAATACCTTAACTTCCTTAATGCTAATTCAACGTCCAACTTCTTCATATAGCTTCTGAATACCTGACTTTCTCAAAGCTTTGCCTTATATATCTTTTGGCTTGTCCATTCCAAGGGTTGTCAGGTAATTCCACTATCTGAAGTCTTCAATGCGTTTTACTCAAATGCCCCTTAACCATTACACCTATATATTCCTATGTTAAACTTTGACCCACTGTTGTGGCCCCACCCTATCCCCAGGGGTCCTGATTTGAACAAATGTGAATCTACACTACCCGAGGATACTTCTATATTAATATGATTAGTAATGACCAAACTGTTCTTTAGAAGAAATTTTTAATTCCTATTTATTCCTATGGTAAACTTTAACCCCCTGTTTTGGCCCTGTCCTACCCCAAAAGGTCATGATTGGAACAAACTTTAATCTACACTACCTGAGGATATCTCTATTATAATTTGACTAATCATGGCTTTGCTGTTCTCGAGAAGAAGATTTTTAAAGACATTTCCTATTTATTCCTATGTAAAAATTCAACCCCATCTTGTGCCCCCGCCCTACCTCCGGGGGTTATGAAATGAACAAACTTGAATCTGTATGTAATGAAGCTTCACATAAGTTCCATCTTTTCTTGCCCAGTGGTTCTTGATTTTTCAAAGATGCCACCAAATTTTTCACGAATTCCTAATTCTCCCCTTGAAAGAGGTCGTGGCACTTCCTGTGAATAGACTAAAATTTCTTTCACCCAAGGATGCTTTGTTGCAAGTTTGGTTGATATTGTGTGGCCAAGTGGTTC
Source organism: Saccostrea echinata (assembly GCF_033153115.1). Classification (NCBI taxonomy): domain Eukaryota; kingdom Metazoa; phylum Mollusca; class Bivalvia; order Ostreida; family Ostreidae; genus Saccostrea; species Saccostrea echinata. Next base: position 1,648,819 of record NW_026889806.1, on the reverse strand, counting down.
TTAAGAAGTCGAAAATGTGAAAAGTTTACAGATGGCATACCACAGACGGACGCTGGACACTCTTTGATCAGAAAAGCTCACGTGAGCCTTTGGCTCAGGTGAGCTAAAACGCAAAAGAGAAACAAGCAAATTGCAGAAAATAAAAGCGGAAGTAACCATGTCTTCGTTTTCAGATTTCTGTTTTGGTCAAACAATGGAGCCTCTGCCTTCATCGAACGCTCTGATTTGTCAGGAAAGAACAGACAGATAATAGTTAAGAACCTTCTTTGGGTTCCCGATATGAAATGTGATCCCAATCCCTCGAAAAGGACGATATACTGGGTAGACAACTACAGGAATACCCTGGAAAGCAGTGATTACAACGGGGGAAATCGGAAAGTTATCTACCGTTCTACTAATATTAATCTTTTCATCACCAACATTGTGGTGTACAGGGTAAGTATTTTGAAATTAAAGAAGATGGGCGAACAAGCTAGGCGAAAAAATGCATAGAGTGCGACAAACATGAAGGTGAAAAATTAAATCTCAATTGTAATAAACTTTTCTATGATATTTCATCTAATATTTAAGTAAACTTTAGGTAAAATTTCCACAATTTTCAAAAATATAACAGATTGAAGATATTTGCCTATGAAATAACATGTACACACGAAAGAGGGCAAAAAGAATAATTTTCCCGCACTGTAATACAATTTTTCGATATGAGTGGGTCTTCGCTCCAATTATTTGGAAGTTTATCTTCAAAGTCTGCGTAAAAATATATATTGTTTTGTTAACAAAACATGGAGCAGAGGCCCACCATACCTTAAAAATACACTTTTTTAACACAACATTTGCATTTTGTTAAGGGTCATATCACAGTCAAACATGATTTAAATGCCAATATTCATCAGTAGTTGTATCGCTTAGTGGATAGCATGTTAGTCTCAAAAGAAAATGATACTCAGGAGTTAAATTGCTAGTGTTCGAACCTCACGAATACCACATTATTTTTAGTAACAGAATACTTTTTTGGCGAGAAAAATTTTCCTTGAAGAAGTTTTATTTATCATAAGTTCGTAAATTGAGAACTTTACTCTGAATACTAAATTCACAATCTGAATACAACTTTTATATATCTGAACTTATATGCATTCTGCAGATCTTGTTCACCAATCTCCTTTAGAAAATTGAAATACGGGGTTCGCTCAATAAATAATGCAACAAACAGTACTAGTATATCATAGTAAAAATAGATCTTATTTTTTCAGAGTTGAAACGTTCAATTAAATAGCTCCTAATCAAAGAAAACCCCATGCTTTTTTCTATTGTCTTCGCAAAGAAATTCACTTTTAAAGTAAGCATGGTTACTACACTGAGCTGAAAACTGTTTAAATGATCTCTGCCAAGATGAAAATGAAAGTGTACATGAAAACTGTGCTTCTTTACATAAATCGCCGAAGAACACATATTAAAGATGTGCTTTTTATATGTGGAAAGAATAGTCTTTAACGCTGTATAGTTTTCAGATTGATTCAGAAATTCAAAATTAAAAAAGGAGAGTTAAAATGTAAGAGTCAAACTGGTCGATTGAAATTTGTAGGGACACCAAAAATTATCGATGCTATGTGCAATATGATATCTGAAAATGTCAGATTTACATCGAAAGCCATTGCTAATTTCATCATCACAACATTTTATAGAATTATGACAATGGAAATGAATATAACGATATTTCTATCAGATAGGTGCCTTATTTTCTTAAAGTTGCCTAAGAGAAAGAAAAAAAAAACACGCATTAAATGTGCCAAAGGTTTATTTAAAAACAAATATTTTAACAAAATAGAAGGTTTGTTAATTTTGCATGATAGATGACGAAACATCGGTGCACTTTTTATAGTCCAAAAAGGAAGATCAATAATAACATATGGAATGAAAGAAAAAGCTATCGTTCTAATTATTGTAAAGAGAAACAAGGGCTACAAGCATGTTTTATTAGTTTTAATTTTTTTCAAGAGGTCAGTAAAACATTTACATGCAAAGAAAGGAAGGGCCATCAATGGTAACGTTTATGTTCAAATTGCAATGAGGATAGGTAAACAGATTTCTTGGAAAGGAAGTCCGAATACCGTACCCAGGGTAATTTTCTTGCACCTGACAACGCTGCTGCAAATAAGCACAGAGAAATAAATGAAATTCTGAAGAAAAAAAAGTTTACAGACCTTTGCTATTCCCCATATTCGCTAGATCCATGCCAATGTGAGATCTTTTTATTCCAAAAACGCATGAAAACAATCAAAGGAAGATTGTACAATATTAGATATTCCATGGGAAGTGATATTCATCAGTGTCTTTGGGGCATCCCCAAAGATGAGTATGCTAAAGTTTTCTGGTCATGGGTACAAAGACGTAAGACATGTGTAAAGGGTAACAGGGAATGCTTTGAGGGATTGAAAATATTTAGAATATGTATTACATATTTTTCTTACTTTTAGATGACCTATTGCATTATTTGTTGAACGACCCTCGTACATAGTTTTTATGTGGCTTTATTAAATGTTCAATCTGAGAAGCTTATAACCGACGTTCATTAAAATTCATCCTCTCTTTTTTATTCCTGCTTTTTTACGAATTATCAGAATGTCATATGTGGAACTGAGTATGATGAGGAATTTGTATTCTGTGTTGGGATTGATTCCGGACAGGAGACGTGGCGAAATGAATTCTCATGGGAAGTCCCCTGGGGACTGACCGCACTAGCAGACAAAACTACCACCAGTACAGGTAAATATCAAATTACTTTGAACGTAATTTTGTCCATTCAAGCGAATTTATAATCAAATAAGTTTTTTGAGGACAGATGACCAAATTGTATTTTGTCAAGAATTACAACTTAGGTAAATACAATATATCTGAATTCATGACTTTAGCCACCTAATGTTAAAATTATTTTAATCGCTTTAATTTAAGTTTTCACAATAAAAACAAGCAATTATTTCAGAAAAATTGTAAACTACATATAATTTTACTTTGCTTTTATTCTATATTTCGACTTTTGATAATATCTTTGTTTATTTTGGAATCTAGCAACTGGAAACTAATGTATTCGAATTCAAGTAACCGATCTACTTAAGTTTATGCATGTGTATTTGTACGTAATCAAACCTGTACGATTCAAGGATTTGATCACGTGTCCAGTCAAGAGAATTTTTTTTACTATATTACTTTATTTAATATTTTAATCATTCATAGATGTAAAGTATTTGAATGTGACTGATGATGGTTATTTTTGGACTCCTCTGTAGATTCATGTAAGGATAAAGGATGTGAACACATCTGTACAAACTCCCTCAATGGAGCTGTCTGTCATTGTAAAGAAGGATATATTCTTAATCCAGATAACACAACTTGTAATGGTAATGTATCTTATAAATAAATTTTTACGAAAAAAAAAATGTAATCCATCGATAATGATTTAATGATATGATGTTTCAAATATATATATTACTATTTTCTTCTAATTTCCAGCATCCCACTCTGCGCATGGCAAAGCGATAATATTTTCCAGCCAGAACTTGTTGTGCACAGTGGATATCCGAATAATCACGTACCTAACATCCAATGTTTCTTGTTTCTTAACTTGGAACAAGACCATAACACACATAGCCGTGGCAGCTGAAAACTCTAAAGTTATATTTGCTGCCGGAAACGAGATTGTGATGTATGATCTAGTGACCATGAAAAACACGTCTTTGGCTTCCACAGGAAATGTTTCTGGTACGCTCTTGGTAAAATTTCAGTTGAATTAGTCTGTTATCACAAATATGGTTTCGTTAAATAAATGTTTTGATAATTTTTTTTAAAAAATGCACCAAGAACTTGATGCTGTTTTTCTTTTCATTTCTAAACGTATTGGTAATTTTTCCAGCATTGAAGTTAAAAGTCCGCAACTTATTAAGGTCTACAGTTTCCGTCGGTCGACCTTAAGTCATTCTGCTGTTTGTGTATGTTGAAAATTCAGTTTTCTTACAGAAAATGTTTTTCTTTACAAGCAAACTACGAGATAAAATCATAATGAACACATATCCTTTTACCAAACTATGAGATTCTTGTATTGCATTTAAAATCTTCCTTATCTTGGGCATCTAACAAACAAACTATTAGCCTTATCTATAAAACATTAAGAATTATGTCATGGGTCCAGTTCTTTTCCTAGCTGAGCTTAGTTGACCATATCAAAAGAAACATTCTGATGACCTTCTAGACCTCTTGGTTACATTTTGTCTGTAAGGACTGGTCTATAGTGATTGGGATGACATACTTACTTATTATGGTGGATCGATGGGCTAAATCTCTTGACTGTTGACACCAGTAAAAATTACAAAAACGGACTACACAATTTTTACTGGACTCAACAGTCCAAGAGATTTAGCCATCGATCCACATAATAAGTAAGTATGTTATATCTATACACAGTCCTTACTGGACTAAACAGTCCCAGAGGTTTAGCAATCGATCCACTTAATTCAAGTATAGAAATATGGAGATAACTAACAGTATTCAAATATATAAACGAGACTGATATTCTTGTTTCATCGACTTAATTGTCAATGACTTACCTCGTTTTAGACTTCACATACTCTATAATATTTATAATTCATAAATTTTATTGATCAAATTCAAAATTAGGTATTGCCAGAGACCCAAATGTTATTTATACCTCGGGTTTTGCTCACTTCTCTGAGTTTTGCGAGACTTAACAACTATAGTCAGCACATCTATAAGGAACCTGTAACAGACACACGTCTTGTATACTGTACCATTACAATATTATTTATATCATACCATAACCAACAACTTAAAAAATATCAACTCCATTTCTTTCATATCTAATTTAACTTCCTTGCTTTTACATGATATTTTTACCTGTGTTTTGTGTTTAAATAAGTTCTGTAAAAGGAATGATTGATAAAGAAAGCAAAATGTCTCAACTGGTATTTATACAAATGGGTCAATTGAGGCGAAATGAAAACATATTAAACATTGAAAAGAAGGCAACTTACAATTCAAATATCGGCTAAGATTCATATACACATAACATTTGATTTGTTTTCAATTTAATTTCTGTCTTTGTCCTTTTTTAAGAGAAAAATAAAAATGTACATTCAATTTTACATGGAAGTAACCCGCGAATCGTGTTTTGTGTACATCATTATCTTTTCAGTAAACTGTATTGGATATCATTTCACGACAATTCCAATTCCTTGCTGCAAATTGAATCCGGTAATCTTGTGGGAGGTCAGCGAAAGACGAACCAGAGTCACCTTTACTCCAACCCTTCTGGTCTGTTCTATGATGTTGGAATAAATGTGTAAGCTATTGTAAATTATGATGTAGTCTTGGGGGAGATTTTGTTTTTGTATAAATTCTCTATACGAGACTGTCTTATTTATTTGACGTAATCTGAAATATGACATCTATGTTAAATGAACAAAAAACAGGATACGTAGTTGATATTAAAACTAGAAATTATCTCACAGTTAGATACTCTTACTTACATGGACATATTTAAAATATATTGTATAAAAAAAAAAGTTTGTTAAAGCTTGAATTAAGACATAAGCATCTTTTTAACGTTTTACTGTACTACGAATGATGGATATTTTCTTATAGTAATCATGAATTGATTTTAGACGTGTGAGATATTTAAAAATGATTTTCCTCATACACAGATTATTTTGGATTAGCAATAAGAGATTAACATACATAAGCGAGAATAACAAATTCCACATCCCGACCGCACATAGAATGGGACCAGACACAAAGCTACTGATTTACAAGGTGAGTTAAACTATCAAATTAAAACATCAATTTGAAAATGAATGCTTTATTTTCCATTTGCCCATTATTGCTATAACATACAGCATGATTTATTGTTTTCCTTTGGTAGTTTGATACGGTTCAAAATTATCATTGATTACATGGAGCATGTTTGTCACTAGCATGATGATTGAAGTATTTCTTATTGAAAGATCTCGAATGACTGGGTGCCACCTTACGATGAGTGGAAGATACTTCCTAAAAGACTACGCTTTCACATAACCTCTGTTCTAATTTCTACTCATATTTGTATTAATTTTCTATATAGATACTCTATTAATGCGCATGGTTTGTGTTTACCTCATATATCCAGAGAGGTGTCGGAATTACCAAAGTGCATTTTAATTTACTTATTAACCTACTTTTTTCCCCCAAATTTTGTAAATATTAGAACAACAAAATAGTTCCAAAAGTGGCACATTCCCTGACAGAATGGTTAGTGCACCTCGGTTTTTTTTTTTTTCGGGACTTAAACAATTTATTATTATTATCATTATTATATATATATATATATATATATATATATATATATATATATATATATATATATATATATATATATATATATATATATATATATATATATATATATATATATACAGTTCAGCAGATAACCAGTTTTGGCATAAAACAAACCAAACTTTTACTAAAAGTAAAGATTGTAAGGTTGCAATCAGAGATATGTTCGACAATTCTTTTTCGGATCCCATGAGTTCAATATCCAAATGATCTACTAAAAATTGCAAAACCTGTGATATTTTGATAACAAACACTTGTTTTACAGCAACCTTACTGAACAAAGTTTTATACTGAAACTGTAAAAATTTGACTTGTAAAACTTCAAACATTGTCTATGGAATCAAGTATACTATATGTGGACTTGATTCACATTGGGGAAACAAAGGGTTCACCCAATAAGAGAATGACAGGGTATATGTTTTGAATAAATAATGGGGGTCATCAACATCTTAATAAACATTTCAATTCGCCTGACCACTATATTCTTCAATTAGGGTTAGAAGTTTGGGGAAAAATACATCTTTCAACTAGTAGTCTCATTTTAAGTACTCCATTCCGTAGAGAATGAGAAGAATACTGAATCAGGAAACTAGGCACGACCTTTCCGTATGGTTGTAACGACCATATAAATAATGTAGGGAATCTCTCAAGCTCACAGTGTGCGATTGTGAATGTAATGGGACTTTTTCACAATACGAGGGTCGTTCAATAAATAATGCAATAGGTCATCTAAAAATAAAAAAGTACGTAATACAAATTCTTAACATTAGGGATGCCCAAAAGACACTGAAGAACATCACTTCCCATGACAGATCTGCTATTGTACAATCTTCCTTTGATTGTTTTCATGCGTTTTAGGAATAAAAAGATCTCACAATGGCTGAGATCTAGCGAATATTGGAGATGGCAAAGCTCTGTAAACTTTCTTTTCTTCGGAATTTCATTTATTTCTCCGTAGTTATTTGCAGCAGCGTTTAAATAGACCATTGGCATATTTAAGGCGTGTTTTCTCTTAGGCAATTTTAGGAAAGTAAGACGCCTATCTGAAAGACATTTCATTTCTGTTATCAGAATTCTATAAACTGTTGTGATGATGAAATGCTTAGTGTCTTAGCAATGTCTTTCGATGCAAATCTGACATTTTCAGATATCATGTTGCACATTGCATCGATATTTTTTGGTGTCCCTACAAATTTTAATCGACCAGTTTGTTATTTTTTTACTTTCCTTTTTACTTTTGAATTTCTGAATCAATCTGAAAACTATACAGCGTTAAAGACTATTCTTTCCACATATAAAAATCATATCTTTAATATGAGCTCTTTTGTTGCGATTTATGTAAAGAAGCACAGTTTTAACATATGCTCTCATTTTCATCTTCTTGGCAGAGATCATTTTAAACAGTTTTCAGCTCTCTGTAGTAACCATGCTTACTTTAAAAATGAATTTCTTTGCGAGAACAATAGGAAAAATCATGGAGTTTTCTGTGATTAGGAGCTCTTTAATGGAACGTTTTCAATTGTGAAAAAATAAAATTAAATAGATTTATATTTACTTTAATGTACTGTTTGTTGCATTATTTATTGAACGACCCTCGTGCACCTAGACGTAAGCGTAGTCATGGACATCGACCGTACAATAGACCATATATATATATATATATATATATATATATATATATATATATATATATATATATATATATATATATATATATATATATATATATCTTTTGATTAACTTTGGCTTCCGTCAATAAATTAGATTTTCATCACATTCGCACTAAACTTGACTCGGTTCCCGTAAAATTTCTAAATGGACTATTTGAAGAAGCTAAAGCAAGTCCATATTTAGGTTCTTCAACTGCAGAATACAAACTACATGTAGAGTTTGTGATTATGGATGCTGCCTAGCACAGGCTCTTAAAGCCACTACGTGAGAAGTCTGACTCAACCCGTAGGTTCCTTAAACTTAAATTTACCAAGAAACGATCAAATGCTGTGAACACGAATAACATTCTTAATCATGAAAAAGTTCAGTCTTGCGTTCCACCATATTTTAAGTTGAAGTCTATGCCCTGCATTTCCTACAAATATTCCCAAACTGTTGCTTCCAAACTTTTCAATTATAAACAAACCTTAAAGTGCCTAGATATTGAACATCTAAAACTAGAAGTATTCTTCTTCTTTCAACTACAGTCCAGCTGGACACGACATTACTGGTGATGTTTATATCGTTAAAAATGGTAAGCTAAAAGCAGTCATCTTAAAAGGTCCTAAATACAGGGAGCCCCGATCTTTCAATTGGCGACAGAATTCACATCTGTTATGAATTCTGTCAAAGATTATGCCAAACGTTTGATTAAATATGAAGGGGAAGACCTGAACACTTTGACAAAATGGATTAATATAAGTTTTTAGAAATATATTAACGAAACGTATTAGAAAGTTAAAAGGCAATTTGCAAAGCGAACCATATATCCTTCCAATTTCATTACATTGGAGGTGGAAAAAGAATTAGAAAAACTACATAAGACAGACAAGACTTGCAACAATATCGTCTTTTTTTGTAAGGCTCATTATTATAACTCTAATTTAGAAGAACTTGGTTTTAATTCTACATCTGAAAATCCAACTTATACTTACAGTTCACTTTCTGAGGATGACATTTTTCAAAATCACATTTCATACAATTTGTTTGGTAGTTGCTTTTATACTAGTACTACGTCTACATGATCTATATAAAGAGCTCATGGCAGGTGTGACCGGTCGACAGGGGATGCTTACTTCTCTAGGCACCTGATACCACCTCTAGTGTTTCCAGGAGTTCGTTGCCCTGTTCACTATTTCTTTTGTTTACTGGATTTATGAAATTGATCACTGTTCGTCATCTTCGCCTTTTACATTTACTAAACATGACACTCTACTAATTATAATGCAATCATAATAATTAGATAAATACTTGTTATTCAAGCTCAGACTCTGTGACTGTTGTAATTTTGATTCCACGGGAAATTCAAGTTTACTGGCTTTATTTTTTTGGAACAAGGAAACTCACGTTTACGAGATTTATTTTTTGGAACAAGGAGCTTCAGTTAAGTAAATCAACCTCTTTGTAACTTATTGTAGGATTATTCCATCAGCACTAAGGGTAACAATTCTCTAAGAGTCTATAACCTATATCACGAAGAAGATGTTACTTATCCACGTTTAAACTACATCAGAGAAATAACTGCCTTTGCAATAATGGATCCAACAATGCAACCAGAGGAAGAAAGTAAGATTTATCAATTGAATCCTTTTTTTAGTCATGACACAGTATAACTTTCCGTCCAGTAACAGTGTCAGATTTGTTGACTTCATTCCTCTCACCTATTCCAAGCTCACGACCAAGGCTAGATTTTGTGACGGACAAGGATACGTTGTAAACCTTGCCAAAATTAACGTTTAATGGCAGGCATACAATTCAAAATGTATCTGAAGACATCCCCTCCTTTTCAAGCATCTATACATTAAAACATTTAAATAGTTTAAATTCAAACAATACTGTGCACTTTTATTAATAACAGATAAATGTGACGTAAAAAATGGAGGATGCGAGCAGATATGTATAGCATCAGGTTCAGAGGCTGTGTGTGAATGTGGATTCGGATTTGTACTTCAAGAGGATAAACACAACTGCACAACAAGTACGTCTTCATACAGAAGTTTATAATGGAACAAACGTGTCATATAAGGATAGGCCTGAGAACATAATTATTACTCTACTCGATTAGTGCAATATTCTGCATATTTAACTGTTTCAGTAATTAAGGAAAAAATAAATGAATAAATAAACAGAAAAAATTAATAAAATAGAATTTAAAAAATGAAATAAGATTCATATAAGATAATAAATGAATTTTGTAGAAGCATTATCGATAAACTATAAATTTTGCCTGTAATATTTGAAGCTCTACATTTGTTTTTAATTATTATTATTTTAGAAGCAATAGATAATAATTTTGCTGTTGCTGTGGACTTTAACCACGGAATGATATACCAAATATCCTTAAATGACAACCCACAACTGAAGGCAGTGTCCGCGTTGGACATTCCACAGCCGGCCGACCCACTCTCTGCTGTTTACTACAACCATAGTGTGTATTGGTCGGACTATATGGATGATCAAATTCTAAAAACCGCACTTAACAGTAACATCACAGAAATTGTGTACACCCCGGGTGAGTTTATATATGTAGGCAGTGTCTATATTCTGTGAATTTTATTTAAAAAAAATAAGAGTATACAATTCCATTTCCAACAGAGGTAAAAAAAAAATCTGCAATAAACAATTATAGAAATTATGTAAGAAGGGTGTTATGTTTATTTTCTGTCTGCTTGATAAAGTCTGATTGGAATTTTATGAAATTTAGGAAAAGGTGTATATAAACATAAGAGAGAAACAAATTTGAGGCGGCTAAGAATACAGGTTCTGCTAAAGTTTCAGGTTTCCCTATTCATTAATTCTCGAAAGATTATCAAAATATACGGTTAACTGAAATTTTGTATGTGTAACTTACCAAGAAAGATAACTTTTATTTGTGAAGTGGTAATAATCAAGTGGTGATAATTTACATTATTTTGGATACCCCATTGTTTTCTGTTGTTTTTTTTTTTTTTTTTAATTTAAAATTTGTTTTTCTTTTATAATTTTCTGAGGAAGAAAAAAGTATTTTCTTGATGCATCATTTTGTTAACCAGTATATAAAGATGGTCATAATGAAATGAATATTAAACAGTGAGAGACATTAAAGGAACATGTATTTAGAAATTATATAGTTTTCATCGTTTAAAAATGATAAGCAAATTAGTTTGGCATTTATTACATGGGGTGGTCAATATATGGTATTTTAATAAATGCATTTCGTATTTTCAGCTAATTATATTGTATACAGCATTGCCATAGACCATTCCACGGGGAACTTATACTACACTGGTTATCCTTACACGTGGACAATTATGTACTCACGTATTGGTGTGGTCCATTATAAGTCTTACCGACATAAAACCATCCTCAACAACATTGAAAAAGCCTACAGTCTTGCCCTTCATCCTGCTCAAGGGTAAATTATTTTCTACCTTTTTTATTTCAAAAATGATCAGACATGCAGTATATTTAAATATAGTCAGATCTTGTTACATTTAAGATGGGGGCCAACAAACTTTGAAATATCTGTAGGTTCGAGATATAGAGGTTAAAAGACAAAAAAGTGAATTGAAATTCAAATCAATTTGACATATTTATCGTAATTGATCTCTCGATCTCTCTCTCTATAATGTCTTTTTGCGTATATAATTGTAGATACATATTACTTTTATTTTAGGTATGTTTTCTGGATAGATGGGGAGGGATCTGTTGGTAGAGCTAATATGGATGGCACCAACCCACTTTTACTCATAGCCTATGGCATGGTAGCGCCGAATTCCATCACAATAGATTATAGAGGTATATCATTCATAATATTTTAAGTTTTGTTTTATTTAAAATCACTTATTATATAGCACATCTGTTTGAACGAACATTGCTTATTTTCTTGTACTGTTTTATTTCAATGCTGTCTTTTTTCAGTAAGATAAGTTGTGTGATTAAGCATTGAGTTATAATTTTAATTTCAAGATTTATTCTTAGGGCTTTCAGTGAAATATATTGGATTTTATTTAGGATTTACTTGGCGAATTCAGTTTACATTGTATGAATACGTATTTGAACATTTAGTGAATTTACTTGCAATTGGTAGACTGGTTGGACACAGATACGTTTTCGCACCTCGTTTCAGTTTTAATAGTAATATGCCTCACAATTTGATTAACTTAAAATATTAAGCCCGAAATAGCATTTTTTATGTTGACAATGCTTTTGTGAAATAATGTCATATAGTCATGTTTATTATATTTATTATGTTCCTCGTTGAATAAACTTGAGTGAAAGTTGACATCAAGGTCTCGACTTTGGACTCGTGAATTTTTGAGACTTAGAACAAAGCGTTTTATGCCTTGAAAAAAAAAATGGAACAAAACTCTTGAACCTTTAGAGAATGGCTACATCACTTAATTTTATTCTATTCCGTAGGGTTCAAAATTGTAGCCATAGTCATTTTAACTTCCTGTTTTAATTTAACCACAATTGTATAAATGCTTTGATGGTAAAGCTGTTCTAGAATTGGTTTATTGCAAAATGTATATTTTTTACTGCAACATTAATTCGTTATTTACATTATGTAAAACATTTGAGGGTTGTACAAAAACATTAAACTCGAACAAAGAATGTGTAGAACGAAGTAAGAATGATAATTTACACCTCTTCTTATAAAACAACGAACACTAATATGTGCAACAGAGGCATTTGGACAGTTACTCCCTGTAGTAGACCATAATACCAAAGTTACTATGTACCATTATTCTTGCGCAATACACGTATATACCTCTTAACTGTGGCTAGCCATCTGCAAAAAAAATATCGAGTATCTATATTCTTAATATGTTGGTATCAAGTTCTTTTTTCTTGTTTCAGATAACAAGGTTTACTACATAGATAATGACAGAATTCATTCTATGACCCTTGAAGGAACAGATAGAAAAGTCCTTCATGTGAACTCTATGGCTGGTTTTGCACACCTTGCTGTGAGTGGGGATTACGTGTACGCTACTGCCACCCATAAACAGTAGGTGTCTTCCCAATGTTAAATAGTGATGTGTAACATAAAACTTTATATGCGAAAACACGCCGTATAAATGACAAAAATTATATTATCTATATGATATATGATATACCTTATAGAGAAAAAAAAGTGTTTTCTAATGTACCCTTTTAACTTCATAATTATATTAAAGAGACTGAAATGATATATTTGACAACTGTTTTATGTAGTTTCAATTTAACTCGACGTAAACTGTCTCGTTGTAATTGTTAAACTTTAACTGTGTGGTTATTAAACATTGAGACAAGTAAAAATTGATAAATAAATGCTTAATTTTAGAGAAATTATAAAGATAAACAAAGTATCGGCAGTGGTTATGGAAGGTTGGATGACACCCATGGCTGAATTTGGTAGACTAGAGACCTTAAGTGTATACAGACAAAATGATGTGCAGTCAGGTAAGATATAGAATAGTCTTAGTCATAGAGAACAACCTGCATGATATTACTTCAAGTGAGTCATTAACCAGACACCATCAATATATATAGTGGAAATCGTACACAGCCAATTAACTGAGAACTTTCAGTGTCGATAGTCAAAATAACGTGCTGCAAAATGAGAAAGGTTGATCAACGTCAAAGCTTGCAATCAAAATAATGTTATATAACTTTGTTGAGTTATAGACTGGACACCACTACCATATGCACTCAAAATGCTGCAAATAAGAAAGAGTGCTGTCAAATCTTACAGCCAAAACAAGTAACGTTCTGATAGATTAATATTTACTAAAATATTTATAGAGATGCAGAAATACTCTTAAAAAATTTAAAAAAAAATATTTATTTAGTAGCAGGAAATGATTCAAAAGTGTTTTTGTTTTGAATGTTAAGTGTATCCATGACCAAAATTGGTAGAGAGAGCAATTTATGTTTAAATTTTTAAATGTAAACTGAATAATATTAATATTATGATGTATTTTCTATACAGTCCATCCGAAATGTTCCATAAATAATGGGCTTTGTAGCACCTTCTGTTTCCCACTACCTAATTCCCGTCGTTCTTGTGGGTGCCCAGATGGTGTAACTCTACTAGAGGATCAAAGAACGTGCAATGGAGGTATGATTGGTTAATTATGATCTAATCGGATGAAAAACATCCTAAAATCATTGAGATATTCTAAACTTCACTACGTAACTTATGTTTTTTTATGAAAGCCAGGAAGGATACTAATTTTTTATAGCTTGAAGTATAATATATCTAATAAAGTGTAAAGATAACACATTAACCAATAACTGTTAATCTTCATCTAGTAAATTAAAAAGAGATGAATACGTTAATATTTTCTAATGGGTTCTATGCATCAATGGATGTATTCATAAAAAAGAGAAGAAAATCTATCTGATAATAATACTCTCTTTCTAACTCTAATACTCTAATTCTGCTTTAATTTGGAATTTTTGTAGTCCAAAAATGTAAAATGGCAGTATTACATGGACGCCTTGCGAACACGTGCAGTGGATATGTGAACTCTTCTTGTGACTACGAGTGTTCTGCTGGATATGAAAAAACATTAATCGGAAAATTAACTTGCAACGAACACCTAAACTGGATGCAACAAAAAACAATTGACCCCAACACACTTTGTATGTATACTGTTTTATGTTTTCTTACTTTTAGATTTAGTTTAAATTTCAGTTTTATTAAAATTAAACCCCTCATATAATATTTCTAGTGCAATTCTTCTTTTAAAAATATCTCCATTTTTCTTCATTTTGTGGTTTTTACGTTGGCACTTACAGCAGATAATTGAAAAGAATGGATCACAATAAATGTACTGAGGATTTTAATGCTGAAAAAATATGACATGTGCTTCCTTAATAGCTAAATCTTCTCACATTAACTTTTTGTATCCAATGCAGCCTTTAAAAAAAATTGCTTTCTCAGATTAAAACAATTTTACATTTATGCCTATGCTTTTGATATATTACGCTCATAATACATGTGCACATTTCAGTTTACAATCCTACACTTTCCAACTTGTATAACATCCAAACAATTAACTGAACTTCTTTTTTACTTTTTCTTTCCTTTCCCTTTTTATTTTTATTTTATTTTTATTTTTTATTTTTTATTTATTTATTTATTTATTTTTTTTTTTTACAAATTTGTTCATTTTAACAAATAAAAACATGTTTGGTACCAAAATTTTACTAAAAAAAATTTGTATATGAAATTACTTTTATTTAAAAAAGCGTTTTTTAAACAAAAGATTTAGTACTTTTTCAGTGTCTGTTGAAGATAAATCATTAATTAAAAAATAATACCAAAACTAATGTTCAGTCAATATTCAAAGGTGCCTGCAATTTATATCCCTTATGCATGTAAAGCGTATAATTAACTAATGCTGATTTTAACAGGAATAGAAAAAAGCTATTAATAATTATTAACACAATAACAGTGAAACTAGAGTTAATGATTCAAAAAAATAATACAAAATAGCATTTGCTTTTCCATACCTATATAGGCAAGGCATTACCCACCACCACTGCAGCAACAACACCAACTACTACAACTACTACACGCACGACAAGTACGTCATTCTATCAACTAACTTTGATATATGTATATATAAATCAGAAATATAAATTGAATATATGTTATGAAGTAATTAAGAACCTGATTTCTTGTTTAAAATATAGCCCTTTATAACGATTAACAAGAAATAAAGAACCAAATCTCTAACACTCAGGTACGTCTACTAAACTTCCGCCAAACATAAAACCTGCCGCGCTAACTCAGGACACTGGAGCTGGTGTCAGTTCGGGGACATTTGCTGCTGTCATTGTCATCATCATTCTGGTCTTCCTCGTTCTTATCGTCGGAATCGTTTACTTTATGTACAGAAGGTATATCTATCCTGGAAGGATGACCTTTAGATTATTGTTGGTCATTAGAAATGATATTGTTGAATCTTAAAGTTACTTAGTTTTACTTAAATTCTTGTTTGTTATGTTAGTTCTTTGATTAATTCATCAGAAATAATTTTAGACTTTTTGCTTTAGGTCAATCCAAATGCACTGCATTTAGGTCAAGATTATAATAAGATTGGTCTCTCAAGGTCATAAAATATACAACCTATGACCATTGTTTAATTTGATGCATTACATGTTTTAGTGTAACAATTTCGTTTTTCATATATGGTATTTTTTATGTAGATATGTGTGGACAATTTAAATACATATACATGTAACATGGTCAGATCCTTGTTATTTTAGTTTCAAGAATAATACAAAATATTAATTAATGCCATGGAAACATATTATTGTCAATATGCTTAAATATTGGTTTTGATATCCCTTTAGGAGGAACGTCGGCATGTTCAGTCATGCAAAATTTGTCAATTCCCCGAACGTTCCAGATATTTCTGTCAACAATGATGCTCCTGTGGATGACCGGTATACGTCTATCGGGGATATTCACCAACCGACAACCAGTCCAGGTCAGGCTGGGATGGAAAATCCATTGTATAAAGTCAGAAACGAGGCTCCGGACAAGGACAACGTTACCAATACCATGTCAGAGCAAGGGTTCAAAGCAGTTGATATGACAACTTATAAATATTAAAAGGGAGTGTGCTGAGAATCTTTTTCAAAGCAATATGTGATCACATACATCTCTGTTATGAATATTGATGTATGATACCTATTATTTCATGAGCGACTGTTAATATGATTTTTAATTCTTGTCATTAAATCAGTGACACCACGACTTCTTGTATTTATCAAATTATAGTTTTAAGAAGTTTATACATTTGCACGCCTTTACCTGTATTTCAACTTTAAAAAAACTTGGTAGCATTATATGCTAAATATTTAATGGAGAGATTTATCATCAGTCTGTAAATATCATTAAGCTACTCTTTACCTTTGTGTAAGCAGATGAACCATGTTTAACATCAATTCTATTGAAAACTGTGAAGTAGCACGTTTTTTAAAATCATATTCTTCTTTTTACCGGTGTCATCTCTTTTTACGGTAAGGTCCCGTCTTTTACACTGAATGAATGTTCCACAGTGCTGTGGTTATGTCTTTGATAACCCTGCGTTAACTTCTATCGCCTCTTTTTGTTTTAAAACTTGAACGTCTCATTCTGTAGCTGCAGAACAGTAGCTCTCTGCTTGAGAAAATTCGGACAGATAAAGCAGAGAGCTACAGATCCAACACGCCCGAGTTTTATCTATCTATTTTTTTTTTTACATACATAATGTCTTCTTTATACATGTTATAGGTTTGAACTTCCTGAATTTTTATTTACATTTTCTCGGCAAGTGTATGTTCTTTGAAAGACTTTTTTTCGCACGACCTCAAACATAGATGTTGGAATTGGAATTTTTTAAACCGACATTCCAAAACCATAAAGGGCTGTTTGGGACAGTTGAAAGGTAAAAAAAGTATCAAGAATTGGAGTAAAATATATGGTAAATTATCAAATACCATTCTTAAAGTGGGGAAAAGCATAAAATACAAGAAAAAATACCCAAAGTGATCGACAGAAAAGCGGCGGCGTAAATCGAAGGTTTTTACAACGCTTGGATCTGTAGCTCTCTACTGTATCTGTCCGAATTTTCTCAAGCAGAGAGCTACAGTTCTGCAGCTACTCATTCTGGTGCTTATTAGATATATCGGTAATGAAATATCGTGTTATGTTGTACATAGTTAATAATAAAATAAATTCCATTAATAGATATAACTAAATCACTAGCTTTATTTTTATATTACATAGTTGTAGTCATGATAAATATACAGAATTCTAATTTTTCAATATAAAGAAAGAACATGGTATGATTTCAAATATGATTACAATTGTAATTAGGATAAAAATATATGTTTTTTGAGGATTTTACATATTTTATTGTTAAAGAAAGCATAATATTATTATATAATGTGTTGAATATATTGTATTCAATATAAAAAAAATGCAATTAAATTACGACAAAACTTATATAATGTATTTTTTCATGTGTATTATCTGAATCACTCAGGCGACAGTTTTATCCATGGCTGTCCCTCAACAACGTCTGTAAGCATTTGAAACATAACCATCTTCTTTGAAAATGATGAGCGAATTATAGCCAGGTTTTGGAAGTAGTAATTTGATTAAAAGGAAACAACAATTTGAATAAATGATAACACACTGGAAGTGCCCAAAATATGGAATTAAAATGTGTGCGATTTCCTGAGGACTTTCTACCCTAAAATCTCTTCAAACAAACTGTTTGCATAGAATTGAGTTTAATTAGTACCAAGTCCTCTTCTAAAAATGTTGAATGAACGCCCAGTTGCCCCAATAATTTTGAAACCAGAAATTAGTTAAGTTGATCATATGTGAAAGATGAAATTTATGAACATTGATAATAAAAGTCTTTGCCTTATATCTTCCAAAAATATTCTCCATTGCTCAGTGACGAAAACAATCCTTGCAAACAATGATATAGAGCGGAATCCAGCGATTGTTTTTATAAGCCTTTTGAAAATCTGAGTGGCAGCAAATATGAATTTCAGAGATACTATTCTACACCATTTTCAAGAATTGGATGAAATGTAAGGATAACAAATAACAATCACGCTCAAAAATCAACTGAAACAACACAAATTATAAGCAGAGCAAGCACGGACCTCTAAAACCATCAGAGGTGGGATCAGGTGACATGGAGGAGTAAGCATCCCCCTGTCGATAGTCACATCTACATGTGCTCCTTGTCATGACCAGATAAACGTAAAAATCCGTAGACAATTCAGTGTTAAAATACCAGGTAATTGTCTACCAATTAGTATGAAAAACGTCAGTCAACATTCGACTTAACAATAGATTATATTTGCTAAGAAGGTCATTATATCGACAGTGGAATTTGCAATGCTGATATCCTTGTATCTTCATCTTCTTATTTGTCAATAACTTGCCTCGTTTTAGAAGTTTTCGTACGTACAAAATGCGAATACCCCAAAACTCAGATCTTTAATGATAATTAAAATCAAAATTTTTCCCAAATCACCAAAATCAAAACATACGCATTTACTATTCTTATTTCCCCAAGAAAAATAAAAATAAAAATATTTCTTATTATATCTAATTCCTTTTTCAATAAAAAAAAAACCCCGGGAATATGCATATCTTTTGATTAGTCATACAGAAAACGATCTTGTTCAATCCATTCTGATACACAATGTAGATGTATGGAAGATTTTTTAATATCTGATAATCAATATTAATGTATACAAAGGCTTTGGAGTCCAGGTTTCCAGCAATATATCGGGAGTACCATTGATGCGTTTAATTATGCCCTTTCGTTAGCTAACCTGATTTTCTGTATTCTCATGTAGAATAATTTATTCAAAAACCCTTTACATAAAAGAATTATCTTCCTTTGGCCTTCAAATCGACATTCAGAAAATTCAATCTTTTGTAAATTACAATATTTTATTATTTCATGTTTATTTGATTTATCACGCGGATCTTGAAAACAAAAGCATTACAAAGACTGACATATCTGGCCATATTTTGGATACTTGGATAGTTGGCCCTTATCGTCCATAGTCAGTAAAACATCCAAATATGAAACAGAAATGTGGCAGACTCTGTGGTGACTTTTAAAGTCAGAGGGACACCGGTACCTTCCCATTACATAAACTTTTCTGCACTTCGACCAGTAGAACTAGAAATACGATGGCCGACACAGAAAAAAATCGTATCGAGTATCAGATACAAATCCTTTGAGAGTTGCAAAGAGGGGATGGCTTCCTCTCTAGTTTTTTGCAAACTTTAACCTGGGTTATATTGGGTCGTATTAATACTTCCTTTGCCTCTATTTCAAAGTTAATGTCTATAAATCTTGATAGCTATGATACAAATTTCAATGACCTTCTGTGTGTTTATTTACATTTTTTAAATGCTACTCCTCATACAGTTAGTATAACTTGGTACATGTATCTAAACACACTAAATCCGTTTTTCTTTCCTTTTTTTCCCTTTTTTTGTTTGAGAAAGCAAGTCTTGCTAGATCAATCAGATTTGCAAATTGGTCATTTAAAAATGTGAATGCGCAATTTATTTCAAATCTGTAAATATTGTATCAGAATTGATAAAAATAGTTAAAAATATGGCAAAGAAAGATAACTACACTTGACTTCAGTAGGCATGCGTATATATGAAGTCGAGGGTCCAAGGTATTCCCTTTGACAACAGACAACATTCAGTCAATCTGTCCATTTGCACAGAATGCTTAATATATCAATAAGTAATTTCAAAAAGATGCACCATAAGAGACAAACTTAAGAATTGTTGCAACGAATAAAAGGATACGAATTAATTCAGGGATTTGTTGCTTTAAAGAAATAATCAATCCAAAGATAGAAATTTTTGTAAGAAATAACAAAATGTAAAAGGCTGTTATTTGAAAAAAAAAGTTATACTGAGAGTAAAAACGTTTTTGATAGCCATTTAAAAAAAAAATTCATTTACAAATCACTAATCTTAAGATTGAAACTTATCAGAGATGTTGTGATTAATTTTTCATCATTTTAAAAAAAACTTTTAAGAAATTACCCCCCCCCCCCCTCCAATAAGAGATGATTTGCCATTAGTAAAATTCTTGACATCACCGCATATTTAAGTTAGTGCTAAAATAGGCTTTGCATTTACAAGTAGGATGTTATCCAAAGTAATGAAAAAAGCGAAGATAACATACCGTGATCAATCTCATAAATCGTATGAACAATATAAGTCGTGACAGGAAGAGTCCTGGAAAGATCATAGGTGGGATCATGATCGTAGGAGAAATAAACATCTACTATCGACCAGACACACCCACTTTGAGACCTCTGCATTGATCAATTAATAGGAGTATTCTATAATCAAAATAAGCAAATAAACAATAGCCTTACAATTGATATCTCAATTGAAATAAACGATTGATTGTATTTGCAAACAAGGTCATTATAACAACCATAGGAATTGTAATTTTCTGACTTTTAAGGAAATCGTTGAAATCCGTGTAACATCAACTTATTTGCTAGTAGCCTGCCCAAGTTTAAAAACTGGGAACTCAAATAATGCTAGATCTGTCAATTGAGAAACTCCATAGTCAGTTTTCATATAAAATTCGGAGTACTAGTGTGTGTAGAATTAGAATGATTTATAACAAAGTATTTTTAGAGGACCACCAACAAAATATGAAAATCTCGGAGTTCCAATTTTAATGAAGAACGTCTATGGTGTCGTTATCGTAAAGATTGAATGTGTAAGTGTTTAAAAGTCATAGATTGTAATTGATGTCATTGATTCTTTGGGAGAAATTGTGATTTTCTAAAAGTTCTTTTGAATGTTTTTGAATCCACATTTGATTCAGTCTAATTAAAATCAAACCTTCCACTAGCTCCCTTATTTTGATGGTCACAAAAATCAAAATAAAGGAACCAGTGGAAGGTTCGATTTTAATCAGACTGTATTTATGTTGTAGCATTCGTCTAAAGTATTACAGAAGTTAATGTTTTTTGAATATTTATAAGGGCTTGGCAGAAAACACATACAAGTATAGGATTTTTAATTCATTCTCTTTAGTCTTGAAAATCAATCTAACTGAGTATGAATAAGTTCATAATTAAGGAAGAACAATCACCCGATCACCAAAGTGGGTTTATGTCTGTAATTGTAGCATTGCTGTAACAGTAGGTAGAGGTGAAAATGAAATAAAGCAAATCTAGGAAACCATGCAGGGCAAAGTTTCTAGACAAACGATTGTTAAACATCTAATTGAGGGTTACCTCTCTTATATCACAGGACCTCACCTTTTAAAAGGTTGACGCAATCAGGAGTGAGGACGAACGGCATATTAGACAAAAGACAGACTTTACAGAAAGATGTAATCATAGCTTGACAGAAATTTGTCAAAGGCAGGAATGTCTAAGAATGAGGCTGTAATGAAGAGAGGCAAATATTTTACTCGTACTAAATAAGTGAGCATGTTTCAAGTTTTTGTTCACTGTACTTTGGCACACAGCATGTTTATAAAAATAAGTTATTATCGACGAGGACGATATTAATCACCGTTAAGGTAATTATGTTATCAATTACATTTGACAGCGATGTGTGCAAAAAATGTTTAATTCTTTTTTTCAGCCCTAAGAAATAATTTGATTACCTCTAAACATTGATAGATTATCGACATTTACTCGGATCATGAGATATTTCATTTAAACCATATAATACCTAATCAAATGTTAAATGCAATAGCCATATATATCGTTTGATAGATACATGATAGGTTTAATGATTTTCATCAATTTGAAAATAAACTTTTTTTTTAAAGAAAATAAAGATTAAAATAAAATTCTTTGCCTCTCAGGCTTAATAACATGATCATTTTAATAATTAAAGTCATTCGGACTTATCAATAATATGCTTCTTTTTAAAATATATAATTATGCCATGTTAAAAAAGGACTGTTAATCTTTTAAAACTAAAAAAAAAGCAAATTCTTTCTGAAAGAGAAATGAGCCCCCAACGACTTTGGGACTATTTTTCAACTCCCCTTTTTTTCAGTTTATAAAAACACAAATCTCAAATACTCAATACATTTTTAATCTCTCAGAATGAAAACAAATTGCAATAAAAACATGCATACTGGCAAAATAAATAAAAGTTGATAACATAAGAAATGGACGGATTATGACACTCCAGGGCACATGTTTGGTGCTATACACTTCCCATTGTGGAGTACTCTCCTCCCC
The DNA here is from genome assembly GCF_033153115.1 of Saccostrea echinata. NCBI lineage: Eukaryota > Metazoa > Mollusca > Bivalvia > Ostreida > Ostreidae > Saccostrea > Saccostrea echinata. Next base: position 1,625,977 of record NW_026889806.1, on the reverse strand, counting down.
GGACATATACAGGCAGACTGGCATTTATCCCTGCAGTGACCAGTCCTCTTGGGCTCTTCACAAGTCTTTGAACAACGCTTGGTGCAGCTTTTGAAAATTGCACCTCTCGGACATCGATCTATAACAATAATCAAATTTTCTATTTTTAGGCTTCATGATAAACTATAAAACAAAAAGGTCATGTTTATCAATATAACCAAAGAAATACATCACAAATTTTATTATTATTGATACTTATATTTCATTCTTTCATTCATATTTCTTGGAAATTATATGGAAAATTTTATGGAAAAGCACTGTCACCATATATACCTTCAGATTTTAACATTGAAGATCACTTTTATGTACATGCCTATTCAAATTCAAAAATTTTACATAAAAGGCTTCTATTCCTCTGATGGTCCTGAATCAATGTTTTGAAAGCATATAATTTTTTCAAATAACAAGTTTATAGAAAAAACAATATTCTTTGTACTTACTTGGACATAATATGTGCTTCTCCCACCGGATGCTTACGCTTTCTCGTAGACACGCATGTGAGTATGCTTTGAAAGATTCACATGCGCAGATTTTGTCTTTAGGACAATCACACATATCCGAAATACATGAACTGCAAATAAAATATTTGTGCAATTAAGAAATCGTAAAAGAAGAGCAACGTATACTTCAGGCACCTGTTTCAAGAAACTAGCTTCCCATCAACGAACACTTAACGAAAATCTACTGAATGCTGCAAGCTCATTTGATCATCACATTAAACTTATGACCATATGCACATAATCATTATGGATTTTTTTTTTCAATTTCAATATTTATTCTTTCATTATATGTTACTAAAGCAATATTTACTATATTTACCTGTAATAAGTCCTAACATCTACCCGACGTCGACATTTATAGAACACACTTCCCAAAAGAAAACTACAAGCAGCCCTCGCTCTTTTTCGCCTTCTTTTATCCCCATCACATAGTGATGATTGTTCTGATTTTTCATGACTCAAAACACAAGCTGCCTTACTGCCTACCCGCCAAGTATTCCCGAATTCTTCACTGTCTAAATATAATTTACGGTCGCGACCCTGCAGGTCGTCAGCACCGAACCCGTTGTAATTACCACAAAGTCCAGCCATACGACGTTTATACTGACTTGACACAGTCAGTTCTACAAAACTTTCTCCATCCCACACGATTTGTAATCCAAACACAGCCTTGAATATTACCGAATTTCCATCTCTATGAATAGAAAAGTCTGGATTCTTATTTTTATAAGGAAGTTTGATTCTTTTTCTGTTCACTTTTACTCTTAGCTTTTGATGAAGCCCTATTTTAGTTTTCCCAATAAATATTGTTAACATCCGTGTCCATGTATACCATGGCGAGGACCGAGCGTCATTTCTGACAGTCACAGAAAACTTTTTGGTCACTTCGTCCTCAGCTAATAAATATTTACACGCTCCCTGAAAATTATAGATCCTCCCGTCAAATGTCCTATAATGAGGATCCCCAAACACTGTACAGATTCCACTGGCTGAAAAACATTTGTAAAAAACAAACATTTCATGTTTGTCATATCTATATATTTACCTCATAATATCAAGTTCTACCTTCAAATTGCTTTATTATTTAATTTCGTTATTATGTGCCTTACAGAAAAGTTTGAAATCTAAACTTTACATATCATAACACCATTTTGTTTAAACGCTAATATCTAAATATGTCATAGTGTTTGTTAAAACAAAAGTATAAATACCTTCTACACATCTGGGGCAACATTCACCATCCACATATTTTAATTTATAACCCTGCAAAAATACCATTAACTAATAATAACAAAGTATTTATAGAATATGTGGATGATCTTTACTTTAAAAGTATTCAATACAATGTTTCTCGATTTTAAAATTGCATTACTGAAAATGCTATATTATATGTTCTTTAAGACGAAAAAGAAAGACATAAAAATGAGTATTTTTCAGAGAACTCTGACTGACCGGTGGACACCAGCTGGAGGTCTTACACTGCTGGACACGACATCGAGTTGTGCCGTCATCACAGGAACATTTAGTACAGATATTGGGCTGCCAAACCTCAGAATCCTATAAAATAAATCAAACATTTAGTTAAAACTCGCTGAATTTGCTCCATTAAAGGATTCTACATGGTTCTTCATATTAAACAATACATAAATTAAGTTTGACAAAACATGTTGAGTTTAATAAATAGATATAAAAGAAATCTTGAAATCAAGATGGTTGTACATTCAAGGTGGCTGTATCTACCTGGTAAGTGACACCCTCATAGTCACAAAAATCTTTTTGGGGACAGACTTTACAGCAGGAATCCTCACGCTTGACGGTCATATTGACGTCACATGTGATTGGTGGACAGATCTCTCTATCACAGATAATGGTCCCCATCTAAAACAGGAAGAAATTCGTGACAAATTTGTGACAACATTCCTTTTTCTTTTTCGTAAAATACTAATTTTGTGTTTCTTCACATACACAGTATTTTCAAGCTAAATCAGATGCTTATCAATTTAAGATAAAGCGTCGGATAGATACAACAAAGAAGAAAACTGTAGAAATTTATCTCCATTTTTCTCTCTGTCCATAATATTTGCTTCCCAGAAAGGCTTTTAATTAAATTTTGAAAATCTAAGATTTAATTAACTGCTGTTTATATAGGAGAGCAGATTTTAATAAGATTTCTCAAATTTCCGACCCTCCTTAGCAAAGGTATGAGACGTTATTAATTGGAAATCAGTAATACATTTAGTTGAACTTTATTTCAAACTAATTTACATGTAGGTATGTGTACACTAATGTTCGTAGCTGAGTTGACTTTCATGGAATTTTGACCATTTGGCCTTTTTTCAACAAAGTGTATTTTCTATATTAATGTTGGAACAATTTCTAAAAAGGTAAGCTATTGAAAAATAAGTTGAAGATACGAAATATCAAGAATCTTGTTTAAAAAGTCAACACTTCTGCTAATTCTATGGTCGATACAATGACTGTCGGCAAATACAGTCTATCGTTAAGTCAAATGTTGACTGACGTTTTTTATACAAATTGATAGACCATTATTTTCACAGTGAATTGTCAACGGATTTTTCCATTTACCCCATCATGAAAAGGAACACTGCGGGTGTGACCGGTCGACAGGGGATACTTTGTCCTCCGGCATGGCACCTGATCCCGCCTTTGATAATTTTTAGAGGTACGCATTTGCTCTGCTCCCAATTTGTATTATTCTAATGGACTTTTGAGCTTGATTACTGTTCGTTTTCTTCATAATTCATTTGTTGAAATAACATTGAGATAATGGATTTTGATTTAATATACATCAAAGGACTGCTGAACATCATTGAGTGTCGTGGGATTTTATCTTTTTAATTAAATTCATGAATCTCTTATTAACAGAAATTTATGAAAATTTTGTTTCTCCAAATGTTTTTAAAATTTCTAATTACCGCAGTATTTTAAGAGTTTTGCAAAATATTATACATACTTCTAATTTTAGTTTCACAATTTTAGTAGTCCACGCTCATTTTTAGAATTATTGATTTTTTTCTGAATAAAAATTCGACTAAGTAAGATTTTTAAAAATTTATCCTTCGGATTTTGTGAGTCACTATTGCTCACTGCTTGCCTACATATGTAGCAACTAAAGATTATAAATTTTAGGTTTTGACTCTTTTTGAAGGTGTAATGGCCCATAAATTAATGAAATTAAAGAAAATTCTATTTTTTGAAAGTTTTTAAGAATTTCACAAGCATAAATTACAAGTTGGTACATTATTATCATAGTAGTTCTGTTGTTTGTATTTTGTGGAATTCTCACTCATTTCAAACTGACCAGTGTACTGCATCTCGATAGATATATTGTTTCCTGGAATGCTATCTGCATTTATTGGATGCTTTCCATTAAATAATGAATACATATCAATGATGAAAAAAATCAAAACTACAATTCCTAAGATTCTATAATTGTTTCATCTTTTGTGACCATACAGTCATTATATTTTGAAGGAAGAAATGTTTTTATTAATGCTTATATCATTTCTTAGCCTTGCGATTCTGGGTGTGGTTAAGATTTGTTGAGGTCTCTAGTAATTTGTATTTCTGCACAATACACTCGAAATCTGTATCACATTTGGTAATATTCCAACAAATTAGAGATATGAGAGGTATTAAAATGTTTAAATTTAATTTATTCCTTGTTTTGTAGTTATGAATACCATATATGTGTAGTTTCTATAATAATATAATAATGTACTTCTTCATGACTGTGCTCAATGGATATGCATTTAAACCATTTAAGAAAATTTCTCACCAAACATGTGCACCGGGTACAATCTTCTGGTTTGAAGACATCATTTGTTTTGTAGATTTTCTTTTGAAAGAAACAAAATCCGGGTGGCAAATTAAATACTTTTCTCTGACCTACAAAACATAAATGCGTATGAAGGATTGAAAGATACTTGAAAACATTAACCTCAATAAAATAAAACTCTGAAAAACCTTAACATTTATACATAAAATCTGAAAAACCTTAACATACATACATAAAATTCTGAAAAACCGTAACATTTAAAGGATACCTCTCTTTACAATTCAATAAAATATAACATACATAAGGTCGTGTACTGAACAATCAGAATTTTGTTTGGGACAGAATTGAGTACAATGTATATACCTTCACAAGAAGGGCAACATTCATTTTCCTTATGTACAATGGCCGATTCTGGGCAATTCAGCAAAGGACAAACTTCCTTCGTACAGGACATGTTACCATTCTTTGGAAAATAAAAAAAAATGACAAATTAAACAATTATTCATATAACAAATAGACAAAGGCAGTAGCAAATGAAACATGATGAACTATTACTACAGTAGATTTTATCATACGACGATGTACTTTGCAAGGTTGGAAAAGATAATTTATTCCAAGCAAAAAGTATAATTGCATAAAGTGACACATATCAACATTATTCCAGTCTTCTACTTCAATATACCTGACATGTACATTTTGTGCAGACGTCGGTGCTGAGGGTAAACTCTTCACCATTCTGATACGTTCTACCATTATCTAGGCAACCTACAAAACGCAAAATGATTGGCTCAGAAATAAACAATGTCTGTTATTTAATTCGTTATTCTGGTGATCAGGAAGAGTTTAATTAAGGTATCTGTCTTAATTAGTTGTGTTGTACCTTGGCAAACAGGGCAGCACTTTCCCGGTACAGGAATAGGGTCCTTGCAATGGGAGAAGCATTTGGTTGTGGCCCTTGTTATGACCCCTGCCTGTTATGGAACAAAGACTTAATCATGACTTATAATAATTATAATTATTTCTATACTTCCTCCTTCAAAACTTTTATATTCTTATCAACTACATATAAGAATACAAAAGGACACCAGGTATGTGTTGAATAAGACTGTTTATTTCAGAATGATATACATGTATTTCAAGCTAGTCAAGCTAGTTGACATTAAAATTTTAAGAAGGAAACACCGGTTGAAACCAAATAAAATTACATGTATTGGCAAAATGTAATACTGTAAACTTACAGATATATTTAAAAGTTTCAATAATATCGTATTTAAACAATTCCAGTCACGCCAAGAAATACTATGGATCAAAAATTATTATATCCCCAAAATAATACATTTGTCTGCAAAAGGGCATGAATAGAAAATTAATTGTAAGTAGCAAAATGTGAACGTTAAGTATGACTTATGATTCTTTTCCATCTCCGAAGAACATATTACTTATATTCATTATCTAAATATAAACATAACAATCGATTACATCATAAATCAAGAAACCCACGCTTCATCAATATAAGAATGTCACAATTATGTAAAGAATGAAATTTATGATTGAAGTATGGAATTCTTAAAAAGTTTGGACGATATCAGAGGTTAGCACATGTTGACTTTGAACATTTTTAGAGCACTCTTTATGAATACGTATTATTATAATTTTCCTTTTTTAAACCATTTTTTTAAATCTTTATTAAAATTTTAAGAACATCATCAAAGTACATGTAAAGACAAACTGTCTTATTAATAAACGTTTGGTATTTACGTATTATTTGAAGCAAATGTAAAGAAGATAATGATCCCTATTCTGGGGAGATGGCGAAGATGAAACGTTTTATCTACTTATATATGTGTCCTCCTGCCCTTCACGCCTATTCAATAACTATTTAGAATAAATTTTTGATATATTTGAATGAGACTTGGTACACTAAAAATGAAAGAATTGCAGATCAAGTTCCTGTTGTCAGAGTTTTGAGTCTTTTTCACACAGCAGCAATTGTTTGTCTGTTTGCTTTTGCTTTTTGTTTTGTTTTTTTGCTTTTGGCTATATGAACGTTTAATTTATTAATATTTGACAAACTACTGTGTATATCAATGTTGCAGAAAAAGTTTGAGTATAACGGATTTCTCCGTTTACCCGATCATGACCAAAAGCACGAGGGCTGTGACCGGTCGACAGGGGATGCTTACTCTCTCATGGCACTTGATCCCACTCTGATATTTTTAGACGTCTGGGTTTGCTCTGCTCACAATTTGTTTTGTTTCAATGGATTTTTGAGTTAGATTATTGTTCCTTATCTTCATTAAATGAGGAATTGTCCATTCATGTAAGATAGGAAGAGTTTATTGGGGATCTGAATTTACTGGCAATCTGCCAATTTATGTTAAGATGGAGACTTTACTAGGGATCTGAATTTATTGGGGTTGTGGCCATTTATGTTAGAACTATGGCGAGTTTACTTGGGAGCTGCCAATTCATGTTCGAGTTATGGAGTGTACTGAGGATCTGATCATTAATGTTAGAGTTATGGGTCTTTCTTGCTTGAGAATTCACAACAGTTGCATTAAATATAAAATACAGAGTTGTGGGTGAAGTTTGTCTTTAAGGAATTAAAACCTTTTTTGTATGATTTTCATATTTTTATTGTCTTAATTAGGATTTAATTCATGAAGAGTCAAGTATTATTTGCAGGTCAACTTGACCGTCAAGTATTTTGAAAAATTCAAACCTTAATAAGAGAAATATAACGTTTTTTTCTGGTAGATTTCTCATTTCATCAAATAAATTTTGTATAATGACTATTTCTATATATTACTGAATCTTTTGAAAAAAATTATTCTGTCAGAAAGGTAAATGGCCTTTGAATACTGCAGATGGAGAAAAAAAATCTTTCTTCTTTTAATGTTCCAGGTTTAAACTTGGAGTATTCGAATAAGATTTTGCATACTGTTGTGCCCAGCAATTTTTTTTTTTACATTAGATTCTATAAAGACAAGGCAGAAAAGCAAAGGAAACCATTTTAACATTAATAGATATAAACAAATCATTAAATTCTGAACATAACGCTTTGCATTTCCTTCAGATTACAAGAAAATTTGGAACCCTTTTGATGTACTTACCCTACAGGAGAGTTTGACACAGGGGTTGTCTGGACTGCTCCACCGCTCGCCACTGGTGTACTCAGTACCCTGGTAAGTACAACCTTTACACATCTCACAACACTTTTGTTTCTCTTGTAAGTTTTCATACAATATCATATGGCAGCCTTCAAGATTAGGACATCGAGTCCGCCGACATGTGACTTCTTTATTCTAAAAGAAATTCAAAAAAAAAGGTAAGAATGATTCATTTCAAAGTGTTTTATTACATGTATTTAGTGGATAAAAGCTCAATGTTCTTCAAAAATTTACCTTTAATGAATATTTATTACCGTAAGTCAAACGTAATACATGTGTATTTATACTAATATAAACAAACAACAAAAACGTTTATCTTATGTTTTAAAAAATGTATTAAATACAGACTTGTTGAAATTACACAGAGGTCAAATGAATTTGTCTGGTTTCTAGATCTTTAAATATTCTTATTTTATGACGCGAATGTAGCATGTTAAAATATATATTGTGAAGTTTCTTGTGACGTCACGAGAGAGAACTGACCGGAGTGGACAGAAAAACAACCTATCAAAATGTGGATGACTGGGAAACAAATTGAGTTTGGCGGTCATAAAACTGAAGGGCTCGATTAAGTTCTGCTGCTATGATAAATAAATCAACCTTTCTTACGCGTGTAGGAAAGACATATGGAGCTCTAGATCAAAGGCTTTGGAACCGTGATATAGATAAGTAGTCTGACTTTAAATTTATTATACAATAAAATTCCAAAAGTAAAAATTTATAAATATATTTTCATAGATATGAACACTTCTTTATCATGATGTCGTCCACTATAGGTTCGCAGCAAAAGATATCTGTCTCTTATGTCATAACGTAGTTAGTGTGTTTGTTTCAATAGATTAGGACTCGACATAATTTTATCTGTGGCTTATCTGAGCCGGATAATGTTTAAGTCAATTTGTAGAAAACAAACACTTGTTGTACATCAAACAGCTTAGTGATTTGACTGATAAAGACAGTCACAACAGTACTGTTAACATTTAACAGTGTATCGGGTCCCTATTCACTAAGAGTTGATTAGACTGAAATAGCCCAAACTCATTCACAACGATGGTTTCATAAAAGATCAAACTTCATATACTGAACCACTTAGAATAGTTATGCTAATTGCGTTTCAAGAAAAATATATGTATGGTAATTGAAGGAAATACTTAAAGTCTAGTTTAAATTATTATTAAGAATCGTTCAAAAGTAACCCTTTTCTGTCCATATAAATATTTGCTTAGACTAATCATAAGATGCCTGTTAAATGCATTTACGAGATATAATACATATACATATATGTATGTTGGACGCTAAGAATGTTTACATAGCGCGCGGGTAGTTAAATAGACACATTAAACCACCCTGATCTTAAATAAAACTTAAAAGAGATGAGTTGACTCTGGCTGTAGAGCTTCTCAAATTTACATTCAGCCCGAAACCATTGATATAAATGAAGTATAAATATCCAATGTAAACAAAATCATTTTCAACAACCACCACTGGAATGAAAATCATTTAGTAATCATAAATGTTCGGTTTGTTTTGTTCGCAAGTTTTTCGATTATGGAATAAAGCGCTCCATTGATGTAGTTGCTACTGCAGGCTTCGTGATTCTACGATATTTTGTGTCAACAAAATGCAATTCGAACACCAATATTGTTAACATCGAAGAATTCATCGGAAAGATGAATGCGTAACGTGGTATTGAAGTTAACAGACATACTCGGCACTGAGACGAGCGAGGAATTTCTACTTGCAGACATTTTGCTTTTGCCAGTTTGATGCTAATGTCACATTGGTCAATATAAAGCTATAGAGAATCATATTGTGTGGTCTTTTGAGTAGCGTGTGTGATCAGACAAAATATTACACATTCTACTCGTCTCCGATTTTTGTCATTTGAAAAAACCACTTGTTTGCTTTAGAGGGTGCTTTAAAATCACTTAAATCAAGTCAAGGGTCTTGTGTCTCGACGCTGTGCAATAAGCAATGGCTTGACTATTTTCTTTCCAGACTTACAGAACTTGAGTGAGTTTATTTTTAAAAAAAATATTTTTACTGGTTTAACGTACTATTATATCTTGTTGGGTGGATGTATCTGTTCCAAAATCTAGTGTTTTTGTCCAACTGAAGCAAATTTCCTACCGCGTGTATCACAGAGCTTACAGTGCTAGTTCATCAGATTCGGTATTCATTAAAAACAGTAATTGACATCCTGAAAAATCTTTTATTTGAACCATCTAAATGTGAATGCTCAGAAATATTTTTGTATTTTCCCCCCATATATTTAGCTGAAATGAATAATTTGGCCAACTTGAATTTTTTAAAGTGTGCTTCTTCAAAAGACCTTAATATTCAGCCTAGCGACTGATAAAAGAAATCTTGATATCCCATTTCTTTTGATTTGACTTCTGACATTCTTGAAAAATATTCAGAAAGACGCTTTTCATGAAAAAATCAAATGATGTTTCGTTAAAAGACATTTTTTTGATTGAACAGTTCATAATATACTTCCTAAGGTTGATGCGTGTATAATGTCGTCATTTTCTGGTATAAGAATGTTGATGCTACAGACCATTTGTGACAAACAGAAGAAAAGGTTAAAATTATGACAGAAAATCCAGATAAGCATAAATTTAGAATTGCTTCACAAAGTCATGTTGCTATATGTTTACTATTTAATTGTGGGGTAAAAATGCCCATCATCATTACCAGTGTTTATCTTTCATGGTTTTATTGAAATTGTTAAGACTCAATGCTGAGGTCGTAAGCGGTAAACCTATGTTAGATATCATGGTCCTTTTTGTGCGTGTTTAGTCAATTAACAGAGACAAATTTACTGCATCCTTTAACAGATATGGTAGTAAGCGATTGGTAAAGCAACATTTCTTCAAAATATTATCTTAATGACCTAATGACGACATTTTATGTCTCCGGATAAAAGTATACACCCAACTTTAATACATCTAACCGCCGGTACCTTCTAACACCCGCCTTAACATTAGCGAGACTTCTTTGTCCTTCAGTTGCTACATTGATAATTTAACAGTTGAATAAGCAATAATCCAATGATATCGGATGTTTTCAAAAAGAACTTTCATTCAATTTCATTTTCAGGTTGCAAAACCGATATTTTATAAGGTCCTCGACGCCCGCCTCTTTCATTACTCCTTCTGGTTTTCTCAATAAATCTTCATTACATTGCAAAGCTACGTCGGACCGTGATAAATCCCTGATCAAGAAGGCTGTGTGTAGTATGTCAAAACGTTTATCTCTTTTCACTGAAATGATTATATAACTATTTAAAGGTATTTTAATGAGATAAAGGTTCATCGTAGACTAGTGGTCGACGTTTTATACACTTACAAAAGTCTGGCCCAGACATCACATGCTTGGATCTCCCAACCGCTTATATTCTGTAGGCGAAACAATCGACTTTCAATGTTAAAACGTGTAATATGGGAAAAGTAACTACTTATAAATATAAGCAGGAAATCTGCTTCTTTTTTTCAAAGCATTTTAATCAATAATTTACTTGACGTCCTGTGAATTTAGCTAAAAAATAGGTTTCAATGGAAAAGGGACACCCTGTTTGATTTTGTGAAGTTAATCTCATTTATCCTATTTTGTATGTCTACCTCAGATAAAGTAACTTTAGAGATGTATACTATTTTATTTTTTATTGGGAAATAACCTCTTAAACACCTGTACAAGTGCGGGGTCAAAGTAGTGACTTTTTAAGCAATAACATTATCTACTCTTAATCAGGTCGCTTTATTCTTCCCGAATAAAAGTATTTTGTCTCCGATTAACCGACACGGCGGACAGCAAAATAAACATGGATGATAGCAAATTCAATTCGCACAAACTTTACAAGTATTGTGCAGATATGATAGATGTGTAACGTATTAAGACCTGCTGCTTTGCAATCTTTGTCAAGGGTAGCCACGTGAAGTCTATATTTATAGCAGTTCATTCATAATTTTTGCCAATCCCCCATACCTTTTAAGTAATCTTTGGTCGATGTCAATGAGAGTTTAGTATGTGACATCGGGTTTATTCAAAAAGCATCTGAAGACTACAGATGGGGGTAACCGGAAAAGAGAGATTATGTACCCCAAAAATGCAAGATTCATGTTTTATCTCCGTTATTAATACAAAGAGGTTAACATCAAAAAAAAAGACTCCTTCGTACCTGACTGCATTGCAAAGAGCAGTTGTCTTAAAAATATATTAACATTTCGTCACTACTGACAAACTGTTGGGGGAAAAAATAATGAACTTGAATTAATAAAATATACTACATCATTGTTTTTTTTTTTTTCAAATCAATTTAATACTTAATTTAGTTAGTATATTATTTTGTATCAATCAATTTCTGTACACCCTCACATGCACATATGCTCTCACCTTCTGTAGAACTTAAGCTCAAGCTAGAAAGATGTTGTAGCTGAGAAGCAAATACACCATTTTTGCTTCTTTTTTTATGAAACATGGTCTTTAAGAGGAACTGGACACTGAGATACGACATGACAGAGAGAAATGAATGGGAAGAGCCGAACTGTAAATCGTACTATAAAATATGGGTGTCGGTTCTAGAGTGTGGTCGTGGATGACTACAAGAAGTTGTCTAATATCAAAATAACCATTAAATAGAGAATGTTCAAATAATTTTTTTTGTTTTGTAGTTTTTAGTATGATCTTGCATTAACTATTTAGTATATGTTCCTTCCTACAGAAAATAAAACTTTAAATACCATAGGAGTATTTGATTTTTTAAAATCAGTATGTAGAGATTTCACTTAAGCTGCGATTTTTTTTTAATTTCTACAAATCAATTGTAGTTAAAATAATTATTACTGTTATTATTATTATTATAATTATTATTACTATTATTATTTTGCTGTTGTTGATTTTTGGGGGAAAATGCAGAAAACAATAAGATTATAGCAATGCATTCCTTTTTTACAAGTTTATTGAATTGCTCTCTATCATATAGGGTATGTTCTGTATTGACCTCAGATGTCTAGCACAACACAGGCCACAGTATTCTTGTGGTCCTTTAAAATTTAAGTTGCAGAAAGTTGTTAAAACAGTTGTTGAGGAAGTAACCACACATATACATTATTTTGCTACTCTACAGTCATGGTTTCAATGCTTTTAAAAATGAGAGAGAGAGGCAGGCCAAGAGAGAAATTTGTGGTAAGCAGATTTGGTATGAATCCTTATACAAATACAAGTCGTGATCTGGACAAAAGATGAAACTGAAAAGTCATGAAGAATTTTGACATATTTTAGTGCAACTAAGTTTAATTCAAGTTAAAATGGAGTCTTATTTTGCTGTACTTCCCCAGAAAGTATCATTACCGATAAAAGAAAAGGATACGGAATATCTAATTCTAATCTAATAGTATTTCATCTCTACGACTTGTAAAATACTTAATGGAATCATAGGGTTGATTATTTGAAGAAGGAAAAAAGTATGATTTTATACTCCGAATAATCAACATGTTTTGCTTGGACAGATGATATGAACAAACTATTTTATCAAAAATCATGAAAATAAAAACTAAATCTATGTATATATAGGTAAAATGAAAAAAGTCGCATAAAGTTTCATTTTACAACATATCTCAAGTTGACGTCCACACCTTGTATTTCATACAAGTATTCTTTGACAATCGCTTCTGATCTTTTTAATTAAAAACAAAATCTACAGTGCCTAGATATCGACAATCTGAAACACAATCCTCCTACAAGTTCATCTTTTTCTTCTCCTTACATGCAACTATAGTCACCTGTGGGTCAGGTCAGTACTGGTGATATGAATATAGTTTACAATAAGGAACTTAAATAACCCGTTTTGAGAGGACTAAAATCTAGGGAACGCCGATCTTTCAATTCGCGCGATAAATTTATAAAATATTACGAATTCTGTGAAAGACGTCAAATGGAAATGGTGAAAAAAAAAACTCCATGAACTTTAAGAAAATTTTTAAAACATATAAAAATTTTATCAAAATCAATAGCATCAAAACGTATTGCTTTTCAAAGTGTTATACAACCTTTCTCCACGATAAATTAACATCAATTACATTTTTTAAAATAAGAATGGAACTCGCAAATTTTCCTTCCTTGTCATTGGTCATCTCCATACTTACTTTATTAAAACCATTCTAATTCTACACACAACTACTCTGAAGTTGATGATTGAGTTTCTGTTAGACAATATCTAAGCAGTTTTTTTGGACCAGGTTTTCCAACAATCTTTTAGAATTCCGAAGGGGTCCAAACTATGTCCCATTTGGATATTTTACTAGAGAGACACATTTATGCCAAACTGCAGTGTAACATCCTTATGATAAACGTGCTGACTAACTTTCTTTCCTCGACCTGCCTTATTTATGTAGCAATATGCCATTATCGCCTGCATATGGGGTTTATGTCTCACAAATGATTCGATGCGCAAGAGCATATTCTTCAAACAAACAACTTCTAAAGACTACTGACTATTGGCAAACAGTTGATAATACAAGGGTATCTACAATCTCGTTTGAATTGAAGTCAACATTTCGCAAAATTCTATGGTCGATACAATGACTTTGTTTGCAAATACAATCTGTCATCAGGTCGAAAGTTGACTGACGTCTTTCATATAAATTGTTAGGCCATTATTTTCATACTGCATTAATTTACTACGGATTTCTACCCGATCATAACAAGGAACACACGGCGGGAGTGACACCGGTCGACGGGGATGTTTACTCCTCCACAGCACCTGATCCTACTTCTATTTTTAGAGGTCTGTGTTTGCTTTGTCACATTCTGTATTGGTTCAATGGATTTTTGAGCATGATTTCTATTCGTTATCTTCATATTTCATTCAAAATTTCTCAAAATGTCCTTAAAGTGAAAAAAGTGTAGATTTATAAGGGCCGTGGCAAAAAAGAAGAAATCAAAACATCATAGAAAGTCTACAATTTCTTAGTATTTTTAAAAATTTGATATATGCATTATTTACAAACAAAATAAGTCCAAAATATATATGACCCAGTGCACCCATTTTTGTTTGTTTCATGTTTCCTTAGGCATCACTTTTATAGGTCATAAATATAAACTGAATTGCCTAATCTTCACTTTGTTAGAGTCAATGTGAATATTTCCGAGAATTTTACAGTATATGTTCGCATATCAACAATGCAACTGTTATTTTTTCTTCCCTCTTTCTTTGATGGCAAAACTCATATGTAGGTAACATAGAAGGTGAAATAAAATATGGAGATAACGAACAGTATTCAAGCTCAAAGTCCACTGAAACAATACAAATCAGGAGTAGAGCAAAGACGGACCTCCAAAAACATCCGAGGTGGGATCAGGTGCCATGGTGGAGTGAGCATCCACGTCATTACAGATTACTAGTTCAGTAAGTTGATATGCTTTATAAAAGTAGATAGAAGTTTCTCTCTCTCTCTCTTTAATGAAAAGGACGGGGGAAAAATTAAAATTATTGAGGGTTTTCTTTTTTTTAGCTTATAGTCACTATGATGCATCAGGAATGACTCTTGGGTATTACGTTTGTCATACATTTTGAGTTTTAATTATTGCGATATCATGTGAATGTATCAAATGGGTTTTGAGATTAAAAGTCTCTAAAAAATCCCTTCTTTTGGTGGTAAAGCTGTTAGAACCAGAGTAAATACATTATGCAATGCCTTTGTTTTCTTTTATTATTTTTTTTAATCTTTCCCTTACCTTACAGAAACAGGATATACAAGGATTGTCTGTAATATTTGGGATGAAAATTTCTTCACCTTCTTTTTCACAGCGCCTTATGCTTCCTATAGAATACAGAAAAATAATTTAATGTAAAAAATATATATAATAAGAAAGTAATGACACAATCTATAATGGATTTCTATTAAGTTGTGATAATTACGTGTTGTCGCCAAGGGATAAATGAAACATTTTAACTAAAATCACTTTATCGAATTAAAAGCCGGAATGTAGCAAACTTCAAACGTCCATTTAAGATCATAAGCTATGGTACAGGATCACAGAACACGCCTGCTGTGTTGTAATTTGGAATCTTCTTTTTGCCATGAAACCACCCCCGGAAATTCAGTTATTCATGAAGCGGGTCTTCATAGGCCTCATTGGGTACATTTAGAGGTAGGCGACACATATTTGTATGGGGAGATTTATAAATCCTAATAGAGATGCGATGATCTGAGTGAAAATTCATAAATCAGTTACAGAGCAGACGATAGTGTCATGAATAGATCAACAGTAAAAACTTCCCGCCTAAAACATACAGTTTCCGGTCGCCAGAGAAGGCTTGATTCTAATTCAGTGACAGAAGATTTTACATTATCAAATCATCGATTAGAACAACATTGAATCATTTTCTCAATATTTATACAAGCAATCTACACAAACGAGTGCTTCTGCAGCAGACGTTAAAATGGGCAAGGATATTTGTTACTGAGGAAATAGACATTTTTGCCAATTATAAATGAAAAATTCCTCAGTTAACCGTCTCCCGCTTTATTGATAATAGAGGAACAGTAGTCGTCTGCAACTAGCAATTTGAAAGTTTTATTCCATGTTTGTCTGCCGGCCATAAATTAGATTCGTTTTGTAATGTGAAATTCGCTCGGCAGGCAATTTTCCTTACGACGGCTTGTTACAGTATTTTATTCACAATAAGATTTCACTTCTAGGGAAAAATACAACCATTCACATTAATACTGTGTACCCAAAACATTAATTTTTATTTGTAACTGGGGGTCTGAAAACGATTTTAAAAAGTCTTTTACCTAGAAACAGATTTTCTCTGCTAGTCTAAGAAACAGATCGGCATTAAATGAGTTTGTCTGGTTGATTTATTCTGTTAATTTACAGCTATCATGGATTGAATTATCCCTTTTACTTGCGCCAGTCTGGTTACCGTGTGTGGTCATATTTCACCGACTCAAACACGCTCTTAAACACATTTTTCTTTCAAATATAAACCCATACTGCATTTTTTTAATAATGTTAATAACATATAATTTTAGAACCTATAACGAGGTATCTTTGCAAGTGAATTAGTATAATGAATTAAAATTTCCGTATTTGAAGTCCAGTGCGTTATTCCAACTAGGTACGAACTAATTAAAAAAAACTGCTTTTCAATATGTTAATGAAGATTAAATATATATTTTGTTCACTGACTTAGTTGTCTCACAATGGATTATAATTAACCCGGGCTATCTCGTTCTATATCCAGAAGAGGGGGTTTTAGTCCGAATAATTTACATAATGAGATACGCCGAATATCATAGGGCACCTCTTTTTGAAAGAAAATGTAATATATTGAAATATACGGGAAAGAATACGTGCAATCAATTTCTTGGCCAACCTATTCCCAGTTGGTTAACATTTAGCACATCGCTTTCCAGTTGTTTTGTAAAGATTTTAAAAGCTTTGATGATTCAGTAAGTATATTATTGTCTTGTTTAGAATTACATCGAAATCCTTTAAATTTCGCAAAATAAAAAAAAGGAAAGAAAAAAGGATTTAATGGGGGTCGGTTTCCTCATCAGAAAAGGAAATAAGAGATCTTTCGGGATCATCTAAATGTTTTACATGGTAAAATATAGTACTTCCCTCCACCGATACATAGTCTAACACAGACTGATGTCTCCAGAAAGCAAGGTGTTTATTGTTAATGGTAACGAATCGGGGATGATGGAAAGGCTTATTCACGTACAAAAAGGACTATTGAACTTAGAGGAATTATTCAATATGCGTCATCATTATTTTTATTTGAAATCGTATATTACAAATTAGAATTATAAATATCCATGTCCGAAGTTGGCCAAATTACGTTAATTTTAAGGGAAAATGATTCAAATATCAAATGTGGCAAGTGAATATTGTTTGTTATCATTTTCTCGTAACCTGGAATCAATTTGATCTTAATTTTATTTTCAGCGAGATAAAAACATCTTTAAAAAAAAAAAACTCATAGGGGGCTAAAGAATTTTAAGGCTAACGAATACAGCATTTATAATTAATCATCAGTCAGCATTAAAAACGCTTAAACTGGAAAATATGATCTTAACACCTGCGGAGCAGCTCTTGTCATAAGAAGTAAAATTTATGGCTTTCGGTTAACTTTTTTGCATATACATATCTCTTTTTCTCTCTTTAATATCAAATATCACAAATGTCACATTAAAAAAAAGCTCTTTGAAATTATGGAGGCGAATTATCATAGTCTTATTATCATCTAACGGTCTGCGATATGAGTGAATATTTCTGTCTTAGACTTTAGTCAAGGATATCATATACAATTTTATTAATATTTGGTTTTATTGAGGTTGATCAGCGTGGTAGGTATAAACGGCAAAAAACACGTGTTAAAGTTCTTTGAAAAGAATAACATGACTGTGAAAAAGTGAATTAAGTGCAAGTTTTATTCATCAAACTCTGGAAATTATGGCAGATAATTTATGTCTGTTCAGAAAGGTTTGAGGAGAAATTCAATTCATATCCAGTGCCCTTGACGCGGAGATAAGAAAAAGAATAGGTTTTCACAATATCTGATTCTACTCAGCACTGATTTTCGTCAATGGTTCTCAATAAAATCGCCATAACAGTGTTGCAAAATTTTAAACGCTGAAAATTTCATTCATATTTAATGTAGGTAATTTTTCATTCTTATTTTTAAATATAAACTAACTGTTCACTTCTTTGCGCTTTGAAAGTCATTATGTAAAATTTATTATAGAAAAAAATATCACAGAATGCAAAGGAGGTTTTTTTTTTACCAGAATGTTTATTATACGACAGGGCATGAAAAAAATAGTCTAACTTTAGAAACCTTCAGCATTTATTATTTTCAAGCGCAAACACTTGTAAGTATACATAATCCTTAATCTATAAATTATATGTTGAAATGTTATTTATAACTCAAATTGCTATTTTTACACTAAATTAAAAGATAAACGATTAAATATGATTCTTGATATCTCTAAATTGTATTAGAGAAATTAAAGATGTAAATAGTAAAGAAGAAAATCGACACCTGTCGTTAAATATTTAGCACATTAATTAAACATTTTTATCAAACAATATACCACTACTACTAGAGACTGATTCATATTCAATACGGTGTGCCAAAAGGCGGATTTTGGATGAAAAATAAACATGATTTATAACTGAAAATCATAATGCCTGCTTAACAAGTTCAAGGTAGATCAAATATATTACCATAAATATGATATTTAAAAGGCCAAGCGGGGGTGTAGTAAATGCCAAAGTTAAAAACGAATTTACAGCGAAACAAAACGCAATGTCGTCGACATTATAACCTTGGCTTATCTTAAAACCAAAGCAAATGCAATCATACTTTATGCATTTTTGCACTTATTAATATCGATTTAAAACCATAATAATAGATATATGTGTCAGTTTATCTGATAAATCTTTTCAGCCTTAGTTATTGACACGGTAACACGTATTATCACATAACCGCACCGTTTAATTCCATATCTTGTCATCTTAATTAAAGGATCAATAAAATAGCATTCCAGGTCACGAGGACGTAGATCGATTCCTGTATACCAGACAGGAATACTAGTAGATTTTAATCAAATTTAATTACTCAAGTATTTTCAAAGTTTATAGTCTTACCTATTAACTGGGTCTTAGAATGGCTTACAAAAACAAGGATGAAGAGTGTTCCAATGAAAATTTCACGGCATGCTGATGCGTCCAATTGCGTCAATCCTTTCATAGTATTGTTTCATCCCGCGTTTTCGCAAGGCACGCGTCGCCAATCAAAATATACTAACTTTAAGTTCCGATTTTTGAAATATTTTTTTCCTTCTTCAACAAGGACAAATTAGTTAAAAGTTCACAGACGTGGTCTTGTGAAATTTTCTCTCATTTGAATCTGTGAAGATAAAAATCCGAGACTCCTAGTTTCCCTTCCAATGAAAGTTATTAGAGCGTCTGGCCCGTAATTTAGTTTATAAGTTAACAAGATAAGTCTGAGGATGTGAATCAATTAGAAAGTTTCTGGAGAATGTCTTTCAAGAAAATAAATTCATAAAAATTGAATATATGATAAATAGGACTAGATAAAACCAAATATATCGTCAAGTTTCCTCCGATTCTGGGTCTTTGTTGTTTCTCCAAGATAAATAAATTTCCTGAATGTTCACGCCTCCAAAAATTTGTCAGTGGGTGCTATGACTCTGGTCCGCATTAACAAACATGATAGTAATTAGTTTTCATTAATGTCCTGTCCTTATCTTGTACACCATAATTAAGTGGTCTACCAATAACCGCTACACGACATGGAGTTCTTGGTATATGTTAGAGCCGTTATGTAAGTCATTCGAAGATTTATATCCAATCCACGTTAAAGACAAGAAGGTAAAACATCCCAATCTAAATTACTCCTTCGTTTTTATGGACTTGCCCAGAGATATCCTTAGATCTGATCAAGAATCATGGCTGCAATCAAATCTGAAAACAGGAACACAAAACAGATATGAAACTCGATAGGGTCCATACACCACATAAATACTCAGCTAATAGTACACGGGATCAGATATACTTGTAGTGTAATTATGATGTTTAATTTGTCATTTTTTTTCTCTGATAATCTTTTTAAGAATCTGATAGGAATTATCGGCCTTAATTCGCAGAGAACATAACTTACTTGACAATTCCTATCTAGGAACGAATCTGAGATTATCATCTCAAATGATAATGTGTTCACATGTAAAATATTTTAATTAAGTATTTTACACAATGTGTGTCCCGCGCGAGAAGAGGGGCCGCCACTAATCCACCGTATTCTTTTTGCGTTCACGATTATTTTCTCATGTCGCCAAATCTTCGTCTTACGACACTTTCTCAGACAGCGAGTGTCGCGCACCCGAATGGGAAGAGATCTCTATCTAAGCTATTGTCGCAACAGCGATAAAATCATTAACCCCGGCAGGTACGAAAGAAATGTTTCACAATTTTCCATCGTAGAACATTAATTAGACATCAACAAGAGTTATGCAAAAATTTTATGACAACAAGATTGAAAAATACTTAAAAAGCAATTATTTTTCGATTGTAAAATTTACGATTTTCCTCCAGGTATGGACATACTAAAATAAATATTATTATGTTGGAGAATTTAAGCGATTTTTATGTTCGTTATGATTTCAGGACTGTATATATAAAATGAAAATTTTTTGCTTAAGTTTGATCGATTTACGACGCTATATATATTCCAGATTAAGATAAATAGACTAAAAAATAAATTAGTTTCTCTTTTTATTCCACAAAGTTGACACGCTAGGAATGTGTCGAATATCAGATATAGCAGGATAAATGAAATTTACTGGGGCCTTACACGATAAATAAATACAGTCACATTTGGCATAAAGTCACATTTGGCAGGTGAATGCGAAGAAATATGATAAATGCGCTCCAAAAGAAAAAATAAACGGAATTTCTTTTACAAGTTAAAATTAAAAATTTCTCGATCAAGTCGATGGTTAGAGGATGATATCTAATCCAGTGTCGTCATCTGATGAGTTATCGTCAGTATCATCACTTACCGTCTTCTCTGGGATTTAGCACCTCTTTATACAGGTTTTGGGATACATCCGGAATAATACCTCTGTTGATTCTTATGTATCTGACACCTATATATATGAAACGCCAATATTATACAACTGCAACATAAAAAATGTTAATCATATGCGTTTTATAGACGCTAAATCAAATGCTAATTCAAGAACGAAAGACATACTTAACAGAGAACATCCCTAGTTTTACAGGACCATTGTCTTTCTAACTTTGTAGTCTTTTAAGCTTTGGGTCTTCTTTCTTTTGACGGAACTGTCCATGTTAATAGAAGCACATCATTATTAGCCCTCATAAACAAACTAAGCCATGTTCATTTTACTGCCAGCTTAAGACACACAAACTCCCCGACTGTCAATTCAACCTACTTGACACAAAAGGGGCCTAGAGATTGGGCCATCATTTGTTAGTGGGAGGTCCCTAATGCCAGGAAGCCGACCTACCTGTGTAAAAGATTCTCGCCAGCAATTTATGTTTGTTTACATTACAGGTATTACACTTCAGAAATGCAAGTTTCTCTACACAGACCAAGCGTGTGTGTTTTCTTTGCCAGAACCAAATCATGTTTGCAAACCCAAGTTAAAATATTGTATATACAAGCTTTTGTTTGTTTAGTTCGGAGATATCGTTATATCGAGCGAAACTAAGTACATTAAAATTTACAATGTACATTCCCCTCTATAAGTATTCTCAATTTACTTTGCCTATTAGCAGATCACAAAACAAGGGCGCCGAAAATGGGTTTTTATTAAACAGGTTAATTTATATTATAAACACAACCCTGTCTGAAGATATGAATGAAAACGTTTATCATGACAACTAATGTATTTGTGGAAAGGAGATATACTTGTGTTAAATTAAGACGACAAATTATGATAAAGATTTTTTTTTAACCAAATGTGATTTACCTTTTGGGACTTGGCCGATCTGCTTAGTAAATTCGTACGACAAGTTTATGTTTTTAAATGTGATATTTATATTTTAGCGATATGTGTAAGTACATATGGTTGCTTTTTTTCCCCTCAGATATTTTCAAAACGAAAAACTAAAACAATCAGCCAATGAAAATTCATAAAGGAGAGGATCGGATGTATCTTGTTTTTATAAAGAAATAAATGACGATCAGGAAACTGTAAAATAATAAAAATTAATGCTTTTTGTAAGAAGAAATCATTTAATAAAGAATTAAACAATCAACTAAATGACGTCTTTAAGTTGTACTGAAGTGCACTTTACCCCCGAAAATTAATTTGAAAGTCTTTTTCTCCAGGAATTGCATTACCAATTAAAAAAAAAGAATTTTTCAATCCTTGGAACTGTCAGGAAGCCATCATTTTCCTATCTCGACATAATTTTTGCTCTGTCGATGCCATCCACAGATATTCGAAGACCTGCGCGGGGATTTCAATTAAAAATTTCTTTTATACCCCTAGGAATTGAATTACTGAAAATTCAACATGAGCCCCCTAGAGATAGTGCTTCGTGACTGGTATCTATGTCGTAATACGACAATAGCATTATTTTTTTGTAAAGAACTCAATATTTTAAGTTAATATTTTAGAAACTTTGATTCTAGATAATTGAATAAGGTGTTAAGTATCATGTGTGGTCATCAAGTTCGAGTCGTGTTTAATTTTCATTATTGTCATTTTTAAGATTTTAAAAATTTTGAAACATGATATGATATCGCACAGCTCATTATTTTGAAATTTTTCCGTTCCATTGAAATGGCACACCCCTCTCTGATATAAATACGTGTATATAAACACGTATAATCAGATTTTACGTTATTATTTTGTTAATCAATTTACAACCGCGTTTTGAGAATGTCGTCTACAAATTTTAAATCAATGATTACACAAATTCATCAATGAGATTTTTTTTTAACTGACGGCAAAAATTTAAAGATGATTGTAACATAAGAATTTAATATTGTTTTGAGACACATGAAAAAAGATTTGATTTAAAAAGTCATTTCTTTTTAATAATCAGTTAATCGGCTAATAAAGTTACAATGGATTCATCTCGAGAGTAAATCAGAGTACTAGTAATCTACTAGAAAAAGTTGCAACTTTAATTTGCAATTTACCATCATATTTCAAATCTTCTTTATCTGGTATTAAATAATCCCATGAAATTATATAACTTTTCTTTCTTTTGTGTTCCAAATATTTCAGATCCAACAACACCAACAAATTGAAGTAAAATCCAAAAAAGTGAGTCTAATGCATAAACATGAGGATTAAAAGTCCTTCATCTATCTCCGTTATCAAACATTTAAAAGACTACATTATCTGCATTCTACATCAATAAATCTTATTCTTATGGAAAAAATAATCATCGAATTAAGGGTTGATAATAGCCAGAAAATTGAACGGGTGCGCTGACGACCCGTAGTGTTATATAGCTAATCGGATCATCCGTCCCCAGGCGGAAAGCCCGACTGTCGCCGGCGTGCCCGCTACAAACTGTTTCGACAAAAATGATGCGATGTAAAATTTGATTTATGACTAAATTGAATCTTTTCAGTTTGTTTCGTCAATCAAAATTATCCTTTTCGATTCATTTTTTATGATTTTGTGTCCTTTTAAAGTTGGGTTAACACTTTTTGAATTTTTCTTTTAATGGAATTTTGTTTAATCACATTTTATGTCGCGGGTTGAGCCAAAAGAAAACAAAATAGAATGAGGATTTAAGAAAAAAAATGACGAAACATCCATTAAAAACGTTTTATTTGGTGAATGATATTTGATACTGTAGAGTGATGAAAAGAGTTTCAGTTTTCTGCGTGTATCTGTTATTCAAGATCCTTCAGATTTGGTATATAAAAACACAAGAGCTGCTAACGTTCAATTCAAAAAAATATATCTAAGGTTAACCAAGCATCGAATTGTTTCAAATAATTTTTTTTAGTCCAGTAATTTTCAATGATGACTGTTGTGGCAATATGTCTTTTTTGTTAAAGTAGACGTTCGCTAATAATAATTTAGCATCAGTAGTTAACATTGGATCCAGTAATGATATCATTCTACCATAAATCAAACGACATGTTACTGGTAACCATTTATGATACAACTTCCACTATGTTGATACAAAATATATAATTTCTAGATAGAAGTGTCATCTATTAATGATAAGAAATTTCTTTTAATTTAGTAACATTAAATCCACTTATGATAAACATCTTATAAAATATATCATTAATGAATACATATCATTAATACATCATAATATTTATAATTATTCTATTATCAGTGCTTATGTCCCTTCAAAAAAAAAAAAAAAAAAAAAAAAAGACTGTTGTGGCAATATGTCTTCTTTTGACAGTAGACATTCGCTAAGAAGTTTGACATTTCTATTAAAAACTTTGTTTTATACAAAAATGTTGCAAAGGACAATTACAGAAAAACAGGCTTATATCGAACACGCTTATAACGAATTGACGCTTACAGCGAAGTGATTTTCATTCCCCATGACTTTTATATATATACACTAAACTTAACAGATATAATGAATTACGCTTATAGCGAAGCAAAATCGTCTGTCCCTGGCACTTCGTTATAAGCGTGTTTTTACTGTACTGCATCATTACATGACTCTGAATTTAAGTGCCCATATCTGCAGTCGGTGAACATTTTCCATTTAAAAGAAGTAACATCGAACTGATCAGACAAAGAAAACTAATGTGATATCTTATATAGAGGCTATTTCAGCCTAGTGTACCACAGTTTCTCAGGACTGTCAGTTTGAAGAAAAAGAAATCGTTTTTTTTTTTGGTTTGTTTGTTTGTTGTTTTTTTTTTTTTTTTTTTTTTTTTTTTTTTGCGTACAAATATGTGACTATGTGCCATTTTCTGTAAAACTCTATGGAAATGTTGCAAACATTTTATGACAATTTTTGTAAAATCTTGCAAAATTTCTTCATTTACTCTGAATAACATTATTCAAGTTATCTATGTGAGCATAAATATTTGATTATTGCTGATTTCTGACAAAAACTTGTATTACTAGTATTTATCTTTAAAGAAAGTTCGAGTAAGCTTGAAATTATATATAATATATCAAGTGCGTATACATTGTAATTTACAGAATCAGATTATGTATAAATATGTTTACAAGTAAGCCTAATTGAATTAAAAAGACAATTCTTTTACTCTTAAAAACTTATCGGTCAAAAGTTCTGTCCTGTATTAATTTTCTATCTAAAGTTGAAAATGATCACATGACAAATTAATTTGCCAGTTGATCATTTTCAAATTTAGATAGAAAATCAATTAACGACAGTACTAATACCATACGTGAAATAAATATCTTGGAAGTAATGAAGCTGAGTATTTATTAAATTTCACACTTCATTGTATGTAAATTGTCACGTATAATGCTGAATCATTATTGCAGTGTCATTGTTTATTCGGTGTATCATCCGAGAAATGACAATATCGTGGTGTTGTTAGCGTACATGTTTCAGACAACGATGTTTTGATTTCATACTCTTCCCCAAAGGAAACCTTTGAGAGGTCCATGATGTAGTTCTTCTTGTGGTTCTTATGCGTCAGAACAGAGTTTGAAATTTGATCAGCCATGGACAGCCAAGAGAAATAAAACACATCATTTTCAATGTACATCGACATCTTCCGCTAAGGTATTTGAACCTCAAGTATGATAAGTACATGTTCTTACTTTAAAAAGTAAATCCTGCAATATATAGTGACGTGTGTTACATTTGCAATTTATTAATGTATTACTTGTAATCATTTATATTGATACAGCAATGATATAAACACCTGGGCATTGGACCTATATGGCACTGTTTAAGGTTAGTGATAATAAATCTTAGAACATGCGTAAGATTTTCTTTGTCGTAATATGTACGAGTTAATTGTAAAACTTGCAGTTTGTAATTATAACGTACATTTATTTTGTATTTATGTGAAGAAATTCAATTAATTTTTACTAAAGTATGGAATTCCATATACTACAGCCAACTAATGAACGGCAAGTAATAGGTGATATCCCCTATTGTTTTATCTTTAATACGCATGTTTGAATTATCCAATATTACAACAATCCAAAAAATAGGCGGATCCAGGAATTCCAGGATTGTTTATACGGGAAAAGTAGAAAAAGCAAAGTACATGATTGTGTATTACCTCATGAAAAGAAAAATACCTGACTTCAGAACTACGTGACAATAAGCAACATAACCCAAAAGCTATTTTCTATATATGTAGGGAAAGTCATTTATAAAGGAGGGACGTACTTTAAGCTGTTAAATTTGGTTTTTCGATAATATTACTAGCTGGTCAAGCTTTTAATGAAAACACTATGAAATATATGAAAAGATCACAAATACTTCTGCATTGGTTAAAATGTTTTGCAATATCTTTTTTTCCTCCTGAATACTTTGTCATATATCACAAGGCATTTTATTCTATGCAAAGGTATTTGTGATTTTTCATAGGTGTGTGTAATTTAAATCAATTTTATAGGTAATGTTCCCCAGAGCTGGAACCCTCCCCCATCTTTCAGTCGTTATATGTGGGCATTCCTTCACCTGCCAAATTATCTTTTGGGTTATTTTCCTTATATTTTTTTCGTTTTCAACAGGAATTACTGCCTTCTCCTCCTTTCCTGCATAAACACTCTTGAATCCACCCTCTTAATTTGATTGTTGTAACATTGGTTTATTCAAGCATGCGTATTAAACATAAATAAATATATCATCCTATATAAAGCCTATTTGAAAAGCTTCTAGATTTTTTTAAACTTGGAGAGTTATATTGTGGCAACAGTATATGAAATTAGTGCAGAGACGTAGCGTATTATTTGAAGGAAACACTGGCCTTCCACTTCCTTTAATCTTCATTACATCTTTATCTAAAAATATTTTAAAACACATCTTTTGGATGAGACCTCAAAAAGGTCCCCTGTTACGGTTCGTTGGCAGGTAGCTGCAAAAAGGATAAAGATCCCTCACTGTTCAATGGCTCAGTGCCGAGTGTAGGTCTAAATTTGAAGCCCTTCACTGACATACGGTGCTGTCTCTATATGAGTGAAAAATTCTCGAATGGAACGTTAAACAACATACAATTAATCAATCATTAAAACACGACACACATACATGTATTAATGCCCATACAACCCAGTTTATCATATAATCAGTTTCAAGATGAAATATATGGAGATAACAAACAGTATTCAAGCTCAAAAGTCCATTTAACAATACAAATTTTGGAGCAGAGCGAACACGGACCTCTAAAACATCAGAGGTGGGATCAGGTGCCATGGAGGAGTAAGCATCCCCTGCCGACCGGTCACACTCGCCGTGTGCTCTTTGTCATGATCGGGAAATAACGGAAATAACGTATAAATAATGGCCTAACAATTAGTATGAAAAACGTCAGTCAGCATTTGCTTTAATGATAAATTGTATTTGCTGACAAGGTCATTTTATAGTCCATAAACCTTACGAAATGACGACTTTAAACGAGACTGCTGATATTCTTGTTTCATTGTTTTTTGTCAATAAATTGCCTCGTTTTAGAAATTGTTCATACGTAGAGCATGCTCTTGCGTATCGAATCAACTGAGAGATATAAATCCCGTATGCAGTTGATGAAGGTATATTGCTGCATAAGTAAGGGAAGCTGACGATTGAAAAGTTAAAGTCATCACGTTTATCATAAAGCTTGGTTGTTAGATTACCGTTAACGTCATTTTCTAGTAAAATCCAAATATGAAACAGATGTGTCAGACTCTGTGGTATCTTTTATTTCAAGCTCACCGGGATATATCGTATCGACATAAGAATGGAAATAACCATTGTTAATTGACAATACGTCGTCGATATATGTCGAGTTGAAGGCCACAGTTATAAGATTTTGAACAAATTCTGCTTCATATGAGTACAAAAATAGGTCTGCTAATAAAGGGGCGCAATTGGTACACATGGGAATTCCAATAGATTGTTGGAAGACCTGGTCTCCAAAAAAATCGCATAGCTATTGTCAATGAGAAACTCAAGCATCTTTTTAATATCAACTTCAGGATACTTGTGTGAACAATCAGAATGTTTTTTAACAAAATAGTCTTGCAAATGACCAATGACAAGGTAAGTAAATTTACGAGCTCAATTTTTATTGAAAAAGCAGCTGTCAGTGATATCAAAAAGCCTGGACTTTAATTTATCATGGGGAATGGTTGTATATAAAGTTGAAAAGTCGTAAGTTTTTATGTTGTTGATTTTGGTAAAATTTTGTGATTTCAAATTATCTAAAAGTTCCTTGGAATTTTTAAGTATCCACATCTGATTTACATCATTTCTTGAATATATTGTTGCACAGT